>NC_092712.1:117470207-118800119 GCF_047496885.1 Scyliorhinus torazame | reverse complement strand
GACTTCTGTCTCAGTGACCAATGGGCCTGGTCCAACTCGGGAGGGGTCGGAAAGACCCTCTCACCCCACCAACTTTCTGAACATCGTGGACATAAAAACGTGGAGTCTGAGCCCTCCAGCAGCCCAATGAGCCTTATGTTTTGGCGTCTGGAACGGTTTTCCAGATCGTCAACCTTGGCCATTAGTACTTTACGCTCCTCAGCCAGCAACGCCATCTCTCCCTTCAGGGAGACAATCCGATCACTATGGTCCGAGAATGCCACTTCCACCTTCTGTATCGTCGCCCCTTGTACCTCTATCTGCCCCTCCATCTTGTCGATGGCCACCCAAATTGGGGCCAAAGCGCCCTCCATTACCTTCTCCAGATCCTAAGGCAACTGCCTGCCGCTGCTTCTTAAATTTGTCGGTCAAGAAGCTAACCGACATCTCATTCGACTGCTGTGGGGCTAACAACACAGCAGAAGCCTCAGTCATGTTCCCTCCTGCTGAGCCTCAAAGAACCTCTGAGTCTGACGATGATCCCTTGCCCAACTTCTGCCTTGTGATATATTTGCCCAACATTACTCATGAGGGGATCTTATTCCATCAAACTACACCAATTTCCTCCAAAGAATCACCCATAAACCAGGCAAAAAGGGCCAAAAACAAAGTACCCTGGCGGGAGCCACCACGTGTGCGACTGCTCACCACATAGCAGCCACCGGAAGTCCAAAATATAATTTCTAAACTAAAACAAAATACAGCTCTGCAGCCCTCTCGCCTCACACCCTTCACCCCTTTACCCACTCCCCATGCCCCGTCCTCATGCCCTGCATGACAACCTATGGTCCTCTACCCATTCCCAGTGTCCTTTATAGCCCCGATGTCAACTTGTTGCTAAATCATTTCCCCCTCCCCCACTTTACACCCACCATACCAACATATCCAGTATCCACTATGTGCAGACCTCAGGAGCCATGTTGTTCTATATGTTTATTGCAGACCAATTTTTAAAAGGACACCATCTCAAAAATCCATGCACTACATTAAAAAATTTTCAACAGCATAATGCCTTTTAAGAACAAATATTCAATTTGTGTATTTGATCCCTTATGAAAATAAGCATTGGAATTTATAGTCCCACTTCCAAGTGTCTATAATCATTTGGAACTGTCAATAAAACTCTGAAGTGGAAGGCACTCCACTGTGATAATGGAAGGTTGTGAAATTAGTCATGCAGCACAAATACAGTAATGATAACCCTTATGCCCATGTCAGTACACAGAGTGCAATAGCTAGTAGTGTTTTCTGTTAACACCGTTTTTTCAAAGATTTAAAGGGCAGGAGTTTTAATTGCCTGGCAGCTTGACAGTTGCTTTTGATGGTTCCTTGTGACGGTTCCAATGAGTTCAAATACTTTTTATGCACATTCTTAATTTTTAACAATCCCAAAACAGGCAGCACGGTGGCACTTGGTTAGCACTGAAGTCTCACGGTGCCGAGGCCCCAGGTTCGATCCCGGCTCTGGATCACTGTCTGTGTGGAGTTGCACATTCTCCCCGTGTTTGTGTGGGTTTTGCCCCCACAATACAAAGATGTGCAAGGTAGGTGGATTGAACATGCTAAATTCCCCTTAATTTGAAAGAAATGAATTTGGTACTCTAAATTTATTTAAAAAAACAATCCCACTTGGCACCTGACTTCCCCCAAAGGTATTCTGGCACCATATCCAGAGGCATAATCTACTTATCAAAGGATACCCCATCTCTCCAAATGGCTTAGCAAAGTTTAGACCTTATTCTACAAAATCTAATATGCACATGCCAAATTTCCCACTCATAGCTAATGAAAATCCAACACGACTGGAAGCAGCTGCTGTTTTATATGGGCAGCTGTCTCCGTGAAATATGCTTGTGCAAATGCTGACCCGGGCCTATTCCTGTCCTCGCAAGAATGGTAGGTATCATGGGGCAGAATTACCATATTTTGTCGTCTTCTGCTGTTTTCACAAAGATGGAGAGGCTCTCTGTTGTGAAAGTTCAGGCGCAAATATCTGCATCTAGTATTTTCCAGTCTGTTGCAGCATGCAAATAGAGGTTAAAAATTTCCTTGCCCTCAGCTTATTACCTTAGTGTTTCATTTTCCACCCATCTTCCTTTGGATAAGATTGACGATTTAGTGCTAATTTGCATTGGAGTATCAGCAGTTTTATTCTGTCGGTTTGCATCTGATTTGAAGTTGGTTAAACATGCAGCAACACATTTCACTTGAGACTTTTGCCACTAACAGAGAGAAGCGATTTTTGTCCCAAAACTTGAGACTGAATCCAAATGGAGGTCACTCTGGGCTACCCCAATACCCAATACTCAAATGTACATTTGGAATTAAAAATGAGCAATTGCAACTTTTTTAAACTTTATTTAAGCAAAAGGCATTAAAAAATTATAATTTCGCGCACGTCTTTCTATGAGATACATCCTCAGCCTTTTGCTGTTAGGCAATCTGTAATTGCTCTCACCAGCAGTAAAGATTGTTTGAGCTGATTTGAATAGTACTTTTTGGAATCTCAGACAAGTTAAAAGTCCTTCTTTCATGGCCCAATTCATACAAAGTGTTTTTCTTGCAGTGATGTGCAGTAATTCTTCTGTCTTTGTTCTTCAGCTTCAAAATACAGCGGTGGAGTCAACAGGGGACCTTCTGAGGTGCTATACTGAGCATGTGGTCCTCAAGGCACTGAAAGTATCTGGGGTTGAAGCAAATTTGGAGGCATTAGCTGAGTGTACCTGTAAATTATCTGAGCATAAGGAACAACTGGCTGAGGTAAGGGGTTGAAACACTTTAAAAGTGAGCAAAAGAGCACCTAACTCTTGGTGGGAAACTCTTCTATCTGGTGTTTGCTCTTCTGGAAATCTACAAGGGAATCTCATGCAGTTCATTAGATCTTTGGGGTTCTATAGATTGTTGACTTATGTTGCAGAAACAATTTTCTGCTCTAATGGCATTGGATTCTTTGGACTTCCTTTGTTACATTTATAAATCAGGGTCAGGTCTCTGCAAATATGCTAATATTAATAGTCAGTCCTGAGGAATGGGCAGCACGGTAGCACAGTGGTTAGCACAGTTGCTTCACAGCTCCAGGGTCTCAGGTTCGATTTCCAGCTTGGGTCACTGTCTGTGCGGAGTCTGCACGTTCTCTCCGTGTCTGCGTGGGTTTCCTCCGGCTGCTCCGGTTTCCTCCCACAGTCCAAAGATGTGCAGATTAGGTGGATTGACCATGCTAAATTGCCCTTAGTGTCCAAAAACAATTAGCTGGCGTTACTGGGTTATGGGGATAGGGTGGAGGTGTGGGCTTAAGTAGGGTGCTCTTTCCAAGAGCTGGTGCAGACTTGATGGGCTGAATGGCTTCCTTCTGCACTGTAAATTCTATGATTAAATATTTGTAAGGGATACTTCCAGAGTGTGTCAATATTTTCAGGGGTTTCCAGGCATATGTAAATATTAGCAGCGGTTCCTGGGAGTGTAATCAGTATTAAAAGGGCCTCTGGGACTGAGTGTATAATGGTTAATGAACAGTGTCGGAGATCTGTCAGTATTTGCAAGGAGGTCTCTAGGAGGGTCGGATAACTTGCAAAACAGCTCTGGAAGTGTATCAGTGTTTGTGGCAGGTGCTCAAGAGATGTAAGTATTGTAGGGCGTCTCTTACAACATAGAATTACTTCAAATTTACAGCACTAAAAACAGACCATTCGACTTGACTGCTCTATGCCGGTATATATGCACCACATGAGCCACCTCCCATCTTGCTTCATCTAATACATTAAAAATTTCAAGACGCTTTTTACAGATATGAAATTGTAAAGCTGTCGTAAATGTGTGGTCATGTATGTATTTGAGCATATGTTATTACTGTGTATAAAATACATAGTACAAGTAACAGAGTGTATATCAGCGAATGCAGTTCATTTAAAAAAAATACTTTTCAGTCCTTGGTTCTCAGATAACATTTCAGATTTATGGAGTTTCCATGATAATTTTGATCCACCTGAATGGCTTTTTGAATTTACTCTGAACAAAGTTTATAGTTAATTTGAAGAACTCACTCAGAAAAAGAAATATTCTGTAATTCTTCATTGCACTTTGTAATACCCTCCGAACCAATTTTACAAAATATTCAATTTTAAGCAATTTTGCCCATTTAAGGATAAGCTTTCAAAACTGGGCATAACGGCCTTGGTGTGTTACTGCGCCATCTAGTGGCTGCACTATTTAGTCTCAAATGTTACGAAATGTGAAATTTTGGAGGTAGAATAGAAAAATGGAAAAGCAGATTTCAAAAAAGAGAGTTTTGTAAAATGTGGGCTGCAGAGGGCATTGTCAGTCCTCCTGTGCAAGTCATGAAGTTAACATACAGCACATGTACCACAAGTAATGAGGAAGGAATATTGTATGTTCTCCTTTATTACAAGTGGTTTGGAGCATAAGAGTAAGAAAGTATTGCTGCAGTTATACAGGTCTTTTGTAAGACAACACGTGAAGCAATGTGCTCTTTCAGCAGTGGCCATAGTGCTCAGCATAAGAATTCTATTGAACTTATCAATGGCTGACATGGATTTGAATAGGTGTTCAGACTGCAGAAAGAAAAGTGGATGTGTTTGCACCTTGAATGTCTGGGCATGTGTGAAATGTCTGTGTGCACACTAACAGTACCCATATTATTAAAATAATTTTATTCAGACAAAACTTTTCATTATACACAAAAAACGATACAACAGCCGCTCAATCCCTTCATACCTCCTCTCACCTCACCCCCTATGAGAAAAAAAAAAGCCATACCTTAAACAAAATACAGAGAACCCCCTCCTGAACAGCTGACGATACCCAGTTCCCTGAACAAGGAGATGAAGGGCTGGCACCTCGAATTAGAATCCTTCCACCGACCCCCTCATGGTACACTTGATCTTCTCCAGATGCAGAAATTCCATCAGGACCCCAGCCATACCGAGGCTTTCGGCGGAACCGGGCACCTCCACCCAAGCAGAACTTGCCTCCAGGCTATTAGCCAGGTGATGGCTAGTACATCTGCCCTCATCGCCATCTGCAGCACCGGCGAGTCCAAAACTCCAAAAATGGCCACCAACCAGCATAACCAGCTGAACGCCCAAAATCCCAACGTTGCATCAAAAAAGGAGATCCAAAAACTAACGAACTTGGGGCAAGACCAAAACATGTGTGCGTAATCCGCCGGCCCCTAGAGCACTGCTCTCACACATCCTCCACCCCAGAGAAGAACCCACTCAGATGAGCCCTGTGAACTGGATCAGGCTTAACCTCGCACATGGAGATGAAGTTGACCCTGTGATGTGCCTCACTCCACATTCCTCCCTCAAAGATCAAATCCAGCTCACCCTCCCACTTTATCTTTGCCTCCTCTAATGATGCCTGCTCTGTCACCATCATCTACTTATAGACCTTTGAAATCCTGCCCTCCCCTATCTCTTCCAAGGACAGGACCCTGTCCAAAAGCAAAGACAATGGTCCCAGGGGAAATAAAGGAAGTTCTTGCTTTAAAAATTCACGCACCTGCAAGTACCTGAATACATTCCCCCATGGGAGCTGGAACGTCTCTAACAACGCGTTCAGGCTGGCGAATCTACCTTTCAGAAACATGTCGCTAAAACTTTACACTCCCTCCCTTTCCCATGCCCTAAATAATGAATCTAAGCCAGATGGCACAAACCTTTGGTTCCTGAAAATTCAAGCCAGCAGTGGCACAGCCCAGTTTAAAATGCTACCTAAACTGATTCTAAATCCTCAAAATGGCTATTACCACCAGGCTCGAAGAGAATCTAGCAGGGGAAAATGGAAGTGTTGCAGTAACCAAGGCCCTCCGACTCGACCCTATGCACAAAACCTCCTCCATCCGCCCCATATAGAGTCCGAGTGCTCGAACTATCCCCACACCTTATAAATATTTGCTATCTAGTAGTGACATTACCCCTAACTGCCTATCCCTTTGCAAAAACGTCCTATGAACCAGAGGAGTCTTATCAGCCCAAACAAAAGTAGATATCAATTTATTAACCCTGCAAAAGAACGACTTGGGGAGAAAAACTGGGAGACGCTGGAACAAAAACAAAAAACCTCGGGGAATATTCACCTTCACTCTCTGTAGCCTACCTGCTCAGGTCAGAGGAAGGGCATCCCAGCTTTTCAAATCGGCCTTCACTCCCTCCACCAGATCAGAGAAGTTAAGATTATGGAGCATTCCCAGATGGTCCCAGCCGGATGAAACGGCAGCCTTCCCAGATCAGCTCCCCTCCCTGGGGGGTTCACCAGAAAATATTCACTCTTGCCCAGATTCAGCTTGCACCCCTAAAAGGAGGCACTTCCTGAAGAACTCCATTATCTCTCCCACATTGGAGAGTGGGTCCGTAACATATAGTAACAATGCGTCCGCATATAAAGACATCCTATGCTCTCTCTCTCTCTCTCTCTCTCTCTCTCCTCTTCCCCCCCCCCCCCCCCCCCCCCCCCCCCCAGGCGCTTTATCCCCCTCCACCTGGTAGGAGACCTCAGAGCAATGGCCAGCGGCTCAATTGCTAAGGCAAACAATAGCGGAGACAACAGATACCCTTGTCCTGTACCCCAGTTCAGTTGGGAATAACCCAAGCTCAGGGAATTAGTACGTACACTTGGTGGGGGCCCTGTACAAAAACCTAATCCATTAAATAAATTTTGGCCTGAAGCCCCTTTGAGAGAGGTGAAACCCATTCAACTCTATCAAATCCTACTCCACGTCCCTCAAAATAATCTCTTCTGGCTCGTCCCTAGGGAGGGCGAGAGAACCACATTTAACAATCTGCTAATATTGGTCATCAACTGCCAGCCCTTAACAAATCCAGTCTGCTCCTCAGAGATAGCTCCAGGTATGCAGGGCTCCAAACGCATTGCCAATACTTTAGCCAGCAACTTGGCGTCAGCGTACAACAACGAGATAGGCCAATATGACCCACATTCCCTAGGATCCTTGTCTTCCTTCAGGATCGAGATTGATCGATGCATGCGCCAATGTGGCCAGCAACACTCCCACATAATCATTAAACATATCCAGCATAAGTGGGATCAACTGACCCGCAAATTGTTCATAAAATTCAATGGGAAACCCATCCGGACCCAGAGCTTTACCCGTCTGCATTGACCGAATACAGCTTATAATCTCCTCCAGCCCTTTCGGCATCTCCAATTTCTGCCTTCTCTCCTGCTCTCCCTCTGGAAAGATCAACCCATCCAAAAATTAATTCATTGATGCACCCTCCTCCGGAGATTCTGACTCGTACAACCCACAACAGAAGGCCTCAAACACCTCATTAACCTTCTCTGGGGCAGAAATCAACCTGCTACCTGATGTGTTAGGCAGGTTGGTTCGATGTGGACTGCACTCGATGCAGGGAAGTTAGAAACAGACGTCTAACACTGGAGAAGATCCAACTGTTTTATTCAACTAGATGAACTGCTGTACATATTCAGCTGTGGGTCGACACTATACTGATCTGACTAGTGACCTTGTAGTAGCCTGACCAGACTTACTAGCTACCGCATGGTGTTTGTGCTTGCTAGCTCGTGGACTCCAACTGTCTCAGTAGCTGGGTCCCGAGAGAGCGGGAAACCTAGTGCCCTCTGGCTTTATAGTGGTAGTGTCCTGTCTGGTGATTGGCTGTGCTGTGTTGTATGCTTATTGGTCATCCTATGTGTCAATCACTGCCTGTCTGCATCTCATTATATACAAGAGTGGATATTATGACACTACCCACATCCCTAACCTGCACTATCTCCCAAGGGGCAGCTGGTGAGCCAAAAAAAACAACTGACCTTCTCCCCATACTCATAATATGCCCACCTTGAGCGTCGCAACAGGCTCACCACTTTGCCCATTGATAACTATTCAAAATCCATTTGCAGCTTTTTTCTGCCCACCAATAACTTCGGTGTCAGGGTGCTCAAGTACTGGCACTCCACCGTGGGATTGGCATCCTCCACTCATTGATACCATGTTATACTTTGTAACAAATATTTGCACAAGTGAGCAACTTGCTTCGGCCACTTGAGAGGGCATTGAGTATACTATATAGCACCAACCGAGAGAGTATTGAGTAAACCACATAGTGCCAACCATTGTTAGATCAGGCTGAGTTGCAGTGATGGGTTCCTTTAATGTAAGGATTGGATTGGATTGGATTTGTTTATTGTCACATGTACCGAGGTACAGTGAAAAGTATTTTTCTGTGAGCAGCTCAACAGATCATTAAGTACAAGGGAAGAAAAGGGAATTAAAGAAAATACATAACAGGGCACTACAAGGTATATAATGTAACTACATAAGCACCAGCATCGGATGAAGCATACAGGAGTGTAATGTTAATGAGGTCAGTCCATAAGAGGGTCATTTTGAAGTCTGGTAACAGTGGGGAAGAAGCTGTTTTTGAGTCTGTTCGTGTGTGTAAGCCATTTGTAATCAACTGGGATTTACAGTTATCTGTCAGTTTTCACAGTCATTGTTTTTCTGGTCCTAACCCACAAATGACCTTTATTAAATTCAATTCCACAACCTGCTATTGTGGCATTGAATGATGACTTGTAGGTTTGTCAGTCCGGTCTTGTATCCACAATATTATACCGCCTGCATTACATTTGCAACATGCATGTTGTGTATATCAGCTAATTAACTACTTTGTTTTTAACTAATAATAGAACCTAGAAAAATTTTAGTTAGTAGAAAAAATTTTCAGGTTGTCTCAGTTGTAGTTCATTGAAATCTCATTTATGTTTTGTGACCCCTGTAAAACCTGTGTTGTTTTATTCCGCCCTCCAGACTTCTCGATTACTGCGACATGTGTCAGGAACAGAACCCCTAGCGATTACTTGTTTACATGCAGAAGAAACATTTCAAGTTGTTGGTCCACAGGTATGGAAGTTTGGTTAAGTTTTGAACTGCTTATAATTTTCCCACGGTATTTCATTGTCATACGTTATACCTTTAAAAATAAGCCCCCCAAAATGTGCATGGAGCATTTTTCAAGGAAATGGATTGACTTCACTCTCAATCTTTTTTTAAAAGAATTTCTTTTTACTCGCAACGGGCTGGATTTTACAGTTTGTGACAGAATGACAGGGCAGAACTTAATATATAGTCTACTCGCTGCTTGCAGCATGATGAATCAAGTGCAACTGACCAATTAGCAGCCACTCGGCAAGAAGGCTCACATATTAGTGCTGGGAATAGGGTCCCTGCACCCAAACCGGCAGAATGTCCAGCACAAGAGGGGTTAGGCCTTGAACCAGAAGTCGATTAAAGCCACCATTGAAAGGGCCCCTGCCTCCCCTCACTCCCCTTGTATGTAATCTCAGTCTGAAAACAGTGAAGAAATAAATTCTTCCAACAGTCAACCACTTCAGTAGACTCTACTGCTACTTACAGCCGTGATCCATTTTCAGGCCTTTTCACCGGCCCTTGTGCCACCTCCTTGTACATAGGGTAAATCACCTCCAATATTTTTCCCAGCTCACTATCGAAAAATGTGGTGAGAAATGTAAAATTGCACTCAACTGCTTTTTTAATAAGTTGAATAGCCTACTAATTGTTTTTTTCTCTTCAAAATAGCAGGTGAGCTTCTTAATTGTCTATTTTTTCCTCACTCACTCAACATTTCTTTTAGCTAATTGGACTAAAATCATTAACTCAATGGAGGGACAGACGGTTTTGTCAAATAGTTCCATGGTATTATATTGTGGAACTGTGCTAGCTTTTATTTAAATTTTTGTACCAAGCAACAAAACAAGTCTTTAATAACCCTTGTATATCATGGCAGTTAGAATGCAGTTCACTGCGTTTTTAAACACAGAAAATTTGATACTCACAATTCCAAGGTCTCCTATCTGTGCACTTTCAATAACATCCAGTACATATTAGGCTTCCTTTATATTGCCACATGAATTATTCTGTTTTGTTCTCAGATCATTTCTGCCGCACAGACCTTGGCTCTTCACCCTTCCAGTAAGATTGCCAAAGAAAACCTAGATGTCTTTTGCGAAGCATGGGAGTCACAACTAAACGATATGTCCATTCTGCTGAAAGAAATTAATGATGTATTTGAAGGGCGAAGAGGTGAATAGATTGACTCTTCGATTTAAGTATTCTCTGTATTACATTTAGAATAGCTTGTTAGTTGGGTCGTGTAATATGTGGGTTCTAACCGAAGAAGGAAATTACAGTGCATAAAACACACAAATTCTGGAAACATATTTCAAATAGCATATAATAAATATGCTGTTAGGAATAGTAACTGTAAAATGCTAAATCCTTTTAGTGATCTAAGAATATGCCCCAGGGTATCTATTTACAAGACATTGAAATTCAGGGAAAACTTATTACCTCATTTGGTGACATAATAACAAGTTAAACAAAAGTGAGTGACAGGCTTAGACTGAGAAGGGATCCAGACAATTTTTGAGTTAATTGTTCATATTGTTCAAACACTGATTTTATATAGCATTGAATGGGTTAACTATTATAATTCCATTACGGGGGCGTGGAGAAGGAGGAGCTTAAAACAACTTTTATCTGTTAATTTCCTTGTCATGAATACTTTATTTGATAATATAGTGAATGTAGCAATTTGATTTTTTAATTGCTGTCCTCCCCTTTGAATGGGATCACCCTGATGTCTTACACCTTTGGATATTTCTGTGGTTGGTAAGTTTTATCGGAATTCATATTAGGTTTTTTTGATGTGCACAGACAACTTTCTCTGAACAGTAGATTATCCACTTACTGTCGCAAAAATAATATTTTTTCTCTGCTGCGATTTATTTGAAGCATGCTCAAAAATCAGATTGATACAAGAGATACATTTTAGTGTTCAGGGGTGTATCATATTTCACATCATTCCAAATATAGGTAGTCTGGGATCTCCATTCTCCACTTCAACAAACAAATTGAGCAGTAGAAAGAAGTAGTTAATTCTCCCTGTCAAAGATTATAGTTTTTGACTTAAGTGGCCACAAATCTATCCAGAAGTGGAAGGTTGGAGCATTGCTACAAGAAACAGCTAGAACACAGTTATGGATTTATCACTGAAGGAAAGTAAACTCTATGGGGATTTATTGAAGGATTGAAGGGTTGCAGTTAAACCAAATCCTACTAAATCACCTGACATAAAGAAAGTGCAACTTCGACCATAGGCCTCACATCATTAGGGAGAAAATGAACAGACTGTATAGGTATAACCCCTTTCACAGAGAGAACCCAAGAAGTAGGTGAGGACAAAGAGTGCAGCTAAGAAATATTTTAGTAAAATATGAAATTGAGAGGTTTAAGAGATAAATATAGTATAATATTTTCTGAACATCAGAAATGGGCAGATGGACAGCAGTGGTCTTTTGTTAGGCATGCATATTCTAAACTTATTAACCGAGTTCTCCATATACTATATGCTGATTAGAATTGACACTGAAATAACGGATAAAAAAAAACAATTGGAGAGCATGAAATTCCAAGAATATAGACACTCTGATGCAGTGGTTCCCAACCTTTTGTATGTCAAGGCACACCTCTGTACAAAATACCTCTCCCTATGTCTCCTGCTTCTCCCAGGTGTTTTGTGCCCTTTTTGAGTTTTTGCTTTTTGTGCGAGTGCAATGGGCCTTTGTCTTCAGCTCCAAGGCCCATCCGCCTAACCAACATAACAAATCTGAACCGCGCATGTGCCGTTCTTCCCAGCCAGCACATACGCGGAAGGTTCAAGATTTGTCAGGTCTTGGAGATGCCAACCACAGAGCTGAAGACAAAGGTTAGTTTTTCACGGTGCACTTGGAAGGTCGTACACTGGCTGGGAACCGCTGCCCTGAAGGGCAGGGATCAGAAAAGAGAACAAATACATTGAACAAAGACTAGGAGACAATTGGAACAGGTCAGTTTAAGATAAAGGGGATTAAGATGCCTGGCAGAATAAAAGCATCTTCTGTAGCATGGCACTTTGATTTGAATGGTTTCTATTAACTAAAAAGGGTATGACGCAGACACTGTGTTACAGCAGAATCTAAATAGTGAATATTTTACCTAGCTAAATAACTATTAGCATTAACGCGAATAGAAAAATTGGAATTGATCTCCTTCTCGATGGTGTAAATGTTGCACTCCAGTCTTTGATCTGCAAGTCATTCATTCATTTCTCTTTGATATTGATTTTACTAGGCTGTGATTGACAGCTTCCACACACACCCAGCAGTCAGCATTGTTCCATTAATTTTCCTTCATGGTTGAGTAATTCTGAAGTGCTCTGACTGCAATGTTTAGAAACATCAAGCTTTGACATCTGGACCATTCAAGCAGAATGTCAATTTCTAGTTGACCACATTAAAATCACTCAACCGTGAAGGGAAGTGCATGGAAAGCATTTTATTCTGTCGGACCACCCCCATACTGGGGGGAAGACGGTGAAGACAGGGGGTGGGGGGGGCGTATCCAGATAATCCATGGGAGGGGGGGCTGAATGGCATTGTGGGGGTGGGGGGTGAATTGCTATGTGAGGAAGGGGGGGGTGGGGGGGAGAGAGTGGTCAGCCGCGGGACTCAAAATGGTGGCCCGATAGCGTGATTTGTACGCAAACCTCGCCATGGATAAAAGGGTTGGGAATCGGCGAGCACAAATCAGGTGCAATTCCGTTCTGGCAGGAGAGCATAAAACTGGATTCAGAGACTGATGCCAGGACTGAATCGTTAGTGCTCTACGATCACAGAGGCGGCGTCTGTCCCGGAGCAATCAGTTAACGGCTAGCACCGGCACCACGTGGAACTAGTGCAATTCCAATGAAAAATGGTGTCCAATTCGCCGGGGTCAGGTTTGGTACTCGAGAGGCTGACAAACTGCAGCTGCATATAAACACTCCACTCCCCAAACACAGTCATTCCAGCCAACAAGATGGCAATCCGAAGAGCGGCACCCCGGATCGCAGATGCAGAACTCGAGACCCTGCTGAACACCATGGAGGAGAGGCCGGGCAGCTTGTTCCCTGGGATGTGTAGAAGGCTGACACCCACTGCCGTACACTAGGCCTTGGGCGAGGTCATGAGCTCCATGGGCTCCACCGCCAGGACCGGTTGGCGGTGCTGGAAGAAGCTGCATGACCTACTCAGGGCAGCCAAAGTGAAAGGCCAGCACCATGCCGCCTGGCAGCAACCCCACCCCACACCTGTAAGTCTCCCCCCCCCCCCCCCCCCACCCAGAGGGTGACCGAACCCCACATGCCAGCAGTCTGATCGCACCCACCCTGCATCACATGCCAGCACCCCTACTGCCCACCACGACCGCTTTGACAAAGGCCACAAGCTGCACACCCAGTGTGCTGCCAGCATCCGAATATCTCACACTCTGCATTTTCTGTCTCCTCACCCCACTGCCCAGGAGAAGTCGGTTCACAACTGCAGGGAGAGAGAGAGACAACTGGAGGGGGCAGTGTAGACCTGTGCACCCTCATTGTCATGGGCCCGGGGACAGGGCCATTGTCAAGGCGGAAGTCGACATCGGGGAACCAGGTGAGCCCTGGCTGAGTTGTAGTGCCCCTATGGCACGTGTGGCACAACCCCCACACCAGCTCTCCACCCCACCTCCCCACACCACCCCAACCACAACATCCCACCAGCTCCACACCCCAACCACAACATCCCACCACCTCCACACCCCAACCACAACACCCCACCACCTCCACACCCCAACCACAACACCCCACCACCTCCACACCCCAACCACAACATCCCACCACCTCCACACCCCAACCACAACATCCCACCACCTCCACACCCCAACCACAACACCCCACCACCTCCACACCCCAACCACAACATCCCACCACCTCCACACCCCAACCACAACATCCCACCACCTCCACACCCCAACCACAACACCCCACCACCTCCACACCCCAACCGCAACATCCCACCACCTCCACACCCCAACCACAACACCCCACCACCTCCACACCCCAACCGCAACATCCCACCACCTCCACACCCCAACCGCAACACCCCATCACCTCCACACCCCAACCACAACACCCCATCACCTCCACACCCCAACCACAACATCCCATCACCTCCACACCCCAACCACAACACCCCATCACCTCCACACCCCAACCACAACACCCCATCACCTCCATACCCCAACCACAACACCCCACCACCTCCACACCCCAACCACAACACCCCAACCCCTCCACACCCCAACCACAACATTTTACAACTTCCACACTGCCACCCAACCTGCAATCCAACCGCACGTCAATTCTTGTGTCTTGCAGGATCATTTGGTGTCCCCGCCTCCAGCCACAACTCCAGGACATGTTGAGTGATGCGGCAGGACCGGACAGCGAAGCGAGACTCCAAACACCAGCCCGCGACACCCCGGAGCACGAGTCCGGGTGATGCCTCCGACTATTCGTTACAGCTGGCTCCAACGCCCTCCATTATCCCAGAGACACTCGCCTTAGATTGCCACTATAGTGAAGAGGATGCTGGGGCACTATCCACACACATGCTGCGGTACATCAGGTTGAGTTAGGAACTCCCGAGAGGGCGGACGGTCAGAGGGCGACCCGGGCCCCAGGGACTAGCTGCCGTTCAGATGGGTCTTGGGCTTCTGGAAGCGGCGGAACCATCGGTGCTGGAGATGCGAACACAGAGTCTGAGACTACATGAGGAGGAGTTATCAGCAGCCATCCAGCACCAGAGGTGCAGTTGGAGGAGTCCAGCCGCCTGCAAGGGCAGGAGGTGGTGCCGACCATGCTTGCCCCCCTAGGGGCAAAGGTATCAGCCATGGGTCAGGATGTCCAAGGCCTGGGGCACTCTTTGCAGATGGTGGCTGAGGCCCACAACAGGGCTGTCCTGTCACAGGCAGCTATATACCAGAGTGACCTGAGCATTGCAGCGGCGTCACAGTCACAGCGGGTCATGGCTGCAGGCGCCGAGAGCATTGGGCTGGCACTGGATGACCTTAGACAGTCACAGATGGACTGGGCACAGTCACAGAGGATGTGACACCGTTCCAGACGGAGGTGGCCCAGTCCCTGTGCTTCATGGCCTTGAGCATTGAGACCCTGGTCGAGTCGAGAGTGGGCCTCCAGAATTGGCAGTGCGAGGTGAAAGAGGAGGCCCCAGAGCTTACTCCAGCCACATCCCATCCCAAGGAGTAGCTCGGGGGCCTTCACGCTTCCCGAGAGAGGAGGAGGTGATGGGGCCCATGCTGGTGACCCCCGCAGGTGAGTTACTGGAACACCACAGCACTTCAGAACCCTCCCCCCTGCCCCTAATGCATCCGACGGGCAGCGGGCAGTACAGGGTGGTACCACGCCATCTAGGGCGTCCAAGTGATTGCTGAGTCCGTTTGCTCCAGAAGACCCAGGTCTCAGGGCGCAACTCGCAGCAGGCCACCTCCACTCCTGATGTACCACCTGGGATCCATCTAGACATGGGCCCGTAAGGCCAGAAAGTTAGACACCAGTTAAGTTGGCACAGGTGCAGCACACAAGATAATGTAAGGGGCTAAGGCATAAGCCCGTAAAAACATTTTCACTTGTTCACAATAAACACCTGTTCACAAATGATTCAACCTGCCTCAGTGCTCTGTCAGAGGGTGTGAGGGATGGGGTGGGCTGGGCTGGCTGCAGAGGGCGGTGGGGGGGTTTGACCGATGTGTGGCCGTTGGAGGTGGGCCCAGGCCAGGGCACCCAGGCCAGCCACCACTCTCCGCATCCGTACCCGGCGCACCCCATCCTTCTCCACCCCAAGCCCTCCACCTCACCGATGTCCCAACTCCGTGACCCTAAGGGTTTGGTGGGACCATGTAATGGAATGGCCCGCTCGCATGCAGGGATCACCCAGGTGGACAGTGGAAAGTGCTACCATAGCCAGGAGTCAGACATTGTCAAACGATGCAGAGCACCAGAGCACATCGCAGAGCAGGTTATCATCATCCTCCATCCAGACCCACTGTTGTTACTGCTAACCCAGGGCCCGCACCCCGTAGTGAGGCAGGTAGGAATTGTAGAGAGGGTGGGGAAGTTCGTTCAGGGAGAGTGGCCATGGGAGGGGGTGCTCGGCTGGCAGTGGGGGAGGGGGGGGGGGGGGGTTGTGTGGATGGGATGGGCTGTTCGTGCCGCCATCAGCTAGTGTTTCCAGTTGGCGAACCTAGAGGCGATCATAGTGTCCCTTGCGCGCCGATCCTGGCGGGCTCCTGTGCCTGTCCAGGCCCCATGTCCTGCCCATCCTGGTCCTCCCCTGCATCCGCCTCTTCGGACGAGACCTGGCGTTCATCCCCCTCCTCCAGCATGTCACCCCTCTGCTGCACACTGTTGTGGGGGATGCAACAGGTCACCACGATGTGGGAGACCCTTCCTGGGTTGACACAGGAAGGCCCCTCCAGAGCACTCCAGGCACCTGAATCGCATCTTCAGGACGCGGATGCAGCGCTCTATCACGCCTCTGGTCGTGGCATAAGCATCATTGCAGAGGGTCGCCGCATCCGTCTGTAGCCGCATCAACGACTGCATTGGATAGCCCCTGTCACCGAGGAGCCAACCTCTCACCTGGGGTTGCGCCTCGAAGATATTGAGAACCGTCGAGTGCGCCAGAATGAAGGTGTCGTACACACTACCCGGGTATTGGGCGCAGTCATGTATGATGTGTACCTCACGGTCACACACCAGCTGCATTTTCATTGCGAAGCACTCCTTTCGGTTTGTGAAGACCACCCGCTCATGTGCGGATGCTCGTCGGAGGACATGCATACCACCAATCACCCCTTTGACCTGGGGCATCCGCCGATGGCTGCAAACCCTGTTGCCCGGGCATCCTGGTGGGCTCAGTCCACATTGAACCTGATATATTGTACCGACCAGGCATTAAGAGCCTTGTGACAGCACGGATTCACCTATGCACTGAGGTTTGCCAGTTCCCTGTACTGATCTCCCCTCGGCGTCTGGAAGGACCCCGTGGCGAGAAAGTTCAGGGGTCACCTTGAAGGTCACCGCGAGTGGGTGTCCTCCCCCATACCCCATAGTTCCAGCTGTGCCATAATCCAGCAGATATGCCATACGGTCCTCCTGCTCTGCCAGAGTCTTAGCCCGGTCCAGCAGGTCCTCGAATGACGGGAGCTGCCGATACACAAGAGGCCTAATGCGGCGATTCCTTCCCACCTCCTCGCTCTGTTGGGTGGCCGGCTCTCCATCCTCACCGGCTGGTCCCTGTTCCGGTGAGCAGGCTCTGCTACTGCAAGATCCTCCCTGAGCAGCGCCTGCTTGTACAGCCTCCATGCATCCTCCAGGGCTCGGCACCAAGGCATTCCTGGTTGGATCCCGAAATCCATTGTCTGCAGGGGATCAAAGTCAGACATGTAAGCATGGTGCGTACCCCGTGCCCAACCAAGTCCAACGGGCTACTGCCAGCAGGTGCACTGTGGCAGAGGCTGTGAGCGCCGTAGGCCCTGCGGCCCATGACCAGTGCACTCCTGTAGGGGCTATCATGGGAATTGCCTTTGGGTCGGCTGTGTGATGCCTGCTGGCAGGTGGCACCTGGGTGGAAAGGGCTGTTGGCGGAGTGGAGAAAGGGGTTGGGGTGGGTGCACATATATAGCTGCTTTCCCTCTACGAAGCACAGGCCAAGGTGTGCGGTCAATGGAGTGTGCAGCAAGGGGTCACCCTGACGCCACTGCCCATCACATGGTCAACCTCCGCTACTCTTTTCCCCCCAACCTCCGCTGCTCAAGCTCTGGCAGACGCCTCCTCAGCCAGCCATGCCAGCAGCAGTATTGGCAGTGCATGGCCTCGCTTTGGGAACAGGACCTACCTCCACGCTCTCCCTCAACAGCCACTGCGCCTGTTTCCCGATTATTAAAACCACAAGTGAACCTCTCTGTCGGTAATTCCTCCTGATGGAGGCGGAGCATCGCGTGAGCCTCGGAGAATACTGGAACAGGTCCGTTAATGATATACCAACAGCGTTTACTGTATGTGCAGCACAGAATGTATTCACGCTGCTGTCGAGGCACTGGTGCATGGCATTCAGTCAGGCACCCGGCCCCAGCCTCCATTTTTGGCTGATGCGAGATTCTCCGCCCAATCATGTTTCCCCATTCCGGCGCGGTCGACGGAGAATTCCGCTCATAGCTTCTCAAATGGAGGATCTCGCCCATTGACTCAAATGTTTAATTATTTCTTAGGGGACCAGCCTAAAATGAGCATTCGGCAACTTAAATATATGAATCTGGGTTCCATGCCAGGTAGTGGATCCTAATGTCAAATTTAGGCCTGAAAACCTGGGATGTGCATGTACTCCTTTGTGGTCTAACCAGTTGTATTTAAAGGCACCATTGTAAGCAATTCTCTTTTTAAAAAAAAATTTTAAAAATAGGGGCCAAGAAAGTTGTTCTTTATTTTTTTGGACTCAAGAAGCAGGACAGCATGCACTTTTAGGTCTATGAAAAGCCCTGGCATGCTGCCTGCACATTTGAGGACCGACTTGCCCTCTCTCCACTACCCAACTTTGAAGATCTAGCCTACCTGTCAGCTCCATGCAAAATTTTCTCAAATTCCTGTCTCCTCTGAATGCCATTTAATTGAGATCCGAAGGTGAATTTAGATTGCATCTCGGGTTTGAAGAGAACAAACTGAATTTCTCTCCACTCTGTCTGCCCTCCCCAAGCCCCTACTAACTATCCCAGCAGGGAAGGGGAAGCTTTATTGACTGTTCAAAGCGGTTCTTAAAAGATTAGCTGTCTTTGAAATGAGTTTTGATAACGGATTAAGTATTTACGGAACCTTTAAAAGATTTTAATGAATTTTTGTGAATGGGAATGTGTTTTTATTATGATGAAAACTGTAATCGATACTTGGATCATTCTTTTGTTTAATCTCAACATGGCTCCTGAGGTCTGCCCATGTTAGATACTGGATGAGTTGGCATGGAGAATTTAAAGGCAAAGGGTAGGGGGCATGGGATGACATGATTTGGCATTAAGTTGACATGGGTGCAATAAGGGACTGTTGGGGTGGGTGGGGAGCATGGGTTGGCATGGATTGGGTATGGGAAGTATTGGAGGTGATTGGGTTTATATTTAACAACACAATTGGGACGGAGCCCCAGAAAACCAGACTGCCTTGTCGCTCAGCCTCTAATCTGTGTCTGGAGGTTGTGGGCCCCAAACCATCCTGAACTCCCACCCCATAGCAGAAATCGTGTCATCCTGAGACAAGTGCACCAAGACAAGAAATTTGAATTTGGGCCCCATCCCCCACACAATTTTTTCTTCTCCCAAAATGTGTTTCTCTCTCATTAAAATCTAATCAGTTAACGTAGTTTCATTTGAACATGGCACGGAATAAAGTGACCAGATTAAAAACAAGGTAATCATCACAAACCTCCTGCTGGTTATGCTATATTTTCCTGTGATTCAGCATTTGTTGTGAACAAAATAGGGATGACACTTGGGGCCAAGAGTGGATCAGCAAATGACTGAAACACCAATAATATTTCATGGTGCAACATCTCCACCTACTGGTACAAAAAACATCACTTAACTGAGAGTTTCCAGTTTGGAATATTAAGACATTTAACAAACATGGCTACCTCCATTAGACCCCAAAGGTCTGTAATTCCCTTTTGATTAATCTGCACGCAACCACCTCTGACTGTATACCTCAATCACTACGCTCTCCAGGAGCCATCATGTAGCCTTGGGCACCATTTCAATAGCCTTTCCTGGTGATTAGAAAGATTAAATTTCTACAGCGCCTCTGGTGACCTTAAGGCATTGCAAAGCTTTGCAGTCAATAATGTAGTATTGAAGTGTGGTCAACGTTGTAATATAGGAACATGAAAAAGCCAAGTATGAAAGAAAGCCTTTGAGACCATTAAAACTGATCCCTCTACTACCGCATTCAGTTGCATTTTATACAACCTTAAAATGCATATATCATAGATTATCATAGAATTTACAATGCAGAAGGAGGCCATTTGGCCCATCGAGTCTGCACCGGCTCTTGGAAAGAGCACCCTACCCAAGGTCAACACCTCCACCCTATCCCCATAACCCAGTAACCCCACCCAACACTAAGGACAATTTTGGACACTAAGGGCCAATCCACCTAACCTATTACCCCAACTGGTAAATAAGGTCAAATACCAATCCCTCTGTAAAATGTTCTTCCTAATTTCAAATACTATTTCATATTTTATATGCTTTTATGATTTCTGTCCTGAACTGTCGTCTTCATAGACTTTTCTAACATTTCAAGTAGCAGCTCTATGGTGGCTTAATCATCTCTTGAGTTAGAGGGTTCAAGTCCCACTCCAGAGACTAGTACAGAAACTAGGCTAATACTTCCATGCATTACCAAGGGAGAAATTTCCATTTTTTGGATGAAGTATTTAAACCACCTCCTCCAGTGGACATAAAATAACCCATTATTTTGACGGTGAGTAAGATTTCTCCCTTTGTGTACTGACCAATATTGATCCCTCAGCCAACATTATTAAACCAAATTATCTGGTCACATTGCTGTTTGTGAGATTTTGCTGTATGCAAATTGACTGCTACATAACAATTTATGCGAGTGCATAAATAGGAGCAACAGTAGGCCTTATGGCCTCTTGAACCTGCTCCGCCATTTAATATTGTGGCTGTTCTGATCTTGGCTGATCTTTCCTGCCTGTTCACCTAACCCTTGATTTTCCTATAGTTCAAGAATTTATAGTCAATGATTCAGCCTTCACAGCTCTCTGTTGAAGACAATACCAAAGAGTCATGGCCCTCTTGAGAGAAGAAATTACTCTCCTTTCTTAAATGGGCAATCCCTTATTCTGAAATGATGCCCCCAATCCTAGATTGTCCCATAAGGGAAAACATCCTCTCAGCATTATCCTGTCAGGCCCCCTCAGAAACTTGTATGTTCCAATAAGATCACCTCTTGCTTTTCTACACTCCAAAGAGCATTAGTTCAACTTTTCCTCGTTTCATCTCTGGAATCAACCATGTGAGTCTTCTTGAACTTTCTGCAGTGCAAGTATATTCTTTGAGACACTGAAACCGTACACGAGGTGTGATCTCACCAATGCCCTGGCCAGTTGCAGCAAGACTTTCCTACTTTTATTCCCCATCCCTAACATTCCATTTGCCTTCCTGACTCATTGCTGTACCAGCATGCCAAGTTCAAGGACATCCAAACCAGGACATACCTCTGCACTGTAGGCATTTTGTAGTCCTGTTCCATTTTAATAACATTCTGCTTTTCCATTCTTCCTGCCGAAGTGGATAACTCCACATTTTCCCACTTGAAACTCCACCTGACAGATTTTTTTCCACTCATTTTACCTGACTAGAATCATAGACCCCCTACAGCGCAGAAAGGGGCCATTCACCCCTTCGAGTCTGCATTGACCCTCCATAAGAGCACTCCAGCCAAGTCCACTCTCCCGCCCAATCCCCGTAACCCCACCTGCACATCTCTGGACACTAAGGGGCAATTTAACATGGCCAATCCGCAAAATCACATTTTTGGACTGTGGGAGGAAACTGGAGCACCCGGAAGAAGCCCATGCAGACACTGGGAGAACGGGCAAACTCCACACAGACAGTCGCCCAAGGCTCCAGTTGAATCCGGGTCCCTGGCGCTGTGAGGCAGCAGTGCTAACCACTGTGCCACCATGCTGCCCTTTTACAGACTCCTTCTGTCTTCTTTGAAGCTTGCTTTCCTGCCTATTTTTGGACATCTGCAGATTTGACTATAATACATTTCATTGTTTCATCCACGTTACTAATATAGATTGCAAATAGTTCAGGCCCCAACATTGATCCCTGTGATACTCCACTATTTATAGTTTGCCAACCATTTATCCCAACTCTGTTTCCTGTTAATTAACCAATCCTTTGTCCACGCTAATATATTGCCCCCACCAACATGGGTGCTTATCTTGTTTGTTAACCTTTTATTATGGCACCTGTTCAAATACCTTTTGGAAATTCTCATACACTAAATATGTTGGTTCATCTTTATCCACCCTATTTGCTACATTCTCATAGGAGGCTAATAAATTTGTCAATTTATGTTCGCGTTTATTAACAGGGGGCTTGAGTTTAAGAGCCGTGGGGTTAAGCTGCAACTGTACAGGACCCTGGTGAGACCACATTTGGAGTATTGTGTGCAGTTCTGGTCACCTCATTATAGGAAGGATGTGGAAGCATTGGAAAGGGTGCAAAGGAGATTTACCAGGATGCTGCCAGGTTTGCAGGATCGGTCTTATGAGGAAAGGTTGAGGGAGCTAGGGCTTTTCTCTTTGGAGCGAAGGAGGAATAGAGGCGACTTAATAGAGGCGACTTATAAGATGATGCGGGGGATAGATAGAGTGGACGTTCAGAGACAATTTCCTCGGGTAGATGTAGCTTTTACAAGGAGGCATAACTATAAGGTTCGGGGTGGGAGATATAGGAGGGATGTCCGAGGTAGGTTCTTTACACAGAGAGTGGTTAGGGTGTGGAATGGACTGCCTGCTGTGATAGTGGAGTCGGACACTTTAGGAACTTTCAAGCGGTTATTGGATAGGCACATGGAGCACACCAGAATGACAGGGAGTGGGATAGCTTGATCTTGGTTTCGGACAATGCTCGGCACAACATCGAGGGCCGAAGGGCCTGTTCTGTGCTGTACTGTTCTATGTATCTATGTCAAATACTATTTCCCTTGCATAAAATCATGTTGACTCTGCTTGATTGCGTTATGATTTCCTAAATTTCCTGCTCATTTAGTAATGGGTTCCAGCATTTTCCCAAAGTCAGAAGTTAGGCTAACTGGTCTATAGCTCCCCACTTTCTATCTCCCTCCTTCCTTGAATAGGGGCATTGTATTTGCAGTATTTGAATCCACGGGAACCATTCAAGAATCAAGGGAAGTTTGGAAGATTAAAACCAATGCAGCCATCTGAATCCACAGGTGCGATTTACTGGCCTCATTGCACCCGATTTGGTGACGTGACGAGGCCGGGGACCTCGCGAGTCATCCGAACCGTGCGAGACACCATGATCTGGTCTGTGCCAGATTCTCCTAGCACTCCGGAACTAACGGCCTGCCAGCAAGGCCTAGACAGGGTGCCGTTTAGTACTGGTCCACAAAAAATGTGAACCAGGCCTAATGGCACCTGGGGGTCTCCCAGGCCATTGGAGACCCCTGGGTGATCGGGGACAGGGCAGGGTAGCACACGAGGTCTCCCTCTGGCACCCAAGCACCTTGGCACTGCCACCCTGGGCCTGAGGGGCCATGCCCATTTAAGGAGGGATGAGTGGGTGTGGAGGACAGATGGGTGTAGAATGGGTATGAAGGGGCTTCAAAAGGTTGGGGGTGGGGGGTGGGAGAGAAGGGTGGGTCCTGAAAGGGGGGGCCGAAAGGGGGTGGGTGTGTAGGCCTAAAAAGGAGGGGCTCTCAGCGACCTGGTAGCCGGGGTCCTCACTTGGTGGGGTGTGGGATAATGCCCATGTGTGTGGGGGGTGACATTGCCTTTGTGTGGGGGCTGTGGGGCACCCTCAAGCTCACTTGGAGATCGGGGCATCCTTTCAACATGGTGCCCTGATCTCGGAAGAGCCAGTCTCACCAGCGAGTTCAGCTTCCCAGTGTTGATAACATTTCTAATTGTGGGCTTAACCTGGAAGAAGCTATCCAAGGCCCCAAAAAATGACTGTGATTGAATAATGGCGTGGATCACATCCAAAAAGCCGACTAGAAACACCCATGCCAAACCCACCCAAAATGACACTTAGAAATGTTTTGGTTGAATCGCACCCTACTTCTTTAAAGACATTAGCTTGCAAGTCATCAGGTCCAGGGTCCTCATCAACTTTGCTCCCACAAGTTTTCATAGTACCTTTCCTCCGTGATAAAAGTTCCAAGTTCCTCCTGCTCGGTTGGCTGTTGATTTTCTACTATTATTGTGATGCTTTTGGTGTCTTCTGCTATGAAGATGATTGCAAAATATTTGTTCCAGGTTTTTGCCATTTCCTTGTTTCCCATTATTAATTCCCCAGTCTCATGTCTCATTTTCTAAGGGACCAACAATTACTTTAGCCATTGTTTTCTTTTTATATGTTCATAGAAGCTCTTGCACTCTGTTTTTATATCTTCTCCTAGTTTACTTTCATGATTTTTATGTTCCTCCTTTTTCTTTAGTTTGATTCCTCTCTTAGAGTCCTTCATTTTAAATGCAAATTATTTGTTGAAAATTATGAAATGTCCTCTTAAATGTCTGTCACTGCTTATCTACAATATTATCTTTAAATCTATTTTCCTAGTCCACCTGAGTCAATTTAGTCTTCATACCATTGTAATTCCCTTTATTAAATATTTAGTTTCAGGCCCTTCAAACGGAATGTGAAATTCCATCATGTTTTGCTCACTGTTCCCAAGAGATCTTACCTATGAGATCATGGGTGAAATTCTCCACCTCACGCCACCAGTTGCGGAATTCCTGCTGAGGCGGAGAATCCCGCAGTAGTGAAGAAAACGGGATTGGCGCTGGGTGCCAATCCATTTCCGATGCTCCGGCTCCCCTTCGGCTGCGGGATCAGGGTTTGCACCCCATTTAATAGGCCGAGTGCCAATTACCCGGGCCCACGCAATTCTCAGGTCCTCTGGGCAGGAATCATGCAGGCGAGAATGACTTCTGCTTTTGACAAACATGACCCTGACGCTGTTGACTTCGTGGTGGGCAAAGGGGGTAATTCATTAAGGGAGTTCCCCCAAAGTCCATCGAAGGCTACCCTCCACCCCTCCCAATGTAAAAAGTGCGTACCCCACCACCCCAGAGACCCCTAAATAAAAGGAACCCCATCAGAGACCCCTTAAATAAAGTGACCCCTCCAGAGACCCTCAATAAAGAGACCCCCCAAAATAAACGTGCCCCCACAGGGACCCCATAAATAAAGGGACCCCCGCAGTGCAGAGACCCCCTAAATAAAGGCCCCCCACAGAGACCCCAAATAAAAGGACCCTCCCACAGCAACCCCCTAATTAAAGAGACCCCCAGAAGTGAGATCTCTGTCAGGAAGCTCACCAGAAAAGAGATCCCTGTCAGGAAGCCCCCCAGAAGAGAGGCACATATCTGGTTGCGAGAGAGCTGTACAGACCGACAGTGAAAAAAAATACTATTTTAACACTCACCTGGGCAATACACATAGAGGTTTACATAGAATTTACAGTACAGAAGGAGGCCATTCGGCCCATCGAGTCTGCACCGGCTCTTGGAAAGAGCACCCTACCCACGGTCAACACCTCCACCCTATCCCCATAACCCAGTAACCTCACCCAACCCAACCCAACACTAAGGGCAATTTTGGACACTAAGAGCAATTTATCATGGCCAATCCACCTAACGTGCACATCTTTGGACTGGGAGGAAACCGGAGCACCCGGAGGAAACCCACGCACACACGGGGAGGATGTGCAGACTCCGCACAGATAGTGTCCCAAGCCGGAATGGAACCTGGGACCCTGGAGCTGTGAAGCAATTGTGCTATCCACAATGCTACCGTGCTGCCCCCTGCTGACTCAGACACAGGAAGCATCACGTGTCAATTCCTGGAAAGAGTAAACCAGTCAGCTTTGTTTAAATGCTTGAGATCTGTGGGCTGCAAGCCATTCACTTATATCTCTTTGATATTGGCTGTGATTGACAGGTTTAACACACACAGTTGCCAGCATTACTCCCTTCATCTTCCTTCAGGGCTGGGTAACTCTGATGTGTCCCAACTACAATGTTTATAAACATCAAGTTTTGATTGACAGGTCCTGGACCACTTCAAACATAATTAAGTGCTTTCCAATCACCTCCCTTCACACTTGAGTGATTTTGAAATTCTCAGCTGGAAATTGAAAGCACTTGACTCCGAGGTTAAGTGATGTCAATTTCAGATCAGTACTTCAAAATCACTCAAGTGTGAAGGGAGGGGGGGGCGGCATGTGGCGCAGTGGTTAGCACTGGGACTGCGGCGCTGAGAACCCGGGTTTGAATCCCGGCCCTGGGTCATTGTCCATGTGGAGTTTCACCCCCAAAAAGATGAGCTGGCTAGGTGGATTGGCCATGCTAAATTGCCCCTTAAATGGAAAAGAAAAATAATTGGCTACTCTAAACTTATGTAAACAAAGTGTGAAGGGAGGTGATTGGAATGCACTTAACTCTTTGAAGAGGTTGATGTTTGTAAAGACTGTGGTTACAGCACTTCAGAGTTCCTAAACCATGAACAAGATGAATGAAACAAGGGTCAAAGCTATATGTGTGGAAGCTGTCAATCATAACCCACTAAGGGAAATGAATGAATGGCTGCAGCTCAAGGATCAGAGGGGTTCAAACACAGGCCACTGCTTTCTCTTTCCAGGATTGACACGTGGTGCTTCCTCTGTCTGAGCTAGCAGGTGCATGTCCAGGTGAGTGCCACAACAGTAATACGTTTCACTGCCTCAGTTTGGTCTTCCCTCTAGCAGGGAATGGGGGGGGGGGTTGATTTGCAATGGAAGGGGGAGATGGCTAACCACGGGGCTTCGCTACTGGGTCGCTGCTCCAAAATGGTGATCTTTTGGTGGGATTCCTTCGCAATCCTTGCCATGAGCACAAATCAGGTGCGATTCACTTCTGTCTGGAAATGGAGTATATTGCCCACTGTCTCATGTTTTTAACTCCAATTTCAACAGACCTGGGGTGGGATTCTCCATTGGCTGATGCCGAAATCGGGAAATGTGATTGAACGAAGAATAGGTTCCGAAGCTAAAATCGCAGCGGGCGCCAATTTGACGCCAAATCGCAATTCTCCATCACCTTGATAATGGCATCAATGTGGTCCAGAACGCACCTACAGTATACACCGTCTGCATATCATTAGCAATCCTGACCCGGTATTCTCCGGGGCCTCCGTCAGGCTCTGCCTCCGATGGGCCAAGTTCCTGAGGGCGTGGATCACTTGTGCTTTTAAAAATCGTGAAGCCGACGCTGTGGCTGCTGAGGGTAAGAGAGGGGATACGGAAAGTGTCCAACATCGCCATAGTTTGCTGACAGTTGGTTCCACTAGCCGGGGGGGGGGGGCAAGGGATGGCCAGGAGGTAGGCTGTGGGGTCGGGGTGGGCGGGTATGGAACACCATTGCTGCAGCCAGAAAGGCAGCCATGCAGCTGTGCACGCCGCTGTCAGCGCACTGTGAACTTAGGGCCACAGGTCGTATGGGTGTCCCCTCAGGCCACTCCATCAGCTGCATGGGCGTGCTCTAGCACAACCAGTGCCACTTTATTGGCTGGTATGAGTGTGTGTGGGGTCTGCAATGTGTATATGCCGCTGTAGCTTGTCACCCTCCCGAGTATGTCAATCACGGACCCGGCGAATCCTGCACCATTTTTCATTGGAATCGATTGTGTTCCACGTGATGCCGGTTCTAGCCCTTCTACAGTAATTTAATCGGTCCAGGTCCGGCACCAATTTTGCTGCCCAGGCGTCAACACTTAGCCTGAGGAACAGAAAATTCAGCCCCTGACTTTAAACAAGTGCAGCCAGCCAATTGTATGTCCAGTATGGCGAGCGTTGTTAATTGATTCGCTCTGCAATAACTCATCCATTTGAAAGTATGCTCTGAGATGAATTTTAACAGTGCGAACCCATCTAACTAATTACGGGCACCATCTAGCGGCTGAATCGTGCCAGGCATGAGTCCGAGCGAGCTGGTTACATTGCGAGATAGTTCGAAATCAGGAATCGTGCATGTGTTGATTGGTTTCCAATCTAATCAGCTCGCTCCCTTTGGCGAGATCTGGATCCCGCCATGGCGTGGTACGATACCATTAACGTGAAGGACCCCCTTTCTAAGGGCCTCCCATCATCTAACCGGCTCCCCAGTGAGCGGTCACGCGGGCACCGATTAATACTGGTCCACAAAAACTTGGAGCAGGCATCGGGGCAGCTGGGCAGTCTCCCGGGCTATTGGAGGCCCATGGGTGGTCAGGGATGGGGTGGGATGGCCCCCTGGACCTCCCCCTAGAACATGAGCACCTTGACACCGTAAAGCCTGTAGGAGCACTCCCAGGATGCCTGAGTGACACTGCCAAGGATCGGGGCCTGAGGGGATGTGCCCATGAAAGGAGGGTTGTGGGGTGGGGGGGTCAGAATGGGTATGAATGGACCTCTGAAAGGTTGGGGAGGTGAAGGTTGGGGGTCCTGGAAGGGGTGTGGGGCCAAAGGGGACCTGGGAAGACATTAAAAAAAGGCCTTCAGCCACCTCATAGCAGCATGCCATCATTCGGGGTGTGGGGCACTGCCCGTGTGTGTGGGGTGTGACATTCCCCATGGGACCGACAAGCCCACTTGGAGATCAGGGCACTCTTTAAAAATGGTAGCCTGATCTCTGAGGAGCCGATCTGGCCAGTGAGTTCAGCTCCTCAGTGATGAAAATAATTTTAAATGTGGGCTTGGCCAGGGTGATACTACCCAGGGCCCATAAAAGTGACTAAGTGTGGTTAGATATGGGTGGGGAACTTGCCGACAGAGCTGGCGCGAAACACCCAGCAAATCCTGCCACAAATAACACTTCAAAACCTTTCCGTTAGATCGTGCCTTGCATGTCCGTTAAACTAACCGAGGAAGGAATTTTGCACATATATCAAACTCAAGACCATAGAAGTTGCATGTCAATTTGGTGAGAAGGAAGGAATTAAGAACAGGGATACAAAAGTTATGATATGGTAAGGTGATGTCAGGGCAATTTTAAGAGGATAGATTATATTTGACAAGGCATGTTTAATAAAAAAGCTACTTACATTTTTGGTTAGTATGCAAAGCCACATTGTTCAAGGAAATAGATCCTGATTATGGGAAAAATATATTTGAAAGAATTTTGGTGAAAATTGCCTCATTTATTTTAGTGCAGCTTTGACTTTAATTAATTTAACTCCTATCCCCAAATATATTGATAGTCAATACAGAATATTTGCAAACTCATAACTCATTGCAATATACGTGGCTATGTAACTTAGTAATTCTAAGATATTAAAAGTTGAGATGTAATGAGAAGAACTGAAACATTTCTGTAATTCATTACACTTAAATGCAGCTTTCATCATTTTGTCCCTTGTTCAAAATGGTTTATTTGCATCTGTTCCCCCTAGGAGAGAAGCGTGCATACCTTTCCCTACCTAGACCAGGGGTGAGTTTTTCAGATATATTTAATTTTAAAACTTCAGCTCAAAGCCCACATTGAAACAACACAAACTATAGGCTCGTTTTGACTTTATGCAATGATGTAAAATGGGTGATAATGAATTGGCAAACCCTTTTACATCTCATTGTAATTAAAATTACCTCTTTTGGAGTTCAGACTTTCCTCTAAACCACTTTATCTTGTGTTGCAGCGAAGAGACCATTTCCACAAGTTCAATCATTTATTTGTGAGCACAGTTTTGTGCTTATATGTGCAACATGTGAGGTCAAATGTGTCCAAAACGAATAGTTAGCCCTTATTTATGTTGACCACCAGGAGATCATGTGAGATACCCACCATGTTCACCAGCCATCCGAAAAACCAGATGTGAATGTAACTGTTATTCTTTTAAAAAAGCCTGAATAAAACTGAAATTTATTTTATATCTCAAGTTTGTTATTGTACACAACATTGCACAAAGAACACATTTTATATAAATTTTGAGATCATCTGCTGCACATCAAATGTAGTACTTAGAACAAGGCAGCAATTCACAAATGAATAACTCTGCTGTTTTTCCGTTCCTTGTGTTAACCTGGAGAGGTTATTGAGGGCCGCAAAACAATGGCCTACCAGAGAAGCTTCTAGCAATGATAATTAGGTCCTGAAATCAATTCAAATTTATTTATGCCATTTGCCCATAAGGCATTTGTGAGCAATGAACCTAAGGAAGATAAATATTACAACTGTGCTGCAGACTAGGTGAACCATGCCACAGAAGGATAGATAATGTGGTATAAAGAGCTGCTGTGCATCCTGTAATGTAGAACCACACAACAAAATGTTGTGATGAGAACTGGAGATTCTGAGTTTTAGAAAACTTGAATGAATATAAGCACACTGGCCTGGGGTTTCTGCTATGCTGCACTATTTTTCTGCTATGCTGCACTATTTTCCTTTAGTGTATGTTGCCCAAAATTGACCAATAACACCAAACGCAAATTGTGTCCAGTGCAAATGGAGATTTCACAATCATTTGCACATGATTTAAAAATCATTGCATTGAAAACGAGTCCCACCCACAAGACTGCCCATGGACCTAGATTAAATTAATCATGATTGCAAATTTTTGTAACTGTGCCTGTTTGTTGGCTTTCAAAGAGGCTTTTCAAGCTGTTTGTTTAGACGTAAGGACACCAGTAGACTTTTTTAAAATTAAAACGTTTTCTGCTAACAAACTGACTATGTTGTTGTGACTAGAAATTAATTCTGTGTGTTTTAAAAAATCAGTTTTTTAAAATTACGTTGCTCACAGATGGTGGGCTGGACATTCTGATTAAAAATGTAATAAACCCATTTTTAGCTTTGTTTATAACACTGCACCAAGTTAGCATAAATAAATGTATTTTAAATGTAACAAGGAATATGATGTTTTTTAAACTCTTCCAATGTGGTTAAACCATTTGACATCTTACCAGCTACCATTCTTAAGGAGAGGAAGTGGCGTAGTGATATTTTCACAGTAACTTCAATGCAGTGTTAATGTAAGCCTCCTCGTGACACAAATAAAGATTATTGTCATCGGACTAGAAATCCAGAGACCCAAGGAAATGCTTTGAGGACCTGGTTCGAATCCCACCAGGGCGGACTGTGGAATTCAATAGAAATGTGGAATTAAAAGTCTAACAATCACCACAAAACCATTGTCAATTGTCATAAAAGCCCATCTGGTTCACTAATGCCCTTTACCTGCTCTGGCCTATATGTGACTCCAGACCCACAGCAATGTGGTTGACTCCTACATGCCTGATTGGCAATAAAAAAACTCTTATGTAAATAACATGATGTTATGTAAAATAGAATCATGTTACGTGAAAATGGATAACTCATTACCTTGCATGTCCTTTTTTTTTGGTTTGTAACAGAAACACACTGCAAATTTGAAGACTGTTAAAGCAGTCAAACTAGATGCTGAGGTAAGAGCTTTGTAAAGATTGTTTGTATAGATTTGCAAGACTATGTGGGGAAGACTCATTGGATAACTTCAAAGAGTCAATATAGACATAATGAGCTAAATGGCTGTCTTTTATATTGAATGATTCTGTAAACAATAATGGAGGGATGGGCTAGTTTGGCTGGTTGGATGTAGATGACAATTTATTTTCATATTTACACATGCTCTGCCCAAGCACCCTGCATTGTGCTTATCACATCTGGAAGGAAAATGTTTCTTTTATCACAGGAACAGGCAAAGATAGCAAAATTAGGGTTGGAACTGCGTTTGCACACATCAGATGTAGATGCAGAAACAGAAAGATGGGAGGACCAAGACAATGAAATTCTTCGTCAAGCACAGAGCATGTCGAGCATGGCGTATTCTATGTATCTTTTCACAAGGTAAGAGTGACCATAAAATCAACCTTGCAGAAAGATTTTTTTACTTTAAAAAAAATTCATGTTAATTTCTTCTGGTAAATATAGGAAAAATTATTTTGTTGGAAATGACTCAATTTGGACATTTTCTATTTGAATTTAAGTGGTCATAAATGCCTGCCGTACAAACCTAAAACCTACACAGCCACATCAAGGCACACCATACAAGATGGTGGATGCTTAGATCAGGCACTCCTGTCTTGGAGTGTGGTTCAGAGGGGGGACTACTCAGACATCACAGGCCCACTTGTGTCTAATTCTCAGCCTACTTAAGATAATTATTGTCAATTAGGGCTGTGGGCCTGTGGTTACCAGTCCAATGCTCTCTGAATACATTTGTCAGTGCGAATTGGCCAATCAGGCAACCAACTGCATTATGTTGATATCACAATCTATTGAGTTGGCAGAAAAGAAGCACATATTGCTTCAATCTGTGGGGATGTGCCCCCACCCCCAATGTGTCATCCATTCGGCTTTGTATTCAGGGATTCAAGTGGCCTGCTATCCATCACTTGCTGAACGAAGCAGCTGACCCAAACATCAGGCTATGTGCAATTTGTGACATTCCTATAGTGTAGCCTATAGAATCGCTACGGTGGAGAAGGCCATTTGGCCCATCAAGCCTGCACCAACACTCTGAAAGAGCACATTACCTAGCCCACTCCCCCCATCTCCCTGCAGCATTTCCTATTCTTCTCCTTTTCTGAGCAGCCACTCGGGTCAATCTGGTATCGCATTTGTCTGCTATATCACATTTCTCTGCCACATTAAGTATAAGTAAATTTACCGAAGCAAATTTCATATAGCTGTTTTGATTTTTTATGTAATTTTGTCCAACAGGCCTTTTAAGTGGAAAAAGGTATTTGGAATATAGAAAACTTCCTGCATCCAAATATAGCTTCTCAACATAGGTGCATTTTCCATAAATTGTGACGCTCATGTTTGTACAGTGGTCTCTGTCAGTCTCTCTCATTCGGACATGCAGCATGCACACACATGACACAGAATAATACACTGTGCACTACATGCTATAACATTCCTCTCCTTACAAATCACCTGAGTTAGGGTGAGAAGTGAAGCAGGAATTCTGTTGATATAATATATAGAAAGTTTCAAGATGTGTCCAACACTTTTCAGGTATCGTGCTTAATCACTTATTTAAAATTTGTTTATTGTACTTTTTAAAAAAATGTATAAGACTTTAACCTAATTCCTACTAATTTCTGAGAAACTTCGAGCAACAGAAAATGCCGTCCAATTGACCTGTGCAGTCATTGATTGACTCTATGATTGCTGTAAAGGATGATAAAATCTTGAGTCTTAAAAGGACAGTTCCATTTACACAAAATAATACTTTTAACTTACAGCCTGGCAGTAAAGTAATATTTTGTGTGCCCCATGTTATAGTGTTATTGTTGTTATTAAATAGCCCATCTTGTGATTTATTGTAAAATGCAATGAGGATACTTATTTCCCCAATGTAAAATCTAGCTTAATTTCTAACATAATAGGATAATCTTTTCAATTTGAACCCAACAGAAAGATCTTTATTACCTGTTCATGTACTTCCATTAAATCTAGATGGCCTCTTTTTTAAGATTTTGTTTGGATCTCCCAGTGTGACACAACATTCCTCAGTCGTTAGAAAGTCAAATTCACCCCCAACCCCCTCCAGCAAGGCAATACTTGACTCTCTCTCATTTGGCATCTTCCTGAAAACAGCTGGGATAGGGAACTTGCCATGACTGTTCTTACCACTGTCATATAACATCATTCATGTGTCATGTGAGGGTACCTTTAAGAAATGGGAGTTTATAAATGGCTGAGTACATAAGTATCTAGTGAGAGTACCTTTAAGAAATGGGTGTTTATTACTGCAGTGATGTCAGCGAGTGGGTGGAGCTGGGCTGTCTGTCAGCTTTTTACTTTCGTTTTAGGCTGTTTGCTGCAGGGTGTGTTTTAGTTTCATTTTCAGAGTTGGATAGCTGCAGTCACAGCCAGAAGGTGTATTAGAGTGTGTCTCTAATCTAAAGAGTGTAAATCGATCCTTTGGTGATTTAAAACTAATAACTGCTCTTAGTAGTGACTTTAACCTGATGTGCTTCTGCTGAAAGTTTTTTTCAAAGTCTTCTGGATGTTAAAAGGACAGCTTAAGAATTACTTAGTGTTATATTCTTTAGGGGTTGTATTGAATTAATGGTTGCTAAGATGTTCACTATGTTTTAAAAAGGTTAACTTGAGTTCATAGAATAAACATTGTTTTGCTTTAAAAAATACTTTTCCATTTCTGCTGCACCACACCTGTAGAGTGGGCCGTGTGCTCCCCATACCACAATCTATTAAAAGTTGTGGGTCAGGTGAACTCCATGATACACTTTGGGGTTCTCTAAACCCTGGCCCATAACACATGTCGCAACACAATGCTTCACCATGTTAGTATTGAGTGTACATTTTGTCCATCCTACGTTGTCATTTTAAAATCTAATTTGAAACATCATACTCAAAAATGAATCCAAAGAACTTGACTCTTTTTCTCTTTATTTCAGAGGAGAAGGTCTTTTGAAAACAACACAGGATTTATTTCACCAGGCAGATGTGAGTGGACTGCTTGCTATGTCTTCATAATGGGCTTGAAGTAATGGGACTTTTTTTCAAATGGAAACAGTTGTGAAGACTAATTATTTATACAGGCAGTGTTTGTCCAATGTTTGATATTTCTTATAAACTGATAACCTTGTTGCATTTGGATTATGTAATTTTAGCTCAATCATTTAATTTTAGATGTGCTTTGGAATGTAAGTCATGGCGAAGTAGAATTTTTGTGCGCATAGGAAAATATTATATTTGCACTAATGTTATGGTCCATCTGATTTGAGCCACTCACATTTGATTTGTTACTTAAGTGAGGAGTAATAGTACTGCGGAAATAGCAGGAGTGGCCACTGAGTATCTGACCACCATCATACTGCTCTTCTGTGGCACAATGTGGCTCTTTTTTTAGTTGCTGTACCCAAGCTTCCCAGGAAAAATGTATCAGATAACAAGGATCACTTTAAGTTGTGATGAAGTTGCTGCCTCCTGACTTGTACCACCCATGCTCAGTGAGTGGGAGCAAGAACTTGTGCGAGTCACTTGGGCAGAGATGAAAATGACAATGGAGTCTAAATGCAACCGCACAAATCCCTCTTTTTGTAAGTAGGCACTACACTTGACTATTTCTGATAGCTCTGGCTACTGAGATGTGTAATGGAAATGGATGTCAACGCAGCAATGGGGACTGGTGGGACGAGCAGCCACTCCAATGTTTAGTTTATGAGCACAAATAGCAATGAGACTAAAATAACCCATTCTTTCCCTGCGTGATAGCACGTGATAGTCCTGAGCATGATAAATTGGTATGAAAAGTGAAATCTATGTGATTTTTTTTTTTCCAATCGTCATTTGTCAGGAAATCCTAAGAACAAGGTTTCTCTTGATACCTGGGATCCTCTATTTAGTAACCTTTAGTGTTTCTCAGACTGAAGTACGAATACACCACAAATTTGAAGAGCAGATTTAATAGAAACATTGTATGCATAAGGAAGTAGTTATTTCATTGTACTTTTCTCTGTTTCAGATCTTTGCTGAAGAAGGTCTTAGATTTCACGCATCTCTACATTCTCTCTCAAATCAGGTATGCTGCCAAGGACCATTGCCAGACTTGCATTCTAGAACTAAAAACACTTCAGGATTTGCACCACTACACGCACTACTTATGCAATGCTTTGGAGTTTCAATATATTTTTGTGTCTGCTTCATATCCAATGTTGTTAAAAAAATAAATAAATGCACATGCTGGAAATCTGAAGTTAGAAAAAAGGGTGTGCACCCTTCACCAAACAAAAGTTTTCTTTACTGATGAAGAGTCGGTGCCCAAAATATTAATCAGTCTTTTGTCTGACACAGCTGCTATCTGTTTCCAATAAAAGTTTTTTCAGGTGTTTTATGTTAGAAAATGTGTGTCTTGAAAATTGGCATAAAAGTCAGTGCAAAGTTATTCATCTTTTCAAAATCCTTATGGGTCTAATTCTCTATGGCGAGAGTTTGATTTGTTCTGGAATTTCATCCATATGCATTCATACAAGACACACACACTTGGTGGCATGTGAACATCAATTTCTATTTTAAATCCATAGCAATCTATTATTTTCAAATCAATGTTATTTCTCTTTTCGCTACCGCAGCATACCTACAAGAGGCAGGTCAAAGTGCTGATGATGCACTCTTATTTATATGCACATCATGTTCCACAGAAGGTTGAAGAATAATAAAATTACCACAGACATCTTCTTGGGCCTTATTTCATTAGCTATGCAACTAATGTGTAAAATCTAATCTGAAGAAGCTAGGTTTATTCAGCATGACTGTGACGCATTAAATACACCATGTGAACAAATAACCGGCAAGATGTTTCAAAGTCTTGAACATTTAATTTAATTTTTAATATTAGAATATTTAATTACAAAAATGATGGGGACACTTCTAAACCATTCCCATGCAATGTGTTCTGACAGTGATTTAAATCTGAAACAAATGTCTTTTTCTGTCCTCAGCTGGAAGAGGATGAAAAAGCAGCTCTGATGGTGGAGGCAGAGAGATTTCCTACGTTGTGTCAGCAGCTGCAGATGACCAGCAAAACCCCTGTTCATGGAAAAGCTGCAACTTTTGCCAAGGTCTGTTCTTTCTTTCTATGGAATGATGGTTGGAAGGGTGGGTTACAAATTGCAATTTAACATTGGACAAGTAAATTCAAACTTCACAAGTGTCATTGATCTATGTTTAACCTGGTAAACTGCATTTACAGCACTACGGCTGATGGTTAACCTGGTCTTTGACTTCAATGTATAGCGACAGAGTTGTCCAATAAGATTCTGATGCTTGCCAAGCTTGTGGCGATCAGCTCACCATACCTGCCACAAGATACTAAATATGTGCAGTACTAATAAAAGAGATGCACAAGCTTTGAAAATAGGTTTGAGGTTTAAAACTATCAGCAATCAAGACTGACTCATTCGCTGCCAGAGCCAGGGGAACTAGTTTCAAAATGACTTTGCCATCCAGCTGTTCACAAAGAAGCATGCTGCATACACTTTTAGTGGTGACAATCTGTTAACTGAAATGTTCTTTTTCTGACAGTGTGCTCTGTTATATTATGTGATTGTAATACGTTGTTACTCTTTTGCTTAATTCCAGAATGGTCTGATGGTTGTAGTTCAATAAAACTATCAGTCTTCAAATTAAGCAAAACACATTTATTGAATAACTAATATATATATATGAGTTTGTTCATTCTTCTACAACTATAACTGATGATTAAGTAAATAAGAAGTATAAATAATGTTTAACGACACGTGCCAACTCAGCTATATCTCTCTAACACTCTGCTCTCTAGTCACTTCTAATACGAAGAGGCAGGAATATCCTCTGAGTAAAGTTTTTATACCTGGATCTGGTGCTGCCATCTAGTGGTTGTCCAGCACTATAATACAGTTGTTAACCCTTTACATACCAGCAGATATACAGATCACTACATGCTCCAGTTTATTTTTTTAAAAATAGAGAGTTTACTCTTGAAGAAATTTGTCAATCGATATGACTGGAAACTATGGAAGGGCAAAGAATTGACAGATCTCTACCTTTGGCTTCTGCACGCTGACTCTTGCCTTGCACGTGCTCTGACACCTGCCATTTCCAAACAAACCATTAGTTCCTTTAATGGACCTTTGGTTTATGACTAAGCACCTGTAGCTTCTGTTTTTGCACCAAAAACACACCATTTCTTTCAATTCCTTCTTTCAACAGATTTATTAAGATGAAGGCTGAACATATTTGGAAGTTGCTGCACCATCCCAGCTAGCCAAGATTGCACATTTCAACCCTCACTGGTAGACTTGCAGCATCTCCGTTATTTTGAGAAAATCACCTACTTCCTCTTAAGCAAAACCAAGGTCTTCAGTTAGCATTCTGTCAGATTTGATTCCCCAAGAAAATTTCAAAAACAATCGTGCAGCAGCCCTCCCAAAGGCTGGCCCTGTTTTCGCATCACTTCACAGAACACCCAGAGCAAACAAGAGCAGAAAAGGTAACAAAGAGCAGACTCTGTTTCTTGTTTCATTGGGCAAGTAACACTTCAGCGTCCAGGTCACTAAGAACGGAACTATATTCTGATGAATATTATCGTAGTCTGACAGAAAGCTACTTTTTAAAAATGTATTTTTTCACTGGGAGTGTGCACTGCTGGCTAGGGCACAATTTACTGCCCATCCCTAATTGCCCTTGGGCAGCTGGTAGGTGACCTGCCTTTTTGAACCACTGCAGTCCACATGGTGTAGGTATACCCCAGTGTTGTTAAGAAGGGAGTTCCAGAGTTGGTGGCCAATGTAAGAAGGCTGCTAAACGGGATCATGATGCACCGGGAAGGTAGGGAGATTGAGGTAGTGGTCGCGATGGATGCGGAGAAAGTCTTTGACCGGGTTGAGTGGGATTATTTATGGGAGGTGCTGGAGCGGTTCGGTTTTGGGAGGGGCTTTATTGACTGGGTTAGGTTGCTGTACCGGGCTCCGTTTGCAAGTGTACGGACAAACAGGACAACTTCGGACTATTTCAGACTGCGCCGGGGGACGAGACAGGGATGCCCCCTCTCTCCACTGCTGTTTGCGCTGGCGATAGAGCCGCTGGCAATTGCTCTGAGGGCCTATAGGGGCTGGGAGGGGCTGGTTTGGGGGGGGGGGGGTTGCAGCCCGGGGTCTCGCTGTATGCCTCCGACCCAATGGAGGGGATGGAAGAAACTATGGGAATTTTCGGGGAATTCGCCCGTTTTTCGGGGTATAAGCTCAATATGGGGAAGAGCGAGATGTTTATGGTCCAGGCGAGAGGTCAGGAGAGGCGACTGGGGGAACTGCTGTTCAGAAATAATCCCACTCAACCCGGTCAAAGGCTTTCTCCGCATCCATCGCGACCACTACCTCAATCTCCCTGCCTTCTGGGTGCATCATGATCACATTTAGCAGCCTTCTTACATTGGCCACCAACTCTGGAACTCCCTTTTTAACAACACTGGGGTATACCTACACCATGTGGACTGCAGTGGTTCAAGTCCCCGTGAGTGAAGAGGGCAATGCTAGAGTGGAGCCGGTGGGGTGGTGGGCTGGCGCTGCCGAATTTCAGCAATTATTACTGGGCGGCTAATATAGCCATGGTGAGGAGGTGGCTGGTGGGGGGGGGGAGCCGGCGTGGGTGCGCATGGAGGCGGCTTCTTGTAAGGGTACCAGTCTGGGGGCATTGGTAACAGCACCCCTGCCGTTCCCGCCGGCGCGATACTCCACCAGTTCAGTGGTGGTGGTGGCCCTGAGAGTCTGGGGGCAGTGGAGGAGACGTGGGAGCAGAGGGGGCGTCGGTGGTGTGCCCAATCTGCGATAACCATCGGTTTGCCCCGGGGAGGATGGATGGGAGGTTCCAAATTTGGCGGAGAGCAGGGATTGAGAGGATGTTTATAGAAGGAAGCTTCCCGAGTATGAGGGCTCTGGAGGAGAAGTTTGCATTGGTGGGGGGAAATGAATTTAGATATCTACAGGTGTGGGACTTTCTGCGGAGGCAGGTACCAACCTTCCCACTCCTGGCGCTAAGGGGGATTCAGCACTGGGTGGTTTCTAGAGGATGGATAGGAGAGGGGAGCGTCTCGGACATCGATAAAGAGCTTATGGGTTCGGAGGAGACGCAAACCGAGGAGCTGAAGCAAAAGTGGGAGGAGGAGTTGAGGGGAGAGATAAAGAAGGGCCTTTGGGCGGACGCGTTGGGTAGGGTCAACGCGACTGCAACATGCGCCAGGCTCAGCCTGATCCAATTTAAGGTCATTCACCGGGCTCACATGACAGTGGCCCGGATTAGCAGGTTCTTTGGGATGGAGGACAGGTGTGCGAAGTGTGCCGGGGGGGGGGGGGGGGGCCCCAGCGAACCATGTTCTAGGCATGCCCAAAACTGAGGGGATTTTACCAGGGGTTTGCCGACACCATGTCCAAGGTATTAAATACAAGGGTGACAATGAGCCCAGAGGTGGCGATTTCTGGGGTGTCGCAGGATCCGGGAATCCAGGAGGAGAAAGAGGCAGATGTTCTGGCCATTGCTTCCCTGGTAGCCCGGAGGCGAATATTACTAGCATGGAGGGACCCGAAGCCCCCAAAATCGGAGACCTGGCTATCGGATATCTCTGACTTCCTCTGCCTGGAGAAAATTAAGTTTGCCATGAGAGGGTCTCTGTTAGGATTCGCCCGGAGTTGGCAACCATTCGTCGACTTCTTCGCAGAGAATTAATCGGCAGCAGAAGGGGGAGTGGGGTGTAAGGCTAGCGTAGATTAGGGGGGTAAATAATGGTAGGACCTGTGGGAGAGGGAAGTGGTATTTGCACTATATTAATATTTTCCTTGTTCTGTACATTGTTGATTCTGTTGCTGTTACATTGCCAAAGAAATACCTCAATAAAATGTTTATTAAAAACAAAAAGAAGGGAGTTCCAGGATTTTGACCAATTGATCGTGAAGGAACAGCAATGAGGTTCCAAGTCAGGATGATGTATTGCATGGAGGGAATTGTGAGAGTGGTAGTGTTGCGCTGTCCTCCTAGGTGTAGAGGACACAGGTTTGGGAGGTGCTGTCGAAGGAGGCTTGGTGAATTGCTGCAGTGCATCTTGTAGATGGGCCAAGCTGCTGCTATTGTGTGTCAGTGATGGAAGGAGTGAATGTTGAAGGTGGTGGATGAAGTGCTGCTTTGCCCTGGATGGTGTAGAGCCTTTTGAGTGTTGCTGGAGTTGCATTCATCCAGGCAAGTGGAGAGTATTCCAACACCACACTGCTGACTTGTGCCTTGTAGATTGTGGACAGGCTTTGAGGAAGTCAAGTGAGTCAGATGCCACAGTGTTCCTGGTCTCTGACCTGTTAAATCATAGAATGTACATTGTAGAAGGTGATCATTCGGCCCATCATGTCTGCACTGACCCTTACTTAAGCCCATGCCTCTAACTCATCCCCATAACCCAGTAATCCACCTAACCTTTTGCATACAAGGGGCAATTTAACATGGCCAATCCACCTAATCTTCACATCTTTGGACTGTGGGGGGGAAACCGGAGCACCCAGAGGAAACCCACGCACACATACGGGAAGAACTTGCAGACTCCACACAGACAGTCACTCGAGGCCGGAATTGAACCTGGTCCCTGTCGTGTTGGGTGTTCCGATACACAAACGAACCAACACGGTTGTAGATGGTACAACTCTGTTTTATTATTCTGTAAAATAATAACTATTAACTTTTGGCTGTGGTTCGTACTTTACCAGATAACCTGTGGACCCAGCCCTAGCACTATCTTAGTGAGGCACTCAGCATATGGTGTATGTCTGAGTGGCACGCTGTGAGCTCTGTGCTCTGAGCTATCTCCTGTTAGAATGAGCGGGAACTGTGGTGTTCCCTGTTTTATAGTGTGTGTGCTCTCACTGGTGATTGGCTGTGATGTTGTGTGTGTGTTGGTTGGTCCATCTACCTGTCCATCAGTGTGTGTCTGTGATTGCACCATGATATGTTAATGTGGATATCATGACATCCCCCTTTCACAACGATATGTGCCTACATGGTAATAAATATTGGTGTGTACTGAGTGCATCTGAGTATGTGTGTGCAATATTTACTTCAATATGAGGCTAAACTATATACATAGGAAGGTGTCAGGTGCAACAGAGCAACGAGGTTGTACCACAAACAAAACAAGTGCAATCATCAAATATCGAAAGAGAACTCCTGGAACGACAAGAAAGAAACACGTTAACAGTATTGCACAACAATTCAGTGAGTCCAATGTGCAAACAGGCTCATAAAGTCCAGTCTATTAGGTGGGCGACGAATTCGGGTTGACCGTTAGGGTGGCACACCATTCATCGCCAGGATTAATGCTGTGCACTGGCATCAGCTGGTGGGTCCTACTTAGGGACATCCAGTTCCTGTCTATTACCGCAACACGGAAGGGTTCCCGGTCGTCGGTGTCACCGGTCTGCACGTCGTCAGGGTACGACTCGGTGTATGTGGGCTGAATGGCCTGCACGTCCCTGCGAGGCTGGCTGAATTGCGGAGGGTTGGTAGGTTGAGCTGCTCGACAACAGGCAGCGTAGTGGCCCATCCTGCCACAGCGGAGGCATTGTCGCGTTTTAGCTGGACATTGCCGCTTTAAGTGTGAGGATCCACAGTTGCCGCATGTCGTGACATCATGGCGTTCGTTGCGCAACCGTGCATGCGCGGTGCGGTCCTGTGTAGAGCGCGCCTGCGCATCACCTCCCTCTGCGTCGACGTCCCCTCTTTTGGCGCGTACAAGCGCGGGAGGCCTCGGAAAGCGCGCGAAATGGCCGCCCTCGTCCGGGCCGCGGGCCGGGAGGAACTCGATCGACTGGACCCGCTCAGCCTCGTAGGACCCCTGCCGTGCCGATTTGGCCGCCTGGAATTGGGAGTACCGGCTGGTCGCGTTTTCGTGAATGACGCAGGTTTCGATTGCAGTGGCTAGGGTGAGGCGCTTTATTTTGAGGAGCTGCTGGCGTAGGGTGTCCGAGGTGACCCCAAAAACTATCTGATCCCGAATCATGGAGTCGGAGGTGGCCTCATAGCCGCAGGACTGCACGAGGATACGGAGGTGTGTCAGGAAAGATTGAAAAGGCTCATCCTTACCCTGCAGGCGCTGCTGGAAGAGGTACCTCTCGAAGCTCTCATTAACACGCTGAAGTGTTCCTCAAATTTTAGAAGGACCGTCTTGCACTTTGTCTTGTCCTCGCCTTCCGTGAATGCCAGGGAGTTGTAGATGTGGATGGCGTGTTGCCCCAACGTGGAGAGGAGGAGGGCGATCTTCCTGGTGTCCGATGCATTCTCCCTGTCTGTGGCTTCTAGGAAGAGCTGGAAGCGCTGTTTAAACAGCTTCCAGTTGACGCCGAGATTTCCAGTGATTTGGAGCGGCTGCGGCGGGCTGATGGTGTCCATGGCGCAGGATGGCGGATCTCTGAAGAGGTGCAGGTAGGTCTCACAGTCGCTGGCGAGTTTCCAGACCTGGTACCATGTCGTGTTGGGTGTTCCGATACACAAACGAACCAACATGGTTGTAGGTGGTATAACTCTGTTTTATTATTCTGTACAATAATAACTATTAACTTCTGGCTGTGGTTCGTACTTCACCAGCTAACCTGTGGACCCAGCCCTAGCACTATCTTAGTGAGGCACTCAGCACATGGTGTATGTCTGAGTGGCACGCTGTGAGCTCTGTGCTCTGAGCTATCTCCTGTTAGAATGAGCGGGAACTGAGGTGTTCCCTGTTTTATAGTGCGTGTGCTCTCACTGGTGATTGGCTGTGATGTTGTGTGTGTGTTGGTTGGTCCATCCAGGGTGTGTTAGTACAGGTTTCAGAGATGGTAATGCCATTGAATGTCACCGGGAGATGGTTAGGCGCTTTCTTATTAGAGGTGACAATTGTCTGTCACTTATCTGGCGTGATTGTTGTTTGCACTTATCATCCCAAGCCTGCTTCAGTATCTGAGGAGTTGCGAATGGCAAACATCCTCACTTTGACCTTACAATGGAAGGAAGGTCATTGATGATGTAACTGAAGATGGTTGGGCCTAGAACATTGCCCTGAGGAACTACTGCAGTGAGCTCGTGCTGAGATGAATGACCTCCAACAACCACAATCATCTATCCTTTGTGCTAAGTATGACTCCCAACAAGTGGAGCATTTCCATTATTTCCATTGACTTCAGTTTTCAGGACTCCTTGATGCCACACTCGATCAAATGCTGCCTTGATGTCAAGGGTAGTCACTCTCGCATCGACTCTTGAGTTCAGCTCTTTTGTCCATGTTTGGACCAAGACTGTAATGAAGTCCGGCACAAAAATAGAAAACGCTGAAAAAAACCTAGCAGGCCTGGCAGCATCTGTGGAAAGAGAAAGAATTAGCGTTTTCAGTCCGTTTGAATCTTCAGAGTCCGGAGCTAAGTGGCCCTGGCAGAACCCAAACTGAGCATCAGCGATCACGGTATTTGCTGGCAAAGTGCTGGTTGACAGCACTGTTGCCGAAACCTTTCAGCACTTTTTGAAAACCAATAGTAGACTGAATGGGAGGTAATTCGCTGGATTGAATTTGCCCTGCTTTTTGTGCACAGAACATACTTGAATTTTCCAGTGTTGTAACCGCACAGTAACAGTTTGGTTAGGGGGAGGGCTAGTTCTGGAGTACAAGGGATGGATTCTCCCAAAATGGGGCTATGTCCCCACACCGGTGTAAAAATGCTGGCGTTTCACTCCGGAGTTCCCTTAAAAAAGCGAAGATAATTCTCTCACTTGCATGAGGCTAGCAGGGACCCAGAGTGATTCACGCAGCCTTAGCTGCAGATACGGGCCCCTGCACTTCTGGTTTTGAGTCCACGCATGCGCATGGCGGCGGCCTCCAGCGGCCGCGCCGAGCGCCATGGTGGGCTCGGACCTCGGAGGCAGCTGCAAGATGTACGCTCCCCGATCGTCTGCATGCCTGAAGATCCGACCGGCCTGATCTGTCCCCCGGCCGCCCATAAGCCCCCCCTGGTGTCCAGTCCCCCCGCCCCCCCCCCCCACCACCAGGGTGGCAGTGGGCTGACTCCGCAGCCGCCACGCAAGCTTCCCGAACGGCATTAGGTGGTTAGAACCACGCCGTCGGGAACTCGCCCGGTTGGGAGCGGAGGATCGCTGGGCGGGCCTCTGGCGATCAGCCCCCAGCCGCGCTAGTACTCTGCGAGCACGTGATTCTCAGGTTCCAGAGAATCACTGGGCCCGATTTTGGCATGAAAGTTGATTCTCCACCCCCACGCCAAACGTGATTTTGGCGCGGGGCTGCAGAGAATCCAGCCTCAAGTCTTCAGTACAATTGCCAGAATGTTGTCAGGACCATGGCCTATACAGTATCCAGTGTGCTCAGCTGTTTCTTGATGCTATGTGAAGTGAATAAAATTGACATCTGTGATGTCGCGGATCTGGAGAGATGGATCATTCACACACCACTTCTGACTGAAGATTGTTTCGAATGCTTCAGCCTTGTCTCTTGCACTGATGTGCTGGGATCCCCAATCATTGAGGATACTTGAGGATCCTCCTCCTCCAGTTAGTGATTTAATTGGCCACCATCATTCACAATTGAATGTGTGACAGGACTATCGAACTTTGTTTTTGATTTAAAGTGCTTGAGGCCTCTGTTGAATAACACCTGAAAGGTAGGCCCTTATGCTCCTCATAACCAAAATCTATAAACAGTTGTAGGTCAGGTGAACTCCATGATATACTTTGGAGTTCTCTAAACCCTGGCCCATAACAATATAGAAATGAATTAGTCCCCTGAATTGATCTGTATTCCTTCACCAAATTTTGGAATAATTCATTAGCAAGTTGCAGACCATTGTCTGACACCGTAATGTCCAAATGCTGTGTTGAGTAAATTCTCTTCAGTGATTGAATAGCTGCTTCCATTCTATTACTGCGCAATCTGTCACATTAATCCACCTTAATTAATGACAGTAGGAAATATCTTGCCTTTAAAATCAAATAAATCCATTCCCAAGCATTCCCACAGCCTTGGTGGAAAAGTGGAAGGTGACGCTAATTATTTTTGCTCTTGGCTGTTCACCGCACATTGTCATAATATACACCAGTATATCATGGTGCAGTCACACACTGATGGACACACAGTGGGACCAATCAACATATACAACACCACAGCCAATCACCAATGAGAGCACACGCACTATAAAGACAGGGGACATCAGAGTTCCCACTCATTCGAGTAGCAGCTAGCTAGGAGCACAGAGCTTACAGCCTGCAACACAGACATTCACCATGTGCTGAGTGCATCAACTGGTTCGGACAAGGCAAAGGTCTTTAGATAAAGCTGGTATTGTATTTACACACTGTTGAAGTATGTTTAAATAGTTAACCTTTTAATAAAATAGTGTTGCACTACTTCAAGTGTTGGTGACCTGTATGTGATCCAGAACACCCAACATATCACACATGTAAGACAATTTGAAATAATTTAATCAATATAACAACTAATGCCTGGCCGCAAAACTGATTGCTGTGCTCTTGTTTGACATTTTGTTATCTCAAAAGTGACGTTGGTGAAGTCATTGAAAGAATATCAAGCTAGTGCTTTCAGATTGACTAGTCTATCATTAAAAACCAGGAGATTATCAACGATTGTGAGGGGCTTTCTTTGTTCAAAGTACTGCCACAGCACTTTGGTTACAGCACAGGAGGAGGTAATTTAACCTATCATGTCTACTCTCGCTCTCTGCAAGAGTAATTCATCTAGTGCCACTCCCCTGCCTTTTCCCATTTGCTTTCAGGGGATTTTCACAGTAACTTCATTGCAATGTTAATGTAAGCCTACTTGTGACACTAATAAAGATTATTATTATTATGTGACAGACCCAGAAGGTGGTGGCACAGTCAATGGGTGATGTGACTCAGTCCACGCGATGGTCCACTCCCTGCGCTCTATGGCCGTGAGCATGCAGACCCTGGTCGAGACCAGAGTGGGCCTCCAGGACTGACAGCATCAGGTAGCGGGGCAGCTTCAGGGAATAGCTCCCCTCGCACCCCTGTCCCATGGAATAGCCCGGGGGCCATCGGGCACTCCGAGGGAGGAGGAGGTGATAGGGCCGGAGGGGGGTACATGGGGTGGGGGGGGTGAGGGTAGTGTTTGTGGGTGGGGGGTTGACACATGTGGCATGGGAGTGCCGGTGACCCCCGCAGTGGAGGTGCCAAAACACCGCAGCGCCTCGGAACTCCCCTCCCCTGTCCTTCGCACATTGGTGGGCAGCGGGTAGAACAGGGTGGCACAACGCCACCTGGGACACCATGGCAGCAGCCGGGCCCATCCAGTCCCGGTCTCCACAGAAGATGCCCGCCAACAGGGATCCAGGTCGCAGGGTGGGAATCACAGCAGGCCGCCTCCACTCCTGATGCACCATTTAGGGATCCACCTGAACATAGCGTTAGGGCCCTTAAGGCCAGAAAGTTAGATACCAGTTAAGTTGCCACGGGAGCAGAGCACAGTTTAGTTATAAGGGCTAGGGTACGTATCCGTGTAAATATCTGCGCACATTAAACACTGTTACAACCTGCCTCGGTGCTCTGTCAGATGGCTGAGGCGTGGGCTGGACTACGCTGGCCATGGGGGGGGGGGATGGATTGGGCCAACTAATGATCTGCCAAGGGTCTTTTCTGTATTTCTGTTCTGGAACGCTGTCAAGGCGACGGAGAATTGCGATTTGGCGTGAAATCGCCGCCCACCGCGATTTTGGCATCGGAACTGATTCTCGCCCAATCTCCTTTCCCAATTTCGCCGTCGGACAAAAAAGAATCCCCCCCCCCTCCCGTGATCTTCCAGAATTCCAGAACAGTTCCCAAGGATTGGAAGATAACAAACATAACTGCTGTACTTAAAAAAGGAGGAAAAGAGAAAATGGGAATTAAAGAAAATTGATTGAGCATGAGGATTCTTTTGCAGCCAGTCCGGATGAAATGATCAGTCGAACACCTCGTTACTTTAACATGTTTATTTCTCAGCCGGGGCTAAAACCACTGTATCCCTTGAGAGTTACACCAGCAAGCCAAAGTCAATACATCTAACAGCAGTTCTTATACAGTTTTTGGCTAATTTCTGAGGGCAGCTCCCTCGCATTCCTATCTGTGCTCTGCTCTCAGCTCAATTATAATTCAGCCCCCCTCAATTATAATTATCTTTAAGCCTAGTACACCCATTCCCAAGGACGTTACTGCAATTTGTCTGGTTCAAAAACAAGTGATACATTTTGCTACCAGAAGCCTGTCTTGACATTTCTTCACACAAAGCTTTATCTAACATTTTGTTTTTCCCATAAAGTTCCAATCCATCTTGAGCCAAACTCTCATTTATCGATCATCAGCCAAACTCTCATTCCCCCCTTTTATCATTTCATGATAACTTCTAATCCATAGTCAATCGTCTCAGTCTTTCCATTCTATTTACATTTCGATCATTTCCTCATATTCCTCTGCACTTTCTTTCACATCCATTAACTCTTCAAGGCGCACTTCATGTTGCTGCATTAACTGTTGAGAAATTACTGCTGCACTGACACTGTTACACAAGCATTTCATTAGGAAGCTAAGCATAATTATTACAAATATTACAACTACCAGGATTATCAATCCATGCACTAGGTAAGACCCCCATGATCCAGCAAACAACCAATCTAACCACCCATCTCTTGATATTTCATGCATTTTCTTAACCTCTTTGCGGATATGATCCACGAGGTGGGTGATGTTCTCCGAACTATCGGGGATGTAGGTGCAACATTCCGAACCGATCATGGCACAAGTCCCACCTTTGTTTGCAAGGAGGTAATCGAGGGCCATTCGGCTTTGTAGGGCTGCGGTTCTTATTGCCACCATTTCATTATTTATCTAGTCAATGTTTCAGTGGTGTCGTTTGCTACCTCTTCCAGGATTTTTGCTATCCCCGACAAGGGGAAGCAGGATCCCAAAGAATCGCTGCTTTCTTTTGCCGCTTCAGGTGAGGGTGATTCCTTAAACTAGTGAGCTGGTGCACGTAGGGAACAACGTATCCCAAATAACAGGATCCCGTCCAATTCTCTGGCAGCCAGGGATATGCCTTGTGGCCACAAATAAAATACGTCCCATTGTATGAAGTGAGTTTGTCCACATCAAACCCTTGGGCCATCAGGGAGTACTTGAAGGTACCTGTCCCATTTGTGTATGGGACGTCCAGTGTACACCCATAAAACTGAGGAGACGTATATATGGGATAGACCTCGGATATGTTGGCCACCACAAATCTGTGCTCGCATTGACTCGCACCTACAAATATCCCTTTAACCACATTCCTTACCAAACATTTTGTTCCCAGTGGTCTTCCCATGTTGGTGATATTAGTGAGGGTAAGAAACGGAGGCTGGTGGGATTTGTTATAACTTGGTTGGTACCACATCTCAAAGCTGTTCATTGGATAGCCCCCCTCTTTCCAAGGCCTTGGGGATATGGGGAGAAACGATAAACTAGAAGCTGCCCCGCCGTCTGGGTGTCTTACCATTGATGCAATTCTTATAGTCCTGGGGGATTGACGAGTACCATCCTGGTAAATATACCATTCTACTGTTTCTGACAGGTTAAGGGGAACAGGTCTGAGGGGGATCCCTCCCTTAGCATGGGTCGGGATATGTGTACATACCCAGCAACCAGAAACATTCATATCCTTTGCGTACACATATGACATATACAAATACGTGTTTACATGTAATTCCCTTTTTCCCCGCAGCCTTACCCTCCCTTGGTCAACGCATCCCAAGGGTAAAGTCTTTTTTTTTTTTGTTTCTGCAGCTATAGTCCCATTTACAGTTGACCCGATGACAGGGTAGGTTGCCCTTAGTCACTCCGCTGATGAGTATGGTCCGATTGCATCGTTGTACGTAGGCTGAACATCCGTTCGCAGGGGTCGCGTTCCAAGGTCCTTCACCTGGGCCTTGACTGGTGCATTGTAAGGTGTCTCCTCGACCGAGGTGATGAGTCCGTCTTCCCTTGGGGCCACAGGTTCTTCGCTTGGCCTCTCCTCCAGTTTCCAAAAGTACCAGCAGGGTTACGATAATAAGGCTGTCCTTCATCCCGTGAATGCTGCTGAAGTTATTACCTAGGGCTCGAAACAGAGGGTTATTCTCTATTGCATTTTCACAACCTTACAATGGTGGATGTGGATCCAGGCATTTCTGCCTTTTACTTTTACAGCAGTGAGAGTAGTGAGTAGGACCTGGTGTGCTCCTTCCCATCGGGGTTCTAATCCTTTCCGAACCCAGTTCCGGATCATAACGTACTCGCCTGAGTTAATGGTGACAGTACTGGATAAGGGGGGTATCTCCCCACGGGCTGCTCGGACCCACGAGTGGAGGCCTTTTAAAACCTTTGTTAGAGCTATAACGTAATTGGCCATTTCCGTGGTCATGTGGTGAAACTGTACTTCCTTATGTTTCCCTTGATCCCAAGGAGTACGCAGGGGTCTTCCGTATAAAATTTCGGCGAGACTCAGTCGTGTCTTTCCAGCTGGGGTTGCTCGTATTTGGAAGAGAGCAATAGGCAATAATTTGAGCTAAGTGGCTCCAGTCTCTGTCTGTAGTTTTGCCAGTTTTGTTTTTAATGTCTGATTAGTCCTTTCTACCATTCCTGCTGCTTGGGGTCGGTATGCGCAATGTAATTGTTGTTTTATTCCCAGCTGAGTACAAAATTCCTCATTGATCTGTCCCACAAAATGAGGTCCATTATCAGAGCTTAATCGATATGGAATTCCAAATCTAGGAACAATTTCTCGCATCAAAACTTTTACTACCGTGGAAGCTTTGTTATCTACAGTGGGGTAAGCTTCTATCCATTTACGAAACACATCAACAATAACCAATACATGTTTATAACATTGGCATCTTTCCAACTCAATGTAGTCCCATCTGGAGTGTCTCAAAGGGACCTTCCGGTAGCGGGGTTTCACCCATTTCACAGGGTATTGCTTTACCAGGATTATACTGCTGACATACTAGGCAACGACTGCTAATGTTTTGTGCTATTTCCTGCAGTCTCAGATGCCACCAAGTTTTGAGCAATACATCACCCGTAGCTCGCGCACCACAATGAGTTGCAAAGTGAACACATTCGGTAACCCAGGCTGCCAATGCATCGGGCATACAAGTTTGCCCTGCCGGGGTGACCCACAATTTGTTTACAGGATCATAACAACATCCCAATTCTTCCCATAGTCTTTTTACACAGCCAGGAGCGTCCTCCTGTAATTGAATGACGTCAGTGATGGTCGGCATTGGCTTTTCAGAGGGAGACTGACCCTTGGAGCTTTTAGTCTGGCTCATCATTTTTGGTACCACCATGTCTTTTAAGCGAGAAGCCTCTTTGGCTTGGTGGTCCGCCTGCCGATTACCCGCGTCCACCAGGGTTTTGCCTGTCGTATGGGCAGCGCACTTTATTACGGCTATTTGTTTAGGGAGCATTAAAGCCTGTAGTAATTGTGTAACTAACTGTTTGTGGGATATCTGAGTGCCTGCAGATGTAAGAAATCCCCTGTTCTTCCATAATTGACCAAAATCGTGTGTGACCCCAAAGGCATATCAGGAATCCGTGTAGATATTTACAATTTTATCTTTCCCTAATACACAGGCTCGAATAAGTGCAAAAAGTTCAGCCTGTTGGGCGGAAAAGGGAGTTTTGAATGCTGCTGCTTCAAGAGTTTCTCCTTGTTGGTTAACAATTGCATACCCTGATAATCTATCCCTCCTTTCACCGATGGATGAACTACCATCGGTGAATAGGTCTAGATCAGCATTTGATATTGGAGAATCAGTGAGATCATCGCGTAATGACGCATCGTCTTGTAAGAGAGAAAGACAGTCATGAGTCGGGGACTCAGTGGCGTTAGGCGGGTCGGAAAGGAAACTAGCGGGGTTAATAGTAGTGCAGTGCCGGAACTGAAGTTTCTGGTTATTGAGGAGATAAATCTCATATTTATTTTGACCGCCATAGTTAGGTGCTGAGTCTGAAGTTGACCGAGCAGGGCTGTGACTGAATGTGAACTATAAATAACAATATCCTGCTGACGAGTGAGATTAGCCGCTGACGGGAGACTGTTGTAAATAGAGGCTAAAATCTGAGTACATCCAGGATAGCCGAGTGCAACTGGATCAAGTTTAGACGAGTAATAAGCTATAGGACGGTGGCGATCCCCATGTTTCTGGGTAAGTACTGCGGTGGCACAACCGGCTAAAACAGTACAATAAAGTTGGAAAGGTCGATCATAAAGGGGGCGTCCTAGTGCTGGCGCCCTCATTGAGGTGTCTTTTAGCCGATGGAAGGCCTCTTGGGCTTCCGTACTTAACTGGAACTCTCCAGCGTTATTGGTGTATGGGGTCAATAGCCGGGTATCTAGGGCGATATTCGAAATCCATTGCCGACAATAATTAACCATCCCGAGCCATTTACGGACATCCTTAGCCGTTGTGGATGCAGGGCATTGACAAATGGGCTGAACTCGACTTGGTGATAGCGCCCGTGCATTGGCGGATAAAAGGATACCCAGAAACCGGACTGTTGGTTGGGCTACTACTACTTTGGCGGGTGACAAAACGTATCCTAAAATTGAAAGGTAATTTAATAATTGAGCCGTATCTTCTTTACAACTTTGTTCTGACGGGCTTGCGATCAGTAAATCGTCAACATACTGTACGAGGGTGGATCCCCTTTTAATTCCAGGGGCTGTAATTGTTGTTGGAGACAGCGGGAGAAAAGAGTAGGCGAGTGTATAAATCCTTGAGGCAACCTAGTCCATGTGTATTGTTGATTTTGATATGTAAAGGCAAAGAGATACTGTGAATCCGGGTGCAAGGGGAGGGCGAAAAAGGCATGCTGGAGATCCACCAGGGAAAATGTTGTAGCGTCCGCTGGGACTTGGGCTAAAATGTGGGCTGGATTTGGGACCAATGCGTGAAGGGGTTGCACAATGGCATTAATTGAGCGCAGATCTTGGACGAGGCGATATTGATCTGGCTTGCTGGGCTTCGGGACTGCTAGTATTGGAGTATTACAAGGAGAGTGACACGGAACCAAAACTTGTTGCCGAATAAGATTCTGTATAAGTGCCTCTAGTGAATTCTACAGGGATAGTCAAGAACTGTCAACTTAAGAGAACTGTCATTATTCTGAATATTGCTATATTAATTTTAAGAAACCAACATATCTTGCTAGTAGTGCCTTCTTTAATAGAATCGACAAATTCATCTACAGAAAACCTATATGTTTAATAAGTTATTGTGTTTGATATTTTAAAATAAATGTTTAGAATTAGCCTGGAAATTAAAACTTCAAACAATGGAAGCTGGTTTTACAAAAACCAAAACAGCTCTGATTAAAAAGAACAGATCATTCAAGGACATTTGATAACGGGAATCTGGCAGCAATCCAACTTTTACTCCCAGTCCATTCGAGTGACAATTATTTTTTTTTTTTAGTTTGGAGATGCGAATGGCATCATTCTAAGCTATACGCCTCTTTTTGTCTCTGCAAGAAAATTAACCCTTTCAACAAGCTTTTGTGTATAATCCAGAAGATGTCAAAGTGCAGAATGTTGTACTTTCATTCCCAATAACTTTAAAGAAGTTAAAGATTTGGCATTACATATCCAAAAAGAAATCAAAAAAACTTGATCCACCCTAATTTATCTTCCAACTGTACCCCCAATCGATGAATTTGAGCTGAAGTACTATTATTGAAATGTTACTGATCAATCAACTGTTTGACTGTATTATATTGTATAATTTATTAATACTGAATCAGTAGTATCAAATTTGATTAATTTATTAATTATAATAATTATTTTGAAATGCCTGTTGTTGGGCCCCTGCGGTTGGCAGGGTTGTATGCTATATTGGGAACTTGCCGGACGGGAAACTGACACAGCGGTTGATAATCGTCTGGGTAATCAGGGAAATCTACCTCTGGTGCTCCCTCTTTTCCCGGGACTAACTCTTGATTCATCTGTGGGAATTGATTAGCATGGGTTTTAGAACGAGTGCGAGTCGCCGGACCTCCTTGCGACAGTGGAGGTGGTGATAGTGGTGGGGGGAGCGGTGGATAAAAGGCTTGAATGTACACATCTTTAATGTAATTTCTAACATGGTCACACCAGAGGAATAAAGAGGTTTTTTTCGTCTGAAACATCATTTGTTTTAGAACAGTTTAAACTACAATCAGAACCCTGGGAATGTAAGGTGGAGGCGGTCGTAGTGGCGGTGTAACGGTCGGTTGTCCCCTATATAGCCAATTTTCAGGGTCATCCTCATCGTCTCCCTCGGTCAAGGCAAGGCCGGCCATTTGACCATACGGTCCTGATTTAGAAATGGGGGGTTTTACAGACTTAGGTCTTTTTCTATGGTGGGCACATTCCTTTTTCAAAACCCCCGCAGTCTTAACAATTCCCCCTTCTGTTAATTCAATACCCAATTTTAAAGCGTTAGCCTGCCAATTAGCCAATAAAGCTGTATCTTTTAATTTTTGGCAGTACTCCCGCCATAACTCAATCAATTTCTTAGCCGTGGAGCTACGGTTATGTTGCCAAATAATCTGCTGTGCCTCTATAACCGTAGGCAAATCTTTTGATCCTCCCAGGGGCCATTTCCCCTTTCCTAATTTCTTATGCAATTCTCCCGATAACTGCCGCAGCTGCTGAGAATGTTCCGGATACTGTTCACAAAGAGTTTGAAGCGCGCTTCCACTATCAGAGGTGCTATCTGAAGTACTACCCATCGTCTCCTATCCTCAGATGATCCTTGTGGTTACCTGCTTAATTTTGGTAACGATCCTAAATCGCCTATTCAATCAAGAATTTAAACGGGGTTATCCTGCCCCATTGCCCAATCAAAAGGCTAAATCAAATTGTTCAAAAGTGACTTTTAGAAGGTCAAAGTCTGGAAATGAAACATGAAAAGAGAGAGAGAGAGGACTGATTTAAACAGTCTGACAGACTCAGGGAATCAGAGACAGAACTAACAGACTGACAGACTCAGAGAATTAAAGACAGAACTAACAGATTTAAGAAATTGTTCGAGTGTTCCGACAGGGAACGCAACGGTCAAGCCCTATTTATTATGTTTCCTTTAGGTGTTATCCGCACCACCATTTAAATTTTATAATATATAATTTGGACAGAGTTATCCGTTCTCCGTAATATTCAATCTGATCAACCCGAAGTGTCGAACAAGTCTAGACACCGGTTGATATACTTATTTATCGAAAACCACCTTTTATCACTAAGGTATTAGGCAACCCTAAGGATCATCGTCACTCATTTACCCGGAGATTTAAGGAGGACTCTAATCTCCCAAGGTTTCCAACCCGGGACTTTAGGAAGGATTTTAACCTCCCAGGGACTCCAACCCGGACTGTTTAGGGAGGACTCTAACCTCCCAAGGTTTCCAACCCGGGACTTTAGGGAGGACTTTAACCTCCCAGGGACTCCAACCCTGGACCTTTTAGGGAGGACGCTAACCTCCCAGGGTTTCCAACCCAGGACTTTAGGAAGGATTTTAACCTCCCAGGGACTCCAACCCGGACTGTTTAGGGAGGACTCTAACCTTCCAAGGTTTCCAACCCGGGACTTTAGGAAGGTCCAACCTTCCTGGGACTCCAACCCTTTCAACCCTTCTTAGTAACGGGTTCGCCGGACTGCTTTGATTTCGTCAGAGTCTCTACTGAAGCTGAACAGCAAGGCGTGGCCACACTCGGGGCAGCAGAGGGGGAAACCAAAGTGATAACAAGGGTACTCGCGTTTGGTGGCCAATTCCCTCCTCAGCGTCCGAATGCGATCAATCTGTTACGCCGTCAGGTTCCAGGGAGGCTCCTTGAATGCCCGCATTCTCCACCAAATGAGGATTCATTTGCATCCAGTCCGGATGAAATGATCAGTCGAACACCTCGTTACTTTAACATGTTTATTTCTAGGCTGGGACTAAAACCACTGTATCCCTTGAGAGTTACACCAGCAAGCCAAAGTCAATACATCTAACAGCAGTTCTTATACAGTTTTTGGCTAATTTCTGAGGGCAGATCCCTCGCATTCCTATCTGTGCTCTCAGCTCAATTATAATTCAGCCCCCCTCAATTATAATTATCTTTAAGCCTAGTGCACCCATTCCCAAGGACGTTACTGCAATTTGTCTGGTTCAAAAACAAGTGATACATTTTGCTACCGGAAGCCTGTCTTGACATTTCTTCACACAAAGCTTTATCTAACATTTTGTTTTTCCTATAAAGTTCCAATCCATCTTGAGCCAAACTCTCATTTATTGATCATCAGCCAAACTCTCAAGCAAAGCCATCACAAATGTATGACCAATTGCAATTGACAAATGTGTTAAAGCAAAATACTACAGATGCTGGAAATCTGAAAGAAAAACAGCAATGTTTGGAATAGTCAGGTCAGGCAGCATCTGTGGAGATGAAAGTCCAGAGCTGAAATGTTAACTGTTTTTCTCTCCACAGATGCTGCTGATTTGCACTATTTTCTGTTTTTATTGATGACCAATCTGTTTTTGTTTTTTTTTTTGAAGATGGATTAGTGGAACCAGTGGATGTTTTGCATTTGGAATTTCAAAAAAACATTTGATAAGGTGCCACACAAGAAGCTGTAGCTCAAAAATAGAGCTTGTGAAACTTTGAGTAATATATTAGAATGGCTTGGCATTTGGTTAATGGACAGGAAAGAGAGGGAACACCTTTGGGTTGACATGCTGTAACTAGTGGGGTACCACAAGGGTCACTACTTGGGCATCAGCTATTTACAATCTATATTAATGATTTGAATGAGGGGATTGGGTGCAACACATCCAGGTTTCCCAACAGTACAAAGTTAAGTTTAAAAAGTAAATGGTAAGTACAACAAAAAGAGGCTGCAGAGGAATATTGACAGGTTGAGTGAGTGGCAAGAACCTGGCAGACAATGCAACCCAAGTGTAATTATATTCAATTCAATAGGGTAAATGAAAAAGCAGAATATCATTTGAATGCTGTGACTCTGGGAAATGTGTACACTCAAAAGTACATTGCTGCCAATATACAATGAATCACAAAGTTAATATGCAAGTACAGCAAGCAATTAGGAAGGCAAATAGGATACTAGCTTTTGTTAGAAAGGGATCAGGCAATAAGAATAAAAAAGTATTCTTGCAATTATGTAAATAATTGGTGAAGCTCCATCTGGTGTCTTGTGTGCAGTTTTGGTCTCCTTAGCTGAAGAAAGACCGTGTTGCACACCCTAAAGGGCAAGTAAGATCAACTGAACTGGCTCCTGGGACGAGGGGAGTGGCCTTGGAGGAGAGATTGAATAGACTAGGCCCATATTCATAGAATTTACAGTGCAGAAGGAGGCCATTCGGCCCATCATGTCTGCACCGGCCCTTAGAAAGAGCACCCTACTTAAGCCTCCATCCTATCCCTGTAACCCAGTAACCCCACCTCACCTTTTTGGACACTAAGGGCAATTTATCATGGCCAATCCACCTAACCTGCACATCTTTGGACTGTGGGAGGAAACCGGAGCACCCGAAGGAAAAGACACTGGGAGAACGTACAGACCCCACAGAGACAGTGACCTAAGCTGGGAATTGAACCTGGGACCCTGGAACTGTGAAGTAACTGTGCTAACCACTGTGCTACCGTGCTGCCCATATTGCTTGGAATTTAGAGGAATGAGAGGGAATTCAATTGTAATATATTAAATACCTAAGGGACTTGACAGGATAGATGCTAAGAAAATGTTTTCCCGAGCTGGGGAATGTAGAAGATGAGGTCACAGTCTCAATAAGGGTTGATCATTGAGGACTGAAATAAAGTGAACTTTCTGCACTCAATGAGTTGTGAATCTTTGGAATTCTGTATCCCAGAGAGATGTGTATACTCAAATCATTGAGAATATTCAAGAGGGAATTTGATTGTAGGTATTAAAGAAATTAATGAGTATAGGGATAATGCAAGAGGTGGAGTTGAGATAGAAAATCAGCCCTGACCTTCTTGAAAGGCAGAGCCGAGAGGCCAAATTCCTCCTCTAGCCTCTATTTCTTACATTCCCTAATGGGAATTCAAAGGAAATTCTACCACTTATGGATAAAGGGATTGATTCATAATTCCAAGGAAAGTACTGATTCCAGCTACAATCCAGTTCGATATGGTAGATGTGCAATCAAAGGAATCTCTGTAAAGGAGTTATTAAGTGAATACCAATATTAGCTTTAATACAATTTCAATTAATATGTATTACATTATTGTATGTTTTTAGGTTGACACTTCCATTCAAGAAACGAAGAATGTAATGACTGTACTGATGAAGATTCTTTCTCTTTGTTACAAGCTATTAAAAAAGGTAAGACAATAATAACTTGAAACAAATCATTTCACAAAATAAAAATAGCTTCTGGTAGATCCATGGCTTATTTATCAGGAATGAAGCAATTCAACATAGAAATTAAAGATTGAATCTTTGTACAAAACCAGTGTTGTCAACACCTAAAGTGTTAAAATCCTGTAGGTCCTGGATTCTGAAATGAAAACAGAAAATGCTGGAAACACTGTATTCTGATGAAGGGTTATAGACCAAAAGAGAATGTTTGTAATTTAACCAGCTATCTGTTGAGAGAACCTGAGATTTGTCATTATAAGATTACTGCTACATGACTTATTTCATAATCTGTCATTATCACTGTCCACTTGTCACTTTGCAGTTTAATTGACAGCTCCACGTGATTACAAATTCCTTGATATGGGGCTATGAATACAAATGTTTCTTATCAGAATGGATTACGTACTTGAATTAAAATTCACTTGAAGTAATTTAAATGTACTGAATGAGCTTTAATGAGTGAATGGTGTTTTTAAAAACAGGGAAGTCACCAATAGATGCTTACAACTTTTATCTTCGCATGATGCCTATGTTGCTTACTGGATTAGATGGAATTGTAGGTGTAAGGTTAAAGAATGGTGAGTGGGAGTCTTGACTTGGTTCGAGTTTGGCACTAAGTTGGCACGGGCTGGAAAGGGCCATGGAGGGTGGGTAAAGGAGCAGAGGTTGGAATGGAAGGCATGAGGCTCAATGGGAAGTTGGGGATACGGGTTGGCATGGATGGGGCAGAGGGGGTTATGGGTGTGAATGCTTAGAGGGTTGATTTTGGTTGTATTGCTTTTGTTTACAGCTGCGACTAAGTTCTGGAGCACCAAGGCAGGCCTTTTAAACAGCCGGCCTTGGCACACGGCAAATCCTGTGGCTCGGGCGGTACAGTGGCGTAGTGGTTAGCACTGCTGTCTTATGGGTTAGATCCTGGCCCCGGGTTACTGTCCGTATGGAGTTTGCACATTCTCCCCATGTCTGCGTGGGTCTCACCCCCACAACCCAAATGGTGTGCAGGGTAGGTGGATTGGCCACACTAAATTGCCCGTTAATTGGAAAAAAAGAATTGGGTACTCTAAATTTATTTTTTCAAAACCCTGTGCTAACAGCTGCACCGCCAGAACATAAAACCGAAGATGCAAGACACTTTTCCTGAGTCACTGTAGAACAGTGGTTAGCACTGCTGCTTCACAGCGCCAGGGAACTGGGTTCAATTCCCGTCTTGTGTCACTGCCTGTGTGGAGTCTGCATGTTCTCCCCTTGACTGCGTGGGATTCCTCCGGGTGCTCCAGTTTCCTCCCACAAGTCCCGAGAGACGTGCAGTTAGGTGAATTGGTCATTCTGAATTCTCCCTCAGTGTACCCGAACAGGCGCCGGAGTGTGGCGACTAGGGGATTTTCACAGTAGCTTCATTGCATTATTAATGTAAGCCTACTTGTGACAATAATAAAGATTATTAAGATTTGCAGAGTCGGAAAATTTACCAACTGTGCACTCCCAAAGTAGGAATGAAAATTTGGCCCATTAACTCTGTTTCTCTCCATAGGTATGCCTAATCTGTTGAGTGTTTTCAACATTTTCTATTTCATAATTGGGAGGATTTACCTGTTTGGAATAGGAATTCTATGTGAAACTAAGTTGGTTCAGTGTCAGAATGTTGTTGGTTCAATCTGCTTTACAGAATTAAGCACTAAATCATGACCAATTGTTTTAGTGCAGTGCTGAGGGAGTACCGTATTGTCAGAAATACCATTTAATTCAGATTATCTTTAACCAAAGTCCAGACCACCTGTTCACCATCAAAACAGATTCATTGGCCATTCATGTCATTGCTACCTGGTGTGTGTTTGAAATGCTGTCACTTGTTATATAGATGTATTGGCTGCAGCATTTGCCTACATAACAATTAGTGTCCTACAAATGTAATTTGGTAGCTGTGAGGAGTGGCCTTTCCTCCTTCAACCAATAACAAAGAAAACAGATTAGCTGGTCATTAACTTCATTGGCCTAGATCCTCCAGTCTTGGATAATCGGAGTCCAGCCCACACCCCAACAGTGGCTAGGAGACTGAACCAAAACCCCAATATTTTATCTTATTTGTAAGACTGTGTGGAAAGAATTATTCGCTCCAGGAGTAATTGCATGAAGAAATAAGGATTTGTTGTTTTTTTTAAACAAAACTTATTAGGAATACAGTATTAAACTTTTTAACTTCACTTACAAAAAGAACAGCTTACCCCTTAAACACTACTACTCAATTCCCCATTAAACAACAGCTTACCCCTTAAACACTACTACTCAATTCCCCATTAAACAACAAGAAAAGAAACATACAGCTCTCAATCCATCTTAAAATCAGTGTGGCATAGAGTAATATTTGCGTTACAGAACAGATTTAGCTCCTGTTAGAATCCCTTCAGACTCTGGCTGAATGTCTGGTGTGTTTCACCCTCTTCCTTGTCCTCAGACAAGACTGCTCTGCTTTAAATATTATTACTCTTTTTTTTTTTAACTATCCTACTGGGAGAGAATTGTGGACTCAGCCTCAGAAAGATCAGACTTCAACTCTTCTCCAAAGCTTTTTCAAAATGTCTCTGCCACCTTTAGCTTCACCCAGCAATGATATCATCCCTCCAAGCTACAAAACAACTTAACTCTCGAGGCAGAAAGCACATTTAACTCCCCAGGGACTTTCCCCAGTCAAACTAAAGTGCATTAGTCCAGACTGAAAACTACATTCCTGTGGTCAATTTTACTTTCTGACTCCTAAAAGCTCCCAGGCCCTGCAAAACATAATTATTTTTAAAAACCATGCCCACTGCAGTCAAACACACTATAACCCATGGCTTTTAACCCTTAAAATTGCCCCACTATTGGAAGCCACTATTCCTAAAATCCTCCATTCGTCACACTTTGGACAGTTCTGTCTTACTTACATGGAGTTACCTAGGAAATGTTAGCAAGAAAAATCCTTGTCCAATTGCTGGATAACAAGATAACTGCCCCCAATTCCTCCTTTGACTATCCGCTCTGATCCCCTTGACCACCTGTCTACTCTGCCACCCTGCCACCTATTCACTAATGCATTGCGAAGCTTTGACACCATCGGTAGTTTTCTGTCTGGTCAACGTTGGCTACTGGTTCCAAAGCTGGCCAAAAGATTTAGCCGATTGTTGTTTTTTTATTGTGCCGATTTGAGGACAAAATTGGCCCAGGGCATTGGGTGAACATAGCAATGGGTATTGTTCTTGATCCAACCAGTATAGGTCTAAGGAAAATCTACTGTAATTTTTCTATCCTTGTGCAAATATATGATATTTTAGGAACTCCACTTTGTGATTAAATGAATTATAACTTGAAAAATTCAGTTGAACTTTGACAGCACTAAATCGATTTGGCATTTAACTGATTATAAAAAGGAAACCTACTAATGTATAATAAAGCAGTTAAACTAACGGAATATGTTTTTATTTATATAATGTAAATTGTGGAGTTTTCTTTGCATTTAGTGGCCCTCCAGGGTCTGTAATTTGTTTTGAACCTTTTACAGTGTCAAGTGGATCAGACATTTATGGATTCTCCTCACAGCTGGAGAGGAAACCAACTTCAAACCGTTGCCAATGGCGAGAGCTTAGATGGAAAGAACACAGACACATTTGGTGTGAAATCTCTGGAAAGGCACATGGCAAATTTAACGTTCTTGGAAAGCAAATAACAGAGGAGGTCCCAGAGTTGGCATAACACTATGTAAAAAAAATCATTGTCACATGTACTGTAAACTCAGTTGTCTGCTCAGAGTCCCTGTAACTAATGTTTGTTACATTTGTAGTACTCAATGTGGATGAAAACTTGTAGTACTCAATGTGGATGAAAACTAGTGTTATCCTGACAGATTCTGCCACTTAGTGATCTGACGGTTTCAGGCTCCTACTTTAAACAGTGTTTTTTTTCTTTAGCTCTGTCGTACCTTAATTAACACTAATGGAATGGCTAATTTGGTTAAATATCTTCTCTGAAATGTGTTCATGCTGGATTTTTTTTTCTTGGCCTGCTGATTGTTTATCTTGATCCATTTGTGAATGTTTTACTGACGCGATTAGTCCTTTGATGCTGCTATGGTCAAAAATGTGTAAGAGCATAAACTGGATATTACAGGCGTATGTTATTGTTGTGTAAGGTAATTAAACCAAATTATTATATTGGCAGGCTATTGCAACAAATTTGATAACTTGGGTGCATTCAAATCAAATGAGGTGCATCACTATCTTCTTCCTCCTGCTCCTCCGAATGCTAAAGTGTAATTTTCAGGAGAAAAGCCCAGGCTACCTTCTAGTCAAATTTGTACCAGAATAATGGAGACTGATCTTGTTCCAAGTTTTCCTATTCAGAATGTTAAGTTCGTGTCTTTTCCCTACTACCTACAAATTAAAAGTTCTTGATAATGAATATATTTTATTCTGAAAATATTAAGTATTTTGCTTTTAAGAGAGAGAGCAATGAAGCAGACTACAAAGAATTTAAGAGAGCAGATAGTTGTAATGACTAGAATCTTTAATTATGTCCTGTCCCTCCATCTCCACCCATGAACTCTGTACCTAATGTCACTCTTTTTCTGGTGATTTTGATATGCAGTGCAGTGAGGTTGGAATGTTGGTGCATGAACCACTGGAAATGTTTAGTATAGAGAACTTCTACTGGATTTGTATTACTTGAAAAGGCAGTTTTTTTACATTTCTCGGACAATTAACATGTAAAGTTATATTTTTTAAAATAAAATTCTAATTCGTTAATCTTCACTTTTGTTTATTGTTTAATGAACTTCTTGCACACAAAGTACTTTTCATGCTGGTAATATAAATTTTAATAGATTTGTTCTTTGTCTTACATTATGTGTCTCCCAATAAATAACAGTCCAATGCCACAATTTCTGATGTCCTTAATACATTTACATCTGACTCATGAAGGAATTATTTTATATGGATTTTGCCCACCTTTGTGTTTGCTTAACACAAATTATGTGGATTTAATATGTGTCATGATCTTCATTTGTCAACAGAACGTTTCCACTTTTATGCTTCATTGACATTCATGGTGTAATTTGGTATAACCTATATTGGAGTTACTTCGTTCTACTGAACCCACTGAAAAATCTAGGCGCTCAATATAAGCTATAATTAAAGACCAGGGGATAGGAATCGTAAAAAAAAATTTTTTTTCCTTGTCAGCAAGAATTTACTGTTTGCCACAAGAATATTTGAAATTTTCTCCAGGGTTTTTCTGCACTTGATCAGTGTTCTTGGTAACCTTGTAAAGTTTGTTTTAATTTACCAATGCAATATTTATAGCCGGTAGATATTTTTCATTTTCACATGTTTGCTTTTATGGTGAACCACCTAAATGTACCTTGTGTGAATTGGTTCCAGTTATCTGTCTTATGGGATCTTCACTTGCACCTGCCTCCTCTTTGTGTTGCTAAATCACATGATTTTTGGAAATGTTAAACCTCAACATTCAATAAAATTCTTGATTTGTTGAAAAGAGTACTAATATTAAACATCCAATCATGACTCAAATAATATGGCTGAACTGAGGGAGAAAGTTCTCTCAGCAACTTTCTACTCAAGTTAAGATACCGTGATCCTGTGGAGGTACGTACATTGTGCAGAACGTTGCTCAAGCTACATGTTCTGAAGCTGCCTTGGTACTGCCCACAATTGGAATGGAGAGAGATTAAAAGCAATAAAATCTTTAACATCAGAACGTGTTGAAATGCAGCACGTGTTGGTGCTGCTTGGTTTGATACTAATAACATTCCAATTGAATATGCAGTGGCTGAATAAGCTTTCGCCTCGACTCTAAATGCAGTTAAGTTCAAAAATCTGCTAAGATTTTCTACTGTAGTTCTTTGGGAAATCCATGCCTACTTGATTGCTGTGGAAGATAGCATCAATTACTTTGAGGAAAATCATTCATAGAATGTTACATTAATAGACTGGAGATGATGTACTTTAATTGGTTAGGGTAGAATGCACTGCTTGGTACGATGGTAAATGTAGATTTTCATTAGCAGCTTTTAAAAGGGAAATAGATACGTCTGTGAAAAAGCAGGGGAGTAGGGCTAATTTGCTCTTTGAAAGAGATCTGGTACAGACTTTGTACCAAGTGGTCTACTTTCTATGTTACCATTTTATGATATAGCAGCAAAGATGGTCATTCAACACATTCCCGTGCTGTCCAATTCTGATAAATACTGTGGTGAAAAGGGTGTGAGGGTTGGAGCGGAAAACCATGAAATAGAAGACGACTAGACACTAGGGCGGCCTGCGGGGGGGGGGGGGATCCTGCACCGGGAGGTACCTCAAATGTGGGGTGGCCTGCGATCGGTGCCCACCGATCGTCGGGCCGTCCTCTCTGAAGGAGGACCTCCTTCCTTCCGCGGCCCCGCAAGATCCGTCCGCCATCTTCTTGCGGGGCGGACTTAGAGAGGACGGCAACCACGCATGCGCGGGTTGGTGCCGACCAACCCGTGCATGTGCGGGTGACACAGCAGTTATGCGGTGCCGCCTTTACGCGGCGACAAGGCTTGCGCGTGTAGATGACACTGCCCCGATCCAAGCCCATTGTCGGGGCCTGAAACGTTCGGGATTGGGGCCGTTTCGCGCCGTTGTGAACCCCGCCGGCGTTCACGACGGCGTGGGCATTTCGGCGGGGGAGTGGAGAACCCCGCCCCTTGTGTTCACTTCCCCTCTCACCTTACAGAAGTCTTATCAATCAAGTACTTAACAGACTGCCATTTGATTGCTTTGTGCTTGTACAGCCCCCCTTAAGTCATCTCAAAACTACACCATTAAGACCAGGTAGTACATGAATGCTAAAGATTCTGACCCACTTTGCATGTAACTATCTCCTGTTCAGGTCCAACCAGTCCCTTTTCTCAGCAAAACTTTCCTCTGTCAGCACCTCAAGTCACCCATGTGCTAGCACAATCTTATTGCACCTACAGGAATTTACCTGACAACATCCTGAAGAGTTCACTCGCTCAATTCAAATTGCTTAATCCACAGTTTAGTTAATTTAGTTTTGAAGTTAATAACTTCTTTAAAAAACAATCTGCAGTGCCTGTTACACATGTACACTTACTTACAACATAAGCATCAACTGCTATTCAGGCCAAACGTATTACTGGCTGCAAAAAAAAATTGTAATTTATCATACGTGATATGAAATTTATACAAGCTCATTTTTTCTAAATATTAATCAATTATTCTGAAATATGTAACTTTTGATTATGTGAAAGATGTAATCAGAAATAGCAAATAAAATTACTGGCCGTGTACTTTTTCAATTTGTATTGCTCTAGCCCAGAATTTATCCAGTGCTAGCATCAATTAGCCCCAGCTCAGCATAACACTCATTACATGATCTCTATTGTCTCGCAGGACGAGGAAAGTAGATGCATGGGAACACCACCACCTTGCAAGTTCCCCTGCAAACCACACACCACCCTGACTTGGAAATATAATCTCCATTCCTTCAATTTCACGGGTCAGAATCGTGGCACTCCCTTCCAAACAGCAATGTGGGTGTGTACCTATACCACATGGCCTGCAGCAATTCGAGGACGTGGCTCACTACCACCCGCTCGAGGGCAATTCATTCTGTGAAACCCTCAAAGAATTAAAAAAGTTACAAGATGGATGATCATATTCTGCTTTAATCTGTCATACTTAAAAAGGTCATTGCTATTTATGGCCGAAATTACTTATTGTTAATACCAATGTGTTAACCGACACAGCAGATTTTAATGAAATCATCGCATTGGTGTGTTTCATACTAGCATAAGGAATAAATCTGACCAAATCTCTAATCAGTAAATTATAATTTGGTAGAAAATTCAAAGTAAGCTTTTTCCTCTAGATTGCCATCAAAGCCTATATGAATACATAGTCATTTCATTTTTTGACCAAGCAAAGATCTGCATAATTCATTCTTTAAATACACAGTAAAACTAAATATTGCTTTAGGATGTGCTGACTGCCCAGATGCTCAGTTATGAATAATGGGCAAGATGTTAGATACAGTGTCCCATTAAATAGAATTCCAATGCTGCGCAATTTTGCTGTGAAAAATGTAAAAGTTAAAGATTAGAAGTTTAGGATGTAACACAAACTGTAGCTTTAGCTGCTGTTGTGTTTATAAATTAGTGTAATGTACTCTAATAAACATTAACAAGTCATTAGAATTTGAGTGCTGATATTGCATTTAACTGGTGAGTAAAATTAATTTGGGATACAAAGGTGGGAAGGGAGCTCAAAGGATGACTTTATTGACGGAGATCTTGTATTGAGTGCGTGCACACACCAGAGTGCGAGAGAGGAGTGGGTATATATCTATGGATAACTTGCAGGTGTCTGTCTATGTGTGCATGTGTGTGGGTTGCAAAGAGGGAACTTGATGTTGACACATTTCAAAAAGTGGGAATCCCTGCAGAAGTGGAGGCTCTTAAGATCCAGCTGATATTATTTGCACAGAACAGTTATATTTTGGACAGAACATCTAACTGTCACATCTCACCCAACAGTATTTTAAAGCTAAAACCAAAATCCCTCCAAAAATGCTTTCTCCAGCTGTTGCCGTGGGCTGGATTCTCCAATAATGGGGCTATGTTCCCACGGCAGCGTAAAAACACTGGCGTTTCACTCTGGACATTCCTTAGGATACGGGGGCCCCCACTTCCGGTCAGGAGTCCGCGCATGCGTACGGCAGCGACCTATAGCGGCCGCCCAGTAGCGCACTCTTGACCACGGAGCAGCATCAAAACTGTAGCCCCCCCCCCCCGGGATCACGCGCACCCGCGGTTCCATGACGCCCGATCACTCCCCTGACCGTCCATGAGCCCCCCCCCGCTGATTGACCTCCCCGCCCCCCCCAGGGTGGCCATGGACTGAGTGCGCAGCCGCCACCCGACATTCCCAACGGGCGATAGACGGTTAGAACCACGGCGTCAGGAACTTGGCCAGTTTTGCGTGGAGAATCGGGGGGGGGGTGGGGCTCTTGATGTGTTAGGCAGGCTGGTTCGATGTGGACTGCACTCGATGCAGGGAAGTTAGAAGCAGGCGTCCAACACTGGAGAAGATCCAATACTGTTTTATTCAACTCTATGAACTGCTGTACATCTTCAGCTGTGGGTCAACACTATACTGATCTGACTAGTGACCTTGTAGTAGCCTGACCAGACTTACTACCTACCGCATGGTGTTTGTGCTTGCTAGCTCGTGGACTCCGACTGTCTCAGTAGCTGAGTCCCGAGAGAGCGGGAAACCTAGTGCCCTCTGGCTTTATAGTGGTAGAGTCTGTCTGGTGATTGGCTGCGCTGTGTTGTATGCTTACTGGTCATCCTATGCGTCAATCACTGCCTGTCTGCATCTCATTATATACATGAGTGGATATTATGACACCTCTGTCAATGGCCCCCTACCCACGCCGCATAGTTCGTGCGAGGGATTCCCGAGCGATTCTCCGAGGACCGGATTTCCGGGTAAAGGCCATTCTCCGTCCCTGGGCCAAATGCGCTTTTGGCACGGAGGCTCGGAGAATCCAGCCCAGTTTATTCATAAACAAAGCGAGAGAATGGCTGGAACAAAACTGCTCTGGCCCAATAATCTCAGCCTGGATCTTAAGAACAAAACTTCATTCTCGGGTATTGGTATCGATGACATGATCACATTTCTAGCTGATCATTACTTAACACCATCAAAGTCCACATTCTTAATTTGATACAACAGAATGGTTTGTAGACCACATTAGAGGGCAGCTGAGAGTCATCAATGTTGATGAGTCTGGAATTACAAGACGGTTTCTTTTTTTGCTTCAATTAATGAACAAGTTGGGGTTTTGCTGACGAAATTATGGTCTAATACCAGATTTTTTAACAATTCAAATTCTCAAACTTTTATTGTGGGATTTGAATTCACTGTCGCTGTATTACGAGTAGAGTAACCTTGTGTGACAACCCTTGAATTTAATTTGTAAACCAGCATTCAACAACAAAACTTTGTCAATGCACATCAGATCACTCAAGATCAATAGTAGGTCCGTCAAGATCAGTATCACTCTGGTATCATGATGTGTTAGGCAGGTTGGTTCGATGTGGACCGCACTCAATGCAGGGAAGTTAGAAACAGACGTCTAACACAGGAGAAGATCCAACACTTTTATTCAACTCGATGAACAGCAGTTCATATTCAGCTGTGGGTCGCCACTATACTGATCTGACTAGTGACCTTGTAGTAGCCTGACCAGACTTACTAGCTACCGCATGGAGTTTGTGCTTCCTGGACCAGTAATCCAGAGACCAGTTAATGCTCTGGGGACATGGGTTTGAATCCCACCGTGGCTGTCGGGGGAATTCAAATTCAGTCCCTAGATATGGAATTAAAAAGCTAGCCTTGGTAATCGTGACCATGAAACCATTATTGATTGTCATAATAGACCTATCTGGTTCACTAATGCCCTGCGAGGAAGGAAATCTGCCATCTTTGACCCACAGCAATGCAGGAATCCCTTAACTGCCCTCTGAAATGGCCAAGCAAGCTGCTACAAAGTCTACAAAAAGAAATAAACCTAGAGTGATCACCGGGCCTTGACCAAGGCGCCAGAAATGACACCGCAAACCCAGCCCTGTCGACCCTGCAAAGTCCTCTGGGCACTTGTGCCAAAAATGGGAGAGCTGTCCCACCGACAGGACAGACCAACCAAAAATGGAGACACAGTGCCATACAGTCGGGAAGGAATTGCCCTGGGAGTTCTCAACATGGGCTCTGGATGCCATGACGTCTCATGGCACCAGGTCAAACATGAGCAAGGAAACCTGCTGATTACCACCGAGCCACCCTTCCTCAGCTGATGAATGAGAGCTCCTCCACGTTGAACACTGAGAAATCACTGAGGGTGGTAAGGGCACAGAACGTACTCTGGATGGGGGACTTTAGTGTCCATGATCAAAAATGGTTCTGTAACACCACAGCTGGCTGGGTCCCAAAGGATGTAGCTGCTAGAATAGGTCAGCAGCAGAAGGTGAGGCAACTAAGTGGGAAAAATCTACGTTATCTTGTCTTTGCCAATCTACTTGTCGCAGATGTATCTCTTCATGACAGTATTGGTAGGAGTGACCACCACAGCTCTTGAGGAAAGCAAGTCCTGTCTTTACATTGAGAATATCCCTCGTGTTATGGCATTACCATCGCACTAAATGGGATAGATTTCAAAAAGATCAATGCAAAACTGGGAATCCATGAGGTTCTATACTCAACCAATGAAGAATGCAGGACAGCATGTCAGAAGCAGTCACAGCACACCTAAAAATATGGTGTCAAACTAATGCAGCTACAACACCTTCCCATGTCAAACAGCAAAAGCAGCAAGTGATTCCACAATGAACAAATCAGATCTAAGCTTATCACATCAGTAGTGGACAATTAAACAATTAACTGGAGGAGGAGGCTCCACAAATATCCCCACAATCGGGTGTCTGCCAAAAATAGAGTTCGGAACCAGGCGCCAAACTGACCTTCCGCTCCGGTGTCCCACTGGTGGCGTCAACGCGCTCCATGCCCCGTGTCGGCAAAACCAGTATTTGCATGCGTCAGCATATCATTACCGGGTCGATGTGGTATTCTCCGGGCATCCGCGATGCTCCACCCCCGCCAGGCAGAAGTGACGCCGGTGGAGTTGTGGTATTTAAAAATGGGGGGGGTTGGCCGCCGTGACTGCAGGGGGAGAGAGAGGTAAGAAAAGTTTCCAAACTTGCAACATTGGGCTGACAGTCGTGGTGCTGGCTGGGTGGGAATCGACTCAAAGACTGGCCATGGGTTTGGGGTGGCAGGGCACGGACCACCATTGCCGCAGCCTACAAGGCAGCCACCTCGTTGCGCACTCCGCCGACTGCCTACTGTGTCCTGTAAATGTGCAGAGCACCACCGCTCGTTTGGGTGCCCCCACCCCAACCCGACGACCCCATGGGAACTCCCAGCGGACCCATCAATGGGAGGGGCGTGACCATGCACATCCAGCGGCCTACCCAGCTGCTAGCGCTCCTTAGTTCACTCATCAGAAGTGCAGCCCCATTGCAGGGGAAGCAAGGGATGAGCAATGAGCACTCCAGACAGCAGATGCATGCCCCGTGGCCATTGGCACCCTCCCAGGCACACTGCCCGTCTCAGGGCAGAGATACCACCAGTGATAGTATCAGCTAGCCCACTCCGCAGGACCACCAGCTGTCTCCAAGCCATGCCTGCCTCCTGCGCCTCTGCTCCCATCCACTTTACCCCAGGTCAGTATGTCACAACCTGTGTGACGCACATATGACTGACAGCACACTACAGCTAGAGTCCAAACAGGTGCCCACCCCCACTTGCCCAGCTCCATCCATGGGCCCTGCCGACATGCCAGCAAGAATGGAGGCTGTCGGTGGCACATGATGAACCCCCTCCACTCCAACCCGGTACCACCCTGCTGGCGGAATATCACACGGCCCATCCAAGGAGAACATCCATAGTAGACCCCACTGCAGGCTGCAGGACGTAGAGCATATCGCTGACATGGGTAGCGCCAGCCTCGTACCCCTGCCTGCAGGGATGGGTGGTAGGGTTAGAGGCTCCCCAGTATCAGACACTGATGGAACCAAGGAATTGAGGGGGGTGGGGGGCATGCAGGTGCTGCAGTGCAACCGAATGCCACCATGATGGGCACAGTACTCACCATGCTAATATATCTGCCCCCTGTGGAGAATGGACTTCAGTGTTCAGCTAGGAATGGTTGCTTTCTACCTGGCCACAGCAGTTCTTATGGACGACTGAGGCTGCAGGCACAGGTGTTACTTGGGGAAGACCCTGCACGACAGGAACCTGCCCAATGGAGCAGGGGCCAGCTGTCCAATGGTCCAAGAAGGAGGTGACATATCAGGCCACACATTAACACCTGGAGGACCTCCCGGACCAAGCGTGTCGCCAAAGACTTTGGCTAACCAGAGAAACTGTGTGGCATCTGTGCCAAATGATGGCGCACCTGGAACTGCAGGGGTATGGAGGACATCTGCTACGGGTGGCTGTCAAGGTGACGGTTGCCCTGAACATGTTCGCCACGGGGTCCTTCCAGATGCCTTGTGGGAACCTGGCAGGGATCTCGCAGATATTGGTACACAAGTGTATCCGCACCATCACGGATGCCCTATTCCAGGCAGCGGACTATATTAACTTCAATGTGGGCCGAGCCCACCAGGTTGCCTTGGCAGTGGATTCACCACCATCACTGGCATGCCCTAGGGCCAGGGTGTTATCGATGGGACACAAGGCCCCCCTCAGGCATAGGCACATGAGGGAGTGCCGTTCATCAATAGAAAGGGCTGCCATTCTATGAATCTGCAGGTGATGTGTGACTACTGGATGCACATCATGCATGTTTGCGCCTGATAGCCAGACAGCGTGCACAATGCGTTTATCCTGGTGCAATCAACGGTGCCCGACACCTTCGAAACACTCCCCCCGGGTGAGGGGTTGGCTCTTGGGCATCAGGGATTATCCACTGCGGGCATGACTAATGACGCCTGTCCGGTGGCCCCAGACTGACATGGAGAACCGTTATAACGATACCCAAGCAGCATAATTGAGCGGTGGATCGGCATCTTAAAGATGCGGTTCCGATGTCTGGACTGTTCTGGTGGGGCCCTCCAAGACAGCCTTAGGAGCGTCTCTCACATCCTGCAGGCCTGCTGTGTTCTGTACAACAGCGTGCTGCAGAGGGGAGACATGCTGGAGGAGGAGGAGGAAGAGGCACGCCAGGCCTCATCCTATGAGGAGGATGAGGAGGGTGGCCAGGATAGACGTGCATGGGTAGGCACAGGAGGCTCCATTTGTCGGGGGGAAACTCATCACCTCCAGGCTCGCCGACTAGGTTTGGCCACCCGGCAGCCCTGCTACCCTGTCCCACCTCCCCATACCCATACCATCTCCGCACCCCCCCCCCCCCCCCCCCAACCAATAGCCACCCACCTCCCGTCCCCCACTCCAGCACATTCAGCTCCACATACCTCCCGGATGGTGGCCCTCACCCACCACCTTATCTGCTAGCAACCACACATCCAGCCTCCACTGCGGGCACTGCCCCCCTCCTACCCAGTGCAGCACGTGGTCTGAGACCAGAGTTGCCGAGAACCCGAGTCAATGACTCCCGCTAGCAGCGTCTTATCCACTAAAGGATTTGATCCGCGGGTACACCCTGTGCACATGGGAGTACGAAACGTCCTTCCCAATTGGTCTCCCAAACCTCCGTGCGTTCCCTGAACCGCGGACTTGAACAGTCCAAACCTTGTTCAATGACCATGTTAAAGTCCCCCCAATAATCAACTGGTTTGAACAGGCCAGGCATTGGAACCGCATCTTTAAGATGCCGATCCATCGCTCACTTATGCTGCATGGGTGTCGTTATAACGGTTCTCCATGTCAGTCTGGGGCTGGTTTAGCACAGGGCTAAATCGCTGGCTTTGAAAGCAGACCAAGGCAGGCCAGCAGCATGGTTCAATTCCCATACCAGCCTCCCCGGACAGGCGCCGGAATGTGGCGACTAGGGGCTTTTCATAGTAACCAGGTCCGGGATCTCCCCAGCACCTGCCCCATGAATTCAACATCGTCCTAGTTTGGGGCATATTCACCAAGACCACTGGCATCTCCTCCAGTTTCCCAATCACCATCACGAACCCTCCTCCTGAATCTGCCACTATATTCCCTACCTCAAATGCTACCCGCTTGTTTATCAGCACCCCCCCACCCCCCCATCTTCATATCAATCCTGAGTGGAAGACTTGCTCTACCCACCCTTTCTTTAACCTAGTCTGGTCCCCAGACTTCAAGTGCATTTCTTGCAACAAAAAGGCTACATCCACCTTCAAGCTCGTCAGATGCGCAAACACACGTCCCAGCCCCCTCACGCTCCATATGACCAGCCACGTTGGGGAGGGGACGGGGGTGGTAAGCTGCCCTTCGTGCTCCCATACCACCTCCTCCACTTTCTGAATCGCCTAGCTCTGGGTCTCCAGCCTCTGCTCCACCCGATCATGCCCTGCTTTTCGCTGTTCTACACCACCGTAGCCAGGTCCGCCTGGGCTTCCCTCCGTAGACCATTGGCTGGTAATGTCGACCCTTTAGCCTCCGCCATCTTCACCTGGGGCGTACAAAGAATTTCTTGCTCCAACAGCTCCTTCCTTCTTGACCCACTTCTGGTCCGTGAATCCATCCAATGACACCACCAGTGGAGCTTTACTTTCTTCCACCTCTTCTATATTTGTTTCCACCAAAAACATTTGCCCAGCAAACGGAGAAAGGACCGAAAAAATGTCTCGAGCGGGTGCTGCCAAATGTGCGACCACTCACTCGATGGCCGCCTCCGGAAGTGTGGTGTCTAACTTTCTAATTATTCATGATCTAATGCTTGCTCCTTCCAGGTGGGTTACCAGGTGGCACATCAGATGTGGAGGCAGTCTGCTGCATATCCTGCCCTGTGACCTGGGTCCCTTTGGCACCTATCCTCTGGAACGACCAGACCTGCATGGACATGGCCTACTTTCGGGTGTCACTGGTGACGAGTGCCACCTTGGTCTGCCTGCTGTCCAACAGATGCACCAGTAACAGGTAGGGGGGAATTCAGAGGCGCTGTGGCATTCCAGCACCTCTCCTGTGGGAGTCACCATCATGGGCCGCAGGCTTCTCCTTGGGACAGGGGTGCGGCTGGTCCTGGAGGCCCTCTCGTCTCAACCAGTGTCTCAATGCTCGTGGCTACGAAACACAGGGACTGGGCCATGATGGTGATTGGTGGTTGTGATTGTGCCAAGCTCTGGAGCGCCGCAGCAATGTCCATGTGGCCCTGGTACATGGCAGCCTGTGACAGGGCTGCAGGTCCTGTACCTCAAGCACTGCATGCACAGTGTGCCCCAGGCTTTGGACATCCTGATCCATGGTCGTGACACTCATACCCAAGGTTTCCACTGAGGATGCCACCCATTCAGTGTTGGCCTGGGCAGCACACATTGGCGACAACGCCTCCTGCTCCTGCAGGCGGTTGAGCTCCTCCAAGTCCAGCTGCAAGTGCTGGAAGGTTGCGGACACCCCCTATTGTAGTCCCTGGCTCTGCATCTGCATCTCCAGAATGGATGAGGCTGTCCTTTCCAGAAGCGCGCGATGTGTGTGGATGGTGGCTAGTCCCTGGGGTCGGGTCGGGCCGATCTCCGACTGTCCGCTCCCTCAGGTGTTCCTAACTCCACCAGATCGACCGCCCCATGTGAGACATGCATACCAGATTGTGTCCCGGGAGCTTCTTCACTATAATTACCCACTGAGATGAGAGTCTCTGAGATAGTGGAGGGTGCGGGTGACAGCAGTGATGAGAAGTTGGTGTCTTCCCCAGACTGCTGCTCCGGGTGGTGCGAGGATTTGGCTGGGAATGATGGACACCTTTTTTTAAAAAAAAAAAAATCTTTTTATTGGCTTTTCTCATATTTATAAACCGTTGTTGCTTATATACATTACATTTTTCTTACCTGCGCTAATTTGCTTTATTTTACAGAGAAGTTTGTTTTGTCCTTCATTTGACTAACTGTACGTATATTTTGCTGCCCTCTGGAGCGGTCTATGATTTCCCCCCCCCCCCCCCCTCCCTCCCCACCCCACTGGTTTCAGCATACGTCCTCTTCTCTTGTGGTTTCCCCATTTTCCTGCCCCCCTCAACCCCCTCCCCCACGCCCCCGGGTTGCGCAGTCCTTTGGTTCTTCATCTTTTTTTCCCCCTGGCTTACTCCTCATCGCTGGCCTCGAACAGGTTTTGGAGCAGGCCGACAAACTGCCCCAAGTATCCAGGAAGCCTTCCTCTGACCCTCAGGTGGCGTACTTAATCTTCTCCAGGTGGAGAAATTCCAAGAGGTCAGCGAGCCAATCTGCAGCTGTGGGTGGTGCTGCCGATTGCCAGCCAAGCAGGATTCTCCAGCGTGGGATTAGGGAAGCGAAAGCGAGGGCGTTGGCCCCCTTACCCATGTGTAACTCTGGCTGCTCCAATACCCTGAAGATTGTTACTATTGGGCATGGCTTCACCCTCACCCCCACAACCTTGGACATTGCCTCGGAGAAGGCTGTCCAGAACCCAGCAAGTTTGGGACAAGCCCAGAACATGAGTGTGGTTGGCCGGGCCCCTCTGGCACCGCTCACATTTGTCCTCCACCTCCGGGAAGAACCTGCTCATTTGGATTCTGGTCAGGTGCGCTCTGTGCACCACTTTGAGCTGCCTTGTGCAAGAGGTGGCGTTCACCCTACTCAGTGCTTCGCTCCAGAATCCTCATCCTACCTCTGTCCCCAGCTTGTCCTCACATTTTTGTCTGGTCCCGTCCAGTGGTGTTCAGGCTCTGTCCAGTAGCTGTCCGTTTATTTTCCCACATAGCACCCCCTTCTCGCTGCTTGTGCCTATCAGGTCTTCTAGTAGCGTGTTTTCTGGGGCCCTGGGGTATCCTTCCGTCTCTTTACAGAGGAAGTGCTTTTTGTGGAGGTGTCTCAATTCCTGTCGTTTTGCTAGTTTCCACTTCCTCGTCAGTTCGTCCAGTGTTGCCAGTCTTGTGCCCTACGTAGAAGTCCCGACCGTCAGTGTGCCCCCGTCCCACCTCCATCTTTTGAAGGTGGTATCTAGCATGGCTGGAGGGAATCTTTGATTGCCGCAGGTTGGAGCCATAGGGGACATTTTGGTTATCCCAAAGGGCTGTCTCACCTGGGTCCACGTTCTCAGCGTGGCCACTACCCCTGGGCTTGTTGTGTATCTTGTTGAGGAGGATGGGAGTGCTGCTGTGGCCAGGGCCTGCAGGGTTGTTCCTTTACAGGATGCCTCCTCCATTTGTACCCAATCTGTGTCGGGTTCTTGTACCCATCCCCTCACTCTTTCTGCCGTTGCTGCCCAGTGGTAGTATTATAGGTTAAGTAGAGCCAGGGCTCCTCTGACTTCCCTCTTTGCAGTGTCGGTTTGGGAATTCTCACGTTCTTCACCGCACCCCCCCAACCCCCCAACACACACACACACACACAAACGCCATGATTAGACTGTCTACGTTTTGGAAAAAGGCCGTGGGGATGAAGATCGGGATGGATCTAAACAGGAAGAGGAACCTTGGCAGTACGTTCATCATGATCATCTGCACTCTTCCCGCCAGGGAGAGTGGGAGTGAGCCCCACCATTGAAGGTCTTTTCGTACTTCCTCCACCAGGCTGGTCAGGTTCCACTTGTGGATCTGTGTTCAGTCTCTGGCTATTTGGATCCCCAGGTAACAGAATCTGTTCTGGGCGGTTTTGAACGGGAGCCCCTTCTGCTCTGTCCCTCCCCCTTTTGCATTCACTGGGAATGCCTCGCTTTTGCCCAGGTTACATTTGTAGCCCGAGAAGGTTCCAAACTCTTTCAGTATTTGCAGTATTGCCTTCAGTCCCTCCTGTGGCTTTGAGACATAGAGGAGCAGGTCATCTGAATAAGAGTGAAACTCTGTGCTCTGTCTCCTCGCCGGATTCCCTTCCAGCTTTTTGCATCCCGCAGGGCTATCGTCAGGGGTTCGATCGCTAGTGCGAACAAGAGTGGGGACAGGGGGCAGCCCTGTCTTGTTCCTCTCTGTAGCTGAAAGTATTCAGAGCTGATGGTGTTAGTTCGGACACTCGCTTTGGGAGTGTTGTACAGGAGCCTCACCCAGGCGGTGAATCCCGCTCCTCGCACAAACTGTGGCAGTACCTCAAGGAGGTACTTCCATTCGACTGTCGAAGGCCTTTTCTGCGACCAGCGAGACAATCACTTCTGGTGTTCTCTCCCCGGGGGGGGCGGGTCATTATCACATTCAGCAACCGCCTGATGTTCGCTGTGAACTGCCTACCCTTGACAATGCCCGTTTGGTCCTCTGCGACCACCTCTGGTACGCAGCCCTTTTGGCCAGGACCTTTGCAAGTATTTTTCAGAATTCTTTTTTTCTGTGCCTTCACTCCCCTTTCCAGGCCTTCGATGGTCTGCTGCATTTTGTGCGTCGTCTCCTTCATCATTGCTTGGAGCTATGACCAGAGGGCCTCCTTTTTGCTGGTCGCTGCGTCCTGCTCACGCTCCGCTGCTTGGTGTGCTATTGTTTTCCCTTTCAAGCTCGCCTGGTGGGGCCGCCTGCCTGCGCGACCGCTGCCGCTGCTTACGTCTCACTGTCCCTTCGCTTTGGTGTTTTTCTTTCCTCCAGCCATCTGTCTGTCCCTCCCCACTGCTGTTCCTTACCCCGAGGTTGCTCTTCCTTCCCCTCTCCTCTGCTCTCGCTGGGTCTGCCTCAGGCTTCGGGTTTCCTTTTTTTTTTTGCTTGGGGGGGGGGGGTTTCCCTTCCTCGCTTTATTTATTTATTATTTTCCCCCTTCTCTTCCTGATGCGGACGGGAGTCCCTCTTTGTCTCGCCACGTGAACAATGGATGTCTGATGGTGATCCTGCAAAACAAAAGACGCGACACATGATGAGATCTGGGGTAGACATTGTGTGGGGGGTGACTCATGTGCCATAGGGACATTGCAATTCATTGGGGACTCACTTGGTTATCCCATGCCAACCTCCGCCTGGGCGACTGCCCACTCTCCCACCTCCCCAACCAGGTCCATTGCCCTTTGCGCTGCAATGATCAGGGCCCACAGGTCCAGTGGGCCCCTCTGTCTTTTCCCACTACTGGCGGTTGTAGGTTGTTATTTCCCGAGGGGACAGATAATGCACAATGCACAATGTGAGGCACTCTGCTCCACAAAGTTCAGGGTCCACTTGGACGCGAGCTGAACAGGAGGTTGGTTGCCTGTGTGTGCAGGACGGTATAAGTGTTTTTTTTTTTAAATTTAGAGCACCCAATTATTTTTTTTTCCAATTAAGGAGCAATTTAGCGTGGCCAATCCACCTAATCTGCACATTTTTGGATTGTGGGGGTGAAACCCATGCAGACAGGGAGAATTTGCAAACTCCACACGGACAGTGACTGTAGAAGCCAGGTATTTCTAATACAACTAGTATAGGTAAAAGATACCTGTTTAAGCATAAATATTAAGCCCCAGTTTTAAATACCCATTTAAAATGAGAATTTCAGCACCCATAAGCTCAGGTCATGACAAAACACATAGCTTCAACAGAGGCACAAAAAGGCCTGACACATGCATAAACTAATTGGAGATAGAGACAACATTTTCACGAAGATATTTTCAAAGACAGTTTGACCTTAAGAAATTAGCTGTACCAGTAATCAGATAACGGACGAAGCAGGCACCATAGCAACGTGAAGGCACCATTGTTCACAATGCAGCTAACAGCCAAGTCAGCAGAAGACCAGATTTTGCTGGTAAAAGATAAGGCAGAATATCGCATTCCATAACATGCACAAGTATTCAAACATGAAACTATTAAAACTAATGTTGCACATTGAAGATGGACAGCTTGCCGTCAAATCAAATGTGTTTGAGTCTAACCCAAACCAATTAGGATTATATTGGGGTGTGATTAGGTGACTTAAGACAGACATGAAAGGGTATAACTGGAAAAGTTTCACCCCACCATTTTGGATTGTTTTGTTTTAGTGTTTTGTGTTAGGGAGTGTTTTGTGTTAGGGAGTGTGTGTGTTTTAGTTATGTTGGAGTTTAGTTTTAGTTTAGTTCTCCCTCTCTCTTTTTCATATTTCATTTTCAGACTTTGACCTTTTAAAAGTTATTGTCGAGCTGTCTGCCTAAACAAGAAGATAATGTCTTTGATTCTCTGAAAGCTTCAAATTGTCTACGAATTGCCTTTTAAATGACTTTCAAATTGTACTCAATAGAAGATAAATAAAACAATTCCTTTTGGCACCCGAGAAGTTTTAACTGCAAATTTCTACTGAGTTCCAGTAATCGCAAAGTGCTGCTGGTAACCGAATAGTAGGAATACTATAAATTCCTTCAATTTGGCGTAGTCCAATAATATTAGGAATCCTTCAGTGACCCAGGGCTGGGATTCGAACCCGGGTCCTCAGCGCTGCAGTCCCAATGTGCCATGTGCCGCCCTTTACACGTCAACACTTGTACCGCCCGGTGTTGACGTGTGGTGCAGGATGGGATGCAAAGGGCTGTCGGCAGTTGGGGTTTGATTGTCCCCTGGGGAGGGAGGGAAGGGAGGGGGGGGGGGGGCGCATGCAGATTGCAGGACAGGAGTGGTGCCAGAGGTAGAGGTGGTGGCTCACCCTGACTGGCCTAGGGGGATTTCCCATCCTCATGAAGCACTGTCTACCCCTCTGCCTGATGGGGGCAGGGGTGCACCAGGGGCACAAAGGTGGTGACTCACCCAGGCTGCCCTGAAGAGGTCGTGCAGCTTCTTGTGGCCTTGCTGGCCGGTCCTCGCGGTGGGGCCCATGGCACTCACCGCCTGTTCCACCGCTGCCAGGCCCGGTTAACATCGGCAGGTGGCAGCCTCTTTTCCACCCTGGGGAACAAGGTGTCCTACCTCTCCTCCACAGCATCATCTGGAGCTCTGCGTCCCCAAAGCAGGATGGTGTTCTTTGGGGTTGCATCTTCTTGGCTGGAATGAGACTGTGTGGAGTGGAGTGCTTATATGCAGTTCCAGCTTGTCAAGCTCTTGTGTGGCATTCAGCGAATCAGGCGTCAGTTGGAATTGCACTAGTTTCATGTGGGGAAGTGTGCTGGCCTATTTGCAGGTCTTGAATGGCTCCGGGACTGGCGCCCCCCATCAGGACCAGGGAATACTCCCGATTCAGTGCTGGCGTCAACACTTTGTCTCAAACAGGGTATCCTGCCCCTTATTTCTGAATGACATATTTACTACTTCATGGGTGTTTTTCGTTTAAATGTCCTACTATAACAGCAACAATTCTTCACACAACTTGCAAACTTGAGTTTATTATTTCAAACCACGCGAGAGATTCCACCAGTCAGTTTTAAATATAAAAAACAGCTTTAATCTGATATTTCTAGCAAATAAAACAGGTGATACAGGCCAACACCAATTTCTTTTCAAATTATGTTTTAAACAGTGTCTTTTCAATGAGGAACGGCTGAGCAAGGTAAATTTTCTTTTAAAAAGCACTCCAAGTTATCCAAGGGCAAACACCATTGATTCATCTGCGTATGCTGTCCGTCCAAACACAAGAAGTTTATATTTAAAGCATATTGCTGATTTTCTTTTCTTTTGGAAATAAAAGCGAGCCTTCACAACTACTCAAGGACTACTCAAATTGTTAAGAGCTGGAGGGCCTAGACCTTTGAGGTCAGTATTTCCCAATTCTTCTGCTTCCTTCTGTCTCTTTGAAATAACATCTTGATACAGCTCCTGGTTAATTAAACCTTGGGTTATACTTTTGCTTTCTTCAAACTTGGGTAACACAACAGCAATATATCCTTCTGTAGAGGGCTAGAGGGGAAAGAAAGAATTTCATATTAGTGTATGTGAAATAAAATAAACCCCAGTAAGTTAGTCTGTGATACTCCTTTACCTTTTCTTGTAGAAGGCTGGGCTCCTGTAGAATACTTTCATTTACTTCCAATAATCTTCCTCTGATGCAACTATAAAAAGAGGAGGGTGAACTTAATGGGTGACAGTGAAATACCTATTTCTTTTCTTTACACATGACAGTTAATATTACCATGAAAATAAATAACTTCCCTCTCCGACCTGTTCTCTGGAAGTAATCAGTGGCTAATGAAATGGACTTTGAAGCAGGGACCAGAAAGAATAGCTTCAAACAAATGTAAAAGAAATTCCAGGAGGAATTTCTTCAGCCAGAGGGTGATGAATCTGTGGAACTCTTTGTTGCAGAAGGCTCTGGAGGCCAAATCACTGAGTGTCTTTAAAACAGAAATAGCTAGGTTTTTGATCAATAAGGGGATCAGGGGTTATGGGGAGAAGGTAGGAGAATGGGGATGAGAAAATATGAGCTATGATTGAATGGCGGAGCAGACGCGATGGGCCGAGTAGCCCAATTCTGCTATGTCTTATGGTCTAAACTTCCCAATATCTAAAAAAAAAAAAAATAAGGGTTTATCATAGAATTTACAGTGCAGAAGGAGCCATTCGGCCCATCGAGTCTGCACCGGCTCTTGGAAAGAGCACCCTACCCAAGGTAAGCCACCTCCACCCTATCCCCGTAACCTCACCCAGCACTAAGGGCAATTTTGGACACTAAGGGTAATTTATCATGGCCAATCCACCTAACCTGGCATGGCGGTTAGCACTGCTGCCTCAGTGCCAGGGACCTAGGTTTGATTTCGACCTCGGGTGACTGTGTGGTGTTTGCACATTCTCCCCGTATCTGTGTGGGTTTCCTCCGGGTGCTCCAGTTTCCTCCCACAGTCCAAAGATGTGCATTTTAGATGGATTGGCCATGCTAAATTGCCCTTGAAGTGTCCAACGGTTATGTGGGATTATGGGCCTAGGTAGGGTGCTCTTTCCCTGGGTTGATGCAGACTCGATGGACATGGTGTCCTTCTCCACTGCAGGAATTCTATGACTCTACATCCCATTCCAGGACCATCTTCAATTTTTTTTGGCATTGTCAATCATTTGTGAACTATTCCCAAACAACTTATGCCCATTTCCTAAAGTATCGTACTGGCCATTTTGCCTGGGATGAAGAAATTACTCCAAACAGAACACTGTAACAAAGAGACATATTTTTCACATGGCCACAGGGTGGTTCCATTGTCTCATCTCAAGTCTCTAGTAAAAGTCTCTCAAATAAATTGAAAATTATTGCTGCACCCAAAAGTACTGGCAGCTGGGATAGAAGATATGGCACATGCACAAACAAGCAGAACCATTCTTAGGATGTAACATTATGCACATTGCTCGTCTCTCAAGGAATTCTGACTCTTCTGCACAGGGAGGAACAGTGCCCCAGCCTGAGTGCATCTTTCAGAAGACATGACTAGCCACTGATAACATAGGATGGCAAAACAGGAATGCAGGAATGAGGAGAAAGAACTATTTTAAAATTAAAAATTGATTGTAAAGGAAGAGAACACACAAGTATTGTAACTGCTAATGCAGTAATTTAGTTCTAGATCTGGAACATCATTCTCGGTGCTACCCATGGTTTTAACAGAGCTGCAGGCAGGCTGCTCATGCCTCTGCTATATATTCCCTTGCTATGACACAAGATGCCTGCGGTGGACATTCTCGGTGTTTGGGAGCCCATGACCCTGTCAAAGTTTGCACCTCCTGCATCTGTGCAGGAGCAAACTCAGTCACTGGAGCCGAACATACCAGGTGACGTTCTTTCAGAGGGGAGAACAAGGGCCAAGAAATGGGAGCACCTTGGGAAGAGCCTCCACTGACTTCTTTCCATCTCCCTCTTCCCTCTCAGGCCTGCCTGTACTTCCTTAACACCAAGAGTGGGAGTGCACTTGACTGCCTTGATGGCTGAATGCCAAACCCAAAGGCAATGTTTTCATCGATTTTGTGTAAACTGGAAGCCAGAGTGTGTATGCCGCTGGTGAAGGAAGAAGTCATATCTGACTCAAAATGTTAAATCTGTTTCTCGCGTGTGCCAGACCTGCTGAGTTTTTCTGGCACTTTCCATTTGATTTCAAATTTCCAGCATCCACTGTATTTTTTTTACAATCCTGTACATCTTTTCTCACGTATATCGAAGGGCGTTTCCAGACTCGTTAAGGCAGTGGAACCTCATTTTGAGCAAGCCAATTACTTGTTCCATTATAGCCTTGGTGATAATATGGCTCCTATTTCTCTTCCCTGTTCCACTGTGGCAGGGTCCCTTCACTGGGATGATCAGCTAGATTTAGTCCGTCTCCCAGGAGCCACCTGCTGTGACTGAGGGAAAGTGAGCTGCTGAACTCAAAGCTGTCAAAGGATGAACGATCAGCTGGCCACTGCACCTCTTCAGCAGAGGCCTGTGATCACCTGCCATCAAATCTAGAACCTTCCAGATGCTGCTCAGACATGTCCAAGAAGCTGACCCCATTAGCCTATCGATGCTGTGGTGGTGTCATCTCATTTGAAGTGCAGCCCTATGACCAGCCTCTCTGTTCCATCCAGTTGCATTTGGCGGTGGAGAAGGCAGCTACTCCTATCACTGTAGCTGCTAAGCTGGAGCATGTCATTCCTCCTCCTCAGAGGTCCAACATGCCTGCAGAACAAGTGGGGTTCCCTGTAACCAGGGGTCTAAGTTTTACCCACAATAAGGTGAGACTACTCTCAATTGGCATTCAGCACGCAAGTTCCACAAAGAATCTGCCCCCAACAATCGGTGAATTTTAGGCTGCTCCCATTTGCAGACACCTTTCACTGTGGTGGACCCTAGATTTGTCAATTTTACTTTTTATACTGCTCACATTAAGTTAGTTTAATTCTATGATCAGTTCCCACTGTGCAGTTGTCTTCCCCAAGCTGGTGAGTTGGAGACACAGAGTGGAACTTGTACACTGTTGGGAATGAAGGATGCTATGCTTTAAAAGGCTCTCAATTGTCTTTTAAAAGGACCTCAATTGTGGTCCAATCAACCCAGAGGTTCCCCAGTGGACTTGCAACCTGTCGCATGGAAAACCAGACTAGGGCAAGATCACGCTGACCTAATGCCAATTTCCGAGATTTTCCCAACCCACATACTCTGGAATCTGCCTCCACCTGGCTGGGAAAATTCTGTCCAGTCTCTAAAAGCATACAAAGACTTGGTACAGAGTAAATACACCTGTTGTGTTGAACAGATTCAATTGGCTAAGTGCTCATGGGTAGAAGCCCCCTCCTGTGATACCTCACTTTCCTTACACCCAGAGTTCATTATTTGGGCAGCACGGTAGCATTGTTGATAGCACAATTGCTTCACAGCTCCAGGGTCCCAGGTTCGATTCCTGACTTGGATTACTGTCTGTGCGGAGTCTGCACACCCTCCCAGTGTGTGCGTGGGTTTCCTCCGGGTGCTCCGGTTTCCTCCCACAGTCCAAAGATGTGCGGGTTAGGTGGATTGGCCATACTAAATTGCCCATAGTGTCCAAAATTGCCCTTAGTGTTGGGTGGGGTTACTGGGTTATGGGGATAGGGTGGAGGTGTGGACCTTGGGTAGGGTGCTCTTTCCAAGAGCCGGTGCAGACTCGATGGGCCGAATGGCCTCCTTCTGCACTGTAAATTATATGATCTATGATTATTTCTTCTTCCAAGTAACCAAAGTACAATTAAACCATGAAAGGGGCACCCAAATACATAAGGGTAATGATAGCAGGTGAGAAATAAGGCCGCCCAACAATTCTTCTTAATCTCCTAGACCACACAATTAATGTCTATTATCTTGCAATTTCAAAATTCATGCTGCTTTGGAGCTCACTTTACTTATCTGGTGCAATGAGTGGCTACCATTAAATGATTTCTATTTTCCACTACTGCTCCAGGATTCCCTGCACAAACTCTATATGAACACTGCTTGTTCCACACCTGGCATAACAGGAGGACATTGATGCACTGTGATGATAAATTGTCACCTCTGTTATTTAAACGGCATTTGAATCTCTCTCTAGCACCCAAAACATATTTCATGTCACTGACTGTGTTATCACTGAAAATATATATGTTGAGTATTATAGATGTCCATCCATTTGCCTCACGGGAACAAACTGGAACTAAGCACAAACAGATAAGTTTGATGAGGAAATTAAGCACTGACAAATCTACTCCCACCGCAGCCAGATACCCCTCAAGTACAGATGAAGTAGCAATCAGACTATTGTACTAAAAGGTCTTAGTGTACCCATAGAAGCTTACAGACTGACCATCACCTTCACTGGAGCCATCCACTAGATAATGGATAACTATTTACTATATTTACACTGCGTTTAGGACTAGGCAACAAGATCATGACAAAAGGTAATCAAGGCTCTGTGACTGATGATGGCTGATACTGCTGTAACTCCTGGCTAAAAGCCATCAGGAGACCCGTGCAACTCTAAATCTGACATTACAATACCTCAACCATGTGTATGGACAAGTGGGTATTTCAGGGCGAGAGATTCATGACAAGTGGTGAAAGGGAAATATGATTATATGGCACACAAAAATATCATAATTTCAACAGGAGTGCACAGAGTTTATGTAAACTTTACAATAAATGCAACATTTAATGAAATTCAGAATTATTACATATATAATCTTCAAAATAAAGAGAACGGTCTTGCCTATATATTGTGTACTCCTCGCCATCTGTACACAATATCCTGCACAATGGGGCAAGTTCTGTTAGAAACTGTCCACCCTGAAACAAAGTTAAATAGACATATAAAATTAAATTATTTGCATTCACCAGAAAAGAAAAATCTATTGCTGTCAACCTTTCAAAGCAACTATCTCTATCAATTTTCCTCGGAAATCGGCTTAACAACAGAGGACAGTCACAAATGCAAACTGTGCAAGGTATATAATAATAATAATAATCGTTTATTGTCACAAGTAGGCTTACATTAACACTGCAATGAAGTTACTGTGAAAAGCCCCTAGTCACCACACCCGGTGCCTGTTCGGGTGCACGGAGGGAGAATTCAGAATGTCCAAATGACCTAACAGCAAGTCTTTCGGAACTTAAACGTTGAGTAAGTATTAGTGGTTTGATAAGCTTCCGCTCAGAGTCATTGATCTTCAGGCCAAGCTGTAGATACTGCGATGCACCCGGGAGGAGGAAAGTTACCTGGTAAGTACCAGGATGCAGTCACAACCTAGAGGCTAGACAGATCTGGAGTTGATCACTGGTCTGGGTCAGGAAGATAGGTAATGGGATCCAGCAGGTAATGATGGAAGAGTCTCGGCGCCTGACTTTGTCCAACAGGTACGGGGCATTTTCAACCTGTGTGGACGAGGAGAAGGACGACATGCTGGATGAGCAGACTGGGCAGTTACCTGAGTCACACGTATGCATGGCTCGAAACATGTGGAAAGAAGGGATTTTGATTTGAGGGCACTGCTCTCAGTAGTGGGATGTGCTACAGGCTGGGACCAGTGTCCTGTCCAATTGTAGAGTGGGAGTTTGCGGGGGGGGGGGGGGTTCGGGTGAAGGGAGATTTAGGAGTCCAAAGAGAAAGATCCCAGGATCAGAGGATTTTCACAATGTGAGTGAAGACAAGCAGAATGGGACAAGAGGGACAGAGAGTTTAACAAAAATTGTACAGTAATGAATAAGGTTACTGCAGGGAACAGAAGTGAAAATGTAATTAAAAATTTATTTATTTGAATGCACAAAGCATTTTCAATCATTAGAGGTAAAGGATTTAGATTGCATCGTCATCACAGAGACATGGTTACAAGGTAATCAAGTTGGGAAAGAAATATTCCAAGGTACATAATATTTTGGAAAGACAGATGAAATGGCAACGGTGGAGTAGCCCAAAAAGCAAAGAATGACATTAGATAGACAGAAGGGAAGGGATCTGACTTCCGAAGTAGAATCAGCATGGGTAGAAATTAGATTCAGCAAGATTCAAAAAACACCGGTGGGAGTAGTTTAAGTAATGGGTTAAGAGACATTGCAATTAGTTGTCTCATTTATGTAAAGTATCCATTAATTGACACTGATATGTAAAGGGGCTTCAGGTGGCCTCTGTTAGGTGATGTGTAGTTAGAGTTTTGTGCAGTCTGTTGGATTGAAATAAATGCGTGTTGGTGAAAAAGGAACAGAACTTTAGACTTTTCATATCACAGCAACTAAAACATCTAACAGTTTATAGGTCCCCTAATAGTAGCATTTAAACAAGGAATTATTGGAGCTTGTAACAAAAGCAATGTACTCATTGTGGGATAATTTAATCTTCCTATAGACTTTGATATATGTAAGTGGATGAGGGAAGGGGAAGGAGCGGCGTGGAAAAGACTGGAGATGGCGTCCTGTAGGGGAACTAGTCTAAAAGAACTGCCGACGGCGCCGTTACCGTTCTCCCCGAAAAAATACACCACAAACCCAGTGGTGGTGGCAACTCTGAAAATTTGGGGGCAGTGGAGACGACATAAGGGAGTGACGGGTGCCTCAGTGTGGTCCCCGATAAGGAACAACCATAGATTCGTCCCGGGAAGGATAGATGGGGGATTTAAATCTTGGTTGCGAGCAGGAATTGCGAAATTGAAGGACTTGTTCTTAGATGGGACATTCGCGAGTCTGGGAGCACTGACAGAAAAAGCAGGAATTGCGAAATTGAAGGACTTGTTCTTAGATGGGCCGTTCGCGAGTCTGGGAGCACTGACAGAAAAATATGGGTTGCCACCTGGGAATGCATTTCGCTATATGCAAGTGAGGGCATTTGTGAGGCAACAGGTGAGGGAATTTCCGCAGCTCCCGGCGCAAGAGATCCAGGACAGAGTGATTTTGGGGGCATGGGTGGGTGATGGTAGGGTGTCAGATATATATATATATATCCAGGGTCCCAGGTTCGATTCCAGCTTGGGTCACTGTCTGTGCGGAGTCTGCACGTCCTCCCCGTGGCTGCGTGGGTTTCCTCCGGGTGCTCCAGTTTCCTCCCACAGTCCAAAGATGTACAGGTTAGGTGAATTGGCCAATGATAAATTGCCCTTAATGTCCAAAATTGCCCTTGGTGTTGGGTGGCGGTGTTGAGTTTGGGTGGGGTGCTCTTTCTGAATGGCCTCCTTCTGCACTGTAGATTCAATGATAATCTATGATTAATCTAGGTCAAAGGTTCGGCACAACATCGTGGGCCGAAGGGCCTGTTCTGTGCTGTATTTTCTATGTTCTATGACCTCCTGATTTAGATGTTGGCGTGCCACCAGTGAGCCAAGGCTGCATGCTTTTACAGGAAGTAATTCTCAAATTCATCAATAAGGGAGTAGACACCGCGAACAAACCTATGGAAACTACTAATCATATCAATTAGAAACAGGCAAAGCAAGAAGCATTAGATAAACAGAAATAGATATTGAGCAGGAAATTCAAGCATTTGATAGCTTAATTGATTGGTAATATTAGAAATTACTTTGCATGCACCAATCCTAAAATTAATTTCCTTATATTTAAATGTGGCCGACGGGGTCTGAAGATATGCATCTAGATGGCCCAAAGCAGATTTTTTAAAATGGACAAGTAAGTTGATAAAAAAAGATTTTTGGGAGTCTTAAGGTATTGCTAAAATTGAAAGAACAGCAAATTTCAGAAATCACATTCCAGGAAATGTAAAAAACTCAGAGGAATCTGGATGAAATATCAAACTCATTTCAATCATACATCATTTAAAAATAATTAGCACAGAAACATTGGGTGAGAAACAGGGCACTTTGAACAATGGATGCACTTCATAACATTTATAGGTCAGGAATTGGTGTATGGATTATTGTGCAAAGATCAATTAAACCATTAGTACATAGCTTCAGCTAATCTATACACTGAAAACAGTTTGATAAAGTACAGAATCAGTTCCTTGAACAAATAAGTTTTCTATAAAAGATATCTTTAAAAACTCATTCCGTCAGAAGCAGAAAGGAGGAAATTGGAGCTGCATTTCTGTAGTATAAAGCAACATAGATCCCAAGTGACATTGCATTAGACTGCAAATTTATTTGATGGAATTGTCACTTTGCTCCCATTTGTCACAAGCCAGCCTTTAATCCCAAGTTTAAGTTGAGAAACACAGGAGACCATTGATAAAGCAGCCTTTTCTTTGAATCTTATTGAGGCCACTGTATCTGAAATAGGCACATGTGCTTACCGTACAGGTTATTTTTGAATTGCGTGGTCGGGGCTTAATTAATATTCCATCTAAGAAATAAAATGTTCAAAAAACACTTATGACCATTTTAATGTCATAAACAATATGAATAATAAGAGTAAAGTTACACAGCATTGACAGCTATTGGATTCATTTTATTTTCTATATCCAAAGTCAGGGGGGAAAGAGAAGGCGAGGTAAGAGGTTCAAATAAAGAGCCAAAAAAAAAAAAACTTACCCGTTTAGATTTTCCGGAGACCTTGTTTTGCAGTCGACTACAGTTGGCACTGATCTGATAGCTGATGTTTTTTATTTTTCTCCCACTTTGTAACACAGGGTGAGATTCTGCCAGAGTGATGACACATATCCTATTATAATTAAAAGAAAGGCTTGAATTGGAACCTTACAGAAAGTCATAAAGAAATGGGAGACTTCCATACTTTCAGTGTCAACATGAGCAATACATGTACCACATGTCAGAATGCTGATAACCTTTCATTTAAAGTCGTGTGATTAGCAATCACATAACTATTCCTTGGACTCTGAAGATATCAATAAGGACCAATCAAATATGGTTAAGATGGATCACTGATAAATTCTTGGCAAAACATTATAGTTATGAAATAAAAGGGAAAATCAACTTTCATTTAATTAGCACCGTGCCATGTCCTCAGGGTGTCCCAAAGTACTTCACAACCTGAGGTGCAGTCATTATTGCTATTTATTTAGTCAAGCATGGCATCAACATATTTTTTTTGTTTTTGTTTTTTGGGGGCAGCAAGCTATCTTTGTATCATTAAGCAGAAACACCAATTTTAGAGGGTTCACTTGAGAGAGTAGCAGATATATATATATATAAAAAAATATATATAAAAAAAAATATATATATATATATATATTAGGGGAACGGATAGGAGATTCTGTGGTTGCAAACGAGACTCCCGGACGGTATGTTGCTTCCCGGGATGTCTTGGATCGAGTCTACAGGATTCTGCACATCGGAACCAACGACATAGCTAAGAAAAGGGATGAGGATCTAAAAAGTGATTTTAGGAAGTTAGGTTGGAAGCTAAAGAGCAGGACAAGCAGAGTAGTAATCTCAGCATTGCTACCGGTGCCACGTGCAAGTGAGGCAAGGAACAGAGAGAGAGTGCAGCTGAGCATGTGGCTACAGGGCTGGTGTAGGAAGAAAGGCTTCAGATATGTGGATCATTGGGATACCTTCTGAGGAAGGAAGGTGGGACCTGTACAATGAAGGACGGATTGCACCTAAACTGGAGGGGCACCAATATTCTGGGTGGGAGGTTTGCTAGAGCTCTTCGGGTGGGTTTAAACTAGTTTGGCAGGGGGATGGGAACCAAAGTTATGGATCAGAGGATAGGGTAGCTGTTGAACAGGCCGAAATAGTATGCAGCAAGTCTGTGAGGAAGGATAGACAGTTGATGGGGCAAAGATGCACTCAGTGGGATGGGTTAAAGTGTGTCTGTTTCAATGCAAGGAGTGTCAGGAATAAGGGAGATGAACTTAAGAGCATGGATCAGTACTTGGAACTATGATGTTGTGGCCATTACGGAGACATGGATTTCACAGGGGCAGGAACGGTTGTTAAATGTTCCGGGGATTAGATATTTTAAGAAGAATAGGGAGGGAGGTGAAAGGGGGGGGGGGGTGGGGGCACTGTTAATTAGGGAGTGCACCACAGCTGCAGAAAAGGAGGTAGTCGAGGAGGGTTTGTCTACAGAGTCAGTATGGATGGAAGTCAGAAACAAGAAAGGAGCAGTCACATCATTGGGAGTTTTCTATAGACCTTCTCCCCACCCCCACCCCCAATAGCAGCAGAGAGATGGAGGAACAGATTGGCCGGCAGATCTTGGAAAGGTGTAGAAGTAACAGTTGTTGTCATGGGTGACTTCAATCTCTCCAATATTGACTGGAAACTCCTTACTGCAAATGGTTTGGATGGAGCAGATTTTGTCAGGTGTGTACAGGAAGGATTCCTGACTCAATATTAGATAGGCCGACTAGGGAGGAGGCCATATTGGATTTGGTGCTTGGCAACGAAACAGGCCAGGTGTCAGATGTCTCGGTGGGGGAGCATTTCGGTGATAGTGACCACAACTCCTTGACCTTTACCATAGTCATGGAGAAGGATAGGAACAGACAGTATGGGAAGGTATTTATTTGGGGGAGGGGAAATTATACTGCTATTAGACAGGAGCTGAGGAGCATAAAGTGGGAACAGTTGTTCTTGGGAAATGCACAACAGTAATGTGGGGGTTGCTTAAGGAGCACTTGCTGCAAGTGCTGGATAGTTTTGTCCCACTGAGACAAGTAAGGAATGGTAAGGTGAAGGAGCCTTGGATGACAAGAGAAGTGGAGCTTCCAGTCAAGAGGAAGACGGAAGCTTACGTAAGGTTGAGGAAGCAAGGATCTGGCACGGCTCTAGAGGGTTACAAGGTAGCCAGGAAGGAACTCAAAAATGAACTGAGGAGAGCTAGAAGGGGGCATGAAAAAGCCCCAGTGGGAAGGATTAGGGAAAACCCCAAGGTGTTCTACACTTGTGAGAAATAAGAGGATGATCAGAGTGAGAGTAGGGCCAATCAGGGATAGTGGAGAGAACTTGTGCCTAGAGTTTGAGGAAATCGGGGAGGCCCTAAATGAATATTTTGCTTCGGTATTCACTAGAGAGTGGGACCTTGTTGCTAATGAGAACAGCATGAACCAGGTTAAAAGACTCAAACAGGTTGATATTGAGGAGGATGTGCTGGAAATTTTGAAAAGCATCAGGATATACAAGTCCCCTGGGCCAGATGGGATATACCCAAGGTTACTACGGGATGCGAGGGAGGAGATTGCTGCGCTGTTGGCGATGATCTTTGCGTCTGCACTCTCCACTGGAGGAGTACCGGATGATTGGAGGGATGCGAATGTTGTTCCCCTGTTCAAGGAAGGGAATAGGGAAATCCCTGGAAATTATAGACCAGTCAGTCTTACGTCTGTGGTGAGCAAAATACTGGAAAGGATTCTGAGAGATATGATTTACAATTATTTAGAAAATCATAGTTTGATTAAAGATAGTCAGCATAGCTTTGAGGGGCAGGTTATGCCTCACAAGCCTCATTGAATTCTTTGAAGATGTGACGAGATACATTGATGAAAGTCGGGCAGTAGATGTATGGATTTCAGTAAGGCATTTCATAAGGTTCCCCATGGTAGGCTAACTCAAGGTTAGGGGGCATGGGATACAGGGAAATTTGGCTATCTGAATACAGAATTGGCTGGCCGCAAGAAGACAGCGAGTGGTCGTGGATGGAAAGTATTCTGCCTGGAGGTCGGTGACAACGAGTGGTGTCCCGCAGGGATCTGTTCTAGGACCTCTACTCTTCGTAGTTTTTATAAATGACTTGGATAAGGAAGTGGAAGGGTGGATTATTAAGTTTGCCGATGACACGAAGGTTGGTGGAGTTGTAGATAATGTTGAGGGCTGTTGCAGGTTACAACAGGACATTGACAGGTTGCAGAGCTGGGCTGAGCAGTGCCAGATGAGATGGAGTTCAATCTTGATAAATGTGAAGTAATTCAATTTGGAAGGTCGAACTTGAATGCTGAATACAGGGTTAAAGGCAGGATTCTTGGAAGTGTGGAGGAACAGGGGGATCTTGGGGTCCACGTACATAGATCCCTCAGGTTTCCACCCAGGTTGATAGGGTTGTTAAGAAGGTGTATGGTGTGTTGGCTTTCATTAACAGGGGATCGAGTTTAAGAGCCACGAGGTTTTGCTGCAGCTTTATATAACCCTGGTTAGACCACACTTGGAATATTGTGTCCAGTTCTGGTCTCCTCATTATACGAAGTGTGTGGATGCTTTGGAGAGGGTACAGAAGAGATTTACCAGGATGCTGCCTGGACTGGAGGGCATTACTTATTAAGAAGGGTTGAGGGAGCTAAGAAGGTAGAGAGGTGACTTGACAGAATTGTACAAAGTGATGAGAGGCATGGATAGAGTATTTAGCCAGAGACTTCTCCCCAGGGCGGAAATGGCTGTCACGAGGGGACATAATTTTAAGGTGATTGGAGGAAGGTATAGGGGAGATGTCAGAGGTAGGTTCTTTACACAGAGAATGGTGGGTGCGTGGAATGCACTGCCCACACAACCCAAAAGATGTGCAGGTTAGGTGGATTGGCCACACGAAATTGCCCCTTAATTGGAAAAAATGAATTGGGTATTCTAAAATTAACAAAAAAATGTACACAGCAAGGTCTCACACAAAATGACTGAGATGAATGGCTAGTTAATCAGTTGCCTTGATTGTGTTGTTCGTGGGAAAAGCATGAATAGGACACTGGGAAAACCTATTGTTTGTTATGATGCTATGACTTCAGTTTACTATCTCCTCTGGAAGACAACAATTGCAATAGGGCAGTGTTTTTTTCAATGATATGCTCAGGCCCTGGAAAGGTAAAGCCAAGCTGCAACTTATTTTTAATTTAGAAGGTCTAAAATTCATACCGACAATGTGAAATTAATTAGTTTTAATTTCCTGGACCATTTTCATGTGGGATTGATTTCCCTTATTTATACAAAGATTATTAAAAAAAGTAAGCCTGACGTTTGGTTTATATCTCGGTACATCATAATAACTGCAGTGCGATTTTGGAATCCTGTTTTAAGCTTCTTAATTCTTTTCAAGTCATGTTTTATAAATACAGTTAAATATATTACACATGCAAACAACTAAAGAAAAACAGTATTAACCCATTCCCAGCAATCTCCATTTTGTCGATATGGATTCATCTAATCTACAAAAATGGTTGTTGGAGGTCCCTGGTTAGAGATGTTTCAATAAGATTAGGGAGGGTGGTAAAAGAGGTGGGTGGGTGGCATTGTTAATTAGAGATAGTATAACAGCTGCAGAAAGGCAGTTCGAAGAGTATCAGCCTACTGAGGTAGTATGGGTTGAAGTCAGAAATAGGAAAGGAGCAGTCACCTTGTTAGGAGTTTTCTATAGGCCCCCCAATAGTAGCAGAGATGTGGAGGAACAGATTGGGAACAGATTTTGGAAAGGTGCAGAAGTCACAGGGTAGTAGTCATGGGTGACTTGAACTTCCCAAACATGGAGTGGAAACTCTTTAGATCAAATAGTTTGGATGGGGTGGTGTTTGTGCAGTGTGTCCAGGAAGCTTTTCTAACACAGTATGTAGATTGTCTGACCAGAGGAGGGGGATTTAGTACTTGGTAATGAACCAGGGCAAGTGATAGCTTTGTAAGTGGGGGAGCATTTTGGAGATAGTGACCACAATTCTGTGACTTTCACTTTAGTAATGGAGAGGGATAGGTGCGTGCAACAGGGTAAGGTTTACAATTGGGGGAAGGGTAAATACGATGTTGTCAGACAAGAATTGAAGTGCATAAGTTGGGAACATAGGCTGTCAGGCTGTCAGGGAAGGACACAAGTGAAATGGAATCAAGGAACAGGTACTACGTGTCCTTGATATGCATGTCCTTGTCAGGCAGGCAAGAGATGGTCGAGTGAGGGAACCATAGTTGACAAGAGGTTGAATGTCTTGTTAAGAGGAAAAAGGAGACTTATGTAAGGCTGAGGAAACAAGGTTCAGACAGGGCGTTGGAGGGATACAAGATAGCCAGGAGGGAACTGAAGAAAGGGATTAGGAGAGCTAAGAGAGGGCATGAACAATATTTGGCAGGTAGGATCAAGGAAAACCCCAAGGCCTTTTACACATATATGTGAGAAATATGAGAATGACTAGAGCGAGGGTAGGTCCGATCAAGGACAGTAGCGGGAGATTGTGTACTGAGTCTGAAGAGATAGGAGAGGTCTTGAACAAGTACTTTTCTTCTGTATTTACAAATGAGAGGGGCCATATTGTTGGAGAGGACAGTGTGAAACAGACTGGTAAGCTCGAGGAAATACTTGTTAGGAAGGAAGATATGTTGGGCATTTTGAATAACTTGAGGATAGACAAGTCCCCCGGGCCTGACGGGATATATCCAAGGATTCTATGGGAAGCAAGAGATGAAATTGAAGAGCCGTTGGCAATGATCTTTTCGTCCTCACTGTCAACAGGGGTGGTACCAGGGGATTGGAGAGTGGCGAATGTCGTGCCCCTGTTCAAAAAAGGGAATAGGGATAACCCTGGGAATTACAGGCCAGTTAGTCTTACTTCCGTGGTAGGAAAAGTCATGGAAAGGGTACTGAAGGATAGGATTTCTGAGCATCTGGAAAGACACTGCTTGATTAGGGATAGTCAGCACGGATTTGTGAGGGGTAGGTCTTGCCTTACAAGTCTTATTGAATTCTTTGAGGAGGTGACCAAGCATGTGGATGAAGGTAAAGCAGTGGATGTAGTGTACATGGATTTTAGTAAGGCATTTGATAAGGTTCCCCATGGTAGGCTTCTGCAGAAAGGAAGGAGGCATGGGATAGTGGGAAATTTGGCCAGTTGGGTAATGAACTGGCTAACCGATAGAAGTCAGAGAGTGGTGGTTGATGGCAAATATTCAGCCTGGATCCCAGTTACCAGTGGCGTACCGCAGGGATCAGTTCTGGGTCCTCTGCTGTTTGTGATTTTCATTAATGACTTGGATGAAGGAGTTGAAGGGTGGGTCAATAAATTTGCAGACGATACGAAGATTGGAGTTGTGGATAGTGAGGAGGGCTGTTGTCGGCTGCAAAGAGACATAGATAGGATGCAGAGCTGGTCTGAGAAGTGGCAGATGGAGTTTAACCCTGAAAAGTGTGAGGTTGTCCATTTTGGAAGGACAAATATGAATGCGGAATACAGGGTTAACGGTAGAGTTCTTGGCAATGTGGAGGAGCAGAGAGATCTTGGGGTCTATGTTCATACATCTTTGAAAGTTGCCACTCAAGTGGATAGAGCTGTGAAGTAGGCCTATGGTGTGCTAGCATTCATTAACAGAGGGATTGAATTTAAGAGCCGTGAGGTGATGATGCAGCTGTACAAAACCTTGGTAAGGCCATAGTTGGAGTACTATGTACAGTTTTGGTCGCCTCATTTTAGGAAGGATGTGGAAGCTTTGGAAAAGGTGCAAAGATTTACCAGGATGTTGCCTGGAATGGAGAGTAGGTCTTACGAGGAAAGGTTGAGGGTGCTAGGCCTTTTCTCATTAGAACGGAGAAGGATGAGCGGCGACTTGATAGAGGTTTATAAGATGATCAGGGGAATAAGAGTAGACAGTCAGAGACTTTTTCCCCGGGTGGAACAAACCATTACAAGGGGACATAAATTTAAGGTGAATGGTGAAAGATATATGGGGGGGGGGGGGGGGGATGTCAGAGGTAGGTTCTTTACCCAGAGAGTAGTGGGGGCATGGAATGCACTGCCCGTGGAAGTAGTTGAGTCGGAAACATTAGGGACCTTCAAGCAGCTATTGGATAGGTACATGGATTACGGTAGAATGATATAGTGTAGATTTATTTGTTCTTCAGGGCAGCACGGTAGCATTGTGGATAGCACAATTGCTTCACAGCTCCAGGGTCCCAGGTTCGATTCCGGCTTGGGTCACTGTCTGTGCGGAGTCTGCACATCCTCCCAGTGTCTGCGTAGGTTTCCTCCGGGTGCTCCGGTTTCCTCCCACAGTCAAAAGATGTGCAGGTTAGGTGGATTGGCCGTGATAAATTGCCCTTAGTGTTGGGTGGAGGTGTTGACTGTGGGTAGGGTGCTCTTTCCAAGAGCCGGTGCAGACTCAATGGGCCGAATGACCTCCTTCTGCACTGTAAATTCTATGATAATCTACGATTAATCTAGGACAAAGGTTTGGCACAACATCGTGGGCCGAAGGGCCTGTTCTGTGCTGTATTTTTCTATGTTCTATATTGCCAACCAAGTACATCTGTTAGCTCAAATTACAGGAAATCCCTGTTATTTATCTTTATGGGAATCAGCAGTTTAAGTGAAACAATCTGATTTCAGGTCAAGGGACATCAACAGCCACTTGATTTACAAATAAAAGAAAGCAACATTTAAAATCGGTGACATTAGCCACTACCTCCGTAACACACAGCTCCAACATCTATTGCATGCCAAAGATGACATTACTAAGAAGGTTTTGACTCTGCCAACCATGAAGGCTTATATGGGATATACTCAAATCTGCTCCCCTCAGAAATGTGACGCCCTTGGCTGTCTACTCCTAGATGACATGCAGGACATGATCCTTACTAAAAGGAACCACAGACCCTCAGTGAAGAGTGGTGTCAAAGAAGGTGGTGTCATCACACCAACTTCTTTTCCACGTTCCTACACCTCAACCCAGCTAACTACGCTCAAGCATGGTGATACTGACATCAAGGGATAATAGGACAGAGTGGCGGAGGTAGAGAGGGTAGACAGCCACGGATTTAGTTGAATGTTGGAGCGCACTCAAAAGGCTGAATGTCCTACTCGTGTTCCTATGATAATTTGCAGAACAGATGGGGTCATCTTCAATCCAAAACCAAAATCACTTGGGTCATTAAGCTCCAGTGTGCATTCACTCAGAAACACAGTCATCGTCGACTACTTCTCCAAAGAATTTGATTAAATCGGCCTTTCACTTAACATCCCAAAAATGAAAGTCCTTTTCGAACCAGCTGTCACAATCCAACAATTACCTATAGATAAAGGTAAACAAGCAAGATCCTGAGAATGTGGACTATTTTCCATCTCATGGGAGCCTGTTTCAAGGAGGCAGATAAAGAGAAGAAGATTTATCACCACCACTGTGCCAGCTCAGACTTTGATCAACTGAGGAAAAGTGTAATTGTTCTCCAACCCGAGTCTTACTGGGCGCAGCTCCTATATTCTTCAGAGACTTGGACAACCTACAGCTCAAAGCACTAGGGAAGTACTGCCAGTGATGCCTCCGCATGATCCTCCAAATCTGGCATCAAGAAAGTGGTCCAAAAGCAGTGTTCCCTCCCAAGCCATCATGCCCAGCATCCAGGCGCTTATCACTCAAAACCAGTTCCACGTCATTTGTATATCTGACACCCAACTCATAAAACAACAGCTCTGCTCAGAACTCATCGCGGTAGACAACTGTCAAGACACCGGAAACGCTTTAGCGACATCTTCAACAAGTCAGACATCTCTGCAATTTATGGGAGTCTCTGACTAATGACCAACAATAAAAGATTAATTCGGGAAGGCACTAAACACATTGACAGGCTGCATCATGAGCACAGGCAAAGTCAAGGTGATGGAGGGAGTGCACAAACCTCTAAATAACTCACCAACCTGACCCGCCAAGCACCATCTCTCCACATGGCAGAGACTACAGATATCGGATTGGACTTATCAGTCATCTCAGAATCTATCAACCTATTGTGGAAACAAGTCACCCTCAATCCTGAGGGACAGCCTAAGAAGAAGGCATTCAAAGATCAGGTTACATTGCACTGCTTTTCTATCAGGCAATCTGGCACCACATCACCGTATTATTATTTGGCTCAAAATTAGTGATAATAAAAGACTCCAACAAGCATTTAGGTGGCTAGTATTAAACAACACTGATACAAAAAAAGTGTCATTACTGATTTCACGTTTGCACTATTGAGGCCTGTAATGATTATGGTAAGCTCAGAGATAGGTGCTTGATGGCCCAGAGATACATTGGGCCGAAGGGCTGCTTTCTGTGCTGTAAAACACTGACTGCGTTCAAAGTTCCATTATAAAGTAGTAATGTTTATACAATGTATCATATGCACCTACCTATTAGAATGTTGTAAAATACAATGATCTTCACAGGGTTTGCCTTTAACATCTGGAACAAAGATAAAAATATTGCAAATGTCCTTATTATTTTCAAAGAATTAATGAAACCTGCATTTAAAAAACATTCTCCCTACCAATGCATGCTATAAAATTACTATATTTCATGGTCGAGTTTTTTCTCCATTCCTTAACTGATGTTTCCTGCTTGCTAAATTTGCTAATTCCTTCTGCTTTGTGATCTGATCCCAAGTACTTCTAAATATTACTTCTTTTCCTCCCCTTATTAAAATCTGCTCTTTATTCACACACAACAATCTCTTCAACCCTAGAACGCTGGAGGTCTTAGGACTTGGCAAGAAGGTAAACATAGTACACGAGTCTGCTCTCACAGAACCAGAAATAGCAAACGTGTACATGTATAAATAATACACTTTGCATCAATTATGCTTGCATATATTCAGTGCAATCCTGAACTCCCCCTCCTTACCCCTCACTCACATCTAAGATAATTCAAAAATTCCCTGTCTACATCTTCCAACAAGCATATTTACTCTAAATATTTTATCATTGGCAGATAGAAACGGCATTTCCACCAACAGAGGAATCATTCCGAAGTTACTTGCATTCAATAGCTTTGAAGTAGGTAAATGCAGTTTATGAGCATTAACAGCTTAAAAAAAATAATTCTTAGACCTCTTTCTCAACATGATGATTAGGAAAGTATCAATGGTTAGGGTACCGGACCAGACCCAACATTTGTTAGGGTACCAAACAAGAATCCCAAACAATTTTTAAAAATTTGTAAAACTGTGAGGAAAAGATACTTCACCCCAGGAATGACAACTCTGACCAATTTGATGCATATTTTAAAGTAAATTTTATGTAAAAACAAACTTTAATGACTTCCGGTTGTGACCATGGAGTGAGTGGTCACACATCGCAGCTCCTGCTGAAAGGCACAGAGCTCTTTTTACCTGATAATGGGTGGAAGTTTGATGAAAAGGTGTAGGTGAATGTTGGAGGAGTGGTAGGTCTGCTGGCTATCAGACCCGGCAGAAAACAGTGAGAGAGTTGGCTGAAAAGTTGGAGGGAGCCTTTGCTGCAGCAGCCACTATAAGCATGCAGGCAGGGGAAGGGCTGATGCAAGTCTTTTAAGTGCCCTGGTGAGAAGTAATCACCACTTCAAAATTTGCATTAACCTTTTGTTTTGGAGCTGATGATGTTTATTAGAGACAAATTCTGCCGGCAGAGGAAGGAAATGCTCGAGGATCACTCAAAAGCCATCAAGGAGCTGTGGCACGCCTGAAGAGTTCTCTGGAATGGGTGGGGAGGTGTTTGGGAGGTGCAGAGGTCACGGATTCAGGAGATCGAAGGAGTGATCTCGGACCACAGCGATCATGTGGTGGCTCTAGAGGCGGAGGTGGGGCTCCTAGGGAACCTGTGTAAAACGTAGAGGACAAAGATGGAGGAGCAGATGACATGGTCAGGGGCAGAGGAATGGGCCATCTGGGATGGGCTATGTATAGGGTGGAATTAAGTGGGCGGGAGTTAAGTGGGGAAGATGACAGATGGTAGAGGGGATTGGAGGTGGAAGCCTCTGGTAAGGCTGGTAACATGGAACGTCCGGGGTCTGAATGGGCCGGTTAAAAGGTCACGGCTGTTTGCGCACCTCAGAAGCTTGAAAGTGGGGGTGGTCTTTCTGCAGGAGATGCACCTCAGTGTGAAGGACCAGGTTAGGTTAAGGAAGGGGTGCGTCGGGTAGGTTTTTTCACTTGGGGTTTGATTTGAAATCGATGGGAGTGGTGATTTTAACGAGCAAAAAAAAAAAAATGGGATGTGTGTGTGCGAAGGTGAGGGATCCGGATGGGAGATATGTGACTGAGTGGTGTATTGGAAGGGGCACCGGGGGGTATTGGTAAATGTATATGCCCCAATTTGGGATGATGTGGGTTTTATGAGGGGGTTTCTGGCAGCGATCCCGGATTTGGCCACACACCAGTTGACCATGGGAGGAGATTTTAACTGGAGCCAACGGTGGATAGATCAAGCCCCAGGTCGATGGGTAGGGTACGAAGAGGTTGTGTATGGTGGACCCATGGCGTTTTCAGAACCCAGGGGGAAGGGAGTATTCCTTCTTTTCACATGTCCATAAGGTGTATTCGAGGATTGATTACTTTGTAGTGAGTCGGGCGATTTTGTTTGGAGTGGAGGAGGCAAAGTACGCGGGGGTTAGTTATCTCGGACTATGCGCCCCACTGGCTGGAGATTCGGTTTAGAACGGGATGAGTGCAGAGGCCGGGGTGGAGGTTTGACTCGGGGTTGTTGGCGGATGGAGGTTTTTGTGATAGGGTGCGGGCGGCTATTAAGGAGTACGTGGAGTTGAATTAGAATGGGGAGGTGTTGCCGGCCAATTTTTGGGAAGCACTGAAGGCAGTGATCCGGGGTAAATTATTTTGTTTAAGGCTCGTGCGGAGCAGGGGCAGTTTGACAGGCTGACAACAGGGAGGACAGTAGGGCAACTGCGTAGGGCAAGAGGAGTGCAATACGAGTATGGGGAGAAGGCGAGCCGCATGCTGGTGCACTAGCTGCGGAAGCAGGCTGCATCCAGGGAAATATTGGAAGATACAGACCGGGGATGTGGTGTCGGAGCCAGGGAAGAGAAAATAATCGTTTAGGGAGTACTACCAGGGACTTTGCGAGGCGGACCGGGAAGGGGGGGGGGGGGGGGTGGGGGGGAGGGGAACAGGGGTCAGTTTCTGGACAAGCTGGAATTTCCCCAGATGGAGGAAGCAAAGAGGCACGTGTTGGAGGAGCCCCTGGGGCTGAGGGAGGTGCTGGATAGCATCAGGGGTATGAAGTTGGGGAAGATCCCTGGGCCGGATGGGTACCCGGCGGAATTTTATAAGGAATTCGCGACGGACCTGGCACCACATCGGTTGGGGGCATTTAATGAAGCACTGGAGAAGGGGGAAGTTTCCGGAGATGATGACGCAGGCAGTAATCACACTAATCCCGAAAAAGGGAAGGACCCGCTGGAATGGGAGTCGTATAGACCCATATCACTATTGAACACGGGTGTGAAAGTGTTGGCTATGTTTTTGGCAGGGAGGATGGAGGACTATCGGGTGGTTGCAGAAGATCAAACAGGCTTTGTGAAGGGCAGACAGCTCGCGAATAATACAAGACAGCTGTTGAATGTGGTGATGAATCCGTCGGGGACTCTGGTACCAGAGGTGGTGGTGTCCATGGACGTGGAGAAGACATTTGGTCGGGTGAAGTGGCGGTACTTGTTCGAGGTTTTGGGAGTTTGGGCTGAGAGTTGAGGTTTTGGGTTTGGGCTGAGATTTGTGGGTGCGGTTGCTGTATGTGGCACCAAGAGCGAGGGGGAAGACGAATGATATGAGCTAACGAAGCTTTGACTTACACAGGGGTACAAGGCAGGGTTGCCCGCTCTCGCTGTTGCTTTTTGCACTGGCCATAGAGCAGTTGATGATGGCTCTCAGGAGGTCAGCGAAGGATTAGGAGTGTACAGAGGGAGCATCGGGTGTTGCTTTATGCCGATGACCTCTTGCTGTATGTTTCGGATCCGTTGGGAATGTATGGGAAGGTTTATGGGCCTGCAGGGGTGGTTTGATATCAGAGGTCATCGTTCATAGCCAACTCTCGAGTGTAAAATATACTGGAAAGTAGGGACAATAACCGTACACCCTTCTAGCTCTGAAATGTTTCTCAACAAAGCTGAGCCCTTCTATCAGGACTTGATGGTGGAGTTGGCAAAAAGACGAGCGGCGTTCGGGCAAGTGAAGGCGGGTACTGTACAAAAGTGGGGTGCAATCTGGTATGGTATACCTGGCGAAGCGGAGGGTGACGTATGATGCCAAAGACTTTTATTTCAAGACAGTGTGGCGTTCGTGAGGGCGGAATGCTTGGGACAGAGGTGAGGCGTGGAGCTGGAAGAGAAACTGTGGACTGTGATTGGGGAGCTGGAAAATGTATAAATGTCATAACTTTCTTTGCACTGACGTGTATTGTAATTTACTTCTCTTCACATTGTTACAAGTTATTGGTTGGGTTGATTGGCATTCTGTGTTGCGACGGTTATATCTTATTTTAGTGAATTGTACGGGTTTGATTGTTGTTTTTGTTTTTTCTTTCTCTGGGACTGGGTGGGAGGGGACGGTATATCTTTGGGGGGGGGGGAAACCATCTGCACTAGCTAACCTGAACAGAGGGGAGGTGAGAGAAAGGCTGCGGACATTGGAGCCTGGTTAGCAGGTTCCGATGGGCCTACGAGGCGAGCGAGGGGTTTGGGGGGGGGGGGGGGGGGGGGGGGGGGGGAGGAGAGGGATTGATGCTGGGAAGATGCTTTTTCGAGAGGAAGTGTGTGTGTGTGGGGGGGGGAAAAGGAGAAAAGAGTTTGATGTTAATAATGGATAGGGCGGGTCAGGCTCATGGGGCAGGGCCCGGTGGTATAATGATGGTGGATAAGAAGGGCGGGGGGAGTGAGAGACCCCCAGTTAGGATAGTCACGTGGAACGTGAGGGGGTTAGGAGGTCCAGTCAAGGGATCAAGGATGCTTGTGCATCTTAAAAGTTTGAAAGCTGATGTAGCAATGCTGCAGGAGACTCACTTGAGGGTGAAGGACCAGGTGAGACTTAAATAGGGCTGGGTCAGTCAGGTATTTCACTCTGGACTTGACAGAAGGGCTCGACGGGTAGCAGTAATGGTCAGCAAAAGAGTACGCTTCCAGATGGAGAAGGTGGTGGCAGATCAGGGGGGTAGATATGTGTTTGTGACAGTGGCGCTGGAGGGGAGGTTAGTGGTGCTGTTAAGTGTACATGGCCCCAATTGGGATGATGTGGGATTCACAAAGAAGGTGTTTGGGGCCATCCCCGACTTGGACACACAAACCGATAGGGGGGGGGGGGGGGGGGGGGGGGGGGGGGAGAGAGGAGACTGGAACTTGGTGCGGCGAAGGCGTTGGCTGGGCTAATGGTGGAAATGGAAGGGGCGCACCCTTGGAGGTTTCTGCACCCGAGGGAGCGGGAATACTCGTTTTTCTCAGCAGGCCATAAGGTATATTTGCGGATCGACTTTTTCGTGGTGGGGAAGGCTTTGCTGGCTGGGGTTAAGGGGTCGGAATACTCGGCAATTGCTGTGTCAGATCATGCTCCGCATTGGGTGGATATGGTGGAGAAGGGGGTAGCGCAGAGGCCGGGGTGGAAATTAGATGTGGGACTTTTGGGGGACCAGGTATTCTGTGACAAAATTGAAAAGGTAATTAAGGAATATGTAGATTTCAACTGTACGGGTGAGGTGTCGAAGGCGATGGTGAGGGGAAGGTGATTTAGTTTAAGGCCAGGGTGGACAAAGAGGAGGTTGGAGCGGCAGTGGGTAATAGATGAGATGTTGGAGGGAGATAGGAGTTACGCAGAGAATGGGGACCCAGCAAAGCTGGAAAACAGGAAGGAGCTACAGGCGAGCTATGACCGACTATCTACCAGGAAGGCAGTGCGCCAACTGAGACGAGTAAGGGGTGCAGTTTACGAACATGGAGATAAGTATGTTAGCAGGTCAGTTCCGGAAGGAAGCAGCAGCAAGGGAAATTGTGCAGGTGAGGGATAGGGCAGGGAAGTTGGTGGTGGCTCCGGATCTGATTAACAAGGTTTTTGAGGAATGTTATGAGAGGTTGTACAGGTCAGAGCCACCTGGGAGAGACCGTGAGATGCAGGAATTTCTAGATGGGTTGGAGTGCCCGAGGTTAGGGGAGCGGGACAGGGCTACATTAGAAGGAGTGATAGTGGAGCAGGAGATAAATAGGCGGTTGGGAAGATGCAGTCAGGGAAGGTGGCAGGGCAGGATGAGTTTCCGGTGGAATATTATAAAAAATTCAAGGATAAGCTTGAATCCCCTGATGGTGGGGATGTTTGAAGAGGCGAGAGTGTAGCCACCAGAGTTGGCCACTTCCCGACTTAAAATGGAGAACAGCAAAGGCTGAAGGGAAATTCAGCCAACACCAGCAAATACTAGCAGGTGCAAGTTTACTGTGTATTAGACTCTGCAAAAGCCCAGACAGCAGCGATACAAGCAGCCATCTGCATAGTAATGAGCGATCCCTGGGAACAATCGAAACATTTGAGGTAAACCAGGCCAAGCCAGACACCTCGGCGCCAGCAGGAGCCAACACAAAAGAGGTTAACGGACACATATAGACCGCCCAACGATCAGGGACCAGCTCCAGTATTGGAGAAATCAAACCAAGCGATTGGAACGAAGTCCAATCACTTGAAATCAGGTACGGGGTCCGCCCCGAAAGGCGGGAAGCCCCTGGGGACTATAAAGTAAAGCCCCCCCAAGTTCAAATCGTCCTTCTTGACAGGGTCACTCAGCAACGCGAACCAACCCTTGACAGTGGTGACCGGTCCTGCTGCCTCCAAAGTAGTAAGTCTCAAGTCAACGCTCGCTACGAGATAGGCGCTCCTAGCTACCAGTCCATACCAACTTTTGGATCCCGCAGACTCAGAACCCGAACAAAAGGCCATTTGTTCCCCTGACCTGGTGGGCCAGTCCGAAGCTAAGTACAGGCCTGTTAGTTATAGAAATAGCTTACAAAGTAGAGTTTATGCATGAGTAGTGATTTACTGTGTATAATAAATGTGCTTTGATTTGAATCTTATTAATTGGTGTATTGAGTTATTGATCATTACTTGAACCTCGTGGCGGTATCATAAAGATACCTGGCGACTCTAGAGCAAAGGTTATAAAACAGAGCCAATTGAACCAACCAAAAGTTAGCAACAAGAGGGAAGGGGGTGTTGCCACAAATTTTGGGGCAGGCATCGATTTCCCTGTTGCTAAAAAAAAAGATAAGGATCTGACGGAGTGAGGGTTGTATAGGCCTTCTGAATGTGGGCGCAAAGGTATTGGCGAAGGTCTTCAGGAGGAGTGCGTCCCGAAGGTGATAGGTGAAGATCAGACGGGGTTCGTGAGAGGGAGGCAGCTTTTTTCAAACATTAGAAGGGTATTGAACGTCGTTATGGCACCGGCAGAGGGGAAGGAAACAGAGGTGGTTATGGCATAGGATGCTGAGAAGGCATTCGACCGGGTAGAATGGGGGTACTTGATGGCAGTTCTGGAGCAGTTTGGGATTGGACCAAGATTTGTGGACTGGGTAAAGCTAATATAGAAGGAGCCGAAGGAAAGTGTCCGCACAAACAACATCAACTCAAGATACTTTTCTCTCCACCATGGGACTAGGCAGGGATGTCCTATGTCCCCCCTGCTGTTTGCACTCGCGATTGAGCCATTGGCCATCACATTAAGAGGTTCAGGGGTATGGAAAGGAATAGTGCGGGGAGGGGGGGGGGGGGGGGGGATTGAGCATAGCGTGTCCTTGTATGCCGATGACTTGCTGTTATACGTGTCGGAACAGAGGGTGTCGATAGGGGGAATATTGGAGCTGCTGCGAGTGTTTGGGTCTTTCTCGGGATACAAACTAAATCTGCACAAACTAAATCTAGACAAGAGTGAGTATTTTGTGGTGTGTCGGCCGGGGGTGGGGGCAGGGACTCACTTTAGGTACCTGGGGGTGCAGGTTGCCCGGGAGTGGGGGGGGGGGGGGGGTCTCCGCAAGTACAACATTTCTAGTTTGGTGGGGAGAGTGAAAGCTGATCTGGCACGGTGGGATGGTCTCCCTCTGTCACTGGCTGGTTGGGTAAAGGTGGTTAAAATGAACGTGTTGCTGCGATTTCTGTTTATTTTTCAATGCCTGTTGATTTTCCTGCCAAAGGCTTTTTTCAGACAGATTAAAGGAAGGATTATGTCGTTCATATGGGGAGGGAAGGTGGCCAGAGTTAGAAAGGTGCTGCTACAGAGGGGAAGACAGGCAGGGGGATTGGGTCTTCCGAACCTGATGTATTACTATTGGGGGCGAATGTGGAGAAGGTGCGGAGCTGGGTAAGAGGGGATGATTCCCAGTGGGTCAGAATGGAGGAGAGTTTGTGCAGGGGGTCGGGATTGAAAGCACTAAAACAGCACCACTCCAGATATCCCCGGGGAAGTATTCAGGGAGTCCGGTAATAATAGCTTCATTGAGAATTTGGAGGCAGTTTCGCCAACACTTTGAGTTGGGGGCAGGGTCAAGGGAAATGCCGACTCGGGGAACCACAGATTTGAGCCAGGGAGGTGGGATGGAAATTTGCGGAAATGGGAGGAGAAGGGGATTAAGACACTGAAAGATTTATTTCTTAAGGGTCGGTTTGCAGGATTGAAGGAGCTGGAAGCGAAGCATGGGCTGGAGCAGGGGGAAATGTTTAGATACATGCAGGTTCAAGATTTTGCCAGAAAGGAGATACAGGACTTCCCGGAGGAACCGGCCTCCGCGTTGCTGGAGGAGGTGCTGACGACAGGGGGACTGGAGAAGGGAGTAGTGTCAGCGGTTTACGGAGCTATTTTGGAAGAGGAGAAGGCACCACTGGAAGGGATCAAGGCAAAGTGGGAGGAAAAGTTGGGAGAGGACATGGAGGAGGGGTTCTGGTGTGACGTGCTCCGGAGAGTGAATGCCTCCAACTCATGAGAGAGGTTGGGGCTGATACAGCTGAAGGTGATAGACAGAGCACACCTCACGAGGGTGAGGATGAGCCGATTCTTTGAAGGAGTAGAAGAATGGGTGTGAATGTCGCGGGGGGCCACGACCCGCTGATCACGTTCATATGTTTTGCTCCTATCCAAACCTAGAGGATTACTGGAAGGAGGTGTTTAGGGTAATTTCTAAAGTGGTGCACGTGAAACTGGACCCGGGCCCCCGGGTGGCCATATTCGGGGAGTCAGACCAGCCAGGGTTGGAAACGGGTGCGGAGGCAGATGTTGTAGCCTTCGCCTCGTTGATTGCCCGAAGGCGGATCCTGATGGGATGGAGAGCAACCTCTCCACCCTGGTGTAGCGGGGGGACTTGTTGGAATTCTTGACTCTTGAGAAGGTTTAAGTTTGAACTGAGGGGAAGGATGGAGGGGTTGTACAATTCATGGGCATTATTCATCATGCACTTTCACAAACTGGATAATATCGAACATTAGTTGGGGGGGGGGGGGGGGGGGGGGGGTGCTGATGGTGACTATGGTTGATTCCGGATTCCTTTTTGTCATTTGTTTATGTGAACATGCGGGCTAAATGTTTGGGGTGGGAGGATGGGATCGTTGTTATTGATATGGAGATTGACAATACTGATTATTGTTGGGTGTAAATTTGGGAGAAAATGTGAAAAAAATGAAGGAGAATAAAGAAATATTTTTTAAAAAACAAAGCTGAGCCCTGTTTGTGGTTTGAAACCCCACCACTTGGGTTAAGGTAATAATAATAATAAATCACTTGTCACAAGTAGCCTTCAATGATGTTACTGTGAAAAGCCCCTACTTGCCACATTCCGGCACCTGTTCAGGGGAGGCTGGTACGGGAATTGCGCTGCTGCCTTGTTCTGCATTACAAGCCAGCTATTTAGTCCAGTGTGCTAAACCATCTGGCCCCTCGAGCCTGCTCCGCCATTCAATATCATAGCTGATCTTTTTTGTGGACTCAGCTCCACTTACTCACCCGATCACCATAACCCTTAATTCCTTTACTTTTCAAAACTCTATCTTTGCCTTAAAAACATTCGATGAGATTGCCTCAACGGGCAGGGAATTCCACAGATTCACAACACTGGTGAAGAAGTTCCTTCTCAACTCAGCCTCAAAATAAGGGGGAGCAGATTTTGGACTATGCCCCTAGTTCTAGTTTCACCTACCAGTGGAAACAACCTCCTTGCTTATATCTCATCTATTTCCTGCATAATTTTATATGTTTCAATAAGATCCCCCCCTTATTATTAATTCCAATGAGTACAGTTCCAATCTACTCGGTCTCTCCTCATAAGCCAATCCTCTCAACTCCAGAATCAACCTAGTTATGTTCCAGTATTTATTGTAGTAATATTAAAGAACCTAGGTTAAAGTATCCAGACTGCCTGCTACAGCTGCAATTAAGTTGCAAAAAGGTGAGATCATGATTGTTTCTTCCCATCTATTTGTTTACGACACAAGAGTACTTAGGTGGATTCCATCTCAGTACCAGTCTTCAAGAGAAGAGAATCTTCCAGCCATAATTGTGGAGCAATTGCTTCAGTGAGAAACAAAAGTACCAGCCACTGTGGAAAGTCTCTCTTTAGTTGGGAACCAGCATTTGAACAATCCGTGAACAGTTATACTGACTATACCTTTTTTTTTTTTAAAACTTGGCCTAATTTCTTATACTCTGTAAAAGCTTATTTATTTTTGTATTGCCCGAGGCAGTTGTGCATGTGTTCTTTACATTTAGAGCACCCTACCCAAGCCCTCCGCTCAATAACCCCACCTAACTTGAACATCTTTGGAAACTAAAAGGGCAATTTAGTATGGCCAATCCACCTAACCTGCACATCTTTGCACTGTGGGAGGAAACCAGAGCACCCGGAGGAAACTCACGCAGAGGGAGAAAATGCAACCTCCACATATCCAAATCACCCTAGGCTGGAATTGAATCCGGGTCCCTGATGTTGTGAGGCAGCAGTGCTAACCACTGTGCCACCCATCCTAATGCCATCTTTTGTGGCTTGTCTTCAAATTGTGTCCGGTTCCTCCTTCGCACATTTTACGACGTTAAAAGATGGCAGATATATGTAAATTATGATTGTTCATTAGGTCTTTTATGCAGTTCGCCTCTTTCAAAGAGATTCGTAGGAGTTCCCTTCCTATTTATTTTAGATGCTCACAGATGAGGAATATTAGCACTGGGAAAGGGATCATTTCACATTTTAAGGATCCAATGTCACCAAAACAATTCTGAGGTCAGATATAATACAAGTTAGATCCAGAGTAAAGATATCTCCACTCAAACTACGCCACTAAACTCTCCCACAAAAGAACAACTCCATATGATATCAATATGACATTTACAATTTCCCATTTCGTTGTGGTCTTCATAAGTGAGATTGCCAAGTTCTGCACTGTCTAATCAGGTTGTTGAGTAGTCAAACGAGTTATATAGAGTTTAAAATGTTCAACCTTTTAGTTAATAGTTTCTATATCCTTACTGGAGCGAACATCAGTCATAGAACTAACTCCTTACTTAATAACCAAAGGAGTCTGGTTAGCTTAACCGAGCATAGCTCGATATAGGAGTTAAGTATGTAATGAATTTGCAACATCACTTTTTTAAATTCAGCTCAGGTGTCGTATAAAAGGAGTTAGCTCACCCCTCCTAACTTTAATGTAACAAGAGTGGTTTTGCAACAATAAGCACGCAGTATCCCCGAAATTATGCTGAAAGCTAATGAACTTTATCAGAGACATCAAAAGTGTAGTTTATCAAATAAAATGTTGGTTTTTTTGCTCATCTCACTGAAATAATTAAAAGAGAAAACATTGAAGAAGTCACTATGCATTCATAATTATTGTGCAGGGGCAACACGGTGGCGCAGTGGATAGCACTGCTGCCTCATGGCGCAGAGGTCCCCAGTTCGATCCCGGCTCTGGGTCACTGTCCGTGTGGTGTTTGTACATTCTCCTGTGTTTGCGTAGGTTTCACCCCCACAACGCAAAGATGTGCATGGTAGGTGGATTGGCCACGCTAAATTGCTCCTTAATTGGAAAAAATGAATTGGGTACTCTAAATTTTTTTTTTTTTTTTTTAATTATTGCGCAGGGGGGGGTCACATGATGGGAGCAAGGGAACTTAATCCTTTATTTTATCCTAATACACATCCCATAATTATCCTTTTTTGGGATATGTGTCTTGTCTCATGGCCCTGGATGATCCTGGCCAGATGATAGGCAGAGTTTAATCAGAGAATCTTCATTTGAATGCGGCTGTTGGAGGGGCTGGGATGGGGCCGAGCTTGCAATGCCTGTTTTGCTAGTAAGCGATGTAGCCATCTAAGATGGCCACCTGCAAAGGACCATGAGAATTATGGCCAACCCAGGACTCAGACAGATTCAGAGCCTATGTGTATCTGAAACACCGGTAACCAGGCCTGATCGAAACCCCGGCTCGTTTGCATTTTAATGGCCCATTTTCCCAGGGCAATAGAACTCCAATCAAGCAACCGGTACAGCCAAAGACTGATCGGCGCCACTCCCCTTATTCAGAAAGCACAACTGCCAAGGTCAATGACCACTAAGGACCCGCCCAGCTACCCATCCCTTTATTGGCCGAAATCGAAGAGTGTCGAACTATTGGGTCCAAGATTAAGGACTGCCCCAAAAAGCGCGAAATCCCAGAGGGATAAAAGAGGACACAGCCATGTGTTCAGTCTCTTTTGTATCCGGCCTGTGCCAACCCAATTGTAGCAGGAACAGCGAACCAAGTTCAAGACCAACGATCGCTACCTCACGGATGAGCCCAGCAGAGACAAAGCCACTTTCTTCGAACCAGCCAAGTGAAATCCAGATAAAGGCCTTATCCATTTGCCTACTGCTGGTCGCCCTGAAGTTAAGTATACGTTATTGTAGCTGATCGGTGTAGTTTAACTCGTAGTAGATAGTGTTTGCAAGATAACTCGTGTATATAAATACACCATCTTTTGAACTAACTGGTTGTGTGGTCATTTGATCAATATAAGAGAAGGCTTGTGGTTCACCAACGTTATTATAGAGCAACAGCAAGCCGACACTTGGCAGTGTCGTCAGCATCAGAATAATGTTGCGAATTATGTTTTGGATGATGATCTCGGCTCCGTTGTGCAGGTTTTTGGTGCTCACTTTGATGAACTGCAAAATGTCCTCGAGAAAATGGTGGAAGCGCAGAAGAGAATCCTGGTATTTAATAAGAGCACTTTCCCTTGTGGGTGCCCACCTTCCATACTTGGAAATCCTTCTGCATCATGTGTTATCTATCCTGACTGACTCGGGATCAAGGTCAAGACAAGGACTATTCGTGAGCTCGGTCTCTTGGTAGGAGTGGGAGGCGAGACCCAACTGAACTGGAGAATTGCCTGACATGTTTTCACAATCTCGATTTGAAGGTTGGCATTTCAGGGATCTGGTCAGAGGTTTGGGGTAGGTTGGAGGCACCAACCACTTCAGTCGATGGAACTTTTCAGTGATCCTGAGGGTTACTCGCCGATCCCGTCATGGCTTTGACCTTTCTAAGCGACGAGAGTGGTGGTTTGTGCTGTTCATCAATAATCCTGGACTTATTCCCTTGTAATTGTGTTGATTTCTCATTGTTGTCTTCTCCTGACAAGGGTGTGCGATGCTTGGAGCATGAGGGAGAGTGTTGTCTGCCATTCTGTCCTGGCAAGAGCCATGGGAGTTGGTAAAATGATGTGGTTTGTGCAGAGTTTTGCTTTTTAAATAAGTGCGTTGTAATTCTTGCATTTTTTAATGAGGAGAGAGTGCATTTTAGACACTGCTTATCTCATTTATAGAGAAGAGGAGTAGAGTCACGGCAGGGTGATGGGTGGTTAGTTGGTGTAGTGGCAGGTGGTAGGGTTAGATAAGCCCGCATTGGGATTGAGGAAAGCCCTCAGTTAGAGCTAATCATGTTCAATTTTATTTTGCTTTTTTGTTAATTAGAATTTTGAGATTCTGTGCGCATCTCCTATTAAGGCCCAGACAGATCCTGGAGAGGACTGGGTTCCTGGGCCATTGGAGTACAGGGGAAATGTGTGGTGGCATGCACCTGGGTGTGGTTGGTTTATCCTGGCTTGATTTGTCGAAGTGAGAGTCTGTATGCTATGCCTCTGCTTGTTGGAACCCTTCTTTGGGAATAGGCTTGATGGGGGAGCTAGGCGCCATCCTCCAATGGTCTTACATTGTGGTTTTCCTTGTGTAGTTGGGTCTTCCCTGGAGAGGAAGTATTGATGTCTCTCGAGGCAACTAGCCTTTCCCTTTGCATCCTCGTTGTAAAGGCATACCGTGCTAATGTGTCCAAGTAGAGTCTAATAATTGAAAAGAGTCAGCCTTCTTGCTGTTCGCCTGTCCCCCTCTGTATCCATGTGTGTTGAGACATTTTTGCTGAGCTGTACCATTCCCGTGGTGTTGCGAAAAGCTCAAAGAAAAATACTTAAATGTTTTTTGTATAAGTTGAACTTTTACTGCTGTTAACATTTTTATGATGTGGAGATGCCGCCGTTGGACTGGGGTGAGCACAGTACGAAGTCTTACAACACCAGGTTAAAGTCCAACAGGTTTGTTTCGATGTCACTAGCTTTCGGAGCGCTGCTCCTTCCTGTTTCGGAGCGCTCCTCCTCACCTGAGGAAGGAGCAGCGCTCCGAAAACTAGTGACATCGAAACAAACCTGTTGGACTTTAACCTGGTGTTGTAAGACTTCGGACATTTTTAAGAACAATGGAATTGAGCAGATTTCTGAGTTAACTCTATTGATTCTGCAAGATTAGTCCAGGCCTCGAGCAGGCCAAAGCTTTTAAATTCAGTTCAAATTTCAGATAGAATTTGAAACTTAGCTATTTTGTTAACAAGAAATAAATTTCATTTATTTTGTGTTTTTCATGTTCATGGGGTATCCAAAAGACTTTATTGTTTTTGAAGTGTTTCATTACATCACATTTAGTTACACTTTCAGCTTCAATTTTTAAAGTTAGAATTCTTTCCACTCAAATTTTGGGTGGACTGCAATATCTATCTTTTATTGTAAAATTTCCCATTATTTTCTGCTAACCAATTCAGCAATGTCACAAGGGTACCAAACCAATAAGGAGGTAGAAGCATACATTCAGATACAAAAAGGTTATTCTTTACAATAATAAAAACAAGGAACAGCTGTTCATGAGCCAACTGGGCGAATCCAGCTAAAAAGGTCATGCAGTGCTGGTCCGAGGAAACAGAAGAGCTGTTTAGAGACAGTGGACTGGTCCATATTTAAGAACTCAGCGACCAACTTAAATGATCAGCAAATGTGTGGATGACTGTGTGCCAAAGAAAGCAGTACGTACGTTCCCCAACCGGAAACCATGGCTCAATCGCGAGATTGCCTCCCTACTGAAGGACAGATCGGAGGCGTTTAAGTCCGACGACCCTGACCTATACAAGAAATCCAGGTAAGACCTCCGCAAAGCCATCCGAGATGCCAAGAGAGAATATCAAAACAAGCTAGAGTCACAGACAGACTCTTGGCAGTTGTGGCAAGGACTAAACAACATAACGGGCTACAAAGCAAAGCCGAGCAGTATCTCCGGCAGCAGCGTATCCCTCCCAATGAACTCAATGCATTCTATGCTCGGTTCAATCAGGTAACCAACAATCCGCTGTAGAGTGCCCCAGCAGCCCATAACTCACCCATACCCACCATCAGAGCTTCAGAAGTCAGATCGGCCTTCCTGAAAGTGAACCCTGAGAAGGCGACGGGCCCGGACGGGATCCCTGGTGGTGCACGCCTGCACGGACCAGCTGGCAGAGGTGTTCGCGGACATCTTTAATCCATCCCTACTCCACTCCGAGGTCCCCACCTGCTTCAAGAAGACACCATCATACTGGTGCCAAAGAAGAACCAGGCAACGTGCCTCAATGACTACCGTCCAGTGACCCTCACTTCAGTCGTAATGAAGTGCTTAGAGAGGTTGATCGTGAAGCGCATCACCTCCATACTCCCAGAATGCTTTGATCCACTACAATCGGGGCTGGTTTAGCTCACTGGGCTAAATCGCTGGCTTTTAAAGCAGACCAAGGCAGGCCAGCAGCATGGTTCAATTCCCGTACCAGCCTCCCCGAACAGGCGCCGGAATGTGGCGACTAGGGGCTTTTCACAGTAACTTCATTGAAGCCGACTTGTGACAATTGTAGCCATGTAAAATGGCTGCGTTCCGATTAATCTGGCCAAAACCCAGTTTAAAATGGCTAACCCGAAAGACTGCTGGGAAAAGCAGGCAGCTGCAGACAGGTTTGCATATTCGGCTCTGGGAAGGTAGCCCAGATCGATACTCAGGGCTATCAACAGCCCATCAACCCAGGTATTCGCAGTTGCATTCAGGACTGTTTGCAGCCCATCTATTCAGACATCCACAGTTAAATCGGCTATCCCCGGGAACAACTGCAACATATTAGCAATTGAATACCGGGCCAGACCTGTCGGCGCCTGCAGTGGCCGAAACAAAGACAGGTGAGCGACCACCCCCCAATCAAGGAATCGCCTCACCATTGGACACATCAACCCCAGAGATTGGGGACAGAATCCAATCACTTGGGACTCAGGGTCAAGGGCCGCCCCGGGAGGCGGGAAGCCCCTGGGCCCTATAAAAGTGAAGATCCAAGTTCAGATCTCTCTCTCTCTCTCTCTCTCCTCTTCGCCTGCTTGAGACCTTCGCAAGACCAGCCACCGGCAATAGTAAGTTTGAATCCAGCGATCGCTATCCGGTAGAGACACCTAGCCACCGACCTGTAGCAGCCTTTTGAATCCCGCGGGCCAGATTTGATTGGACAAGCCATTCATTTCCCTGACCTGGTGGGCTCTTCCTAAGTTAAGTATTGGCCAGTAGTGATAGGTTTATTATATAAATAGTAGTATTCGGGTATTAATATTGCTTGTATATAATAAATGACCGTTGTTTTAATCCTTACTAAGCGGTGTGCTGTATTATTAATCATAACCTGAACTTGAACCACGTGGCTGTATCATAAAGATACCTGGCGACTCATGAGCAAAGGTGATGTAAACAGAGCAATAGACTAAGGCTAAAAGGAGCAACACAATAAACGATTGTCATTTCATTTTTCATTTCACATACCGTCCCAACCGGTCCACAGCAGACGCCATTTCCCTGGCCCTACACTCATCCCTAGAGCATCTCGACAACAAGGACTCCTGCATCAGACTCCTATTTATTGACTACAGCTCCGCCTTCAACACCATAGTCCCAGCCAAGCTCATATGAAAGCTCCAAAACCTAGGACTTGGCCCCCCACTCTGCAACTGGATCCTCGATTTTCTTACCAACATACCACAATCAGTAAGAATGAACACCACCACCTCCTCCATAATAGTCCTCAATACCCAGGCCCCGCAAGGCTGCGTATTTAGCCCCCTACTCTACTACCTCGTACACACACGACTGCGTGGCAAAATTTGGTTCCAACTCCATTTACAAGTTTGCTGACAATACGACCATAGTGGGCCGGATCTCGAATAACGACGAGTCAGAATACAGGAGAGAGAGAACCTAGTGGAGTGGTGCAGCGACAACAATCTCTCCCTCAATGCCATCAAAACTAAAGAGCTGGTCATTGACTTCAGGAAGCAAAGTACTGTACACACCCCTGTCAGCATCACCAGGGCCGAGGTGGAGATGGTTAGCAGTTTCAAATTCCTAGGGCTGCACATCTCCAAAAATTTGTCCTGGTCCAACCACATCAATGCTACCACCAAGAAAGCACAACAGCACCTATACTTCCTCAGGAAACAAAGGAAATTCGGCATATCCACATTAACCGTTACCAACTTTTACAGATCCACCATAGAAAGCATCCTATCTGGCTGCATCGCAGCCTGGTATGGCAACTGCTCGGCCCAGGACCACAAGAAACTTGAGAGAGTCGTGAACACTGCCCAGTCCATCACATGAACCTGCCTCCCATCCATTGACTCCACCTACACCTCCGCTGCCTGGGGAAAGCGGGCAGCATAATCAAAGACCCCTCCCACACGGCTTACTCACTCTTCCAACGGTCAGGAGATACAGAAGTCTGAGAACACACACGAACAGACTCAAAGACAGCTTCTTCCCCGCTGTTATCAGACTCCTAAATGACCCTCTTATGGACCGACCTCACTCACTCTACACCCGTCAGCTTCATCCGATGCTGGTGCTTATATCATTACATTGTATATCTTGTGTTGCCCTATTATGTATTTTCTTTTCTTCCCATGTACTTAATGATCTGTTGAGCTGCTTGCAGAAAGATACTTTTCACTGGACCTCGGTACACATGACAATAAACAAATCCAATCCAATCCAAACTCCATTGTCTGGAAATCTCAGCTTTGTCAAGACATGTCCAGATGAAGAACCCTATTAAAGCCAATGAAACCATTGCCACAAAAAAAATGTCCTTCCACTTAAGAGCGAGAAAGTCCTTTAGGGGGCAGGGCTTTTTAAAAAAATGTATTAAACTTGTTGGTTATTACTCAGGACAATCGCATCCCTCCTAAAATGTTACTCTTCAACGTTTTCCTTTCTTCTCCATCCATCCTCCTCAGGCTACGGTTACACACTTCAGGAAGCAAAGCTAAAATCTTCCCGTGAGCTGACGGGGGACATTGAAACTCAACCTAATCTCCTCGCTCAGGTCATTAGATAACCATCACAGACACTGGCGGTGCCATAACTCAAAAGACAGGGGCAGCACAGTGGTTAACACTGTTGCTCCACAGCACCAGGGTCCCAGATTCAATTCCCGGCTTGGGTCACTGTCTTGTGCGGAGCCTGCACTTTCTCCCCGTGTCTGCACGGGTTTCTTCCGGGTGCTCCGGCTTCCTCGCACAAGTCCCGAAAGATGTGTTGTTAGGTAATTTGGACATTCGGAATTCTCCTCCGTGTACCTGAACAGGCAGCGGTGACTAGAGGCTTTGCACAGTAACTTCATTGCAGTGTTAATGTAAGCCTACTTGTGACACTCAAAGATATTATTATTAAGCCAAACCTAACGCCACCCCCCCCCCCCCCAATCCATCCATCCATCCCCCCCCACTCAGACCGTGCCCATTCCTGCTCAGTGAAGCTCAGTAGCCCTCCAGCCCCCAGGCGCTGCCCCTCACTCTCCCTCCCCCCCCCCCCCCCCCCAGGCGCTGCCCCTCACCCCCTTCCCCCCCAGGCGCTGCCCTCACCCCCTTCCCCCCCGCCCTCCCCCCCCCCAGGCACTGCCCCTCACTCCCTTCTCCCCCCCCCCCAGGCGCTGCCCCTCACTCCGTGCCCTCCCCCCCAGGCGCTGCCCCTCACTCCCCACCCCCCCCCAGGCGCTGCCCCTCACCCCCCTTCGCCCCCCCCCCAGGCGCAGCCCCCCACCCCCTTCCCCCCCCAGGCGCTGCCCCTCACCCCCTTCCCCCCCCCAGGCGCTGCCCCTCACCCCCTTCCCCCCCCCCAGGCACTGCCCCTCACCCCCTTCCCCCATGGCGCTGCCCCTCACTCCCCCCCCCCCCCCCCCCCCGGCGCTGCCCCTCACCCCCTTCCCCCCCCCAGGCACTGCCCCTCACCCCCTTCCCCCATGGCGCTGCCCCTCACTCCCCCCCCCCCCCCAGCGCTGCCCCTCACCCCCTTCCCCCCCCAGGCGCTGCCTCTCACCCCTTTCCCCCCCAGGCGCTGCCCTCACCCCCTTCCACCCCCCAGGCGCTGCCCCTCACCCCCTTCCACCCCCCTTCCCAGGCGCTGCCCCTCACCCCCTTCCCCCCCACCCCCCCCTCCCAGGCGCTGTCCCTCACCCCCTTCCACCCCGCCTCCCAGGCGCTGCCCCTCACCCCCTTCCCCCCACGCCCCCCCCTCCCAGGCGCTGCCCCTCACTCACTCCCTTCTCCCCCCCCCCCCCAGGCGCTGCCCCCTCTCCCAGGAGCTGCCCCTCACTCACTCCCCCCCCCCCCCCCAGGCGCTGCCCCCCTCCCAGGCGCTGCCCCTCACTCACTCCCTTCCCCCCCCCCCTCCCAGGCACTGCCCCTCACTCACTCCCTTCTCCCCCCCCCCCCCAGGCGCTGCCCCTCCCCCAGGTGCCGCCCCCAGGGGCTGCCCCTCCCTCCCCCAGGCGCTGCCCCTCACTCTCTCCCTCCCCCAGGCGCTGCCCCTCACTCCCCTCCCTCCCCCAGGCGCTGCCCCTCACTCCCTCCCTCCCCCAGGCGCTGCCCCTCACTCCCTCCCTCCCCCAGGCGCTGCCCCTCACTCCCCCCCCTCCCCCAGGCGCTGCCCCTCACTCCCCCCCTCCCCCAGGCGCTGCCCCTCACTCCCTCCCTCCCCAGGCGCTGCCCCTCACTCCCTCCCTCCCCCAGGCGCTGCCCCTCACTCCCTCCCTCCCCCAGGCGCTGCCCCTCACTCCCTCCCTCCCCCAGGCGCTGCCCCTCACTCCCCCAGGCGCTGCCCTCACTCCCTCCCTCCCCCAGGCGCTGCCCCTCACTCCCTCCCTCCCCCAGGCGCTGCCCCTCACTCCCTCCCTCCCCCAGGCGCTGCCCCTCACTCCCTCCCTCCCCCAGGCGCTGCCCCTCACTCCCTCCCTCCCCCAGGCGCTGCCCCTCACTCCCTCCCTCCCCAGGCGCTGCCCTCACTCCCTCCCTCCCCCAGGCGCTGCCCCTCACTCCCTCCCTCCCCCAGGCGCTGCCCCTCACTCCCTCCCTCCCCCAGGCGCTGCCCCTCACTCCCTCCCTCCCCCAGGCGCTGCCCCTCACTCCCTCCCTCCCCCCAGGCGCTGCCCCTCACCCCCCAGGCGCTGCCCCTCACCCCCCAGGCGCTGCCCCTCACCCCCTTCTCCCCCCCTCCCAGGCGCTGCCCCTCACCCCCCCCCTCCCAGGCGCTGCCCCTCACCCCCTTCCCCCCACCCCCCTCCCAGGCGTTGCCTCTCACCCCCTTCCCCCCCACCCACCCCCTCCCAGGCGCTGCCCCTCACCCCCTTCCACCCCACCCCCCCCTCCCAGGCACTGCCCCTCACCCCCTTCCCCCCCCCGCCCCCCCTCCCAGGCGCTGCCCCTCACCCCCTTCCCCCCCCCCAGCCCCCCCTCCCAGGCGCTGCTCCTCACCCCCTTCCCCCCCGCCCCCCCTCCCAGGCGCTGCCCCTCACCCCTTCCCCCCCCCCGCCCCCCCTCCCAGGCGCTGCCCCTCACTCACTCCTTCTCCCCCCCCCCCCCAGGCGCTGCCCCCCCCTCCCAGGCACTGCCCCTCACTCACTCCCTTCTCCCCCCCCCCCCCAGGCGCTGCCCCCCCCTCCCAGGAGCTGCCCCTCACTCACTCCCTTCCCCCCCCTCCAGGAGCTGCCCCTCACTCACTCCCTTCCCCCCCACCCCCCCCCTCCCAGGCACTGCCCCTCACCCCCTTCCCCCCCCACCCCCCCCCTCCCAGACACTGCCCCTCACCCCCTCCCCCCCCCCAGGCACTGCCCCTCCCCCAGGTGCCGCCCCTCACTCCCTCCCTGCCCCAGGCACTGCCCCTCACTCCCTCCCTGCCCAGGCGCTGCCCCCTCACTCCCTCCCTGCCCAGGCGCTGCCCCTCACTCCCCTCCCTGCCCCAGGCGCTGCCCCTCACTCCCTCCCTGCCCCAGGCGCTGCCCCTCACTCCCTCCCTGCCCCAGGCGCTGCCCCTCACTCCTCCCTCCCCCAGGCGCTGCCCCTCACTCCCTCCCTCCCTCCCTCCCCCAGGCGCTGCCCCTCACTCCCTCCCTCCCCCAGGCGCTGCCCCTCACTCCCTCCCTCCCCCAGGCGCTGCCCCTCACTCCCTCCCTCCCCCAGGCGCTGCCCCTCACTCCCTCCCTCCCCCAGGCGCTGCCCCTCACTCCCTCCCTCCCCCAGGCGCTGCCCCTCACTCCCTCCCCCAGGCGCTGCCCCTCACTCCCTCCCTCCCCCAGGCGCTGCCCCTCACCCCCTTCCCCCCCGCCCCCCCCTCCCAGGCACTGCCCCTCACCCCCTTCCCCCCTCCCAGGCGCTGCCCCCTCACTCACTCCCTTCTCCCCCCCCAGGCGCTGCCCCCCCTCCAGGAGCTGCCCCTCACTCACTCCCTTCCCCCCCCCTCCCAGGAGCTGCCCCTCACTCACTCCCTTCCCCCCCACCCCCCCTCCCAGGCACTGCCCCTCACCCCCTTCCCCCCCCACCCACCCCTCCCAGACACTGCCCCTCACCCCCTTCCCCCCCCACCCCCACCTCCCAGGCGCTGCCCCTCACTCACTCCCTCCCCCCCCCCAGGCACTGCCCCTCCCCCAGGTGCCGCCCCTCACTCCCTCCCTGCCCCAGGCGCTGCCCCTCACTCCCTCCCTGCCCCAGGCGCTGCCCCTCACTCCCTCCCTGCCCCAGGCGCTGCCCCTCACTCCCTCCCTGCCCCAGGCGCTGCCCCTCACTCCCTCCCTGCCCCAGGCGCTGCCCCTCACTCCCTCCCTGCCCCAGGCGCTGCCCCTCACTCCTCCCTGCCCCAGGCGCTGCCCCTCACTCCCTCCCTCCCCAGGCGCTGCCCCTCACTCCCTCCCTCCCCCCAGGCGCTGCCCTCACTCCCTCCCTCCCCCAGGCGCTGCCCCTCACTCCCCTCCCTCCCCCAGGCGCTGCCCCTCACTCCCTCCCTCCCCCAGGCGCTGCCCCTCACTCCCTCCCCTCCCCCAGGCGCTGCCCCTCACTCCCTCCCTCCCCCAGGCGCTGCCCCTCACTCCCTCCCTCCCCCAGGCGCTGCCCCTCACTCCCTCCCTCTCCCCCAGGCGCTGCCCCTCACTCCTCCCTCCCCCAGGCGCTGCCCCTCACTCCCCCAGGCCGCTGCCCTCACTCCCTCCCTCCCCCAGGCGCTGCCCCTCACTCCCTCCCTCCCCCCAGGCGCTGCCCCTCACTCCCTCCCTCCCCCAGGCGCTGCCCCTCACTCCCTCCCTCCCCCAGGCGCTGCCCCTCACTCCCTCCCTCCCCCAGGCGCTGCCCCTCACTCCCTCCCTCCCTCCCTCCCCCAGGCGCTGCCCCTCACTCCCTCCCTCCCCCCAGGCGCTGCCCCTCACTCCCTCCCTCCCCCCAGGGTCGCTGCCCCTCACTCCCTCCCTCCCCCCAGGCGCTGCCCCTCACTCCCTCCCTCCCCCCAGGCGCTGCCCCTCACTCCCTCCCTCCCTCAGGCGCTGCCCTCACTCCCTCCCTCCCCCCAGGCGCTGCCCCTCTCGGCCTCCTCGGAGTTTGAGGCGGCCGCTGTTGGGTCGCAGACCCTCCCCCGAGGTCTCTAACCCGGAACCCATACCGCACGGCTGCTCCGGTCCAGAAGCACCGCCTACCTGTCTTGTACCAGCGGCTGAAGTAACGATCGACCATGGCTGGCTGGGGCCGGCTCCCCGCCTCCTCCGCATCGGAAGCTGGGGGAGCGCCGCGCGCAGCAAGAGGCCGGAAATGGCGGCGGCCCCGGTCACCCCCTGGCTGCTGATGGGATCTTGGTCAGCTGGCCGACTGCTCACCAATACTGGTCACCCGGTCACCTGGGAGCGCGGTGTCCATCCTGAGGGCGCGTTTTCCTGCTGCAGCCTCTGAGCAGTAATGTCCCAGTGCGGCGGCCACACGGGGAACTCCATCAAACCCCAGCACTGCCAGTCTGAAAGTGTGATCCTTTCAAACTTCTGGCAGCTCGATGATAATGCAGCCATTGCAACCTTTGGTCCCAGAAAGATTACACAGGACTAGGTGATCTGGCGTCCCATGCACAGCTCTGCTACTCACTGATTGAATCTTTCCCATCCGGCTTCTATCCTGCTCATGGCTCCAAAACGGTCCTCACCGATTGAGGACTCACACTCTATCTGTAAACATAGTGTATTATCCCTTCTTGTTTTCCCCAGTGTCTCTGCTGTTTTTGACACAGTCAGGCACCCAATCCTCTCGCAAACGGTGACCAACTGTTCTGCATCTTCAGGGATTGTCCCTTATGTTGGCTGCCCCATATTTCCAGGGTAGTTTGGGAGACTTGCTGGGAGACTCCAGGGTGTGTTTGAGTAATTCGAACAGGACTGCAAGTGGAAAGTCAACTAGCGGAGATGATCATAGCCCATAACTTCCTCAGAGTAGCAATCACCTGCTGATTGTCACTCCGTAAGGACTTAACTTCGTTGGAATTTCAAAGCCCCTGTCTCGCCCAACCAACCTTCCTCACTTAGGCCAAGAGAGACAGGAACAGCGAAGCGGTTCCAGCAGCATCATGTAAATCGAGAACAGAAAAGGAGGACATGCCTCATTTGTACGGCACTAGCTGCTGGGGTGGGCGTGACGAAATGAAATGAAAATCACTTATTGTCAGGAGTAGGCTTCAATGAAGTTACTGTGAAAAGCCCCTAGTCACCACATTCCGGCGCCTGTTCAGGGAGGCTGGTACAGGAATTGAACCGTGCTGCTGGCCTGCCTTGGTCTGCTTTAAAAGCCAGTGATTTAGCCCAGTGAGCTAAACCAGCCCCGGGAGGGGTGGTTGGACCATGAGGAGGATGGGGTCGAGGATGTTGTGGGATCCCCTGGATGTGCCCTGTGTGGCTCTGGTCTGGGTCTTTAAAATAGTCACTGGTGTTAGAAGTGCTTTTTTCCTTTTAACACTTTCAGGGTTTGAGAGTAAAACTAGAACTATCTGAAGTTAGTGATTTCAATTGCTTTGTCAAATGGTTCCCAGCCTAGCGCAGTTGGATTCCCCAGTACATGATTGATTAGCCCTCTAATGTGATGCTGAGGATCCAGGACGTTATAGCCCAATGCTGTGACTCAACAAAATGCCATTTTAACCGTCCCTCCCCACCCCCTTGCATGTTGAGACCGCCGCCACCCCACAGTCTAACAGGTGCCAAAACACACTGCCGACCAGACCCGACTACCCATCCACTGGACCCAACAACCCCTTGACCTGACCACCCAATAAAGCTTCTGATCAAACCTGACAATTTCCTGACCAATCCACCCTTTTGCACTCCTGTAACTATCTCTCTAACCTGACACGACCCCCAATGACCCTATTAACCCTGGCTCAATTATCCCATGACCCGACCCGACTACTCCCTAACCACCAAGCTAATCCCTAACCCAACGCAACTGCCCTCGCACACAACCTGACTACCATCCTGACTACTCCCCAACCCGACCATCTATTTTACACGTGACCCGATCACACTACCCTCACAACTCAACCTCACCACCTTCCCGACCACCCAAATACTTCCCAACCTGACTATCCCACAGCTTAACTATCTACTCACACACATACCAGCTCACCCACATACCTTACCCCCTCGCCCTCCTACCCACCTAACAACTTACCCACCTCACACATGTACCAGTTCACTCACTTGAAGTAGCACGGATAATTCAGGACACTATAGGCCGGTGAGCGTCACGTCGCTCACTAACTTGATCGAGTTTTCTGAGGAGATGACTAAGATGATTAATGAGGGAAGGGTGGTGGATGTTGTTTACATGGACTTCAGTAAAGTATTTGACAAGGTGCCTCATGGCAGATTGGTACATAAGATGAAGTCATACGGGATCAGAAGTGAGGTGCCAAGATGGATACAGAACTAGCTCGGTCATAGAAGGCAGAGGGTAGCAGTAGAAGGATGTTTTCTGATTGGAAGGTTGTGACTAGTAGTGTTCCACAGGAAATAGGTGTTGGGGCCTCTGTTATTTGTAGTATACATAAATGATTTGGAGGAAAATGTAGCTGGTCTGATTAGTAAGTTTGCGGATGACACCAAGGTTGGTGGAATGGTAGATAGTGTTGAGGATTGTCAGAGGATACAACAGGACATAGATAGGTTGGCAACTTGGGCAGAGAAATGGCAAATGGAGTTTAATCCGGACAAATGTGAGGTAGGTCTAACATTGCATTTTTGCAGGTCTAACGGGAAATATACAGCATATGGCAAAACTCTTAGGAATATAGAAAATCAGAGCGATATGGGCATCCACAGATCTTTGAAAGTGACAACACAAGTGGACAAGGTAGTCAAGAAAGCATATGGAATGCTTGCCTTCATTGGACGGGGCATCGAGTATAAAAGCTGGCAAGTCATGCTACAATTGTATAGAACCTTGGTACGGCCGTGTAGCGCACAAAGACTCCGAGAGACGAATAGAGTGAAGTCGATGAGGCTTTATTAAGCGTGACTGTTCCCCCGCAGTTCAGTAGTAGACTGCCTGCGGGGGAGGACTCCTGGTACTTATACTCCGCCTTCAGGGCGGAGCTAGAGGTCAACGTCCAACCAGGACCCGGGATCTGTCAGCCAATGACATCACGGCTTCACAGTCGCACATGACCCCTAATGCATACTACCACATTCACCCCTTGTTAAAAATGAACCCGGCGGGGTGATGCTTTGCATGGTGGTAACGGTTTACAAGGCTGGTCCTGGGAGGAAAACTTTCGCATGTTATTACAGTATGTACAAGGTTTTTTTTTGTTTCGAACTATTTACAGTAATCGTCAGGAAAAAAAAGACAAAATGTTCTCGTTAAAAGTCCACATATTGTAGTGTTAGATCGACGCCACGAGTCGGTCGGGCGGTCTGGTCGTCCGTGTCGATCGCCTCGGCCCCGGTGGTGGTGGTGGTGCTTGTTCCGGTGTTGTCGTCTCCGGGAGCCTTACGGTTTCAGCTTGGGCTTCACTCCTGGTCAGGCCTGGGAGGAGGACCGATCCTCCTGGGAAGGGGGCGGTCGCGGGGTGAGGCGGTGGCAGGAAGGGGGTGATTGGTGTCGGGGGGGGGTGTGTGTCTCGCAGGGAGACCGTGTCCTGTCGGCCGTCGGGGTACTCCACGTAAGCGTACTGCGGGTTCGCGTGAAGGAGGTGAACCCTTTTGACCAACGGGTCCGACTTGTGCGCCCGCACATGTTTTCGGAGCAAGATGGGTCCTGGGGCCGCCAGCCAGGTCGGCAGCGACGTTCCAGAGGAGGACTTCCTGGGGAAGACAAGGAGGCGCTCATGAGGCGTTTGGTTAGTGCTAGTACAGAGTAGTGACCGGATGGAGTGGAGGGCGTCCGGGAGGACCTCCTGCCACCGTGAAACTGGGAGGTCCCTGGACCGTAGGGCCAGTAGGACGGTCTTCCAGACCGTGCCGTTCTCCCTCTCTACTTGCCCGTTCCCCCGGGGGTTGTAGCTGGTCGTCCTGCTCGAGGCTATACCGTTGCTGAGCAGGAACTGGCGCAGCTCGTCACTCATGAAGGAGGACCCCCTGTCGCTGTGGACGTATGCGGGGCAACCGAACAGTGTGAATATGGTGTTCAGGGCTTTAATGACTGTGGCCGCGGTCATGTCAGAGCAGGGGATGGCGAATGGGAAGCGGGAGTACTCGTCCACCACATTAAGGAAGTATATGTTGCGGTCGGTGGAGGGGAGGGGTCCTTTGAAATCCAGACTAAGGCATTCAAAGGGGCGGGAAGCCTTAATCAGGTGCGCACCATCCGGCCTGAAAAAATGCGGTTTGCACTCTGTGCAGATGTGGCAGTTCCTTGTGACTGTACGGACCTCCTCCAAAGAGTATGGGAGGTTGCGGGACTTAATAAAGTGGTAGAACCGAGTGACCCCCGGGTGGCAGAGGTCCTCGTGGAGGGTTTGGAGGCGGTTAATTTGTGTGTTGGCACATGTGCCGCGGGATAGGGCATCGGACGGCTCGTTCAGCTTTCCGGGACGATACAAGATCTCGTAGTTGAAGGTGGAGAGCTCGATCCTCCACCTTAAGATCTTGTCGTTTTTGATTTTGCCCCGCTGTGCATTATCAAACATGAAGGCTACCGACCGTTGGTCCGTGAGGAGAGTTAATCTCCTGCCGGCCCGGTAATGCCTCCAATGTCGCACAGCTTCCACTATGGCTTGGGCTTCCTTTTCCACTGAGGAGTGGCGGATTTCTGAAGCGTGGAGGGTTCGGGAGAAAAAGGCCACGGGTCTGCCCGCTTGGTTAAGGGTGGCCGCTAGAGCTACGTCGGAGGCGTCGCTCTCGACCTGGAAGGGGAGGGACTCGTCGATGGCGCGCATCGTGGCCTTTGCGATATCTGCTTTGATGCGGCTGAAGGCCTGGCAAGCCTCTGTCGACAGAGGGAAGGTCGTGGTCTGTATTAGGGGGCGGGCCTTGTCTGCGTACTGGGGGACCCACTGGGCGTAGTATGAAAAGAACCCCAGGCAGCGTTTTAGGGCTTTTGAGCAGTGCGGGAGGGGAAATTCCATGAGGGCGCGCATACGTTCGGGGTCGGGGCCTATTATCCCATTGCGCACTACGTAGCCCAGGATGGCTAGCCGGTTTGTGCTAAAAACGCACTTGTCCTCGTTGTACGTGAGGTTCAAGGCTTTAGCGGTCTGGATGAATTTTTGGAGGTTGGCGTCGTGGTCCTGCTGATCGTGGCCGCAGATGGTTACATTGTCGAGATACGGGAACGTGGCCCGTAACCCGTGTTGATCAACCATCCGGTCCATCTCTCGGTGGAAGACCGAGACCCCGTTTGTGACGCCAAATGGGACCCTTAGGAAATGGTATAATCGCCCGTCTGCCTCGAAGGCTGTGTACTTGCGGTCACTTGGGCGGATGGGGAGCTGATGGTAGGCGGACTTGAGGTCCACGGTGGAGAAGACTTTATATTGGGCAATCCGATTGACCATGTCGGATATGCGGGGAAGAGGGTATGCGTCTAGTTGTGTGTACCTGTTGATGGTCTGGCTATAGTCTATGACCATCCTTTGCTTCTCCCCTGTCTTTACTACTACCACCTGTGCTCTCCAGGGACTATTGCTGGCCTGGATTATGCCTTCCTTTAGTAGCCGCTGGACTTCGGACCGAATGAAGGTCCGGTCCTGGGCGCTGTACCGTCTGCTCCTAGTGGCGACGGGTTTGCAATCCGGGGTGAGGTTTGCAAACAAGGATGGGGGTTGCACCTTGAGGGTTGCAAGGCTGCAGATAGTGAGTGGGGGTATTGGGCCGCCAAATTTGAAGGTTAGGCTCTGTAGATTGCACTGGAAGTCTAATCCCAGTAATGTGGGGGCGCAGAGTTGGGGAAGGACGTAGAGCCTGTAGTTTTTGAACTCCCTCCCTTGCACTGTTAGGGTAACTATGCAGAAGCCTTTGATCTGTACGGAGTGGGATCCTGCAGCTAGGGAAATCTTTTGTGCGCTGGGACGGATGGTCAAAGAACAGCGTCTTACCGTGTCGGGGTGGATAAAGCTCTCCGTGCTCCCGGAGTCGACCAGGCATGATGTCTCGTGCCCGTTTATCAGCACCGTTGTCATCGTCGTCTGGAGCGTCCGGGGCCGTGCTTGGTCCAGCGTCATTGAAGCCAGACGTGGTTGTAATGGTTGAGCGTCTTCTTCGAACCCTGTGGAGCCGTCGACACTGGTGTCCGTTGTTGCCGTGCAAGATGGCGCCGGGGGTGAACAAGATGGCTGCCCCATGCATCGCACATGGCTGGGGGGTCACAAGATGGCGGCGGGGGTGGACAAAATGGCCACTCCCATGCGTCGCACAGGTCTGGGGTGGTCCAAGATGGCGGCGCCCTTCCTCCCCTCGTGGTGGCCGGGACCCAAAATGCCTGCGGGTCGCACATGGGGCGCTGGGGGGGGGTTGGGGAGCGTTAGGAACGCGCAGGGCTCCCTCTTTGGGGACAGCGGTGGCCGGGACCCAAAGTGGTAGCGCCGGCGGGTCATACATGGGGCGCGGGGGGGGGGGGGGTTGGGGAGCGTAAACGGCGTGCAGGGCTCCCTGTTCTCCCGGGACAGCTGCGACCTTGCGGGACCAGCACACAGCCGCGAAATGGCCCTTTTTCCCGCAGCTCTTACAGATCGCTGCGCGGGCCGGGCAGCGCTGCTGGGGGTGTTTCGCCTGGCCGCAGAAATAGCAGCGGGCTCCCCCGGTGCGACTTGGCGTTTGAACCGCGCAAGCCTGTGGGGTGTCTGGGGGGGGGGGTGGGTTTGTCGCGACGGGTGCGTACGGAGCCCAATGGGCTGCCGCGCGGTCGGGGCCGTAGGCGCGGGTATTTCGCGCGGCCACGTCTAGGGAGGCTGCTAGGGCCCGTGCCTCTGAGAGTCCTAGCGACTATTTCTAGAAGTCTTTGGCGGATTTGGGAGGAGTTCATACCTGCCACAAAAGCATCGCGCATTAACATGTCCGTGTGTTCATTTGTGTTCACCGGCGGGCAGCTGCAGGCCCGTCCCAAAATTAGTAGCGCGGCGTAGAATTCATCTATCGATTCTCCAGGACTTTGCCGTCTCGTTGCGAGTTGATAGCGAGCGTAGATTTGGTTTACTGGGCGAACATAGAGACTTTTAGTGCTGCGAACGCCGTCTGGAAATCCTCTGCGTCTTCGATGAGGGAGAAAATCTCCGTGCTTAACCTCGAGTGCAGGACCTGTAGTTTTTGGTCTTCTGTGACCCGGCCGGTGGCCGTTCTGAGGTAGGCCTCGAAACAAGTCTGCCAATGCTTGAAAGCTGCTGCTGCGTTCACTGCGTGGGGGCTGATCCTCAAGCATTCCGGGATGATCCTGAGCTCCATAGTCCTTTAGTCACACTTAATAAATTGTAGCGCACAAAGACTCCGAGAGACGAATAGAGTGAAGTCGATGAGGCTTTATTAAGCGTGACTGTTCCCCCGCAGTTCAGTAGTAGACTGCCTGAGGAGCTGAGTTGTGGAAGGGGATAGTTAGGAACGGGGGAACATCAGGTGTCATTGTACGTGGATGACTTATTACACATTTCGGAGCCGAGCTCCTCAGTGGGGGATATATGGGTTTGCTCCAAAGATTTGGAATGTCCTCAAGGTATAAGCTGAATTTGGAGAAAAGTGAGTATTTTGTGGTTTCTTCTCCAAGGGCGGGAGCTGGGGTGGGGGGCTACCATTCCGCCTGGCAGCATTGCACTTTATGTATCTGAAGGTGCAGGTGGCCCGGGACTGGGCAGGTCTTTGGAAGTTGAATTTCTCTAGCTTGGTGGGGAGGGTTGTGGTAGTCACCACTAGTGGTATATTATATGTATTACGGCACTGCCCGTATATTAGAGGTACAATGGTAAATCCCTGCCAGCTGGCTCCGCCCAGTAGGCGGCGTCTAAATGTGTGTGCTCTTCTGTGCTGCAGCCATTCTGGTTCCAGCTACAGGAGGCACAACATCTTGTTCAATAAAGCCTCGATTGTTCCACCATTCCCGTCTTGCGATAAAAATTGTCTTGCGATAATTGTCAGTGCATCAATTTATTGAACAAGATTTTTTATACGCTGGATCTCCGCCTCAAGCCTGATTGCCTGCAGCTGAGCCCTCAAGCAGCCATCGCCACGTCCACCTTTGACCACTGGCTAGTCTGCTTCAAAGGCCACCTCAGAGCAGCCGCTGAAGAACCCTTGGACACGCAGAAGCTCCAAGTCCTCTATTCACAGATGAGCCCTGACATTTTCCCCTCATCCGGGATGCGCCCACCAACTCCGAAGCGATGGAGCTCCTGAAGGGACATTACGTTAGACCGGTGAACCAAGTGTACACCAGGCACCTCCTGGCCACGAGACAGCAATTCCCCGGAGAGACTCTGGATGATTTCCTGCGTGCCCTGATGATCCTAGGTAGGAACTGTGACTGCCAGGCAGTTTCGGCAGTCCAGCACACTGAACTTTTAACTAGAGACGCTTACGTCACAGGCATGAAGTCTGCGAACGTCCGCCAGCGGCTACTGGAAGGGGGTACGGTCGATCTTTGGTCGAAAATGACTAGGCAGCTTGCTAATCCGTAACGTTCAGTCCTACGCACCCGACCACGCGGCACCATCGTGGGCCCCACCAGCTGCCAACTCCAGCTCACCACAAGCCTGCGCCGCGTGGCAGCCAGCCAACTCTGGGGCCCAAGTGTTATTTTTGCGGACAAAATAAACACCCCAGGTAGCGCTGCCCGGCGCGGAGCGCGACCTGTAACAGGTGTGGGAAGAACGGGCACTTTGTTTCTGTTTGCCAGGCCCGGTCGGTCGCCGCTGCTTCCAGGCCCGGCGTTTCTACACCCCCCCCCACGCGCGACCCAGGGGTGCCGCCATTGTCCCCTCCGCAAGCCACGTGTGGCCCGTGGGTGCCGCCATCTTTGGTGCCGCCTGCCATGTGCGCCCCGTGGGCGCCACCATCTTCGGCACCATTTTGGACTGCGCCTCAGGACCTTTGCTCGTCTGGCCATTCTCTGCCTGCTGATACCTCCACCACCGCTGACCAGCCCGGGACCTCCCAGCATCTTCCGCAGCTCGCCTCTTATCACCCTGGATCAGTCCCGGCCCTGCAACCTCGCGCGACGACGGTGACGATCAATGGGCACGAGACGACCTGCCTCTTTGACTCCGGGAGCACAGAGAGCTTCATCCACCCCACTACGGTAAGGCGCTGCTCCCTCCCCGTAAACCCCGTCACCCAGAAAATCTCCCTGGCCTCCGGATCCCATTCTGTTGAAATCCGGGGGTACTGTATCACGACCCTCACTGTCCAAGGTGTAGAGTTCAGCAACCTCCGGCTCTACGACCTCGCCCACCTCTGCGCTGCCCTGTTACTCGGCCTGGATTTTCAATGCCACCTCCAAAGCCTTACTTTAAAGTAAGGACCCCTACCTCCCCTCACCGTCTGCGGCCTCAGGACCCTTAAGGTCGATCCACCCTCCCTGTTTGCGAATCTCACCCTGGACTGCAAACCTGTCGCCACTAGAAAGTTGGGCCGCCTCCCAAAGTTCTCCGCACATCACCGCCCCCCCCCCGCCCACAAACCCAGCCGGCCGCCGGGGTTTAGCCGTAAGAATCTCCGGATAGGGATAGGGTGGAGAGGGGAGAATGAGTAAGGCCCGCGACAGAGACTGACGTCTTGTGGCCTAGCAGTGATGGACCGGTTAACGTGGGTGGCCGAAATATATATAAAAATAATGTTTTAAAGAAAAAAAACCCCACTCCATTCTGCTGTGCCTGGTACTGAGATGGGAGATTGATTTAACATTCTTGCACCAGTGTTTTTGAGTATTTATTTAAACGATAGCAGGGTAACTTGTCCCGTCGCTCCGCCCCCTGTGATTTGTCTGAAAGTTTGTGATTTTTTTATAAAAGTTTTAAAATGACGCATTTGGGGAGAGTGTTGGGACGGCAGTTTCGAGCCACTTAACCTCTGATTATAGTGGGGTTCGCTCGGAAACCCCGACGTTGGCCCTCACAGGAAGCAAGCTGAGAGTTTCTCCAGCGGTCCGATGCGTTACCCCGACCCGGGTGCGCGGTGGTGACCCGTCAGCCCACTTTCGGTTCGTTCTTTGTGGGACCAAAGCTCATCTTGCCCCTCATCGCGAGAGCTCATGGGATCCCTCCCCCCCCCCCGAGGGACCAGTCAGCCCCTCTGTTTCTTACCCCCTCCTTGGCACTGCTGCTTCGCAGCGCCAGGGTCCCGGGTTCGATTTCCGACTTGGGGTCACTGTCGGTGCGGAGTCTGCGCGTTCTCCCCCGTGTCCGCGTGGGTTTCCTCCGGGTGCTCTGGTTTCCTCCCACAAGTCCCGAAGGACGTGCAGGGTTAGGTGTATTGGCCATAATCTATTGTCCTTCGTGGGGCACCCCTGGATGGGGTTGCGGGGATGGGGTGGAGGTGTGGGCTTGGGTCGGGTGCTCTTTCCACAGAGCCGGTGCAGACTCGATGGGCCGCATGGCCTCCTTCTGCACTGTAAATTCTATGAACTATAAGAAGCAGACGGTACAGTGCCCAGGGCAGGACCTTCATCAGGTCGGAGGTCCAATGCCTTCTGCAAGAGGGTGTCATTGAGAATACCAATAGACCCTGGAAAGCTCAAGTAGTGGTAGTGAAGACTGGGGAGAAGCACAGGATGGTCATTGACTACAGTCATACCATCAACAGGTACACGCAGCTTGACGCATACCCCCTCCCACGCATATCTGACATGGTCAATCAGATTGCGCAGTATCGAGTCTTTTCCACAGTGGACTTGAGGTCTGCCTACCACCAGCTCCCCATCCACCCGGAGGACCGCCAATACACTGCGTTCGAAGCAGATGGCCGCCTCTATCACTTAGGGTTCCTTTCGCCGTCACTAATGGGGTCTCGGTCTTCCAGCGAGAGATGGACTGAATGGCTGACTGGTACAGACTACGGGCCACCTTCCCGTACCTAGATAACGTCACCATCTGCGGCCACGATCAGCAGGACCACAACGCAAACCTCCAAAAATTCCTCCATACCGCCAAACTCCTTAATTTCACATACAATAAGGAGAAATGCGTGTTCCGCACCAACCGCTTAGCCATCCTTGGCTATGTGGTGGAAAATGGAGTCCTAGGGCCTGACCCCGACCGCATGTGCCCCCTCCTGGAACTCCCTCTCCCCCACTACCCCAAGGCCCTGAAACGATGCCTGGGGTTTTTCTCCTATTACGCCCAGTGGGTCCCTAATTATGCAGACAAGGTCCGTCCACTCATTCAGTCCACAGTTTTTCCCCTGACGGCTGAGGCCCACCAGGCCTTCAACCGCATCAAGGCGGACATCGCCAAGGCCACGATGCACGCGGTCGTCGAGTCCCTCCCCTTTCAGGTGGAGAGTGATGCATCGAACGTAGCTCTGGCCGCCACCTTCAACAAGGCAGGCAGGCCCGTGGCCTTCTTTTCCCGCACCCTCCATGCCTCCGAAATTCGGCACTCCTCTGTCGAAAATGAGGCCCAAGCCATTGTGGAAGCTGTGCGACATTGGAGGCATTACCTGGCCGGCAGGAAATTCACTCTCCTCACTGACCAACGGCCGGTTGCCTTCATGTTTAATAATACATAGCGAGGCAAGATCAAAAATGACAAGATCTTTGAGGTGGAGGATCGAGCTCTCCACCTATAATTACGAGATCTTATATCGCCCGGGGAAGCTCAACGAGCCCCCTGATGCCCTATCCCGTGGTACATGTGCCAGCGCACAAGTGGACCGATTCCGGGCTCTCCACTATGACCTCTGCCACCCGGGGGGGTCACCCGGTTCTTCCATTTTGTCAAGGCCCGCAACCTGCCCTACTCCATTGAGGAGGTCAGGACCGTCTGTGCAGGGTGCAAGCCGCACTTCTACCGGCCAAGATAGAGCGCACCTGGTGAAGGCCTCCCGCCCCTTTGAATGCCTCAGCATGGACTTCAAAGGGCCCCTCCCCTCCACCGACCGCAACACATATTTCCTGAATGTGATTGATGAGTACTCCCGGTTCCCTTTCGCCATCCCATGCCCCGATATAAGAACATAAGAACTAGGAGCAGGAGTAGGCCATCTGGCCCCTCGAGCCTGCTCCACCATTCAATGAGATCATGGCTGATCTTTTGTGGACTCAGCTCCACTTTCCGGCCCGAACACCATAACCCTTAATCCCTTTATTCTTCAAAAAACTATCTTTATCTTAAAAACATTTAATGAAGGAGCCTCTACTGCTTCACTGGGCAAGGAATTCCATAGGTTCACAACCCTTTGGGTGAAGAAGTTCCTCCTAAACTCAGTCCTAAATCTACTTCCCCTTATTTTGAGGCTATGCCCCCAGTTCTGCTTTCACCCACCAGTGGAAACAACCTGCCCGCATCTATCCTATCTATTCCCTTCATAATTTTATATGTTTCTATAAGGTCCCCCCTCACCCGTCTAAATTGCTACGAGTACAGTCCCAGTCTATTCAACCTCTCCTCGTAATCCAACCCCTTCAGCTCTGGGATTAACCTAGTGAATCTCCTCTGCACACCCTCCAGTGCCAGTGCTTCCTTTCTCAAGTAAGGAGACCAAAACTGAACACAATACTCCAGGTGTGTCCTCACTAACACCTTATACAATTGCAGCATAACCTCCCTAGTCTTAAACTCCATCCCTCTAGCAATGAAGGACAAAATTCCATTTGCCTTCTTAATCACCTGTTGCACCTGTAAACCAAATGACTTCTGCCACAGTAACCAAAGCCCTGCACAGCATCTTTACTCTGTTCAGTTTCCCCTCCTATATCCACAGTGATCGGGGATCCTCTTTCATGAGCGATGAGCTGCGTCAGTTCCTACTCAGCAAGGGCATCGCCTCGAGCAGGACGACCAGCTACAACCCCCGGGAAAACGGCCAGGTGGAGAGGGAGAAGGGAACAGTCTGGAAGGACGTCCTGCTGGCCCTGCGGTCTAAAAATCTCCCGGTCTTCCGCTGGCAGGACGTCTTCCCCGACGCGCTCCACTCCATCCGTTCGCTCCTCTGCACCGCGACTAATGAGACCCCTCACAAACGTGTGTTTGCCTTCCCCACGAAGTCCACCTCCAGGGTCTCGCTCCCAACATGGCTGACAGTCCTGGCCCCGTCCTCCTCCGGAGGCATGCGTGGACCCATAAGTCGGACCCCTTGGTCGAAAAAGTCCACCTCTTACACACAAACCCGCCTACGTGGCACACCCCGACGGGCGCCAAGACACAGTCTCCCTCCGGGACCTGGCACCTGCAGGATCCCCACCCACGACCCCCGACCTGACACCGCCCCCGTCCGGTTGCCACCCACCCTCCCTCCAGCGAACCTCACCGCAGCCCCCACCCCAGCAGGATCCATCCTCCCACTGGTTCCACTCAGGGGTGACGAAGACGAGGACAACACACTCCCAGAGTCGCTGGTGACCAAGTCGATGCCCACATTACCACCAGGACAGCGGCGATCGCAGAGGAGGGTCAAGGCCCCCGACAGACTTAACTTGTAATGCTTTCCACCACCCCCGCCGGACTCTTTTTTATCAGGGGGTGAATGTGGTAGTCACCACTAGTGGTATGGCACTGCCCGTATATTAGAGGTACAAGGGTAAATCCCTTCCTGCTGGCTCCGCCCAGCAGGTGGCGTATAAATGTGTGTGCTCTTCTGTGCTGCAGCTATTCTGGTTTCTGTGCTGCAACCATTCTGGTTCCAGCTACAGGAGACACAACATCTTGTTCAATAAAGCCTTGATTGTTCCACCATTCTCGTCTTGTGGTAATTGACGGTGCATCAAGGGTGAAGGCAGATTTGTTGAGGTGGGCTAATCTTACTATTTCACTGGCGGGCCGGGTACAGGTAGTAAAGATAAACATTTTACCGTGATGTTTGTTTCTGTTTCAGTGCCCGCTGGTGTTTTTGCCCAGGCATTTTTAAGGGGGTGGGCAGGCTGATCTCTTCATTTGTATGGGCGACAAGGTGGCCAGGCTAAAGAAGGTGGTGCTGCAAAGGGGATGGCAGTCGGCCGGGGGTGGGTGGGGCCTCCCGAATCTGATGTACTATTGTTGGGCGGAGAATCCAGAGAAGGTTCAAGGGTGGACTAGGGAAGTGGGGGCTTTGTGGATAAAGATGGAGGCGGGTGCATTTGAGGTCGGCGTTGCGGGTGCTGGCAATGGCACCGCTCCCAATGGCCCCAAGGAAATATTTGGTGAGTCTGCTGGTGGTTGCCACACTGAAGATATGGAGGCAGCTTCGGCAGCATTTTAGGTTGGGAGCGGGGTCGGTGGGGGTGATGTGATTTAGGGGAAATCCTGGAGTTGAGCGGGGAGGATGGATGCAAGGTTCCGATGTTGGGAGGAGAAAGGGATTAGGAAATGAACGATTTGTTTCTGGGAGGGCAGTATGCGAGCTTGGAGGAGCTGAATGAGTAGTTGGTGTTGGGGGGAGAGTGTCCAGTATAAGTAGGTGCAGAAGCTTTTCGAGGAAGGTCTTCCTGACATTCCCGATAGTGCTTGCCTCCTCGTTGCTGGAGGTGGTGCTGTAGCAGGGAGAGGGGAGTTGTCTTGGTGATCTACGGGAGGATTTTGAGACAGATAAGGGGTCCATGGAGGGGTTACGGTTAAGTGGGAGGAAAAGATGGGGGCGGCATTGGGGGAGGGATTGTGGTGAGGTGCTGCGGAGGGTGAATGCCTCGGCTTTGTGTGCGAGGTGTCACCAATATAAAAGACAGCTGAAGTTTGTGTACAGAGCGCATCTGACAAAATCAAGGATGAGCCGGCTGTTTGAGGGGGTGGAGAATGTCTGTGAGCGAGGATGCTGCACATTTCTGTGAAAACCAGGTTCGTAAGCAATGCGCAACAGCACTGAGTCAGAATTTCTGAGCACAGCAGCAATGCAACTATCATTGCCACTTTTCAGATACCCCGGCCCCATAACTTTACAAAATAATCATCATAATCAAATACTGTTTAAACTGTTCCCTAATTAATGAAAAATCAAAGCCAAAGACTGAAGTTATGGAATTCATTTAATAAAATATCAATTATTGAAGAAGCTACCATCTTTGAAGAATGTCAATAATTTATACTGACACTATATAAGGAGTAACACTCTATACGAAAAAGTATTTATTACTGAGATATATATATACAATATTTTTATTCAATATAAAAGACTTTCAATAGTATATACCTCAATTAAGGTATTGTCTTTCCATTTGCAATACTTAACTGTTTATAAACGGCTATTTCATTGTAAAATTGTGTTAGAAAAATACTGATTTAAGAATTAAGTATTGAATTTTGCAGATTAAAAACATATTTAGAAGCAAATTGAAAACAAGGTTGTAGGAATAAAGCTCTTCTAAAATCTATTTCTCAAGGAATCTTTTCAGCAGACCCATCACTTTATCCACCGCCAAGGGAACAACACATACACCTGGGAGCAAGACGTACTGTCAGGCTTGAAAACAAACAACCGTTTTCAGGAATTCATTTAACATGGAAGAGGTATGCTTAACGGGTGGTGGCGACAAAAACTTTAATAATTAAAAACAGTAGTTTTTCATTATCGTGTGGCACTGAGTAATTGATGTCTAGTTTGTAAACTTTGAACTTTTCAAGGCCAGCCGTGTTACATATGAAAATGAAATGAAATGAAAATCGCTTATTGTCACAAGTAGGCTTCAAATGAAGTTACTGTGAAAAAACCCTAGTCGCCACATTCCTGCGCATGTTCAGGGAGGCTGGTACAGGAATTGAACCGTGCTGCTGGCCTGCCTTGGTCTGCTTTCAAAGCCAGCGATTTAGTCCTGTGCTAAACCAGCCCCTTTTTTTTAACCATATTAGTCTGTTCTCAATCATGCATGAAAGGTCCTAAACATTTTTCAGTTTTGATGTTATTTTGGTTTATGTAATGAATACCATAATTTTCCTTTTCTATTAGTTTCACTGTACATAAAATCATACAAATATATTTGGAGAAGAAATCAAGCCGATTAGAGTTATATTATGTATTATATTTCATAAGATACTTCATTAGGTTTGGAAACTTTAGGTAAACTGAAGTCATCATTAATAATATTAATAATAATAATAATAATAATCTTTATTAGTGTCACAAGTAGGCTTACATTAACACTGCAATGAAGTTACTGTGAAAATCCCCTAGTCGCCACATTCCGGCGCCTGTTCGGGTACACGGAGGGAAAATTCACAATGTTCAATTCACCTAACAAGCACGTCTTTCGGGATTTATGGGAGGAAACTGGAGCACCCGGAGGAAGCCCACGCAGACACGGGAGAATGTGCAGACTCCACACAGACAGTGGCCCAAGCCAGGAATCTAACCTGGGACCCGAGCGCTGTGAAGCAACAGTGCTAACCACTGTGCTACCGTGCCGCCCTTAGTAGTTTTACATAAGAAATTACGAGTGAATGATATAATGAAACTTAATGAATTTTTAATTATAATGGTTTAGGCCAGGATGTTTCCATTCATCCCAAGAAGGAGACGTTTTTGGTTTGTAAAAACAGGTGGTTTTATAAACCTGCGATGGAATAACCAGCTCAAACATTCACAGTGACTTTTTCAATGAGAATGGCTTAAATTCTTGAGAATATCAAAGGTCCACATTTTAATCTTAAAACAAGATGCCCCACTCCTGCCAATCCTCATCCCATAATTTAATTCACGCCAATTAAGCAACTGGAAAATCTCATCAACTATAATGTTAACATTAACAAACAACAAATGTTGCTATACCAGAGCATATAAACTTTATTTCCATGCTTATGTTCCCATATGTATAAAATGTAAACTATCTTATTAAATGATGATGAAATAAAGTCTTAAAGTAAATACATTAAGATGATACTAAACTTAAATAGCTTCTTTTCTTTCACCATTATCTACAGTAACAACACTCTCAAAGAAGCTTAATATACAACACAGCCTGCAATTTACAGATTAATACCGTGATATTTCACATCTATATAGATTTTTGCACAAAATAAATGAGCAGTGAGAACAGCTACCTTCCATGCCTGAGGATAGTTGCTACTTTTTGTGGAGTTGAATTCCTTGAGATAAAGCAAGGTTCATCTGATGTGTATGGAGATCTACATTCCTCAAAGCTGCTCTCTGGGCATGTGGTTTCATCAGATTGTAAAGAGCCAAAAGTCTTACATGTCTCAGTGTCAGTATCACTAAGTAGACCAATGCATTGATCATCTGAAAATCCAACTCTGTGGTTTGGTGAATGCCTAACACATTCAGATGGTCTTAACTTGCTTTTCTGTTCCAGTAGGTCAACACTTGTAATAATATTTGCCAGTGTTTTCACCTGTTGTTTTACTTCTCCCTTTTTCACCTGAACGTATTTTCCCTTTATTGGTGACTTGCAATACTTCCGGCATATTCTGCAAAAAACACAAATATCTGTAATTCTCACAATACAATTGAAGGGCCTGTACTGTGCTATACTATTCTATGTTCTATGTATTGAACAGTTAATCTTGAAAAGTTATGACTGCTTAAATAAATAAATAAATAGGCGTAGGAGTGACTTACACACCTCCCTGTTGGTGCAAGTGGTTTGGAAAGGAGAGGATGAAAATGATACTGACATTTTACAGATAGAAATTGGCAAGAATTGTGCTCTGTATCAGTAAAGATATTATTTTAGAAATAAGTTTCAACAATTTTAATGTGTGAAGTCCACCTTGCATGAGTGACAAACAAATGCTGGACAGGACATTCTTTTGATGTTGTGTGGAGGATTACTTTATCTTCAAAAACTTGACAAATATTATTAGGATTGGATTAGATTGGATTTTGTTTATTGTCACGTGTGCCGAGGTACAATGAAAAGTATTTTTCTGCGAGCAGCTCAACAGATCATTAAGTACATGAAAAGAAAGGAAATAAAATTAAATACATAATAGGGCAACACAAGGTACACAATGTAACTACATAATACCGGCATTGGGTGAAGCATACGGGGGTGTAGTGTTAATGAGGTCAGTCCATAAGAGGGTCGTTCAGGAGTCTGGTAACAGCGGGGAAGAAGCTGTTTTTGAGTTTGTCCATGTACTAGTGATTTATAGTAATTAGGTAAGTGAAATGTTTTATTGCATATTATAGGACTGTTTGTGGTAATCTTGGATCTATTTACATAATTATATATACATTTGTGTGAATAAATAGACTACCTCTCTTTCTTCCTTTAAGATGTTTATTAACACCTCCTTCTCCTTTGGCCACTTGCCCTAATGTCTCCTTGTTTGGCTCCATATTAGATTTTGCTTAAAAATGCTTCTATGAAGTGCCTTGGGATATTTTAGAAAGTTAAATGCACCATATAATTACAAGTTGTTGTGGTTTAACTCTCAATGACACAGAGGTGTACATTCTAAATCAGTAGCATGTTACACAATCATTGATGACATCTCATCAAACTCTTGCAACATATCTTCATTTTCTCTTCTCAAGATAAGGTGATGGCAGCTGGCAGTAATCGGGGCTGCACTTCACACATACTTTTGTCCTACGTGTCACCTGGTGCAAACTTTACCACAGACTAAAATAATTTGGGGCATTTAAATTACAAAATTGAAAAAAAAGTGAAGTGAAGCAGGCGTGTGGGAAATAAGCAAATATCTCCTTATACTTTTAAATTGATGAGTTGTGTTGAACCAAGCGCCTCGGTCTGTTTTTGTTTCACAGTTGTGTATTGTCCACATCCTGGTTCAAGTACTGCTTCAACATCCAGTGCTAAAGTACTGCTTCAACATCCAGTGCTGGATTGCTTCCAGCCAAATATGGAGAAGACTGAAGTCATTGTCTTCAGTCTGCACCACAAACTCTGTTCCCCAGCTACATGCTCCACCTCTTTCCCTGGAAACTGTTTGACACTGAACCAGACTGTTTTCAACCTCAAACACAGATGTAAATTGAGCCCACCTATTTCCATCTCCACAAAATATCACCGGACTCTGATCGTCGACCACCGTTGAAACCTTCAGCTAAGACTTGACTATTCCAACACTTCCCGGCAAAAGCTCTGCTGCCCATATCCTAACTCACATTGTCCCACTCGCCCATCAACCCAGAGGTCGGGTATTTTGCAGAAAGTGGCTCACCTCATGACTCCACCACCTACAAGGCACAAATCAGGAGTGTGATGGAATACTCTCCACTTGCGTGGATGAGTGCAGCTCCAGTGACACTCAAAAATCTCGCAATCATCCAAAGCAGCACATTAGGTTGGCACCTCATCCATCACCAAACACATTGATTCCCTCTACTACTTGCACCCTATGACTGAAATGTGTACCATCTAAGAGATGTGCTGCCACAACTCCACAAGCTTTCTTGAACAGCACCTCCAAAACCCAAGATCTATGACATAGAAGGACAAGGACAGCAGACTAACACCTCACAGTTCCTTTTCAATTACACACTATCCTGTCTTGGACAGACGTTGCCAATCCTTCAGTAGCACTTAGTCAAAGTCCTTGCAGACTAGTGAGATAAGGCACCCTGACTTTCATGTAGTTGGCCTTGATGGGGGTAGGTGTTAATTTTCAAGTTTATAAGTAACATACCAATATCTTGTATTCTTTGAAATATAGAAGTTTAAGGGGTGAGTTGGTTTACGCGTTCAAAATTTTGAAAGGAATTGATAGGGTAGGTAGGGAGAAATGTATTCCTCTTGTGGGACAGTCTAGGACAGGCAGACACACTCTTCAAATCAGACCCACAGGGTTCTCAGCAGGGAAGTTAAGAAACATTTATTTGTACAAAGGATGGTAGAAATGTGGAACTGCCTCCCACAAAATATTAAGCGGTAGTTTGATTAAAAATCTATATCAAAAGATTTTTGTGAGCTAAGGATTGGAATATGGACCAAAGAAAGGTAAATTGAGTCAGGATACAGATCAATCATTATGTCACTGAATGGTTGAACAGGTTTGAGGGGTTCAATGGGCCTGTGTTCCTGTTCCTATGTCTCAAGGCTGGCAAATAGGTTGTAAATTTGTGAGTCTGAGAATCTCTGGGGTTTTGAATCCAAAGAGTGTAACTTTCTAATATAAACGAAATATTTAAGTCATTGCTGCATTATTTAACAATGATAGTTATTTTATTTTTTATTTATTTACTGGATGTGGGCATCGCTGATTCGGCCAGCATTTATTGCCCATCCCTAGCTGCCCTTCAGAAGGTGGTAGTGAGTTGCCTTCTTGAACCGCTGCAGTCCTACCTCCACCTCAAGGACTGCAGGGATTCAAGAAGGCAACTCACCACCACCTTCTGAAGGGCATATAGGGATGAGCAATAAATGCTGGCCTAATCAGTGACGCCCAGATCCTGTAAATGAATAGAAAAACATACAATGAACTGTAACGTCAACATGAAGCATCACAGAATGAGTTACTATCAGCTGGATCACTGCATGGGTTCTGATGAAGACCCTGGAGGCTCTTGTTGGTGAATAATCGCAAGTTTATTGTAGACATGGAAAAAGGCAACCACAGCTGCATACACACAATCATCCCCTTCGGAACTACCAGTTTTACATTGTCTGGTAATGGGCCCCAGCTGGGTGGACCTCTGCCCACTAGTGGGAAAGCTCATATTTCACGAGTCGCACGGGAAGATAGATTAGTATAGCCCCATGGCCCTCATGTGGGTTATTACAGTTGCTTTCCACGCATATGTAGGATATATCAGCAAAACAATCCATGTCTGTTTTTATGCAACTTCCACTCAGCAGTTTTAAAGCAGTGTTGGTGGCGGTCAAGACCGTAAAAATAATTTTAGCAATATCAGTTATGGTTGATACTTACATCAAAAGGATAATGAAAAAAATGCAAGTTCCTACTGAAGAGGCCACTGGTAATATCCACGAGTACACAATCCCTAGGGGTGACAAAAATGATTCAGGTTAAAAAGCACAATATATTGAATAAGATTAATCAAACAAACAAGTAAAAATCTGAGGATTTTGGATTGTCCATGACTGACGATTTCTGTTTTGATGGGATTGCCCGATAGTATCGAGCCAAATTGAAAATTTCAAAATTGTACAGAAATTTGCCCAAATTCCTATTTTCAACTTTCTAGAAAACAGGTGAAGATTTTTCAAACATCTGGAAGATTAAGAGGGCATATGCCGGCTGGTGGAATGGGCAGGTAAATGACAAATGAAATGTAATATAGAGGATCTCTGGTGGCGGCCATGGAGCGAGTGGTCCCACATTTAGTGGCTCCTGCTTGAGGGGGAATTGTTACCCATTCACGGGGGTGATTGCCGCCGGTACAAAGTACAGGAACAGATAAAGGATTCTCCTTCGGGTGGGCATGACTCAGCCTTATCAAACAAGGAGTGCGACTGTAAAGGAGCAACAGTCAAACCAGGAGCTTTTGAGGAATGCTACAGAAGGAAAGATGGCGGAGAGCTCTGTGGCTTTGTTGCCTGCTTAGTGGTCCGTGGAATAGTGGGTGGAGTTTTTGATGATCAAGTTCCGGCAGCAAAGATAGGAGGCCTCAGAAGACCTTGCTGAGGTGGCTGATCCGATTTGGGCAGCTATTGAGAGTGGAGCAGAGGTTGGAGGCACATAGTGCATTACTCCAAAAGTGGAAGAGTCAGTGGCGGACTATGAGGACCAGTTTGCCTCGTTGGAGGCAGAGATTATGCTGGTGGCGGAGGGCCAAAGAAAGCCGAGGGAGAAAGTGGACGATTTGGTCGAGGAGTCAAAATCTCCGGAGTATGAGATAGCCCGAAGGCATTGAGGGAACACAGCTCACAAAGTATGTAGCTAACATGCTTGGGAAGCTGGTGGGTGAGGGGGCCTTCGACTGACCCCGAGGTGGATTGAGTACACAGGTCGCTGAGGAGGAGGCTGAAGGCGGATGAGCCGCTGAGGGCGATGGTGGTAGTCTGCACAGATATCTAGACAAGGAGAAGATTTTGCAGTGGGCGAAGAGACGAAGAAGTGCAGCTGGGAAGGGAATGTGATTCAGATCTACCAGGATCTGGGTGCAGAGCTGGCGAAGCGCCGGGCTCGGTTTAACAGGGTCAAAGTGCAAAGCGGTCCTGTTCAAGGAAGGAGTAAAGTTTGGGGAACTGTACCCAGCCCAGTTGTGGGTCACGTATCTGTGCCAAGAATTTTACATGGACACGCTAGAGGAGGCGAGCAGGTTTTTGCGAGACCATAGACTTGGGGATTTGTAAGAACTTTGGACTATAGTGATACCAGTGGGGGAAGTGTTGCCGTTTTGCAGTTTGGTTGGATGTTGTATCATATTTTAGAATATGTGGGGTTGTGGGTATAAGTGGGAAGGTGGAGGAGCGGGTGTGAGGGATTGGGGGAGGGATTGGGGAATGCAGTTGCCTCGAGTGGGACCACCATGCTAGCGGATAGGCTAGTCAATGGGAGTGAAATGGGAGATAGATCTGTTGACGGCGGGGGGGGGGTGCGGAGGTATTGTTCTCTGTTGGGGATTGTGAGAGGAGGAGTGGGATGCTGATGTGGACGGAGTTGGTGTGGCGCAGTTGCTAAAGGGATGCTGATGGCAGACATACTGCGGAGGCCCTAAGGGGGCACGTGGTGTGGACTTGGGGAAGCTAGTTAAAGCGGAGATATGAGGGGGGCGGAACCCCCATCCCCGCTGATTTTATGGAATGTTCGGGGCACGGAGAAGGAGTTTGACTGTCTGGAGTGGTCGTACTTATTTGAGGTGCTGGGGCAGTTCAAGTTTGGATGGAGGATTTGTCGACTGGGTGAGTTTGTTGTATAGGGCTCCTAAGGCGGATGTGCGGACCAATAGTGTCAATTCGGAGTATTTTGGGTTGCATCGGGGGATGAGGCAGTAGTGTCTGTTCTCCCCTTTTCTCTTTGCCCTACCAATTGAAACATTGTCAATGGTGCTTAAGGGCTTCGAGGTGGTGACGGGCATTGGGGGGGGGGGGGGGGGGGGGGGGGGGCAGGGAGCATCAGGTTTCTTGATACACTGATGATCTCTTGCTATATGTTGCGAACCCGGTTAAAAGTTTTGATAGGATTATGGGGGACCTTGGGGGAGTGCAGTCTTTTTTCGGGGTATAAACTCGAATGGAGAAAATTAAGTATTCCCGATCAATGCCCGGGGACAGGGGAGAAGTTTAGGGAGGTTGCCGTTTTGGTTGGTAGGAGGGGCTTTCGGTATCTTGCGATACATGTAGCACAGAGCTGGGCTCTGCTGCACAAGCTGAATCTGGCAAAACCGATGGAAGGAATGAAGATGTGTTGTCTTTCTCATTGGCTGGAAGGGTCCAAACGGTAACGATGACAGTGCTCCCAAGATTTTGTTCGTGTTTCAGAATCTCCCAATTTTGTTTCCACGTCTTTTCAGCATAGGATGACTAAGATGGTACTGGGGTTCATGTGGGTAGGCAAGGTTCCCCGGACCAGGGGGGTGTTTCTGGAAATAGATGGGAAGGCGGGAGGGGGGGTGCTGGCGCTGCTGAATCTACAGAATTATTATTGGGTGGTGAACATAGCTATGGTACAGAAGTGGGCGGTGCAGGAAAGATCGTGTAGGGACGGATGAGGGTGGCCTTGTGTAAAGTGACCAGTCTGAGGGTGTTATTGTTGGCACCACTTCCGTTCTCACCATCCAGGTACTCCATAAGCCAGGTGGTGATATCAGCGTTGAGGATGAGGATGTCAGCAGCACTAGGATGGAAGGCATGTCCCTGTGGGTGCCAATTTGAGGTAACCACAGGTTTGTTCCAGCGGGGTTGGATGCAGGGTTTGGGGGTGGGGGCGATTGGGAATAGAGCATTTTCAAGTCCTGTTTGTGGGGGGTAAGTTTGAGAAATTGGAGGAGCTTGAGGAGGTGTACTTGCTGACAAAGGGGAATGGGTTCAGCTACCTGTAGGTGAGGGACTTCTTGAGGAAGGAATTGGGTTTGTTCCTGCGGCTGCTACCTCAGCGATATGGACAAACTCTGTCCAAGGATGAGGTAGGCGAGTGCAAGGTGTCAGATATATATGGGGAGGGAGGGCATTCCAATGGAGGAGGTCCAGTGCAAGTGGGAGGAGTTGTGAGGGGCAATGCAAGCCCAAGTGTAGTGAGGCTCTGCGGAGGATAAACTCATCTTCATTGTGTGCAACACTGAGTCTCATACTGTGGTGCACAGGGCTGTAATGATAGGGTCTAGGATGATTTTTTTTTCCAGGGGTGGAAGATAGGAGTGGGCGGTGTGCAGGGAGCCCGGTGCACCATGTTCATAAGTTTTGGGAATATCTGAAGTTGGAGGGGTTCTGGAAAGAGTTTGCGAACGTAATGTCAATGGGAATGGAGGTGACGCCGAGCCCAAGGGTGGCGGTATTTGGGGTGTCGGAGGTTCCGGGAGTGCAGTTGGGGAGAGAGGCTGACGTGGTAGACTTACGCATGTAGATGACGCGGCCCCGATCCTAACCCATTGTCAGGGCCTGAATCGGTCGGTATCGGGGCCGTTTTGCGCCATCGTGAACCTCGACGGCGTTCACGACGGCGCGACCACTTCGGCGCGGGAGTGGAGAATCCCGCCCTATATTTCTGGAATCAGTAGGTTTCTCCTCATTTTCAGAATAAGGTTATGATCAGTAAGACAAGATTCGGGATTGGCGATGCAATGGTTCGCACTGCTGCCTCACAGCGCCAGGTACCCGGATTCAATTCCTCCTTCGGGTGACTGCCTGTGTGGAGTTTGCACTTTCTCCCTGTGTCTGCGTGGGTTTCTGCCCAATGCTCCAGTCTCCTCCCACAGTCCAAAGATGTGCAGGTTAGGTGGATTGGCCATGCTAGATTGCCCCTTAGTATCCAAAAGGTTATGTGAGGTTACTGGGTTACAGGAATAGGGCGGGGCCTGACCCTAGGTATGGTGCTCTTTCAGAGGGTCGGTGTAGACTCGATTGGCCTCCTTCTGCTCTGTAGGGATTCCATAAGGATTCTCACTGGGATTTGGCTTGCTGAGAAAATGTATTTGTTTATTTTTTTAAATAAATCTAGAGTACCAATTAAGGGGCAAATTAGCACGGCAAATCGATCTATCCTGCACATCTTTGTATTGTGGGGGAAAATGTGCAAACTCCACATGGACAGTGACCCAGAGCCGGCATCGAACCTGGGACCCCGGCGTGGTGAGACTGCAGTGCTAACCACTGCGCCACCGTGCTGTCCTCGCTTGCTGAGAAAATAACATCTGCTGTGGACATATCAGCAGTAACATTATTTTGGCAGAGCAGTGTATTTAATGTGTACAATGCCATATCTGTGACTCAAATACAAAACCTTGGTATAAGGTGCATGAAAGTTTTAGTGGGAAGAATTGGCCTGCTTGTCGTGAAAATGTGTATGTCTATTAACTGAGCAATTACTGAATTGGGCATTATGGCAACTGATATCTGACATAGATAGTTGCAAACGATTATGATACACAGGGAAAAAAATACCATAAGACAAGAGCAGAAGTTGGCCATTCAGCCCATTGAATCTGTTCTGCCATTCAGTGAGACCATACTAACAAAATAAACTTACAGTGACATTCCTGTTGAGAAGTTGCCCCACTTCTGTTAGTAGCTTCATCTCGTGGGCAGTTTGTGCATTCAGTCATTCCATAATGCTTATTAAATGACCCAAAGGCACATGCAGTGCAGATTGTGTCCTGTCTCGCACTGAAATGTCCAGGTGGACATGCCACTATTTGACAAAATGATCAGTTGATTAATGTAATGAAATCACAGCCTAAAAGTGTATATTAATATGCAGTAGTAGTTGCACGATCACATAGGTTGAACATCACATTTGAAATATTGTGCACTTTACTGTCCTTCCAAATAGGGCACTTCAAATAAAATAAACAACACTTAAGTACGCGCCAGTATCCTTTGAACATTGAGACTAAGCAGGCTGAGGGTTTACCTAGTCTATTGGCTGCAACATGTATATGAGGGTCTATTCTGTTACGGGCGAGCAATTAACTCATTAATGTGTGTTACCACCAGAAACCTGCTAGCAGTTAAGATTCAGGCCAAAGTTTTCTTTTGTGGCGCCATTAGTAGTGGTAGTTCGCCCCGTCATCCCATGCTGAGATGATGGATGGGAACTTACTAGAATTCTTGCATTCTAAAATTAAGAACTTAAGATTGCAAAAGAAGAACACAGACAGAAAATGTGTCCTTTTTTAATGGCACTGAACTGCAGTGAGACTTGTTCTTGGGTATGAGTTGCCTGTGTCCCTGTCTCAAGTTCTGTAGATTGACTCATTGGAATACTCAAAGGGTACCCTTTGCCTTGGAGGGTGCAACTACTAGAGCTGAAATACTGAGCAGGGAAATCTGAAGTATGAATGACAGATGGAAGGATTTCAAAGCCATATTTTTGGACAAGAAACTCATGTGTGTTCCTCGGAAGAAAAGTAAGGTGATGGTAAAATTAAATGAAAATAAGGTAATGCTGATGCCCAAAGCCAAATTAAACTCAAATAGAGGTATTCTGTCGGATACAATGACATTGTTTGCAAGAGGATGGGGTTGGGAGGTGCAAGGGCAAGATATAAGATTCTGTTGATGGTAACAAAAACTGTTATCAGATTGACCAAAGGAGCCTAACATGGGCCAGGTGCTTCACTCTACAAGTTTAAATAAGTAAAACGGTGTGAAGCCACCATTTCAGTGACAGGAGTAAATTTCAAAATAGTCCAATTGCTTTGGTCTTCCCAATTCGTACAGAGAACATAGAAAATAGAACATTACAGCGCAGTACAGGCCCTTCGGCCCTCGATGTTGCGCCGACCTGTGAAACCACTCTAAAGCCTATCTACACTATTCCCTTATGTCTATCCAATGACCATTTGAATGCCCTTACTGTTGTCGAGTCCACTACTGTTGCAGGCAGGGCAATCCACACCCTTACTACTCTGAGTAAAGAACCTACCTCTGACATCTGTCCTGTATCTATCTTCCCTCAATTTAAAGCTATGTCCCGTCGTGCTAGACATCACCATCCAAGGAAAAAGGCTCTCACTGTCCACCCGATCCAATCCTCTGATCATCTTGTATGCCTCAATTAAGTCACCTCTTAACCTTCTTCTCTCTAACAAAAACAGCCTCAAGTCCCTCAGCCTTTCCTCATAAGATCTTCCCTCCATACCAGGCAACATTCTGGTAAATCTCCTCTGCACCCTTTCCAATGCTTCCACATCCTTCCTATAATGCGGCGACCAGAATTGCACGCAATACTCCAAATGCGGCCGCACCAGAGTTTTGTACAGCTGCAACATGACCTCATGGCTCCGAAACTCCATCCCTCTACCAATAAAAGGTAACACACCGTACGCCTTCTTAACAACCCTCTCAACCTGGGTGGTAACTTTCAGGGATCTATGTACATGGACACTGAGATCTCTCTGCTCATCCACACTGCCAAGAATCTTAACATTAGCCCAGTACCCTGTCTTCCTGTTATTCCTTCCAAAATGAATCACCTCACACTTTTCTGCATTAAACTCCATTTGCCACCTCTCAGCCCAGTGCTGCAGCTTATCTATGTCCCTCTGTAACTTGTAACATCCTTCCGCACTGCCCACAACTCCACCGACTTTAGTGTCATCTGCAAATTTACTCATCCATCCTTCTACGCCCTGCTCCAAGTCATTTATAAAAATGACAAACACCAGTGGCCCCAAAACATTTCCTTGTGGTACACCACTAGTAACTGGACTCCAGTCTGAACATTTCCCATCAACCACCACCCTTTGTCTTCTTCCAGCTAGCCAATTTCTGATCCAAACTGCTAAATCACCCTGAATCCCATGCCTCCGTATTTTCTGTGGTAGCCTATCATGGGGAACCTTATCAAACGCTTTACTGAAATCCATAAACATCACATCAACTGCTTTACCCTCATCCACCTGTTTGGTCACCTTCTCAAAGAACTCAATACGGTTTGTGAGGCACGACCGACCCTTCACAAAACCGTGTTGACTATCTCTAATCAAATTATTCCTTTCCAGATGATTATACATCCTATCTCTCATAAACCTTTCCAAGATTTTGCCCACAACAGAAGTAAGGCTCACTGGTCTATAGTAATACAGGAGACCTATGTAATACAGGGTGCCACATTGAGCTCCAGTCAATACTGCACATGAATGCTGGGTCTGATTATTTGTTCCTGTTGTAGTACTGATGAAACTGCTATGAACAATATTGGATATCTTTATGGCATCATCATCAAAACATAGTTCCCTAGATTTTCAACTACTGCATTGCTCTTCATATGCTGATTCAAGATTCAAATTACAAGAATGCCAGTGTCATTGTGAATAAAGCAGTTGCAAGAGGAAATCAAAAAGCTTGTATTCAATCTCGGAATATCAGTATTGATGTAAGGCCAGAATTTACTGCCCATCCCAAGTTGCCCTTGAGAAGATGCAAGTGAGCCAGCCTCTTTATGAACCACACGGTCCATGTGATGAAGGTACTTCCATAAAGCTGTTACTTATTTATTATTGATTTACGGGATGTGGGCATCGCTGGTTAGACCAACATTTATTGCCCTTTCCTAGTTGCCACAATATATGGATCTTGTAACAAACATAAAGTGTTAATGTAATGTTACTACTCTAGTTACTAGATGGTGCTATAGAGCAACCATATAAATATCACATGCCTCCTTGACTTCTGGGAGAGAGTGAGAGAGTGGAAGTGAGCCAGACTGAGTAGATGTGAAATAGGTTTGCTGATAGCATAGTTTAGTATTGTATATTCTTTACTTATCTAATTCCTTAGCAAATGTTCAAATCTCATTAAGTGCAGTGTAATACATTAGCTTTGTTTGTTTAACACTGCTTCCTGTTCTTTGTCAACACTACCACCTTTACCATCCTGAAGAACAATACAAAGAACAGAACACCCTTCAGAAGGTGGTGGTGCGTTGCCTTCTTGAACCCCTTCAGTCCTTGAGGTGTAGGTAGATCCACTGTGCTGTTAGAGAGGGAGTTCCAGGATTTTTCTCCAACGACAGTGAAGGAATGGGTACAGCCTCCCCGAACAGACGCCGGAATGTGGCGACTGGGGGCTTTTCACAGTAACTTAATTGAAGCCTACTTGTGACAATAAGCGATTATTATTATATATTTCCAAGTCAGGGTGGTGAGTGACTTGGAGGGAAACATCCAGGGGGTGAGTTTCCCAGGTATCTGCTGCTCTTGTCCTTCTAGATGGTAGTGACCGTGGGTTTGGAAGATGCTGTCGAAGGAACCTTGGTGAGTTACTGCAGGGCATATTGTAGATGGTACACACGGCTTCCACTATTCGTCGGTGGTGGAGGGTTTGAATGTTTGTGGAAGGAGGAGCAATCAAGTGGGCTGCTTTGTCCTGAATGGTGTTGAGCTTCTTGAGTGTTGCTGGAGCTGCACTCATCCAGGCCAGTGCAGTCCTGACATGTGCCTTGTAGATGGTGGACAGGCTTTGGGGGGTCAGGAGGTGAGTTACTCGCTGCAGGATTCCTAGCCTTTGCCCTGCCCTGGTAGCCACAATATTAATATGGCTAGTCCAGTTCAACTTCTGATCAATAGTAACCCCCAGGATGTTGATTATGGGGGATTCAGCGATGGTAATGCCATTGACTATCAGGGGGCGATGATTAGATCCTCTCTTGTAGTAGATGGTCATTGCCTGGCACTTGTGTGGCGCGAATGTAACTTGCCACTTGTCATCCTAAGTCTCGGTATTGTCCAGTCTTGCTGCATTTGGACATGGACTGCTTCATTATCTGAGGAGTCGTGAATAGTACTGAATATTGGGCAGTCATCCGCAAACAACCCCACTTCAGGCCTTATAATGGATGGGAGGTCATTGATGAAGCAGCTGATGACGGTTGGGCCAAGGAGACTACCTTGAGGAACTCCTGCAGTGATGTGACTCCTGGAGCTGAGATGATTGACCACCAACCATCTCAACCATTTTCCTTTGTGCCAGATATGACTCCAACCAACAGAGAATGTTCCCCCTGATTCCCATGGACTCTAGTTTAGCTAGGGCTCCTTGATCCATACTCTGTCAAATGCTGCCTTGATGTCACTTCTAGCATTCAGCACTTTTGTCCATGTTTGAACCAAGGTTGTAATGATATCAGAAGCTGAGTGACCCTGGTGGAACCCAAACTAAGCATTCGTGAGCAGGTTATTGCTGAGTAAGTGCCGCTTGGTAGCACTGTTGATGACTCCTTCCATCACTTCATTGATGGTGGAGAGCAGACTGATTGGGTGGTAATTGGCTGGGTTGTATTTGTCCTGTTTCTTGTGTACAGGACATACCTGGGCAATTTCCTATATTGTGGGATAGATGCCAGTGTTGTAGCTATACTGGAAGAGTTGGCTAGGAGTTGTTATTGAAAATATGGAAAGATGTGTCATTTGAAACATGGAAGTCTGGCAATATCTGGTCTGAGAGAAATATGAGAGGATACAGGGAAAGATCCCACAAAGGGTTAACAGCAACTGCCAGGGAAGGATTGTAAAATGCAGACATCCTTGGTCAAGCAGGCTTAGCAAACAAGACAAACCTGGGGCGAGATTCTCCGACCCCCCGCCGGGTCGGAGAATCGCCGGGGGCTGGCGTGAATCCCGGGGGGTGCCCCACGGTGGCCTGGCCCGCGATTGGGGCCCACCAATCCGCGGGCGGGCTTGTGCCGTGGGGGCACTCTTTCCTTTCCGCCTCCGCCATGGTGGAGACCATGGCGGAGGCGGAAGAGACTCCTTCCACTGCGCATGCGCAGGAATGCTGTCAGCGGCCGCTGACGCTCCCGCGCATGCGCCGCCCTGAGATGTCATTTCCGCACCAGCTGGCAGGGCAACAAAGGCATTTTCCGCCAGCTGGCGCCGGCCCAGCCCCTCAATGTTAGGGCTCGGCCCCCAAAGATGCGGAGCATTCCGCACCTTTGGGGCGGCGCGATGCCCGTCTGATTTGCGCCGTTTTGGGCGCCAGTCGGTGGACATCGCGCCGTTTCCGGAGAATTTCGCCCAGGCTTTTGAATGAAGCCAAAAACAATGGCTCACACCTTCATTGAAATTAACTATCTTAGTAAGGATCTGGAAAAGAAAGGATGAGGTTCAGTTGAATTTGGTGAGAATTCTAGGTGTGAAAATTTGCTAATACCAGGTAAATTAAAGAAAACTGGAGACTATCAGTCTACGAGAAACATAATTCAAAGCCAAAATCAAAGTCAAAATTGAGCTGAGGACACAATTGGAAAATAAAACTCTAGAAATGACAGGAATTAAAAGTAACACCTCCTGAAGTCAAAGCATTTTGAACATCACAAAGGAAACAATGTAATCAGATCTATGAGATGAAGTCATGTCAAAATGAATACTTAGTTGGATTAGAAGGTTTAGATCAAAGATACCTTTTACAATCAAAAAAAAAGAGTTACTTTACAATAACATCATAAAAACTTAACTGTTAGAAAGAGAATATAAACCCGAAGAAAGGGGATAGCAGGCAGAACCAGAAGCAGAACTCAGAGCTCAGAGAGAGAGAGGGGGAGAAGCAGTCATATTACAGTCAGCTTGGCCATGGGAAAGAGAAAGGGCAGAGCAGCAGAGCGAAAATAGCTAATACATCTAAGGAAGACTAGAATTTAAAGAGTAGGCAGATTCAGCTCAGAGTCAGCTGAGAGATCGCTCTCATATCTCTGTACATAGGAAAGATAGGACACAGCAACCAAGCTCATCAGCGAATACATCTAAAGAAGACCAGACTTTAAAGAAGATTGATTGTCAAGTTGGGCCTGAAGGTCCCTTCAACCAACCAGAAGGATCCAGAAGCAAGATCTTTTTACTTTTCCGTAAAGACAGTGATTGCATCTTTTAAAAAGAGAAAAAAAAAACTTTAAAGTTTCAACCTGAAACGATGGTTATTAGTCTACTTTACTTACTTAGCAATGCGGGACCCAGGATCGATGCTACTAAGTGGTAAGTAGATGAAATCTTTGGTGAAGATACGGGTTATACCGGGGGATAACTTGAAAATATAGTTTGACCTGAATAGCACCCACTGAAGCCTGTACCGGAGTCGGGGAGTGAGAATCCCTGTTTCACCATTTAGAATGTCGGCCCTTTTTGGTATAGGGGGACTTCTAAGAATAGTGGTGAGTTTTCAAAAACAGAGTGGCGGCACGTTCTGGAGCAAGTCTTCAGTACCAAAGCTGGATATTGTCAGGGCCCATTCGTTTGCTCTATCCAGTATCTTCAGCCGTTTCTTGATATCACGTGAAATGAATCGTATTGGCTGAAGACTGACATCTGTGATGCTGGGGACCTCCGGAGGAGACCGAGATGGAACCTGCACTCGGCACTTCTGGCTCAAGGTTGTTGCGAATGCCTCAGCCTTGTCTTTTGCACATAGGTGCTGGGCCCCTCCATCATTGAGGATGGGAATATTTGTGGAGCCTCTTCCTCCAGTGAGTTGTTTAATTGTCCACCACCATTCACGGCTGGATATGACAGGACTGCAGATCTTAGATCTGATGTGTTTGTTTTGGAATCACTTAGCTCTGTCTATTACTTGCTGATTATGCTGTTTGGCACACAAGTAGTCCTGTGTTGTAGTTTCACCAGCTTGACACCTAATTTTTCGATATGCCTGGTGTTGCTCCTGGTATGCTCTCCTGCTCTTCATTGAACCAGGGTTGATCCCCTGGCTTGGTGGTAATGATAGAGTGGGGGATATGCCGGACCATGAGGTTGCAGATTATGGCTGAATATAATTCTGCTGCTGCTGATGGCCCACAGCGGCTCATGGATGCCCCGTCTTGGGTTACTAGATCTGTTTGATGTCTATTCCATTGAACACGGTGTTAGTGCCACACAACACAATGGAGAGTATCCTCAATGTGAAGATGGGATTTTGTCTCCACAGGGGCTGTGCTGTGGTCACTTCTACCATACTGTCATGGGCAGATGCATCTGCAGCAGACAGATTGGTGAGGATGAGGTCTGATGTGTTGGGTGCTCTGGATCCGTGGAACACACACAGGCCACCAACACTTAAAATAGTGCAACACTATTTTATTAAGTTAGAAACTGTTGAACATACTTTCACTGTGGGTTAACACAATGTTAGATTAAACTAAAGACCTATGCCTGTCCTAACCAGTCTATGCACTCAGCACATGGTGAAGATCTGTGCTGTAAGCTGTAAGCTCTGTCCTTCTGAGAGGCTGCATCTCGAATGAGCGGGAACTCTGATGCCCTCTGTCTATATAGTGAGTGTGCTCTAACTGGTGATTGGCTGCGGTGTTGTGTGTGTTTATTGGTCTTGCTGTGTGTCCATCAGTGTGTGTGTCTGCACCATGATATACTGGTGTATATTATGACATCCCCCCTTTTATAAAAAAATGTATGCGTGTGGCAATATAAAATGTGTGGTGAGAATGTTCCTAACTACGTGTGGGATGCGAAGGCATATTTACAGGACTATGTACATGAGAACTAAGCTATTTACATGGGAAGGTACCTGGTGCAGAGAAGCAGTATGCAAAAGAGTAACGAGATCAACACTATATACAAACCAGGGAAACGATCAAACAAAGCAACGAAACAATTCAGAAAGTCCATAAATTCGAAACGTTCATATATTTAGTCTCTGAGGTGGGCGACGAATTCTGGTTGACTGCCTCAAGGGTGGGTCGAGAGCCGCCTGTTCAGGAGCGGGCTGGACTGCGTCAAAGTCAGGGGGATAGCAGAGTGACCGGAGCGATAGGCCAGCAAGGTAAGGTAGAAATCAGACCCAGCACGGGCAGCCTTGCATAGGAGCCGTTTGACGATATGTACTCTCTTCTCTGCTTTGCCATTGGATTGTGGGTACAGGGGACTGGACGTCACATGGGCAAAATTATACTGCCTGGCAAAGTTGGACCATTCTTGGCTGGCGAAGCAGGGGCCATTGTCCGACATAACCATGAGCGGGATGCCATGTCGGGCAAAGGTTTCTTTACATGCACGAATGACGGCAGACAAGGTGATGTCGTGCAACCGTATCACCTCCGGGTAATTCGAAAAGTAGTCCACGATCAGGACATAGTCTCTACCCAGCATGTGGAACAGGTCGATGCCCACCTTGGTCGATGGTGACGTGACCAACTCATGGGGCTGCAGGGTCTCACGTGGTTGGGCCGGCTGAAAGCGCTGACAAGTGGGGCAGTTGAGTACTGTGTTGGCTATGTCCTCATTAATGCCGGGCCAGTACACTGCCTCTCGGACCCGTCAGCGGCACTTTTCCACGCCAAGGTGGCCCTCGTGTAGTTGTTCCAAGACAAGCTGGCGCATGCTATGCGGGATGACAATGCGGTCCAGTTTTAGAAGAACCCGTCTACTACTGCCAGATCATCTCTGACATTACAGAATTGAGGGCATTGGCCCTTGAGCCACTCATCCGTTAGGTGGCGCATGACATGCTGTAGCAAGGGGTCAGCCGCCGTCTCACGGCGAATTTGGACGAGGCGTTCATCCGAGGCAGGTAGATTGGAGGCCGCGAATGCCACATGGGCGTCAACCTGGCAGACAAATCCCGCTGGGTCACATGGAGTGTTGACTGCCCTGGAGAGAGCGTCAGCAATGATGAGGTCCTTGCCTGGGGTGTATACCAGCTGGAAGTCGTATCGCCGGAGCTTGAGAAGAATACACTGGAGGCGAGGCGTCATGTCGTTCAAGTCTTTCTGTATTATATTGACCAGCGGGCATTGGTCGGTCTCGACGGTGAATTGAGGAAGTCCGTAGACATAATCGTGAAACTTAACAGCACCGGCCAGAAGGCCCAGGCACTCCTTTTCTGTCTGCGGGTAGCGCTGTTCCGTGGGGGTCATCGCACGTGACGCATATGCAACGGGGGCCCATGATGAGGCCTCATCACGATGAAGGAGCACTGCCCCAATGCCGGATTGACTGGCATCGGTCGAAATTTTGGTCTCCTTTGCTGGATCAAAGAAAGCCAAGGCCGGGGCCATGGTCAGTTTTGCCTTGAGTTCTCTCCATTCGCGCTCGTGGGCTGGGAGCCATTGGAAGTCTGTCGTCTTCCTGACCAGGTTCCTGAGAGCCGTGGTATGAGAGGCGAGGTTAGGGATTAATTTCTCTAAAAAATTGTCCATGCCCAGAAATCGGAGGACCGCCTTCTTGTCCTCTGGTGTTTTCATAGCTGTGATGGCAGCTACCTTGTCCGCATCCGGCTGCACATCCAATTGGGAGATGTGGTCCCCGAGGAACTTAAGTTATGTCTGACCAAAAGAGCATTTGGCCCTGTTGAGGCGGAGGCCATGCTCATGTATACTTCTGAATACGCGCTGGAGGCGACTAACATGCTCCTGCAGGGTGGTGGACCAAATGATTGTCATCGACATAGACGCGAACACCTTCAATAACTTCCATAATTTGTTCCATAATTCTATGGAACACTTCCGATGCAGAGATGATCCCAAACGGCATCCTGTTGTAACAATATCTTCCAAAGGGGGTGTTAAATGTGCAGAGTTTCCTGCTGGATTTATCGAGCTGCATTTGCCAGAATCCTTTTGAGGCGTTGAGTTTGGTAAAGAGCTTAGCGCGAGCCATCTCACATGTGAGAGCTATGGACAGTATAATGGTTAATGGAGATCAAGGCAGAAGGTTATGTGACAGGTTATTATGTAGAGATATGGGTTCAAAGACAAGGAAAATTAGGAGAAAGGGTAAGAGGAAAAATAGATTGCGAAAGGTTACTGATCAAGGTGTTAGGATTCATAACAAAGACATAAAAAACAGCATAAGTGTACTTTACCTGAATGCTCGTAGTATACGAAATAAGGTAAATGAGTTGATGGCGCAAATCATCATGAATGACTATGATTTAGTGGCCATTACTGAAACATGGTTAAAAGATGGTCACGACTGGGAGTTAAATATCCAAGGGTATCAGACTATACGAAAGGATAGAATGGACGGTCAGGGCGGTGGTGTAGCTTTGGTGTTTAAGGATGGCATCTGGGCAATAGTAAGGGATGATATTGGTGCTATGGAGGACAAGGTTGAATCAATTTAGGTGAAAATCAGGAATAGTAAGGCGAAAAGGTCACTGATAGGAGTAGTCTATAGGCCACCAAATAGTAACAGGATGGTAGGGCAGGCAATAAGCAAAGAGATAACGGATGCATGTAGAAATGGTACAGCGGTTTTCATGGGAGATTTTAATCTGCATATCGATTGGTTTAACCAGGTTGGTAAAGGCAGCCTTGAGGAGGAGTTTATAGAATGTGCCCGGGATAATTTCCTGGAACAGTATGTAATGGAACCTACAAGGGAACAAGCGGTCCTAGATCTGGTCCTGTGTAATGAGGCAGGATTGATTAATGATCTCATAGTTCGGGATCCTCTTGGAAGGAGCGACCACAATATGGTGGAATTTAAAATACAGTTGGAGGATGACAAGGTAAAATCAAACACAAGTGTTTTGTGCTGCAACAAAGGCGATTACAATGGGATGAGAGAAGAACTAGCTAAGGTAGACTGGGAGCAAAGACTTCATGGTGAAGCAGTTGAGGAACAGTGGAGAACCTTCCGAGCGATCTTTCACAGTGTTCAGAAAAGGTTCATACCGACAAAAAAGAAAGACGGTAGAAAGGGGAAAAATCGACCGTGGATATCTAAGGAGGTGAGGGAGAGTATCAAATTGAAGGAAAAAACATACAAAGTGGCAAAAATTAGTGGGAGACTAGAGGACTGGGAAGTCTTTAGGGGACAACAGAAAGCTACTAAAAAAGCTATAAAGAAGAGTAAGGTAGACTATGAAAGTAAACTGGCTCAGAACATAAAAGCAGATAGTAAAAGCTTCTACAAATATATGACAAAAAAGAGTGGCTAAGGTAAATATTGGTCCTTTGGAAGATGAGAAGGGAGATTTAATAATAGGAGACGGGGAAATGGCTGAGGAGCTGAACAGGTTTTTTGGGTCAGTCTTCACAGTGGAGGACATAAATAACATGCCAGCGACTGATGGAAATAAAGATATGATAGGTGAGGACCTTGAGATGATTGTAATCACTAAGGAGGCAGTTTTGGGCAAGCTAATGGGGCTAAAAGTAGACAAGTCTCCTGGCCCTGATGGGATGCATCCCAGAGTGTTAAAAGAGATGGCTAGGGAAATTGTAAACGCACTAGTGATAATTTATCAAAATTCACTAGACTCTGGGGTGGTTCCAGAGGATTGGAAAGTAGCAAATGTGACACCACTGTTTAAAAAAGGAGTTCGGCAGAAAGCGGGTAATTATAGGCCGGTAAGCTTAACTTCGGTTGTAGGGAAAATGCTGGAATCTATCATTAAGGAGGAAATAGCGGGGCACCTGGAGGGAAATTGTCCCATTGGCCAGACGCAGCATGGGTTCACAAAGGGTAGGTCGTGTCTGACTAATTTGGTAGAATTTTTTGAGGACGTTACCAGTGCAGTAGATAACGGGGAGCCAATGGATGTGGTATATCTGGATTTCCAGAATGCTTTTGACAAGGTGCCACACAAAAGGTTGCTGCATAAACTAAAGATGCATGGCATTGAGGGTAAAGTGGTAGCATAGGTAGAGGATTGGTTAACTAACAGAAAGCAGAGAGTGGGGATAAATGGGTGTTTCTCTGGTTGGCAACCTGTAACTAGTGGGGTCCCTCAAAGATCAGTGTTGGGCCCGCAGTTGTTCACAATTTACATAGACGATTTGGAGTTGGGGACCAAGTGCAATGTGTCAAAGTTTGCAGACGACACTAAGATGAGTGGTAAAGCAAAAAGTGCAGAGGATACCGGAAGTCTGCAGAAGGATTTGGATAGGTTAGATGAATGGGCTAGGGTCTGGCAGATGGAATTCAATGTTGCCAAGTGTGAGGCTATCCATTTTGGGAGGAATAACAGCAGAATGGATTATTATTTAAACGGTAAGATGTTAAAACATGCTGCTGTGCAGAGGGACCTGGGTGTGCTGGTGCACGAGTCGCAAAATGTTGGTGTGCAGGTGCAACAGGTGATTAAGAAGGCTAATCGAGTTTTGTCTTTCATTGCTAGAGGGATGGAGTTCAAGACTAGGGAGGTTATGCTGCAATTGTATAGGGTGTTGGTGAGGCCACATCTGGAGTATTGTGTTCAGTTTTGGTCTCCTTACCAAGGACATATTGGCACTGGAGGGAGTGCAGAGGAGATTCACTAGGTTGATCCCAGAGTTGAGGGGATTAGATTATGACGAGAGGTTGAGTAGACTGGGACTGTACTCATTGGAGGTTAGAAGGATGCGGGAGGATCTTATTGAAACATATAAAATTATGAAGGGTATAGATAGGATAGATGCGGGCAGGTTGTTTCCACTGGTCGGGGAAAGCAGAACTAGGGGGCTTTCTAAGGGGAAGTAGATTTAGGACGGAGTGTAGGAGGAATGTCTTCACCCAAAGGGTTGTGAATCTCTGGAATTCCTTGCCCAGTGAAACAGTTGAGGCTCCTTCTTTAAACGTTTTTAAGGAAAAGATAGATACCTTTCTAAAGAATAAAGGGATTCGGGGATATGGTGTATGGGCCGGAGAGTGGAGCTGAGTCCACAAAGATCAGCCATGATCTCATTAAATGGCGGAGCAGGCTCGAGGGGCCAGATGGCCTACTCCTGTTCCTAGTTCTTATGTTCTTATGTTCTTCGCGCTTGGGAATCGGATCGTGCTCTCTCATAATATTATGATTTAGATCCTTGGGATCAATGCAAATTCTCAATTTGCCGGAAGGCATTTTTACACATACCATAGAACTGACCCAGTCGGTCGGTTCTGTGACTTGGGAAATCACTCCTTGGTTCTGGAGGTCCTGCAGCTGCTGCTTGAAGCGGTGCTTAAGGGGTGCTGGGACCCTGCGAGGTGCGTGCACCACAGGCGTAGCATTCGGTTTTAATTTAATCTTGTAGGTGTACGGGAGCGTGCCCATGCCCTCGAAGACGCCGTGGTGCTGGTTGATAATGGCTTCTAGTTGCGCCCTGACGTCAGTGTCCTAAAATGCAGATGCGTCAGCAGGAGAGAGTGAGTGAACTCTCTGAACTAGGTTCAACAACTTGCATGCCTGCGTGCCAGGCAGGGAGGCTTTCGAGGAGCCCACAATTTCAAAGGGAAGGATGGCTTTGCGTGACCTGTGCGTCACTTCAAGTTGACATGAGCCGCTTGCAGCAATGGCATTGCCATTATAATCTAACAGCTGGCAGGCTGATGGCAGGATGGCTGGTTTGACACGAAGGCTTTGGAGGTCAGACCGCACAATGAGATTGGCGGAGGCACCAGTGTCAAGGTGGAATTGTAATTGGGACCGGTTGACTGTAAGGATGGCACACCACTCATCGTCCGGATCGATGCTGTATACCGATAGAGGCTGGATTCTTCGCTTCGGGGACACCCTGTTTTTTGTAATGATACCGACTCGAAAAGGCGCCTTCGGGTGCTCGGTGTCAATATCGGGTAGCAGGTCCGAATCGGGTTCGGTGACCGTGGGTTGAATGGCCCGGACATTCCTGCAAGGCTAGCTGGAGCGACGAGAGTTGGCAGGCTGAGCTGATCTGCATAAAGCAGCATAGTGGCCAAGTTTGCCACATCGCAGGCATTGTCGGGATCTGACAGGACATTGCCGCTTTAAGTGGGCGGAGCCACAGTTGCCGCATGTTGTAGCGTCAGTACGTTTGCTGCGCCACTGCGCAAGCGCGGTGTGGTTGTACGTGGTGCACGCCTGCGCAGTACGTTCGACGCCGTCGCCGTCCCCTCGTTCGGTGCGCACAAGCGCGGGAGTCCGCGAAAAGCGCGAAATGGCCACCCTCATAGAATTTCATAGAATTTACAGTGCAGAAGGAGGCCATTCGGCCCATCGAGTCTGCACCAGCTCTTGGAAAGAGCACCCTACCTAAGGTCAACACCTCCACCCTATCCCCATAACCCAGTAACCCCACCCAACACTAAGGGCAATTTTGGACACTAAAGGCAATTTATCACGGCCAATCCCCCTAACCTGCACATCTTTGGACTGTGGGAGGAAACCGGAGCACCCGGAGGAAACCCACGCACACACGGGGAGGATGTGCAGACTCCGCACAGACAGTGACCCAAGCCGGAATCGAACCTGGGACCCTGGCGCTGTGAAGCAATTGTGCTATCCACAATGCTACCGTGCTGCATCCAGGCTGAGGCCCTGGTGTTGCTCGATTGCTTGGACCCGTTCTGCCTCATGGGGACCTTGCCGCGCCGTTTCAGCCACTTGGATATGGGAATACCCACGAGTGGCGTGTGTGGTATTATCAGGTATTGCGGTACCTAAGAGGCTGATGACCATTGGTTAAACCTAGGAGTTTACCATTGGCTGTAGATATGTAGCTCCGCCGAACCGGTGCTGTCCCAGCAGCCTTCACTTTCTGTATTGAAGCTGCTGGGGAACAAGTTCTAGTCGATTAAAGCCTTCAGTTATGAAATCACTTCGTCTTGAGTGTAATTGATCGTGCATCAGCGTGTTCATGTGGCATGCAGGTCTCGATGGCAATCGCTCGGGTGAGCTGCTTTACCTTGAGGAGCTGCTGGCGTAGGGGGTTCGGCTGAACACCGAAAACGATCTGGTCGCGTATCATGGAGTCGGAGGTGGGCCCGTAATTACAGGACTGCGCAAGGATGCGGAGGTGGGTGAGAAAGGACTGGAAAGGTTCATCCTTACCCTGCAAATGCTGTTGGAATACATGGCGCTCAAAACTTTCATTCACCTCGCTGTCGCATTGACTGTCAAACTTAAGGAGGACCGTCTTGAATTTTGATTTATCTTCACCATCAGCAAAGGTGAGAGAATTGAAAATGTTAATGGCATGTTCCCCGGCCGTGGATAGGAAGAGAGCGATCTTCCTGGTGTCTGAGGCAACTTCCCGGTCTGTGGCTTCAAGGTTGGGAGAGCTGGAAATTTGGGAGAGCTGGAAGCGTTTGAATATCCTCCAGCTGGCCCCTAGGTTACCGGTGATGCGGAGCGGCGGTGGAGGGCGGGCGCTGTCATTTTGCAGGATGGCTGTATGCTGGTGGAAGGCAGATCACTTGCAGGTAGGCCTAAGAGGTTCTAACATCCCTCAACTACTGGTACCATGATGTGTTGGGTGCTCTGGATCCGTGGAATACATACAGGCCACCAACACTTAGAATAGTACAACACTATTTTATTAAGTTAGAAACTATTGAATATACTTTCACTGTGGGTTAACATGATGTTAGATTAAACTAAAGACCTATGCCTGTCCTAACCAGTCTATGCACTTAGCACATGGTGAAGATCTGTGCTGTACGCTGTAAGCTCTGTCCTTCTAAGAGGCTGCATCCCGAATGAGCGGGAACTCTGATGCCCTCTGTCTATATAGTGAGTGTGCTCTAACTGGTGATTGGCTGCGGTGCTGTGTGTGTTGATTGGTCTTGCTGTGTGTCCATCAGTGTGTGTGTCTGCACCATGATATGACAAGGTCAAGTATGTGTTTCCCTCTTGTTGGTTCCCTCACCATCTGCTGCAGTCCCAGTTTAGCAGCTGTATCCTTTCGGACCTGACCAGCTCGGGGCAGTGGTGGTACTACCGAGCCACTCTTGATGATGCACATTGATGTCCCCCATCCAGAGAATATTCTTCACCCTTGCCACCATCAGTTCTTCCTCCAAGTGGTGTTCAACAAGGAGGAGTGCTGATTGATCAGCTGATGGTGGCAGGTACGTGGTAATCAGCAGGCGGTTTCCCTGCCCATGTTTAACCTGAAGCCACGACACTTCATGGGGTCGAGACTTGATGTTGAGGTCTCCCAGGGCAACTCCCTCCCGACTGTATATCACTGTGCCGCCGCCACCTCTGCTGGGTCAGTCCTGACGGTAAGACAGGTCATACCTATGAATGGTGATAGTGCTGTCTGGAACATTGCATGGGAGGTATGATTCTGTGAATATGACTATGTCAGGCTGGTGCTTAGCAAGTCTGTGAGACAGCTCTCCCAAATTTGGTACCAACCTCCAGATGTTAGTAAGGAGGACCTTACAGGGTCGGCAGGGCTGGGTTTGCCGTTGTTGTATCTGGTGCCTTGTTCGATGCCGGAGGTCTGTCATTCCTATGTGTGTTTTCGTAGCAGTTGAAAACAACTGAGTGGCTTTCTAGGCCATATCAGAGGGCATTTAGGAGTCAACCACATTGATGTTGGTCTGGAGTCACATGTAGGCCAGACCAGGTAGGGAAGGCAGATTTCCTTCCCTAAAGAGCATTCGTGAATCAAATGTGTTTTTACGACAGTTGATTCATGGTCATCATCAGACTTTTAATTCCAGATATTTTAGTGAGTTTAAATTTCATCACCTGCCGAGGTGGGGTTCCAACCCTGGTCCCCAGATCATTATCCTGGGTCTGTGGATTACTAGTCCAGCGACAATACCAATATGCCACCGCCTAACTCCTATGTAGAAAGTTGTAAGATTTTTGTCATGTTAATAAGTGATATATGGGGCTGGATTCTCCGATTCTGGAGCTATGTCCCCACGCCGGCGTGGGAATGGTACGCCACGAATACTGGCGCAAAACAGCCAGCGATTCCCCGTTTTGCTGAGAACTAGCAGGACGGCAGCGTAGAGCACCCACTCTAGCTGCCAATGCGCCCGGAGAGTTGCCGGGTCCGTGGCCACGCATGCGTACAGTGGCGGCCTGCAGCGGCCATGCCGTGCTTCATGGCGGACGTAGCCCGCGGTCCCGGCCCACAAAATAGTCCCGCCCTTTGGCCGCCTCGCGTGCCCCGGACCACCCCCCCCCCACAGTGCCCCCAGCCTCGAATAATGACCTCCTGCCGCAGATCAGTTCTCCCCCGACTGTGGCAGTGCTAGACTGAGTCCGCAACCGCCAAGCCGAGTTCCCGAAGGGTGGGACCATGAGAGACTCACGTCATCGGGAACTCGGCCGGTCGGGGACGGAGCATCGGAGGGCGGGCCTCAGGCAATGTCCTGAGGCCGTCGATACATGGCGCGGCGTACTCTCTGAGTATGTCACTTTGGAGGGGGCCGAGTATCGCAAAAGCTGCGCCGGTCCCGATTTGGTTGAAAACTTGGATTCGCCGGCTGAACGCAATTTCGGTGTCGGCCACCGTAGAATCCAACCCAAGGTGTGAGATTTGGAGAGGATCTTGGATCTGATGGAGTTCTATTGCACCCAATGCCCTTGTTCCTAGGTGGTGGAGTTTGCAGGCTTGAGAGTTGCTGCTGAAATGTACTTTCCCTTCTCTCTTTGTTCCAGCAGTACAAATATAACCCGTGGCTGGTATTTTCTGCTCCCATTCTGATCGGGGGGTGGGGGGGGGGGTTTGGCAACAGAAGTGGAAAATATCATGAGTAGGACAAAGTTGCATTTCACAATGAAGTCAAAGTAGGAAGTGATTGCCCGCTCAGTGATGGGCTGCATATTCAGGAACCAAATTATAATAAATCAACATATAATTATCAGGTCCATACGCCAGAATCATCCTCCCACGTCAAAAAATCTAACCACGGCGGCGTGATATCAGAACGGCGTGGAGCATGTCTGGTCTCAGAAGCCATGTACCTGACGAGCAGTACACCGGTAGGAGCTCGGAGGTGAGTGCAGTGCTCGGGGGGATAGGGGTAGTGCACGGGCTTAATGCCAGGATAGTGCTGTAATGTTCTTGTCGAATGGCCTGATTTATATAACAAGAACACTTGTAGCTAAAGTTGTAAACAATTTATTAACATTAAGTATGGGTCAACAATATACAAAATAACAAATGGATAGCAGTATTAACATGCACCAGCAACCTCTCTTTTCCAGCTCTCCTGCCAGTCTGAGGTCACTTGACTCTACCATTCACTTATATATTAGTGAGACTCCTAGTGGTCAGTCGTTGAATTACAACACAACCATGTTATCACTCCATCCCCTTTCCTTTGAAGGAATAAATTAATACATTATCATCAGTATATTTACTTGTGATATCATGAGCCTGTGAGTCTAACAGTATTATTATTATTTTTTAAAAAAACTGGTTTAACAAATATATATATATAGGAACAGCAAGCATAGTATGTACAAATAGTCTAAATCTACAAATTGAGTCGATCAGGGTCTCTTATGAATCTGGTTAATCTTCTCCAAGTCTGGCCTTGCTGCTCAGAACTTGTAGATTCAATGTTCTCTTTAACATTCTCATGCTCAGGAACAGTTGAACTATCTGACACTGTAGCTGACGTTGATTCTGATGTAGATTCATCATCCATCACATTGTTGTGAAAGTCTTCTCTGGATTTCAAGAGCCCGCAACCATTTCTTCTTAAAACCAACCCTCCCTCTGTCTGTATATTGTAGGAACGAGGTGCTTCTTCTTCAAGTGCAATGGCTTTTCTCGACCAATTGCCTGAATCTTCTATTCTCACAATGTCATCACTACTCAGAGGTGGTAACGTTCTGGACACTCTATCACAGAACTACTTTTGTTTCACTTTAATGTTTTGCATTTCCTTCAGTACCACTGCATTCTCCTCCTTCTTTTCCAAGTATGGAAGTGTGGTCACAACCTTCTATTCATGAGTAACTCTGCTGCGATCTATCATGTGACAATGGTAATGCTCTGTAACTCAATAGCGCGCGATATAGATCAGATTGGCTGTCCATTGCCTTCTTCAACAATTGCTTAACAATATTTACACCTTTGTCGGCTTTTCCATTGGCTTAAAGGCACAACAGACTCGCCGTGATGTGATTGAAATCATACGTGATTGAGAAGCATTGACACTCTTTACAGCTGAAACAATGTGCGTTGTCACTCATGACGATTTGAGGATTCCGTGTCCAGCAACAATTGACTTGGTATGCAGTATTACACTGCTTGCCGTTATGCTTGACGGTACAGCCATTTCGAGATAGTTTGAAAAATAGTCTATGATCATTAAATAATCTTTCCCTCGCAGGTGAAAGAGATCCACAACTACTTTCAGCCATGGTGCCGTATGTAAATCAGATACTTGCATAGGTTCTCTTGTTTGCTTGCAATGATGAGACTGGCATGTGTCACAACAACTGACCATCCTGTGAATATCCTGGTTTATACCTGGTCAGTAAACAGAGTCACGGGCTCTGCCTTTACATTTTTCAATTCTGAGATGTCCTTCATGTATCCTCTTTAGTATATCCTTGCGAGAGATTGAGGTATAACTATAGCATTCAAACGAAGTACCACTCCATTTTTGATACTGAGTTCAGATCTTATATTGTAGGACTCCATACATTGACTTCTGGGCCAGTGTGAGTTGATGTTCCTCATCACCTCTTGACTAGTTTGATCCTTCCTCACGTAGTTTCGATCTGATACTTGAAGTGTTGGGTACTCTGCGACATAGACGGACCAACACGGTTGCGAATGGTACAACACAGTTTTATTTCATTTAACTATTGATATAGTAAACTCTGGTACTCAGCACATGGTGACTGTCTGAGTGGCTGGCAATGAGGTCTGTGCCCTGAGCCGTCTCCTGATGGACTGCCCAGGAAGTGTTGTGTTCCTTGTTTTGTACTGTGTATGCTCTTGTCTGTGATTGGCTGTCGTGTTGTGTGTGCTAATTGGTCCGTTGATCTGTCCATCATTATGTATGTGTGTAGGTGCTGTGATGTTCACTTGAATATCATGACAATACTGGTATTAGTATGGAAATAAGATTGACATGCAGATTTACATCTGCAGCAATCTCACTACTGTTATGGGCCAGGGTTTAGAGAACCCCAAAGTGTGTCATGGAGTTCACATGACCCACAACTTTTAATAGATTGTGGTATGGGGAGCACACGGCCCACTCTACAGGTGTGGTACAGCAGAAATCGAAAAGTATTTATTAAAGCAAAACAATGTTTATTCTATGAACTCAAGTTAACCTTTTTAACATATACAGTGAACATCTTAGCAACCATCAATTCAAATACAACCCCCAAAGAATCCAACACTAAGTAATCCTTAATAACTTCCCAAACAACATCCAGAAGATCCAAGAAACACCCTTTAACAGAAGCACATTAGGTTTACATTTACTACTGAGAACATCTATAATTCTGAATTCACCAAATGATCAAGAGATAGTCTTTTTTTAAAAATAAATTTTCTTCAATTTTAACAGATTTTCAACAAACATACCGGCCTCTTTCGCCTCCTGCACTCCCGGCTCGTCCGATACCCCAAATAATGCCAACCCCCCAGCTTGGCTTGACCCGGGTTTCCACCACCTTGGACATAGTCCTCGCACAGCCTCTCCAAAACCCCTCCAGTGCCGGGCACGCTCAGAACATATGGCCATGATTTGCCGGGCTCCACGAGCACCTCACACATCTGTCCTCTACCCCAAAAAACCTACTCAACCTCGCCCCTGTCATATGCGCCCTGTGAACAATTTTAAACTGTATCAGGCAGAGCCTGGCGCAAGAGGAGGAAGAATTAACCCTACCCAGGGCATCAGCCCACAGACCCACATCCATCTCCTCCCCAAGCTCCTCCTCCCACTTGCCTTTTAGTTCCTCCACCGAGGCCTCCTCCTCTTCTGATAGATCGCCGAGACCTTGCCTATTCCAACCCATATACCCAAAATCATCTGTCCTGAATCCTTCGTGCTGGAAGCAGCGGGAATTCCCTCACCTGCCGTCTCACAAACACCCTCACCTGCATGTACCTGAAGGCGTTTCCAGGGGGCAGCCCAAATTTCTCCTCCAGCGCCCCAAGACTCGCAAAAGTCCCATCTATAAACAGGTCCCCCACTCTTTTCATTCCTGCCCAAAGCCAGCTCAGAAACCCCCCATACATTCTTCCCGGGACGAACCGATGGTTCTCTCGAATCGGGGACCAAACCGAGGCCCCCACCTCGCCCCTGTGCCGCCTCCACTGCCCCCAAATTTTCTGAGTCGCTCTCACCACCGGAATCATGGTGTACCTTGTAGGCGGGAGCGGCAAAGGTGCCGTCACCAGCGCCCTCAGACTCGTGCCCACACAGGACGCCATCTCCAGCCTCTTCCATGCCACCCCCTCCCCTTCCATTACCCACTTTCGGATCATCGCCACATTGGCAGCCCAGTAGTACACACATAGATTCGGAAACGCCAGCCCTCCTCTGTCCCTGCTATGCTCCAGAAACACCCTTTTTACCCCTGGGGTCTTATTCGCCCACACGAATCCCATTATATTCCTGCTTACCCGCTTAAAAAAGGCCTTAGGGATCAGAATGGGAAGGCACTGGAATACAAAGAGGAACCTTGGAAGGACCGTCATTTTAACCGACTGCACCCTACCCGCCAACGAGAGTGGCAACATATCCCATCTTTTAAACTCCTCCTCCATCTGCTCCACCAACCATGCCAAATTGAGCTTGTGCAGGGCCCCCCAACTCCTAGCCACCTGGATCCCCAGGTACCGAAAGCTCCTTTCCGCCCTCTTCAGTGGAAGCTCGTCTGTCCCCCTTCCCTGGTCCCCTGGGTGTACCACAAAGAGCTCACTCTTCCCCACGTTAAGCTTATATCCAGAAAGGTCCCCAAACTCCCTGAGGATCCGCATTACCTCCGACATCCTCTCCACTGGGTCCGCCACATACAATAACAGGTCATCGGCAGACAGCGACACCCGGTGTTCCTCTCCCCCCGAACCAATCCCCTCCAGTTTCTGGACTCCCTCAGTGCCATGGCCAGAGGCTCAATTGCCAATGCGAACAACAAAGGGGATAAGGGACACCCCTGCCTCATCCCCCGGTACAGCCAAAAGTACTCCGACCTCCGCCGGTTCGTGGCCACGCTCGCTACCGGGACTTTATAAAGTAGCCTAACCCACCTGATGAACCCCTCCCCGAACCCAAACCTCCACCGCACTTCCCAAAGATACTCCCACTCCACCCTATCGAAGGCCTTCTCCGCGTCCATAGCCGCCTCTACCTCTGCTTCCCCCTCCACTGAAGGCATCATAATTACATTAAGGAGCCTCCGCACATTGGTGTTCAACTGTCTACCCTTCACAAATCCTGTCTGATCCTCGTGAATCACCCTCGGGACACAGTCCTCAATTCTTGTAGCTAGCACCTTCGCCAGCAACTTCGCGTCGACATTGAGGAGCGAGATCGGCCTGTACGACCCTCACTGTGATGGGTCCTTGTATCGCTTCGAGATCAGCGCCCTGGACATTGTCGGGGGCAGGGCCCCGCCCCCTCCCTCGCCTCATTGAAAGTCCTCACTAGCAGTGGGTCCAACAAGTCCATGTACTTCCGATAGAATTCTATCGGGAACCCATCCGGCCCCGGTGCCTTCCCTGCCTGCTGATGCAACCATCAATTCACTCAAAGACATGAGGAGAAGTAAACCATGGTTTTAATCAGCTGAGAACAGTGCCTGCCTGCGACTCGTACAGAACTGCCTGCAGGTCAGCTGCTCTTTATACTTCCTCTAAAGGGGAGGAGCCATGGGCAGAGCCCGTACATGCCCCAACATATCCCCCTGTGGGTGAAGCCACACAATGGCCCATAGGTGGAGTCCACAGGGTTAACAACATAACAGCAGAATATGATACAAATGCACTGGTGAATTCTTAGCACTGTACATTCACCACATTCACCCGCTGTTAAAAAATGAAGTCCAGTGGGGGTGACGGGCTCATAGGTTCAGCCGGTCCGGTGCACGGATCGTGCGCTGCTATCGTCGAAGCACTGGTGTTGCATCCGGTCCGGGTGGCTGTGGAAGTGGTTCCGGAGCAGGCACAGGCGTGGACTCCGGGAGCGGCTCTTCTGGAGCTTCGTTCCTGTGGACCGGTGTGGTGGGTGGGAGGGAGCGCGGGAGACACATAGGGGTGGGGGCGCTGGACATGGTAGGTTGGACGGGATATAGGTGGGGGCTGCGGTGGTGGTGGTGGTGGTGGTGGAGCCTGCGGGCGCCAGGTCCCGGAGAGAGATGGTATCTTGTCGGCCATCGGGGTGTTCGACATAAGCATATTGTGAGTTGGACCCTCTATAAAAGGGGGTCGGTCTTACGGCTCCGAACGTGTTTTCGGAGGAGGACTGGTCCCGGTGTCTTCAGCCAGGACGGAAGCGAGGCCCCTGAGGTACCTCCCCTAGGGAAAACAAACAAGCGGTCATGGGGAGTCTGGTTTGTGGCCGTTCAAAGGAGGGACCTGATAGAGTGGAGCGCATCGGGGAGAACCTCCTGCCTGTGAGAAATTGGGAGATTCCTGGACCGCAGGGTCAGTAGGACGGTCTTCCAGACCGTCGCGTTCTGTCTCTCCACCTGCCCGTTTCCCCTGGGGTTTTAACTGGTCATCCTGTTCGAGGCAATGCCCTTACTGAGCAGGTACTGACGCAGTTCGTCGCTCATGTACGACGAGTCCCAGTCACTGGACCTCGGACCTAATGAACGTCCTGTCCTGCATGCTATACCACCTGCTTCTGGTGGCGACTGGCTTGCAGTCGGCGGTGAGGTTTGCGAAGAGAGGGGGAGGGTCGACTTTTAGGGTCACAAGGCTGCATATGGTGAGTGGGGGTAGGGGCCCCCTGAACTTAAGAGTAAGGCTCCTGAGGTGACATTGGAAGTCGAGTCCCAATAGGAGAGGCGCGCAGAGGTCTGGGAGCACAAATAGTTTAAAATTAGCGTACTCAACGCCCTGTATCGCTAGGGTTGCAGTAGTGCACCCTTGGATTTGCACCTAGTGTGACCCAGAGGCGACGGAGATGGTTTGTTGCGTCGGGAAAATTGGGAGCGAGCAGCATCTTACCATGTCCAGGTGACTGAAGCTCTCTGTGCTCCCGGAGTCGAAAAGGCAGGGCGTCTCGTGCCCGTTAACCCGGACGGCCATCATGGAGCTCCGGAGGTGCTTGGGTCGTGACTGGACAAGGGTGACCGCGCTGAGTTGCGGGTAGCCGGCGGCGTGATCGGAGATGCTGCGGCGGCCCCGCGATGACTGTCCGTGTAGATCGTACGCGTCGAGTGGCGTAGCAGATGGTGGCCAAGATGGCGGCCCCCATTGGTCGAGCGTGGCGGGTGGTGAGGAAGATGGCATCCAAGATGGCGGCCCCCATGGATTGCACGTGGCCGGCCGCGTGGGGGAGGATGGCCAAGATGGCGGCCCCCGTGAGTCGCACGTGCTGTGAGGGCTGGAAGATGGCTGCCCCACTGATAGCACGAGGCTGAGGCATCTGCAGGGGGCGGAGTATGCAGGCACGCTGCCACCCTACGGGGTCTGTGAGTTAGAGTTCTTGGACCTGGACAGGCAAACTTTGGCGAAGTGTCCTTTTCGCCCGCAGCTGTTGCAGTTCGCGTTGCGGGCCAGGCAGTGCTACCGGGGGTGTTGGGACTGGCCGCAAAAATAGCAGGGTAGCCCCCCATGATGGGCGGGTGGCCGCGCAGCACAGGCCTGGTGTAATCTCTGGTCGGGGGTCCACGAGGGGGTCGCGTGGTCGGCCGGGAACGCAGTAAGGCTCTGAAAAGAAACCTCCAGAGAGGTGGCCAACTTTACCGTTTTGTCCTGGTCCTGGGCCCCTTTTTTGAGCAGGCGCTGTCTCACATAATTCGACCGGACTCCCGCCAAGTAGACGTCTCGGACAGCGAGCTCCATGTGCTGAGTGGCCATAACGGCCTGGTAATTACAGTTGCATGCAAGGGCTTTGAGTTTGCGTAGGTAGTCATCTAGCAACTCCCCGGGGCGCTGGCGGCGAGTGGTGAAGACATGTCGCACGTAGACCTCGTTCACAGGCCGTATGTAGAGGCGATCGAGCAGCGCGAGGACAACTGGACAGAAATGCGTTGGCTCACCCGCGCGTGGAGGAGGCTCAGCTTCTGTTCATCAGTGACGGATGGCGAGGTAGGCCTTGAAGGATCGAAGCCAGTGCGAAAAAATGTCTTTCGCCTCAGCGGCCTGCGGATCGAGTTCCAGTCTGTCAGGTTTGAGGGCTGATTCCATAGTTGTATTTAAGCTGATAAAAAATTGATGCGACCATCAATTCACTCAATGACACGAGGAGAAGTAAACCATGGTTTTAATCAGCTTAGAACAGTGCCTGCCTGCGACTGGTGCAATACTGGGAACTGCCTGCAGGTCAGCTGCTCTTTATACTTCATCTTAAGGGGAGGAGCCATGGGCGGGCCCATATATGCCCCAACTTATCCCCCTGTGGGTGAAGCCACACAATGGCCCATAGGTGGAGCCTACAGGGTTAACAGCATAACACAACAGCAGAATGATACAAATGCACTGGTGAATTATTAGCACTATACATTCACCACACCTGCATGCTCTCTAGCCCCTTGATCAGCTCCTCCAGCCCAATCGGTGCCCCCAACCCAACCACCTGCTCCTCCTCCACCCTTGGGAAGCTCAGCCAATCTAAAAATCGCCGCATCCCCCCTCCCCATCGGGGGCTCAGACCTTTACAGCTCCTCATAAAAGTCCCTGAATGCCCCATTTATTCCCACCGCACTCCGCACCGTGTTCCCCCCTTTATCCCGAACTCCACCAATCTCCCTCGCTGCCTCCCGCTTACGGAGCTGATGTGCCAGCATCCGGCTCGCCTTCTTCCCATACTCGTACACCGCCCCTTGCGCTTTCCTCCACTGCACCTCTGCCTTCCTGGTAGTCAACAAGTCGAATTCGGTCTGGAGGCTTTGTCGCTCCTTAAGTAGTCCCTCCTCGGGGGCCTCTGCATAGCTCCTATCCACCCTTAATATCTCCCCCACCAATCTCTCCATCTCTCTCCTCTCCTTATGGGCCCTAGTGGAGATTAGCTCTCCCCTGACCACCGCCTTCAGCGCCTCCCAGACTACCCCCACCTGCACCTCCCCATTGTCATTGGCCTCTAAGTATCTTTCAATACACCCCGAATCTGCCCGCACACCTCCTCATCCGCCAACAGTCCCACATCAAGGTGCCACAGCGGGCGCTGGTCTCTCTCCTCCCCCAACTCCAGCTCCATCCAATGCGGGGCATGGTCTGAAATAGCTATGGCCGAATATTCCGTGCCCTCCACTCTCGGGATTAGCGCCCTACTCATAATGAAAAAATCTATCCGGGAGTAGGCTTTATGGACGTGGGGAAAAAAGGAAAATTCCCTGGCCCTCGGCCTGGCAAACCTCCATGAGTCCACTCCCCCCATCTGGTCCATAAACCTCCTAAGCACCTTGGCCGCCGGCCTCTTACCCGTCCTGGACCTAGAGCGGTCCAGTGCTGGGTCCAACACCGTGTTGAAGTCCCCCCCCATTATCAGGCTCCCTGCCTCCAGGACCGGAATCCGACCCAGCATGTGCCTCATGAATCCGGCATCGTTCCAATTCGGGGCGTATACTAGTACCACACGCACTAGTACCACACGCACCCCCTGCAACTTACCACTCACCATCACGTACCGACCTCCATTATCTGCCACGATGTTCAGCGCCTCCAACGACACCCGCTTCCCCACCAAAATCGCCACCCCTCTATTCTTCGCATTCAACCGCGAATGGAAAACCTGCCCTACCCACCCCTTTCTCAGCCTAACCTGATCAACCACCTTCAAATGCGTCTCCTGGAGCATAACCACATCTGCCTTCAGTCCCTTTAGGTGCGCGAACACCCGGGCCCTCTTGACCGGCCTGTTCAGGCCTCTCACATTCCAAGTTATCAGCTGGATCAGGGGACTTCCCAACATCCCCCCCCCTCCCCCGCCGACTAGCCATCTCCCTTTCTAGGTCAGCCACGTGCCCGCGCCCCCCGCACCCTCCATTCCCCCAGGCGGCGGACCCCCGCCCCGACTCTCTCTCTGAACACCAGCTCCCCTTTGGCCAATGCAGCAGCAACCCAGTTCCCCCCGCCCCACTCCCCCCCACTCCCCCCCCAGCTGGGTCCCCCTCTAGCTGTATTGCTCCCCCCATGGCACTCCCGTATGTCAGTTGACTCCTGCTGACCCCGGCTTCTCCCTTCACTCCAAAGACCCCCAGTGTGAGAATCCCCTTATCCTCCTGGCAATCCTCTCCAGCACCGCCCTTCCGCCCCGGCCCCGCCCCCTTCCTTCCTTTGCGCGGGAAAAAGCCCGCGCTTTCCCACCATGCTGGCCCCACCCTCTCTGGCGCAGCTCCCTTTTTGCAGCCTTGTCTCAACTTCCCCACCCCGGGCCTCCAACTCCCCACCCCCGACCCGCGGGGCCGCATCATTCCAACAACCGATGCACACACTCCCACACAGCCCCCACTTCGAACCATTTCACCCCACCACACCCAGCATCAAAGAAAAACAGAACAGAGCATCCCCCAAAACACAGTAACCTCCCTAGGCACCCCCTCCCAACAAACCCTCAGTTCAAGTCCAACTTTTCAGTTTGGATAAAAGTCCACGCCTCCTCCGGCATCTCGAAGTAATGGTGCCGATCCTGAAACATGACCCACAATCGCCCCGGCTACAGCATCCCGAATTTCACCCCCTTCCGATGCAGAACCGCCTTAGCCCGGTTGTAGCCGGCCCTCTTCTTGGCCACATCCGCGCTCCAGTCCTGATATATACGGATCTCTGTGTTTTCCCACCTGCTGCCCCGTTCCTTTTTGGTCCATCTCAGGACACACTCCCTGTCCACAAAGCGGTGGAACCGCACCAGTACCGCCCGCGGCGGCTCGTTGGCCTTGGGCCTCCTCACCAGGACTCGGTAAGCCCCATCCGAAGATTCTTCCTCCTCGACCGATTCTCCATGTCCTCAAACTTTTCCTGCCACTTCTTGTGCAGCGCCTCATGCGCCTCCACCTTCACCGCCAGGCCCAAGATCTCATCCTCGTTCTCGGAGGCCTTTTGCTGCACCTCTTGGATCATTGCCCTTTGGGCCTTCTGGGTCTCGACCAGCTTGTCAACCAACGCCTTCATCAGCTCCAGCAGCTCTGCCTTCAGGACCGCAAAGCAGCGCTTGAGGAACTCCTGCTGCTCCTGCGACCATAGCGCCCACGCTGCTTGGTCGCCATCTGCCGCCATCTTGCTTCTCCACCCTCGCACTTTCCGCTGCACCAAAATCACTTTTTCCACCGCTCTACTCCTGGTCCAATCCATACAGTGCCGGGGGAATCGTACTGTCACCTGCCCACACTGGGAACCGTCGAACAAATGCCGTTGGGGCCCCTCAAAAGAGCCCAAAAGTCTGTTTCTGACGGGAGCTGCCAAACGTGCGACCTAGCTCCGCATAGCCGCAACCGGAAGTCCAAGAGATAGTCTTTTGATGGCAGAGGGAACAGCAGTACACCTGCGTGGTCTGGCTTCAGCTACAACACTGAAAACAAAACTAAAACACACCCTGCAGCAAACAGCCAAAAATGAAAGTAAAAAGCTGACAGACAACCCATTTCTTAAAGGTACATTTCTTAAACACCCATCTCTTAAAGGTACTCTCACATGACACCTCCCCCCAAGAAAAAAAAACCCGTCAACTTCAAGATGGATTCATTTTTCACCTTTTCACTATCTTTTAACAAATGCACACAGTAAATATACTTTCTCGTTTCAAAAAACAACACACGCAAACAGGTATAATAATATAGTCCATTTTTTTTCTTCTTCCTCCAACTAGAATCCTTCTCGATAGACAGTCTCTTTGGACAAGAAGGTCTCTGCATGATCCATCCATTTCTCTACGCCTCAGCATTTCTCTTCAAAGTCAAATACATTAGTTCAATTTGATCACAGAGTCCCTTGTAATTCCCCAACATATGAGCATTGGTTATCACAGCTTTCAGGCAGTCAAATGCCTGTTGAAACTCCGCTGTCCATTGAAATTTACGACATTTCTTCAGCAAGTCTATCAGTGGAGCAATCACGCTGCAAAACGTTTGCACAAATGTTCGATCAAATCCACTCATGCCAAGAAATCGCATTATTTCCCTTCGTCTTGAGGGTATCGGAAACTCCTCAAGGAAAGCGACTTGGGCTTTTCCAAATTCACTTTTGGCTAGGTTTATCACCAAACCAGCCTCCTGAAGTCGATCGAATAACTCCATCAGATGTTTCAAATGTTCTGTCCATGCCTGGCTGAAGATTACCAGATCGTCAATGTATACCGCACAATTGGGTTATCCTGAAACAACTTTGTTAGTTAACCATTGAAATGTGGCTGGTGCGTTTTTCATGCCAAATGGCATAACTTTGAATTGGTATATACCATCTGGAGTCACAAAAGCTGAAATCTCCTTCGCCCTTTCGGATAAAGGTACCTGCCAGTAACCTTTAAATAAACCAAGTTTGGAAATAAAACCTGATTGTTCCACTTTCTCAATGCAATCCTCCAGACGTGGGATACGATAAGAGTCCGTTCTTGTCACTGCATTAACCTTTCTATAGTCCATACACAACCATTGGGTACCGTCTGGTTTTGGTATCATCACTATGGGTGAGCTCCATTGGCTGCAACCCACTTCCACTATGCCATTTTTAAGCATACTCTCAATCTCTTTGTTAACCTGTGCCAATTTTAAAGGGTTAAGTCTATATGTATGTTGTTTGATTGGAACAGCATTTCCCACATCTACATCATGCATAGCCATTTTAGTACTTCCCAATTTATCTCCACAAATATGCCCATGTGATATCAATAACTCTTTCAGGTCAGTCCGTTTTTCCTCTGGAAGGTAACTCAACAATTTATCCCAATTTTTAAGAACAGCCTCGTTTTCCAATTTAATTTGAGGTATGTCAAATTCACAGTCATCTGGATTTGGTTCGTCACTTTGACTTAGAATCATTAAAACCTCCTCCTTTTTCTCTGCTTCCCTTTCAAAGTACCTTTTAAGCATATTCACATGACACATTCAGTGAGTCTTCCTTCTATCTGGTGTTTTTACCACAGAATTCACCTCACTTAATTTCCTTTCAATCTGATAAGCTCTACAAAACCTTGCTTTTAAAGGTTCACCGACCACTGGTAACAGTACTAAAACATTATCTCCACTGGCAAAACTATGAACTTTGGATTTCTTGTCCGCTACCCGTTTCATCACATTTTGTGCAACTTTCAAATGTTGACTAGCCAATTCACTTGCTCTATTTAATCGTTCCCTAAAATTTGACACATAATCCAATAATGTAATTTCTGATTTCTCACTCACCAATTTTTCCTTAATCAATTTAAGTGGTCCTCTTACCTCATGACCCAAAATTAGTTCAAAAGGACTAAATTTGGTTGATTCATTAGGTGCATCCCTAATTGCAAACAGTACGAATGGAATTCCTTTATCCCAATCCTCTGGATAATCGTGACAATAAGCCCTCAACATTGTCTTTAATGTCTGATGCCACCTTTCTAACACTCCCTGCGATTCTGGATGGTACGTAGTTGCTTTAAATTGTATTATTCCTAAACTATCCGTAACTTCTTTGAATAACCTGGAGGTAAAATTTGATCCTTGATCCGATTGTATTTCTGTGGGTAGTCCATATCTGGTAAAGAATTTAAGTAACTCCACAATCTTTTTAGCTGTAATATTATGTACTGGAATGGCCTCTGGAAACCTAGTAGACACATCCATTATCGTCAAAAGATATTGATTCCCACTTTTCGTTTTAGGAAGCGGTCCTATGCAATCAATTAGGACCCATGTAAAAGGTTCCTCAAATGCTGGAATGGGTATTAAGGGCGCTGGTTTTATCACTGCTTGAGGTTTCCCTGCCATTTGGCATGTGTGACATGATTGACAAAATTTAACTACATCTTTATGTAGTCCAGGCCAATAAAAATGTTTCTAGATTTTAGCTTGAGTTTTCCTTATTCCCAAATTACCTCCCACTGGTACCTCATGTGCAACTCGCAAAACCTCCTTTCTATACCCTACCGGCAATACTACTTGATGAACTTCTGCCCACTTTTCATCCGCCTGCATATGTAAAGGTCTCCATTTTCTCATCAAGACATCACTTTACGGTAATAACACTCTGGTATCCACTCAGATTCCTCTTCCGTGTATGCTTTCTGATACATCCGTTTTATTTCTACATCTTTCTGTTGTAACTCCACCAATTTTCCTGAACTAAAAATATCCGCCTCATCCTCCACCTGTTCTTGCTCTTTTTCAACATCTGATCACAAATCGTTTCTGATAATTGCACTTCAACTTCATCTTCACTCTCTGATTTCTCCTCTTGTCTCAACCTGTGACTTTTCAACTTTGTTACTACACAATCCGGAAAAATCCCAGGGTATTCGTCCTTCAACACTTCAGTTGTCTGATTCTCTACTGACTTATCCACCACAGTAGGCATCACTCCCACCTGCGATCCAGCTATATCATTACCCAAGATAAACTGTATTCCCGGACAAGATAGTTTCTCTATTACTCCTATTATCACTTCACCACTCTTCACTGGACTTTCCAACCTTACCTTATATAATTGAACACTACTCCTCTCACCCTGAATTCCACATATTACCACCTTTTCTGGCAACATTCTTCCCAAACTACATAAGTCCTCATCTCTTACAATTAAAATTGACTAGCTCCCGTATCTCTTAAAATTGTGACTGCTTTACCTGCTCCTCCTGATACACATGAGTAAACTTTACCCACACAAGTAAATTCTTTAAAGAGATCTGGCACCTTCTTATCAATCACCTCTTGATCAGGCTGTACAATCTTTTGCACCTCCTTCTCTTCACTTGGGCTTTCCTTTACCACTTTAAAAAATCCCATTGTCTTATCCTGTTTTACCACATCAGCCTTCCCAGTGCTTTTCTTCAACCACCAACACTGTGACTTTACATGGCCTAGTTTATTACTGTGAAAACATTTTAAACTTTTCATTTCTTTTCCACCCTCCTGGATTTGTTTTTTTCATCTGAGGTACACTCTCCTTATTATTTCCCATCAGATCACCTTTACCTCTACCACTTGAGTATTTCTCATGTCCCCAGTTTCGATCCCTCACAGGCTGAAACTGATGTCAGAAACCAAGCTTTGATTTATGAACTAATTCATAATCATCTGCCATTTCTGCTGCTAATCTCGCAGTTTTAACCCTCTGTTTTTCCACGTAAGTTCTCACTACATCAGGAATTGAATTTTTAAACTCCTCCAAAAGTATAATTTCTCTGGTTTGATCTATTTTCAAAGCCCTTATCCATCGATGAAAATTACTCTGTTTGAGCCTTCCAAATTCCATGTATGTTTGACAAAATTCTTTCTTTAAATTTCTAAAACTTTGTCTGTGGGCTTCAGGCACTAGTTCATACGCACCTAAGATGGATTTTTTCACCTCCTCATATGTCCCAGATACCTCCTCCGGTAGTGATGCAAACACTTCACTAGCCCTACCTACCAGCTTTGTTTGAATCAGTGGCCATTTCATTTGTTTAGCCACCTTCTCAATTAAATGAAAAAGGCTTCCACCTCCTTCTCGTCAAATCTTGGCAATGCTTGAACATATTTAAATAGATCCCCACCAAGCCTTCGACTATGACGCTCTTTCTCACTATCCTCCTCACTATCATCCAACTGTACGTTTCCCTTTACGTCTGCCAATTTTAACTGACTGTTATGTTTCATGGCCATTTTCTGAAGTTCAAACTCTCTCTCTTTATCTTTTTTCCTGATCTGTATCTCCCTTTCTCTTTCTTTTTGTTCTGCTAGGGCTATGCTTTCTTTTCTCCTTTCTTCTCTGTCCTTTTCTTTTTCCTCTCTCTCTCTTTCTTTTTGCTCTCTTTCTTTTTCCTCTCTCTCTCTTTCTTTTTCCTCTCCATCTCTTTCTCTCTTTCTTTTTCCTCTTTCTCGTAGTCAAGCTGCTTTAATTCTTTCTCATGTTCCATTTGTTTAATTTGTAACTGAATTTTTGCCATTTCCAATGAGTCAAACAGTATCTCGGGCAACTTTAAATGCTTAGCCACCGCCATAATTACCTCATCTTTTCGCATATTGTCAGGTAATGTTAACTGCAATGTTTTAGCCAAATCTAACAGTCTGCTTTTAGTCTCTGTCCGTAAGGTACTGCGTGTGACTGCCTCCACCCCCAAAAACTTCAGAGCCTCTGAAAGAGCCATTGTCGACAACACACTCCCCACTTAAACTAAAATACCACACCTGAAAAGCAACCACAATATGCTCACCCCTCACTGTCTTTAAGTTCACTAAGCCAATCCAATAGATAGACTTTTATCCCCCTCGAGCTTCAAATTTGTTATGGGCCTGAGTTTAGAGAACCCCAAAGTGTATCATGGTGTTCACCTGACCCACAACTTTTAATAGATTGTGGTATGGGGAGCACACAGCCCACTCTACAGGTGTGGTACAGCAGAAATGGAAAAGCATTTTTTAAAGCAAAACAATGTTTATTCTATGAACTCAAGTTAACCTTTTAAACACATACAGTGAACATCTTAGCAACCATCAATTCAAATACAACCCCCAAAGAATACAACACTAAGTAATCCTCAATAACTTCCCAAACAACATCCAGAAGACCCAAGAAACACCTTTTAACAGAAGCACATTAGGTTTACATTCACTACTGAGAACATCTATAATTCTGAATTCACCAAATGATCACGAGATAGTCTTTTGACGGCAGAGAGAACAGCAGTACCCCTACTTGGTCTGGCTTCATTTCCAACACTGAAAACGAAACTAAAACATACCCTGCAGCAAACAGCCTAAAACAAAAGTAAAAAGCTGACAGACAGCCCAGCTCCATCCACACTCTGACATCACTGATAAACATTTCTTAAAGGTACATTTCTTAAACACCCATTTCTTAAAAGTACTCTCACATGACACTACTAATATTTTGTATCGGTGCTCTCGATAATGCATCTGCGAGGATCAAATATTTGCTTGGCTTGTAGATGAGATTGAAGTCATAGCATTGTAACTTCATCATCAACCTTTGAATGCACGGAGACACCTTGTTGAGATTTTTCTTGATAATGTTAACCAAAGGATGATGATCTGTCTCAGCTGTGAAAGTTAGAAACCCATACACGTAGTCTTGGAATTTCTCCAAGCCTACAACGAAACCAGGCATTATTTTTTGATTTGAGCGTACCTCTGCTCCATTTTTGTCATGGATCGTGATGTATACACGACTAGTTTCCGATCGTTATGCTCGAGTTGCAGAAAAATTGTTTCCAGACCATCTTTGGACGTGTCTGGTGACATTTTAATCTGCTTAGATGGGTCAAAAAATATGAGAACTGGTGCGGTAGTTAGTGAAGTCTTGAGCTTCTTCCACTGTTGTTCATGTTGCTCAGTCCAAGTGAAATCCGTCGTCTTGTGCAGGAGATCGCATGGATGTGTTGTTTTTGCTGACAGTTTGGACTGAATTTCCCTATAAAATTGATCATACCCATCACTCTTAAGATCGCTTTCTTGTCGTGTAGTTTTGACATGTTGAGAATTGCTTGGATTTTGTCCTTGTCAAGTTCAATGCCATGTGATGAGAGCTTGTCACCGAGGAATTTAACCTCAGTTACTCCAAATTGGCACTTTTGCTTGTTGAGCTTCAGCCAATTTTTCCTGACACTCGTTAGAACTATAAGCAACCTCAGATTGTGCTCTTCTATGGTTGAGCCCCAAGTAATATCATCCCCATATACACATACTCACGTACACCTTTGATGCCTTCGACTATCTGCTCCATGGCATGGTGAAAATTTTCTGATGCCGAAATTATGCCAAACAGCATACTCAAAAAGCAGTACCATCCAAATTATGTACCATATTACTAGTGCAGTAATTTATACTTTATTCCTCTAGCTTAGTCTGTCAGTCTGAGGTCACCTGACTCTATCATTCACTTATATACTAGTGAGACTCCTAGTGGATTACAGCACAACCATTATATCACGATGAGTTTTCAGGCAGTGTGCACCTTGTTGAAGGCTGTTCCTGCTTTGCTAGCCGTGCGCTGGGTCAGCTTTAAAAAATGGTGCCTGGATCATCGAACGTCTGATTTGATGGTCAGGTGGGCGAATCAGAGGCCGCCTCCGAGCGATGTACCACGGAACCCGTGACATCAAGTTTTTTTTCTAAGTGCCAGACTATATGGCAGAGAAAGCCGACAACCCTGCTTTTTACACCCAACATCGGCCTTTGTCGATATCAGAGAAAATCCTGGCCTGTGTTACTACTCTCAAAGGTTGTTAAACTGGAATTTTTTTAATAGGTTATAGATTTTAAATCACTCATGCAGGTGTCTCCTGCCTTGAAATAGGTAGACAACTCACACTGATTGTATTTCTATCCTTTTTATTAGCCAGCACACCATATTTGGGCATGCATCGTTGCTTTGAGGATGAGTATGCTGCTCCAAACTTGACCAAGTATATACTACATCACGACTCACCTGATGAAGGAGCTGCGCTCCGAAAGCTAGTGATTCCATACAAACCTATAGGACTTTGATCTGGTGTCGTAAGACTTCTTGCAGTGCTAACCCCAGTCCAATGCTGGCATCTCCACATCAAGTATGTACTTGTCAGAGTAATATAAAGGTCATAATGCCAAGTACTGTAGATACACAATAAAGATTGGGACCATATGCAGAATTCAACACAATTTCAGAGCTTTCCCTACTAAGGCTGCTCCACTAGTCGCATGAAAATGAAATGACCTTTTCCTGGCATCACAACTTTCAGTGGAGTCAGCAGCAGCAGTTACATACTATCCCTGATGCTGGATTTTCAGCCGAAAACTGAGGAAGGTATAACTTGTTGGAATACAATAAGTAGCAAGTATTTGGTGAATTGATACTTACCACAACACCCTACACATTGATCACTTGTAATGATGTTTTTGCCAAATCCTGGTTTGCAATGATCTACTTTCACACCATTCAAAGAGTTAGCGATGTATTGAATATTTTGGAACTTTCCTTTAAAGGGGTAGTCCTCAATGAAAGATCTGATTCGTGTGTATGCCTGTTGAAGAACAATGTACAAAATGAATATGTAATTTTCACTACATATCAATTTACACAATGCAAACAAGACAAGAGTTTCTATTGATGTCAAAGACATTTTCTATATTTTTTAAAGGATTGTATGATTTTTTAAAACCCAGCTTTTAAACTATATTTTCTATTCATTCACACAATATAAGTACTTTAAGTACCTGTCAAATACAATGGACATCACAAAGTGTCCAATCTCTCTGCTCTTCCAACATGGGGCAGATCTGATATGATTTTGACATGCCTGGATTTTTGGATTGAGCTCATTTTTTAAAGGTCCAATGTATCCCCTGCGTATATATGCCCCTTAATTGAGAGCTACAACTAGAATTGGAGGGCAAATATAGCCGGTGCTGGAGTCTTACAGTAATCAGCTGTAGGACCGTCTGCCAGTTGTGCAAAAGCAGCAGCCAAAAGACCTCTAGACCAGAGGATCCTTTTGAAGTTTCTATAACTTAGTTGCCTGTCCCTTTCAGGCTCAATCTTTTGGCAAACCTCATGCCCAGCGTAGGTAAAGGAAACTGGTTGGAATATTTAGGCCGCTCCCAATCTGCTTCTCTAGCTGTCTAATGTTCCTCCACCCACCTTAGTTAGGAGTGCGTAATACTAGAGAAAGATTCTGTGATAACTTGAGCAAGACCTGGTTTGCTCCAAACAAATGTAAACTTTATTGGGAACACACATTGAGATATTTACAGGCTTTTCGTCATCTTACTACCCAGAGCACAGCACTGGACCACCCACTGGTTGATTGACAGGAGAGATGGGCAACAACTCCCATTACCACAATTCCTCCTCCCTTAAGTTCCTTATACAAACTACACAACGTTAGCAATGCCTCTCGGCTTTACCTTCCCCTCTTTTACAAATGAAGTCAGTGAGATGCTCTGCGGATAGGTGAGAGCAAGGTAACTCTACCAGGGGAGATTCCAGATCAGCAATCACAGGGTCTTAAGCCACACTCGTTTGGGGTGTTTATCTTGCTTCAAATAAATCTTTTCAGTATTTCCTCAAGGTTGGTTAAATCTACAGCTTCAGTTAAGTGTACAACTATATTTGCAAGTCCCTGCAGGACACTGAAAAATGGCATATGTGGATGAAACTCCAAAAAGCAAGTGGATGTACTGATAGAGGTCTCTGAGTATTGATTGTCACATACTCCCTTGATGTGCTGTCCAATTACAATTGTTGAGAGGAATGATTCATATTGAGCTTGGTGAATGACTTGCCTCCTGGTAACTTGCCGTACAAGTCATTGATTCGAGCAATGGGGTACTCATCTAACATTGCTGCTCTGTTGATCATCAGCTTTTAGTCACTGCACAGATGTACGGTCTGCTCTCGCTTAAGAGCGGGGCAATGAATGATGGGTGTGGCCCACTCAGAAAACTGAACAGGCTGAATTATTCCCAGGTTTTCCAACCTACACAACTCTGCTTCCACTTTTTCTCTGAGGGAGTAAGACACTGGCCAGGCCTTGAGAAAGCATGGTGTCGCCTGAGGATCAATGTGTATTTTAGCTTGCATGCCCAACAGTTTTCCCAACTCATCCTGAAAATAATTGTCATAATTCTTCAAAAGGTCTGGAATTCCATCGGTCATCAAATGAAATATTTCAGACCAGTCTAGTTTATTTTTTGTAGTCAATCCCGACCCAAAAGGTTGGGCCGCCCTCCTCCTACAACCATCAGAGGAAGCTGAGTTATCTGATCGTGGGACTCTTTTGCTAACCTTTTAAGAGAAGAACTCTCAATTATTTAATTTTTGCAGGTCTGGTGTAAGTTGAATTCTGTCAACTTTCCTGGTCTTTAATATTCCAGCGCTTTTGGAATCTGGGCAGGGCCCCTTTTTTAAAAAGTAGTGAGCTGTCAACTCTGCAGCAATGCATTCCTTTGTTTACATTTCAAAACTATGTCTTGACTTAATGGGTGCGATTTACCAGCCGGGTCCCGTCAGAATCGGGATGGGACGCAGGCGATAGATCCCGCAAGAGGCTTCTTCTGGGATTCACGATGGTCGTTGCGCCTTGCAAGATCTAATGAGATCCCACAAAACATTGCGATCTGGATCCACGCAGGATCTAGACTTGCATAGTTAAGTGAGTTTATCTGCACTACTTATCTGTAGTGGGTCGGATCTCGAACAACGATGAGTCAGAGTACAGGAGGGAGATAGAGAACCAAGTGGTGTGATTTACCATCAAAAATCTCTCCCTCAACGTCAGCAAAACTAAGGAGCTGCTCATTTTCTCCAGGAAGCAAAGTATCGTACATATCCCTGTCTGCAGCAATGGTGCCAAGGTGGAGATGGTTGACAACTTCAAATTCCTAGGTGTGTATATCACCAACAATCTGTCCTGGTCCACCCATATCGACGCTACGACCAAGAAAGCACAACAGCGACTCTATGTCCTCAGGAAACTAAAGAAATCCAGCATGTCCACATTGACTCTTACCAATTTTTACTGATGCACCATAGAAAGCATCCTATCTGGCTGCATCACAGCCTGGTATGGCAACTACTCGGCCCAAGACCGTAAGACACTACAGAGAGTCGTGAACATAGCTCAATCCATCATGCAACCCGCCTCTCATCCATTGACTCTGTCTACACCACCTGCTGCCTTGGGAAAGCGGGCAGCATAATCAAAGACCCCTCCACTCGAGTTATTCTCTCTTCCAACTTCTTCCATCGGGCAGGAGATACAAAAGTCTGAGAACACGCACTAATAGGTTCAAAAATAGCTTTTTCCCCGCTGTTACCAGACTCATGAATGACCCTTTTTTGGACTGAACTGATCTTTTCACACATTTTCTCTATTGAGTAGTACTACACTCCATATGCTTCACCCGATGTATGTGTCTATGTATTTACATTGTATACCTATCCCATGTCCTATGTTTTTTTATGTACTGAATGATTTGGCTGGACTATACGCAGAACAATACTTTTCACTGTACCTCGGTGACAATAAATCATATCCAATCCAATCCTAGTATGCTGTTCTAAATAAATCCAACAGTATTCTCCCATAACTGATATTATTAGCTACCAGCAATCACATGCATCTCCTTTGTGACATGTATGTGTGGTCAGTGGAAAGTTTGTCCCACCGATCCCCATTGACTTCAGTTTATTAGAGTTCCATGAAGACACATTGCATCCCTTTGTTTTCAAGGGAAGTCACTCTCATCCCTCTCCTAGTCTTAAGTTCTTGTTTGGACCAAGATTATAATGAGCTCTGAGTTGGGTGGTCCAACCCAAGTAGAACCCAAATTGACCTTTGGTGACTAGGCAATTGGTGAGTAAATATCATGTGATGTGATTGTTAATAACTCCTTCTGTCACTGGTGCTGATGATGGCAGTTGATTGATAGAGCTCTATAGTGTGTTCATTGGATTTGTCCAGCTTTTTGTTCTTTTCTTATTCTTTCATGGGATATGGACTTCGCTGTCTGGTATTTATATCCATCCCTAATTGCCCTTGAAATGAACTTGGCTTGCTAGGCCATTTCAGAGGGCATTTAAGAGTCAACCACATTGCTGTGGGTCTGGAATCACATGTAGGCCAGACCAGGTTAAGAATGGCAGATCCCCCCCTCCCCCCGCCACTAGAGAACATTAGTGAACCAGATGGGTTTTGAGACAATCAATTATGGTTTCATGTTATTCCAGATATTTATTGAATTCAAATTTCAGCATTTGTTGTAGTAGGATTCGAACCCTTGTCCCCAGAGCATTACCATGGGTCTCTGGATTATTAATAAAGTGACAGCACTACAACATTACCGTCTCCCATAGACTTCCTGCAATGGTTATTTTACATTGTACACTATTTTATGTATTATCTTACAATGAAGATGCTCTATGCCAAGTATAGATTCCCTCTTACAGTAGGCTATCAAAGTAATTCTCATTGAAGGGGCATGTTCTAATATGCTTGCAGAGCTACTCTTACATCTAGAAAATGAACTACTAAGTTAAAATGACACAGCAGTCCTTTAAGAGCATCTGCTCAAATGATTCTCTGTCTGGTTCACTCATTGCACTTGGACAGCAGCCCTGGCTTTATTTTTGTTTAGATTACTGAATCAATTATAGCCACTACGTTTTATAGAACCTGGACATAGAGCTCAAGTCCTATGTCAGAAGATTTAGCTTACTAATCTGTCATTTTATATCTTTTTGTACTGCCAATCTACTCTAAAATGGTCAAATGCTAGCAAGTGTGTGGAAACAGCTTAAAAAAATTTCACATTAGTAAACTCCCAATTGTAGAGGGCTTGGCATTTCAAAACATCTAAAAGTCAAATGCTAATACTGCACTGTAAAATATGAAATATGAACACTTGAAGAATACCATATTAACAACATTGTCCCTAATAAAGATTAAGTTAAAAATTTTGAGAGAGTTGATTTGGATTTTGGATTGGATTTTGTTTATTGTCACGTGTACCAAGGTACAGTGAAAAGTATTTTTCTGTGATCAGCTCAACAGATCATTAAGTACATGAAAAGAAAAGGAAATAAAAGAAAATACATAATAGGGCAACACAACGTACACAATGTAACTACACAACACCGGCATTGGGTGAAGCATACAAGGGTGTAGTGTTAATGAGGTCAGTCCATCAGAGGGTCGTTTAGGAGTCTGGTACAGCGGGGAAGAAGCTGTTTTTGAGTCTGTTCGTGCGTGTTCTCAGATTTTTGTATCTCCTGCCCGATGGAAGAAGTTGGAAGCGTGAATAAGCCGGGAGGGGTCTTTGATTATGCTGCCCGCTTTCCCCAGGCAGCGGGAGGTATAAATGGAGTCAATGGATGGGAGGCAGGTTATCATTCTGAAGTGGAAGAACTGCAAGTTAGCAAGCAAAGAAAATGACAATGTTTGCAGCCACTCTCTTTCTGAAACAAGCTTCCCATGTGCCAGCTCACTCTCACTATCGATCTCTTGACTTCAGGCTCAGACCTCAACGTTCTCCCAGACTCTCTGCTAGTTCCCTACACAGCACCTGAACCTGCTCTGTTCTGTGGACTAACATTGCAGTCCTAACAAAATAGATGCATTTACTAGATAAGCATGTGCAAGAGAAAATAATAGAGGGGTACGCTGATTGAATGAATTAGAGAAATAATGGAAGGAGGCTTGAGTTGAGCATATATGGCAGCATGGACTGTTGGCCTGTTCTGTTCTGTATGCTCTGTAATTGTGTGTAAAAGTAAGTGTCTATGTTATTCTCTAAGTCTGAATAAAGATTGTAGACTTCCAGTTAACACAAATGCTTTATTCAGTAGGTTTGTTCTCTTTCCAGAGCTTAACTAGATATAATTCAGTCAAGAGGTATGACCAGTGAAGCTAAGGTAAGCTGCCTATGCTGCGCTGTCTCTGTCTGCTGCTGCTCACTAGCCCTGTGCTTCTGAAAGAGGCGGATCCTACCTTGGGCTGGACCCTTTATACCCGTCTCTGATGCCCTCTAGTGATGCTGTGGCTGTTACATCTGTCTGCAGTCACTGGTGTGTGTGCAGATGTATGTACAGATGTACAGATCACTACATCCTCCCCCCCCCCCTCCCGTTTTATTGGACATGTTTTCTAGACTGGCCTCAATAAAACTGTACATAACAAGTGGTGAGAATATGCAAATCTGCACACTGTGAAAATGATAAAAGTAATACAGAAACAATTGACTGTGTTGTGAGTCCATCGTGAGAAATGTTCATATTCATCTTGTGCGTGTGTTGAAGTGTCGTTACAAATCTAGCGGTCGGGTGCCTTACGGCTTCTGCTGGAGCGTCTTAATGGTGGTAGTAGGGATGATGGTTTTATGTCATCAAGAGTACTGTCTGGTGTTGTGTGGCAAGGAACGTCCTGTGGACAAATGGACTGGGTCAAGTCCAGTGTGGGAAATACTGGCGCTGTAGGTCGAATCTCTAATAGATCCCGGCGGTTACGGAGAAAAAGTACTCATGCAGACGATTTGACAATGTAGGACCGCGGTGCCTCCTGCCTGATCACCATGGCTGACTCAGACCATCTGCCTTCTGGGTCCCTGATTCTGATGGTGTCACCTATTGTCAGTGGCTTGAGTGGGATTGTATGTTGATCGTAGTATAGTTTTTGTTTGGAACATAGTGCCCGCATGTCGTCGAGAACCGGTGCGTTGCCGGGGTCTCGGAATTGCTTTGCCGGTGGGGTTATCCGGATGCCTCTGCCAAAGAGCATTTGCGCTGGCGACAGTCCTGAGCTCAGTGGGGTTGCTCGGTACGATAACAGAGCTAGGTTGATGTCGGAACATGACTCGGCTGCTTTGCTGATGAGCCGTTTAATGATGTGGACACCTTTTTCCCCTGTTCCATTTGATTGTGGGTAGCGATTCTGTGTCGCACTGTTGTCTGACCTCAACTTTTTCCTGTGTTTGTGGTATTGATTCTGTATGTCATCGTTCGTGAAAGCTGTTTTGCTAGTTTGTTCTGGAGCAGATGTGAATTCGTGAGATTCTTTATCATGCCATGGCATGTTTGTAGTCTTGTCATTGTTTTGCAGTGTGCTGTGGCATTGTCCTTCACGTGCAGAGTTGTACCGTGTTGTACAGGTCATTGTTTCATTGTTATTGTTTCTGTCGTTTCTGTCTTTGTTGTTTTCGTTGTCATTCTTGTTGTTGTTTTTGTTGTTTCTGTCTTGGTTGTTTTCGTTGGCGTTCTTGTTGTTGTCGTTCTTGTTCATTTTGTCACGCTTGTTGATTCTGTTTTTGTTGTTTTCGCTTTTATTCTTGTTCTTTTTCTTGTCATGCTTGTTGTTTCTGAGATGCTTCTTGTTGCTTTTGTCGTTCTTGTTGCGCTGCATGGTGTTTTTGTTGGTGTTCTTGTTTCTGCTGTGCTTCTTGTGGTTTTTGTTGTTCTTGTTGCGCTCACTGAGTGTGCCATGTGGATTATTTGAGTCATTGTCACAGTTGTTGGTGTCAGTGTCCTTTGTGGTATCTGCTACATTGAGCGTTTCGTCTTGAGAATTGTGAGAATGATCTGATGTTGCATTGATGTTGGTGACATCAGTCATTTGTGGTGGATTCGATTCCTCTTCTTTGCTTACTTGGTGCTCCTCTTCTAGAGTCATTTCTGGTTCACTTGAATCATCATTGATTTCTGGGTGCTCCTCTTTTGGAGTCATTTCAGGTTCACTTGAATTATCATTGAGTTCTTCGTGCTCCTCTTTTGGAGTGATTTCAGGTTCATTTGAATCATCTGTGATCTCTTTGTGCTCCTTTTCTAGAGTCAAAATCTTCACAATTTCATTTTGTTGTGGGATGTGGTGCTCCTTTTCTGGAGTCAAAATTTTCAAGATTTCTATTGACGTGGTCTCTCTGGACTCATGGGTGGCCATCCTCTGATTATTGAGTGCTTCTGTGCAGACGAGCTGAGATACGTCAGTCTCACTGTGATCCTGCACATCCTGTATGGGAATTGTGATTTCTTCGTCACTTGTCTCACATACAGTGGGTAGACATTCAGTGTCTTCTTCTGGTGGCTCAAATAAGCTTGATAGATCTTCATGGTCTTGTACATGCATGGCGTTCGCTATGGAGTGTTTGCTTGCTTCCATTTTTGAGTCTGTCATCGAGCTGTCTGTGGAGGCTTGCAACTCTCTCTTTGTGGAGGCTTGCGTCATTCTCTTTGTGGAGACTTGTGTCGCTCTCTTTGTGGAGTCCTTCATCGCTCTCTCTGTGGAGTCTGTCATCGCTCTTTCTGTGGAGTCTGTCATCACTCTCTTTGTGGAGTCGTGCAGTGTTCTCACTGTAGAGTCGATCTGTGCTCTCTCAACGGAGTCGTTCTGTGCTCTCTGTGTGGCGTCGTCTTCATCTTGGGTATTGCTGTCATCCCATGTATAGACGATCTGCCATGGCACCATGGTATTGGATTCATCTACCATGAGAAGAGTCATATTAAGCTTTTCAACCGTGTTGCTGATGCTGTGATCAGGATCTCCGAATAACTCAGCCATGTCTGAGTAGTATTGTGTGTATTGTTCGATAGACAAATCATCGCTTTCTGTTTCGGAGTTGTGATCGTTCTCTTCATGTTCAATGAACAAATCATTTTCTTGTGTGGAGGCTGGGACCTTTCGTGGTGCGTGGACCACTCTCTGTTTTTTGGCGTCAGGCCGCAGCACAATCCTGCACTCACGAGTCGGGATGTCATATATGCTGGGCTGAAGATTCCCCAATCCGAAGAACTCATCGTCGGGGTCTTCACGGTACAACACCTCTAGTTGCGGTTCGGATTTGGTACTGTGGTAGCCATCTCCCAAGATGAAATCTTCGTCTGAGTCGTAGTCTACAAGGACCATATCATCTTCTAGGGCGGTGCTAACTGCTTGTTCCAGGGTGCTGTGAAAGTTATTTTCAATTGCTGGTGTAAGTTTGGGCATTGTTCTGTCTTTTGAGGCAAGAAAATTGGATTTTGCAGCTTTAAATTTCTGTGCATTTCCCTTTTAAGTGGGCGTAGTCCTGGTCCTCTGACTTCATGACGCTCGTGACATCATGTGTAGGACTCGATTGCCCATGCGCACTCCGAGTTTCCTGTACTGTGCACTCTTTGTGCAAATGCGCATGTGCGGCTCCCTTCTCAAGATAGCCGCCGCTCAGAACCTCCGTCTTCCTCCGATTCAACCCATCTATGCATCATGGTGAGTGTTCGCGCCATTTTTACCGATTTTGTTTTCTAACTGATGATTATGTGTTTGTAGAGACTCAAGGTATTGATTTTGCTTTTGTTCATAAGCGAGGCATTTTTGTATAGCGATTTCTAGAGTTAGATACTTATTTTGTGAAAGTTCTTCCCTCAAATTTTTATCAGCTAGTTCAGAAATTAATTGATGCATTATCACAGTGTCTCTGAAATCAGTATAATCACAGCATTGTGGTATTAACTTGAGATTTGTAATAAAATCAGAGATGGGCCCTCCGTTTCTCTGACAAGAGTTAAAACTTTCCAGCATCTCACCAGACAGACTGTTACAGCGTTCATTTAATTTTTGAGCATAACTTCTATTTTGGTGTTGTCCTCACCTTCTAAGTAATTAAAGCAATTAGAGATTTCTCTAGCTTCATGCCCTCCTGTTGAGAGTAGTAGGGCTATTTTTGTTGCGTCAGAGGCAGTGCTTAAATCATTAGCTGTAATAAATATTTGGAACAGCTGTTCAAACTTTTTCCAGTTATAACTTAAATTACTGGCTGTTTCCAGCTGCCATGGAGTTCCAACAAGTTCCATCGAATCAGTTAGTTGTCGAGGATTCATTTGCTGCGAAGTCTTCCACAGTTGAATATCCGGTTTAAGTTTTTCTTCTCTTGCTGGTGTCTAGCTAGCTTTCTGAAATCACTCCTGGTATCATATGTTATTCTCTAAGTCTGAATAAAGATTGTAGACTTCCAGTTAACACAAATACTTTATTCAGTAGGTTTGTTCTGTTTCCAGAGCTTAACTAGATATAATAGTCAAGAGGTATGACCAGCGAAGCTAAGGTAAGCTGCCTATGCTGAGCTTTCTCTGTGTGCTGCTGCTCACTAGCCCTGTGCTTCTGAAAGAGGTGGATCCTACCGTGGGCTGGGCCCTTTATACCAGTCTCTGATGCTCTCTAGTGATGCTGTGGCTGTTACATCTGTCTGCAGTCCCTGGTGTATGTGCAAATGTATGTACAGATGTACAGATCACTAGTGTCTACGTATTGTACAAGCATTCGACAAAAAGACAATAAAAGCACACATCTTCTGTTTGCCTGAGGCCCAGCTTTACCTGCACAATCTTTCTGTATCATTTATTTACAAGTAACATCACAGGAGATTCATTATTACTTCAAAACAAACTTGATGTATAACTATTTTATTATTTATAACACAAATGAAAAGGATGCATTACCCACCTTTAGATATAGTAGTCATCATTCATCAAATTTAAGATTAGAGTCTACAGATCATGGGTAGAGGCCAGATATACAACCAGGAAAATCAGAGGGAAGATTGTCCCTTTGAGACTCCTGCTAGAAGCCAAAACATGTGATCTCTCCTTACTGATTCTATAAGACATTCCCTTGCTGCCGCATTTTCTTCCTTTCTTGTTGACTAGAGTAGGCATCTAACATAAGATTCTGTGAAAAGATCCATAGACATGTTCCCTTAGAAACCCTTGCCTGTAATAAATCTTCAACACAAATCGTAATAAACAATTGTATACCACTTCTGTTCACTGTAAAAGAAACAGTAAACATAAGTCACAAAATTTAGAAGGAGGGCTGTAAATTATTGATAAATACTGCAAAGCTAAACATGTCAGGCAATAATAACAGCTTGCTTTTGTATAGCTCTTTTAATCTGATAATATGTCTCAGGTCACTTCATAAAGGCACGGGTGGAGAATGTGTAGTGGTAGAAGGGGATTGAGATGAAGTGAGCAAAGGCAAGTTCAAAGAAGAACAAATAATGTTTATCATTTATGTGGATGGATGATGTTGTTCCTTTATTTTCCACCGCTTTTGTTGGAGTAGAGAGAGATGAATAGATTTAGCATCTGATGGAGCTCAAGGTCTGGCAGGAAGATGGAGTAGAAGAAATGGGTATACAATAGTAGCTGGGGTAGAATAAGAATACCCAATACTCATTAAAGGAACACTGCTCAAGGAAGTTACAGACACAAGGAGAGGTGAGGCCTTGGATGAATGCAGTGCATGTACTTGCAATCAAAAATAATTAATTTGAATTCAGTGGGCATGATCTATCGACCTCGTCATGCCCAACTCGGGAAGCAACCCGGCCATTAAATCTCACGAGAGGTATCTTGCGAGATTTACAATGCTTGTTACATTTCATGAGATCTAACGAAATTTTGCGAGGCATCGCGATCTGGATCTTGCCATCAATGGGCGTGATCCAGATTTGAATATTCAAGTGAGTAGTTAGCCGGAGTTACCCAAGGCGCAGGAGACGCCCCCGTGGCGCCGTTTAGCACTGGTTTCCACAAACGTCGACCAGGCGTAACAGTATGTGTGTGGGGGTGTCTCCCAGCCAATCGGAGGCCCCGGGTGGTTAGGCACCTGGTAGGCTGTCCATATGTGGTATCCATGATGTGGAGATGCCGGCGTTGGACTGGGTTGAACACAGTAAGAAGTTTTACAACACCAGATTAAAGTCCAACAGGTTTGTTTCGATGTCACTAGCTTTCGGAGCGCTGCTCCTTCCTCAGGTGAAGGAGCAGAGCTCCGAAAGCTAGTTACATCGAAACAAACCTGTTGGACTTTAACCTGGTGTTGTAAAACTTCTTACCATATGTGGTATGGCAGCCATCTCTTAGGCTAAAATTGTGCTATTTAACGATTAAACTTTTTTTACATATTGGTAAATAATGTTTATGACTTCTGTGATTAGATAGAATTGTCACTCAGTCTGAACATCCTACAGTAATAGGTTATGCGTCTTTTTTGTCCTGGGCGGTAAACTACGTCTTACAACAACAAGGTGTATTTAAATAGTGCCTTTAAAATTGTAAAGAATCCTCAGACACTTCTCAGCAGTATGTGTCAAACAACATTTGACAATGAGGTGCACATCCTGGCAGATGACAAAAAGCTTGGTTAAAGAAGTCGGCTTCAAGGAAGATCTTCGCGGAGTAAAGAAAGGAAGAGCAGTAAATGGGTTTGGTGGAACTTCAGAGTTTAGAGCCTTGGAAGCTGAAAGCACAAATGCAATGGTTGAATGATTAAAATTGGGGTGGTCATGGAACCAGAATTGCGCCAGCACAGATTTCTTAGAGGGTTGTAATGCTGGAGGAAATTACAGAGATGGGAACATCTCTAATTTGGGGGGGGTGGGGGGTTTAAAAATATTGCATGAGATGTCGGCATCACTGGCCCACTGCAATGGGCTGGATGTTCCATTTGGGAGACTATGTTGTCCTGCTGGAGCTGAATTGCACCAGTTTTACAATCCCCTTGGGGCCATGAAGCAAGATGCAATTCAGTGTTCCATGCCATGCAAATTTACGCATGGCTTGGAATACGAGGGATTCCCAAGGAATCCCGCTGTCGGACCGCTATCTTGAGCAGGCGGCCCAATAGCGAGGTCCCGCGATCGGCCAACCCCCACTGCACTGCAAGTCGGCCCCGATCGTGCCCCACCACTCATTGGCCCTGACTCCACCACCACTGCACAGCAGCACCCCCACCCCCTGATTGCCTAGGTGTCCGCTCTACCTCCAAGTACCGGGGTGACTCGACACCCACCAATAGGGATCCTTCTAGCACTGACCACATCAAAGAGATGTAAGTGCATTCCAATCCTTAAGCGATTTCACTGAACTTACCTCCCTTTGATGTGATCAGTGTTTACAAACATTGTTTTTTTTTACCAATTAGGTCACTGCAGTGTGAAAGGATATGAATGGATCAAAGCTGCAGATGGTTTGTAAAAGCTATCAATCACAGACCACTACGCGAAAGCTATGAATGGTTGGATGCTAATGGTTCTGTGGGAACCAGATGCAGGTCAAGTTGCTCTCCTTAGAAGAATGGAGACGTGGAGCTGCAAGGTTAAGTCGTACAACTATAATACTTTCCACTGCCCCTGTCTGGACTGTGGAGGGGGTTCCTTTAGGCAGGGGGTCCGTGTGGTGAGTCTCCCTATAAAGGGTTCCCTGGGGGGGTCCCCCTATTGTAGGGGTCCCTGCGGGGATCCCCCCTATCACAAAAGTCCCTGTAGGGGGTCCCCCTATTACAGGGGTGCTGGGGGGAGTGGGGATCCCCTTATTCCTGGAGTCCCTGTCGGGGATGCGTGGGGTGGAGGTCTAATAGAGGAGGCGTGGGTAGGCAGTGCATTGTTGGGGGGTGGCCGTCGTTTGAGTTCAGATGATCTCTACCAGCGTGGCTGTGGCATGGTGGACCTCACAGTGGGCCAAGCGTAAACCATTGGCCCCTTGGCCCACTACGAGGTCCATCATGCCAGGGACACGCTGGCAAAAACCATAAGTGATCCGCGCCCACGTGATTCCCGGCTCCGGGGACCAGAGAATCACGGTAGGCCGGAGCATAGGGTACCGGGCATGCTTAACAGATGCAAATGGGCCATTCAGACCCAGTTTAATTTCTTTGCATCCCCCCCCCCACCGGCGTCCATTGTGAACCTCATGCACGGCGGCAGCGGTGGGGGGGGTGGAAGAGGGGGGGGGCGGGGTTTGGAGCATCGCATTCGCGTCGGCCCCTGGCACCGATTTCCCCCTGAAGCCTGACTCTTCATCCCATTGGGGATGCATTCTGGGCATCCCGGGACCCAGAATCTGCCCAATGGCTTCGGTCCCCATATATTTGGTTGGAGGAAATTTGTCCATTCATGATGAGATCATGGGGGACTGAGACAGTTGAGAAAACGTATTCTAAATTCTATAACTTACCTGTAGTTACTGAATGTAATCTGATTATTTGACCGTTTTCCAAATGGGGAGGTTGAGATATGATGCATCAGCATGCTATTATGGCCTATGGTGTTAGATGGCCATGAAATTACCTTTTTCCTCAAGGATGTTTCAGGATTCAGTTGGTTAAATACTTTTTATTGGTGTTTTACAAGGATTTGGCATTTTTTCAGTTGTCTAGTTCTTTCTCTGTTTTCTAAATCCACTTTAAGATCAGGTAAGAAAAATCAATTATAATTAATGATTCATTGTTATATCTTTGTTTGGAATGAAAATGTAATGGAATCACATGGTATAGTTTACTTTCACATCTGAGATCGGTGTCTGAATTCAATTTACATGAATGACATGAAGTATCCTTCCTCTTCCAACAGCTGCAGTCATCCTCTGTAAAGCAGCCAATCTCTGTCCAGTTTCTAGAGTGCTGGAGCTCTTAAGTTCTCAGACAAAAGTTAGCATGGGTGAAGAACATGCTTATGAAGTAGGTGAAGCAAAATCATAAATCTTTATTTGTTATAAGCAGGTTCACGGTTTTGCTTTGTCTTTTGCAAATTACTTTGCAGTTTTACTCAGGGGTTATAAGAAAGCCCGATGAGGGGTCATAGAAATGTCACAGTGCAGAGTTGAACTTACAGTAAGGTTACTCTGCTAGGCAAACTATACATAACTTGAAGGTGCTTCACACTGATGCCAGTATCAAAAATTAAAAAAGCATTCCATTCTCCATTGCTGACATGCTCATCCCAGAAAAAAACAGCAAACTCATGAGCTATTTACCCAGATACAATTGGTATTCAGGATAGGCTCATAGATCCATGATGAATTATTGCTGTATGTACGTATTGAGTTTATTGGAAGGAGTCATAAGAACATAAGAACTAGGAGCAGGAGTAGGCCATCTGGTCCTTCGAGCCTGCTCCGCCATTCAATTAGATCATGGCTGATCTTTTGTGGCTCAGTCCTTGCAGGATTGGCACTAAATCATCCTGAAAGCATAGTAGAATATTTCCATATTTAAGTATGGAAGTTATGTTTTTTTGCCTTTTGGTCATTGTCCCCTCATTTCCAAAGAAAGTGCAAATAAAGGTTAGTAACATTTATGAGCCACTCTGGTCTTTTCCTCTGTTCAGTATGGAAAGTCTAAAATATTTCCAAGTCTAAACAAATCTGTATCACTTCAGGATTTTCAGGTGTGGCAACATAAGTAAATTACAACAAATTTCAAGTTTATTCACATACTCATAAACACTACACATTGTAATGGCAATGCTCCTTTAGCTGAATAGCTCCCAGTATAACTGATTTGACAGGGCAAAAAAATACAGATTAATGCAGTCAGCTGTGGTCTTCTACACTAGGTAAGGAAAGATCACATGATTCTAGCCTAAATCTTCTTAAAAAAGACCTCTGATTTTCCTTGTCTTTTTTGCAATTCATGCCTTTTCAATGATGCATTGAATATCAGTTAATGAAAAAGGTGATTTTGACATATTTTTGTCAGTATTTTTTGATATATCTTCATAGTCTGCCAGTTATTTGATTTAAATCCACCCATGAAGTACAGCCTTCAATGATGAACAGAAACTTGTCTTTTCCCTGCATCCCACCCGTTATTATAAATATAAAATATATAAAAGCAGGGATGTACTTCTGAAGCTTTATAAAGCATTAGTTAGGCCCCATTTAGAATACTGTGAGCAATTTTGGATTGGATTGGATTGTTTATTGTCACGTGTACCGAGGTACAGTGAAAAGTATTTTTCTGCGAGCAGCTCAACAGATTATTAAGTACATGAGAAGAAAAGGGAATAAAAGAAAATACATAATAGGGCAACACAACATATACAATGTAACTACAAAAGCACTGGCATCGATGAAGCATACAGGGTGTAGTGTTCATGAAATCAGTCCATAAGAGGGTCATTTAGGAGTCTGGTGACAGTGGGGAAGAAGCTGTTTTTGAGTCTGTTCGTGCGTGTTCTCAGACTTCTGTATCTCCTGCCCGATAGAAGAAGTTGGAAGAGTGAGTAAGCCGGGTGGGAGGGATCTTTGATTATACTGCCCGCTTTTCCCAGGCAGCGGGAGGTGTAGATGGAGTCAATGGATGGGAGGCAGGTTCGTGTGATGGACTGGGCGGTGTTCACGACTCTCTGAAGTTTCTTGCGGTCCTGGGCCGAGCAGTTGCCATACCAGGCTGTGATGCAGCCTGATAGGATGCTTTCTATGGTGCATCTGTAAAAGTTGGTAAGAGTCAATGTGGACATGCCGAATTTCCCTAGTTTCCTGAGGAAGTATAGGCGCTGTTGTGCTTTCTTGGTGGTAGCGTCGACGTGGGTGGACCAGGACAGATTTTTGTAGATGTGCACCCCTAGGAATTTGAAACTGCTAACCATCTCCACCTCGGCCCCGTTGATGCTGACAGGGGTGTGGACAGTACTTTGCTTCCTGAAGTCAATTACCAGCTCTTTAGTTTTGCTGGCATTGAGGGAGAGATTGTTGTCGCTACACCACTACACTAGGTTCTCTATCTCCCCCCTGTATTCGGATTCATCGTTATTTGAGATCCGGCCCACTATGGTCGTATCGTCAGCAAACTTGTAGATGGAGTTGGAACCAAGTTTTTTTTTTTTTTTTTTAATTTTTCTTTATTTTTTTTTATTAAATATTTTATTGAAAATTTTTGGTCAACCAACACAGTACATTGTGCATCCTTTACACAATATTATAACAACACAAATAACAATGACCTATTTTATAAACAAAAAATGAATAAATAATAAATAACAAAAATGAAAACTAGCCCTAATTAGCAACTGCCTTGTCACAAGTAACACTCTCCAAAAATATAATTTAATAGTCCAATATATAATTATCTGTAGCAACGACCTATACATACTATACAGTATATATTAACAACCCTGAGAGTCCTTCTGGTTCCTCCTCCCCCCCCCGATCCTGGGCTGCTGCTGCTGCCTTCTTTTTCCCATTCCGTCTATCTTTCTGCGAGGTATTCGACGAACGGTTGCCACCGCCTGGTGAACCCTTGAGCCGACTCCCTTAGGACGAACTTAATCCGCTCTAGCTTTATAAACCCCGCCATGTCATTTATCCAGGTCTCCACCCCCAGGGGCTTGGCTTCTTTCCACATTAGCAATATCCTGCGCCGGGCTACTAGGGACGCAAAGGCCAAAACATCGGCCTCTCTCGCCTCCTGCACTCCCGGCTCTTGTGCAACCCCAAATATAGCCAACCCCCAGCTTGGTTCGACCCGGACTCCTACTACTTTTGAAAGCACCTTTGTCACCCCCATCCAAAACTCCTGTAGTGCCGGGCATGACCAAAACATATGGGTATGATTCGCTGGGCTTCTCGAGCACCTCGCACACCTATCCTCCACCCCAAAAAATTTACTGAGCCGTGCTCCAGTCATATGTGCCCTGTGTAATACCTTAAACTGAATCAGGCTTAGCCTGGCACACGAGGACGACGAGTTTACCCTGCTTAGGGCATCTGCCCACAGCCCCTCCTCGATCTCCTCCCCCAGCTCTTCTTCCCATTTCCCTTTTAGTTCATCTACCATAGTCTCCCCTTCGTCCCTCATTTCCCTATATATATCTGACACCTTACCATCCCCCACCCATGTCTTTGAGATCACTCTGTCCTGCACCTCTTGTGTCGGGAGCTGCGGGAATTCCCTCACCTGTTGCCTCGCAAAAGCCCTCAGTTGCATATACCTGAATGCATTCCCTTGGGGCAACCCATATTTCTCGGTCAGCGCTCCCAGACTCGCGAACTTCCCATCCACAAACAGATCTTTCAGTTGCGTTATTCCTGCTCTTTGCCACATTCCATAACCCCCATCCATTCCCCCCGGGGCAAACCTATGGTTGTTTCTTATCGGGGACCCCCCCAAGGCTCCAGTCTTTCCCCTATGCCGTCTCCACTGTCCCCAAATCTTCAGTGTAGCCACCACCACCGGGCTTGTGGTGTAGTTCCTCGGTGAGAACGGCAATGGGGCTGTCACCATAGCCTGTAGGCTAGTCCCCCTACAGGACGCCCTCTCTAATCTCTTCCACACCGCTCCCTCCTCCTCTCCCATCCACTTACTCACCATTGAAATATTAGCGGCCCAATAATATTCACTTAGGCTCGGTAGTGCCAGCTACCCTGCTACGCTGTAAGAATCCCTTCCTCACTCTCGGGGTCTTCCCGGCCCACACAAAACCCATGATGCTCTTTTCAATCCTTTTTAAAAAAGCCTTCGTGATCACCACCTTAAACACAATTACACAAAGAGGAATCTCGGGAGGACCACCATCTTAACCGCCTGCACCCTCCCTGCCATTGACAGGGATACCATATCCCATCTCTTGAAATCCTCCTCTATCTGTTCCACCAACCGCGTTAAATTTAACCTATGCAATGTGCCCCAATTCTTAGCTATCTGGATCCCCAGGTAACGAAAGTCCCTTGTTACCTTCCTCAACGGTAGGTCCTCTATTTCTCTACTCTGCTCCCCTGGATGCACCACAAACAACTCACTTTTCCCCATGTTCAATTTATACCCTGAAAAATCCCCAAACTCCCCAAGTATCCGCATTATTTCTGGCATCCCCTCCGCCGGGTCCGCCACGTATAGTAGCAAATCGTCCGCATACAAAGATACCCGGTGCTCTTCTCCTCCCCTAAGTACTCCCCTCCACTTCTTGGAACCCCTCAACGCAATCGCCAGGGGCTCAATCGCCAGTGCAAACAATAATGGGGACAGAGGGCATCCCTGCCTTGTCCCTCTATGGAGCCGAAAATATGCAGATCCCCGTCCATTCGTGACCACGCTCGCCACTGGGGCCCTATGCAACAGCTGCACCCATCTAACATACCCCTCTCCAAAACCAAATCTCAACACCTCCCACAAATAATCCCACTCCACTCTATCAAATGCTTTCTCGGCATCCATCGCCACTACTATCTCCATTTCTCCCTCTGGTGGGGCCATCATCATTACTCCTAACAACCTCCGTATATTCGTGTTCAGCTGTCTCCCCTTCACAAACCCAGTTTGGTCCTCGTGGACCACCCCCGGGACACATTCCTCTATTCTCATTGCCATTACCTTGGCCAGGACCTTGGCATCTACATTTAGGAGGGAAATAGGTCTCTCGGACCCGCATTGTAGCGGGTCCTTTTCCTTCTTTAAGAGAAGCGATATCGTTGCTTCAGACATAGTCGGGGGCAGTTGTCCCCTTTCCTTTGCCTCATTAAAGGTCCTCGTCAGTACCAGGGCGAGCAAGTCCACATATTTTCTATAGAATTCGACTGGGAATCCATCCGGTCCCGGGGCCTTTCCCGCCTGCATGCTCCTAATTCCTTTCACCACTTCTTCTACCTCGATCTGTGCTCCCAGTCCCACCCTTTCCTGCTCTTCCACCTTGGGAATTTCCAGCCGATCCAAGAAGCCCATCATTCTCTCCCTCCCATCCGGGGGTTGAGCTTCATATAATTTTTTATAAAATGTCTTGAACACTCCATTCACTCTCTCCGCTCCACGCTCCATCTCTCCTTCCTCATCCCTCACTCCCCCTATTTCCCTCGCTGCTCCCCTTTTCCTCAATTGGTGTGCCAGCAACCTGCTCGCCTTCTCCCCATATTCGTACTGTACACCCTGTGCCTTCCTCCATTGTGCCTCTGCAGTGCCTGTAGTCAGCAAGTCAAATTCTACATGTAGCCTTTGCCTTTCCCTGTACAGTCCCTCCTCCGGTGCTTCCGCATATTGTCTGTCCACCCTCAAAAGTTCTTGCAGCAACCGCTCCCGTTCCTTACTCTCCTGCTTCCCTTTATGTGCCCTTATTGATATCAGCTCCCCTCTAACCACCGCCTTCAACGCCTCCCAGACCACTCCCACCTGGACCTCCCCATTATCATTGAGTTCCAAGTACCTTTCAATGCACCCCCTCACCCTTAGACACACACCCTCATCTGCCATTAGTCCCATGTCCATTCTCCAGGGTGGGCGCCCTCCTGTTTCCTCCCCTATCTCCAAGTCCACCCAGTGTGGAGCGTGATCCGAAATGGCTATAGCCGTATACTCCGTTCCCCTCACCTTCGGGATCAATGCCCTACCCAGCACAAAAAAGTCTATTCGCGAGTAGACTTTATGGACATAGGAGAAAAACGAGAACTCCTTACTCCTAGGTCTGCTAAATCTCCACGGGTCTACACCTCCCATCTGCTCCATAAAATCTTTAAGTACCTTGGCTGCTGCCGGCCTCCTTCCAGTCCTGGACTTCGACCTATCCAGCCCTGGTTCCAACACCGTATTAAAATCTCCCCCCATTATCAGCTTTCCCATCTCTAGGTCCGGAATGCGTCCTAGCATCCGCCTCATAAAATTGGCATCATCCCAGTTCGGGGCATATACGTTTACCAAAACCACCGTCTCCCCTGTAGTTTGCCACTCACCATCACGTATCTGCCCCCGTTATCCGCCACTATAGTCTTTGCCTCGAACATTACCCGCTTCCCCACTAATATAGCAACCCCCCTGTTTTTCGCATCTAGCCCCGAATGGAACACCTGCCCCACCCATCCTTTGCGTAGCCTAACCTGGTCTATCAGTTTCAGGTGCATTTCCTGTAACATAACCACATCTGCCTTAAGTTTCTTAAGGTGTGCGAGTACCCGTGCCCTCTTTATCGGCCCGTTCAGCCCTCTCACGTTCCACGTGATCAGCCGAGTTGGGGGGCTTCCTACCCCCCCCCTTGTCGATTAGCCATCACCTTTTTCCAGCTCCTCACCCGGTTCCCACGCAGCTGTATCTCCCCCAGGCGGTGCCCCCCCGCCCATCCTCTCCCATACCAGCTCCCCCCTCTCCCCAGCAGCAGCAACCCAGTAATTCCCCCCTCCCACCTCCCCCGCTAGATCCCCCGCTAGCGTAATTACTCCCCCCATGTTGCTCCCAGAAGTCAGCAAACTCTGGCTGACCTCGGCTTCCCCCCGTGACCTTGGCTCGCACCGTGCGACGCCCCCTCCTTCCTGCTTCTCTATTCCCGCCATGATTATCATAGCGCGGGAACCAAGCCCGCGCTTCTCCCTTGGCCCCGCCCCCAATGGCCAACGCCCCATCTCCTCCACCTCCCCTCCTCCCCCCATCACCACCTGTGGGAGAGAGAAAAGTTACCACATCGCAGGATTAGTACATAAAACCCCTCTTTGCCCCCCACATTCGCCCCACCACTTTGTTCGAACGTTCTTTTTAATAACCCGCTCATTCCAGTTTTTCTTCCACAATAAAAGTCCACGCTTCATCCGCTGTCTCAAAGTAGTGGTGCCTCCCTCGATATGTGACCCACAGTCTTGCCGGTTGCAGCATTCCAAATTTTATCTTCTTTTTATGAAGCACCGCCTTGGCCCGATTAAAGCTCGCCCTCCTTCTCGCCACCTCCGCACTCCAGTCTTGATATACGCGGATCACCGCGTTCTCCCATTTACTGCTCCGAGTTTTCTTCGCCCATCTAAGGACCATTTCTCTATCCTTAAAACGGAGGAATCTCACCACTATGGCTCTGGGAATTTCTCCTGCTCTCGGTCCTCGCGCCATCACTCGGTATGCTCCCTCCACCTCCAACGGACCCGCCGGGGCCTCCGCTCCCACTAACGAGTGCAGCATCGTGCTCACATATGCCTCGACGTCCGCTCCCTCCACACCTTCAGGAAGACCAAGAATCCTCAGGTTGTTCCTCCTTGCGTTGTTTTCCAGTGCCTCCAACCTTTCCACACATCGTTTCTGATGTGCCTCCTGCGTCTCCGTCTTCACCACCAGGCCCTGTATATCGTCCTCATTCTCGGCTGCCTTTGCCTTCACGACCCGAAGCTCCCGCTCCTGGGTCTTTTGTTCCTCCTTTAGCCCTTCGATCGCCTTTAGTATCGGGGCCAACAGCTCTTTCTTCATTTCCTTTTTGATCTCTTCCACACAGCATTTCAAGAACTCTTGTTGTTCAGGGCCCCATGTTAAACTGCCACCTTCCGACGCCATCTTGGTTTTTGCTTGCCTTCCTTGCCGCTGTTCTAAAGGATCCACTGCAATCTGGCCACTTTCTCCTCCTTTTTCCATCCGTATCCAGGGGGGATTCCCTTCTGGTTTACCGCACAGTGGTTTTAGCCGTCAAAATTGCCGTTGGGGCTCCTATCAAGAGCCCAAAAGTCCGTTTCACAGGGAGCTGCCGAAACGTGCGACTCAGCTGGTCATCGCCGCACCCGGAAGTCAGTTAGAACCAAGTTTTGCCACGCAGTCGTGTGTGTACAGGGAGTAGAGTAGGGGGCTAAGTACGCAGCCTTGCGGGGCGCCGGATTTGGGACTATTGTGGAGGAGGTGTTGTTGTTCATTCTTACTGATTGTGGCCTGTTGGTCAGAAAATCGAGGATCCAGTTGCAGAGTGGGGAGCCAAGTGCTAGGTTTCGGAGCTTTGATATGAGCTTGGTTGGGATTATGGTGTTGAAGGCGGAGCTGTAGTCAATAAATAGGAGTCTAATGTAGGAGTCCTTGTTTTCGAGATGCTCGAGGGATGAGTGTAGGGCCAGGGAAATGGTGTCTGATGTGGACCGGTTGCAGCGGTATGCGAATTGCAGTGGATCAAGGCGTTCTGGGAGTATGGAGGTGATGCGCTTTATGATCAACCTCTTGAAGCACTTCATTACGACTGAAGTCAGGGCCACTGGTCGGTAGTCATTGAGGCACGTTGCCTGGTTCTTCTTTGGTACTGGTATGATGGTGGTCTTCTTGAAGCAGGTGGGGACCTCAGAGTGGAGTAGGGACAGGTTAAAGATGTCCGTGAATACCTCTGCCAGCTGGTCTGCGCAGGCTCTGAGTGCATGACCAGGGATCCCGTCGGGGCCCGTCGCCTTCCGAGGGTTCACTTTCAGGAAGGCCAATCTGACTTCGGAAGCTGTGATGGTGGGTATGGGTGAATTATGGGCTGCTGGGGCACTCGCCAACGGATTGTTGGTTACCTGCTCGAACCGAGCATAGAATGCATTGAGTTCATCGGGGAGTGGTGCGCTGCTGCCAGAGATACTGTTCAGCTTCGCTTTGTAGCCCGTTATGTTGTTTAGTCCTTGCCACAACCGCCGAGCGTCTGTCTGTGACTCTAGCTTGGTTTGATATTCTCTCTTGGCATTCCGAATGGCTTTGCGGAGGTCGTGCCTGGATTTCTTGTATAGGTCAGGGTCGTCTGCCTTGAACGCCTCAGATCTGTCCTTCAGTAGGGAGTCAATCTCACGATTGAGCCATGGTTTCCAGTTGGGGAACGCACGTACTGCTTCCTTTGGCACGCAGTCAGCCACACATTTGCTGATGAAGTCTGGGACGGTGGTGGCATACTCATTTAAGTTGGTCGCTGAGTTTTTAAATATGGACCAGTCCACTGTCTCTAAGCAGTCACGTAAGAGCTCTTCTGTCTCCTCGGACCAGCACTGCACAACCTTCTTAGCTGGATTCTCCCGCTTGAGTTTCTGCTTGTATGCCGGGAGAAGGAGCACCGTCTTATGGTCTGATTTCCCAAAGTGCGGTCGGGGGATGGAACGGTAGGCGCCCTTGATTTTTGAGTAGCAGTGGTCAAGAGTGTTGTCGCCCCTGGTGGGACAGAGATGTGCTGGTGGAATTTTGGCAGTACACTCTTGAGGTTGGCCTTGTTGAAGTCTCCGGCCATGATGAACAAGGCCTCCGGGTGTTCTGTTTCACAGTTGTTTATTACTGTGTATAGTTCATTCAGCGCCTTCCTCACTACTGCCTGGGGTGGGATGTAGACCGCTGTGATAATGGCTGAAGTGAACCCGTGTGGAAGATAATATGGGCGGCACTTCGCGGTCAGGTATTCCAGGTCTGGGAGCAGTAGATCGCCAGAGTCGCCACATCCAAGCACCAGGAGGAGTTGATGAGGAGGCAAACCCCTCCACCCTTCGCTTTGCCTGACGATGCCGTGCGGTCCGCCCGATGAATTGAGAAGCCTTCAGGTTGTATGGCACAGTCCGGTGAGGCAGGGGTGAGCCATGTCTCTGTGAAACAGAGCACACAGCAGTCTCTTACTTCCCTCTGAGAGGTAAGTCTGGCGTTAAGTTCATCCAGCTTGTTTTCGATCGCTTGGACGTTTGCCAGGAGTATGCTGGGGAGAGGGGTCTTGAAACCGCGTTGCTTCAGTCTAACCTGCAGACCGCTGCATTTCCCTCGCTTCCTCGGTCGGCGGCTGCTGCTGGATGATCCTGGGATCTGATGGGAGATGTCAGCTCTTGTGGAAGGTAGGTGGTTGCGTCTGGCGGGGTCCAGGGCGCTGGCGAGGACCAGGGCGCTGTTTACGTATCTGGGGTCGCGTCTGGCAGGGTCCCGGGCGCTGGTTGAGGTAGAGGGGTTGCTAGGGGGGCATGTTTGCGGTCTGGATGGGTCCCGGCATTCTGCGGGTGCGGGAATACCTTGCAGCGCGTTTGGGTCCTCGTGCGCAGTCTCCGCTGTTTCGGGGGTCCTGGGTCGTGGGCAGGGGCTTCCTGAGGCAATTGAGGACACAGTACAGAGGTTCATCCCAAAGAAAAGAAAGGTTATCAGAGGGGGGATTCGGCAGCCATGGCTGACAAAGGAAGTTAGGGAATGCATCAAAGCAAAAGAGAAAGCCTATAATGTGGCAAAGAGTAGTGGGAAGTTAGAAGATTGGGAAGGCTACAAAAACAAACAGAGGATAACAAAGAGAGAAATAAGGAAAGAGAGGATCAAATATGAAGGTAGGCTAGCCAGTAACATTAGGAATGATAGTAAAAGTTTGTTTAAATACATTAAAAACAAACGGGAGGCAAAAGTAGACATTGGGCCGCTCCATAATGACGCTGGTAATCTAGTGATGGGAGTCAAGGAAATAGCTGAGGAACTAAATAAGTACTTTGTGTCAGTCTTCACAGTAGAAGACATGAGTAATATCCCAACAATTCAGGAGAGTCAGGGGGCAGAGTTGAATATGGTAGCCATCACAAAGGAGAAAGTGCTAGAGCAACTAAGAGGTCTAAAAATGTATAAATCTCCGGGCCCAGATGGGCTACATCCTAGAGTTCTAAAGGAGATAGCTGAAGAAATAGTGGAGGCGTTAGTTATGATCTTTCAAAAGTCACTGGAGTCAGGGAAAGTCCCAGAGGATTGGAAAATTGCTGTTGTAACCCCCCTGTTCAAGAAGGGAACAAGGAAAAAGATGGGAAATTATAGGCCAATTAGCCTAACCTCGGTTGTTGGCAAGATTCTGGAATCCATTGTTAAGGTTGAGATTTCTAAATTCTTGGAAGTGCAGGGTCGGATTAGGACAAGTCAGCATGGATTTAGTAAGGGGAGGTCATGCCTGACAAACCTGTTAGAGTTCTTTGAAGAGATAACAAATAGGTTAGACCAAGGAGAGCCAATGGATGTTATCTATCTTGACTTCCAAAATGCCTTTGATAAGGTGCCTCACGGGAGACTGCTGAGTAAAATAAGGGCCCATGGTATTCGAGGCAAGGTACTAACCTGGATTGACGATTGGCTGTCAGGCAGAAGGCAGAGAGTTGGGATAAAATTTGCTTTTTCGGAATGGCAACCGGTGACGAGTGGTGTCCCGCAGGGTTCAGTGTCGGGGCCACAGCTGTTCTCTTTATATATTAACGATCTAGATGATGGGACTGGGGGCATTCTGGCTAAGTTTGCCGATGATACAAAGATCGGTGGAGGGGCAGATAGTATTGAGGAGGTGGGGAGGCTGCAGAAAGATTTATTAGACAGTTTAGGAGAGTGGTCCAAGAAATGGCTGATGAAATTCAACGTGGGCAAATGCCAGGTCTTGCACTTTGGAAAAAAGAATAGAGGCATGGACTATTTTCTAAACGGTAACAAAATTCATAATGCTGAAGTGCAAAGAGACTTGGGAGTCCTAGTCCAGGATTCTCTAAAGGTAAACTTGCAGGTTGAGTACGTAATTAAGAAAGCAAATGCAATGTTGTCATTTATCTCAAGAGGCTTGGAATATAAAAGCAGGGATGTACTTCTGAAGCTTTATAAAGCATTAGTTAGGCCTCATTTAGAATACTGTGAGCAATTGTGGGTCCCACACCTCAGGAAGGACATACTGGCACTGGAGCGGGTCCAGCGGAGATTCACACGGATGATCCCAGGAATGGTAGGCCTAACATACGATGAACGTCTGAGGATCCTGGGATTATATTCATTGGAGTTTAGGAGGTTGAGGGGAGATCTAATAGAAACTTACAAGATAATGAATGGCTTAGATAAGGTGGACGTAGGGAAGTTGCTTCCATTAGCAGGGGAGACTAGGACCCGGGGGCACAGCCTTAGAATAGAAGGGAGTCACTTTAGAACAGAGATGAGGAGAAATTTCTTCAGCCAGAGAGTGGTGGGTCTGTGGAATTCATTGCCACAGAGGGCGGTGGAGGCTGGGACGTTGAGTGTCTTTAAGACAGAAGTTGATAAATTCTTGATTTCTCGAGTAATTAAGGGCTATGGAGAGAGAGCGGGTAAATGGAGTTGAAATCAGCCATGATTGAATGGTGGAGTGGACTTGATGGGCCGAATGACCTTACTTCCGTCCTATGTCTTATGGTCTTATGGTCTTATTGCAGTAAATTATAAACTTTACTTCGGCATTTCCAACATATCCTGAGGAGCTTTGACAAAGGATCATCTGGATTTGAAATGCTCTTTTCTCTCCCTACAGATGCTGCCAGACCTGCAGAGATTTTCCAGCATTTTCTCTTTTGGTTTCAGATTCCAGCATCCGCAGTAATTTGCTTTTATCCAACATATCCTTTAAATGACATAAGTGTCAAAACAGAGTCCTACATGATGTGTTGGGTATTCTGGATCACATACAGGTCACCAACACTTGAAGTAGTGCAACACTATTTTATTAAAAGGTTAACTATTTAAACATACTTGAACTGTGGGTAAATACGATACCAGCTTTATCTAAAGATCTTTGCCTTGTCCTAACCAGTTGATGCACTCAGCACATGGTGAATGTCTGTGTTGCAGGCTGTGAGCCCTGTGCTCCTAGCTAGCTGCTACTCGAATGAGCGGGAACCCTGTCTTTATAGTGCGTGTGCTCTCACTGGTGATTGGCTGCGGTGTTGTGTACGTTGATTGGTCCCACTGCGTGTCCATCAGTGTGTGTCTGCACCATGGTATACTGGTGTATATTATGACACTGCAGACTCAAGTAACTACAATAATGACCAACACATTAAGGGATGTCTAGGAAAGAGGGTAGTTACTGCCTCATGGTTAACAGCTATGAGATGAAAGGGTTTCTTAGCACAAAATGCATTGCCTAGCAGATCATGCCCATCTCTCCCACAACCTCCTGCTTGAATCCTTTCAAAAATGGTTCAAAATAGTTCTAACCAAGTTGACAATGGATTGGATTGGGTTTTGTTTATTGTCACGTGTACCAAGGTACAGGGAAAAGTATTTTTCTGCGAACAGCTCAACAGATCATTAAAAGAAAATACATAATAGGGCAACACAAGGTACACAATGTAACTACATATGACATTTGCTGTCATTGCAGTGGTGTATTAACCCTCCTTCACTTCCTCCTCATCTGATATCTTGGCAGCCTTTCACATGCCAGCCTGTTTAACGATTCATAATTTTCCAGGTCAATGGAGCTGTCCTCATTTAATTCAGATTTTATTTATTCAGTCACAATGGAGCTTCTTAGCAATGGCTTATTTTGCTACCACTGTACCACCACTTCTGAATTACCCAAGGACCCAGTCATGGCCCTTTCTCTTTTCCTCATGCACATGCTGGCACTTGGCAACATTGTCTGCAGTCATGGGTCAACTTCCACATATACGCTGTTGTATCTGTCAGGGTGCCACAGTGGTTAGCACTGCTGCCTCATAGCGCCAGGGACACGGGTTCAATTCCAGCCTTGGGTGACTGTCTGTGCGGAGTTTGCACTTTCTCCCCTTGTCTCTGTTGGTTTTCTCCGGATGCTCCAGTTTCCTCCCACAGTCCAAAGATGTGCCGGTTAGTTCGATTGGCCATGATAAAATTGACCCATAGGTTAGGTGGATTACAAGGATAGGATGAGGGAATGGGCCTAGGTAGGGTGCTCTTTCAGAGGGTCGGTGCAGACTCAACGGGCTGTAGGGATTCAATGATTCTATTCTATCTCTTCACTCCTCACATTGTGACCGCATCTGTGCTATCAGATTGCTTGTCTGACATCTAGCCTTGGGTGTGCTGTACCTTTTTCCAGCTAAATGATGGGAAGACTGCAGGTGCTATCTTTGGCCTGTTCCACAGGCTCTATAGTTCAGAGAAGGTTTACTAAACTAATGCATTGATTGGGAAGGTTGTCTTATGAGGAAAGGTTGGACGGGCAAGGCTTGTATCCACTGGAGTTTAGAAGAGTAAGAGGTGAATGATTGAAACATATAGGATGCAATCTAACAGAAAAGTTTCTAAGGGTGCGATTTACCAGCCACGCTGCACCCGAAAAGCAGCACACAACGTGGTCGGTAAATGTCGGGAGACCCCGCATCCGCAATCTACCCGGCTCAACATACTTCGCGAGATCGATGTCGCAATGTGAAGCCCCACCCATTGTGGGCAGGATCACGTTTTGACAAATCTGCATACTAGAGTGAGATAGTGAGTATCACTCTCAAATGCAGTTCCCTGAGGTAACAAAGGCATTGGGATCTATCCCCTTCACATTGGAGACCTCGGCGAATGCCATTCAGTGCAGGTATCCACAAATAGGAACCAAATGGAACAGCACTCATGGGGGTCTCCCAAAGGATGGAGGGCCCCAGGTGCATGCCCTCTGGCCAGGGTTATACCCTGGCACTGCTGGTACCACATGGGCATCCTGGCACTGCCAGCCTGGCACCCTGGTGGTGCCATGGTGTCCAGATAGCACTGCCAGCTGACCGGGGCACTGGCAGGGTGCCAGATTGGCATTGCAAAGGTGCCAAGCTGGCATTTTTTGCGCAGCGGTAATTGGGTCGGGGTGTGCCCTGAGTGAGAGTCGGGGCATGGTGAGGGGGCCCCAGGGAACTCCTTACAGTGAGTTGGGCTTGGGGGAGGGGGGAGGTTCGAGAGCTCGGGACGCTATTTAACAATGGCATCCCGATCTCTCCTTGCACTGAGGAGTTTCAGTGAGCGGGGCTGGTGTTTATCCTGGTGTTCAAATCTTTCCATGCCACACTCTTGTTCATATCTCTGTATCACCTCTACAACACTCTATTCTTCTGATTCTGGGCTATTTCTTTTAAGTCCTTCCTTTGTAGCACACGTCTTTAGCTAAGATTTTGGCCATTCCTCCCAATCTTACTTAGTATCCATTTTCCTTTGTGAACTGGAAAGCCTTATTTGGGTAATTAGAGTGTTGGGTAGCAAGGTATCCAGCAACATTTAATTAAGCCACTTGTATTATGCTTTCTTAAAAAAATATTTTTATTCTCCTTTTTCACATTTTCTCCCAAATGTACACCCACCAACAATAAACCGGTAAGCTTAACTTTGGTTGTAGGGAAATGCTGGAATCTATCATTAAGGAGGAAATAGCAGGGCACCTGGAGGGAAATTGTCCCATTGGGCAGACGCAGCATGGGTTCACAAAGGGTAAGTCGTGTCTGACTAATTTGGTAGAATTTCTTGAGGATGTTACCAGTGCAGTAGATAACGGGGAACCAATGGATGTGGTATATCTGGATTTCCAGAAAGCTTTTGACAAGGTGCCACACAAAAGGTTGCTGCATAAACTAAAGATGCATGGCATTGAGGGTAAAGTGGTAGCATGGGTAGAGGATTGGTTAACTAACAGAAAGCAGAGAGTGGGGATAAATGGGTGTTTCTCTGGTCGGCAACCTGTAACTAGTGGGGTCCCTCAAGAATCAGTGTTGGGCCCGCAGTTGTTCACAATTTACATAGACGATTTGGAGTTGGGGACCAAGTGCAATGTGTCAAAGTTTGCAGATGACACTGTTATAACCTGCCTACTGACGATTGGCTGGGGACTAATGATTATCCCCCAATCCTATGGGAGTATGAACTTCCCCAATGAGGGGGGCGGAGAAACTCCTACTATAAATAAGCTGGCCAGTCCAGGAACCAGGAGGAAGGAGAAGGTAGCAAGGGAAGTTACTGCTACTACTATGTATATATTGTTATAGTAAATAAACTTTATTATTTTGTATCCTTAAAACTCGTGCTGGATTCTTCGGGGCCTTTACAAAACTGGCGACGAAGGTAAAAGTGAATAGCTGTCTACACTGCTGAAGCCACCTCCCTGGATTTTTGTTGGATACAGGTTGGAAGTTGTTTTCCATTATACCATGCCTCTGTACGGACGTTTGGATGTTTTTGATGCTGCGCTGGAAAGCTGGAACCAGTACACGCAACGGATGCGTTACTATTTCCGGGCAAACAATATCACTGAAAACGAGCGCCAGGTGGTCATATTGCTCACCGCCTGCGGGCCGCATACGTTTGGGGTGATTAGGAGCCTTACGTACCCAGCTGCGCCGGACACCAAAACGTTTGACGAACTTGTGAATATAGTGGGGCAACACTTTAACCCAACCCCGTCCACGATAGTCCAGCGTTACCGCTTTAATACCGCTGAGAGGACCCCTGGAGAATCCCTTGCCGATTTTTTATCCAGGCTACGCGGGATTGCGGAGTACTGTGACTATGGTGAGACCTTGTCAGAAATGTTACGCGACCGTTTGGTTTGAGGTATTAACAATGCGGCCACCCAGAGAAAGTTGTTAGCGGAGCCAACATTGACTTTTCAACAGGCAATACAAATTGTCTTGTCCCGAGAGAGCGCAGAGCGAGGAGTACAGGAGCTACAGGGAATGGAAGTGCATGCCTTGGGGCGAAACCCTTTCCGCCCAAAAACGTCCCCCCGCACTCCTGCGGTACCTTGGGCGAGGCAACGACCAGACCGACGCCAGTGGCCATCGGACATTCCTCCCCGAAGGGAGCCTTCTCCAGAGCCAATGGATGAGGAGCCATGTCCGTGTCAGACTTGTAGGCGCCGACCCCGTCGCGGACGGCGGTCCTGGGGACGCCAGAGGCGCCGTCGTTCCGACCGAAACTGGGACCAGCCCAGGGGCCGTAACTGGGACCAGCCCAGAGGCCGTACCTTCCATGTGGATGAACCTGCGGCGACCACTCCTGAGGACGTGGAGACGGAGGACGACTGCCTGCAGCTGCATTGTGTGGCAGCTCCCCGTGTGGCCCCCATTAAGGTGACAGTACGGGTCAATGGTCACCCGCTTGAGATGGAGTTGGATACTGGCGCAGCGGTCTCCGTGATCGCCCAGAGGACATTCGACCGCATCAAGCAGGGTATACAGACCCTTACACTAACTGACTCACAGGCCAGGTTGGCCACCTACACGGGGGAACCACTGGACATTGCAGGAACTACAATGACCCCTGTTGTCGATGGACGCCAGGAGGGGCGTTTCCCACTTATCGTAGTGCGTGGCCATGGGCCCAGCCTGTTGGGTCGGGACTGGTTGCGCCATTTGCGGTTGCAATGGCAGCACATCCTCCAAACAGTTTCTGGAGGGTTGACTGAGGTGCTAGGACGATACCCAGAGGTATTCCAGCCTGGTCTGGGGAAAATAAAAGGGGCCGTAGCCCGTATCCAAGTTGAACCAGGAGCCACACCGCGCTATTTCCGGGCGCGCCCAGTGCCTTACGCTTTGCTCGAGAAGGTAGAAGGGGAGCTCACTCGTTTGGAGAGTTTGGGTATTATCAGGCCTGTCCGTTTTGCTGACTGGGCAGCACCAATTGTGCCAGTAATGAAGCCAGATGCCACAGTTCGCTTGTGTGGCGACTATAAACTTACAGTGAATACAGTTTCCCGACTCGACCGATACCCAATGCCTCGCATAGAGGATCTATACGCGAAACTTGCAGGCGGACTCTCATTCACAAAATTAGATATGAGTCACGCCTACCTGCAGTTGGAGCTGGACCCTGCCTCCCGACTATATGTAACAATTAACACACACCGGGGCCTGTATGAATATACACGGTTGCCCTTTGGAGTATCCTCTGCCTGCGCAATTTTTCAACGTGTTATGGAGGGCATTTTGAGAGGTTTACCACGTGTGGCTGTCTACCTAGATGACGTGTTGATTACAGGGACGTCGGAGCAAGAGCATTTGGAAAATCTGGAGGCTGTCCTTAAACGCCTTTCGGAGGCTGGAGTCCGTTTACGTCACACAAAGTGCGTATTTCAGGCAAAAGAAGTAGCCTACCTAGGTTATCGGGTGGACCGCGAGGGTCTGCACCCTGTCGCAGAGAAGGTGCGTGCAATTCAACATGCCCCCACCCCGACTGACACTTCGCATCTTCGTTCTTTTCTCGGTCTCGTAAACTATTACGGGAAGTTCCTCCCCAATCTGGCAACTACGCTGGCCCCCTTACACCTGCTGCTAAAGAAAAATCACACCTGGGTTTGGGGTCAGCCGCAAGAAACCGCTTTCCGGCGGGTAAAGCAACAATTGTCGTCGTCTGGGTTACTAACCCACTATGATCCGGGAAAGCCTTTGCTCGTCACATGTGATGCATCCCCGTATGGTATTGGGGCTGTCCTGTCCCACAAGATGGAGAACGGGGCCGAGCGACCGATAGCTTTCGCCTCCCGCACATTGACTGCAGCGGAGAAGAAGTACGCGCAGATCGAGAAGGAGGGCCTGGCAGTGGTTTTCGCAGTGAAACGCTTCCACCAGTATGTGTACGGCCGCCATTTCACTATCGTGACTGATCATAAGCCCCTGCTGGGACTCTTCAGAGAGGATAAGCCGATACCGCCCATTGCTTCTGCACGGATCCAGCGCTGGGCTTTGTTGCTTGCTGCATATGAGTATTCTCTGGAGCACAAACCAGGTACGCAGATAGCAAATGCCGACGCACTGAGCCGATTGCCTTTATCGACCGGCCCCATGTCGACCCCCACGACCGATGAGGTGGTCGCAACCCTAAATTTTATGGACACCTTGCCTGTCACGGCATCACAGATCCGTGAGTGGACCCAGACGGAGCCAGTCCTGTCAAAGGTTCGGCACATAGTCCTGTATGGTGGGCAGCATAGACAGCTCCCAGGCGAGTTACGGGCATTTTCCTCCAAGCTGTCAGAGTTCAGCGTGGAAGACGGCATCCTCTTGTGGGGGACGCGTGTGGTTGTCCCGGAAAAAGGCCAGGAGCTGATATTATCAGACTTGCACAATTGACGAATGTGATATAAAATAGTTACTTTAGAGATACTAGTTAATGTAATGTAGAAATAAGCCACTTTGATTCTTGCAGTTAGGGACAAAGGAATTCGAGACCGCATGGAAAAAGCAGGAAGAGGTGTGTCTATAAGAGTGAGGCTGCATTGATAGGGGCCAGAGAAAGGGATTGGAAGTGAGCCAATCAGAATAGATTAAACAGGTCAGGAGGGACCTAGGCTGACCTATGTCCGTCGAGTATGTGAAACTTGATACCATTTGAACTGATTTTGCAGAGATTCCTTTGTCTTTTAGTCAGTCGTTTTCTGGAGTGTAAGAGGCTGGATGTCCTGTTACATTTCTGTAAGATGATTCAAGCTTGCAAGCTAAATAAATAACTTCTGTTTACGTGCGAATCCGTCTCAACTTTTATTGAGGCCAGACTGACAGGGAAAGAAATTTGGAGATCAACATTTGGTGCCGAAAACCGGGATTTCTCTGGGCGATCCTGATCCAACTGCGAAATCAGAATTAGACTGATTATGAACAGGAGGACGGGAACAAAGGGCCCTCAATGTAGAAATGGAAAACGACCAGCATTGATTGTTCCCCTCTTCTTATCGTCTGATTAGTCTGGTCACTCGCGGTTGGCACAGAAAGACCGCCTCGACGAAATCACAGGTCAGTCTGGGGATTAGCACTTTAATTGATGGGATTTCATATTGTTGTTTCGGCTTGGGTTAGGGTTTTGGGCTGATGGGACTTTAAATAATAAAGGTTCAGTCTATTATCAGGGTTCAGAGGCTGATGGGACTTTAAATAATAAAGGTTCAGTCTATTATCAGGGTTCAGAGGCTGATGGGACTTTAAATAATAAAGGTTCAGTCTATTATTAGGGTTCAGAGGCTGATGTGACTTAAATAATAAAGGTTCAGTCTATTATTAGGGGTCAGAGGCTGATGTGACTTAATTAATGAAGGTTCAGTCCAGTATAACTGTTTTTAAATCTGAAGATGGTTCAACTCTATGTGTGAGTGTTTTAAATATATAGTTGATTAAGCTAAAATTGTCTCCTTGGACTGTAAAGTTCCGAGGTCTAGTTGAGATTGTGAGGTTGAAGCAGAAGTCTCTCAAAGGGTTAACAGCAGCAGGCGGAGTTGAAAACAGACAGTGCTTCTCACTCAGGCCTTGAGATAACAGCACCAGTCTGCAGTGTAATCGGATACCTTTCCTTTGAGTCAGTGAACACCAGCAAAGTTACGTTTTGAATTAATTAAAGGAAACCAGTGGGTTTCTCCACCTCTTTGATAAAAGTTATTATTTTCGAAAGCAATTGATTGAAATTGCCAGAATCTTAAATTTTACTTACTTGAAATAAGGTTTATCTCATTTTATCTGGAGATTAATAGAAACTTAAAGAAGATCATGGACACCATTTTAAAAAGTGTCAATCTGGAGATGATAATTGATTTTGCTAATACTTATGATAGTTGATTTTGCTAATACTTATGTGTATGTAACAGAAAAAAACTTGTTAAAAGAAAAATTGTTAAGATAAAGAAATAATTAAGTTGTAAATGTTATACAAGTTTGTGTTAAGCAAATTGTAAATTTAGTTCTGAGTTGAGATCAGAGCTAAGCTTGCAAGTTGCAGTAATTCAATTTGAATTTTCAAACATTTTTAAGTTTAAAAAAAAAAAGAGCAAATAGAGAAAAGAAGGACACAGTTCTTGAATGCGTTGAATAGCACATTTCAAAGGCCCATAAATCTTTCTGTTATCTTAGACCTAAAACCTAGGAAGATTGACGAGCCATAGGAATGTCTGGGGCGTTTTAATGAAATCTACCGGGGGCAGTCAGGCGATTTGCTGTATCAAAATGGTCAGAATTCCCCTCAATACTGTGCTATGTTAATGCATTGCCTACCACCTTCTGTGGTTACTGCTGTGAAATGTAATAACATGAATTGGACAGAGAACGACCCTTCCCAGATGGCAAGGGCAGTCAGATTTTACTGGAAGGAGGGTGTAGGCCAAGAAGGAGGCTCAGTTACAAAGGTTAAGACTGAGTATGTAATGAAAAAGGATGATCTGCGATCCCAACAAGCGGCAGAAATGGTAGTTTACCAGCAGGAGCTCCAATATAGTGACTTTGGGTGGGTGGATCAGCGAAGAGGAGGATGAGACAACAGTGCTATATTTCTATCACCCCCCAGTGGTGGACGTTAGACATTGAACAGCCACTATCACTGCATCACGTTACCCTGGCCTATGACAGAACTGGACGAAACAGGGAGTTGGAGGACAAATACCGGCCATTACTTGAGACCGAATGGCCAGTCAAGGTTACAGCCACAGTCACAGGAAAAGAAGGTACAGCCGATTTTGTTACAATATCACCACATTTATGGCCACAGTCAGCTTCGGTAAGCCCTCATATTACACGTCAGGTCCATGACCAGTACCATGCCAGGGATATGGGGCGAATGGTCAGCATCTTACCGCAGCTCGTCAGAATAGGTATGAGATATACCTTTTGAACAATCCACGTCTGACATTTAAACACTGTACCACTATCAATCCAGCCTGTTTTCTTAGTGGTCCCCCTGTCCATGAAGACGCACCTGGCCACGACTGTTTAGCCTTGATTCAGGAAACTACCACAAAAGGGGCGATTTGAGTGACATTTCGTCAGAACAACCTGACATGATTATGTGTGGTCAAATATCCCACCGGGGTTTAGTTAATGACCTACTGCAGGCCCTCCTTCTGCCAGCGCAGATTTCCGTTATTAAATGCGCTGCCCACACGAATGGTACAACCCCAGTTGACGTTGGTAATGAACGAGCAGATTGTGCAGCGCGCACAGCCGCACAAATTCAGCAAGTGATGGTGCCTAAAATGTTAAGTCAGACTAAACGATCTACTATGAATGTGTCTGCTTCTGACAAGCCAATGCCAGACGTCATAAGGTTACAGGAGGACGCTCCTGAGAGTGATAAACAAATGTGGAAACGGTTAGGTTGTACATATGATTCTGTTTCCTCTTTATGGACCACGCCTGCACATCAGACTTGTATGTCTGATGTACTGGCTTTATGGGTCATCGAATGTGTACACTTTGCAACTCATTGTGGGGCTCGAGGGACTAGTGATTTGTTGCTGGACTCTTGGTGGCACCCTAAAATGCAGGGGTTGGCCCAAAGTATCAGTAATCGGTGTTTGATTTGTCAGCAATATAACACCGGAAAAGGTATCCCTTGTGGGAAGGGGCAAACCCCGTTGCCCAGTGGTCCCTTTGAGACGCTCCAAATGGATTACATTGAGTTGGAAAGGTGTCAATGTTACAAATATGTTTTGGTCATTGTGGATGTGTTCAGCAGATGGGTTGAGGCGTATCCGACTATCTATAGTAAAGCTGCTCCTGTGGTTAAAGTCTTGATGAGGGAAATCATTCCCCGGTACGGTATACCAGCTCAGTTAAGTTCTGATAATGGGCCTCATTTTATTGGAAAAATTAACAAGGAGTTTTGCTCCCAGTTGGGCATACGCCAGCAGTTACACTGTGCTTACAGACCGCAGGCAGCCGGGGTGGTTGAGAGACACAATCAGACCCTCAAAACTAAATTGGCTAACTTAAGAGCAGACACGGGACTGACATGGCTTAAGTTGCTCCCCGTTGCCCTCTTCCAGCTGCGGGTTACACCTGCGGGACCAGCCCGGCTCTCTCCCGCCGAGATTCTCTATGGCAGGCCTCTTAGAACTCCCTGGAGCCTGCAGGTTCCCAGACGGGTTCAGTTTCATCAGATGACTGAAGAAATGACCACCTATGTTCTAGCCCTTTCGCAAGTGCTCAAGGAACTCCATGGCCAAGTCCGCGCGGCTCACGAGCCATTGCCCCCAGTACCTAGCTCACTTTCAGTCCAGCCCGGTAGTTATGTCATGGTCAAAAAATTGGACTAGGAAGGGGTCGGAGCCGCGATGGGACGGGCCCTTCCAAGTTCTCCTTACCACCCCCACAGCAGTTAAAGTGGAGGGGCGAAGTGCTTGGGTCCACCTACATCACTGTAAATTGAGTCCATCTCCACTACTGTAAAGGGTCGGATACTAACCTGCCTCCCTTCTCCAGTGCTATTTTACAGGTGTGGAGCATGATGGAGTGGCTACGCACCGTCTGTATGATATTTGGCCTCACTTCGCTTGGAGTGTTATTGGCGATGGACATGGAAAAGGGGAATATTATGTATCTGTGTAGCCCCAACCAATCTACAAGGATACATCACCTATGCAAAGGTGATGTTCTTCACTGCCCCCATATACGAGGACATGGTATCGACTCATGGAAGGTCATCAAAGTTAAGGAGAATGCGGGAGTCATGAAGCAGCTGCACCGGTCCCGGCGATGGGAAGGGAACATTATATGGACATTGCCTTGTTTTTGGAATACATGTAAATTTGATTTTGGATGTGTTAAAAGTGGTACAATAAATGTAACATCAGGCTGTCAGAAGAGTGTAGGAAGAGACCATGAGAAAGAGAAAGGGACTAGAGAGAGGACGGGGCGTGTGAGAAGGGAAGTACAGCTAGAACGTAGGTTACCGGGAGATGCACTTAAGTTAATTAAAGGCCAAACTGAGGAAAACCCTGGTAGTATGAATCTCTTCTACCAGATTTACCACCGTCTGTATGGCCAGGGACGGGTTGTCTGCTACCCAAACCCCGCAGCGGTGTCTAGGTTATTTTCTGTTTCACCGCTTTGGGGCACTCCCCAAACGGTGGTTCATTGTCAGCGTTCCGAGCCATTGCCCGAGCACGTCACTCTTCCTTACGATCCGGATTCAGCACCACCGGCTATTTGCCTTCCCCTCCCTCGGGATAATTCCCATTCACAGTACGATAGGCTGCGACGGTGGAGGGCGTACATACCTAGCCACTTCACTCCCAATAGGGATTCCCGGTCGTACGAGAATTGCTTCAGCAGTGAAGGATATGGCTGTTTGCTGGTAGAGGTGGACACAAATATAACATGTCTGTTTCCCACCTGTACGGACAGGAGGTGCCATATCACCCAGGCGTCTGGCCAATGCGTTTGTTATAGCACCACTTGCGTTCCATTGAACGCTGGCCTCCAGCTCCTTTGTGGCTGGGCGAATGTCTCTCATATCACTGTCGGGAATAGGGCTTTCCGCATTGCTGGGCGGCCCGAATGGGCATTTCAAAATTGGATAAACTGGGCTACTGGGAGGTCCTTACGCAACCGATATGCTGATTGTGATGCTAGTCTCCACACGGAACAAGGATACTACTTTTTATTTAATGGTACGGCGACCAACGTTTTGTCACCCCATTTCCCCGCCGAATTGCTATTGGGACTCTAGTCCCTACCACAGTCCCCTGCCCTTCGGCGTGGAACCTGCATAATCAGTTAGCACGCCGGGCAGTCTCTGCTGAATTTTGCGAGAACTGGAAAAAACCTCAGGTTCTCGCACCCAACCGGGGCCACTCAGCCGGTTGGGGCATTCTGAGCGTATTGACACTGGGAGGTGTGGGGGGTTCCTTGGCTGTTAGTGATCGGAATTATTTTATTTGCGGCCTTACCATCTTGGGAAATGAAACCTTGGGAGCCCTCGGGGCAATAACCAAGGAGTTGTCTCAGCTACGGTTGTTTGCAATGCAGAACCGGTATGCTCTTGACTATCTTCTGGCCCGTGAGGGTGGGGTATGCGCCATAGTACAGGGCAAGTGGATCATGGGTGTTCAGGACTTGACCGCTAACATTACTACATTTATGGATCGCATACGGGATCACTTGGACGGGATGCAGGATCCTGACTCTTGGGGTAACTGGGGATCTGGAGGATGGAAGGACTGGTTGATAAATATGGCCATGTATCTAGTGGTAGCTATCGGCTGCATCTTTGTGGGCCTGGCCACCCTTAAATGTGTGATGGGTAGAATGCGGGGTGCACTAGATCAGATCACCGCCCCAATCACCGAGAAAAAAAATTTTAACTGTTAAAATCCATGAGGGTGAAGCAGATGAAGGGGGGCTAAGACAGTAATTGGAAATGCAGCGACGAATCTTTTTAGATGAGGAACCGTAGCTATAGATTGGATAGTTCGGTTATCATGGAATGATAAAAGGAGGGAATGACGAATGTGATATAAAATAGTTACTTTAGAGATACTAGTTAATGTAATGTAGAAATAAGCCACTTTGATTCTTGCAGTTAGGGACAAAGGAATTCGAGACCGCATGGAAAAAGCAGGAAGAGGTGTGTCTATAAGAGTGAGGCTGCATTGATAGGGGCCAGAGAAAGGGATTGGAAGTGAGCCAATCAGAATAGATTAAACAGGTCAGGAGGGACCTAGGCTGACCTATGTCTGTCGAGTATGTGAAACTTGATACCATTTGAACTGATTTTGCAGAGATTCCTTTGTCTTTTAGTCAGTCGTTTTCTGGAGTGTAAGAGGCTGGATGTCCTGTTACATTTCTGTAAGATGATTCAAGCTTGCAAGCTAAATAAATAACTTCTGTTTACGTGCGAATCCGTCTCAACTTTTATTGAGGCCAGACTGACAGGGAAAGAAATTTGGAGATCAACACAATGGGCATCCGGGCGTGACCAAGATGAAAATGTTGGCCCGGAGTTATGTCTGGTGGCCAGGCCTCGACACCGACACTGAGAAGGTGGCCCAAAAATGCTCCATTTGCCAGGAGCATCAGAAGCTTCCGCCGGCCGCGCCCCTACATCACTGGGAATGGCCAGGGCGGCCTTGGGCACGCTTACATGCAGATTTCGCAGGCCCTTTTCAGGGATCCATGTTCCTCCTACTAATTGACGCCCAGTCCAAATGGCTGGAGGTGCATAAGATGCAGGGGACAACGTCCTGCGCAACAATTGAAAAAATGCGTTTATCATTTAGCACGCATGGCCTCCCCGAGGTGCTGGTCACGGATAATGGCACTCCATTCACGAGTGAGGAGTTTGCTAGGTTTACAAAGATGAACGGCATCCGCCATATCCGCACTGCCCCTTACCACCCGGCTTCAAACGGGTTGGCAGAGCGTGCAGTGCAAACATTCAAAAGAGGCCTAAAGAAGCAGTCTTCCGGATCAATGGACACGAGACTGGCTCGGTTTTTGTTTACGTACAGGACCACCCCCCATACAGTGACTGGGGTAGCTCCCGCAGAACTCCTAATGGGCCGGAGACTTCGCACCCGCCTTAGTATGGTCTTCCCGGACATTGGCGCAAAAGTACGCCGCACACAAGAACGGCAGGGACCGGGATTGTCTCAGCATCGTCCGATTCGGCAGTTTGCACCCGGTGACCCAGTATTCGTGCGGAATTTTGCTGGTGGTGCCCAATGGGTTCCTGGGGTAATCTTTCGCCAAACGGGCCCTATATCGTACCAAGTGCAAGCCCAGGGTCGTCTCCAGCGAAAACATGTAGACCACGTCCGGTCCAGAAGATCATCCCCGCAAAAGATTCCCCGCCCCCGGAGCTCAGTTCAACAGCGGCAAAGACCAGAAACAAGGGAAGGTAGTCCTCCAAATCTTCCACTGGTGCCTCACTCAAAGCCTGCGCAGGTCATGACTGGACCGAATGGGGACAGAGACGCTGACATGACGGAGGCAGCAGACTCTGACTCCGAGATGGAGACACAGGATGAATCAGAGGGGGAATCCTCGGGTCCACAGGCCGTGGATGTACAACCGCGCCGTTCATCACGGAAGCGCCGGTCTCCGTCTCGTTATACGCCGCCTGATCCAGCGCCGCGTGCAAATGGTGTCCGGCCTGCGGCCAAACGAGTTCGACGCCTTCCTTCGCCAGGGCCTACGGTGGATTCCTTGGACTTTGGGGGGGAGGGATGTTATAACCTGCCTACTGACGATTGGCTGGGGACTAATGATTATCCCACAATCCTATGGGAGTATGAACTTCCCCAATGAGGGGGGCGGAGAAACTCCTACTATAAATAAGCTGGCCAGTCCAGGAACCAGGAGGAAGGAGAAGGTAGCAAGGGAAGTTACTGCTACTACTATGTATATATTGTTATAGTAAATAAACTTTATTATTTTGTATCCTTAAAACTCGTGCTGGATTCTTCGGGGCCTTTACAAAAGACACTAAGATGAGTGGTAAAGCAAAAAGTGCAGAGGATACCGGAAGTCTGCAGAAGGATTTGGATAGGTTAGATGAATGGGCTAGGGTCTGGCAGATGGAATTCAATGTTGCCAAGTGTGAGGCTATCCATTTTGGGAGGAATAACAGCAGAATGGATTATTATTTAAACGGGATGTTAAAACATGCTGCTGTGCAGAGGGACCTGGGTGCGCTGGTGCACGAGTCGCAAAAAGTTGGTGTGCAGGTGCAACAGGTGATTAAAAAGGCTAATCGAGTTTTGTCTTTCATTGCTAGAGGGATGGAGTTCAAGACTAGGGAGGTTAAGCTGCAATTGTATAGGGTGTTGGTGAGGCCACATCTGGAGTATTGTGTTCAGTTTTGGTCTCCTTACCTGAGAAAGGACATATTGGCACTGGAGGGAGTGCAGAGGAGATTCACTAGGTTGATCCCAGAGTTGAGGGGATTAGATTATGACGAGGGGTTGAGTAGACTGGGACTGTACTCAATGGAGTTTAGAAGGATGCGGGGGGATCTTATTGAGACATATAAAATTATGAAGGGAATAGATAGGATAGATGCGGGCAGGTTGTTTCCACTGGTCGGGGAAAGCAGAACTAGGGGGCATAGCCTCAAAATAAGGGGAGGTAGATTTAGGACGGAGCGTAGGAGGAACTTCTTCACCCAAAGGGTTGTGAACCTCTGGAATTCCTTGCCCAGTGAAGCAGTTGAGGCTCCTTCTTTAAACGTTTTTAAGAAAAAGATAGATGCCTTTCTAAAGAATAAAGGGATTCGGGGATGTGGTGTAAGGGCCGGAGAGTGGAGCTGAGTCCACAAAGATCAGCCATGATCTCATTAAATGGCAGAGCAGGCTCGAGGGGCCAGATGGCCTACTCCTGTTCCTAGTTCTTATGTTCTTATGTAAACAATAATCAGTAATGAATGCAATGTAAATCCCCATATCAATAACACAGCCAGGGAGCCAGACTGGCACTGCAAAGGTGCCAAGCTGGCATTTTTTGTGCAGCGGTGATTGGGTCGGGGTGTGCCCTGAGTGAGAGTCTGGACATGTTGAGGGAGCCCCAGGGAATCCTCCCACTAAACCCCCAAACAGCAGCCCGCATGTTAATATAAACAAATAACACTGAGTGCTGAATTTGGTGCATTTGAGTGCTATAGTGAGAGTTTGGTGACTGAGGGAGTATAAGGCTTCATTTTTATCTAAAGTCTAGTCTTTCTTTTATTTAGTTAATTAACTTAAAAGTTGCTGTTTGCTTTAGAAGAAGGTGAATTTTCAATCAGCTTTAAACAAAGGTTCTACTTGTAGGTACTTGCAGCTGGAGCTTGTTAATTAGTTAATTGGATTAGGCCAGTTTTCAGAGGCAAGATTCACAGTATAAAAGTGATCCACATACAGTGCAGACTTTGTTTGCACAGAGTGCTGAATTCGGTGCACTTGAGTGCCATAGTGAGAGTTTGGTGACTGAGGGAGTATAAGGCTTCATTTTTATCTAAAGTCTAGTCTTTCTTTTAGTTAGTTAATTAACTTAAAAGTTGCTGTTTGCTTCAGAAGAAGGTGAATTTTCAATCAGCTTTAAACAAAGGTTCTACTTGTAGGTACTTGCAGCTCGAGCTTGTTAATTAGTTTATTGGATTAGGCCAGTTTTCAGAGGCTAGATTCACAGGATAAAAGTGATCCACCTACAGTGCAGACTTTGTTTGCACTGAGTGCTGAATTTGGTGCATTTGAGTGCTATACTGAGAGTTTGGTGACTGAGGGAGTTAGGTGAGGAGGGAGTAAGGTGCTCCTTTCATTTTGTTTCCTACATTTCCGCAAAGAGTGAGAAGGGAGCCAGAAGTTTACAGAGAGTGCAGCTGACTGGGAGCAGAGTCGGAAGGCGGAGGTCCAGTTGGTCCATAGGGCAGCTATATTCTGTAAGGTAAGAGGGGATGGAGGCTAGGCCAGTTGCATGCTCCTCCTGTAGGATGTGGGTGGTAAGGGATACCACCGGTGTCCCCATTGACTATACCTGCGGGAAGTACACCCAACTCCAGCTCCTCAGAGACCGTGTTAGGGAACTGGAGCTGGATGAACTTTGGATCATCCGGGAGGCAGAGGGGGTTATAGAGAAGAGTTACAGTCAACCACACCCAAGGTACAGGACAAGAGTAGCTGGGTTACAGTCAGGGGAAAGAAAACAAACAGGCAGACAGTGCAGGGATCCATCGTGGCCATTCCCCTTCAAAACAAGTATACCGTTTTTGTTTTTTTTTAATAAATATTTTATTGAAATTTTTTTCCCAAACAACAATTTTTCCCCTCTTACAAAGCAAACGCAACAATAACAATACAGAAATTTTAAACAATACACAAGTAACAAAACCCCTTTATCTTTGACCTAAACTAAACCCCCCCCCCCCCTCCCCCTGGGTTGCTGCTGCTGGTCATCTGTCTTCCCTCTAACGTTCCCCTAGGTAGTCGAGAAATGGCTGCCACCGCCTGGTGAACCCTTGAGCCGATCCTCTCAGGGCAAACTTTATCTGCTCCAGTTTAATGAACCCCGCCATATCATTTACCCAGGCCTCCAGTCCGGGGGGTTTCGCCTCCTTCCACACGAGTAGGATCCTGCGCCGGGCTACTAGGGACGCAAAGGCCACAACGTCGGCCTCTTTCGCCTCCTGCACTCCCGGCTCTTCCGCAACTCCAAATAGAGCTAACCCCCAGCCTGGTTTGACCCGGGCCTTCACCACCCGCGAAATCACTCCCGTCACTCCCTTCCAATACCCTTCCAGTGCCAGGCATGCCTAAAACATATGTGCGTGGTTTGCCGGGCTCCCGCCACACCTCCCACATTTGTCCTCCACTCCAAAGAACCTGCTCAATCTTGCTCCCGTTATGTGTACTCTATGTAGCACCTTAAATTGAATCAGGCTAAGCCTGGCGCATGAGGAAGAGGAATTTACCCTGCTTAGGGCATCAGCCCACATACCCTCCTCTATCTCCTCCCCTAGTTCTTCTTCCCACTTTCCTTTTAGTTCGCCCACCGACTCCTCCCCCTCTTCCCTCATCTCTCGGTAAATCTCTGACACCTTGCCCTCTCCGACCCACACCCCTGAAAGCACCCTGTCCTGTATCCCCTGTGTCGGGAGCAACGGAAATTCCCTCACCTGTGGTCTAGTAAATGCCCTCACCTGCATATATTTCAAGAAATTTCCCCGGGGCAACTTATACTTTTCCTCCAATGCTCCCAAGCTCGCAAAAGTCCCATCTATAAATAAATCTCCCACCCTCCTAATTCCCAACTGGAACCAGCTCTGAAATCCTCCATCCATTCTTCCTGGGGCGAACCTATGGTTGTTCCTGATTGGGGACCCCACCAGGGCTCCCCGCACCCCTCTCTGTCGCCTCCACTGTCCCCAGATATTCAATGTTGCCGCCACCACCGGGTTCGTGGTAAACTTTTTAGGTGAGATCGGTAGCGGCGCCGTCACCAGCGCCTCTAAACTCGTCCCTTTACAGGACTTTCTCTCCAGTCTTTCCCACGCCGCTCCCTCACCCTCCATCATCCATTTACGTATCATTGCCACATTGGCGGCCCAATAGTAATCGCCCAAGTTCGGTAGTGCCAATCCTCCTCTGTCCCTACTACGCTGAAGGAACCCCCTCCTTACTCTCGGAACTTTCCCTGCCCACACGAAGCTCGTGATGCTCCTGTCTATTTTATTAAAAAAGGTCTTAGTGATTAGTATAGGGAGACATTGAAATACAAATAAGAACCTCGGGAGGACCATCATCTTAATTGCTTGCACCCTGCCCGCCAGCGATAGAGGCTGCATGTCCCACATCTTGAAGTCCTCCTCCATTTGTTCTACCAACCGTGTCAGATTAAGTCTGTGCAAGGTTCCCCAGCTCCTAGCGATCTGAATCCCCAGGTATCGGAAGTTTCTTTCCACTTTCCTTAGAGGCAAGCCTTCTATCTCTCTACTCTGGTCCCCTGGATGTATCACAAATAATTCACTCTTCCCCATGTTTAGCCTATACCCCGAGAAATCCCCGAACCCCCTCAAAATTCGCATAACCTCTATCATTTCCCCCCGCTGGGTCCGACACGTATAACAATAGGTCATCCGCATATAACGAGACTCGGTGTTCTTCTCCCCCTCTAATCACCCCTCTCCATTTCCTGGAGTCTCTCAACGCCATGGCCAGAGGTTCAATTGCCAATGCGAACAACAATGGAGACAGCGGGCATCCCTGTCTTGTTCCCCTATATAGTCGGAAATACTCCGATCTATGTCGACCTGTAACTACGCTTGCCGTTGGAGCCCCATAAAGAAGTCTAACCCAGCTAATAAACCCGTTCCCAAACCCAAACCTCCTTAACACTTCCCATAAATACTCCCACTCCACCCTATCAAATGCCTTCTCTGCGTCCATTGCCGCCACTATCTCTGCCTCCCCCTCCACTGGGGGCATCATTATCACCCCTAATAGTTGTCGCACGTTAACATTCAGTTGTCTCCCTTTTACGAACCCTGTCTGGTCTTCGTGCACCACTCCCGGGACACAGTCCTCTATCCTCGATGCCAGTACCTTTGCCAACAATTTGGCGTCCACGTTCAACAATGAAATGGGTCTATAGGACCCGCACTGCAACGGATCTTTATCCCTCTTCAAAATTAACGATATCGTCGCCTCCGACGTCGTCGGGGGTAGAGTCCCCCCTTTCCTGGCCTCATTGAACGTCCTCACCATCAACGGGGCCAACAAGTCCATATATTTTCTGTAATACTCCACCGGGAACCCGTCTGGTCCTGGGGCCTTCCCTGCTTGCATGCTTCCCAGTCCCTTAATAACCTCGTCCACCCCAATCGGTGCCCCCAGGCCTACCACCCCCCGCTCCTCCACTTTCGGGAACCTCAATTGGTCCAGGAACTGCCGCATCCCCTCCTCTCCCTCTGGGGGTTGAGACCTATACAGTTCCTCATAGAAGGTCTTGAACACCTCATTTATCTTTCCTGCCCTTCGCACCGTGTCTCCCCTTTCGTCTCTAATTCCTCCTATCTCCCTCGCTGCTGCCCTCTTTCGCAATTGATGAGCCAACAGGCGACTCGCCTTTTCCCCATATTCATACCTCCTCCCCTGTGCCTTCCTCCACAGTACCTCCGCCTTTCCGGTGGTCAGAAGGTCAAATTCTGTCTGGAGTCGTCTCCTCTCCCTGTACAATTCCTCCTCCGGGGTCTCTGCAAATTCCCTATCCACCCTTAAAATCTCCCCCAGTAATCTTTCCCTTTCCTTGGCCTCTGTTTTCCTTTTGTGGGCCCCAATGGAGATCAGCTCTCCTCTGACCACCGCTTTTAGTGCTTCCCATACCACTCCCACAGGGACCTCGCCGTCGTCATTGACCTCCAGATATCTCTCAATACACCCCCGCACTCTTGCACACACTCCCTCATCCGCCATCAGTCCCACATCTAATCGCCAGAGTGTTCTCTGCTCCCTTTCCTCTCCTAATTCCAGGTCCACCCAATGTGGGGCATGATCCGAAACCGCTATGGCTGAGTACTCCGCTTCTTCCACCCTAGAGATCAACGACCTTCCCAAAACAAAAAAATCTATCCGGGAGTACACTTTATGGACATGGGAGAAGAAGGAAAACTCCCTAGCCCTAGGTCTAAGAAATCGCCATGGATCCACTCCCCCCATTTGGTCCATAAACCCCTTAAGTACCTTGGCCGCTGCCGGCCTTCTTCCGGTCCTTGAGCTGGATCTATCTAGCCCCGGGTCCAGCACCGTATTAAAGTCCCCTCCTAAAATCAAGTTTCCTACCTCCAGGTCCGGTATACGCCCCAGCATCCGTCTCATAAATCCCGCATCGTCCCAGTTTGGGGCATACACGTTAACCAACACGACCTCCATTCCCTCCAGCCTGCCACTCACCATTACATATCTACCTCCGCTATCTGCTACGATGTTCTTTGCTTCAAATGCGACCTGTTTCCCCACCAAAATGGCCACCCCTCTATTCTTTGCGTCCAGTCCTGAGTGGAACACCTGTCCCACCCATCCTTTCCTTAGCCTAACTTGGTCCGCCACCTTTAGGTGCGTCTCTTGGAGCATAACCACGTCTGCCCTTAGTCCTTTCAAATGCGCGAGCACTCTGGTCCTTTTTATCGGTCCGTTCAGGCCTCTCACGTTCCACGTGATCAGCCTCACTAGGGGGCTACCTGCCCCCCTCCCGTGTCGACTAGCCATTACCTTCTCTAGGCCAGTCCCATATCCCGCCTCCGCGCTCCCGCTCGCTCCCCCAGCGTCGCACACCATCCCCGCCCACCCACTCTTTAGCCATTTCCTTTTGGATTTCCGCAGCAGCAACCCAGTTGTCCCCCCCCCCCCTCCCCTCCCTCCCCCCCTCCCCGCTAGATCTCTTTCTAGCATGATTGCTCCCCCCATATTACTTCCGTAAGTCAGCTGACTTCAACTGACCCCGGCTACTCCTGCTCACTCCTCGACCCCTCCCATGTGGGGAACTCCCATCCACCTTGCGCCTGTCTTCCCGCCTTATTCTTTCTGGTGCGGGAACATCCCTTTACCTGACCCGCCTCTTATGGCGCAGCTCCCTTTCCCCTCCCCCTCCCCTTCCCCATTCTCCAACTATGTCCCGTCTTTCCCCCCTCACCGGCGCCCACATTTCCCCAATGTCTCCCCCCTTCCCTGTTTACTTCTCAATTAACTTCCACCGTAACATTAACAATAACATTTCCTGCAGCATCAGTCCCTCAGTTCCAATCCAATTTCTCTTCTTTGATGAAGGTCCATGCTTCCTCCGCCGTCTCGAAATAATGGTGTCTCTCCTGATACGTGACCCATAGTCTTGCCGGCTGCAGCATCCCAAACTTCACCTTCCTTTTATGCAACACCTCTTTGGCTCGGTTGAAGCTCGCCCTCCTTCTCGCCACCTCCGCACTCCAATCCTGGTATACCCGTACCACTGCATTCTCCCATCTGCTACTCTGCACCTTTTTAGCCCATCTCAGGACCTCTTCTCTATCCTTAAGGCGGTAAAATCGCACGATTATCGCCCTGGGTGGTTCTCCCGCTTTTGGTCTTCTCGCCGGAATCCGATTTGCCCACTCCACCTCCAAGGGGCCCGTAGGGGCCTCAGCACCCATCAGTGAGCTCAGCATCGTACTTGCGTACGCTCCACAGTCCACTCCTTCCACACCCTCAGGGAGACCCAGTATCCGAAGGTTCTTCCTTCGCGCTCCATTTTCTAGGGCTTCGATCCTTTCAGTACACTTTTTATGAAGTGCCTCGTGCGTCTGTGTCTTAACCGCCAGGCCCAGGATCTCGTCCTCAATATCTGTCACCTTCTGCTCCACCACACGGAGCTCTGTCTCCTGGGTCTTTAATGTCTCCTTGAGCCCCTCAATTGCCTGTAGCAACGGGGTCAGCACCTCCCTCTTCAGCAGCTCCACGCACCGTCTCACAATTTCATGCTCAGGCCCCCATGTCGCCTGCGCTTTCTCCGCCGCCATCTTGTACTTCTCTCTTTCTGACCCTTTGGTCGACGATTCCTCGCGCTGCAGCCGCCGCCGCCGGTTTTTTCCTCCTCCGTTTGGGGGGGACTCCCTTCTCACACGCCCCACACCGGGTTGCGTCGTCGAAAAATTCCCCGTTGGGGCTCTTAAAAGAGCCTGAAGGTCCGTCGGAGCTGGAGCCGCCGAAGCGTGCGGCTAGCTAGGCATCACCGCAACCGGAAGTCCCTTCAGTGGCCTTGATGAGGTCTTTTCACAGTTGTTCCCTCTGCTGCTAGAATTCACTTTTGATACAGGCCCTCAGGTCAGCTTGCAGCTTTAAGCTTGCCCTTCCCCCGCCTGCATGCTGGAAGAGGCCCTGTTTATCCTGCAGTTGCAGCCAAATCTTTTACTGTTTCTGCGTGTGTCTGGCAACCAAGAGACATACCCTTCCTGGGAGACACTGTCGGGGGAATATTGCAGTCTTCTTCCCACACCAGGAAATGTCAAACAAATGCCGTGGGGGCCCTGTAAAAGAGCCCAAAAGTCCGTTCCAAGCAGGAGCTGCCGAATATGCGACCTAGCTCTGCATAGCCGCACCCGGAAGTCCAAGTATACCGTTTTAAATGCTGTTGGGGGGAATGACATACCGGGGGAAGGCCCTAGCGGCCAGGTCTCTGGCACTGAGTCTGGCTCTGGGGCTCAGAAGGGAAGGGGGGGGAGAATAGAAAAGCAACAGTAATAGGTGATTCAATGATTAGGGAATAGATAGGAGATTCTGTGGTCGCGAGCGAGACTCCCGGAAGGTATGTTGCCTCCCGGGTGCCAGGGCCAGGGATGTCTCTGATCGTGTCTTCAGTATCCTTAAGGGGGAGGGGGAGCAGCCAGAAGTCGTGGTGCACATTGGTACCAATGACATAGGTAGGAAAAGGTGTGTGGAGGTAATAAACGAGTTTAGGGGGTTAGACTGGAAGTTTAAAGCCAGGACAGACAAAGTTGTCATCTCTGGTTTGTTGCCGGTGCCACGTGATAGCGAGGCTAGGAATAGGGAGAGAGTGCAGTTGAACACGTGGCTGCAGGAATGGTGTAGGAGGGAGGGCTTCAGGTATTTGGATAATTGGAGTGCATTCTGGGGAAGGTGGGACCTGTACAAGCAGGACGGGTTGCATCTGAACCAGAGGGGCACCAATATCCTGGGAGGGAGGTTTTCTAGTACTCTTCGGGAGGGTTTAAAGTAATTTGGCAGGGGAATGGGAACCAGATTTGTAGTCCAGCAACTAAGGTAGCCAATATTCAGGACGCCAAAGCATGTAGTGAGGCAGTGGGGAAGGGAACACTGACAAAGGAGAGTACTTGCAGGCACGGAGATGAGTTGAAGCGTGTATACTTCAACGCAAGAAGCATCAGGAATAAGGTGGGTGAACTTAAGGCATGGATCGGTACTTGGGACTACGATGTGATGGCCACCCGGAAACCTGGAGAGAAGAGGGGCAGAAATGGTTGTTGGAGGTTCCTGGTAATAGATGTTTCAATAAGATTAGGGAGGGTGGTAAAAGAGGTGGGGGGGGGGGGGGGGGTGGCATTGTTAATTAGAGATAGTATAACAGCTACAGAAATGCAGTTCAAGGAGTATCTGCCTACTGAGTTGGTATGGGTTGAAGTCAGTAATAGGAAAGGAGCAGTCACCTTGTTGGGGAGTTTTCTATAGGCCCCCTAATAGTAGCAGAGATGTGGAGGAACAGATTGGGAAACAGATTTTGGAAAGGTGTAGAAGTCACAGGGTAGTCGTCATGGGTGACTTCAACTTTCCAAACATTGAGTGGAAACTCTTTAGATCAAATAGTTTGGATGGGGTGGTGTTTGTGCAGTGTGTCCAGGATGCTTTTTTCATAGAATTTACAGTGCAGAAGGAGGCCATTCAGCCCATCGAGTCTGCACCGGCTCTTGGAAAGAGCACCCTACCCAAGGTCAACACCGCCACCCTATCCCCATAACCCAGTAACCCCACCCAACACTAAGGGCAATTTTGGACACTAAGGGCAATTTATCATGGCCAATCCACCTAACCTGCACATCTTTGGACTGTGGGAGGAAACCGGAGCACCCGGAGGAAACCCACGCACACACAGGGAGGATGTACAGACTCCGCACAGACAGTGACCCAAGCCGGAATCGAACCTGGGACCCTGGAGCTGTGAAGCAATTGTGCTATCCACAAGGCTACCGTGCTGCCCCAACACAGTATGTAGATTGTCCGACCAGAGGGGAGGCCATATTGGATTTGGTACTTGGTAATGAACCAGGGCAAGTGATAGATTTGTTAGTGGGGGAGCATTTTGGAGATAGTGACCACAATTCTGTGACTTTCACTTCAGTAATGGAGAGGGATAGGTGCGTGCAACAGGGCAAGGTTTACAATTGGGGGAAGGGTAAATACGATGTTGTCAGACAAGAATTGAAGTGCATAAGTTGGAAACATATGCTGTCAGGGAAGGACACAAGTGAAATGTGGAACTTGTTCAATGAACAGGTACTACATGTCCTTGATATGTATGTCCCTGTCAGGCAGGGAAGAGATGGTCGAGTGAGGGAACCATGGTTGACAAGAGAGGTTGAATGTCTTGTTAAGAGGACGAAGGAGACTTATGTAAGGCTGAGGAAACAAGGTTCAGACAGGGTGCTGGAGGGATACAAGATAGCCAGGGGGGAACTGAAGAAAGGGATTAGAGAGCTAAGAGAGGGCATGAAAAATCTTTGCCGGGTAGGATCAAGGAAACCCCCAAGGCCTTTTACACATATGTGAGAAATATGAGAATGAATAGAGCAAGGGCAGGTCCGATCAAGGATAGTAGCAAGAGATTGTGGATTGAGTCGGAAGAGATAGGAGAGGTCTTGAACGAGTACTTTTCTTAAGTATTTACAAATGAGAGGGGCGATATTGTTGGAGAGGACAGTGTGAAACAGACTGGTAAGCTCGAGGAAATACTTGTTGGGAAGGAAGATGTGTGGGCATTTTGAAAAACTTGAGGATAGACAAGTCCCCCGGGCCTGACGGAATATATCCAAGGATTCAATGGGAAGCAAGAGATGAAATTGCAGAGCCGTTGGCAATGATCTTTTCGTCCTCACTGTCAACAGGGGTACCAAGGGATTGGAGAGTGGCGAATGTCATGCCCCTGTTCAAAAAAGGGAATAGGGATAACCCTGGGAATTACAGGCCAGTTAGTCTTACTTCGGTGGTAGGCAAAGTCATGGAAAGGGGACTGCGGGATAGGATTTCTGAGCATCTGGAAAGACACTGCTTGATTAGAGATAGTCAGCACGGATTTGTGAGGGGTAGGTCTTGCCTTACAAGTCTTATTGAATTCTTTGAGGAGGTGACCAAGCATGTGGATGAAGGTAAAGCAGTGGATGTAGTGTACATGGATTTTAGTAAGGCATTTGATAAGGTTCCCCATGGTAGGCTTCTGCAGAAAGGAAGGAGGCATGGGATAGTGGGAAATTTGGCCAGTTGGATAACGAACTAGCTAACCGCTAGAAGTCAGAGAGTGGTGGTGGATGGCAAATATTCAGCCTGGATCCCAGTTACCAGTGGCGTACCACAGGGATCAGTTCTGGGTCCTCTGCTGTTTGTGATTTTCATTAATGACTTGGATGAGGGAGTTGAAGGGTGGGTTAGTAAATTTGCAGACGATACGAAGATTGGTGGAGTTGTGGATAGTGAGGAGGGCTGTGTCGGCTGCAAAGAGACATAGATAGGATGCAGAGCTGGGCTGAGAAGTGGCAGACGGAGTTTAACCCTGAAAAGTGTGAGGTTGTCCATTTTGGAAGGACAAATATGAATGCGGAATACAGGGTTAACGGTAGGGTTCTTGGCAATGTGGAGGAGCAGAGAGATCTTGGGGTCTATGTTCATACATCTTTGAAAGTTGCCAATCAAGTGGATAGAGCTGCGAAAAAGGCCTATGGTGTGCTAGAGTTCATTAAATGAGGGATCGAATTTAAGAGCCGTGAGGTGATGATGCAGCTGTACAAAACCTTGGGAAGGCCACATTTGGAGTACCAGGTACAGTTTTGGTTGCCTCATTTTAGGAAGGATGTGGAAGCTTTGGAAAAGGTGCAAAGGAGATTTACCAGGATGTTGCCTGGAATGGAGAGTAGGTCTTACGAGGAAAGGTTGAGGGTGCTAGGCCTTTTCTCATTAGAACGGAGAAGGATGAGGGGCGACTTGATAGAGGTTTATTAGATGATCAGGGGAATAGATAGAGTAGACAGTCAGAGACTTTTTCCCGGGTGGAACAAACCATGACAAGGGGACATAAATTTAAGGTGAATGGTGGAAGATATAGGGGGCATGTCAGAGGTAGTTTCTTTACCCAGAGAGTTTGTGGGGGCATGGAATGCACTGCCTGTGGAAGTAGTTGAGTCGGAAACATTAGGGACCTTCAAGCAGCTATTGGATAGGTACATGAATTAAGGTAGAATGATATAGTGTAGATTAATTTGTTCATAAGGGCAGCACGGTAGCATTGTGGATAGCACAATTGCTTCACAGCTCCAGGGTCCAGGTTCGATTTCGGCTTGGGTCACTGTCCGTGCGGAGTCTGCACATCCTCCCCGTGTGTGCATGGGTTTCCTCCGGTTGCTCCGATTTCCTCCCACAGTCCAAAGATGTGCAGGTAAGGTGGATTGGCCATGATAAATTGCCCCTCGTGTCCAAAATTGCCCTTTGTGTTGGGTGGGGTTACTAGGTTATGGGGATAGGGTGGAGGTGTTGACCTTGGGTAGGGTGCTCTTTCCAAGAGCCGGTGCAGACTCGATGGGCCGAATGGCCTCCTTCTGCACTGTAAATTCTATGATAATCTATGATTAATCTAGGACAAAGATTCGGCACATCATCGTGGGCCGAAGGGCCTGTTCTGTGCTGTATTTTTCTATGTGCTATGAATCAGCAATCACCCATATTTACCATTAACACATACACTCCCCCACCCCGTCCCCCCCCCCCGTCCCCCCCAATGTTCGATCTAATCCAATTCGCGAAAGTGCAGAATGAATAACGCCCATGAATTGTAGAACCACTCCATCCTTCCCCTCAGTTCAAATTTTGCTTTCTCAAGAGTCAAGAATTTCAACAGTTCCCCCTGCCAGGCCAGGTCACAGGATGGAGAGGTTGATCTCCATCCCAACAGGATCCACTTTCAGGCGATCAACGAGGCAAAGGCTACAACATCTGCCCGTTTCCAACCCCGGCTGGTCCGACATCCCGAATGGTCTCCCGAGGGCCCGGGTCCAGCTTCACATGCACCACTTTAGAGATTAAGCCACTTGTATTATTTATGCTTAAGTACTTTATTTCGATTCAGTGTTTGTTATGCCACTGTCAAGCACCTGGGATTATTTTTCCAAGTTAAAATTAAGGTATAAATGCAAATTGTTGATCTTGTAAAGGTACTATCAGGCTGCATATTTTCAGTTTCTGCATTGGATTTGTAGATTCCGTATAGCAGGCAGGAATATCACTTCACCCATCTAGAAACACTGGGACATGAATGAAAGACTGTTCCTAACAAATCTTTATACGTTTGTTTTGTAAAAAATCCAATTGAGGGGAAATTTAGTGTGGTCAATCCACCTAGCCTTCACATTTTTAGGTTGTGGGAGTGAGACCCACGCAGAAACGGGGGGAATGTGCAAACTCCACATGGACAGTGACATGGGACCAGGATCAGACCTGGGTCCTCAGCGCCCTGAGGCAGCAGTGCTAACCACTGTGCCACCGTGCCGTCCCACTTTACAAGTTAATGCAACGTGCAAAAAATACATTCTAAAGATATTTTGAGTGCTTTTGGAAAGCTTCAATTAGTATCTAAAAGGTTAGCTGGGATTACTGGGTTATGGGGATAGGGTGGGGCATGGTCCTAGGTAGAGTGTTCCTTCAGAGGGACATTGTAGGCTCTATGGGCCGAATGGCCTTCTTCTGCACTGTAGTGATTCTATGAAAATTTGGCCAGACTTCTCTGACAGAATTCAGGCTTTGGAGGCATTTTGGAAATTTGGGTCCCGAAGAACCATTATTGTTTCTGACCATTAATTTAATTGACTGGAAAATCATAACCAATCTAAATGGAAATTTCCAATATGTATGACCAGTATGACATGACTTCCTGCTAGAAGCATGCAATTGGAGAATTATACCTTTTACTTTATCTTCATTTGTTTTCTAAATCCTTTGATTCTGCTTGATTAACCTTTTTTTAAATAAATTTAGAGTGCCCAATTCATTTTTCCAATTAAGGGACAATTTAGTGTGGCCAATCCACCTAACCTGCACATCTTTGGGTTGTGGGAGCGAAACCCAAGCAAAGAACAAAGAACAAAGACAAGTACAGCACAGGAACAGGCCCTTCGGCCCTCCAAGCCTGCACCGACCATGCTGCCCATCTAAACTAAAATCTTCTACACTTCCGGGGTCCATATCTCTCTATTCCCATCCTATTCATGTATTTGTCAAGATGCCCCTTAAACGTCACTATCGTCCCTGCTTCCACCACCTCCTCCGGCAGCGAGTTCCAGGCACCCACTACCCTCTGTGTAAAAAACTTGCCTTGTACATCTACTCAAACCTTGCCCTTCGCACCTTAAACCTATGCCCCCTAGTAATTGACCCCTCTACCCTGGCAAAAGTCTCTGACTATCCACTCTGTCTATGCCCCTCATAATTTTGTAGACCTCTATCAGAAGGGAGAATGTGCAAACTCCACACGGATAATGATCCAGGGCCAGGATCGAACCTGGGACCTCGGTGCCATGATACAGTAGTGCTAACCACTGCGCCACTGTGTTGCCCGATTCTGTTTGATTAATCTTTCCAGGGAATAGGCTGAGCCTTTTGAAGTTTGAATGTTTCTTTCGCCAATTGTCCTGCATTTGTGTTTCAAATAACTTGTTTAGAATGAGTACAACAATTGGTTGAAATACAGCCTATTAGTTGTAACAATGGCGCTTCTTGAAGGGCAGGATTCCCGACCCCCCGCCGGGTCAGAGAATCGCTGGGGGGGGCGGCATGAATCCCAACCCGCCACTCCGACGCCGGCTGCCGAATTCTCCGGCGCCGGTTTTTGGGTGGGGGTGGGGATCACGGCGTGCCGGTCGGGGGCCGTTGGCAGCGCCCCCCCCGGCAATTATCCGGGCCCCGATGGGTCGAGCGCCGCCCGTTTTCGGCCAGTCCTGCCGGCGTGAAATGGACATGGTCCATCCTGGCGGGACTCGGCTGGTAGGCCGTCTACCGGAGTCCTCGGGAGGGCGCGGGGGTACCTGGCCCCGGTGGCCTGGCCCGCAATCGGGGCCCACCGATCTGCGGGCGGGCCTGTGCCATGGGGGCATTCTTTCCCTCCGCGCCGGCCATGGCAGAGCCTTACAGAGGCCGGTGCGGAGAAGAAACCCCCTGCGCATGCGCAAGAAACACGCCGGCAGTTCTGCGCATGCGCCAACCCGCGCCAGCCCACGGAGGCCCTTTGGCACCGGTTGGCGCGGCGCCAACCCCGCCGGCGCTGGCCTAGTCCCCGGAAGTGCGGAAGATTCCGCAACTTCCGGGCGGCCCGACGCCGGAGTGGTTCATGCCGATCTTGGCGCCGCCGTCCTGCCAATTGCGGTAGAATCCCAGCCAGGTTATTTTTACCGTTGTACAGGTCCAGGATTAGATCCAAAGATTTTAGTGTACGAATTAACAATAGGATTATTATGGTAAATTACATCATTCTAATTCTCAGAATGTACAACGTGCTAAATGGTAATACAGCCAGACACAATGGTACCTTTTTGACACGGTCTTCGGACTGTTGGTCACACTCTGAATCATTACACTGATCTGCCCAGCCAAGTGCAAATGGAAATACTGCAAAAGAAAAGACAGTTTCTCTCACCATATATTTTCACTTTCTCCCACAGATCTATTACTTTATCTAACAGTACAATTGAATTACATTGACACCATTCAATGTAAGAACACTGATCTAAATGGGAGGTTGCAGGTTTCCATCATTTCCCACAAAGGGAGTTCAGAGCTCAGCTACGTTTTGGAAAGTCAGCAAGTGAGGGCGGAATGGAGGGGAAAAAAATGGAAGAACAACCATTTGGTAGATATGGTCATTTAGAAATCTTCTATCATTTCAAGTTAGTTTACTATTAGGAGTTGCTGATGCCAGAAATGTTCAGCTGCTTTTAAATAAGTCCAGAAATTTGGCTGTTTCATGCAGGGAAAAAATAATTTAGTCATATTGTTATTCTGCTCCATAACTATTAGAACGTTTCAGAAGAACTATTAGAAAATATTAAAAGACTTCCGGGTGCGGCGATGACCAGCTGAGTCGCACGTTTCGGCAGCTCCCTGTGAAACGGACTTTTGGGCTCTTGATAGGAGCCCCAACGGCAATTTTGACGGCTAAAACCACTGTGCGGTAAACCAGAAGGGAATCCCCCCTGGATACGGATGGAAAAAGGAGGAGAGAGTGGCCAGATTGCAGTGGATCCTTTAGAACAGCGGCAAGGAAGGCAAGCAAAAACCAAGATGGCGTCGGAAGGTGGCAGTTTAACATGGGGCCCTGAACAACAAGAGTTCTTGAAATGCTGTGTGGAAGAGATCAAAAAGGAAATGAAGAAAGAGCTGTTGGCCCCGATACTACAGGCGATCGAAGGGCTAAAGGAGGAACAAAAGACCCAGGAGCGGGAGCTTCGGGTCGTGAAGGCAAAGGCAGCCAAGAATGAGGACGATATACAGGGCCTGGTGGTGAAGACGGAGACGCAGGAGGCACATCAGAAACGATGTGTGGAAAGGTTGGAGGCACTGGAAAACAACGCAAGGAGGAACAACCTGAGGATTCTTGGTCTTCCTGAAGGTGTGGAGGGAGCGGACGTCGGGGCATATGTGAGCACGATGCTGCACTCGTTAATGGGAGCGGAGGCCCCGGCGGGTCCGTTGGAGGTGGAGGGAGCATACCGAGTGATGGCGCGAGGACCGAGAGCAGGAGAAATTCCCAGAGCCATAGTGGTGAGATTCCTCCGTTTTAAGGATAGAGAAATGGTCCTTAGATGGGCGAAGAAAACTCGGAGCAGTAAATGGGAGAACGCGGTGATCCGCGTTTATCAAGACTGGAGTGCAGAGGTGGCGAGAAGGAGGGCGAGCTTTAATCGGGCCAAGGCGGTGCTTCATAAAAAGAAGATAAAATTTGGAATGCTGCAACCGGCAAGACTGTGGGTCACATATCGAGGGAGGCACCACTACTTTGAGACGGCGGATGAAGCGTGGACTTTTATTGTGGAAGAAAAACTGGAATGAGCGGGTTATTAAAAAGAACGTTCGAACAAAGTGGTGGGGCGAATGTGGGGGGCAAAGAGGGGTTTTATGTACTAATCCTGCGATGTGGTAACTTTTCTCTCTCCCACAGGTGGTGATGGGGGAGGAGGGGAGGTAGAGGAGATGGGGCGTTGGCCATTGGGGGCGGGGCCAAGGGAGAAGCGCGGGTTTGGTTCCCGCGCTATGATAATCATGGCGGGAATAGAGAAGCAGGAAGGAAGGGGCGTCGCACGGTGCGAGCCGAGGTCAGCCAGAGTTTGCTGACTTCTGGGAGCAACATGGGGGGAGTAATTACGCTAGCGGGGGATCTAGCGGGGGGGGTGGGAGGGGGGAATTACTGGGTTGCTGCTGCTGGGGAGAGGGGGGAGCTGGTATGGGAGAGGATGGGCGGTGGGGGGCACCGCCTGGGGGAGATACAGCTGCGTGGGAACCGGGTGAGGAGCTGGAAAAAGGTGATGGCTAATCGACAAGGGGGGGGTAGGAAGCCCCCCAACTCGGCTGATCACGTAGAACGTGAGAGGGCTGAACGGGCCGATAAAGAGGGCACGGATACTCGCACACCTTAAGAAACTTAAGGCAGATGTGGTTATGTTACAGGAAACGCACCTGAAACTGATAGACCAGGTTAGGTTACGCAAAGGATGGGTGGGGCAGGTGTTCCATTCGGGGCTAGATGCGAAAAACTATATTAGTGGGGAAGCGGGTAATGTTCGAGGCAAAGACTATAGTGGCGGATAACGGGGGCAGATACGTGATGGTGAGTGGCAAACTACAGGCACTGCAGAGGCACAATGGAGGAAGGCACAGGGTGTACAGTACGAATATGGGGAGAAGGCGAGCAGGTTGCTGGCACACCAATTGAGGAAAAGGGGAGCAGCGAGGGAAATAGGGGGAGTGAGGGATGAGGAAGGAGAGATGGAGCGGGGAGCGGAGAGAGTGAATGGAGTGTTCAAGACATTTTATAAAAAGTTATATGAAGCTCAACCCCCGGATGGGAGGGAGAGAATGATGGGCTTCTTGGATCGGCTGGAATTTCCCAAGGTGGAAGAGCAGGAAAGGGTGGGACTGGGAGCACAGATCGAGGTAGAAGAAGTGGTGAAAGGAATTAGGAGCATGCAGGCGGGAAAGGCCCCGGGACCGGATGGATTCCCAGTCGAATTCTATAGAAAATATGTGGACTTGCTCGCCCTGGTACTGACGAGGACCTTTAATGAGGCAAAGGAAAGGGGACAACTGCCCCCGACTATGTCTGAAGCAACGATATCGCTTCTCTTAAAGAAGGAAAAGGACCCGCTACAATGCGGGTCCTATAGACCTATTTCCCTCCTAAATGTAGATGCCTAGGTCCTGGCCAAGGTAATGGCAATGAGAATAGAGGAATGTGTCCCGGGGGTGGTCCACGAGGACCAAACTGGGTTTGTGAAGGGGAGACAGCTGAACACGAATATACGGAGGTTGTTAGGGGTAATGATGATGGCCCCACCAGAGGGAGAAACGGAGATAGTAGTGGCGATGGATGCCGAGAAAGCATTTGATAGAGTGGAGTGGGATTATTTGTGGGAGGTGTTGAGGAGATTTGGTTTTGGAGAGGGGTATGTTAGATGGGTGTAGCTGTTGCATAGGGCCCCAGTGGCTAGCGTGGTCACGAATGGACGGGGATCTGCATATTTTCGGCTCCATAGAGGGACAAGGCAGGGATGCCCTCTGTCCCCATTATTGTTTGCACTGGCGATTGAGCCCCTGGCGATAGCGTTGAGGGGTTCCAAGAAGTGGAGGGGAGTACTTAGGGGAGGAGAAGAGCACCGGGTATCTTTGTATGCGGACGATTTCCTACTATACGTGGCGGACCCGGCGGAGGGGATGCCAGAAATAATGCGGATACTTGGGGAGTTTGGGGATTTTTCAGGGTATAAATTGAACATGGGGAAAAGTGAGTTGTTTGTGGTGCATCCAGGGGAGCAGAGTAGAGAAATAGAGGACCTACCGTTGAGGAAGGTAACAAGGGACTTTCGTTACCTGGGGATCCAGTTAGCTAAGAATTGGGGCACATTGCATAGGTTAAATTTAACGCGGTTGGTGGAACAGATGGAGGAGGATTTTAAGAGATGGGATATGGTATCCCTGTCAATGGCAGGGAGGGTGCAGGCGGTTAAGATGGTGGTCCTCCCGAGATTCCTCTTTGTGTTTCAGTGCCTCCCGGTGGTGATCACGAAGGCTTTTTTTAAAAGGATTGAAAAGAACATCATGGGTTTTGTGTGGGCCGGGAAGACCCTGAGAGTGAGGAAGGGATTCTTACAGCGTAGCAGGGATAGGGGGGGGGCTGGCACTACCGAGCCTAAGTGAGTATTATTGGGCCGCTAATATTTCAATGGTGAGTAAGTGGATGGGAGAGGAGGAGGGAGCGGCGTGGAAGAGATTAGAGAGGGCGTCCTGTAGGGGGACTAGCCTACAGGCTATGGTGACAGCCCCATTGCCGTTCTCACCGAGGAACTACACCACAAGCCCGGTGGTGGTGGCTACACTGAAGATTTGGGGACAGTGGAGACGGCATAGGGGAAAGACTGGAGCCTTGGGGGGGGTCCCCGATAAGAAACAACCATAGGTTTGCCCCGGGGGGAATGGATGGGGGATATGGAATGTGGCAAAGAGCAGGAATAACGCAACTGAAAGATCTGTTTGTGGATGGGAAGTTCGCGAGTCTGGGAGCGCTGACCGAGAAATATGGGTTGCCCCAAGGGAATGCATTCAGGTATATGCAACTGAGGGCTTTTGCGAGGAAACAGGTGAGGGAATTCCCGCAGCTCCCGACACAAGAGGTGCAGGACTGAGTGATCTCAAAGACATGGGTGGGGGATGGTAAGGTGTCAGATATATATAGGGAAATGAGGGACGAAGGGGAGACTATGGTAGATGAACTAAAAGGGAAATGGGAAGAAGAGCTGGGGGAGGAGATCGAGGAGGGGCTGTGGGCAGATGCCCTAAGCAGGGTAAACTCGTCGTCCTCGTGTGCCAGGCTAAGCCTGATTCAGTTTAAGGTATTACACAGGGCACATATGACTGGAGCACGGCTCAGTAAAGTTTTTGGGGTGGAGGATAGGTGTGCGAGGTGCTCGAGAAGCCAAACGAATCATACCCATATGTTTTGGTCATGCCCGGCACTACAGGGGTTTTGGATGGGGGTGACAAAGGTGCTTTCAAAAGTAGTAGGAGTCCGGGTCGAACCAAGCTGGGGGTTGGCTATATTTGGGGTTGCACAAGAGCCGGGAGTGCAGGAGGCGAGAGAGGCCGATGTTTTGGCCTTTGCGTCCCTAGTAGCCCGGCGCAGGATATTGCTAATGTGGAAAGAAGCCAAGCCCCCGGGGGTGGAGACCTGGATAAATGACATGGCGGGGTTTATAAAGCTAGAGCGGATTAAGTTCGTCCTAAGGGGGTCGGCTCAGGGGTTCACCAGGCGGTGGCAACCGTTCGTCGAATACCTCGCAGAAAGATAGACGGAATGGGAAAAAGAAGGCAGCAGCAGCAGCCCAGGATCGGGGGTGGGGGGGGGGGGGGGGGTGGGGAGGAGGCACCAGAAGGACTCTCAGGGTTGTTAATATATACTGTATAGTATGTATAGGTCGTTGCTACAGATAATTATATATTGGACAGTTAAATTATATTTTTGGAGAGTGTTACTTGTGACAAGGCAGTTGCCAATTAGGGCTAGTTTTCATTTTTGTTATTTATTATTTATTCATTTTTTGTTTATAAAATAGGTCATTGTTATTTGTGTTGTTATAATATTGTGTAAAGGATGCACAATGTACTGTGTTGGTTGACCAAAAATTTTCAATAAAATATTTAATAAAAAAAAAGAAAATATTAAAATAACTTGAATTTTATGGCATCTTAAAACATTCCAGTACAGGAAGTACTTTGAAACAAGTGTCAACATTATTTTTGTGGGGAAAACACAGCAACCAATGTAAATGCAGCAAGGTTTGTGCACTTAGGAAATGCACTAATCTATTCTGGTGGTATTGGTTAAGGGAGGAAAATGGGAGAGTACACTTGGAGAGCTCCCCAATTTTCTTCCTTATACCTTTGAATCATTTATATCTGCCTGAGTAAGCAGAAAGGACTTTAGTTCAATATCTCACATGCAATTCTATAGTACCTTTAACATACTAAAGTGTCCAAGGGTGCTTCACAGGAGGACTGTGGCACAGTAGTAATGTTACTGGACTTGTAATCCAAAGGCCCAGGCCCAGGACAGAACAGCAGCACAGTGGTTAGCACTGTTGCTTCAAAGCGCCAGGGTCCCGGGTTCGATTCCCGCTTGGGTCACTGTCTGTGCGGAGTCTGCATGTTCTCCCGTGTCTGCGTGGTTTTCCTCTGGGTGCCCCGGTTTCTTCCCACAAGTCCCGAAAGACGTGCTGTTAGGTGAATTGGGCAATCTGAATTCTTCCTCAGTGTACCCGAACAGACGCCGGAATGTGGCGACGAGGCAATTTTCACAGTAACTTAATTGCAGTGTTAATGCAAGTCTACTTGTGACAAAAAAGATTATTATTATTATTATTATTATTATTAATGTTGCGGGCACATGGTTTCAAATTCATTCACGGAAGCTGGTTAATAAATCTAGAATTGAAAGCCACGAAAACACATCTTGTTCACTAACATCCCTTTAGAGTCATGAGCAGGATTCTCCACTCGCGCCTGCCCGGTGACCGGAAATTCCCACCCGTAATCAATGGACCTTTACATTGTCCATGACCCGCCCATGGTAATCTTGCGGCGGACGGGGTGAAAGAATCCAGCCCATAGAGTCATAGAATCACACAGCACAGAAAAGGCTCTTCGGCCCATTATGTCTCCACTGATCAAAAACTACCTAACCATTCTTATCCCATTTTCCAGCACTTGGCCCATAGCCTTGTATACCCTGAGATCGCAAGTGCACATCTAAATACTTCTTAAATGTTATGAGAGTCTCTGCCTCCACCACCCTTTCAGGCAGCGAGTTCAAAACTCACACCACCCTCTGGGTGAAAAGGTTTTTCCTCACATCCCCTCTAAATCACCTGTCCCTTTCCTTGCACCTACGCCCCCTGGTCATTGACCCTCCACCAAGGGGAAAAGTTTGTTCCTGTCTACTGTATGCCCCTCATAATTTTATACGTCTCAATTATCTCCCCTCTCAGTCTCCTCTGCTCCAAGGAAAACAATTCAAGTCTATCCAAACTCTCTTCATAACTAAAACTTTCCAGCCCTGGCAACATCCTGGGAAATCTCCTCTGTGTCCTATCACATTCCTCACATAATGTGGATTCCAGAAATGCACAAAGGAAGGACATTTGTTGTTCTTATTCAGTCTAGCCAACATGTACTCCAGACCAATGTGGTTGACTCTTATCTGTCCTCTGAAATGCAAGCCACTTAGTTGTACCAAATTGCGACAGGAAAGTCAAAACGAATGGAACCTGACCCACCAGCCAGCATGGGCCCAAGCACTGGAAATGACAATGGGACACCCAGCATGGTCAACACTACAAATTTCTCCTGGTTAACATCTGAGGCTTGTGCCAAAATTGGGAGAGCTGTCCCACAGACTAGTCAAGCAACCACCTGACATAGTCATACTTACTGGGTGGAATTTCCCATTCTGGAGACTAGTCTCGTGGTGGGTGGGAAAGTCAGCGTGATTCCCACTGCGTGACAGGATGACTGAACATGCAGAATCTTCGCTTTTCAGCTTATTAATTATGCATCAGCAAGGAGCTCATCAAATCTTGTGGCAGGGCAGTCTGGAACTTAGCTACCCTGCCATTACCTCATGGGGTTAAAGGTCCTGGTGCTATATTTAAATGGCATCAAGACAGACATTCACTCATGCCAGGCCAGGTGTTGTGGTGAAGAAGAAAACTGTGGCATCAAAGTGAAGCAAACCCTCTGCTCCTTTGTTCAGTGATCCCTGGGTGTCTTTAAGACAGAGATAGATAGGTTCTTGATTAATAAGGGGATCAGAGGTTATGGGGAGAAGGCAGGAGAATGGGGATGAGAAAATATCAGCCATGATTGAATGTCGGAGCAGACTCGATGGGCCGAGTGGTCTAATTATGCTCCTATGTCTTATGGTCATATTTTCCTCCAGGCCATCCAGGAAAAGTAAGAGGCGGGATTCTCCGCCAGTGTGATTCTTTGTTATGCCGGCGCCCGGGGGTTTCCCTGCGGCGTGGGGCTGCCCCACAATGGGAAACCCCATTGAGCGGCCGGTGTAACGGAGAATCCCGCCGGCGGGTTGGGGCAGAAATGTGGTGCAGCAAGGTGGAGAATCCAGCCCAAGAGTTCCTCCTTCTAAGGAATGGGAGCAGGAGGTCCTCTCACCTGACTATATAATAATAATCTTTATTGTCACAAGTAGGCTTACATTAACACTGCAATGAAGTTACTGTGAAAAGCCCCTAGTCACCACATTCCATGCTGGCCTGGGTGGAGGTTGCTGGAGTGATTAGCGCTCATGGGACCCAGAGAAGTGGAGTGCTGGAAATGGATGATTGGATTGGATTGTATTTGTTTATTGACACGTGTACCAAGGTACAGTGAAAAGTATTTTTCTGCGAACAGCTCAAACAGATCATTTAGTATATGGAAAGAAAAGAAAAGAAAAAAATCCATAATAGGGCAACACAAGGTACACAATGAAAATACTGAGACACCGGCACCGGGTGAAGCAGACAGGAGTGTAGTATTAATCAGGTCAGTTCGACTACGCCAATTGTAGAATCTCTGTGTCTATTCGTATACCTGTAACGCCATATCATATATCAAATAACGGAGATTCAAGACTGGTTTCTTGGGTTAAAAGCAATTTGCAACTTTTATTTTGTCAGCTAGTAGTGTCTAATGGTAAGCTTCAATTTTCAAGTACAAAATTTAGGACATTCCAACTAGCTCTGCAGCAAGCTAATCAGAATGATTGTCCTTCACAAATATAGATTGTTGAATTTAAAATACAACGATAGCTCCTGGTAATTTCTTCAAATCAAGATACACAGTACAAAAGGACTGCGCAGTTTAAAATAGAATAAAATAGCAATTTTGCAAAGCAAGCAGATAGAGTAGGTTTCGGAGGATAGCTTGAATTGATTGTGGAATGGCTTTCCCATCCCGATACCTGAACTTTTAAGGAGATTATTATCTTTAAAGTTTCGTCCTTTTTACAGCTGTGATTGGTTTAACTAATCTATAATTCATTTAATTCGGCTGAAGTGTCTGTCAAATTATGAGATAAAAAATGTCTGTATTTTTCCAGTGAAACACATTTCCAACAAGAAATTATCACTATGAGCTGACCAACCGTTACCATTGAAACGGAACTAGGATTTCATCCAAGTTCTTTGTGAGACAAAGGGTCTTTTCTCAGCATGACCTAGCGCAGACTCTAACAGTCTGCGAAAATGTGCTTTTCCGGTCAATTCACAAGCACTCAGCTTTTCCTACTGTCATGGTTAATATATGGCTTTAAATTTTAGTTCATATGATTTCTCGAAATAATTTCTTCCTTTAACCCCTTTTACCTATAATAAAAGGTTGATTTCTATCACCAAGGTACAGTGAAAAGTACTTTTCAATGTAAATACATAGACACCAGCATCAGGTGAAGCATACAGGAGTGTAGTATTAATCAGGTCAGTTCATAAGAGGGTCGTGTAGGAGTCTGGAATTGAGACATCATTGCTAATTCCCCTTGAATGGTCTCTCTCCAAGCCAAGAATCCAATCTCCAGCCCTTGGCCTGCCGTGAGACTAGACATGGCATCCCAGGCCACCCTTTGCAGGCTAATAACTTCCTGGAAGTTCACAGGTGGCTGAGCAACTCCCTCAGCCATGATGGAGCATCTACACCTCCGAGACCATCTACAACAAGGGTCTTGATTAGAGACAATACACATATACTTTAACCCTCCCAGACACTGACTAACCTGTACTTATGTCATGACTGTGGGCATGATGCCTTCTAAGCCATGACCAGTCCAATGGGAATACTGAGGCTTGTAGTGTGTACAGAGGATGTGTCCAGCAGTCTTGCGGCCCTTGATTATTTGATCCTCCTTCCTTTTCAACAGGTTTCTGTCAGGAACAGGTGCCCATTAACTTCAACTTGAAAACTTGGAGCAGTCTACGTGGAGCAGCAGCTGGGATTGGCGTCCATGAGGCTGAGATTTCCGTGGATAGACATTTGGTCACACCCAAAACTAAGTCTGCACAGGCAGAAAGCGAATGGGTGACTGCCAGGAGAGTAGAGAGAGGCAGGTAATGCAGGAGTCCCCTGGGTCATACCCCTCTCAAACACGTATGCTGCTTTGAATACTGTTGGAGGTAATGACTTCTCAGGGGTATGCAGTGAAAGCCAAGTCTGTGACACTACGGGTGGCTCAACTGCAGAGACAGGGAGGAAAAAGAGGGGTAGGGCTATAGTGATAAGCGATTCAATTGTATGGCATTACTATGGCCACAAAATTGATTCCAGGATGGTATGTTGTTTCCCTGGGGCTAGGGTCCAGTATGTCACAGAGTGATTGCAGAACATTTTGGAGGTGGAGGCAAAGGGCCAGCGGTGATGGTGCACATTGATACCAATTACATGGATTTTAAAAAGGGATTAAGTTCTGAAAGATGACCACAGGGAGATAGGTGATAAATTAAGCAGAGGACCTCTAAGGCAGCAACCTCAGGATTACTCCCAGTGCCAAGTGGTAGTGAGAGCAGAAATAGGAGGATAGGCAGGATGAAAGCATGGCTCGAGGGGTGGTTGGTGGAGGAGGATGGGTTTCAGATTCCTGAGGCATTGGGACTGGCTTTGGGGAAGGTGGGACCAATACAAACTGGATGGGTTACACCCCAAGAGGACCAGGACCAATATCCTTGCAGGGATGTTTGTTAGTGCTGTTGGGGAGGCTTTAAGCTAGTATGACAGAGGGACGGGTACCTGCGCAGGGGGGTTAGAGGAGATTGGAACTGGGTTAGGAACAAAAGACAGAAAAAGTAAAAGCAAAAGAGGAAGACATGGAAATAAAAGACAAAAAACAAACAGTGGCTCTATTGTCCCTAAAGATGGGCTTAGTGTAAGGAAAAGTGAAAGAAAAACAAAATTAATAATTCTGTATCTTAATGCACGGAGCATGAAAAACAGGAGAAATAAATTGACGGCACAAATAAAGTTAAATGGGTTTGATATGATAGCCATTACTGAGATGTGGTTGAAAAGAGAGTAATGTTGGGAAATCAATATTCAGGATTATGTGGTTTTAGAAAAGACAGGTAGGAAGAAAAATACGCTGGGGTAGCACTGCTACTAAAAGAGGGAGTAAGTACAGTTCTGAGTGAAGATGTGGGCTCAGAGGATGTAAAGTCGATTCGGGTGGAAGTGACAAAGGAAGGGAGTGGTAGAAATCATAGAAACATAGAACAAACAGTACAGAAGGAGGCTATTCGGCCCATCGAGACTGCACCGGCCCTTGGAAAGAGTACCCTGCCCAAGCCCACGCTTCCATCCTATCTCCATAGTCCCACCTAACTTTTTTTTTGGACACTAAGGGCAATTTAACATGGCCAATTCACCTAACCTCCACATCTTTGGACTGTGGGAGGAAACCCTCACAGACACGGGGAGAACTTTCAGACTCCACACAGACTGTGACCCAAGCCGGGAATCGAACCTGGGTGTGATGAACGGTTACTGTACCCTTATCATCATGTAAGGTGATGTCCCCTTTAAGACCGGGCTTGGAACCCTGTGGGACTCCTCCCCTGGCTCCGCCCACCTGGGAGTCGTATATAAGGGGCCGCCTTGTGGGCGGCACCAGTAAGCACCCGTCTCGGCACCAGGCTAGTTCTTAGCTTATTAAAGCCTTCTTTACCGTTTACTCTCTAAGCGTCGTTATTGAGGGTACAACAATTTAATAAGCTAAACTACATCAGGATGGACGCAGGCCTAAAACCAGAGAAGCTCAATCTGGAAGCACGGACACCGGAGGCAAAAGAACATTTTAAATACTGGCTCCGATGTTTCGAGGCCTACCTGGACTCCTCAGAGACTCCCATCCTGGGGCCACGCAAGTTGCGCCTACTCCACGCCCGGGTAAGTCACAGAATTTCTGCCATGCTCGAAAAGGCGACTACCTATGAAGAGGCGGTCGAGTTACTATGCAAGCTGTTTGTCAAACCCATCAACGAGGTACATGCCCGGCACCTGCTCTCTACCTGCCGGCAGCGCTCGGGGGAATCGCTAGACGGATTTGTAGAAAAACTCACCGCACTTGCCAGGGACTGTGACCATCAGGATGTGACAGGGGAAACCCCTAGGAACCTGCACATCAGAGACGTGTTCGTGTCCGGCATCCGCTCGACCTACATCCGGCAGCAGCTACTTGAAAATGAGTCAAGTGACCGCCAGGATACACGAACGCTCGCCTCCTCACTGGAAGTGGCCCGACATAATTTGGGCACATACCCCACGGACCCTGCGAGCCCCCCTCAGACTTCCTCAGACTCGGCAACGTTACGGGCCTGAGCCGCGCAGCGACCCGCCCAGACTGGGGGCACACCGTGCTACTTCTGCAGGCAGGGCCAGCATGCACGCCCACGCTGCCCAGCCCGCACCGCCATCTGCAGCAGTTGCGGGAAAAAGGGGCATTTTGCGAGGGTCTGCCTGGCTAGGCCCAAGGGCCAGAAACACAAAGAACAGCAGGCCCGAAAACCAGGCTCACAGGCCCGCAGGCCTCGCAATGCGGCTGCGCATCGAACCGACACACCCCCTTCTGACGCGTCATCCGCCTCGTGCGAATCATGGGGGCGGCCATCTTGTCGGCAGCCATCTTCTCGACCCAACACGTGCGACCGATGGCGGCGGCCATTTTACGAATCAGACTCAGCTGAGGACTCGGACTACCCGCAACTGGGAGCGATCACCCTCGACCAAACTCGGCCAAAACATCTGCAGAACTCGATGATGAAGGTCCAGGTCAACGGCGCGACATACCCGTACTTGGACAATGTCACCATCTGTGGCCATGAACAGCAGGATCATGACGCAAACCTCAAAAAGTTCCTACAGACCTCCCGAGCCCTCAGCCTGACCTATAACGAGGAAAAATGCGTTTTCCACACAACCCGGCTAGCCATCCTCAGCTTTTTCGTGGAAAACAGGGTCCTAGGTCCCGACCCCGACCGCATGCGCCCCCTAAAGGAACTCCCCCTCCCCCCGCAGCCTCAAGGCCCTCAAACGGTGCTTGGGGCTCTTCTCCTATTACACCCAGTGGGTCCCCAAATATGTGGACAAAGCCCGCCCACTCATAAAGACCACGATATTTCCCCCGTCGGCTGAGGCTCGATCGGCCTTCAACTACATCAAGGCTGACATCACCAAGACCGCGATGCGCGCGGTGGATGAAACTATCCCCTTCCAGGTAGAGAGCGATGCGTCAGACATCGCCCTGGCTGCTACCCTCAACCAGGCAGGCAGACCAGTAGCGTTCTTCTCCCGGACACTCACCGCCTCCGAGATTCGGCACTCTGCATTCGAGAAGGAGGCACAAGCCATTGTGGAAGCTGTACGGCACTGGAGGCACTACCCAGCCGGTAGGAGGTTCACCCTCGTCGCCGACCAATGGTCGGTCGCCTTTATGTTCGATAACGCACAATGGGGCAAAATAAAAAACGATAACATTTTGAGGTGGAGGCTCGAACTCTCCACCTACACGTACAATATCAAGTACCGTCCGGGGGAGCTCAACGAGCCCCCAGATGCCCTGTCCCACGGCACATGCGCCAACACGCAGGAAGACCGCCTGCAAGCCATCCACAATGACCTCTGTCACCCGGGGGTTACCCAGCTCGTCCACTTTATCAAGTCCCGCAACCTACCTTACTCAACCAAGGAGGTCAAAACCATGACCAGGGCCTGCCAGATCTGTGTGGAGTGCAAACCGGACTTCTACCGGCCAGACAAGGCTTGGCTGGTGAAGGCCTCGGGGCCCTTGGAGCGACTAAGCGTGGACTTCAAGGGCCCCCTCCTGTTCACCAACCGCAATGCCTATTTCCTTACCGTTATCGATGAGTTCTCCCCTTTCCCATTCGCCATCCCCTGCCCCGACATGACCTCAGCCACCGAGATAAAGGCACAGCACAGCACCTTCACCCTGTTTTGTTTCCCCGCTTATATCCACAGCGACCGGGGTACATCGTTCACGAGTGATGAACTGCGTCAGTATCTGCTCAGCAAAGGCATCGCCTCGAGCAGAACGACCAGTTATAACCCGCGGGGAAACGGGCAGTTGGAGAGGGAGAACGCGACAGTTTGGAAGGCTGTCTTTCTGGCCCTACGGTCGGGAAGTCTCCCAACCACCCGCTGGCAGGAGGTCCTACCCAACGCCCTACGCTCCATTAGGTCGCTCCTCTGCATGGCCACGAATGAGACCCCTCACAACCGATTGTTTATCTTCCCCAGGAGGTCCATCTCCGGGGTCTCGCTTCCACCTTGGCTGGTGGCTCCGGGACCTGTTCTTCTCCGGAGGCACGCAAGGAGCCATAAAACGGACCCCCTGGTCGAGAAGATCCAATTACTACACACGAACCCCAGTTACGCCTACGTCGAGTACCCCGACGGCAGGCAAGATACGGTTTCCCTCCGGGATCTGGCATCCGCTGGTTCCTCCACTACAGACGCCCCCTCCCTCACAGCTCCCCTGCAGGATCCGGCACCCACCACAACACCCCCCTCCCGGCCCCACTCCCCGTTGGTGGGCACCTACTGCACGTGCCCCCTTGCGCGCCACCCCCTCTACACACGCCGCTGGCGCCCGCACCGCTACCCCCAGCCCCAACTATTCCCCCTGCGCCCCGATCGCTTACCCCAACCCGGACCAAGGCTCCGACCACCATGCTCCAGGACGTACCCTCAACTAAGACGCCCATGACCGCCGCACCACCGCTCGAGCTGAGGAATTCGATGAGGACGATCAGGCCGCCAAAACGAATGGACTTATGATGGCACTTCACCCCCGCTGGACTTTTTTTTAAAAACAGGGGGTGAATGTGATGAACGGTTACTGTATTACTGTACCCTTATCATCATGTAAGGTGATGTCCCCTTTAAGACCGGGCTTGGAACCCTGGGGGACTCCGCCTCCGGCTCTGCCCACCTGGGAGCCGTATATAAGGGGCCGCCTTGTGGGCGGCACCCAGTAAGCACCCGTCTCCGCATCTGGCTAGTTCTTAGCTTATTAAAGCCTTCTTTACCGTTTACTCTCTAAGCGTCATTATTGAGGGTACAACACTGGGACTGGAGCTGTGAAGCACAAGTGCTACCACTGTGCAACCGTGCTGCTTGTATTGTATAGACCCACAAAAAGTAGCCACAGTGTAGGAAAGAGTTTAAATTAATAAATAGCAAATGCATGTAAAAAGAGCACTGCATTAACAATGTGCGACTTTAATTTTCAAATAGTTTGGCTCAACAAATTGGAAATGGCAGCCAAAAGAATGAATTCATGGAGTGCATTCGGGTGATTTCTTAGAGCAATATGTTATGGAGCCATCTAGGGATCAGGCTATCGTGGATCTGGAAATGTGTAATGAGGTAGGTTTAATTAATTATCTCAAGGTTAAGGATACCCTGGGGAATAGTGATCACAGTATGATTGAATTTTGCATTCAGGTAACAGAAACAGTGAAAAACTTGCACACATCTATTCTTGCCAGAGGAAAGGCTTTGAAAGGTGAAGAGGGGTAAAAATCAACTCGAAATCATGCTTCTGACTACTAATTAGTTATCCCTCCTGGAATTTCACAGTACTCACAGGAGAGATTAATAAAACACCGTCAGATTTAAATTTGGCAAGGTCTTCCCGTGACGGGGATGTGCTGAGCAGGTGCACAAAAGGGGGCTCTCCTCCTGGAAACTCGAAATTAGGCACTTCTAACCCAAAATAGCCCACTATTAGCCCACTAAACCCAGGGAACCCCCCCCCCCCCCCCGCCCCCGCCCTCCTCCTACACCACCACAATGAAAGAAACATGTCAGGACAACAACCGGAGCTAACTGTGACCACAATTCAGTAAGTTTTAAAGTACTGGTGGACAAGGATAAGAGTGGTCCGAGGATGAATGTGCTAAATTAGGGGAAGGCTAATTATAACAATATTAGGCGGGAACTGAAGAACATAGATTGGGGGCGGATGTTTGAGGGCAAATCAACATCTGACATGTGGGAGGCTTTCAAGTGTCAGTTGATAGGAATACAGGACAGGCATGTTCCTGTGAGGAAGAAAGATAAATACGGCAATTTTCGGGAACCTTGGATGACGAATGATATTGTAGGCCTCGTCAAAAAGAAAAAGGAGGCATTTGTCAGGGCTAAAAGGCTGGGAACAGACGAAGCCTGTGTGGCATATAAGGAAAGTAGGAAGGAACTTAAGCAGGGAGTCAGGAGGGCTAGAAGGGGTCATGAAAAGTCATTGGCAAATAGGGTTAAGGAAAATCCCAAGGCTTTTTACACTTACATAAAAAGCAAGAGGGTAGCCAGGGAAAGGGTTGGCCCACTGAAGGATAGGCAAGGGAATCTATGTGTGGAGCCAGAGGAAATGGGCGAGGTACTAAATGAATACTTTGCATCAGTATTCACCAAAGAGAAGGAATTGGTAGATGTTGAGTCTGGAGAAGGGGGTGTAGATAGCCTGGGTCACATTGTGATCCAAAAAGATGAGGTGTTGGGTGTCTTAAAAAATATTAAGGTAGATAAGTCCCCAGGGCCGGATGGGATCTACCCCAGAATACTGAAGGAGGCTGGAGAGGAAATTGCTGAGGCCTTGACAGAAATCTTTGGATCCTCGCTGTCTTCAGGGGATGTCCCGGAGGACTGGAGAATAGCCAATGTTGTTCCTCTGTTTAAGAAGGGTGGCAGGGATAATCCCGGGAACTACAGGCCGGTGAGCCTTACTTCAGTGGTAGGGAAATTACTGGAGAGAATTCTTCGAGACAGGATCTACTCCCATTTGGAAGCAAATGGACGTATTAGTGAGAGGCAGCACGGTTTTGTGAAGGGGAGGTCGTGTCTCACTAACTTGATCGAGTTTTTCGAGGAGGTCACTAAGATGATTGATGCAGGTAGGGCAGTAGATGTTGTCTATATGGACTTCAGTAAGGCCTTTGACAAGGTCCCTCATGGTAGACTAGTACAAAAGGTGAAGTCACACGGGATCAGGGGTGAACTGGCAAGGTGGATACAGAACTGGCTAGGCCATAGAAGGCAGAGGGTAGCAATGGAGGGATGCTTTTCTAATTGGAGGGCTGTGACCAGTGGTGTTCCACAGGGATCAGTGCTGGGACCTTTGCTCTTTGTAGTATATATAAATGATTTGGAGGAAAATGTAACTGGTCTGATTAGTAAGTTTGCAGACGACACAAAGGTTGGTGGAATTGCGGATAGCGATGAGGACTGTCTGAGGATACAGCAGGATTTAGATTGTCTGGAGACTTGGGCGGAGAGATGGCAGATGGAGTTTAACCTGGACAAATGTGAGGTAATGCATTTTGGAAGGGCTAATGCAGGTAGGGAATATACAGTGAATGGTAGAACCCTCAAGAGTATTGAAAGTCAAAGAGATCTAGGAGTACAGGTCCACAGATCACTGAAAGGGGCTACACAGGTGGAGAAGGTAGTCAAGAAGGCATACGGCATGCTTGCCTTCATTGGCCGGGGCATTGAGTATAAGAATTGGCAAGTCATGTTGCAGCTGTATAGAACCTTAGTTAGGCCACACTTGGAGTATAGTGTTCAATTCTGGTCGCCACACTACCAGAAGGATGTGGAGGCTTTAGAGAGGGTGCAGAAGAGATTTACCAGAATGTTGCCTGGTATGGAGGGCATAAGCTATGAGGAGCGATTGAATAAACTCGGTTTGTTCTCACTGGAACGAAGGAGGTTGAGGGGCGACCTGATAGAGGTATACAAAATTATGAGGGGCATAGACAGAGTGGATAGTCAGAGGCTTTTCCCCAGGGTAGAGGGGTCAATTACTAGGGGGCATAGGTTTAAGGTGAGAGTGGCAAAGTTTAGAGTAGATGTACGAGGCAAGTTTTTTACGCAGAGGGTAGTGGGTGCCTGGAACTCACTACCGGAGGAGGTAGTGGAGGCAGGGACGATAGGGACATTTAAGGGGCATCTTGACAAATATATGAATAGGATGGGAATAGAAGGATACGGACCCAGGAAGTGTAGAAGATTGTAGTTTAGTCGGGCAGTATGGTCGGCACGGGCTTGGAGGGCCGAAGGGCCTGTTCCTGTGCTGTACATTTCTTTGTTCTTTGTTGTTCTTTGTAAAGAGAGGGCAGAGGCAGTAAAAGCCGGGAGAGACTGAGGTGTTGTCGAACTTGCGGGGCGACAAGGTCCTGGTCACACATGAACGGGACGGACCGCCAGAACATATGCCGGGCTATCTCTCGATGAACAAATAGAGGGAATTCCTAACACAGGAACTCCAAGAGCTCAAACTTGAAATGATGGCGACGGTGAAAGTGGCAGTAGCAGAAGCACTGGTTACCTTGCAAGCAGCGCTGGAAAAGACAGATGGTGTCTGAAGATGCAGGAGGCGATGATCAGAGAGCTGGAGAAGGCCGCGACTGACCAGAGAGATCTGATCGCCTCATGGAAACAGATGGCAAGGTTGGTAGCACCACAAGGGACACTAAGGGGGCAGGTTGAAGACCAAGAAAATTGATTGCACCGCCAAAACCTCCACATTGTGGATCTACCGGAGGGCACCGAGGGCAGGAATGCTAGAGAGGCCCAGATGATGATTGGAGGGGAAAGCTTCCCCAAACCTCAAGATATTGACAGAGCCTACAGGTCACTCCAGCCAAAGCCTAAGGCCGGGGAGCAGCCGTGGGCCATCATTACGATAAAGCACCGGTACCAAGACCGGGAAAAGATCCTGAACTGAGCAAGACACACAAGGTCCTGTACTTAGGAGGGACACTCGATCCAGGTATGCCAAGACATTGGGGCCAACCTGGCCAAGTGCCAGGCAGAATTTAACAAAGCCAAGCAGCCCTTTATAAGAACAATGTGTGGTTCAGGATGCTGTATCCCGCCAAGCTCTGGGTGATTTTCCAGGGCAGGGAATACTATTTCACCACACCCTCAAAAGCAGATAAATCCATGCACAAGCATGGGCTGGGAGGCAACAAAACCAGCAGTGAATCAGACATTTAATCATATCGGCCAACAACAAAGAATGTAGTAGAGAACATTTGGGCGGGACTGAACCACCTCATCTTCAAGTCTGACATTGAGTCCCAGGAAACAGGGAGTGAGAGTAACAGGATGAAGAAGGGGGTGAGGAGGAGGAAAGGGGGGAAGAGGCACGCGTCGGTCAGGGGGAGGTATGGATCGACCTTGGGAGGGGGGGCTGGGAGTCACCGAGCTAGTGGATGAGCTAACACAAGGAAATACGAGTGAGGGGAAGGCACAACGGGGGAGAGAATATTCTAGATGGTGGGGTAATAAAGGGGTAAACGGAGGGGGAAAGGCTGGGGAACTCTTAGGGATTGGGGTGAGGGGTTTGGAGAAAGGTCCGAGGGAAAGCCAAGGGACGGGGGGAAGGGCACTCGGTTGGCTAAGACAGATCGCACATGGCGGCAAGGAAAACAAAGGCACCCCAACAGCCAGTTTGGAGGGCACTCAAACAAAGGGAAACCCCGGAGTGCAGAAGCACATCCACATGGTGTACACAATGGTGGTGGCCTTCTTGGATGGCCCCTGGGCAAAGGGAAACCCCAGACGGTTATGGACCAAGGGGGACAGTACATCATGGTTAGTGGTGTCTTGGAAGTTGCACCAGTTGACCTTGTAAATGTGTCCACTCCCAACTGGGACAATACAGAATTCATGAAGGAAACCATAGACACAGACTGACTTATCATGGGGTGGGAGGGGAAGTTTAATTGCCTACAGGACACACGGACAGGCAGATCAAACCCCAAATCGGGGAAAAAGTCAAACATGGCAAAGGAATTGGCCGTGTTCATGGAACAGATGGGAGCAGTGGACCCTTGGAAGCTCACACACCCAGGGGAAAAGGAGTTCTCCTTCTTCTCCGAGGTACACAGGGTATATACTAGGATTGACTTCTTGTAGTGGAGAAAACTATCCTTCCAGGGGTGGTAGGAGTACTCAGAAATCGTAATATCCGACCATGCTCCACACTACATGAGGTTGGAGATGTGTCGAGAACAACTCCCCCCATGGAGGCTGGACATGGCCCTCCTTGCCGACAAGGCATTTCCAAATGGTATCACAGGCCATAGACGTTACCAACAACCAGAACAGGGAGGTCCACCCTCCACCTTCTGGGAGGCGCTTAAGGCAGTGAAAAGGGGGGAAATTATTGCGTACAAGGCATGCAAGGATAGGAATGAGAGGGCCAGGCAGCAGCTGGTCGACTCCATACTGGAGGTGGAACAATGGTACTCCTCAACCCCGGCTGTAGAGTTACTGGTGGAGAGGAAGAAACAACAAATAGCCTCTGACCTGCTCTCCTCTGGGAAATCAGTGCACCAGCTCCGCCAGACACGGGGCACCTCCTACGAACACGGAGACAAAGCCAGTCATCTGCTGGTTTACCAGCTGAGAAGGCAGGCAGCCACAAGGGAAATAGCTAAGGTCAAAGACAGAAGCGGCAGGCTACCCGCCAGAAAATATCGACAAAGCTTTTGCAACCTTCTGCCAGGCGCTGTATACCTCCGAGCCCCTGGAGGGGGACTTGGGGATGAAGCAGTTCCTCGACAGACTGGACATGCCGATTGTGGGGAAGAGAAGAGACGGGGCCTGGAAGCACTTTTAGAACTGGGAGAAGTCATGGAGAGTATAAACTCCATGCAGGCGGGGAAGGTACCTGAGCCAGATGAATTCTGGGCAGACCTCTGCAAAAGGTTTGCGCCCGCATTGGCCCTGCACCTGCGGGAGATGTTCACAGACTCGCTACTTAGGGGCACCCTGCCACCGACACTGGCACAAGCCTCAATTTCACTGAAACGCAAAAAGGACAAATACCCGCGGAATGTGGGTCCCAAAGTCCCAACTCACTGCTCAAAGCAGATGCAAAGATCCTGGCAAAGGTCCTGGCAAAGCAGCTGGAGAGCTGTGTGCCAGAGGTAGTCGCAGAACCAGATGGGCTTTGTCAAGGGCAGTTAGCATCGAACATCAGGCGCCTGCTGAACATGATAATGACCCCACTGAGGAGAGAACACCAGAAGTAATCATCTCCCTGGACGCAGAAAAGGCCTTTGACAGAGTCGAGTGGAAGTACCTCATAGAGGTACTGAAACGGTTTGGGATCGGATGAGGGTTCACCTCCTGGGTGAAACTACTGTACAGTGCTCCCATGGCGAGTTGAGGGGGCGGGGGGCGGGGGGAGAAACAATCCAAGGATCCAAAAGAAGGTCCTACAAAGGAAAAGAAACATGGGAGGTCTGGCCCTCCCAAACCTACCATTCTATCACCGGGCGGCCACAGAAGAAAGAGTGAGGGGATGGGGGAAGGAACCAGGAATAGAATGGTGACGATGGAGGAGAGTTCCTGCATAGGGTCATCCCTCTGAACCCTAGTCACAACTGCATTTCCCCCACTGCCCGACCAAATACTCAAGAAGCCCAGTGGTAGTAGCCACGCTCCGAACGTGGTACCAAATGAAGCAACACTTCGGCCTCATCGAAATGTCCACCATGGTCCCCATCTGCAACAACCACAGGTTTACTTCCGCAATAATGGACGCCACCTTCAAAAGATAGAGAAGGGCATGGGGACGCTGACGGTTAGTGACATGTATATGGATGACAGAGTAGCGACCCTGTGGGGAACTCACAGAGATTCCAATTGCCAAAAGGAAATGAGCTAAGACACAAACAGGTCAAAAACTTCCTCCGTAAGGAAACGATGATGTACCCCCATTTCATTTGTTAGTCGAAGAACTGCTGGATGTGGGTAACCCAGGGAAGGGAAACTATAGGGACCCCCATACGGGCGACTGTTGGAGGAGGTTTGCTCCCCCCTGGACGAGACAAGGGAAAAATATGAGGAGGAACGAGGCATAGAAATTAGAGAGGACTCTGGATCGAAGCACTACATAAGGCGAGCTCCACCTCCACATAATAAGAATATAAGAACTAGGAGCAGACACAGGCCATCAATAAGATCAAGGCTAATCTTTTTGTGGACTCAGCTTCACTTACTTGTCCACATGTGCAGGGCTCACCCTAACGCAGCTAAAGGTGGTGCACAGAGCACACCTAACTAGAACCTGAATGAGTAGGTTCTTTCTGGAGGTGGAAGACAAATATGAATGATGCCAGCGAGGCTCGGTCAATTACACCCACATGTTCTGAGCCTGCCCCAGACTTGCCGGGTACTGGACGGCCTTTTTTGAGGCAATGCCCAGGGTAGTGGGAGTGAGGGTGGAGTCATGCTGAAAAGTGTCGGTCTTCGGGGTTTCAAACCAACCAGTACTCTTCCTGGGGAGGGGGGTCAACGCCCTGGCCTTTGCCTCCCTGATTGCCTGCTGGAGAATTCTGCTACGCTGGCGATCAGCAGCACCACCCAAGGCTGCAGATTGGCTGGTCGAGATGGCGGAATATCCCAAACTGGAGAAAATAACATTTGTCATCCGAGGGTCGGAAGAGGTCTTCCACAGGATGTGGAAGCCATTCACCAACTAATTCCAAGATCTATTCGTAGCCAGCAGCCATTAGAGTAGGGGGGGGGGGGGCAGAGGGGGAGACACAAGCGAGTTGAGGGATAAAGATGCAAAGGATAAGGGGGAGGGGGAAGGAGGGGACGAGGACACTCAAAGAAATCGAGAGGGACATTCAAAGGGGGGGGGGGGGGGTCACAGCCACAGCAGAAGGAAAAGCAATTGCATGTAAGTATCCGTACTGACTTCTACCTATCTTTTTACCTCCTTTTATTTCTTGCTCGTTTTGTTTCCCTCTGGTCAGTGCGGTTTTGTAAAATGTAACATGTGAGTTGTGAAATACAAAATGTGCAAACACCAATAAAAACACTTCAAAAAAGAGAATTTAGCATTCAGCTTGAGTGTGAGAATATTGGGAGTAAAATATCAGTGTTAAGCTTAAAAAAGGGAATTATGAAGGTATGAGGATGGAATTGCCAAAATGGACAGGTCAAATGCACTGGACAATTGATGAACAAGGGCAGATATTTGGGGAGATAATTCATTACTCCCAGCAAAAATATATCCCAATGACGAGGAAAGACTCAAAGGGGAGGAAGAACCTACCATGGATAAACAAGGAAGGAGGGTATTAAATTGAAAGCGGAAACATAAGCTGGCAAGGGTTAATGGTAGGCCAGAAGAGTGCAGCAAAAATGGTCTAAAAATAATCAGGAGGCAAAAAATAAACTATGAAGACAAGGTAGCAAAAAAAAAATAAGAACAGATAATAAGGGCTTTCTTTAGTACATTAAAAGGAAGAGAGAAGTAAAAGCAATCATTGGCCCTTTAGAGAATGAAACAGGGGGTGCAGTTATGGGGAACAAGGAAATGGCAGAGGAGTTAAATATATATTTTGCATCAGTCTTTACTGTAGAGGATACTACAAGCACCCCATAAATGTTGTGCAGAATTACAACCACATTAAATGGGTCAGGTTCGACTTCTGGGTGCGGCGATGACCAGCTAGGTCGCACGTTTCGGCACCTCCCGTTTGAACGGACTTTTGGGCTCTTATTGGGAGCCCCAACGGCAATTTTTGACGGCTAAACCCATTGTGCGGTGCAACAGAAGGGAATCCCCCCCGGATGTACATGGAGAAAGGAGATAATAGTGGCCGGATTGCAGAGGATCTTCTGGAGCAGCGGCAAGGAAGGGAAGCACGAAGCAAGATGGCGGCGGAGGGAGGCCGTTTGGTATGGGGCCCGGAACAGCAAGAGTTCCTTCGGAGATGTGTTGAGGAGCTAAAGAAGGAGGTGCTGGCCCCGATGCTGCAGGCGATTGAGGGGCTAAAGGAGGCGCAGAAGATCCAAGAATTGGTGCTTCGTGGCGTGAAGGCAAAGGCTGCCGAAAATGAGGATGAAATACAGGGCCTGGTGGTGAAGACAGAGACACATGAGGCACTGCATAAGAGGTGTATGGAGAGGCTGGAAGCCCTGGAAAATAGCTCGAGGAGGAAGAACCTAAGAGTTTTGGGTCTTCCCGAAGGTGCAGAGGGAGTGGACGTCGGGGCATATGTGAGCACGATGCTTCATTCCTTAATGGGACCGGAGGCCCCGACGGGCCCCTTGGAAGTGGAGGGAGCATATCGAACCCTTGCGAGAAGACCGAAGGCTGGAGAAATACCTCGAGCTATAGTGGTGAGGTTTCACCGCTATAAAGACAGGGAGATGGTCCTGAGATGGGCGAAAAAGACACGGAGCTGCAGGTGGGAGAACGCGGTGATCCACGTGTACCAGGATTGGAATGCGGAGGTGGCGAGAAGGAGGGCGAGTTTCAATCGGGCCAAGGCGGTGCTCCATAGAAAGAAAGTTAAATTTGGTATGCTGCAGCCGGCGAGACTGTGGGTTACACATCAAGGGAAACACCACTACTTCGAGACGGCAGAAGAGGCGTGAACATTCATTGAAGAGGAGAAGCTGGACAAGACTGGAGAGAGAAAGAACTTTTGTAATAAAGCAGTGGTATGATTGCATGGGACTGGGAATCGGAAGGGGGGGGGAAATTTACTCTTTCCCCTCGATGGGGGGGGGGGGGGGGTATGGTGAACTGTGGGCGCCAGTGGGGAAGGAGAGGGGGAAGGAGAGAGGGAGCTGCGCCATTAGGGGCGGGGCCGAGTGGGAAGCGCGGGCTTTGCTCCCGCGCTATGGTAATTGTGGCGGGAAAAGGGGGCGCAGGAAGGAGGGGGCCTTACACAATGGGAGGCTGAGGATAAACGGGGGAAGCCGAGGTCAGCCAGATTTTGCTGACTTCTGGAAGCAACATGGGGGGAGCAATCACGCTAGAGGGGGATCTAGCGGGGGGGGGGGTAACTGGGTTGCTGCTGTTAAGGGGAAGGGGGAGCTGCTACGGGATGGGATGGTCGGGACGGGAGGACACCGTTGGGGGTCAAGTGGGTGCGTGGGAACCGGGTGAGGAGCTGGTCTAAAAAAGGGGATGGCTAGTCGACGAGGGGGGGGGCGGTAAAGAGCCCCCCAACCCGGTTGATCACGTGGAACGTGAGAGGGCTGAATGGGCTGATTAAGAGGGCAAGGGTACTTGCGCACCTAAAGAAATTACAGGCAGATGTGGTCATGCTGCAGGAGACGCATCTGAAACTGGCGGATCAGGTCAGATTACGAAAAGGATGGGTGGGACAGGTATTTCACTCGGGCTTGGATGCGAAAAATAGAGGGGTGGCAATATTAGTGGGGAAACGGGTATTGTTTGAGGCGAGGACCATAGTGGCGGACAGTGGGGGTAGATACGTGATGGTGAGTGGCAGATTGCAAGGTGAGGCGGTGGTTCTGGTGAACGTATATGCCCCGAACTGGGATGATGCCAACTTCATGAAGCGTATGCTGGGGCGTATCCCGGACCTGGAGGCGGGAAAGTTGGTAATGGGGGGAGACTTCAACACGGTGCTGGATCCAGGGCTGGACCGGTCCATGTCTAGGACCGGGAGGAGGCCGGCAGCGGCCAAGGTGCTTAAGGACTTCATGGAGCAGATGGGAGGAGTGGATCCCTGGAGATTTACTAGGCCTAGGAGTAAAGAGTTCTCCTTCTTCTCCCATGTCCACAAGGTGTATTCTCGGATAGACTTCTTTGTCCTGGGAAGGGCGCTGAAGGTGGCCGGGACAGAGTACTCGGCTATAGCCATTTCGGACAATGCCCCACATTGGGTAGATCTGGAAGTAGGAGAGGAAAAGGAACAGCACCCACTGTGGAGATTAGATATGGGATTGTTGGCGGACGAGGGTGTGTGTGTAAGGGTAAGGAGATGTATCGAAAGGTATCTGGAGATTAATGACGACGGAGAGGTTCAGGTGGGAGTGGTCTGGGAAGCACTGAAGGCGGTGGTCAGAGGGGAACTGATTTCCATAAGGGCCCATAAGGGGAAACAAGAGAGCAAAGAGAGGGAGAGATTGTTGAGAGAAATTTTGAGGGTGGATAGGCAGTATGCGGTGGCTCCGGATGAAGGACTATACAGGGAAAGACGAAGGTTGCCCACGGAATTTGATTTGTTGACCACGGGCAAGGCGGAGGCACAATGGAGGAAGGCACAGGGAGTGCAGTATGAGTACGGAGAGAAGGCGAGCCGGTTACTGGCCCAACAACTGAGGAAGAGGGGGGCGGCGAGGGAGATTGGAGGGGTTAGGGACGAGGAGGGTGAGATGGAACGGGGAGCGGAGAGGGTGAACGGGGTGTTTAAGGCATTTTATGAGAGGCTGTATAAGGCTCAGCCCCCGGAAGGGAAGGAGGGGATGATGCACTTCCTAGACCAGTTGGAATTTCCGAAGGTCGAGGAGCAGAAGAGGACAGGACTGGGAGCACAGATTGAGGTGGAGGAGGTGGTAAAAGGGATTGGGAGCATGCAGGCAGGGAAGGTCCCGGGACCGGATGGGTTCCCGGTGGAATTTTATAGGAAATACGTGGACCTGCTGGCCCCGCTTCTGACGAGAACCTTTAATGAGGCCAGGGAAAGGGGGACGTTGCCCCCGACGATGTCGGTGGCGACGATATCGCTGCTCTTGAAAAGGGACAAAGACCCGCTGCAGTGCGGGTCTTACAGGCCTATTTCCCTCCTGAATGTAGATGCCAAGCTTTTGGCCAAGGTGATGGCGACGAGGATGGAGGATTGTGTCCCGGGGGTGGTTCACGAGGATCAAACGGGGTTTGTTAAGGGGAGACAATTGAACACTAACATACGGAGGCTGCTGGGTGTGATGATGATGCCCCCGCCGGAGGGGGAGGCGGAGATAGTGGTGGCGATGGATGCAGAGAAAGCATTTGATAGAGTGGAGTGGGATTACCTGTGGGAAGTGTTGAGGAGATTTGGATTTGGAGAGGGGTTTATTGGATGGGTTCAGCTTCTATACAGGGCCCCGGTGGCAGGTGTGACTACAAATATGCAGAGATCTGACCACTTCCGTCTATACAGAGGGACAAGACAGGGATGTCCTCTGTCCCTGTTACTGTTTGCGTTGGCAATTGAGCCACTGGCCATAGCGCTGAGGGGCTCTAGGAAGTGGAGGGGAGTACTTAGGGGAGGAGAAGAGCACCGGGTATCACTATACGCGGATGATTTGTTGTTGTATGTCGCGGACCCAGTGGAGGGGATGCCCGAGATAATGCAGACACTCAGGGAGTTTGGGGAATTTTCAGGATATAAATTGAATATGGGGAAGAGTGAGCTGTTTGTGATTCACCCTGGGGAACAGGGCAGGGGAATAGATGATTTGCCGTTGAGGAGAGTAACAAGGGATTTTCGGTACCTAGGGATCCAGATGGCCAGGAACTGGGAACCTTGCATAAGCTAAATTTAGTAAGATTGGTGGAGCAGATGGAAGAGGACTTTAGGAGATGGGACATGGTGCCCCTGTCACTGGCGGGTAGGGTGCAGGCGGTTAAAATGGTGGTCCTTCCGCGGTTTCTTTTTGTGTTCCAGTGCCTCCCTGTGATGATTACAAAGGCCTTTTTCAAGAAAGTGGATAAGAGCATTATGAGTTTTGTATGGGCTGGGAAGACCCCAAGAGTGAAGAGGGGGTTCCTGCAGCGTAGTAGGGATAGGGGGGGACTGGCACTGCCGAGTTTAAGTGACTATTATTGGGCCGCCAACATATCAATGGTATGCAAGTGGATGGGGGAAGAGGAGGGAGTGGCGTGGAAAAGACTAGAGATGGCGTCCTGTAGGGGAACCAGCCTAAAAGCATTAGCGACGGCGCCTTTACTGTTCTCCCCGAAGAAATACACCACAAGTCCAGAGGTGGTGGCAACGCTGAAAATTTGGAGGCAGTGGGGACGGCATAAGGGAGTGACGGGTGCCTCGGTCAGGTCCCCGATAAGGAACAACCACAGGTTCATCCCAGGGAAGATAGTTGGGGGATTTAAAGCTTGGCAGAGAGCAGGGATTGTGAAATTGAAGGATTTGTTCCTAGGCGGGACGTTTGCGAGTCTGGGAGCACTGACAGAAAAATATGGGTTGCCACCGGGGAATGCATTTCGATATATGCAACTGAGGGCTTTTGCGAGGCAACAGGTGAGGGAATTTCCGCGGCTCCCGGCACAAGAGATTCAGGACAGAGTGATTTCGGGGGCATGGGTGGGGGATGGTAGGGTGTCAGATATATATAGAGAAATGAGAGACGAGGGGGAGACGATGGTGGAGGAGCTGAAGGGAAAATGGGAAGAGGAACTAGGGGAAGAGATTGAGGAGGGGCTGTGGGCCGATGCCTTAAGTAGGGTAAACTCTTCGTCCTCATGTGCCAGGCTCAGCCTGATACAATTCAAGGTTCTACATAGGGCGCACATGACTGGAGCAAGGTTAAGTAGGTTTTTTGGAGTGGAGGATAGGTACGGGAGATGCGCGGGAAGCCCAGCGAACCACACCCACATGTTTTGGTCATGCCCGGTACTGCATGGGTTCTGGGTGGGGGTGGCGAATGTGCTTTCAAGGGTGGTGGGGGTCCGGGTCGAGCCAGGCTGGGGGTTGGCGATATTTGGGGTTGCGGACGAGCCGGGAGTGCAGGAGGCGAGAGAGGCTGATGTTTTAGCCTTTACGTCCCTAGTAGCCCGGCGAAGGATATTACTTATGTGGAAAGAAACCCCCAGGCGTGGAGGCCTGGATAAACAACATGGCGGGGTTTATAAAATTGGAGCGGATAAAATACGCACTAAGAGGTTCGGCTCAAGGGTTCACCTGGCGGTGGCAACCGTTCCTCGACTATCTCGCAGAACGATAAGGGAATTGGGAAAGGTAGCAGCAGCAACCCAGGGGGGAGGGGGGGAGAGGGGGAGGGGGGGATGGAAGGGCCCATCCGGGCCCTCAGGGATTTTGTACAGGTGTTTGTATACGAGTTATTTATATTGGTTTTTGTGACTTTATTATTTTGGATATTGGCTAGTTTTTATTTTTGTTGCTGGCAGTTGCCGTCTAGTTAATATATTATTTATTCTTTAAAAAAAAACGGTCATCATCATTATTCATATTGTTTTAAAGTTGCAAAAAGGCAAAAGTTTGTACTGTCTTTGTTTGACCGAAAAATTTGAATAAAATATATTAAATTTTTAAAAATGGGTCAGGTTCAGAACATTTAACAGCTCAAAACTGGTCATCCAATTCGGTAGGAGATTGGTGGGGCCCTGACAGAGATATTTAAATCTTCGCTGGCCACAGGTGAAGTGCCAGATGACTGGAGGATAATTAATGTGGTACCATTATTCAAGAGACATGCTTGCTAGGTGAATTGGACGTTCTGAATTCTCCCTCAGTATATCCGAACAGGCGCCGGAGTGTGGCGACTAGAGGATTTTCACAATAACTTCATTGCAGTGTTAATGTAAGCCTACTTGTGACAATAAAGATTTTTATTATTATTAGAAGCGTAGCAGGGATAAGGAAGATAATTACAGGCCAGTTAGTCTAATGGCAGCGGAAGGGAAATTATTGGAAAAAATTCTGAGGGACAGGATTAATCAACACTTGAAAAGGCAGGGTTAGTCAGCAAGGATTTGTTGGTCGGAGATCCTGTCTAACTAATTTAATTGTGTACTTTGAAAAGATAACTAAACATATTGATGAGGGGAGCACAGTCGATGTGGTTTACATGGACTTCAGTAAGGTCTTTGACAAGATCCTACCAAAAGGTTGGAGCCCATGGGATCTAAGGCAAGTTGACAAATTGGATTCAAAATTGCCTTGTTAATAGGAGGCAAAGATGGAGGGTTGCTTTTGTGATTGGAAGCCTGTGACCAGTGGTGTAACACAGGGATCGGTGCTCGGACCCTTGCTGTTTGTTATATACACTAATAACTTGCATGTGAATGTAGAAGATACAATTAGTAATTTGCAGATGCCACAAAAATTGGTGATGTTGTTGATAGTGAGGAGGATAGTCTTAAGCTTCAGACTAATATTGATCAGCTGGTAAGTTGGGCAGAGCAATGGCAGATGGAATGTAATACTGAGAAGTGTGAGGTGATGCATTTTGAGTGATCTAATAAGGTTAGGATACACACAATGAACGGTAGGTCTGGCGGGAGTATTGAGGAACAAATGAACCTAGATGTACAAGGCCATTGCTCCTTGAAGGTGGCAGCACAGATAGATAGGATGGTGAAGAAGCCATACGGAATGCTTGCCTTCATTAGCTGGGGCATAAAATATAGGAGTGTGGAAATCTTGGTACAACTTTATAAAACATTGGTTAAGCCACAGATGGAATATTGTGTGCAGTTCTGGTCGCCACACCATCGGAAGGACGTGATTGCGCTGGAGGGGGTGCAGAAGGGATGCACGAGGATGTTGCCTGGGTTGGAAAGTTTCAGCTATGTGGAGAGACTGGATAGGTAGGTTTGACTTCCCTGGAGCAGAGGAGGCTGACGGGAGATCTGATAGAGGTATACAAAATTATGGGAGGTATAACTAGGATTGTAAGAATCTATTCCCCATGGCAGAGGTGTTTAAGACCGGAGGGGAAATGGGATTAGTATAGAATCATTGAATCCCGACAGTGCAGAAGGAGGCCATTCGGCCTATCGAGTCTGCACTTGCCCTTGGAAAGAGCACCCTACTTAAGTCAACACCTCCACCCTATCCCCATAACCCAGATCTAACATTTTGGACATTAAGGGGCAATTTAGCCAATCCACCTAGCCTGCATATTTGGACTGGGAGGAAACCGGAGCACCCGGAGGAAACCCAGGGAGACGGGGAGAAACTCCACAGTCACCCAAATTTGAACCCTGGCTCCTGGAGCTGTGAGGCAACAGTGCTAACCACTGTGCTGGCATATTTGATGGTCAGAATAGACACAGTGGTTCGAAGGGCCTGTTTCCATGCTGTATGACTATGACAAGCTGCAAAATTACAAATCCCAAATATTATAAACTATTGACAATACAAAAAATATTTCAAAAATAAGATGCAGACCATTCCAATATTTAATTACTTCCCGATCAATCTTCTACTCAATGATAGTGGCACTGTGACACTGCAGGCACAGGATATCCATGCCAGTTCAGTCCTCACGCTACCCGTGTATCAAATTGAGAAACAAGTGCATTCTCCACATTTTGTTTTACACAAAGTTAACTAATTGCTGGAATTCAACCACATTGAACCAATGTTTTGCTGGCACTGCACGATGATTTATTTCATGTAATTGCTCTCTTCACCCTAACTGAATAATTGCCAAATAAATTCGCCAGAAATTTCAAGCTCATGACTAAAATTTGATTCTAACCTTTTTCTTAAAAAAAAGGTGTAAATGGAGAATTGTGATATAAATAAGGCAGCATTGCAAGGTATACACTTGCAGACCAGAGTTGTTTGTTCCTTCCATATCCCAAATAACCTGCAAGCCACTCTGCATTGAGTGTTTGTAATTCCAACTTGGTATTAGTTCCGTTCCTGATGGAGGAGGAGTGTGGATGTTGGATATGAACAAATTCAGCTGTCTAACCCTGAAGTTGAAGTGCTTGCTTAATGTTCAACCTCAAGGATCACAGTAATGTTTGGTAATTGATTGAGGAACCTGCAATGCCACTGTATGTACAAATGTTTATGAGTCCCATGTTAGGGATGGAGACAGGGACCAAAAGAAAATTGGATGAGAAAAAATTACTGGCCACTATTGCAATAAAAATTCTATATTTATCTATTTCTTTGAGGCTTGGTTCAATCTTGTAAAGCATATGGGTGAGTCTGATTATTGATTTTAAATAAACTTTACATACCAATGAATTGGAAATTAAATATATGACTCAGTTGTGTCTTCAAAGACTTTATACTGTGACAGGCTGAATTCCAGTGGTGCACTTCACACTGTAAGTCCTGAACAGCATCTTCAAGCTGTTTCTGCAAATGTTTCTCAAACTTGGTTATTTCATTATTGTTGCATTTAGTTGTGTAGAAATCTGCTTCCAGCCGAACACTTTTTTTTGGGTTGTGATACACTGAAAAACAAATGAGCAACAACAAATGTATTACAATGCTGCAACATAATGTCGCCTTAGACAGCACCTTCCAAACCCACGACTACTATCTCCTAGAAGGACAAGAGCAGCAGATACCTGAGAACTCCACCAGCGAGACTAGCTTCCCGTAAATGAATACAAAATAAATAAAATGTTAAAAAACTGATCATAGCACAAACAGTAAACTGGCTTTCATAACCAAACAGAAAGAAGATTTTTAAAAGTTCTTTCATGGGATGTGGGCGTCACTGTCTAGACCAGCGTTTAAATTTTTAAAAATAATAATCTTTATTACATAGAACATAGAAAATACAGCACAGAACAGGCCCTTCGGCCCACGATGTTGTGCCGAACCTTTGTCCTAGATTAATCATAGATTATCATTGAATTTACAGTGCAGAAGGAGGCCATTCGGCCCTTTGAGTCTGCACCGGCTCTTGGAAAGAGCACCCTACCCAAACTCAACACCTCCACCCAACACCAAGGGCAATTTGGACATTAAGGGCAATTTATCATTGGCCAATTCACCTAACCCGCACATCGGGAAAAGCCTCTAGTCGCTACATTCCGGCGCCTGTTCAGGTACTCTGAGGGAGAATTCAGAATGTCCAAATTACCTAACAGCACGTCTTTCAGGACTTGTGGGAGGAAACCGGAGCACCCGGAGGAAACTCACGCAGATACGGGGAGAACGTGCAGACTCCACACAGACAGTGACCCAAGCGGGAATCGAACTTGGGATCCTGGCGTTGTGAAGCAACAGTGCTAACCACTGTGCTACCCATATAATACTTTTCACTGTCCCTCGGTAAATGTGACAATAAAACAAATCCAAACCCAACAGTCAAGCACAATTATGTTTTTACTGATCTTCATGGACACACACTTTCCACAGGATTCAGGACTTGGAAAATGGACGGTGTTTGCTGTGCAGGTGCCCCTGCAAAAGTATGGTTTGGGGCCCGAACATTATGTTACAAATAAAGATTCACATACACAGCTTTTAAGGGTCAATCACATAAATACACTGCTAGATATTGAGAAACATCCATGAACGCTATACATGTGATGTGCAGCTCAAGATAATTAATCCACTTGATTAAAGGATGGGAACCAAGATAATACTGCCCTTATCACCATTTAATGCATTCAATCCATTGCAAATTGGCTGCTGCAACAGTAACTACACTTCAACTGGTAGTTTATTAGCTGTAAAGTGTTTTGGAATCCTAAGGTTGTGATGGTGCACTATAAATGCAGTTTTTTAATTTATGTATCTTTCTTGCAATCTGGAACAGCAGTGGTCAGGCATACGTCAGGGCACACATATGCACTCAGCACCTTTGCAGACAGCCTGGCACTGCTGTTGCCACATGGGCACCTTGGCACTGTCAGCCTGGCACCCTGGCAGTGCCACTCAGGCACCCTGACAGTCCCACCTTGGTGCCAGCCTGACACTGCCAGGGTGCCTAGGTGGCACTGGCAGGGGGTCTAAGGAACCCCTCATAAGTGAATTGGGACGTTGGGGGGTCGAGAGATCGGGCGCCATTTAAAAATGGCATCCCGATCTCTTCCTGTACCACTGCCGGAAATGACACTGAAGTGCGGATTCGGGTGGAGGTCCCTGCCAGGGCCTGAAATAGCAAAAGAGTGCCATTAGATAGCGGGTCGGGAACGACCCCACTGATCCAGCCCAGAACTCTAATTTGTTTTTGGTTAGATCTCGCACTAAGTGTGGGCTTGGCAAGGGATAAACTCCCCAAGGCCCAGAAAAATGACTAGGCGCGATTACCAGCCACGTCACGCCCAAACAGGAGCACAACGAGGCTTCTGGATGCTGGGAGAAGCCTCCTGTCAGCTTCCCGGCAGCCAGTATGCCTCGCGAGATCTACCCGACCTCACGAGGTAACGCTATCAGGATCCTGTCCACAATGGGCATGACCAAACCGTGCACACCTAAGTAGGTTTTAAACCCACAGAGGCCTACTCACCCGGGATCTACTGCCATCTAACGGCCTCCCCAGAGAGTCCCAAGCCGGGCAGCATTCAGTACTGGTCCAGACAAATGTGGACCAGGTGGAACGGCACCCATGAGGTCTCGCAGGCCATCGGAGGGCGCTGTGTGGTCAGGAACAGTGCAGGGTGAGCCCCTGGCCCTTCTCCTGGAACATGGCCAGTTAGGAATAACAGGAATGCGGAATATTTGGCTAATGGTAAAGTTCTTGAAAGTGTGGATGAGCAGAGGGATCTAGGTGTCCATGTACATAGATCCCTGAAAGTTGCCACCCAGGTTGATAGGGTTGTGAAGAAGGCCTATGGAGTGTTGGCCTTTATTGGTAGAGGGATTGAGTTCCGGAGTCGGGAGGTCATGTTGCAGCTGTACAGAACTCTGGTACGGCCGCATTTGGAGTATTGCGTACAGTTCTGGTCACCGCATTATAGGAAGGACGTGGAGGCTTTGGAGCGGGTGCAGAGGAGATTTACCAGGATGTTGCCTGGTATGGAGGGAAAATCTTATGAGGAAAGGCTGATGGACTTGAGGTTGTTTTCGTTGGAGAGAAGAAGGTTAAGAGGAGACTTAATAGAGGCATACAAAATGATCAGGGGGTTGGATAGGGTGGACAGTGAGAGCCTTCTCCCGCGGATGGATATGGCTGGCACGAGGGGACATAACTTTAAACTGAGGGGTAATAGATATAGGACAGAGGTCAGAGGTAGGTTCTTTACGCAAAGAGTAGTGAGGCCGTGGAATGCCCTACCTGCTACAGTAGTGAAATCGCCAACATCGAGGGCATTTAAAAGTTTATTGGATAAACATATGGATGATTATGGCATAGTGTAGGTTAGATGGCTTTTGTTTCGGTGCAACATCGTGGGCCGAAGGGCCTGTACTGCGCTGTGTTGTTCTATGTTCTATGGCACCATGGCAGTGCCATCCTTGCACTTTGGCACTGCCAAGCCTGGGTGCCAACCTGGCACTGACTAGGTGCCCAGGTGGCACTGCCAGCTGACATGGGCACTGCCAGGGTGCCAGGTTGGCACTGCCAAGCTGGCAATTGTTCATGTGCGCGATCAGGCTGGGGTGCCCTGCATGGGTGTTTGGGGGGGGGGGGAGGGGTCTAGGGTCCCTCCCATAGTGCATTTGGGCTCTCGCTACACATGGGGCGTTCCGGCAAGCGTACCTCTTCAGTGTACTAAATGGGGGTATGTGCAGCTTCAGCCGCGCGTTCCCCGCTGAGGCCACTCATACAATGCGAGTCGCGTTTTTTAGCCATGTGTTTCTCGACTCGCTTTGGGACTTTGTTCCCAATTAGTTGAATAGTGCCCTAGGTGTGTTTGGATAGCGCTGAGGAACTCGCCGACAGAAAATTCCCAGCAAAACCTGCCACAATTGACACTTAGAAACTTTTCCGTTAGTGTGCGCCCAAAGAGTGGTTGATTTCTGGTGTGGATCTCACCCAAAAAGCCAGCGAGAAACACCCGCCAAACATGCCCAAAATGGCACTTCGAAATTTTTGTTGAGTCGCGCCCATGGAGTTACATCCATCCCACACGGAATGGCGAAGAATAGCAGGTGGTAAGAAAGGGTGGATGGTGAATGGAGCAAGTGGTGATGATAAAAATTACAGTAATGATTAGGACTCAAGTGGTTGCAAGAAGTGCCTGTAAAGTATTTTTAAAATAACTTCAAATCAAAACAGGCATTTATTTACTGGATGATGTTAAATGTCTAGACTAGTTATCTACACCAGGGACTTAGCTGGATGGTGTCAAAGATACGTAGGCAACAGTGCCACTGTTATAACCCCAATAGAGGTCCCGGGATCAGGACTATATGATTTCCCGTGACCTCCACGGAATATGAACTTCCCCTTTAAGACAGGTAGGTCTTCCCCTCTAAGGGGGCGGGTTTCCCCTTTACAAGGAGAGCCCCAATTGTATAAAAACCCTGGCTTAGCTGCAGGCTGGGGGAGGAGTGTAGGAGTATTGTTATTCTATTGAAATAAACCTTGTTCTGTAATTTCTACTTTCATCTATGCGTTTTGCCTACCGTGGATTCAACAGCCACTAATTTGTGAGGTCAAGTGTGAACAACCCAATCAAAACGGAAGTAAAATCAATGGAAAAAAGATCAGAAATTACACAACACGAATGTAACAGAAAAGATGTGATTGTTGCAGGAATATTATGCAACAGGACATACAAGCAAGTGCAAGACTTCCAATACATAAGTATTTCATGAAAAGTTTTATATTTACTTCTCAAGAGGTTATTAAGCCATTAGTATAAAGTTGCATTGCAATCCTGAAGTAATTCAACTCTTGTTTTCAAGTAAAGTGTCAGACTACAGCAATTAAATCAATCTTCTGCTGAAATAAACAGCAGAACATTTAAACTATTGGATTTGACTGAAACAGACATGAGTGAGTATGTGATGTAGAGTAGGGAGAAAGGTTTAATGTATTAAGGATATCTGCATTTATGAAAAAGTTAAAAACCTACCATAGACTGTATACCTGACCAGTGTTGTTATTCGTTTCAGATCGAGTGTGTATGTGAGGTTGCAGGTGTAATTTCCAGAATCAACTACATAAATGGTGTCAAACAACAAGTTTCCATTATCTGTGAAGACAAATCGCTGAGATTCTAAATAAAACCAAAACAGACAAACACATGCGGTTAAATCAACAATGGTCAATGAAGAAATAACAGGTGCATGAGCAGCGATACAACAAAATTGTCGCTCTGTACCTTATTCTTTTTGTCAGAGAAACCTACGCTATAAATTGAATTCGGATTTATAGCAATGAATCACAGCTAAACTACACTAACATTATATTTTTCTCATCAATGATTCCAGTACCTCTGTGCCACATACATGCTGTGGGTCAGAGGACAAACAGGTGAATGGTTTCCAGGCCTCAGCCAACGCTATCCTGAACTAGTTACTTGAAAGTGTGCAACCATAACTACAGATGGACTCTCCTGGTGTTATTGTCTCTCATGTGGGTAGGCAATGCTTCCCAATAGCAGCAGTGCTAAGATTAGGAACTCGGTGACATGGAGAAATCAACAAGTGGAAAATCATCACTTGCTGAATCTTTGAACAGACAGAAATGAAATGAGATTTTAATTTTTAAAAAGAGACTGGCAATGACTGCAGTCAGCAGAACACTGTAACACCAGAGCAGAGATCCACATTAAAATAACTTAAAAGTCTGTCACCTGAGATATGCTGCCAGAGCACATTAGTGCCACAGAATAAATTTTAGTCTTCATTGCCTGGTTGCAGATTGTCGGTCTTTTACAGAATCAACATTTACATTTTTGAAAATCAGCTAATTTGTACAACAGTCAGGTGATCCAGTGACAGATTACTGCCCAGCTGGCAATGATGAATATTTATCCCTGAATGCCTTTACAAGTATTCTTGACAGTGAAATGCAAATACAGCATGAAATAGTGTAATACCCACCTCAAGATAGGATTGCATGGCTGCCTCCCAGTTTACAGCAGTGGCATTTTAAATTCTGCTGATAACTAGACATTTCATACAATAAAAATAATTTGAAAGTGTACTTTTATGTGCACGATAGATATAAGTTTTACTAAAGATATCTTGTAGGGGTAGCATTTTAATTCAAATCTTAAATACATATCACGTGGCAAATACGTCAACCTGTGTGGAATTGCATATGGGGATTCAAGATGAAACATAATCTTCAGGTCAAGCATGGTTTGAGGTTCTGGTTAATTGAACCATTTTCAAATATTACACTCTCCTTATTTTGATAGCACACTTTGGTATCTTTTTATTATATATAATTCAATGTTTTTTTAAAAATAGCAATTTGGAAAGCAGTGACAAGAGTTTGTTGGAACATAAAGATTTTTCTGCAGTATAGGCTGTGGAGTTGGGAGATAAAAAACTGAGGTCCTACAACAATATAACTATCACAAAGCTGTATAAATCATAAACGTGGATGTAAGAATTATTCAGGCAAAGAGTTGAAACAGAAGTATAGAAAAAGCATGGCAACAAGATGTAGCACTGTAGATAAGATTTTAATGTATTGTACAGATATGACAAAGCTGAAACCTCCTTTGTTTCTTATGGGGATGACTGTAGTGAGTTGATCTGTGGATATCTTCAATGCTTGGCTAATGGAATTACATAGATATAGTAGGGCCAGCTTCACCTTTGTGACCTCAAATAGTCTATATTTGTCTGTACAAAGGTGATTCAGTCCAGGAGGAAACAGATTTCATTGACTGATATTTAGGGCAAAGTGTAATTTCCATAAGGTAATATTTAACCTACTTGACTGGCTGGCCAATATTGTCAATTGAAGATGGCTGCATTTTAGTGTTTAAATTGGTGCATTTACTTATCCAGTACAGTTTTAAAACCAAAATAAACATTGCTGCTGCTGCATACTTGGATAGTAAAAAGGCAATTTCAGATAATTTATTCAACCTAATACCACTTTTCTTTTGGAAGCAAAATGGGAAGGATGGATGGGCTTTCCGTCCTCTTTGACGCTGAGCACAGAAAGAGTCACAATGTCAGCTATCTTTAATTTATTCCATTTACAAAGCGACCAAAAGCTTTTACTTGTCAGGCTTTTCTTGAAACTGTTGACAAAAAATGCACATAGTTATCCTGGAGAAAGAGCCAGGGATGCAAATGTTGACCATTACACATTGGGGAAAACAATTCCAGCAGTTGCCGATGATTTGAAAGTGAAAATAAAGGATGAGAATGATATTTCTGCAAAACAAATATATACCTTTAGTAATTAATCCATTTGGACCAATCCACTGAAACTTTGGATCCACAAGACTTTGGGATGAGAGTTCCTTTGTTAGGCACTGAAGAGTCTGGCCTACAGAGTAAACGTGGAAGAAAACTGCAACTAGAAATAAAGGATTTAAATAAATTAAATTCATGATTAGTTTAATATATTCATGATCTTGTCAGAGAAAGTAGGCTTCACAGACCAATTAAAAACTACATTCAGTTTAAAACCCTTGATCACCAATTCATCAGAACATAATTCTTGGGTTGTTTTGCATTTCAGATAATTTTTGTTTTTGAATACTGCAAATAGGCCTAGGCTACTTGCATTACAAGGGCTGAAATCCCTTGAGGGTTCGCAAGGTAAACAGTGCAGACAAATAACTAGACGTCCTGCACTAGAGGGACTACACAATGAATGGTAGGACCCAAGGATGTACAGACGACCAGAGAGACCTTGGTGTGCTTGTCCATAGATCCCTGAAGACAGCAGGATAGGTAGATAAGGTGGTTAAGAAGTCATGTGTGATACTTGCCTTTATTAACCGAGGCATAGAATGCAAGAGCAGGAAGGTTATGATGGAGCCGTATAAAACACAAGTTAGGCCACAGCTAGAGTACAGTGTGCAGTTCTGCACAGCACACTATAGGAAATAAGTGTTGTACTAAAGAGGGTGCATAGGAGATTCACCAGGATGGTGCCTGGGCTGGAGTATTTCAGCTATCAAGAGAGACTGGGTAAGTTGGGGTTAATTTCCTTAGAGGAGAGAAGGCTGAGCGGGGATTGCCATGTTTGAAATTATGAGGGACATAGATAGGGGGGATAAGAAGGAACCTTTTCCCTTATCAGAGATGCCAATAATCAGGGGGTATAGATTTAAGTTAAAGGGCAGGAGGTTTAGAGGGGGTGTGAGGGAAAACTTTTTCACCCAATGGGTGCTTGGAATCTGGAACTCACTGCCTGAAAAGGTGGTAGAAGCGGGAATCCTCACAACATTTAAGAAGTATTTAGATGAGCACTTGAAATGCCACAGCACACAAAGCCTCAGACCAAGCTCTGGAAAATGGGTTTCCTCCAAGTGCTCCAGTTTCCTCCCATAGTCCAAAGATGTGCGGGTTAGGTGGATTGGCCATGCTAAATTCCCCTTAGTGTCTAAAAATGTTCAGTGGGGGTTACTGGGTTATGGGGATAGGGTAGAGACATGGGTTTGAGTAGGGTGCTCTTTGTAAGGACCGGTGCAGACTCATCCAAGGGTTAGGGTGGACCGAACGGCGCTCACGGAAGTAGGTTGTAAACTTACTTAAGACCTACCTACCCGAGATACACTAGCCTCCCTCGATTCTCCGGCCTCCTCGCGTCGATCAGTGCTGGTCCAAAAGAACATCTGGAGGCCATTGGGACCATTGGAGGCCCCTGGATGGTCAGGGACAGTGCAGGGTGGACCCGGTCCTTCCCCTGGAAAGTGGGCAACTTGGTACTGCCCATCTGGCACAAGGTGCCCAAGTGGCACTGCCAAGCTGGCTGGAGCACTGCCTGGATGCCAGAGCAAGGGTGCCCAGGTGGCACTGCCAAGGGTCAGGCGCTGAGGGGTGGCCATGCCCATGAAAGGAGGGGGGGGGGGGTTAGAAGGGTAGAGGTGTGCAGGGCAGGTAATTAGTGGCCTCTGGGAAGTTGGGGGGGAGGGTTGAAGACTGGAGGTCCTGGAAGGGGGGGGGGGTACTGTCAGGGGGCTTGGAGTGGTCTGAAGAGGGCGGGCCCCCAGGGACCCCATAGAGGGGTGTCCTCACATGGGGGGTTTGGGTAGTGCCCATGTGTGTGGGGGGCGGGGGCGTGGGGGACCAACAAGCTCACTTAGATATCAGGGCACTTAGATATCATGCACTTACTCAGCCAACCCCAGCGAACTTGCAATATTGGCGCCGAGGAGACCAGGCCCAAGATTCGTGGATGCTGACCTAGGGAGGCTCCTAGGCGCAGTGGAGGCCAGGAGGGATGTCGTGATCCCCCGAGGGTCCAGGAGGGTTAGCCATAGGGCAGTCAGTGCTGCCTGGGATGAGGTGGCGGCAGCTGTGAGCTCGGGGAATGTGACCAGGAGAACTGGCCTACAGTGCCCCAAAAAAAAAACCAGCAACCTACACTGGGCAGCAGGAGTGAGTAGACACCAATGCCCCCGGCCTACAGTGCCAAAAGAAAGTCAAGAACCTACACTGGGCAGCACGAGTGAGTAGACACCAATGCCCCTGCCCCCGAGACCTGTACACCCCCACAAGAATCCATCCCCCAACTCTCCATGCGATCCCAACCCTCCCCTTCAACCCCCCCAACCATCCATTTACACACACCCTCCCACCACTGTGAACCACGCGTGTGGCTAACGAAGCCCTCTCTGTGTCTCCTCAGGAAAAGCTCTCCCATAATCAGCAGGAAAGGGCCCAGACGGGTGGAGGGGTGCCGGACTTCGGAATCCTCACCTCCTTTGAGGAGCGTGCCCCGGAAGTGACGGGTGGCTGAGGATAGGGCAGTCACCCACGCGGAGGCTGGCGGATGCCGCCCTGTTAAACGTGAGTTGTTATTGCCTTACTGACTGACCCATCCCTCCCACTAACCACATGTCCATTCTCCTGCAGGTCCTCCAGCCATCAACGACAGCCCAACTCGGGTGGCACCTACTCCAGTCTCCCAGGAGACCAACTTGGAAGAGAGCTCCGAGGATGCCACCATAATAGTCGTAGTACAGCTTTCATCCCGTCCTCCACCAGCACAGATACACACACCTCAGTGGGAAATGTTAGTGGGCAGGCTTCGGAGGCACAATCTGCTGAACACCACACTGCTGCTGATGCACATCAGATGGAGGCAGGAACCCCCAGGCGAGACAGCAGTCGGGGGTTGCTGGATCCCAGGACTCAGCTGGGTCCCAGCCTGATGCTGAGCCTGTGGTACAGAGGTTCCTGGAGCTGTTGCAGACGATAGGGACCATCCGGGACATTCAGAGGGAGATGTCAGCGACACTCCAGCAGATCCATAGCCGATTGGAGGAGTCCCAAATGCTACGGGCGCAGGAGATGGCGCTGGTAATGCATGGCACCGAGGCCAACACTGCTAGGATTGCTACTGCAGTGGAAAGCCTGTGCATGACGTTAGCACCATTAATGAAGGTATCCAAGGCATTGCGCAGTCAGTGACGGCCATGGTCTCAGCAGCCTGTCTAACTCGCTGTGGGATGTCACCCAGTACCAAGCCGACCTTGATGAGGTTCTGCAGGACATGTCCCGCTGCGGAGCATGGCTCAGTCACTGCGCAGGTGGGCATTGCCAAGGCACTGCAGAGCATGGCTCAGTCAGTGAGGAGCATTGCGGAGGGCATTGACACGATGGTGCAGACCATGGGAATCGCCAAGGCTGGCAGAGCCAGATGATGCAGGGGCAGGCGGGGCTCGAACCAGCTTCCCCTCCATCCCAAGGTGAACCACAGGGCCCTATGGACACCGAACGGGAGGAAAAGGCGCTGGGTGCCAACCTGGGCGCGTCCATGGAGTAGCGACGGTGGCCACCAGCTCCCCCGAGTTCCACCCCTCTGAAGAGGCTGCATCTCATAGTCAGCACATGGGACAGGCCGGCACGGCTGTGCATATGCCGTTGACAAGTGCGCCGGAGTCCTCCGGCCTCAGAGCCCCCAGAGGACGTCCGCCAGGGGCATCGAAGGCCACGGGATGAGGTAAGCAGCTGGCTGCCTCCACCTCAGACGTACATCCTGGAGAGACACCTAGACATAGTGGTAGAGCAAAACTAGTGGTAGAGCTATGTATGCCAACCACATTGAGAATCACTGAGGGCACCCGGGGAGGTGTTTGGGGGGGGGGGGGGGGGGGGGGGTGTAGGTTAGGGGTTAGGGGGGTGGGGAGGTGAGAGTGGGGAGGGTGGGGGCAGCACCAAGTGGGGACTTGTGTTACATATTAAATACCCTTATGCACAACCATTATGAAGCACTGTCACTTTCTTCCACAATGCGGGCTAACCTCCAAACCTTGGCCCATCTCTCCAGGCATCTCCCTCTTCCTTGGCACCCACCCACCCTCCGGCCGTGGACATGTCCCCGGAGCTCACTCCCATCCCCTGGGTGTTCGGATGTTGGCTGCTGCAGTGTCCATGCATCAAAGTGTGATTAAGATGCTCGGCAATGACTCCCACATGCTACATGGCCCGCCCATCCTTGGGAATTCACTTGGGATGTGTGACGTCCTCACTTAATCACAACTGCCAATTCCCTATTAGAAATAGCCTTCAGCCACACACCCAGAGGCCTCAGCAGTCAGCGGGGGTTATGGGTGGTCATTGGGGTAGACCCCGTAACGGTTAGACACAATCCATGAGTTGGCATGGTGGTGGAGCAAGCGACTGACCCCCTCCCCCCAGCTCCTCCCCCCTACCCTCTTATGGTGGCCTACCTCTGTCGAGGGCCCCCCACCGCCTACCGAGCACAGGGGCGTCAATCCCAGCACCCCCAGGCTCTTTGCCTCTGTCCAAAGATGGCAACTTATCTCCTCGGCTCCACACAGAAGCCCTTCTGCCAGGTTCACATTTTTCAAAAGGAATACTAATCATCTTATAGTCAGCACACGGGACAGGCCGGCGCGGCTGTGCATATGCCGTCGACAAGTGTGCCGGCGTCCTCCGGCCTCAGGGCCCCCAGAGGACGCCTATGGGGCGTTAATTGTATGGAAATTGGGCTTAAGTGGTGATAATTGGTTTCTTGCCACACAACGGCAAGATCCCGATTTCGCCTATGGGAGCGGGCCGGTTGCATTGCAAGCTTTTTGGCGCCTGGCGCGGTTCTTGTTTTTGGTCTCCCCCGCTATTCACCAGCCTCGTTTCGCTTGAGCGAGAGCGTAACGAGGTCGGAGAATCGCATCCACTAAGTGTGGTCTAAACAGGTGAGAAACTCCCCAGGGCCCAAACAAGTGAATAAATGTCATTGAACAGCGGTGGGGAATTCGCCGGCAGAACCGGCGGGAAACTCCCTGAAAAACCCGCCACAAATGAACTTAGAAATTTTGGGGGAGAATTGCGCCCAAAGGATACTTGTACAGTTTGAAGGGTATTTGACATTTATTTTTATTTCCTGTTACTTACTGCAAATTACCTACACAACAACAAATACACTTTAAAAATATTTCATTGGTTACAAAGTATTTTAAGGTATCCTGAAGATATGAAAAACTATTACATTAATGCAAGTTATTTTTTCTATTTTTTTAAAATTACATTTTGGTCCATCATTAATTTATGCTTCTTCAGTCTGCTCCGAGATCAAGGTTCCTGAAGTTCACTTGTCACAAGTAAGAGTTTGCTTAAGCAAAAGGGAGGTCAGTGACAAAGAGACATAAATTGAAAGTGTCTGGTCGAAGGATTCAGAGGGGAGATGAGGAAAGGGGATGAATTCTCCATCGGCGGGATCTTCCATTTTGCCAGCAGCGCACTCACGGCCGCAGATTTCCCGACGGGGTGAGGGTGCCCACAATGGGAAACCCCATTGGCTGGATGGCGGGACGGAAAATCCCGCTGCCGGCAGGGCGCACCGCACCGGAAAACGAGTGCGGCGGGACGGAAAGTCCTGCCCAAGATTTTTCGCCCAGAGGGTGGAGGGTGCCTGGAACTAATTGCCTGAAAGGGTGGTAGAGGCAGAAAACCTCATCTCATCCAAAAGATGCATGGATGTGAACTTAAGATGCTGTAACGTGCAGGACTACGGATCAAATGATGGAAAGTGGGATTAGGCTTGTTGTCTCATATTTTTGGCCAGTGTAGACATGCTGAGCCTTCTTCTGTGCCGCAAACCTTCTGGATTCTACTTTCTATGATTCAACACAATCCTGTCTTACAGGATTCTCTCAAGTTGTGTCCCTTTGAGAAGTTCCAAACTTATGGTACATTTGAATTAAGTGAATTTGTAACCAGAATCCGACAAGAAACATAACAAATATTTTGACTTGCTCATTCAATGCTTTGGTAAGACTGTGTGGTAAAATTCAGCATTATCTTTATCATGCAAGTTTACCTTACCAATTTCTCCTTCTGCACCAATGACTTGATCTGTAAAGGGTGTTGAGATACTTTGTGATGATGTATCTGGTAAACTGGCGAGTATTCCCTGTAATATACTGTCATCATCCCTCCTTAATCTTGACGTTCTTTTATGTAAATGCCATTCAGAATTTTTCTGATAGAGATTACCATCTAAAGCAGAATTTATGGACAGCATGAATGATTCATTTAGCTTTTCTTAAATTTAAAAAAATGAAAAGCTACTGAATACAGCAAGTCGCATTGGAACACAAATGTATAATTCAGAAAAGATCAGACAGCTTATTAAATAGTAATGTAGACATTTAGTGGCCTATGGCATGTCATTTCCTGAGAAGTGGTATTCTGATTTTATCAGGTGGTAGGTGCCAGGCTGCCCAAATACCAGAGGGAAACTTGAACAATCTACCACCACGATTTGCGATTTGTATTTCATGAGAAGTATCTGAAGTCAGGAGAAAGAATTTCAAGCCACGTGTAAAGATTTTTTTAAAGTAAACATTTATTTAAAAAAAAGAAAAAATGAAACTTAAAGACACAATACATTTACACAGTTAACATAACTTTTACAACCATTTCCCAAAACGACTTCTACTTAATTAACTCAGAGTTTAACATCCCTTTTAGGCAACAGTACTCAGATTCTAATCTATAAAATTCCAGTAGTATTACCACAAATCCACTGTTGCTATGGGGGAAATCTTACACAGGCTTTTCTCTCTCTCTTATCTGATGTTGAGAAGCTAAAACTTGTCTCAAAGCTTTGCAGACACAAACATTTTTCTCTGAGGGTGATGGCAGCTTATTTTCCACAGGTCTGTTTCTAGAACACATTACTTCAGGATCTCATAACCACAAACCACATCTACCTGCAGTCATCAACATCTCTTTAAATGTTTTTTTACTCTTTCACCTTCAACGCCATTGTTTTATATTCTTTTTCTCAGAATGTACAGACTTTCATTGTATTTTTTTATGTCCACCACTTTTGGATAAACATAAACTTAATACTTTGCTTCATTTAATTTACGATCTTCTCCAATTGTACATGTTCCTTTTGAAATACAATAGTTAACTTCATGCTCTTCTCTTACCTTGCAAATCAAATTTCCATTCATGCAGCTCCATCTTAGTCCAGCTCAATTTCCACTTCAAAACTTGGGGCGAGATTTTCCCAGAAATCGGCAACTGCAGATGGCGGGCAGGAAAAGCGGCATTGAGCCTGCCAGTGGCAGCGATTCCCGCTGTATAGCGTGGCACTTGGTACGAAAGATTTTCAGCCACAGGATTCACGCCGAGTCGCTGGAGGGGCCTGTAAATCACCTGCCCCACCTCAACAATCATCGGGGGGCCACATTCAAAGGTCGCCCCAGTGCACAGCAGCCACACTTCGCAGGCCACAAGAAAGAGGTGCCTTCCAAGAAATCCATCCTGAAATTCTCTAACACCTCCCCGGAGAGACTTCTCAATGCTGTTGAGGCATTTGATGATGTGGATGATGAGTGGAATGAACCAGTCCTCATGGACTTCGAGGACAGAGCCATCCAGCTGGCCGGGGAGGACATTGTCCGCTCCTGTGCTGATGGTGAGGTCGGCAGTAATAAACCAAGTGAGGATCCAATACTGCAACACCCATGAGACACCAATGCTGTGAGTCATGTCTCCTGTTTCTAAAGGCTCTTTCCATGCACTAATGACCTCTCCTTTCTTTCACAGGCACATCTGGGAAGCAGCCCAGGTGTCCACCAGCCACATCCTCAACTCCAGCCCTGACAACAGCACAGAGGAGGGATTCACGGACCCCAATATTGAAGAACCATCACAGTGCTCACATCCACCAGTGCAGACACACACAACTTGGTGGGACCTAGTTCTAGACTAGCCTCAGGGTCACAATCTGGTGAACACATCACACTCTCAGAGATACAGCAGATGGAGACCGGACATCCCAGGGTGCCGGCACTCAGAGGATTGGTGGAGGCTGGGAATCTGCTGAGTCCCAGTCAGGTGACGAGCCTCTGCACTCAGACATGCTTCAAATGCTGGAGCTCCAAAGGCAAACTCGGGGAAATCAGGAACGGTTGTCAGCTAAACTCCTCAGATTAAGAGACAGAATGGAAGTGTCCATCCACCTTATGTCTGAGGTGATTCTGCTGACACTGCAATAAAATGAGGTCAACACAGCTCAGGTGGTGGCCAGAATGGAGATCTTGGTGCAAGATTTTGTTCTGCACTGTTCCAGGACATGGATTCCATGGTGCAGGCACTTGTTTGGATCCATTGGTGGCAACACCAGAGGACGACAGGGCTTCTTGAACTCACTGCAGCTGCCCCACTATCTCAAGGAGGAAGCCAGGGGCCTTTGGGCACCCACAGGGAAGAAGATTAGCTGGTGCACACACAGTGACCATTCACCCAGGTGACTCCGGGAGTGTCCCACCAAACCGAATCCCCTTTTCCTGTGACCGCTTCAGCTCCAGCTCCACAGGACGAGGAAGGCGGCACTGCCACGTAGCAGGACACTGAAAACAAGTCAGGGCCCTCCGGGTCTCAACACTCCAGAGGTCGCCTGCTAAGGTCCAGACTTGATTAAAGATCTTAAAGTAAGGGAACACTTAGGAGGCAGTGATCATAATATGGTAGAATTCAATCTGCAATCTGAAAGAAAGAAGGTAGAATCAGATGTAAAGGTGTTACAGTTAAATAAAGGTAACTACAGGGGCATGAGGGAGGAACTGACGAAAATTGACTGGGAGCAGAGCCTAGTGGGAAGACAGTAGAACAGCAATGGCAGGAGTTTCTGAGAGTAATTGAGGACACAGTACAGAGGTTCATCCCAAAGAAAAGAAAGGTTATCAGAGGGGGGATTAGGCAGCCATGGCTGACAAAGGAAGTTAGGGAATGCATCAAAGCAAAAGAGAAAGCCTATAATGTGGCAAAGAGTAGTGGGAAGTTAGAAGATTGGGAAGGCTACAAAAACAAACAGAGGATAACAAAGAGAGAAATAAGGAAAGAGAGGATCAAATATGAAGGTAGGCTAGCCAGTAACATTAGGAATGATAGTAAAAGTTTGTTTAAATACATTAAAAACAAACGGGAGACAAAAGTAGACATTGGGCCGCTCCATAATGACGCTGGTAATCTAGTGATGGGAGTCAAGGAAATAGCTGAGGAACTAAATAAATACTTTGTGTCAGTCTTCACAGTAGAAGACATGAGTAATATCCCAACAATTCAGGAGAGTCAGGGGGCAGAGTTGAATATGGTAGCCATCACAAAGGAGAAAGTGCTAGAGCAACTAAGAGGTCTAAAAATGTATAAATCTCCGGGCCCAGATGGGCTACATCCTAGAGTTCTAAAGGAGATAGCTGAAGAAATAGTGGAGGCGTTAGTTATGATCTTTCAAAAGTCACTGGAGTCAGGGAAAGTCCCAGAGGATTGGAAAATTGCTGTTGTAACCCCCCTGTTCAAGAAGGGAACAAGGAAAAAGATGGGAAATTATAGGCCAATTAGCCTAACCTCGGTTGTTGGCAAGATTCTGGAATCCATTGTTAAGGTTGAGATTTCTAAATTCTTGGAAGTGCAGGGTCGGATTAGGACAAGTCAGCATGGATTTAGTAAGGGGAGGTCATGCCTGACAAACCTGTTAGAGTTCTTTGAAGAGATAACAAATAGGTTAGACCAAGGAGAGCCAATGGATGTTATCTATCTTGACTTCCAAAATGCCTTTGATAAGGTGCCTCACGGGAGACTGCTGAGTAAAATAAGGGCCCATGGTATTCGAGGCAAGGTACTAACCTGGATTGACGATTGGCTGTCAGGCAGAAGGCAGAGAGTTGGGATAAAATTTTCTTTTTCGGAATGGCAACCGGTGACGAGTGGTGTCCCGCAGGGTTCAGTGTCGGGGCCACAGCTGTTCTCTTTATATATTAACGATCTAGATGATGGGACTGGGGGCATTCTGGCTAAGTTTGCCGATGATACAAAGATCGGTGGAGGGGCAGATAGTATTGAGGAGGTGGGGAGGCTGCAGAAAGATTTATTAGACAGTTTAGGAGAGTGGTCCAAGAAATGGCTGATGAAATTCAACGTGGGCAAATGCGAGGTCTTGCACTTTGGAAAAAAGAATAGAGGCATGGACTATTTTCTAAACGGTAACAAAATTCATAATGCTGAAGTGCAAAGGGACTTGGGAGTCCTAGTCCAGGATTCTCTAAAGGTAAACTTGCAGGTTGAGTACGTAATTAAGAAAGCAAATGCAATGTTGTCATTTATCTCAAGAGGCTTGGAATATAAAAGCAGGGATGTACTTCTGAAGCTTTATAAAGCATTAGTTAGGCCTCATTTAGAATACTGTGAGCAATTGTGGGTCCCACACCTCAGGAAGGACATACTGGCACTGGAGCGGGTCCAGCGGAGATTCACACGGATGATCCCAGGAATGGTAGGCCTAACATACGATGAACGTCTGAGGATCCTGGGATTATATTCATTGGAGTTTAGGAGGTTGAGGGGAGATCTAATAGAAACTTACAAGATAATGAATGGCTTAGATAGGGTTGACGTAGGGAAGTTGTTTCCATTAGCAGGGGAGACTAGGACCCGGGGGCACAGCCTTAGAATAAAAGGGAGTCACTTTAGAACAGAGATGAGGAGAAATTTCTTCAGCCAGAGAGTGGTGCGTCTGTGGAATTCATTGCCACAGAGGGCGGTGAAGGCCGGGACGTTGAGTGTCTTTAAGACAGAAGTTGATAAATTCTTGATTTCTCGAGGAATTAAGGGCTATGGAGAGAGAGCGGGTAAATGGAATTGAAATCAGCCATGATTGAATGGTGGAGTGGACTCGATGGGCCGAATGGCCTTACTTCCGCTCCTATGTCTTATGGTCTTATGGTCATCACAGACAACAGGGCGTGACAGACAGTACGCTCTCTCGACCTCCACTCTGGGTGTTGGGGACACACCAAGATGTAGCAGCAAGGTTAGAAAGATTAAGACGCTCTTTTTGCACTGTATGGGCATAGATGTTAAGCACTTTTACATAGCGTTCACTTCTGTGAATAAGCTCTCACTACTTGTACCCTTTCTATCGCTCTTTGCGCTGGTGAGCTGTGCCCCTGTAGTTCTGACCTGAAAACGTGATTCCTGCACAAGAAACAGGCAGTGTGCTCAGTCCAGGGCTTCCTCCATGTGCTTTGTGCAAGTTTCCCAGCACATTGGTGGCATCAGTCATCCTGTATCTCATAGGGAATGAGAATGTCTCCCACAACTATGGCTAGCATCACTCATTCCAGTCATTGTCCATGTGCGCTCTCTGAACCTTCAGGTGCAGCTGCACTCCCCATCCCATCTGCCTCAGCCTCCGGTAATACTGAGCCTCAAGAGTACAGTAAGATCAGGTGCGGTGAAATTTTCCCTGCTGCCTCATCATGATAGGACCCTAGTCACGGAGAGCAAGCGAACGGCCATCAGCCAGACAGGAGTCAGGTGTTCACAGAAGCTCTGTGAGAATTGATGCACTGTCCCCATTGCAAGTCGTCATCATCCCCCTGGAATGTAGGGTTTGTGGGCAACCGCCCCCTCCCCATGACAGACTCTGAAACATGTCAGGGATCTGGGAGCAGCTCAGAATGTACGAGTTGTGGACACTCCGTGGGAATCGAGCACACACTTGAAGCGTGCATTTGGTGTGGTCACAGACCTGCTGGACATTCAGTGAATGGAAGCACTTGTGGTTCATGTAGTTCCCTGCTTGGTGCCCCAGAGATCTGAGTGCCACAGGTGTGCAGTCGATGGCACCCCGCATCTGTGAAAAGCCAAACACTTAAGCGCAATCCGTCGAGACAAACAAACAAAGTTAACGTTTCAGTTCAAAATGACCCTTCTATAGAACTGAAGAAAGGTAGAAATGTACAGAATTATATAGTTGGACAGGGGCTGAGGAGTTGGGGCGGAATAGAAGAACAGGGATAGATTGGGGCAAAGGAGATATTGACAAATTTGTCATGAATGTAAGACGAAGGGGAGTGTTAATGGTGCCATTAAGGGATGAAGAGTGCTAATAGTGGCAAAAGGTAAGATAGCAGAGTGTGTTAACAGGAGCAACTGAACAGCAAGGAACAGATGGTCATGTGGAGAGGGGTGGAGTCTGGTACTGCATCCCATTCTCCACTTTTGCTGCATCTGTTCTAATGTCAACTTCGCACGCTGCACTCCGGGCATGTCTGCTCCAGGCTGGGTCGCCATGTGACTATGTGAAGGCGGGGTCACATCTAGCATCACATGGCGGGAGCACGCCAGATTTCCCCTGGACCTTGGGCAAAGCACAAATGTTTTCTTGCAGCTGCAGGATTTGTTAAATAAACTTACTGTTACTTCCTTGTTGCAGTCAGTGTTACAATGAACCACAGTGAACCAGAGAAAATTACATGGTGTCAGGGCTGGCAGCATGGTGCAAGGACTTCAAACTATTGACTCATTAATCTTCGATGAAAACGCAGCAGACAACTGGAAGAGGTTTAAACAGGAGTGGCTCATATTCTGCGGTGTAGGTGTATACGTTGCTGAATTTAGCAAGACCTGAAGAGGTGCAAAATTTAGATAATTTCCCTTCCAATCCGACAATGAGAAAGGACACCTTGAGATAATTTTGAACAAATTTGAAGCCATATGTCTTTCAGTTAAGAACCTCATCCTTGATCGCTATATTTTTGGTACCACCAACTAAAAAACACGAGTCTATTCAATCTTATCTTACCACTTTGAAAACCTTAATAACAAAATGCAGGTTTGGAAATTTTACAGCTGAGTTTGCCAGGGGTTGGTTGGTTTGTGGAATAAACTGATGCGGTTCGGAAACAAATAGTGCAACAAAACGATTTAACGTTACAGTCTGCAGTGGAAATGTGCATGCTCAGCGAACAGTCTGGAACATCAAACAGAGAATTTAGACAGGTAATGGCGCAGTTTGGGTGGACAATAACGTTTTTGCAGTGAAGGGTGCTCCTTACATCAACTGCAGCAGCCATCACCTCCCAGACAGAACACTATGTATTTGAAAAAGATCCAATTTATGTGGCAAGTGGAACCACTTTGTCAAATGCTGCAGGTCCAAGCAACAACATCCCTTTCCTGTTAACAGCAGCACGTCTGCTAATCGATCTCCAGGGGCTAGGTGCATAAGTAGAATAGAATCATAGAGAGGGCAGAGCTGCCGAGGGGGAGTAGTTCAGGTATCTGCAGGTTAGGGACTTTGCGCGAAAGGTCTGGAGGGGGTTCCCTCGGTTACCGGGATACACCCTGCTGGAGCGACTGCTGCTTCTGGATGTGGAAGGGGAGGGAAGAATTGGAGATATATACAAGTGGCTGGGGGAGCAGGGAGGCGAGCGGGTGGTGAAGATCAAGAAGTTGGGACGGGAGATCAATTTTCCAATTAAGCGGCAATTTAGCGTGGCCAATCCACCTAGACTGCACATCTTTTGGGTTGTGGGGGCGAAACCCACGCAAAAGGGGGAGAATGTGCAAACTCCACACTGACAGTAACCCAGAGACGGGATCGAACCTGGGACCTCGGCGCCGTGAGGCTGCAGTGCTAACCCACTGCGCCACCGTGCTGCCCCTGAGGGGAGATCAATTGGGGTGTACGGAGTGCAGCACTGCGTAGGGTAAACGGGACCTCCTCTTGTGCAAGGATGAGCCTGATACAGTTTAATGGTGGTGCACAGGGTGCATATGACTCGGGCGAGAATGAGTGGGTTCTTTCAGGCGGTAGCAGATGAGTGTGAGAGGTGTGGGCGGGGGCCAGCCAATCACACGCACGTGTTTTGGAGTTGCAAAAAATTGGGATGGTTCCTGGGCAGGAGTGTTCGCGGTCTTAGCCAGGATACTGGAGGAGGAGGTGGACCTGGACCCTTTGGTGGCAATATTTGGGGTTTCAGAGAAGCCGGAGCTCATGGAGAGGAGGAAGGCCGATGTTGTGGCCTTCACCTCTCTGATTGCATGGCGGCGAATTTTGCTGGAGTGGCGGTTGGCATCGCCACCAGGGGTAGCGGCTTGCTTGGGTGACCTGTACGACTTCCTTCAGTTAGAGAAGATAAAGTATGAGTTAAGGGGCTCAGCAGGGGGGGTTTGAGAAAAGATGGGGGATGTTTGTGACTGTGTTTGAGGAGCTGTTCATCACAGGGGGTGGGGGAGGGGGGGGGGGGCGGGGAGGGTGATAACGGGGAAAAATCTGTATAGACTGTATAGTTGGTTGTTGGGAAGTATGTTTCCCGGGGTGTTTATTTGCTGTAACCTGTTTTGATACATGTTTGTAATAGAATACATTTTTAAAAAAAAGAATAGAATCATAGAATTTACAGTGTAGAAGTAGGCTATTCGACCCATCGAATCTGCACCGGCCCTTGGAAAGAGCACCCTGCTTAAGGCCAATTGCAATTCAACCGAAGCAGTACAGTCATGAAACCAGCAGCAACAATATCAACACCAACATCATCATTATATTGCGAAGGTGTGGAATCTGCCACGGAAAAGGGCAAGATCTTCACTACTCTACATGTAGTCTCTAATAAAGCCAAGCTTAGGGTTAAGATCGATACTGGGGCAAAGTGTAATGTACTATCTAACAAAAATCTACAGGAGATAGACCCAGATGTGATACCGGATCCAGTCCAGCTGTCTGACCTCGTGGCTTATGGTGGACAGAGAATCAATACCGAGGATGTAGCGACCCTTGTGTACAAGGAAACTTTGATTTCCACATTGTGAATCAGAATGTAAAGCCACAGTTGGGGCTTTGAGATAGCATCACACTAGGGCTCATTTAACTTGGCCTAGAAGTACATGCCCTACAACGAGAAGCCCCAGAGATGCCAATGTACATCGACGTTTTTGACTGCCACTTCATCAACAACCTACCAGTTGTATGTTACATGCCATATCCACAGACAGTTTGTGCTCCAAGAATGAGCCTTTACCCATTTTTGCCTGCTGACTGGCAAGTTGCCTTCTCTATCATGAAGAAATGGCAGGTAAGAGTTAAACACGAATAATTGTTATCTGTGAAAAGGATGATTTGTTGAATGTTGATGATTGGTCTGTCTTATGTTAGGGAGTGGCCAAGTATGTACAGAGCTTGGCTGCCAAGTAGCTATACGGCTTCACTCTACCAGAATCAGGCCATCCCAGGCAGCTACGAGTGCAGCTGCTGGAACCTTTGGCACATCACATTCCTCTCCCCCTCCTTTTCTAAAGAGGCACTCCAGCCTATCCTCTTCCTGAATCACCAGTGTGCGCTGCTGCTTTATTTTCAAAGTGAAGTACAACACTGTAATTCTAGATATCTGGTCCAGTGAACACTGAATAATATCCCCAGATGTCTCTGGGCACGTAATCATTGTGATTGCTTGTTTGAAAACAGCTCTAATGGTTAGATGGCTTTGATATCTCTCCCAGGCATCAATGTTTGAGTTTGGATGTCATCACCCATGTCTTCAGTAGGTAGCTCGTCTTCAAGAAGTCATCCACTAACTCTGCTTTCAAGGTATAAAGATCAATGATTCTATGATATATAAACTACAGATGGTCTAAACACCCAGCACTTCATTGCCAGGTCATTCCTGTCATCCAATCCTTCGACCTTTCTTTTTTCAAATAAGCAGGAACTCTTACCTGCCCTGGCAGTGGAGTAGGAACAAGATATGGAGGAAGAATAATTGACTGACAAAGAAGAAATATCGTGGGCTGGATTCTCTGTCCCGCCGCTCCACATTTCTGTTTCAGCACGCCGGCGGGATGCTCCATTACACCAGCTGGTCAATGGGATTTCCCATTGTGGGGCAGCCCCACGCCGTCAGGAAACCCCCGGGCTGCCAGCAAAAAGTAGCATCCCGCTGGCGGAGAATCCAACCCCGTCACTTTGTCATTTGCAGTCACCGCTCATCACTGACACTGAATATGGTTCAGAGGATAGGTCAGATGTGGGACCTGCGTGTCGTGAGACATGGGGCATAAGTGGGGTGCAGATAGGGTCAGAGACAAGGATAGCACTGTGCCAGCATAAGGAGTTTGAGATAACAAGAAAGTTCTGCTATAGATGCCTCACATGAGGACGTTAGTGTGATGGTACAGAAAGAGACTGATGGATATGCACACAGAATGCAGAACAACAGCATTAATGGGGTCGCCATTAATCAGAAACGTAACTCAACCAGCCATATAAATACTTTGGCTCAGAGAGCAGGTCTGAGGCTGGGTGTTCATCAGTAACACACCTGATTTCACAGAACTGATTCACCATCTACAAGGCATAAATCAGGAGTGTGATGGAATACTCACCATTTTCTTGGATAAGCACAGCTCCAACATTCACCAAGCTTAACACCATTGAGGACAAAGCAACCCGCTTGATTGATACCCCATCCACAACCTTAAAACATTTACTCCCTCCAGTACTGACTGGTGTGTAGCATCAGCAGCAGTGTGTACGATTGATAAAATGCACAGCAGCACAAGGCCCCATCAACGTCACTTTCCAAACCTGCATACTCTACGTACTACCTAGATGAACAAGGTAAGCAGATGCTTGGGGAGATACCACATGCAAGTTACCTTCCAATTCAGATACCATCCTGACTTGGAAATATATATATGTTCCTTCATTATTGCTAGGTATAAATGCTGGGACTTTATCAGTAAAAGCTGAGAGTGACAATAAGTAGCCCACAAAAAGTTTAAAAATTGGTTTCCTCCCACAAAAATGTAATTGTTCTGGAGCTTGTTACCTTCAGGCACACCGTCATCCAATTCTCTTTTTTCAGAAGTACTTAAAAAAATGATTAAAATGTAATTTTGATGAAGGTTTTTCAACCAAAAATTGATGCCCAACAATTTAGTCAGCCTTTGTGATGAAATTGTTATGACTCTTTATACTCAGATATCTGTTTCCCAGGTTACATTCAGTTTTACATAACTTTCCTCAGAATGACACAGAACTTGACAACACAGAGGCCTATCTTTATGTCGGTACAAAGGCAAAATATAGCGGGAAATCTGAAATGAAAACAGAAAATGCTGGAAATACTCTGCAGGTTTATGTCGGTGTTTAAACTCCCCGCACTTTCTAATTCATGCATTGTACCCTTTTCAACACTTGCTATCCCAAATCTGCGAGAGGCGTGTCCCCACAGTAGCACAACGCTTAAAGGTTAACACGAAAATGCTGACAGCGAACATCATACCTGACACCTGAGAAGAGAGGAGGGACACATAGGCGAGCGCCGCAACTATTATCACAACCGCTATTACATGTTTGAAAACTTTCTGACTGGTTACATTCTGCGACTTGGTTATAAATTTGAGCCACTCCCACATTTTTCCAGGTGGGCCTGTCGCTTCATCCCGCCTGGCCCCGGCCTCGCTCCATTTCCAGCAGCTGCTGCTCCTCTTTAAAAAATAACATTCCTCAGAACGCTGGGTGGTTCGGTGTCCTAGCAACGCCTTCTGAGAATTCGGACGGCATTATCACTGCCAGCCACTTTGTTCTCCCGCCAGGGCGAGACAGCATTGGGAGGAGTGCAGGAGTAAGGCTATCATGGACATTGGCATCGTTTTCTGACTGACATCTCTTGTGGATTTGCTTTGTTCTGCAGTTTCATTCCAGTTATATCATAATATAAAGTGGACCAAATTACGTCTCTTCAAAATAAATACCCAAAAATCAACGTGATCCGCTATGCCTGTAAATATTTTGCTCCAATCGGTTCTTTTCCTTTATCTTCACATAAATGCTAATGATGAGGTTCTGTGGTCACTTCGTAAGGAATAATAGACTGGATATTGTTACGCTTCGTCATAGTTGTAGGGTGGGGCACAACAGCACAATCAATGTCATTTCACCCCAATTGCATTCATAAATGTCTTCATTGTATAAACAGGTACTACAGTAATTCAAAATGCAGAAACCCAGGTGAAAAAATAAGAAATTATATATACATTATGATGAATAAAATTAAATATCTTCATGTTTAGATATGCTACACCCTGTACTTTCTTAAGCACTATAACACTAAGCAAATCCAGCTTTGAACCATTCACAGAATAATCGTCCTTAATTCCTGTTAAACCTCAATGAATTTGGGGCTGTAACCCTCTACGATTAATATTAAATTCAGTTGTACTGTATCTTACATTTTATTAGCTATGCAGTCTGTATTTGTTTTATGGTTTGATTTTGTACGATTGTGTTACATACCCTCTATAATGAGCAAAGATATTGATCCACTAACTAAACTGTCATTTCTCAAATCCCTTTTCAATTGTTATTTATAAAATGTCAATTGTGTAATTGCATATTAGCTACAATAAAAATATTTTTTCCTCATTTTATATTCGCTTCCATCTCTCTACTTCTTCAAACCTACTTTGCAAGGAAATCAGTGCTTATACAAACAAGGTAACTCACAAATGGGAATAACAAAGATCCATCACGAGTTGTCAGATGGACAAAGCGGTGGAACACAGCCTATTCAGCAGGTTGCAGAGAAAATCAATTTCTACTTCGCACAAATATAAAGAACCATACAAACCTTCGAATTTGATGGCAATGACTTACTCACTGTTGTAAAGCAGCCTTTACAGCACCGAGTAGTCAAGTTACCATTCCTCGACAAAGGAAAATTACACGTGTAAATTTCATTCTGCAAGGGACAAAATTAATCTCTGAACCGGAGCTGTTGAATTTAAGATAATGAGAAAGCAGATATACTAGTGAGCAGTAATGAATCATAAAAATCCAATTACTCATACAGCATGAGGGATACATTGTAAGATGTGCAGGCAAGTGTGAGAGGGATATCCAGAGGTACAAAGAATTGAAGCAATGTCACTTACAAAAAAAGGAGTTCATTCCATGTATGAAGGCAATTGTGTAACTTGAGTGATGAAATTATGATAGCATTATGCAGATCTCCTCCACAAGTGAAACACATTTTAATAAGATGTTTTTGCGAGGTTGGTTTGTAGGATGTCAATGCAGAATTTATTGTATAAAATCAGATGTAGAATCGGTTTAACTGGACAAAAAATTATCGATAAAGTTTATTTTATCCAAAATTACAAATTTGCAAATGCACATTTGGAAAAGGCTCACATAAAATATCTGCATTGCATGCAAGGAATTCAACTATACACAATAATATGTCAACATACTTATGAATTGTACAATTTACTCTATTTAGAATACTTCATAGGACCAATTCAGAGAGATAGTGTTAAAGTAAATATAAATGATATGTTTTAGAGAACATTCAATCCCTAGGTGGGTTAGAAAAAAATAGTACCAATAGGCTCAGAAAGATTAGAGTAAATCTAGACCAATGAATTAATGCCAATAAATGTAGAGACTACATTACTACCTTGTAACTCACTGAGATATTCAATTTTATGCAAAACAAATCGGTACTCATTAAATACTGTATTTAAGATTTGGTTCTTAATGGTTGCTGGTAGCATGTGCAGCCATATGTGATTAGAAATGCAACAGATTTTTATACAAGTATAACTCACATATTGAAGAGATTTGAGGTATAAACATTTCTAATACAGCTGCAACACTTTACTGAAAATGTTAAAATATATTTTACTATTTCAAACTTCAAAGAAACATTGGGCCCACCCTCAATAAAAATGGAAAATTAGTATTCAAAAACCCCAGACTAACTCCCAAGATGGCAAGGTTGTCATATGAGGAGAGATTGGGTCGGCTAGGTCTGTTTTCACTGGTTTAAAAGAATGAGAGGGGATGCCATTTAAACATATAAAATTCTGACAGACACACTGGATGCAGGTATGTTCTTTCCCCTGGCTTGGGGGTCTATAACAAGGGGGTCACAGGATGCAGGTTAGGCCATTTTAGGACTGACATGAGGAGAAACCGCTTCACAGAAGGTGGTGAACCTGTGGAATCCTTTACCGCAAAAGGCTGTGGAGACCAAGTCACTAGGTATGGGGAGCGCGCAAATGGCATTGAGATAGAAGATCAGCCATGATCATACTGAATGGAGGAGCAGGCTCGAAGGGCCAAATGACCTTCTCCTGCTCTGAGTTTCTATGTGCCTTAACACCTATTGATTATGAAGCACAAGATTCTCGTGATAGGTATTGCGGCACAATGCTCATACTATGTTTGAATGAAAGAAGCACTGGCACTACTTTAAATCAGTTTCTCATCCATTTTTGCTGTAAATGTGTGCCAACGTTTATTGTAATAACTCCTAGAAAATGATCCAACTATTGATTTGCTGCTGTTGAAAGTGTTCTAATAATCCAAATTTTTATTAAATGCTAATTTTTGATTCCTCATTTAGATCACAAGAATTCAGTAATCTTTCAATACGGAACTATTTGGTCAAGAATATATAATTTAAATACAATCATAGTATCAATAACCACCTAGTGTGGTTTCGGGAATATTGGTAGCATGCATGTCTCTTGTCATGTTTGACTTCTCTTTGAGTTTGGCCTGCAGCAAGGTATGCTCCACAACTCCAATTCGAATATCCATTTGAGTTATCTCTTGCTTCAGTTTAGTCAATGCTTGTTTGATTTTCACTAATGGAGCTGAAAATAATAGTGACAATATACTGAGTCAATCCATTTGACTTATAACTTCATGCAAGTATATAGTATACATACATTACCATAAATTTATTGTGCGCATTCAAATAAATGTCAACAGACAAAATGTTAATATATGGCAGATGGCATAAAAGCAAATTACTGCAGATGCTGGAATCTGAAACGAGAACAGAAAATGCCAGACAATCTCAGCAGGTCTAACAGCATCTGTGGAGAGAAAAGCGAGCTAATGTTTTGAGTCTCGAACTCGAACGTTACCTCCCTTTTTTTCTCCACAGACACTGTCAGACCTGCCGAAATAAGAGGGCACGTTCGTCTATATGCGCTAGGAAGAATCCCCACATAAGGGGAAAATACGCTAAAGAGCATTTGAAGATGATAATGGGATTGCAGAAAGGCAAATTTGTCAGGGTTGAACACTGAAGATCATCAACCTGTCTAAGGTTTTCTTGATTCATATGTCAGGAGAAATTAAGAGAAATTTCTCTGACATTGCTTGCAGGAGCTATATCAGCTCTCTGTAAGAGCTATCCATTTAATTCCATTGAACTGCCATATCTTATACCTTTATTTTTTTTCTTTCTCAAATAACTATTTTCTACACTTTTTAAAGATAATTAAATTGGCTTTTACCTTTGTTTTTGTTAAATATTCCATGACATAACAGCCCCCTGAAAGGAACAAATTCTCCTTACCTCTCCTCTCCCTTTGGTGATCACATTAATTACATGTCCGTGAATTACCACAACTTTGATATCATTTTAAAAGATTATCCTGCTGCCATTTACTCACCTCCATCAGTCATGCTGCTTCCCTTTTCTTCCATATCTTGTTTCACCTTTTCCAACTCTTCACTTATCTAAAGGATTACACACAAAATATTTAAACGGTACCTATGGAATGATCTTTAATAACTGAAATCTCGACTAATTTTCAAAATTATCAAAAGAAGAAGTAGAAAATGCTAGTTAGTCTGGAGGGAATGAAAATCCTCAATTTTCTCTACTTTTACCACCTTCATCTCCTTAAGATATCCATTCATCATGCATTCTTCATGTTATCATCATAACACCCATTCCTCACGCATGAGCAACAAAGTGAAAAGCTATCAGCTAGTCCTTCATAAGGGACAATACAGCCAAACATAATCCAGTTGTCACTGTATTATCCCACATGCAGCCATTTTCCACCAGGTGATAAGAGGGCAAGGTTTTTCCAGCCCTGCCATGCAGGACCCGCCGTGCGGGGTTGCAGTGGGCCAGCCAAAGGTCAGCACCATGGAAGATCCTGGCACTTGGTGGGGCTGGAAAATACCAGCCTAGGTCATGATCGAGTTCAAAGTCCTATCCGATTTCTTTTTTGCATTAGCTAAGGACAGTGAGAGAAACTTGTGATGCGCACACCACTGGTTCCGTTGAGATCAGCAAGTTTAAGAGAGCGGGGTACCTAAAGTTAACGTTTTCCCCCCTCCGAACATCGGCAGACAAGTGGAAACAACCCTTGCCCTCGAACACAGAAAGCCAACGTCCACCCCAGACTCAATTGTCGGGTCAACCCCTTCCCCCAAACACCATGCAAGCAACAGGATGACCAGGGCCCCCTCCCCCATCCTTGGCAGGATTGGGGGCACCCCCCTCCCCTCCATGCTTAGTGCCCATGCCCCAACCACCAAACAGGCACAACACCTCCTGCCCCAACATCACCCCTCCACATATTAGAAACAATCCCTGTGGGGTTCCCTAAAAGCCCCACCCTCTGGCAGTGCTAAATTGGCACTTCCAGGGGGCAGTTTCAGGGGGTTGTGCCAAGGCACTGCGCAGCCATGTACCTCCATGTTCCCAGCATGTCCATCATGACTGTTTTAAGTTTTCGAAAATCAGTAGTGATTCCCGCCGACTTACGTCACAGCAGGGAGTGAGCTGTGGGGGAGATCTAATGATCCAAGAATCAATAGTGTTAAGCCATTGTATGATATTTAAATACATGGTATTCGGTTTTACACCATTTTACATCGCCAGCAGAGAAGATTTCAAACTAAGATCTCACCACCACAAATCCCATTATGTCGCTCTCGTAATTTAGCGGTTATAATGGGGTTTGTGCCCACGACGAATGTGCGGACGAATGTTGAAAACCACAGCCACAGTGGGCATGTGTTTCTGGGCCAATTCAACCTGAATGCAAAGCCCGTTAAGGCCACCAAATATTGCTAGAGGGCCATAATGGGAATTGCGTTGGTGAGTTCTTGCTTTGATATATTCCTCGCCACTCCCCGCCCCAACTGGTAAAGTGATCAGGCTCATGCCCTGTTTGTGCATGAACCTGATTTACATTAATTTAAAGAAATTTCAATGTCAATAATCAGTTTTATGCTGTACCTTCCAGCTCCATGTGATGTTCTCTACAGATTTTGAAATCGAAAACCAGTCATGGTGACCAAACATTGGGCATGGAGATACCTGGACGACTTGGGTTTGAATGCAAAGGTTGGGTAGTGCCAGGGGGCAAACCCTTCTCCGTTGGGGGAGGGGACTTCCCTTTATGTGTGGTGGGGGCTGGGAGAGGGATGTGAACTGGAGAACACATGTTAGCGGGTACGGAGTGTCCCGATAACGGAGGTAGGAGGGGTGGGGGGGCGTGGTTTGCCCTGAAGCTTGTGGGGGATGGGGCCTTCTATGACCATGGGGGGTTTGGAGGGAGTTCATTGCTTTCGCTGATCGGGGTCCCCTTTAAAGATGGCGCCATGGCGCACCCATCTGTGTAGCTGGGCTTGCCGACTCTATGAGGCCTCCCATGCCAGAATGACAGCGTTAAACACAGCCACCGATTTTTTTTTCTGACAAAATTTCAAAAGATCTGGACAGAAAACCTGGCTCTGTTTCTGGGGAGAAACACACCGGTTTTCAGTCAGAACCTGACTGTGTTTCTGGGGAGAAACCAACCAGCTTTCAGTCAGAACCTGACACTTTGCCATCATTTGCCATCAAGGGCAGCACGGTAGCCTTGTGGATAGCACAATTGCTTCACAGCTCCAGGGTCCCAGGTTCGATTCCGGCTTGGGTCACTGTCTGTGCGGAGTCTGCACATCCTCCCCGTGTGTGCGTGGGTTTCCTCCGGGTGCTCCGGTTTCCTCCCACAGTCCAAAGATGTGCAGGTTAGGTGGATTGGCCATGATAAATTGCCCTTAGTGTCCAAAATTGCCATTAGTGTTGGGTGGGGTTACTGGGTTATGGGGATAGGGTAGAGGTGTGGACCTCGGATATGGTGCTCTTTCCAAGAGCCGGCGCAGACTCGATGGGCCGAATGGCCTCCTTCTGCACTGTAAATTCTATGAAATCTATCATTTTTGAAAATCCCGTGTCCAGGGTATTTTTTTTACTTACGAGGGAAGGGGACCTATATAAGGTATTTTTAAATCAATGAAAACAATTAGGAATCGGTTTCCTAGAGGAGAATAATGTTTAGATCAAAATATAAACTTGAAAGTAATTTTTCAATTAACAGTAATTCTACCTCAGACAGAAGTCTAGTCCGTTCTGTTACACCCCCACTTCCTTGCTGGTATCGATCTTTGGCCTACAACAAAAATAAACTGATTTACAAAATTATGTAGAATTAAGGTCAAGAACTGCCACATTAAAAAGAATATAGCAGATTACCTCATTCAATTGGCCTTGAGCAACACGGAAATCCTGAATCAAATTCTCTAACTGGTTGTTGACATATTTCTCTCTGCTGCTGACCTTTTCTAGTGTTCGACTAATCTCATCTTGAAGCTTGTCCAAATAACTCTGTCAAAAAAAAAAAAGAATTCGGTGAACATGACTCAGGTAGAGATTAAAAATTCTTAAATACAAAGCAAGTGTAATCCTAGTAAGCAAAAAATAATTTGAAAGAATCCACACACCTTGACTAAATTACTCGCTAATTAGGTGGCTGCAACACAAGTGCTTTTGTGTAAAACAGCTATCGACGAGTATTCTATTTATTCATTCAGTTACCTTATTTGTTTTACTCTAATTTGGGGAAACAGTTTGACTTCATTTTCTGTCAAGTTTGAGAAACAATTATTTTCAAGAACTTGAGTAGCTTTAATAAGTGTACACTATATACAAGTCTGCAGATCTGATAACCTGAGACCACAAAGAAGGTAGCCGAATGTGTTTGAAAGTAATTTTATATAAATAAATTATGAAGTTTAACAATAACAGTAACTCAGCCAAACAGTTGTAACAGTAATAACTATGAAAATAGGAGCTCTAGTAAAACAGGTCTTGCATATAGGTCACCCTCTTACAGACTAAAAGAAGTCCGCCCAAAGCCCGCACATGCTCAGAACCTCAACAGACACTAGTAAAACAATTACATAGGAGAAAGGCTTACAAGAGCACTCTATGCTCAAAATAATACTGTAACAGTATAAAAATGCACACAAGTACAAATCAGTCCTTTTAGGAGGTCAGTCTTGTTAGGAGAAGAGGACAAATGAATAAGATGTTACAAATTCAGCAAACATTCACAAAAATGAGTCACAAAGACAACTGATTAAATACATTTCTATATGTTTGTTGTGCCTAAATGGTCTATTACATTTGATAGCATAAAAATAGTGACCTGGTTGTAAAGTGCTTTGGAACATTCTGAGAATGTGGTGCTGATAAAGACAAGTTGTTTAGTTTTACTTCCAAAATCACTACTGACTAAGTTTAACAAGTCCAAAATACATTGCTGCCAGCCTAGCTTGCTTCAAGATAGTGAGGAATTCACCTGAAAGTAAGCATTTTAAATGCATTATTTATAGAAAACTGGATAATTCGCAGCAAGTTAAAGGGATATAAATTTAGCTGAGTGGTTCAAATGATCGAATGACTCAAAAATGAAGCTCACAAAATGAACTACAGTATCAGAAGTTGCAATGTCCCCACACATGTTCATTTGCCGTATACCCTGCCATGTCACAGCTAAAATGACTGAGCTTCCACTAAAGACGGTCCGACCGCTTGTAACCAGATAATCTTTAATCAGGCCGAATGATAAAGGGGGTGTTTCTTAGAGAGCAGCTCATCCTCATTCAGTTCAATGTAAGGAGGCAACATTCTCCATGGAGAAAGCTAGTCACATTGGCTAGACTGGTCTGCTGATGAGTTGGTGTAAGATGTCTCCTGTATATTGCTGAAAAATTGCAGTTGTGATATTGCAAGGAGGATCTATGTTGCAATCTGGAACCTGATATTAGGAGACTATATATTTGACCGGATAGGTAGTCATTTATTGTACAGTCATAGTTCCTATTATTATTCCCTTCATCTGCTTTAATTGTACATCAACTAATTTAGCATGGGAAGAATTTAACACAGGGGCACAATATTCTCCAACTGTGGAACAGTTCGTTAGCACTGAGCTATACAATGTTTTAGATTCTTAACTTGAGCCTTGAAGTTTATTCAACAAAGCCATTTGTGATTTATGGATTCGGAATTTAGACATATTTGAGTTGGAATAAAGCCGTACCTTTGTCTCTTTAAGAGACGTTTCAATTCCCTCTTTATGCTGGTGCATTTGGTCAACATGAATTCTCCAATCCTGTTAAAGCAAAGTAGTTTATACAATTACATATAAAATTAAACTTGTATGACACACTATTTGATCGATTTAGAGAACAATAATGGATTGTTCCTCGCAGGAACCTAAAGGATATAAAAATTAGTTAAAAGGTTCTGACAGAAACAGTGATTCTCAAGTTAAGAACAGCAAGAGACCCCAGATTTAATTATTGCCTTAAATTCATTTTCAGCATATTTCATGCGCTGGATTTTCCGCCGGCGGGATGCTCCATTTTGTCGGCAGCCCCCGCCGGGGGTTTCCTGATGGCGTGGGGCTGCCCCACAATGGGAAACCCCATTGACCAGCCTGAGTAACGGAGCATCCCGCCGGCAGGGTGAAACAGAAATGTGGCGGGGTGGGATGGAGAATCCAGCCTCGTACTTTTACATATTGCATGAATTAATTTTTATTTTTTCCTTACATTGGCAAAGAACCTAACGTGATTCATCAAATCATAAAATTTATTGATCACTCAATAGTCTAACATCCAGATATATTATTGTTGTATAAACAATCCCAATTTTAGTTTATTTTTATCATAGTAAAACATTAGCTTTTAAATAACATACCTTGTTGTCAGTTCGGATAGTAACTTTAAGCTGTGGGAGAACGCGTTCTACTTCTAGATTCCACTCAGCAGCATCTGTTGTTGATTCTAAAATCTCTTCTGGTTTTGTGGACTCCACCCCCTCCTAAAAATTAAATGTGTATTTTGATAAATGCAACAATAAAATTATTTTTCTCTACCTGGACTCGAAAGCATTCACGTGATATTCTGTGAAGATCTGAGAAAACAGCCCAAAGTGACATTCGGTTTGATCTTTGCTTCCTGTCTATGGGATGGAAAGTGAATGGTCTCCAATGAATACTTCACCAAGTGGTAACTACTCATCGCATGGGAATGCAAACCCACACTCTAAAATATAGTGTTGGAGATTCACTGCATCGTACCACCGATTTAATTTTATTTAACAATTTGTTGACACAACCAAAACTGGCCCTATTATTAAGATTAATCCTTTGTAATGTCAGAAATCCATTGCTTAAAGTTGTTTCACTTAAAGTCACACTTTTCAGAACACAACTAAAACTTTCAGTAAGGATTTACTTTACTGGCTTGACAGTAAAATATTTGTTTCTTCAATGGATAATGCCCCTATCTTTACTGAGGAAAACTCACCATTTTCTTCCCCTGAGATTTCAAAACCTCCAGATCTAGGAAAGGCTCACCTTCTTCAAAGTCCTCTGCTTCCTCCTGAAAACCAATTTCAGGGAAAAAATTAAATCAATAAAATGGAGTTTCAACATTCTGTCAAAAGTTATTGAAATTGTTTTTCTCAATGTATTTTTGAATTTTTCTCATGTAGTACACTATTTCAGACAGGAACAAAGAAATGCTAGGCGTAAACATAAAAAGTGTATCAAATTTGTCATCTAGGTAGTCACACAATTCGACAATGATGGCATTCAGTTGTCAATTTGTATTAATCAGCTGCTGTGTTTGAAGAAAAATGAATATACAATTCTTAGGTTGCGAAGAATATTAGAATATCCAGAGGATACATAATATGCTATTTTTACTGTGCACTTTTACCCCCAAAGTAATGGGCTGGATTCTCCGCCGGCGGCATGCTCCGTTTTGCCGTCATGGGAAACCCCATTGACCGGCCGGCGTAACGGAACATCCCGCCGGCGGGGTAAAACAGAAATATGGCGCGGCGGAGAATCCAGCGCAGGATCTTTGACATTAGTGAGTTCCAACTCTTTCTATTGGGTGGCACAGTAGCACAGTGGTTAGCACTGTTGTTTCACAGCGCCAGGGACTGGGGTTCAATTCCCGGCTTGGGTCACTGTCTGCGGAGTCTGCACGTTCTCCCCATGTCTGCGTGGGTTGCCTCTGGGCACTCCTGTTTTGTCCCACAAGTCCCGAAAGGCATGCTTGTTAGGCGAATTGGACATTCTGAATTCTCTCCCAGCGTACCCGAACAGGCGCTGGATTGTGGTGACTAGGGGTTTTTCACAGTAACTTCATTGCAGTGTTATTGCCTACATGTGAAACTAATAAATATTATTATTATTCGTTGCTATTTTGTTGTTTGAACGTTCTTTTCCTTCTTTATTTGAAGATTTTAAACAGAATCCCAAAATCTCTACAGTGCGGGAGGCCATTTGGCCCATCAAATCTGCACCACCTCTTCAAAAGACCACCCAACCTAGGCCCAGTAACCCCACCCAACCTTTGGACACTTAAGGGCAATTTCACATGGCCAATCCACCTAACACGTACAACTTTGGACTGTGGGAGGAAACCAGAACACCCGGAGGAAACCCAAGCAGTCACGGGGAGAATGCGCAATCTCTACACAGCCACCCAAGGTCAGAATCGGACCGAAACACAGAAAGACCTGATTTTTAAGCAAACATTGTTCGAAACAATTAGAATTGCTGGCATTGGACCAAACATGATAAAACTAGAACTATCTTAGTTTTAAACAACCAATTAAAATTGCACATATTTACAGAATTAAATATGATAGGGAACGATAGATGTTTTGTACTTCTACCTTGATATTTTCCTCAGTAAGTCTTAATGAATTTGTAAAAAATGTTCTGCAAAAAACATTTCTGAGTTATTTAAGGTCACACAGAGGATTCCAATTTTCCTTGAAGAGCAACAGAGGTTTTTTTTAAATTTAGAGTAGCCAATTATTTTTTTTCCAATTAAGGGGCAATTTAGCGTGGCCAATCCACCTATCCTGCACATCTTTGGGTTGTGGGGGTGAAACCCATGCAGACATGGGGAGAATGTGTAAACTCCACACGGACAGTGACCCAGGGCCGGGATTCGAACCCGGGTCCTCAGCGCCACAGTCCCAGGAAGAGCAACAGAATGGGCAGAATTCTCCCAAACCTCAGCCGCTGTGTTCAATGCCCGGCGTGGTGGGACCTTCATAAATCGGTTTTGCAGTGTGAATTAAGAGCGGATCTTCCGCTGGTGCCCGCCATGGCGTGAACCTCATTTGCATCCTGTTAATGGATACATGTGAAAGGCTCGCCCACCCATGCCCGATTATCCATGGTGCCAGCAGGAAAAACGCCAGCGTGAAACACAGTTGGAACAACGTGGCGTGCAGATGTCGGTACTATGCCTGGGGCTTCCTCTGGAGACCAGGATGGCGGCTGCCCGCAACCCTGGACCACCAGGGTTAGAGTTGCATCTGCTGGTGGAACTTCAAGATTAGGTTTCCTGGAGGGGGTCCATCTTCCATCCTCAGAATATTTCAGGAAATCCATCTTCCGGTCTCAGAGTTGTCCCAGAGATCTATCTTCATTGGACGCCTTTTCAATATTGCACCCGGTCATGGTGGCAGACTACATGCCATCCAGGCCCGCCGGACAACAGAATTCAGCATGAAACAAACGGGTGCATAAATGAGGCTGTGGTTGGAAGAGTTGGCCTGTTTTCCCGCCAGCCGCCACAGCGGGAAACACTCCACATTACTGCACCCACAATTGAAAATGGAAGAACTCCACCCCAATGTTTCAGGTTAGTAGCCTTACATCAGAAAGAGGAGAAAGAACAGGCCAAAAAGAGTGCAGACTCCATTCACCAAGCCCGGCCCCTGAAATAGCTTGGGCTGCATTCTTCCACTCCGCCCGCCGCAACAATGCCATGTGCGAGCTGCGGACAATGGAGAAGTCCATGGACCTCGGGCAGGATTCTCCAGTCGCCGGGAGGATGTGGCCGGAGAATCCCGCCCCTACTGAGAAAGGATCACCATTCCCATCTCCAGATGAAAAGTAATTGGACTTGAAACGTTATCTATGTTCCCCTTCACAGATGTGGGTGGCACGGTAGAACGGTGGTTAGCACTGTTGCTTCACAACGCTAGGTTCCCAGGTTCGATTCCTGGCTTGGGTCACTGTCTGTGCAGAGTCTGCACGGGTTTCCTCCGGGTGCTCCGGTTTCCATCCTCTGCATGGGTTTCCTCCGGGTGCTCCGGTTTCCTCCCAAAAGTCCTGAAAGATGTGTTCTTAGATAATTTGGACATTCTGAATTCTCCCTCCGTGTACCCGAACAGGCGCCATAATGAGGCGACGAGGGAATTTGCACAGTAACTTCATTGCAGTGTTAATGTAAGCCTACTTGTGACAATAAAGATTATTGTTATTACTGCCAGACACGGAGATATTATCAGCATTTTCTGTTTTTATTTCAGATTTCCCACATCCATAGTATTTTGCTTTTGTCCAATTTTCCTTATTGCCTTTTTGTAAATGCGGTTTTGTGGTCATTCAGAAAATGAGCCTCCTCCTGCATCACCCTGTTTTTCTCGTTCCCCCATCACATCTATTAAAGAGCACAGGCTGCAAAACTATGGCAAAAAAGGCAGGCCATATAAAGGTTGTATAGTATAATTATTTGTCAAGGTAACCATTTTTGATTATTGAACAGTTAAATCGCAACCGTTACGGGGGCGGAGAATCCAATTTCGCATCATAATCCGGCCCGGCACCGGTTTGGCGATTCTCCGGGACACGAAAATCGGCGTGACCGCGGAGCACACCGCAAGGCCGGGCAGTCATTGGGTCATTGCCCGAGGCCCGCACAGCAATCCTCCGCTCCTGACCGGCCGAATTCCCGACGGAGTGGATCTAACCACCTATTGCCAGTCGGGTGCTGGCACAGCAGCTGCGGACTCAGTCCGCAGCTGCCCTGGTCAGGAGCTGGGTTATCGGCGACCGGCGGCCCTTATAGGCGATCGGAGAATAAATCTGCGCGGTTTCAGTCTCGGGCGGGAGGCCGATCGGCGGGGGTGGGGTCTCTTTTTTCTGTCTGGCTCCGCTGCCCAAGTCCACCATGGAGCTCAGCGTGGCTGCTGGAGGTCGCCATCGTCCGCAAGTGCGGACTCTGAACCGGATGTTCAGGGGCCCGCATCTGCAGCAAAAGCTGCGAGATTTACTCTGGGTCCCTGCTCGCCCCCTGCAGGGCTGAGAATTCGTTCAACTTTTAGGTAGAAATTTCTGGAGTAAAACCTCAGCGTTTTTATGCTGGCGTGGGGACATAGTCTCATTTTGGGAGAATCCAGTCCCACATTCTCCCGCCAGAGTGGAATTGCAACTGATTTGCTCTCATGCTGGGAGCGCAGATCAGGGAGCGATTCCCAATCCTTAGCCATGCAAATTTATGCATGGTGACAATTGTGACAGATGCACGTGGAAATCGCGCTATTGGGCCGCCATTACGAGCGGCCGGCCTGATAGCGAGGACCACGGCTGCCAAACCTCCCCCCCCCCCCCCCCCCCCCGTTCCCCCACATTGAAATTTAGCACCCCACCTCCAGATGTTCTGGGTCCCCCCCCTTCCTGTTCTCAAAGTACGGGGGTACCCCCCGCCCTACAGAGTCCACTTAAATAAAGAGACCCCTCCCCTCTGCCGAGACCCCCTCAGAAATGACATGAAATGAAAAATGAAATGGCAATCACTTATTGTCACAAGTAGGCTTCAAATGAAGTTAATGTGAAAAGCCCCTCGTCGCCACATTCCGGCGCCTGTTCGGGGAGGCTGGTACGGAATTGAACCGTGCTGCTGGCCTGCCTTGGTCTGCTTTAAAGGCCAGCTCTTTAGCCCTGTGCTAAATAAAGGGATCCCTGTCAGGCAGCCCCCCAGAATAGAGACACCTGGTCTGGAAGTTAGAGATCAACCTAGACTGAGGCAGAGAGGGACCTCATTTCTGAGGGGGGAGGGTGGTTTGCCTGACAAGGGTCTCTTTTCTGGGGGGTGGGGCTCTGGTGGGGTGGGCAGGTCTTACATTGTGTGGGGGGGGGCTGCCTGACAGGGGTCTCTTTTTGGGGGGCTGCCTGGCAAGGGTCTCTTTTCTGGGTCTTTGTATTTAGGGTGTCTGGTAGGGTGTGCAGATCTTGCATGGTGGGGGAGTGGTGGGAATGGACTTTGGGGGCAACTCCCTGAAGGGGTTAGCCTCTTGGTCCACCAGGAGGTCCACCATGTCAGGGCCATGTTTGTATCTGCTTCCACAATTTCCCCTAGCAACGCGTTCCAGGCACTCACCACCCTCTACGTAAAAAACCTGCCTCGCACATCTCCTCTAAACTTTGTCCCACGGACCTTAAACCAATGCCCCCTGTGACTGACCCCTCCACCCTGGGAAAGAGTGCCTGCCCATCCACCCTATCCATGCTCCTCATAATCTTGTCTATTAATGCCCCTCATAATTTTGTAGACCTCTTTCAGGTCACCCCTCAATCTCTGTCATTCTAATGAAAACAGTCCGAGTCAATTCAGCCTCCCCGCATAGCTAACACCCTCCAGACTAGGCAACATTGTGGTCCCTCTGCACCCTCTCCAAAGCCTCCACATCCTTCTGGTAGTGTGGCGACCAGAATTGTGCGTAATATTCCAAGTGCGGCCTTCCCAAGTATCAATACAACTGTAGCATGACTTGCCAGTTTTTCTACTGTTCAATAAAAGCAAGCATTCCGAGGACTTCCGGTGGCAGCTATGAAGGAGCAAGTTGCACATTTGGTGGCTCCCGCTCGGGTCGGACTTTTGGCCCTTATCCCCCCGATTTTACCGGACTTGATTTGAAAAATTGATGACAGAGGCAATTGTGAACTGAATTCCCACATCAGTGCATGGAGAGGAGGACTAGAAGTGCTCGCAAAGGCAGGAACAGAACGTCAGAGAAGGCTTGGGCTGAAGCTGCACCGGGAGGAAGAATGGCGGAGGATCTCTGGCTTGTCGACCCAGCGGTCAACAGAGCAGTTGATGCAAGTTATCCAGGAGGGCTTCGCCAAGCAGAAGCAGGACTGCTTGGACCCGATTAAAGAGGCAATTTCGGGCTGGAACTTAGATTGGATGCCCAAGATCGGGCGATCCAGAAAGTAGAGAAGGCACTGGCTGACCAGGAGGAACATCAAACAGCGGTGGAGTTGGAGGTGGGGATGTTAAGAGACAAGCAGAAAAGGCTCCTGGAGAAGGTGGAGGACCTAGAGAACAGGTCCCGCCTCAGAGCCCGAGGATCATTGGGCTCCCGGAGGGATCCGAAGGAGCGGTTGCTGGGGCATATAAAGCGGCCATGTTCGAGAAGCTGCTGGGGGATGCGGCATTCCCCCGACCCTTGGAGGTGGATAGGGCTCACAGAGCGCTTGCAAGGAAGTTGCGAATGGGAGACCCTGCGAGGGCAATGGTGGTGAGATTCCACAGATATCTGGATTAGGAGTGTGTTTTACAGTGGGCCAAGCAGCCACGGAGCTGCAAGTGGGACAACAGTATCCTACGGATCTATCAAGACCCAAGTGCGGAGGTGGCCAGGAGAAGAGCGGGATTCAATCAGATCAGGTCGACCCTTTTCAAGAAAAAGGTGAAGTTCGGGCTGTTGTACCCGGCCCGCCTCTGGGTCACATATGAGGAATAACATTTCTATTTAGAGTTGCCAGAGGAAGCGCTGGACTTCGCGAAAAGAAAAGGACTGGTGTCGTCGGACTGAGAACTTTGAACTTGGAATTTGGCTGTAGCGTTTATGTTTTGCAAAGAAAAAGTTTTTTGTTTCTTGTATTTTTATTTCCGGACATTATTTGTAATGCCTGCTGTATGGATCTCGGACTAGCTGCAGAGATGAATGAGGTAAAAGCTTGTATTTGCACTGTTGGGGGATGTAGGTGTGTTTGTGCAGATGCTGGATCTTTTTCTTGACCTTTTCCTTTGTTTGAGTTCAACTAGGGTTTTTTCTTCATCTCTTGTGTTGGGATTGTTTTTCATTTGGTTATATATGTATGTATGAGCAGGGGGCGGGGGGGGGTGGGGGGGGGGTGGGAGGTACAATAGGTGGGAGATTGTCTGGCGCCAGGGCCACCAAGCTAGCTGGGCGGGCTAGCTTCCGGAAGCGTAGTGGGGGGTGAACAGATGTTTGGCTTATCAAAGGGGTTGATTTATTTAATGCTGTTACTGGGGGGGAGGGGAAATGTTCTGCTGACGAGGGAGGGACTGTTGCTGAGGGACAGAGAGGAGGTCGGGGGCATACCAGTGGAGGCGTGGGGCGTGAGCTGGTGACTGGCCCAAGAGAGGGGATGGCTGATCGGTGAATGGGGGGGGGGGGCGATGAGCTCCCCAACTAGACTGATCACTGGAATGTAAGAGGGCACAATGGGCCGGTCAAGAGGGCACGCGTGTTTGCGCATCTGAGGGGACTGAAGGCGGACATGGTAATGCTGCAGGAGACGCACCTCAGAGTAGCTGATCAGATTAGGTCAAGGAAAAGTTGGGTCGGACAGGTTTTCCACTCGGGACTGGACTCAAAGGCCAGAGGGGTCGCGATCCTGATCAACAAGCAAGTGGTGTTTGAGGCGGTAGAATAGTTTCAGATGGGGGGAGGCCGGTACATTATGGTCAGTGGGAAATTGGAGGGGGTGCAAATGGTATTAGGAAATGTATACGCGCCAAACTGGGACAATGTGGAGATTATAAAGAGGATGCCGGGGAAGATACCGGACCTGGATTCGCATAAGCTGGTCATGGGAGGGGACTTCAATACAGTTATTGGCCCTGGTTTAGACCGGTCAAGCTCAGAAAAGGGTAGGGTGCCAGCAATGGCTAAGGAGCTAAAAGGGTTCATGGAGCAGATGGGGGGGGGGGTCCTTCTACTCACACGTGCATAAAGTGTACTCCCGGATCGAATTCTTCATTCTGAGCAAGGCTTTACTGACGGGGGTGGTGGACACGGGGTACTCGGCGATTACAATCTCAGACCATGCCCCGCACTGTGTTGACCTACAGGTTAGTAAAGACAGTAATCAGCGCCCGCATGGAGGTTAGACGTGGGGCTCTTAGCGGACGAGGAGGTGTGAGGGCGGTTGAGGAAATGTATTCAGAATTACCTGGAGGTCAATGACACGGGGGAAATTTCAGCAGCAGTGGTCTGGGAGGCATTGAAGGCGGTGGTTAGACGGGTGCTGATCTCGATACGGGCCCACAGGGAGAAGGTAGACAGGATGGAGATGGACCGACTGGTAAAGGAGATACTACAGGTCGACAGGAGGTATGCGGAGATCCCAGAGGCAGGGCTTCTAAGGGAACGGCGGAGGCTACAAGCGGAGTTCGGCTTGTTAACCACAGGGAGGGCGGTGGAGCAGCTGACAAAAAGGCCAGGGGGGCGATCTATGAGCACGGAGAGAAGGCCAGCAGAATGCTTGCACAGCAGCTTAGAAAGAGGGAGGCAGCCGGGGAGATAGGGAAAGTAAAGAATGGAGACAGGAACCTGGTGGGAGACTCAGCAGGGGTGAATAAGGCATTTAAGGATTTTTATAGTAGGCTGTATGGGTCGGAACCCCCACCGGGGCCAGAGGGGATGAGGCACTTCTTAGGGGGGTTGAATTTCCCGAAGGTGGACGGGGAGCTGGTAGAAGGGCTGGGGGCCCCAATTGGGATCGAAGAGATAGTGGAGGGTCTGAAGGCCATGCAGTCACTTAAAGCCCTGGGGCCGGACGGGTACCCAGCGGAGTTCTACAAAAACTGGGCTATTGGGGCCGCTGTTGATGAGGACATTCAATGAGGCAAGGGAGAGAGGGGTGCTTCCCCTGACGATTCTGAAGCAGGATAAGGATCCGGAGCTGTGTGGGTCCTCCAGGCTGATATCCCGATTCAATGTGGACGCCAAGCTGCTGGCCAAAATGTTGTCCTCTAGGATTGAAGATTGTGTTCCGGACGTGATTGAGGAGGACCAGACGGGGCTCGTTAAGGGAAGGCAGCTGGTGTCCAATGTAAGAAGGTTGCTAAATGCGATCATGATGCCCCCAGAATGTAGGGAGGTGGAGGTCGTGGTCGCAATGGACGCAGAGAAGGCATTTGATCGGGTTGAATGGGAATATTTGTGGGAGGTGCTGGGGCGGTTCGGATTTGGACGGGGCTTTATTGACTGGGTCAGGTTACTGTATCAGGCTCCTGTGGCGAGCAGAAGGACGGCGTACGGACGGATAGGACGACATCGACTATTTTGGCTACACCGGGGGACGAGGCAGGGGTGCCCCCTCTCCCCACTGTTGTTCACGCCAGCTATAGAGCCGATGGCAATTGCACTGAGAGCCTCAAGGGGCTGGAAGGGGTGGGGGAGGAGGAAGAGGAGTGGAACTCAGAGTCGCACTTTACGCAGACAACCTGCGCTCCTGTGTCGGACCCAGTGGGGTGGGATGGAAGAAATCATGAGGATTCTGGGGGAATTTGGCTGGTTCTCGGGGTACAAACTGAATATGGGGAAAAGCGGAATGCTTGTGATCCAGGCAAGGGAACAGGAGAGGCGATTGGGGGAACTGCCGTTTAGAGTGGTAGGGGGAGGTTTTAGGTATCTAGGCATCCAAGTGGCTGGGAACGGTTACACAAACTTAATCTGGCCTGTCTGGTGGATCTAATGAAGGACGATTTTTGGAGGTGGGACACGCTCCCGCTGTCACTAGCTGGGAGGGTCCAGACGGTGAAAATGACGGTCCTTCGAGATTCCTGTTGTGTTCCAGTGTCTTTATTCCGCACTCCTTTTTAAAACGGATTAACAAAGTTATCACGGGCTTTGTATGGGCGGGCAAGACCCCACAAGTAAAAAAGGGGACGATTGAGCGGAGCCGGGGAGAGGGCGGGCTGGCGCTGCCAAACTTCAGTAACTATTATTGGGCGGCGAATATAGCCATGATCAGGAGGTTGGTGGTGGGGGAGGGTCGGCATGGGAGCGTATGGAGGCGGCTTCAGGTAAGGGCATCAGTTTGGGGGCGCTGATAATGGTGCCTCTGCCATTCCCGCTGGCACAGTACTCCACCAGCCCCGTAGTGGTGGCAGCCCTAAGATTCTGGGGGCAATGGAGGAAGCATGTGGGAGCGGAGGGAGCATCGGTCTGGTCCCCAGTCTGCAGTAACCACCGGTTTGCCCTGGGAAAGATGGACGGGGGATTTCAGAGATGGCAGAGAGCAGGAATTGAGAGGATGGTGGATATATTTATAAAAGGGAGCTTTCCTAGCTTGAGGGAGCAGGAGGAGAAATTCGGTTTGACGAGAGGAAACAATTTAGGTACCTGCAGGCGCGGGACTTCCTACATAGACAGGTCTCAACCTTCCCGCTCCTACCACCAAAGGGGATTCGGGATAGGGTATTTTCCAGAGTGAGGGTGGGAGAACGGAAGGTCTCCGACATCTATAAGGAGCTCATGGGGTCAGAGGACATGCAGACTGAGGAGCTGAAGTGAAAATGGGAGGAGGAGTTAGGAGGAGAGATAGAGGATGGTCTCTGGGCAGATGCGTCGAATAGAATCAATGCGTCCACAACATGTGCCAGGCTCAGCCTGATACAGTTCAAGGTCGTTCACCGGGCTCACATGACAGTAGCCCGGATGAGCAGGTTCTTTGGTGTAGAAGACAGGTGTGCAAGGTAGCCAGCGAACCATGTCCATATGTTCTGGACATGCCCAAAGCTCAGGGGATTCTGGCAGGGGTTTGCAGACGTCATGTCCACGGTGTTAAAAACAAGGGTGGCACCGAATCCGGAGGTGGCGATTTTCGAGTGTCGGAAGATCCGGGAATCAAGGAGGAGAAAGAAGGAGACGTTCTGGCCTTTGCTTCCCTGGTAGCCCGGAGACAGTTACTATTAGCTTGTAGGGACTCAAAGCCCCCGAAGTCGAAGACCAGGCTTACTGACATGGCTAGCTTTCTCTGTCTGGAGAAAATCAAGTTCGCCTTGAGAGGGTCACTGTTAGGGTTCGCCCGGAGGTGGCAACCATTCGTCAACTTCTTCGCGGAAAATTAATCGTCAGCAGATAGGGGGGGGGGGGGGGGGGGGGGGGGTAGTTTAGTTTAGAGTAGGGGGTTAATAAAGGTGGGACCTGCAAGGGAGGTAGCAGGCTTTTTTTGCACTCTGTTTATAGCCTTATGTAAATTGCTTATTTTGTAGTTGTTGTAAAACCAAAAAATACCTCAATAAAATATGTTTATTAAAAAAAAGCAAGCATTCCGTATGCTTTCTTGACTCCCTTGTCCACTTGTGTTGTCACTTTCAAAGTTCTGCGGACCTGCATGCCCAGATTGCTCTGACTTTCTATATTCTTAAGAGCTTTGCCATTTACTGTAAAGTTCCCCTCTATGCAAGGCCTACAAAAATGCATTACCTCACATTTGTCTGAATTAAACTCTATTAGCCATTTCTCTGCCCAAGTCTCTAACCTATCTCTAACCTATCTATGTCCTGCTTCACAGCTCCAGGGTCCCAGGTTCGATTCCCGGCTTGGGTCACTGTCTGTCCCACAGTCCAAAGATGTGCAGGTTAGGTGAATTGGCACTAATAAAATTGCCTTTAGTGTCCAAAAAAGGTTAGGAGGGGTTACTCGTATGGGGCTAGGGTGGAGGTGTGGGTTTGTAGGGTGCTCTTTCCAAGGGCCGGTGCAGACCCGATGGACCGAACAGCCTCCTTCTGCACCGTAAATTCTATGAAATTCTATGTATCCTCTGACAATCCTCAACACCTATCTGCCACTCCACCAACCTTGGTGTCATCAGTGAACTTACTAATCAGACTAGCTACATTTTCCTCCAAATCGTTTAAGTATAGTACAAACAACAGAAGTCCCAGCACAGAACCCTGTGGAACATCACATAGTCACAATCTTCCATTCAGAAAAACACCCTTCTTCTGCTACCCTTTGCCTTCTGTGACCGAGCCAGGTCTGTATCCATCTTACCACCTCACCTCTGATCCCATGTGGGGATCATCAGAATAATGAAAATTTGCAAATTATTTACCAGAACTTACAATCAATTCATCTTCCAGCTTGTTCAATGTTAACTCAGCATCATCCTCAATTAATGCTTCCTCTTCCATTTCCTCTGCTGGATACACAGGCCTAAATCGATACAGCTGTGATTAAAAACAGAACTCATTCCCAAGTATGTCACGCATACTATGCATTTAACCACAAAGGTTTTACATTATACTATTTTCAAACAGCATAACCAGTATATACCCATAATGAATGTGAGCTTTATCAATATAAAATCTTATCAAAAATGTTTTGAAGAGTAACTTATTTCTGTTCCAAAACAACTTGTAAATTGTACAGAAACTGTACTTTGATACTCAAATGTCAGCTCTCTGAATTCTGAAAGATTTTTCAACTTTCAGAATATTAGCCCTGAAATGGCATGACTATGCTCCCAATGTGTAATCTTGTACAACACAAGGGCAAGATGTGGCGATGCAGGCGTTGGACTGGGGTGGGCACAGTAAGAAGTCTTCACCAGGTTAAAGTCCAACAGGTTTGTTTCGAATCACGCTCGGGGGTCACGTAACTATTTAGCATGTAGGAGTTCAGTTCGTTATCGGAATTAACCAAACAAAGTTTTGTGAGGGCCACGAAGAATCCAGCACGAGTTTTAAGGATACAAAGAAATAACATTTATTTACAATAACATATATACATAACAGCAGCAGCAGCAACTTCGCTTGCTGCTTACCTCCTCCTGCTGGTTCCAAACTGGCCAGCTTTATTTATACAGGGAGTCTGATAATGATTTCTCCGCCCCCCTCATTGGGGAAGCTCATACTCCCACAGAATTGTGGGATTGTCATTAGTCCCCAGCCAATAGTAAGCAGGCAGGTTATAACATCCCTCCCCCCTAGAGTCCAAGGAATCCACCAAGGACCCTGGTGAAGGAGAGCGTCGGACTCTTTTTGCCGCATGCCAGACACCATTTGCACGAGGCGCTGGATCGGGCGGCGTGTAACGAGACGGAGACCGGCGCTTCCGCGATGAACGGCGTAACGGTTGAACATCCACGGCCCGTGGGCCCGAGGATTCCCCTTCTGATGCGTCCTGTGTTTCCATCTCGGAGTCGGAGTCTGCTGCCTCTGTCATCTCGGCGTCTCTATCTCCACGGGGTTCTGTAACGACCTGCGCAGGCGTTGCATGAGGCACCAGAGGAAGATTGTGAGGACTACTTTCCATTGTCTCTGGTCTCTGTGGCTGTAGAAATGAGCTCCGGGGGCGGGGAATCTTTGGAAGGGATCGTCTTCTGGACCGAACGTGGTCGAGATGTTTGCGCTGGAGACGACCCTGGGCTTGCACCTGGTAAGTTATAGGGCCCGTTTGGCAAAGGATTACGCCAGGGACCCACTGGGCACCACCAGCAAAATTGCGAACGAACACTGGGTCACCGGGCGCAAACTGCCGGTTAGGCCGATGCCGAGAAAAACCCTGTCCCTGCCGTTCTAGTGTGCGGCGTACTTTTGCGCCAATATCCGGGAAAACCATACTAAGGCGGGTGCAAAGTCTCCGGCCCATTAGGAGCTCTGTGGGAGCTACCCCAGTCAACGCATGGGGGGTGGTCCTATACGAAAACAAAAAGCGAGCCAGTCTCGTGTCCAGTGACCCGGAAGACTGCTTCTTTAGGCCTAGTTTGAATGTCTGCACTGCTCGCTCCGCCAACCCATTTGAAGCCGGGTGGTATGGGGCAGTGCGGATATGGGCTTATGCCGTTCATCTTCATGAACCTCGCAAACTCCTCACTGGTGAATGGAGTGCCGTTATCCGTGACCAGCACCTCGGGGAGGCCATGCGTACTAAAAGACAAACGCACCTTCTCAATTGTTGCGCAGGACGTTGTGCCTAGCACCTTATGCACCTCTAGCCGTTTAGACTGGGCGTCGATTAATAAAAGGAACATGGATCCTTGAAAAGGGCCGGCGAAATCCGCATGCAAGCGCGCCCAAGGCCGCCCTGGCCATTCCCAGTGATGTAGGGGCGCGGCCAGCGGAAGCTTCTGATGCTCCTGGCAAATGGAACAGTTTTGGGCCACCATCTCAATGTCGGCGTCGAGGCCTGGCCACCAAACATAACTCCGGGCCAACATTTTCATTTTGGTCACACCTGGATGCCCATTGTGCAAGTCTCTTAGTATCAGCTCCTGTCCTTTTTCCGGGACAATCACACGCGTCCTCCACAAGAGGATGCCGTCTTCCACGCTGAATTCTGACAGCTTGGAGGAAAATGCCCGCAACCCGCCTGGGAGCTGTCTGTGCTGCCCACCATACAGGACTATGTGTCGAACCTTTGGGTCCGTCTGGGTCCACTCACGGATCTGTGATGCCGTGACAGGCAAGGTGTCCATAAAATTTAGTGTTGCAGCCACCTCACCGGTCGTGGGGGTCGACGTGGGGCCGATAGACAAAGGCAATCGGCTCAGTGCGTCGGCATTCGCTATCTGCGTTCCTGGTTTGTTGCTCCAGAGAATACTCGTATGCAGCGAGCAACAAAGCCCAGCGCTGGATCCCTGCGGAAGCAATGGGCGGTATTGGCTTATCCTCTCTGAAAGGTCCCAGCAGAGGTTTATGATCAGTCACGAAAGTGAAGTGGCGGCCATACACATACTGGTGGAAACGTTTCACCGCAAAGACCACTGCCAGGCCCTCCTTCTCGATCTGCGCGTACTTTTTTTCCGCTGCAGTCAATGTGCGGGAGGCGAAAGCTATCGTTCTCCATCTTGTGGGACAGGACAGCCCCAATACCATACGGGGATGCATCACATGTGACGAGCAAAGATTTTCCAGGATCATAGTGGGTTAGTAACCCAGACGACGACAATTGTTGTTTTACCCGCCGGAAAGCGGTTTCTTGTGGCTGACCCCAAACCAAGGTGTGATTTTTCTTTAGCAGAAGGTGCAACGGGGCCAGCGTAGTTGCCAGATATGGGAGGAACTTCCCGTAATAGTTTACGAGGCCGAGAAAAGAACGAAGATGCGAAGTGTCAGTCGGGGCGGGGGCCTGTTGAATCGCGCGCACCTTCTCTGCGACGGGGTGCAAACCTTCGCGGTCCACCCGATAACCCAGGTAGATTACTTCCTTCGTCTGAAAGATGCACTTTGTGCGACGTAAACGGACTCCAGCCTCCGAAAAGCGTCTAAGGACAGCCTCCAGATTTTCCAAATGTTCCTGCTCCGACGTCCTTGTGATCAAAACGTCATCTAAGTAGACAGCGACACGCGGTAAACCTCTCAAAATGCCCTCCATAACGCGTTGAAAAATAGCGCAGGCAGAGGATACTCCAAAGGGCAAACGTATATTCATACAGGCCCCGGTGTGTATTAATCGTTACATATGGTCGGGAGGCAGGGTCCAGCTCCAACTGTAGGTAGGCGTGACTCATTTCTAATTTGTGAAGGGGAGTCCGCCTGCAAGCTTCGCGTAGAGATCCTCTATGCGAGGCATTGGATATCGGTCGAGTCGGGAAGTTTATAGTCGCCGCACAAGCGAACTGTGGCATCTGGCTTCATTACAGGTACAATTAGTGCTGCCCAGTCAGCGAAACGGACGGGCCTGATAATACCCAAAGTCTCCAAACGAGTGAGCTCCCCTTCTACCTTCTCGAGCAAGGCGTAAGGCACGGGCGCGCCCGGAAATAGTGTGGCGTGGCTCCATGTTCGACTTGGATACGGGCTACGGCCACTTTTATTTTCCCCAAACCGGGCTGGAATACATCTGGATATCGTCCTAGCACCTCAGTCAACCCTCCAGAAACTGTTTGGAGGATGTGCTGCCACTGCAAGCGTAAATGGCGCAACCAGTCCCGACCCAACAGGCTGGGCCCATGGCCGTGCACCACAATAAGTGGGAAACGCCCCTCCTGGCGTCCATAAACAACAGGGGTCATCGTCGTTCCTGCAATGTCCAATGGTTCCCCCCGTATAGGTGGCCAACTTGGCCTGTGTGTCGGTTAATGTAAGGGTCTGTATACCCTGCTTGATGCGGTCGAATGTCGTCTGGGCGATCACGGAGACCACTGCGCCAGTGTCCAACTCCATCTCGAGCGGGTGACCATTGACTCATACTGTCACCTTAATGGGGGCCACACGGGGAGCTGCCACACAATGCAGCTGCAGGCAGTCGTCCTCCGTCTCCACGTCCTCAGGGGTAGTCGCCGCAGGTTCATCCACATGGGAGGTACGACCCCTGGGCTGGTCCCAGTTCCGGTCAGAACGACGGCGCCTCTGGCGCCCCCAGGACCGGCGTCCGCAACGGGGTCGGCGCCTACAAGTCTGACACGGACATGGCTCCTCATCCATTGGTTCTGAAGAAGGTTCCCTTCGGGGAGGAATGTTCGACGGCCACTGGCGTCGATCCGGACGTCGCCTCGCCCAAGGTACCGCAGGAGTGCGGAGAACGTTTTCGGACGGAAGGGGTTGCACCCCAAGGCATGCACCTCCATTCCCTGTAGCTCCTGCACTCCTCGTTCTGCGCTCTATCGGGACAATACTATTTGAATGGCCTGTTGAAAAGTCAATGTTGGCTCAGCTAACAACTTTCTCTGGGTGGCTGCATTGTTAATACTGCAAACCAAACGGTCGCGTAACATTTCTGACAAGGTCTCACCATAGTCACAGTACTCCGCAATCCTGCGTAGCCTGGATAGAAAGTCGGCAAGGGATTCTCCTGGGGTCCTCTCAGCGGTATTAAACCGGTAACGGACTATCGTGGATGGGGTTGGGTTAAAATGTTGCACCACTAAATTCACAAGTTCATCAAACGTTTTGGTGTCTGGCGCAGCTGGGTACGTAAGGCTCCTAATCACCCAAACGTATGCGGGCCGCAGGCGGTGAGCAATATGACCAACTGGCGCTCGTTTTCGGTGATATTGTTTGCCCGGAATTAGTAACGCATCCGTTGTGCGTACTGGTTCCAGCTTTCCAGCGCAGCATCAAAAACATCCAAACGTCCGTACAGAGGCATGGTGTAATAGAAAACAACTTCCAACCTGTATCCAACAAAAATCCAAGGAGGTGGCTTCAGCAGTGTAGACAGCTATTCCCTTTAACCCTCGTCGCCAGTTTTGTGAGGGCCACGAAGAATCCAGCACGAGTTTCAATAATACAAAGAAATAACATTTATTTACAATAACATATATACACAACAGCAGCAGCAACTTCGCTTGCTGCTTACTCCTTCCTGCTGGTTCCAAACTGGCTAGCTTTATTTATACAGGGAGTCTGCTAATGATTTTTCCGCCCCCCTCATTGGGGAAGCTCATACTCCCACAGGATTGTGGGATTGTCATTAGTCCCCAGCCAATAGTAAGCAGGCAGGTTATAACACGAATCACTCCACCAACTGTGCACCTGGTTAATTCTGATAACGAACAGGACTCCCACATGCTAAATAGTTACGCAACCCCCCGAGCGTGATTCAAAACAAACCTGTTGGACTTCTTACTGTAACATAAGGGTAGATCAGGGAAATGGCTGCTTTGTCCAGAGCACCAAAATTCTATGAAATATTATAATATGCATCTGGTTCACCACCTTCTATTTGGAAACGTATTGAAAACATTTATGCCAAATCAATGCACTTTCCCATTATAAAATATATGCACATGAACTGCAACATGAGTACAACTCTAGACGCCTCATTGATGGAAAGTCCAGTATTAAATTTTTTTCTCTCTTTCTGCTCTATCCCATCCTTTTTGACTTCCCTTCCAAGACTATTCCCATGTCCCCATCTCTCTTATCGTACCCTTTTCATGGCTTAATTATTCACACTCTCTAAGACTGTTTGATCTGAAGATTTCACTTGGTCCTGATTCTTAGCATGCATTTCCAGGAGAGAACAATTAGTATGCAAAGGAAAACTAGATGCTTATTTAGTGGCAGTCTCCATGTTGCACAGAACTACACAAGTCAAACCTCCATCAAGGTCTTACCTCTTCCAATTAAAGCCAGTATGCTTCAGAGCTTCTTCAGCTAAGCGATCCAGAACATAACACACCTGCTCTCCATAACCTTGCTTCAGTTTGGAGGGAGGGAAATCTACTGAGCCACCCTAAAATGTTTGAATAGAAACACAGAAATTGATTATAGCCTGCAGCTGTTAACAGGTTCCTGAAGAGTGCAGTGGGCCTTTCAACAGAAACATGTTGTTTTACGAACATATGAATTAACGCAGATCATTAGCGGCCATTATGAGGATTATAACCAGGATAATGAAAAATACTGTAATTTTACAACAACCGAGAATACATCAATGTTTGCTATGGATTGTTTAACCACAATCAGTAAAATTAACCAATTTTGTTGAATTAAATTCTGGAGCATCTTTTTGACATTAATGAAAAACATAGTGAAAGAAATTCACACAACAATTTCCATAATTTTAAACATTTATTAAAGTGAAAATCCTTTCAAAGCATAAATATAGAATTTTTTTTTAAAATAGCAAAGGTGTCTTAGCTGGTGAGTAATAAGGCCATAGGCAGCAGACGTTTCCAGCTTCAATGCTGGAAATGTGATGTTAGATAATCTCACTCAGGGATTTGTAGAAGCACTTGAACTGATTTCAATGCTCTTGGGTTAAGAATGTAAAAGTAGCAGGGTACATGATGCCGACTGCCAGGTGGATGTTAGGGGAGGGGATACAGGACTGTACTCAGCCAGAGCAGCTTCAATAGTTGAATAGCCTGTCAACACTCAATGCAAGCAATCAATACCACCAGGAGGTAGAGGATATGGGAGAAAATAGCAAAACATTTGTATGGAAAACAGGATACAAAGAACAAAAAGAAGTTCCCATTAATCAATTTGTGCTCTGCTACTTAGCAGATTTATCTGCAGTGTATTACTTTCAGAAATGCACTCTGCTCAAGTTCGATTAAGGGAACCAAATAAATTTAGATTTTAAGCAATGCCACACGTTTGGACAGAGGGCGGCAGGTTAAGATTTGGATTACGAAACCTTTGTCAGAACACACTGCTGAAAGGAGACTGTGCCCAGGATGTTGATCCATATCTCCCCACTTTTTGTGTCAGTCACACCCTCTATGTTGTCAATATTTTCTTTCATTTTGAGTTTTACCGCACAGAAAGAGACCCTTCGTGTCTGCGCCAGCCATTAAGCACCTATCTATTCCAATCGCATTTTCCAGTACTTGATCCATTGCTGCCCATCTAAATGTTTCTTAAATGTTGTGAGGGCTTACACCTCTACCACCCTTTTGGATAGTGAGCTCCAGATTCCCAACACCGTCTAGTTGAACATGTTTTTCCTCAAATCCCATCTAAATCGCCTGTCCCTTACCTTAAATCTATGCCCCCTGGTTATTGGCCCCTCTACTAAAGAGAAAGGTTTCTCCGTATCTACGTCCCTCAGAATTTTGTACACCTCAATCAGGTCCCGCATAAATACAAACCCAGCCTAACCAGCCTCTCGATAGCTGAAACGCTCCAGCCCGGCAACATCCTGGTGAATCTCCTCTGCACCCTTTCTAGTGCAACCACATCCTTTCTATAGTGTGGTACCCAGAACTATACACAGTACTTTAGCTGTGGCCTAATGAGCCTTTTATACAACTCCATCATAACATCCCTGCTCTTGCCTTTATTAGCTGAGTAAGAAGTCTTACAACACCAGGTTAAAATCCAACAGGTTTGTTTTGAATCACTAGCTTTCGGAGCACCGCTCCTTCCTCAGGTGAATCAGATTCACCTGAGGAAGGAGCAGTGCTCCGAAAGCTAGTGATTCAAAACAAACCTGTTGGACTTTAACTTGGTGTTGTAAGACTTCTTACTGTGCTCACCCCAATCCAACGCCAGCATCTCCACATCACCTTTATTAGTTGAGGCATAGAATATAAGACCATAAGACATAGGAGCAGAAGTAAGGCCATTCGGCCCATCGAGTCCACTCCACCATTCAATCATGGCTGATTTCAACTCCATTTACCCGCTCTCTCTCTCCATAGCCCTTAATTCCTCGAGAAATCAAGAATTTATCAACTTCTGTCTTAAAGACACTCAACGTCCCGGCCTCCACCGCCCTCTGTGGCAATGAATTCCACAGACCCACCACTCACGGGCTGAAGAAATTTCTCCTCATCTCTGTTCTAAAGTAACTCCCTTCTATTCTAAGGCTGTGCCCCCGGGTCCTAGTCTCCCCTGCTAATGGAAACAACTTCCCGACGACCACCCTATCTAAGCCATTCATTATCTTGCAAGTTTCTATTAGATCTCCCCTCAACCTCCTAAACTCCAATGAATATAATCCCAGGATCCTCAGACGTTCATCGTATGTTAGGCCTACCATTCCTGGGATCATCCATGAGAATCTCCGCTGGACCCGCTCCAGTGCCAGTATGTCCTTCCTGAGATGTGGGGCCCAAAATTGCTCACAGTATTCTAAATGGGGCCTAACTAGTGCTTTATAAAACTTCAGAAGTACATCCCTGCTTTTATATTCCAAGCCTCTTGAGATGAATGACAATATTGCATTTGCTTTCTTAATTACGGACTCAACCTGCAAGTTTAATTTAGAGAATCCTGGACTAGGACTCCCAAGTCCCTTTGCACTTCAGCATTATGAATTTTGTCACCGTTTAGAAAATAGTCCATGCCTCTATTCTTTTTTCCAAAGTGCAAGACCTCGCACTTGCCCACGTTGAATTTCATCAGCCATTTCTTGGACCACTCTCCTAAACGGTCTAAATCTTTCTGCAGCCTCCCCACCTCCTCAATACTACCTGCCCCTCCACCGATCTTTGTATCATCGGCAAACTTAGCCAGAATGCCCCCAGTCCCGTCATCTAGATCGTTAATATATAGAGAACAGCTGTGGCCCCAACACTGAACCCTGCGGGACACCACTCACCGGTTGCCATTCCGAAAAAGAACCTTTTATCCCAACTCTCTGTCTTCTGCCTGACAGCCAATCGTCAATCCAGGTTAGTACCTTGCCTCGAATACCATGGGCCCTTATTTAACTCAGCAGTCTCCCGTGAGGCACCTTATCAAAGGCCTTTTGGAAGTCAAGATAGATAACATCCACTGGCTCTCCTTGGTCTAACCTATTTATCTCTTCAAAGAACTCTAACAGGTTTGTCAGGCACGACCTCCCCTTACTAAATCCATGCTGACTTGTCCTAATTCGACCCTGCACTTCCAAGAATTTAGAAATCTCATCCGTAACGATGGATTCTAGAATCTTGCCAACAACCGAGGTTAGGCTAATTGGCCTATAAATTTCCATCATTTTTCTTGTTCCCTTCTTGAACAGGGGGGTTACAACAGCAATTTTCCAATCCTCTGGGACTTTCCCTGACTCCAGTGACTTTTGAAAGATCATAACTAACGCCTCCACTATTTCTTCAGCTATCTCCTTGAGAACTCTAGGATATAGCCCATCTGGGCCCGGAGATTTATTAATTTTTTAGACTTCTTAGTTTCTCTAGCACTTTCTGCTTTGTGATGGCTACCATATTCAACTCTGCCCCCTGACTCTCCTGAATTGTTGGGATATTACTCATGTCTTCCACTGTGAAGACTGACACAAAGTACTTATTTAGTTCTTCAGCTATTTCCTTGTCTCCCATCACTAGATTACCAGCGTCATTTTGGAGCGGCCCAATGTCTGCTTTTGCCTCCCGTTTGTTTTTAATGTATTTAAAGAAACTTTTATTATTATTCTTAATGTTACTGGCTAGCCTACCTTCATATTTGATCCTCTCCTTCCTTATTTCTCTCTTTGTTATCCTCTGTTTGTTTTTGTAGCCTTCCCAATCTTCTGACTTCCCACTACTCTTTGCCACATTATAGGCTTTGTTTTGCTTTGATGCATTCCCTAACTTCCTTTGTCAGCCATGGCTGCCTAATCCCCCCTCTGATAACCTTTCTTTTCTTTGGGATGAACCTCTGTACTGTGTCCTCAATTACTCCCAGAAACTCCTGCCATTGCTGTTCTACTGTCTTTCCCACTAGGCTCTGCTCCCAGTCGATTTTTGTCAGTTCCTCCCTCATGCCCCTGTAGTTACCTTTATTTAACTGTAACACCTTTCCATCTGATCTACCTTCTTTCTTTCAAATTGCAGACTGAATTCTACCATATTATGATCACTGCCTCCTAAGTGTTCCCTTACTTTAAGATATTTTGTCAAGTCTGGCTCATTACATAACACTAAGTCCAGAATGGCCTGTTCCCTCGTGGGCTCCATCACAAGCTGTTCCAAAAAGCCCTCCTGTAAACATTCAATGAATTCCCTTTCTTTGGGTCCACTGGCAACATTATTTACCCAGTCCACCTGCATATTGAAGTCCCCCATGATCACTGTGACCTTGCCTTTCTGACATGCCCTTTCTATTTTGTGGTGCATTTTGTGCCCCTGATCCTGACCACTGTTAGGAGGCCTGTACATAACTCTCATTATGTTTTTTTTGCCTTTGTGGTTCCTCAACTCTACCCACACAGACTCCACATCATCTGACCCTATGTCGTTTAGTGCTATTGATTTAATTTCATTCCTAATTAACAAGGCAACCCCGCCCCCTCTGCCCACCTCTGTCTTTTCGATAGGTTGTGAATCCCTGGATGTTTAAATGCCAGTCCTGAACCCCCTGCAACCACGTCTCTGTGATGCCTACCACACCATACCTGCCAGTCACAATCTGGGCCACAACTCATCTACCTTGTTCCGTACACTGCGCGCATTTAAATATAGCACCTTTAATTCTCTATTGACCGTCCCTTTTTGTTTTCTTAGTGTGGTGGACCTTGGTTTACTGAGCCTTTCCATACACTGTGTCATATTTTGTGAGATGGGGACTATCGTAACCTCTCCTGAGTTCTGTCTTTTTGTGCTTTTTTGTATTCCTAAGCAGCTACGCTTCCCACTGATTACTTCACCTCTTGGTTCCCTGACTTTCCTTTCACCCCCAATCTCTAGTTTAAAGTCCTACTGACCACCCTATTTACTCTTTTCGCCAGAACACTGGTCCCAGCTCGGTTCAGGTGGAGACTATCCCAACGGTATAGGTCCCCCCTGTACCAAAACTGATGCCAGTGTCCCATGAAAAGGAACCCCGCTTTCCCACACTACTCTTTCAGCCACGTGTTAACTTCTCTTATTCTTGCCTCCCTATGCCAATTTGCACGTGGCTCGGGCAGTAATCCAGAGATTATGACCCTTGAGGACCTGTTTTTTAATTAGAATCCTAGCTCTTTATAATCTCTAAACAGGTCCTCTTTCCTAGACTTGCCTATGTTGTTGGTACCGACATGGACCACAACAACTGGATCCTCCCCCTCCCTCTCCAGTATCCTTTCAAGCCGGTCAGAGATGTCCCGCACCCTAGCACCGGGCAGTCAACAGTTTATGCGGGACTCTTTATCCTGCTTACAAAGGATACTATCTATCCCCCGATAATAGAATCCCCTACAACTACAACTTGCCTATTTACTCCCTCTCCTTGAATGGCCTGCTGAACCATGGTGCCTTGGTCAGCTGACTCATCCTTCCTGCAGCCCTGTTCGCCATCCACACAGGGAGCAAGTGCCTCGTACCTGTTGGACAGGGTCAAGGGCAGATGCTCCGGAGTTCCTGACTGCTGGTTCCCTTTACCTGCCTGGCTTGCAGTCACACCCTGCTGTCCCTGGCTACTGGCAGGATTTAAACTACTTACTCCGACAGGTGTGACTGCCTCCTGAAACACAGTGTCCAGGTAAGTCTCCCCCTCCCGGATATTTGAAGCTCAGACTCCAGCTCATCAACTCTGAGCTCGGAGCTCTTCGAGCAGCCAACACTTACTGCAGATGTGGTCGCTGCAGCTCGCAATGGGATCTGCCAGCTCCCACATCAAACAGCTCAAGCACATCACCTGACCAGCCATCTCTAATTAATTAATTTGTTTAATTTAAGTTTACGAGTTTAGCTGTGTTTTTTTTTAAAATTTGGGGCAGATTTGCTATCAACCAATCAGATCACAGCTTCCCTCTGACGTCACTTTTGAAAAAAAAAAGTGGAAAACAAGAAGTTACTGTTAGGTTTTTATACTCAGAGACTGCTCCTCCTCCTCCGAACGGCTCCCGAAACTAGGCCGCGAACTTTTTAAATCTCCGCTCCGACTCGCAGCTCCCGCGCTTTTTAAATCTCCGCTCCGACTCGCAGCTCCCGCGCTTTTTAAATCTCCGTTCCGACTCGCAGCTCCTGCGCTTTGTAAATCTCTGTTCCGACTCGCAGCTCCTGCGCTTTTTAAATCTCCGCTCCGACTCGCAGCTCCTGCGCTTTTTAAATCTCCGCTCCGACTCGCAGCTCCCGCGCTTTTTAAATCTCCGCTCCGACTCGTAGCTCCCGCTCTTTTTAAATCTCCACTCCGACTCGCAGCTCCTGCGCTTTTTAAATCTCCGCTCCGACTCGCAGCTCCTGCGCTTTTTAAATCTCCGCTCCGACTCGCAGCTATTGCATATGCCTTCTTAACCACCTCATCTTCCAGTCCTGCTGCTTCAGGAATCTTTGGACATGCATCCCAAGGGTCCTCTGTACTTCCAAACATCCTGTCATTAATTTTGTAATCTTTTGCCTCGTTAGTCCTCCCAAAATACATCACCTCTCACTTTTCAGGGTTAAATTCCATTTACTGCTATTCTTCCTAACTGACTAGCCTCTCTTATAATATCATCCTGTAATCTAAGGCTTTCCTCATTGTTATTTATCACACCACCAATTTTCTGACCATACCTCCCATATTCATGCCAAGAAATTAATGTACACTTCAAGCAGCAAAGGACCCAGCGCTGATCCATATACGCAGGTCTCCAGTCATAAAATCAGACTCCGTAACGACCCTCTTATGGACTGACCTGATTAATACTACACTCCGGTGTAATTCACCCGATGCCGGTGTCTACGTATTTACATTGTGTACCTTATGTTGCCCTATTATGTATTTTATTTTCATGTTCTAAATTATCTGTTTGAACTGCTTTCACTGTACCTCTGTACACTTGACAATAAACAAATCCAATCCAATCCAAATCAACCTTCAACCATAATCCTATGCCTCCTGCCAAATTGGATCCAATGTGCCAAATTTTCCTGGATCCCATAGGTTCTGACAAGTCTTCTGTCTTCTTGACCAGTCTCCCACGTGGGACCTTGTCCAATGTCTTAGTGAAGTCCATGTGAATGTAAACTACATCAACTGCACTGCCCTCATCTACATACCTAGCTAACTCCTCGAAAAATTCAATAAAATTTGTTAGACATGATCTCTCTTTGACAAAGCCATGCTGACTTTCCTAGATTAATCCTTACCTCTCCAAGTGGAGATTAATTCTGTTCCTCAGAATTTTTTCCAATAATTTCTCTACCACTGATGTTAGTTCCACTGACCTGTAATTACATGTTTTTTCCCTATTTCCCTTCTTGAATAATGGTAACATATTAGCTGTCCTCTGGTGCTCTGGCATCTCATCTGTGGCAGACAGGATTTGAAAATTAGCATCAGATTCCCTGCAACCTCCTCACTTGTCTCATACAGCAACCAGGATACATCTCATCTGGGCCTGGAGATTTATCCACTTTTAAGCCCGCTAAAACCACCAGCATCACCTCCCTCTCGATGCTAAGCTGTTTAATTAAATCACAGTACCTCTCCCTGCTTGCTATACTGTGTCATGAATAGTCTGTGTTGCTATTATTTCTGCTTATTGCGGCATAGTAGCACAGTGGTTAGCACTGTTGTTCACAGTGCCAGGGTCCCAGGTTCGATTCCTGGCTTGGGTCACTATCTGTGTGGACTCTGCACGTTCTCCCTGTGTCTGCGTGGGGTTCCTCCGGGTGCTCAGGTTTCCTCCCACAAGTCTCGAAAGGCATGCTGTTAGGAAATTTGGACATTCTGAATTCTCCCTCTGTGTACCCGAACAGGCGCCGGATTGTGGCGACCAGAGGATTTTCACAGTAACTTCATTGCAGTGTTAATGTAAGCTGACTTGTGACAATCAAGATTATTATTACTCATGTCACAATGCAAGATAACCTTCTAAACTCCCCCAATTTTTCATCATCTATTGAGACTAACACCCATTCTCAAGTCATGTTTTCTAATTACAGTTTATGAGACCACGATATTTGAATTAGTTAATGACATGATGACTACTGACAACCTTTTTTTTCCTCTTACCATATTCTCCAAATATTTTGTTACTTTCCGGACAGTTGTCAGGGACAGGTATGGAGTCAGTACCTGGGGTGTGGAGTTTGGATCAGAGACCAAAGACAATGGCTTCAGGCTCCAATATGTAATCAGAAGAAATTTCTGCTCATCCAGCCTGATAAGCAATGATATTTTCACAACAGTGGGGGAGTTGAGAGGGGTAGTGGTGAGGTGGAGCTGGGTGTTGTCAGTTTACATGTGAAAACTATTACTGTGCTTTTGGATGTTGCTGAGGGGCAGTGTGGAGATGAGAAACAGTTCCGTTAAAGAAGCTACGTAAATACAAGTTGTTGTTGTATTTAAGAGAAAACCTTCTGCTGTTTGATATTCTTAGTACAACTGTAAATTTCAGAAAAATAGCAACAGTAAGTAGAAACATATAAACTTTGAGTACTAAAGAGTCAATTTAAATATATGCCTGAATTCTCCGGCCTCTCGCTGGGACTCTCTGGTCCCGCCGGCAGCACACCCCCTTCCACGGGTTTTCCGGCGGCATGGGGTGGCTTCATTGGGAAAACCCATTGACGGTGGCAGAAATATAGAATTCCATTGGCAGTGAATGACACTTCGCCTCCCGCCGCCGGGAAACATGCGGTTAGGAAGCCGGAGAATCCTGCCCCCAAATTATATTTTTTCAGAAACATTACTGCAAAAACAAAATACACATTCTGGTCACATAAACATATGTTCGATCGAAAGTAAAGTCAAAAGCTACATGAGTTTACAACTGGTCCATTTATCATCACAGTAACACTATTGATTATCAAAGAGAAGATTAATTTAGTTGTTCTCTAAAGGGACATTTTTTCCTTTTGACAGAAAATTGTAAAGACTTAGATAGTTCTAGACATTTAATTACATGTATAAGAGGTAATGTTAAATAAAATTCAGCACTTTCTACGACAATATTTCCTTGCAAATTTGTTGTTTGTAAAGTGGGCGTAACATTTTATTACAGCAAGCAGTGTTACAGCAAGCAGTGTTAAATTCATTGCCCTCATTGTGAGTTTAATATTTTACACTTACCAAAGCACGGAGTCCTGTCAGAATATTTGATATTGTTGCATTTGGATCATCATATTCTTGGGGCTGTTCAAAAAAGCGTCCTGCCTGGTTTAACAACCAAGCTGCCAGAGATGTAAACATGTAGAATTGCTCGCCAGGGTTTGTGGGGAGAGCAAAGTAGTGTCTGTTCAAATAAGTATTTAATAGATAACTAGAATATATCAACAGAGGCTTATCGATTATATTTAACATGACAACTATTTAAGATCACATATGCTCTATTATCTCCTCTGCCCTCCCCAGAACATTGAAAATTTGTTCGACCTGATCCAAACCTATGCAAAAGCAGAAATATGAAGCATTTCATTTGAAGCTTTGGAAGCAACTGAGTATATTACTGCAGTGGTTTATTCCAAGGAGGTAGTACATGGCTTCGGCTCCAGATCTGCTTTAGACAACATTTGAGGATAGGAGGAGCAGGGAATGCTGTATGCGAGAACATAAAACATGGAATGAATGGTAATAACCCACTGAAACACAATATTGCCAACAGACCACATAAACTTTACACGGCATAAATATAAAGTCAGGACTTCCGGGTGCGGTGATGACCAGCTAAGTCGCACCTGTCGGCAGCTCCCGTTGGAACGGACTTTTGGGCTCTTGATAAGAGCCCCAATGGCAATTTTAAACGGCCAAAATCACTGTGCGGTGAAATAGAAGGGAATCCCCCCGGATACTGATGGAAAAAGGAGAGGATAGCGGCAGGATTGCAGTGGATCCTTCGGAGCAGTGGCAAGGAAGGGAAGCTCGAAGCAAGATGGCGTTGGCAGATGGCCGTTCGATATGGGGCCCGGAGCAACAAGAGTTCCTGCGGCGCTGTGTGGAAGAGCTGAAGAAGGAGGTGTTGGCCCCGATGCTACAGGCGATTGAAGGGCTAAAGGAGGCGCAGAGGACCCAGGAGCTGGATCTTCGGGTCGTGAAGGCAAAGGCTGCTGAAAATGAAGATGAAATTCAGGGCCTGGTGGTGAAGACAGACGCACGAGGCGCAGCACAAGAGGTGTGTGGAGAGGTTGGAAGCCCTGGAGAATAATTCGAGGAGGAAGAATCTAAGAGTCTTAGGTCTTCCCGAGGGCGCAGAGGGGGTGGACGTTGGGGCATATGTGAGCACGATGCTTCACTCGCTAATGGGATCGGAGGGAGCTTATCGAGTTATGGCGCGAAGACCAAGGGCAGGAGAAATACCTCGAGCCATAGTGGTGAGGTTTCACCGCTATAATGACAGAGAGATGGTCCTAAGATGGGCGAAGAAAATTCGGAGATGCAGGTGGGAGAACACGGTGATCCGCGTATACCAGGATTGGAGTGCGGAGGTGGCGAGAAGGAGGGCAAGTTTCAATCGGGCTAAGGCGGTGCTTCACAAAAAGGTGAAATTTGGAATGCTGCAACCGGCAAGACTGTGGGTCACATACCAAGGGAAGCACCACTACTTTGAGACGGCAGAAGAGGCGTGGACATTCATAGTAGATGAGAAGCTGGAATAGTCTGGCGCGAGAAAGAGCTTCTGGGACAAAGTGGTGGGGTGACTATGTGGGACGAGGAAGGGGGGGGGAATGATTTTTCAATTGTTAACTCTTTAATCCTGTAAATTTTCTCTCTTCCCCTTGTTTGGGGGGGGGGTATGAGGAACTGTGGGCGCCGGTGGGTAGGAAAGCGGGGCTGAGTGGGAAACGCGGGCCACGTTCCCGCGCTATGGTAATTATGGCGGGAACGGGGACGCGGGAAGGTGGGGGCCTCGCACAGTGAGAGGCCGAGGGCAAACGGGGAAGCCGAGGTCAGCCAGAGTTCGCTGACTTCCGGGAGCAACATGGGGGGTGTAATTACGCTAGAGGGGGATCTAGCGGAGGGGGGGGGGGGGGGGGAGGGAGCTAACTGGGTTGCTGCTGCTAAGGGAAAGGGGGAGCTGTTATGAGGCGGGGTGGTCGAGGCGGGAGGGCACCGTCGGTGGGATATACGGGCACGTGGGAACCGGGTGAGGAGCTGGGGTAAAAAAGGGGATGGCTAGTCGACAAGTGGGGGGGGGGGTAAAGAGCCCCCCAACCCGGTTGATCACGTGGAACGTGAGAGGGCTGAATGGGCCGATTAAAAGGGCGCGGATACTCGCACACCTCAAGAAATTAAAGGCAGATGTGGTTATGTTGCAGGAGACGCACCTGAAATTGACAGAGCAGGTCAGACTACGTAAAGGATGGGTGGGACAGGTGTTTCATTCGGGTTTGGATGCGAAGAATAGGGGGGTGGCTATTTTAGTGGGGAAACGGGTACTGTTTGAGGCAAAGACCATAGTGGCGGATAGTGGGGGTAGATACTTGATGGTGAGTGGCAGACTGCAAGGGGAGGCGGTGGTTCTGGTGAACATGTACGCCCCGAACTGGGATGATGCAAACTTCATGAGGCGTATGTTGGGGCGTATCCCAGACTTGGAGGTGGGAAAGTTGGTAATGGGGGAGATTTCAATAGTGCTTGATCCAGGGCTGGACCGGTCGAGGTCCAGGACCGGGAGGAGGCCGGCAGCGGCCAAGGTGCTTAAGGACTTCATGGAGCAGATGGGAGGAGTAGACACTTGGAGATTTATCAGACCTAGGAGTAAGGAGTTCTCATTCTTCTCCCATGTTCACAAGGTATATTCACGGATAGACTTTTTTGTCCTGGGAAGGGCACTGATCCGAAGGTGACAGGGACGGAGTACACGGCCATAGCCATCTCGGACCACGCTCCACACTGGGTAGATCTGGACGTAGGAGAGGAAAAGGAACAGCACCCACTCTGGAGAATGGATATGGGCCTGTTGGCGGATGAGGGGATATGTCTAAGGGTGAGGGGGTGTATCGAAAGGTACTTGGAGTTTAATGACAATGGAGAGGTTCAGGTGGGAGTGGTCTGGGAGGCGTTGAAGGCGGTGGTCAGAGGGGAACTGATATCCATAAGGGCACACAAAGGGAAGCAAGACAGTAAAGAAAGGGAGCGATTGCTGAGAGAACTTCTGAGGGTGGACAGGCAATATGCAGAGGCACTGGAGGAGGGACTGTACAGGGAAAGACAAAGGTTACATGTGGAATTTGACATGCTGACCACGGGTAAGGCAGAGGCACAGTGGAGGGCACAGGGAGTGCAGTATGAATATGGAGAAGGCGAGTCGGTTACTGGCCCAACAATTGAGGAAGAGGGGAGCGGCGAGGGAGATAGGTGGGGTGAGGGATGAGGAGGGAGAGATGGAACGGGGAGCGGAGAGAGTGAATGGGGTGTTTAAGACATTCTATGAGAGGTTGTATAAGGCTCAGCCCCCGGAAGGGAAGGAGAGAATGATGCATTTCCTGGATCAGCTGGAATTCCCGAAGGTGGAGGAGCAGGAGAGGGCAGGACTGGGAGCACAGATTGATGTGGAGGAGGTGGTAAAGGGGATTGGGAGCATGCAGGCGGGGAGGCCCCGGGACCGGATGGGTTCCCGGTGGAATTTTATAGGAAATATATAGACCTACTGGCCCCGCTTTTGACGAGAACCTTTAATGAGGCCAGGGAAAGGGGGACGTTGCCCCCGACTATGTCGGAGGTGACAATATCGTTACTTTTGAAGAAGGATAAAGACCCGCTGCAGTGTGGGTCCTACAGGCCCATTTCCCTTTTGAATGTAGATGCTAAGCTCCTGGCCAAGCTAATGGCGACGAGGATAGAGGATTGTGTCCCGGGGGTGGTCCATGAGGATCAAACTGGGTTCGTTAAGGGGAGACAGCTGAACACGAACATACGGAGGCTGCTAGGGGTGATGATGATGCCCCCACCAGAGGGGGAGGTGGAGATAGTGGTGGCGATGGATGCCGAGAAAGCATTTGACAGGGTCGAGTGGGACTACTTGTGGGAAGTGTTGAGGCGATTTGGTTTCGGTGAAGGGTTCATTGGATGGGTACAGCTGCTATATAGGGCCCCGGTGGCAAGTGTGATCACGAACAGGCAGAGGTCTGACTACTTCCGTCTTTATAGAGGGACGAAGCAGGGGTGTCCCCTGTCTCCGTTACTGTTTGCATTGGTAATTGAGCCCCTGGCCATAGCACTGAGGGGCTCCAGGAAGTGGAGGGGAGTACTCAGGGGAGAAGAACACCGGGTATCATTGTATGCAGATGATTTACTGCTGTATGTTGCGGACCCGGTGGAGGGGATGCCTGAGATAATGCAGACGCTCGGGGAGTTTGGGGAATTCTCAGGGTACAAATTGAACATGGGGAAGAGTGAGTTGTTTGTGGTACATCCGGGGGAGCAGAGCAGGGGAATAGAGGATTTACCGCTGAGGAGGGTAGCAAGGGATTTCCGGTACTTGGGGATCCAGATAGCCAGGAGTTGGGGAACTTTACATAGGCTTAATTTAACACGATTGGTGGAACAGATGGAGGAGGATTTTAAGAGATGGGACATGGTGCCCCTGTCACTGGTGGGGAGGGTGCAGGCGGTCAAAATGGTAGTCCTCCCGAGATTCCTTTTTGTGTTTCAGTGCCTCCCGGTGATGGTCACGAAGGCTTTTTTTAAGAAGATCGAGAAAAGCGTTATGAGTTTTGTGTGGGCTGGGAAGACCCCGAGAGTGAGGAGGGGGTTCTTGCAGCGTAGCAGGGAGAGGGGGGGGGGGGGGGACTGGCACTACCGAGCTTAAGTGAGTACTATTGGGCCGCCAATGTTTCAATGGTGTGTAAGTGGATGGGAGAAGGGGAGGGAGCGGCGTGGAAGAGATTGGAGATGGCGTCCTGCAAAGGAACCAGCCTACAAGCACTGGTGACGGCACTGCTGCCGTTCTCCCCGAAGAAATACACCACAAGTCCAGTGGTGGTGGCAACGCTGAAAATTTGGGGGCAGTGGAGACGGCATAGGGGAATGACAAGAGCCTCGGTGCGGTCCCTGATAAGAAATAATCATAGGTTTGTCCCGGGGAGAATAGATGGGGGATTTGGAGCATGGCAGAGAGCTGGGATTGTGCAACTTAGGGATCTGTTCTTGGACGGGACGTTTGCGAGTCTGGGATAGCTGACGGAAAAATATGGGTTGCCCCAAGGGAATGAATTTCGATACATGCAACTGAGGGCTTTTGCGAGGCAACAGGTGAGGGAATTCCCGCAGCTCCCGACGCAGGAGATTCAGGATAGAGTGATCTCAGGGACATGGGTGGGGGATGGTAGGGTGTCAGATATATACAGGGAAATGAGAGACGAGGGGGAGAACATGGTGGATGAGCTGAAGGGAAAATGGGAGGAAGAGCTGGGGGAAGAGATTGAAGAGGGGCTGTGGGCAGATGCCCTACGTAGGGTAAACTCTTCGTCGTCGTGCGCCAGGCTTAGCCTAATACAATTTAAGGTTTTGCACAGGGCACATATGACCGGAGCAAGGCTCAGTAAATTTTTCGGGGTGGAGGATAGGTGTGGGAGATGCTCGAGAAGCCCAGCAAACCACACCCACATGTTTTGGTCATGCCCGGCACTGCAGGGGTTCTGGGTGGGGGTGGCGAAGGTGCTTTCAAAAGTGGTGGGGGTCCGGGTCGAGCCAGGCTGGGGGCTGGCTATATTCGGGGTTGCAGAAGAGCCGGGAGTGCAGGAGGCGAGAGAGGCTGATGTTTTGGCCTTTGCGTCCCTAGTAGCCCGGCGAAGGATACTGCTTATGTGGAAGGAAGCCAAGCCTCCGGGCGTGGAGACCTGGATAAATGACATGGCAGGGTTTATAAAACTGGAACGGATAACGTTTGCACTAAGGGGTTCGGCTCAGGGGTTCACCAGGCGGTGGCAACCATTCATTAACTACCTCGCAGAACGATAAAGGAAATGGGAAGGTAACAGCAGCAACCCAGGGGGAAGGGGGGGGCGGGGGGGGTGGAGGGCTCAGGTGGGTCCTCAGGGGTGTTTTTGTAAAGATATTGGTACTTGGTTATGTATATTGAATTGCAGATTTTATTAATTGGGAGAGCTATCATTTTTGTTATGGCTGTTGCCATTTAGTTTATATATTATTTATTTATTTGTTAAAATACGGTCACGGTTATTTATATTGTTTTGCTGTTGTAAAAAGGGGAAAAACCTTTGTACAGTTTTGTATGGCCGAAAAAGTTGAAAAAAATATTTTTTTAAAATAAAATAAATAAATATAAAGTCAGATGAAGCTGCTTCGAAGTTCAAAATAAGTATAAACAGAAATAAAAGATGACAAGCATTTTTGAAATATGTTGACTGTTTTTCTGTTTTTTGGAATACGGATTGTGAAAAACCTGCATTTAACCAAACAGGGAATCACCTCACAAATATTTTCAACTGAACTTGTCAAACAAAGATAAGAGCAAATATAAAGAGCTTGAGTATTGCTGAAAAGAGATATTTGATCGAAGCTTTCGTCTGGACTCGTCAAGACAATCGCAAGAATACCAATGTCAATGTAAACAACAAATTTATACTGTACAAAAAGAGACTGCTGATTAGTTAGCCAGTGGACTCTGGTCGGTAGAGGTGTTGTCATGGAGAATGCACCAGTTCACGGTGACTGACAGTTAACTGCCAAGCATTGTTTGAAAATTTAAAGCAGGTAGCTTGATTCATTCCTCAGGGCAATGCCTTTACCAATCAGAGTCAGGTTGTCTGGTTTAAATTTTGAAACAATGCTTGGCAGTTAACGGTCAGTTACCAGTCACTGCAGCATTCTCCATGGCAACATCTCTATCAATCAGAGTCCACTTGCCAACCAATCAGCATTTCCATCACATACAGTATAAAGTTGTTGCTTCCCTGACATTGATATTCTTGCAATTGTCCCAATGAGTGCAAGATGAAAAGCTTCAACTAAATGTATTTTTTCAACAATACTCAAGTTCTGTACTATCAAACAACTAAATAAAAAGAACATAATGATAATAATATTGTTATAGTAATATTATGACAACTCAGTCCACACAAGGATAGCATTCAGTGGGCCATTCAGTCCATTGCACTTGTGCTACTAGTTTTTCAGCCGAAGCTAATTTGTTGAAGTATAATTTATGTGCCTTTACAAATATTAGCCAATTCTTTTTAAGTTATGGTTTTATTGCTCAATAATTTGTCTATAATTCTCCCATTCCCTTATTATTTTAGTGATAATTCCCATTGTTACTGATTTACGAACCACCACAAATATTTTCACCATTTATCTTGACAACTTTGAAAACTTCCATTCGATTTTCCTTTAACATTTCAGTGATACCCACTTATTTTTCCACAACTAGTCAGTTTTAACTCAATGATGGGCGTTCATGTACAAACCAGCAGATTGTGCACTCAAGCTTCACTCCAGAGGCACCAGCAAATAATTCCAGACTAAAACTTCAGTTAGGAGTGTTGCACTGAGGGTGGTACCAGGGGAGACATTCAACCAAAAGACCTAGCTGTCTTTTTTTTTGCAAAAAGATCCTACGCACCATTCAAACAGCAGGCGAGTTCTCAAAGTTGGCCACATCTATCTCTCAACCAACAGAGTGAAGGTGTGGGCTTGGGTAGGGTCCCAGGGGCCGGTGCAGACACGATGGGCCAAATGGCTTCCTTCTGCACTGTAAATTCTATAATGCCAACACGTAAAACTATTGTAGCTATTGTAAAACAAATAGCTATTTGTGGAACTTTGCTGTGCACAAATTGGCTCATGCATTCGTTTACATTTCAAAAGGGAAGGGCTTTAGGACATTAAAGGTGTTATAAAAAGACATGCTATCTCTTTTCTTTCATTCCGAACAGGCGCCGGAATGTGGCGACTAGGGGCTTTTCACAGTAACTTCATTTGAAGCCTATTTGTGACAATAAGCGATTTTCATTTCATTTCATCCTAGTCTATTTGGCTGGACCCTTTCTACAATGGGTGGACACAATGCACTAGATTATGGCCTAACCCATATAGATTGCTTTCTTTTAATATTTAAAGCTTCGCTATGTGAGACTCCGAATGTTATGAGGACTTGGAGACGAAGCAGGGCCAAAGGGAGAGCTTCGAGTGACTCTCTCCCCCCTCCTATGGTCATGGTACAGTTGCCTCCCCTCTCCCAGGGCCGGCGCCCACCTCGACAGCGCTTTCATGTTGTTCCTCCGGATCAAATCCTCCTCGTAGTTCATCAGCTTCAGCTTGTCCAGCAGATCCTCCATGGTGACAAACATTTGATAGGCGGCGCCCGGGCCGCGCTCGCCTTCATCACCTCGCCGCCCGTCGTCGGCCATCGGAACAGCGGTGGAGCAGCCGGCGGTACCGGCTCAGGGCCCCGGCCCGCTCTGTTTATTCACCCGAGAACCGCCCGCACGGCTCGGCCTAGCCCGGGGACGGCCTGTGATGTAAAAATTAAACGGTTCAAGCGCCCGCCCGCTCGCCTGTCCCATTCGAAACCAACACTGCGTATCCAGGAAGTGAGAGCAGCAGCGCGTGTGGTTGTCAAGGAGCCCTTGCAGGAGAGAGGATGCTGTGTACAATCAGCTGCTGGCAATGAACAACAACATAACCCAACAACTACAGAGACTTTCATGTAATAAAACATCACAAGGTGCTTCACAGGAAATTAAATATGAATATAATATCGAATATATAAAACGAAATCGGAGCAAAATGCTGCTGAAGCTGGGGATCTGTAAGAAAGCAGAAATTGCTGTGGGGGGGGGGGGGGACTCAGCAGGAGTTGGCAGCATCTGTGGAGAGCTAACGTTTCCAGTTCAATTTGACTCTTACTCAAAACTCTTAAAATAAAATGATGCCCAGCCACATAAGGAGATATTATATCAGATGACCAAAAGCTCGGACAAAGAGGGGCTGGGTTTTCCATTCTGGAGACTATGTCCCCATGCTAGCGAGGGAACGGTGAAGAAAACTGGTGCAAAAAGGTCACCGATTCCATATTTTGCTGGGGGCTAGCAGGGAGGCAGCGTAGAGCACCAGGCTCTAGCCACCGATATGGCCTGGAGAATTGACAGGTCCGTGGCTGCGCATGCGACGGCGGCAGCCTTAAGCGGCTGCACCGTACTTCATGGTGGATGCTGCTCACGGACCCGGCCTGCAAAATCGTGCCCCCCCCTTCGGCCGGCTCGCGCGCCCCCCCTTCGGCCCATCACAGTGCCCCCAGCTCCGAATATGTCCATCCCTGTCCGCAGATTGGCCATCCTCCGACTGTGGCGCCGCTGGACGGAGTCCGCATCCGCCACGCTGAGTTCCCGACGGGTGAGACCACACGTGACCCACGCCGTCAGGAACTCGGCTGGTCGGGGATGGAGCTTTGTGGGGCAGGCCTCCACCAACGTACAGACACCATAGATACAGTGTATGGCATACTTTTCAGGGGGCAGAGCATCACAAAAGCAGCACTGCCTCCGATTTTGGCGTCATCGGGAATTATCCGCCTCGTCAGTGTCGGGGATCGGAGAATCCAGCCCGTGGCTTTTAAGGAGAGTCTCAAAGGAGGAAAAGGAGATAGAGAGTGGATTAGAGAGGGAATTCCTCATCTTATGCCCTGGCACCTGAAGGCATAGCCATGCACCAACAATGGAACAATTAAAATTGGGGATGCTCAAAGGGACAGTAGAGGAGCATATGTATCTCAGAGAGTTGTAGCACCCTTCAGCACTTGATACCAACAGTTAGAACCTATTGTGTTACTAACATTTATATGTAACCCCACTATTTAAAAAGGGAGGGAGAGAAAAAATGGAGAATTACACACAAGTTAGCCTGGCATCAGTAGTGGGGACAATGCTAGAGTCTATTATAAAAGACTGTGATAACACAATGTTTGGAAAACATTAATGGGATTGGACAAAGCCAGCTGGGATTATGAAAGGCAGTGCCCAACCATAAATACTAAAACATCCCAGTTTGGAGCGTACACATTCACCAATACCACCGACTTTCCTTCTAGTGTCCCAATGACTGTGACATACCTACAGCCCTGATCTGCCACAATCCTACATGCCTCTTTTATTAATTAAAACCATCCCCAGGCACTCTATCAAAGCCCAAGTGGAACACTCGGCTCACCCAGCCCTTCCAAAGCCTAGTGTGATGCTCATCCTCAGGTGAGTCTCCTGCAAAAGCATCACATCGACACTTAGATTCTTCAAGTGAGAAAAAACTCTTGCTCGATTCACTGGGCCCCCCAAACCCCTAACGTTCATGTGACTAGTCTGATCAGGGATCTCACCACCCTGCCTCCCTCAGGTCAGCCATTGCCACTGTGAGGGATTACCCCCTCCATCTTCCCAATCCCTAATACCAAGGCCCACCCAAGATGGCCACCAGCCCCACCCTTAAGATGAGACAAGGAAAAACCCTGATCACCGTGAGCAACCCAACACCCCCTTCCCCTATTCCAGAAATTCTTCAGCTACTTCCCCTCAAAGTACAATAGAATACGGCCTTTTGGCTGATTCCTTGGCCACCAGTCAACCAATCGAACCGAGTCCCACCCATCTCTTGGGTGCCACAAAGTCTGAGTTCTCCTCTTTGAATACTAACACCAAATAAAATGTTGCAACTTCTTGAATTTCTCATTCTTTCTGCTACTTGTCTTAAAGATACATGCCCACTAAGCATCCATGGAACAAAAATAATAACGGCAAAAATAAAGAGAAGGGAAATAATGAAATCAATGGGGAGGACACTTACAGCCCCCCCCCCCTCCCAAAGGAGTTACACCTCACTCCCCAACAGTAGCCTTGCAGTGAAATCTATTGGATTGCTCACCATGTTTCTGGCTTCCCCTGCTGCATATATTATAAAGGCGGACGTGGAATGAGGTCCTTATGTGACCATTAATTGGCCACTTAATGTGCTCAATTGGACAAAGGGCGAGTGGGCTTCTCTGCCTTAGCCGCTCACCTTAATATACGAGACTGGTTGGGGGTTGGTGGGAAGGTTCTAGGCATGTTACCCATTTTGTTTTACATGCCTTCCTCCACCCCACCTTCAAATTTGTCAGTGGGGTACTATAAAATTCACTCCACAGTCTCTATTGTAAAGGAAGAAACATTGCAGGTAATTTTCACACAATACATTCTTACTAATATTGAGATAAATGACCAGATAATCCTTTTTAAAATAGCGGATCAAATGTTGGTAAGGAAACCAGGAAAATTCCCATGCTCTTCATACAATTATGCAACCTAGCCACAGTGAAGGAACGTCAATACAGCACAAAGTCAGGATGGTGTTTATGTTGGGAGTGGAACTTCCAGGTAATGGTGTTCCTTTGTGTCTGCTGTCCTTATTCTAGATAGTAGCAGTCGCAGCTTTGGAAGGTATTGCCTAAGGAGCCTTGGTGAGTTGCTGCAGTGCATCTTGTTGCTGGTACACACTGCTGCCAGTGTTCGTCTATGGTGGAGGGAGTGAATGTGGAAGGTGGCGGATTGGGTGCTAATCAAGTGGACTGCTTTGTTCTGGATAGTGTTGAGCTTGGACAAAGAGATTTGGATGACGGGACCAATTGTGTCATAGCTAAATCTGCCAATTACATCAACGTAGGAAATTAAGTTGTCAAGAAGAGGTGGAGAGTCTGCAAAGGGATATAGACAGGTTATAACATTTGACAGATGGAGTATACTGTGGGAAAATGTGAAGTTCTTCATGTTAGCAGGAAGAATAGAAAAGCAGTGTGCTGGTTAATTGGAGAAAGATTCCAGAACTCGATGGTACAGATGCATCAGGGTGTCCTGGTACATGAATCACATAAAGTTAGTTTGCAGGTACAGCAAGTGGTTAGGAAGGTAAATGTTTGCAAGAGGAATGGAATATAAAAGTAGGGAAAGTTTTTGCAGCTGCACAAGACCTTGGTGAGACCACATCTAGAATACTCTGGTGCAGTTTTAGTTTCCTTATTTGAAAAAAAGAAAAAAGGCTACCATTTAAGACAGAGATGAAAATAATTTTTTTCCCTCAAAGGTCATTAGTCTGTGGCATTCTCTTCCCCAGAAAGTAGGTGCTTAAATTTATTGTAGACGGGGTAGATAGGTTTTTGATAGACAACACAAGTCAAGGATTGGCAGGCTGATCGGAAGGTGGAACTGAAACCATGGCTAGAGCAACCATGATCATACTGAATGGGAGAGCAGACTCGAACGGCCAAATGGCTTACTCTTGCTCCGAAGTAACAGAGAAACCGATTATTAGACAAACTAATGGGGCTAAAGGCAGGTACGCCCCCTGGACCGAATGGCTTGCATCCTAGGATCCGAAAAGAAGTAGCTACAGAGATAGTGGATACATTGGTTGTAAATTTCCTAAAATCCTTGGATTCTGGAGAAGTACTGGAGGATCGAAAAACTGCCAATGTGACACCCCTATTCAAAAAGGGAGGAGGCAGACTTCCAGTGGCGTTCGCGAACGGAGCGGCCGCAGCAAAGAGGCTCCCGCAGATCCACAAAATCGTGGCTTTTTTCGGGGGTTCTCCTGGCGAGTTCTTAAAAAGAATTAAAGCCCCGCGAAATCGGCCCTGCCTCCCTTGCCCTGCCCAGGCGCCAAAGTTCCGTTCCACGGAGCTGAAGAGAAAAAGAGGTGAGACTGGTCCTGGTCAGCGGAGCAGCTGCACATGGAAGAGGAGTGGGGATCGCAACAAGAAACTGCCTGAAAGTCGGAGCACGGAGAGGATAAGACAAAAACAAAATAATAATTTTTTTTATTCAACGGTCTGGGCCTATTACTCCATTTCGACTACGTAGCCGAGGATGGCTAGGCAGTCGGTGCTAAACACGCATTTCTCCCTGTTGTATGTGAGATTCAGGGCATTTGCGGACTGGAGGAATTTGCGGAGGTTGGCATCGTGGTCCTGCTGGTCGTGGCCACAGATGGTGACGTTATCGAGGTACGGAAATGTGGCCCGCAAACCGTACCGGTCAACCATTCGGTCCATCTCCCGTTGGAAGACCGAGACTCCGTTAGTGACGCCGAATGGAACGCTTAAGAAGTGATAGAGCCGCCCATCTGCTTCAAAAGCAGTGTATTTGCGGTCACTCGGGTGGATGGGGAGCTGGTGATAGGCGGACTTAAGTACCACCGTGGAAAAGACCCTGTACTGTGCAATCCGATTGACCATGTTGGATATGCGGGGGAGAGGGTACGCATCCAGCTGCGTGTACCTATTGATGGTTTGACTATAGTCTATGACCATCCTCTGCTTCTCCCCGGTCTTTACAACCACCACCTGAGCTCTCCAGGGACTATTTCTGACCTGGATTATGCCTTCCCTCAGCAGCCCCTGGACTTCTGACCGGATAAATGTTCGGTCCTCGGCGCTGTACCGTCTGCTCCTGATGGCGACGGGTTTGCAATCCGGGGTGAGGTTCGCAAACAGGGAAGGCGGGTCGATCTTGAGGGTCGCGAGGCAGCAGATAGTTAGTGGGGGTATCGGGCCGCCGAATTTAAACGTTAAACTCTGGAGGTTGCACTGAAAATCCAACCCCAGGAGTGTGGCAGCGCAGAGGTGTAGGAGGACGTAAAGCCGGTAGTTCTTGAACTCCCTCCCCTGCACCGTGAGGTTCGCGATGCAGAACCCTTTGATCTCTACAGAATGGGATCTTGCTGCCAGGAAAATCTTTTGATTATTCGGGTGGATCGGAAGGGAACAGCGTCTTACCGTATTGGGATGTATAAAACTCTCCGTGCACCCAGAGTCGATCAGGCAGGGCGTCTCGTACCCGTTTATGAATACCGTCGTTGTTGCCGTTTGGAGCGTTCGGGACCGCAACTGGTCCAGGGTCACAGAAGCCAGTCGCTGTTGCTGCATTGGGGCATTTTCCTCAGGCGCCGTGGGGCCGTCTATTCCAGGGTCCTTAGCCGTCAGCCAAGATGGCGGCGTCCACGGGTCGCAAACGGTCGGGGGTGGACAAGATGGCACCGCCCATTGATCGCACATGGCCAGGGGAGCACAAAATGGCGACGCCCATCCCTCCAGCATGGAGTCCGGGACCCAAGATGGCGGCACCCGTTGGCCGCACATGAATCGTTGGAGGGGGTTGAGGTTGGGGTCCTGGTTCTCCCCCGGAGATTGCGGCGACCCCCCGGGCCTGGCACACCGCTGCAAAGTGCCCCTTTTTGCCACAACCTTTGCAGAACGCTGAGCGGGCCGGGCAGCGCAGTCGGGGGTGTTTTGTTTGCCTGCAAAAGTAGCAGCGGGGCCCACCCGTGTGGTCTGGCGCTCTGGCAGCACAGGCCTGCGGGGGGATGGGGGGTGCCCGGGGTCGGTCGCGGTGGGGGTCCACGGTGCCCAAGGGGCTGCCGCGCAGTCGGGGGTGTAGGCACGGGCGTTCTGTGATGCCACATCGAACGAGGCAGCGAGGGCCCGTGCCTTCTTGAGGCCTAGTGAGTCTCTTTCCAGCAATCGCTGGCGAATTTGGGATGAGAGCATACCTGCCACGAAAGCATCCCGAATTAGTAGCTCCGTATGTTCATTCGCCGAAACCGGTGGGAAGTTGCAATTTCTCCCCAGCAGAAACAGCGCACTGTAGAATTCGTCCAGCGATTCCCCGGGGATTTGCTGTCTCGTCGCGAGCTGGTAGCGTGCGTAGACCTGGTTGATGGGCCGAACGTAGATTCCTCTCAGCAGGGCGATCGCCGACTGGAAATCGTCCATGTCCTCTATGAGAGTGTAGATTTCCAGGCTCACCCTGGAATGCAGGACCTGCATTTTCTGGTCTTCTGTAGGTACGCAGGTTGCCGTTCGGAGGTATCCTTCAAAACACGCTAACCAGTGTTTAAAAGTGTCCGCTGAGTTTGCCGCGTGGGGGGCTGATTCGCAGACACTCCGGTGTGATTCGGAGCTCCATGTTCTTTAAAGTTTGCGTAATAAATTGTAGCACAATCAATCACTCACGAGACAAGATGAGATGGGAGTCAATCGATGGCTTTATTACGCAGACTTGTTCCCCAGCAGCACAGTTAAGAATGCGGCTGCTGGGAGAACCCAGGCTCTTATACTCCGCCTTACTGGGTGGAGCCAGTAGGCGGCTGATCCAATCGGGACCCGGCGTCTATCCACCAATTGCCTCTCGGCATCACAGGGTACCGTAATACCCCTAATGCATACCACCACAGTAACTCGGGAAACCGAGGTGGAAAGGCTGGTAACGACCCAGGGGAGCCTAAGAGGGAAAGTGGAGGACCAGGGAAATAGGTCCAGACGGCAGAATGTTAAAATAGTTGGTATGCCAGAGGGGATGGAGGGCAGAGACCCAATAGGCTATGTCACCCAAATGCTGGGCAAGCTAGTGGGAAGGGAGAAATTTCCAAACCCTCCAGAAATCGACAGGGTGCACAGGTCGCTCCGACCCAGGCCCAAAGCCGGGGAGCAGCCCAGAGCGATTATCGTGAAGCTGCACAGGTTCCAAGACAGGGAAAAAATCCTAAAGTGGGCCCGGCAGACGAAAGTGAGCACGTGGGAAGGGAAGACCATAAGGGACATTGGGGCGGACCTGGCCAAAAGAAGGGCTGAATTCAACAGGGCCAAACCAGCACTCTACAAAAGTAATGTGAAATTTGGGATGTTATTCCTGGACAAACTGGGTAACGTTCAAGGGGAAGGAGCTGTTTTTTAACACCCCAGCGGCAGCGGAGGAGTTCGTTAGAGCGAACAAACTGGGGGTGGAACAGCCGCAATGGCCATCATGAAAGCGACGGGGATGGAAAAGAAAGGAAGAATCGGAACAAAGAGCAGCGGGCAGACCGCAAACAGAGACAATACCATCACGAACTGTACACATGTGTTTAGTGTACTGTGCGGGACTGTGCTGACTGGTTCCCAGGCTCGTTCCATCTTTCAATGCAATGGGGGCGGAGCAAGGTGAACGAGGGTGAGAAAGGCAGGCAGGAGGGCGAGACAAGGGCTAGCAAAAGGTAAAACAGGATCAGAGCAGCGCAAGTGCTGGGAGGGGGGCCACTGTGCTAGTGAGGACGGCCAACACGGGAGGGCAGGAAGAAAAGAGGGCCGCGGCACGCCTCTCAGGTGAGAGGGAGCGCCTGGCACAAAACGGGGCAGGGGAACAGGACAGAAGGGGAGGAAGAACATGGGGGGGGGGGCAGACGGACAGGCACTATGGGGGGGGGGGGAGTCGGGGAGAGCGCAGAACAGAAGAGAAGCAAAGAGAAGGGTGAGGTAGATAAGCAGCATGAACACAGGCCTCGGCGGGCATGGAGCAGGGCGAGGAACCAAGATGGCGCCACAAACAGCCACTCGGGAGGGCTGCAGGGTGGAGGGAGACCCTGGAGTGCAGGGGCGCAGCCACGTGGCATACACACAGTTGGCAGCCATGGTGGGTGCCCCCTGGACAAAAGGAAACCCTGGAGCCCGACCTCATGGCGAGAGCGTTGACCGTGGCCATTTGGGACGGCCCCCTAACGAAGGGAAACCCCGGAATGCAGGGGCGTGTCTACCAGGTAAGTATGGGTGATCCCGCAGGTCCGGGGGGGTCGAAAACCCCCCCCACCAGAATTGTTACCTGGAACGTAAGGGGACTCAACGGTCCGGTCAAAAGATCCAGAGTCTTCACCCACCTAAGAAGCCTAAAAGCAGACATAATCTACCTACAAGAGATGCACCTGAGGGAGAAGGACTGACAGCTGGTAAGGAAGGGCTGGGTGGGACAGACATACCACTCATGCTGTGGGACGAGGGCTAGGGGGGGTGGCAATATTATTTAGCAAGAGGACGAGGTTTACGGAAACCAAGATAGTTATGGACCCAGGGGGACGGTACGTCATGGTCAGCGGTGTCCTGGAAGGGGCACCGGTCGTACTGGTAAATGTGTACGCTCCCAACTGGGACGACACAGAATTCCGCCTACTGGGTGGAGCCAGCAGACAGGGTTTTCCCTTGTACCTCTAATAAACGGGCAGTGACGTAATACATATAATGTACTACTAGTGGTGACTACCACATTCACCCCCTGTTAAAAACAGAGTCCGGCGGTGGTGGTGGAAAACATTACAAGTTAAAGTCTGTCAGGGGCCTTGACCCTCCTCTGCGATCGCCTCGGTCATTGTTGTGATGTGGGCGCCGACTTGGTCACCTGCGACTCTGGAAGCGTGTTGCCTTCGTCTTCGTCACCCCTGAATGGATCCAGTGGGAGGACGGACCCTGCTGGGGTGGGGGCTGCGGTGAGGTTTGCTGGAGGGAGGAGGAGTGGCGCAAGGGTGAATGAGGCAACCGGGGGGGGGGGGGACAGTGTCAAGTCGGGATTCGTGGGTGGGGATCCAGTGGATGCCAGGTGCCGGAGGGAGACTGTGTCCTGGCGCCCATCGGGGTGTGCCACGTTGGCGGACTGCGGGTTAGCATGTAAGAGGTGGACGTTTTCGACCAAGGGGTCCGACTTATGGGTCCGCACATGCTTCCGGAGGAGGACGGGTCCAGGAACTGTCAGCCATGTTGGGAGCGAGACCCCGGAGGTGGACTTCCTGGGGAAGGCAAACACACGTTCGCGAGGGGTCTCGTTAGTCGCGGTGCAGAGGAGCGATTGGATGGAGTGGAGCGCGACGGGGAGGACCTCCTGCCAGCGGGAGACCAAGAGATTTTTAGACCACAGGGCCAGCAGGACGGCCTTCCAGACCGTCCCGTTCTCCCTCTCCACCTGCCTGTTTCCCCGGGGATTCGAGCTGGTCGTCCTGCTCGAGGCGATGCCCTAGCTGAGCAGGAACTGACGCAGCTCATCGCTCATAAAAGAGGATCCCCGATCGCTGTGGATGTAGGTGGGGAAACTGAACAGAGTGAAGATGCTGTGCAGGGCTTTGATTACTGTGGCAGAAATCATGTCGGGGCATGGGATGGCGAAAGGGAACCGGGAGTACTCATCAATCACGTTCAGAAAGTACGTGTTGTGGTCGGTGGAGGGGAGGGGCCCTTTGAAGTCCACGCTGAGGCGTTCAAAGGGGAGGGAGGCCTTCACCAGGTGCGCTCGATCTGGCCGGTAGAAGTGCGGCTTGCACTCTGCGCAGACTTGGCAGTCTCTGGTGACGGTCCTGACCTCCTCAATGGAGTAGGGCAGATTGCGGGCCTTGATGAAATGGAAGAACCGGGTGACTCCCGGGTGGCAGAGATCATAGTGGAGACCCGGAGTCGGTCCACTTGTGCGCCGGCACATGTACCGTGGGATAGGGCATCAGGGGCTCGTTGAGCTTCCCCGGGCGATACAAAATCTCGTAATTATGGGTGGAGAGCTCGATCCTCCACCTCAAGATCTTGTCATTTTTGATCTTGCCCCGCTGTGTATTATTAAACATGAAGGCAACCGGCCGTTGGTCAGTGAGGAGAGTGAGTCTCCTGCCGGCCAGGTAATGCCTCCAATGTCGCACAGCTTCCACAATGGCTTGGGCCTCCTTTTCGACAGAGGAGTGCCAAATTTCGGAGGCATGGAGGGTGCGGGAAAAGAAGGCCACGGGCCTGCCTGCCTGGTTGAGGGTGGCGGCCAGAGCTACGTCCGATGCATCGCTCTCCACCTGAAAGGGGAGGGACTCGTCGACCACGTGCATCATGGTCTTGGCGATGTCTGCCTTGATGCGGTTGAAGGCCTGGCGGGCCTCAGCCGGCAGGGGGAAAACTGTGGACTGAATGAGTGGGCGGGCCTTGTCTACATAATGAGGGACCACTGGGCATAGTAGGAGGAAAACCCCAGGCATCGTTTCAGGGCCTTGGGGCAGTGGGGGAGAGGGAGTTCCAGGAGGGGACGCATGCGGTCGGGGTCAGGCCCTAGGACTCCATTTTCCACGACATGGCTGAGGTTGGTGCGGAACACGCATTTCTCCTTATTGTATGTGAGATTATGGAGTTTGACGGTCTGGATTAATTTTTGGAGGTTAGCGTCGTGGTCCTGCTGATCGTGGCCGCAGATGGTGACGTTATCTAGGTACGGGAAGGTGGCCCGCAGTCCGTACCGGCCAACCATTCGGTCCATCTCTCGCTGGAAGACCGGGACCCCATTAGTGACGCCGAAGGGAATCCTAAGGAAGTGATAGAGGCGGCCATCTGCTTCGAACGCAGTGTATTGGCGGTCCTCCGGGCGGATGGGGAGCTGGTGGTAGGCGGACTTCAAGTCCACTGTGGAAAAGACTCGATACTGCGCAATCTGATTGACCATGTCAGATATGCGTGGGAGGGGGTACGCGTCGAGCTGCGTGTCCCGGTTGATGGTCTGACTGTCGTCAATGACCATCCTGTGCTTCTCCCCAGTCTTCACTACCACCACTTGAGCTCTCCAGGGGCTGTTGCTGGCCTCAATGACCCCTTCCCGCAGAAGCCGTTGGACCTCCGTCCTGGGCACTGTACCATCTGCTCCTAGTGGTGACGGGTTTGCGATCCGGGGTGAGGTTCGCAAACAGGGGCGGTGGATCGACCTTAAGGGTCGTGAGGCCGCAGACGGTGAGGGGGGGTAGGGTTCCGCCGAATTTTAAAGTTAGGCTTTGGAGATGGCACTGAAAATCCAGGCCGAGTAACAGGGCAGCGCAGAGGTGAGGGAGGACGTAGAGCCGGAAGTTGCTGAACTCTATGCCTTGGACGGGGAGGGTCGCGATGCAGTACCCCCAGATTTCCACGGAATGGGATTCGGAGGCCAGGGAGATTTTCTGGGTGACGGGGTGTACCGGGAGGGAGCAGCACCTTACCGTAGGGGGGTGGATGAAGCTCTCTGTGCTCCTGGAGTCAAAAAGGCAGGTCGTCTCGTGCCCATCGAACTTCACCATCGTCGTCGCGGTTGCGAGGTCTGATCCAGGGTGATAGAGGCGAGCTGCGGCAGATGCTGTGAGGTCCCGGGCTGGTCAGCAGTGGCGGAGGTAGTGGCAGGCGATGAACGGCCAGACGAGCAGGAGTCCTGCGGCGCCGTCCAAAATGGCGCAGAAGATGGCGGCGGCGTCCAAAATGGCGCCGAAGATGGCGGCGCCCACGGGGCGCACATGGCGGGCGGCATCAAAGATGGCGCCGCCCACGGGCCGCACGTGGCTTGCGAAGGGGAAAATGGCAGCGCCCCTGGGTCGCACGTGGTTGGTGCAGGAACGCTGGGTCTGGAAACAGCGGCGACCGACCGGGTCTGGCAAACAGAAGCGAAGTGTCATTTCTTCCCACACCCGTAGCAGGTCGCGCTCCGCGCCGGGCAGCGCTGCCTGGGGTGTTTCTTTTGCCCGCAAAAATAACACTTGGGCCCCTCAGAGTTGGCTGGCTGCCGCGCGGCGCAGGCTTGCGGTGAGCTGGTGTTGGCAGCTGGTGGGGCCCACGATGCCCACGAGGGTGCTGCACGGTCGGGGGCATAGGACTGAATGTTACAGGAGGCCACTTCTACCGAATTAGCGAGCTGCCTAGTTCCCGCAAGATCGAGCGTACCCCCTTCCAGCAGCCGCTGGTGGACGTACACAGACTTCATGCCCGTGACGTAAGCATCTCTCATTAAAAGTTCTGTGTGCTGGACTGCTGAAACTGCCTGGCAGTCACAGTTCCTACCTAGGATCTGCAGGGCACACCAGAAATCATCCAGAGACTCCCCGGAGAGTTGTTGTCTCGTGGCCAGGAGGTGCCTGGCGTATACTTGATTAACTGGTCGAATTTAATGTCCCTTCAGGAGCTCCATCGCTTCGGAGTAGGTGGGCGCATCCCAGATGAGGGGGAAAATGTCAGGGTTCACCCATGAATAGAGGACTTGGAGCTTCTGCGAGTCCGAGGGTTCTTCAGCGGCTGTCCTGAGGTAGCTTTCGAAGCAGGCTAGCCAGTGGTCAAAGGCGGACGTCGCGGTGGCTGCTTGAGGGCTCAGCTGCAGGCAATCAGGCTTGATGCGGGGATCCATTGTTTAAAAAATCTTGCTCAATAAATTGCTGCACTATCAATTACCACAAAGAGGAGAATAGTGGAAAAATCAAGGCTTTATTGAGCAAGATGTTGTGCCTCCTGTAGCTGGAACCAGAATGGCTGCAGCACAGAAGAGCACACACATTTATACGCTGCCTGCTGGGCGGAGCCAGCAGGCAGGGATTTACCCTTGTACCTCTAATATACGGGCAGTGCCGTCATACATATAATATACTACTAGTGGTGACTACCACAACTCCATCCTGGACGTCGACAGAAAATACTCCGAGGCCCCGACTGTAGAGCTGCTGGCGGAGAGAAAAAAGCTGCAAATGGACTTTAACCTGCTATCCACTAGGAAAGCAGTGAACCAACTCCGCCAGACATGGGGCACCTTCTATGAACACGGAGACAAGGCTGGCCGCCTATTGGCTCACCAGCTGAGAAAGCAGGCAACCACAAGGGAAATTACACAGGTAAAGGATAGCAGAGGCAGACTGGTAACAGAACCAAAGGAGATCAATCGGGCATTTGAGAGCTTCTACCGGGGACTGTATGCCTCCGAGCCCCCCAACGGGGGCGCGGGGTGAAACAGTTCCGAGACGGACTGGAACTATCGGTTGTGGGGGAAGATAGACAGGGGGAGCTAGAAGCACCAATAGACCTGGGAGAAATCATGGAGAGCATCAGTCCATGGACTTCTACAAACAATTTGCACCACTCCTGGCCCCACACTTAAGGGACATGTTCGCGGACTCACTGGCAAGGGGCACCCTGCACCCCACGCTAGCGCAGGCCACAATCTCACTGATACCCAAAAAAGATACAGACCCGATGGAATGCAGATCATACAGACCCATTTCACTGCTGAACGTGGATGCGAAAATACTGCAAAGGCCCTGGCCAAAAGGCTGGAGGTGTACAAGAGGTGGTCGCAGAGGACTAAACGTGCTTTGTCAAGGGTAGGCAGCTCACAGTGAACAACAGGCGGCTGCTGAACGTAATAATGACTGCCTCCGGGGAGAGAACACCAGAGGTGATCGTCTCCCTGGACGCAGAAAAGGCCTTTGATTGAGTCGAATGGAAATACCTCCTCGGGGTATTGGAAAGGTTTGGGCTAGGAGCGGGGTTCACCGCCGTGGTGAGGCTCCTGTACAACGCTCCCAAAGCGAGCATCTGAACTAACACCACCAGCTCTGAATATTTCCAGCTGCAGAGCGGAACAAGACAGGGCTGCCCCCTGTCCCCACTCTTGTTCGTGCTAGCGATCGAACCCCTGGCGATAGCCCTGCGGGACTCGAAAAGCTGGAATGGAATCCGGAGAGGAGACAGAGAGCACAGAGTTTCACTCTATGCAGATGACCTGCTCCTCTATGTCTCGAAGCCACAGGAGGGACTGAAGGCAATACTACAAATACTGAAAGAGTTTGGAACCTTCTCGGGCTACAAACTTAACCTGGGCAAAAGCGAGGCATTCCCAGTGAACCCAAACAGGAGAGGGAGAGAGCTGGAGGGGCTCCCGTTCAAAACAACCCAGAACAGATTCCGCCCCCTGGGGGATCCAGATAGCCAGAGACTGGACACAGATCCACAAGTGGAACCTGACCAGCCTGGTGGAGGAAGTAAGAAGAGACCTTCAAAGCTGGGGCTCACTCCCACTCTCCCTGGCGGGGAGAGTGCAGACGATGTTAAGTAATGGGTTAAGAGACATTGCAATTAGTTGTCTCATTTATGTTAAGTATCCATTAATTGACATTGATATGTAAAGGGGCTTCAGGTGGCCTCTGTCCGGTGATGGATGGTTAGAGTTTTTGTGCAAAGGCTGTTGGAATGAAATAAATGTGTGTTTGTGAAAAAGGAACAGAACTTTAGACTCTTCATATCACAGCAACTAAAACGTCTAACAATTGGTAGCAGAGGATGGTTGCTGTGTGAATGTGAAGGGTTGAAAGATACAACTTTTCCAGATAAAACCAAGGAGTGAGTGAGAAAAGAAAAAAAAAAGGGATATATGGCTGAACCGAGGATAAAGATGGCTGGATATGACTATCCTCCCTTATTTTCTGAAACGTAATCGTACAACCAATGGAGAAGTGCAGTAGTTATGTGGACTAAGGTAACTGCTTTGGGCAAGAGAAAACAAGGTATGGCATTGGCTCTTTCTCTACCATATGGCAGTAAAATCCGAAACAAAGTGCTTTCTGAAATTGGAAGAGTTAGACTCAGAAGAAGGTCTGGAGACTTTATTACATTATATGGATAAGATTTATAAGAAAGATGACTTGTTAAGTGTGTATGAAGCATGGTCGGATTTTGATAAGTTCCGGAAAATGGAGGATATCTCCATGGAAGACTATATAATGGAATTTGGCAGACTATATAAAAGGCTGCAGAAACACAACCTGGAATTTCCACAGTCTGTGTTGGCCTTTAAATTACTTGACTGTGCTAGAGTGAGCTACATGGATAGGCTCCTGGTTTTGACAGGAGATCAGTTTACTGATAAGGATACCTTATTTGAACAGAGCGGAACAAGACAGGGCTGCCCCCTGTCAAAGGTTACAAAGGTTTCTGGGGAAACATTCGATTCCGATGGCTCTGATGACCCAAATAGGTCAGCCTGCAATAAGGCAGAATATGGAAGATACACTACTAACAGGATGGCGAAATCGTATGGCTACGAACAGGGCTCAAGACTATAGAAGGAGACCGAGACAAGGAAATTATGAAGACAGAAACCCAGTTAGAACCCACAATAGGAAGATGAACCCCAGAAATGCACGGGGCATGATAAATCAATTTTTTCGATGTGACTCTCAATACCATTATGCTTTCAACTGTCCAACCCGTTATGATAGAGTGTTTGAAGCGACACATGACACGGAAGAGTCAGAAGAGGAAAAAGATAGTGACCAGAAAGAAGGCATTGTCCTATTGACAAGCAGTTTTATGCCGGTAATGAGTGTGTTGGTTGCAGAATCCTTAAACTGTGCTGTATTGGACAGTGGCTGCACATCTACTGTGTGTGGAATTGACTTGTTAAAATGTTACCTGGAATCTTTGAATGCTGAAAATCGTAACAAGGTTAAGGAATTTGAAAGTTCCACAAGTTTCAGGTTTGGGGATGATAATACTCTGAAGTCGCTGAAAAGAGTGGTGATCCCTTGCAATATTGCCGGAGTGAATCATTTCATTAACACGGATGTTGTATCAAGTGAGATACCTTTGCTTCTGAGCAGGCCGTCGATGAAGAAAGCACACATGAAACTGGATATAGAACAGGATAAGGCAACAATTTTTGGAAAGACGGTGGACTTACAATTTAAACAGTCGGGACACTATTGCATTCCATTACTGACAAACAATATTTCAAGTAGAGTGGTTAAGGATGTGTTAATGGCAGTTGAAAATGAGACTTTCGCTGATAAAAGGCTTGTGGTATTAAAACTGCATAGGCAATTTGCACATCCGTCTCCTCGGAGGCTGAAAATGACATTGTGGCCATGGACCTTAAGATCTGGGATAAAGCAAATAATATATTTATTTTACATTTTGTAGATATAGCAACCAGATTTAGTCAATCGACGATTGTACGAAGTAAGGAAAAGAGAGTAATTCTGGATCAAATCGTGGAAAAATGGATAGGGACAGGAATAGGTCCACCGGCAAAATTCCTTATGGACAATGGGGGAGATTTTGCTTATGATGAGTTTAGGGATATGTGTGAAAACATGAATATCAGAGTTATGAATACAGCTGCAGAAAGCCCATTTAGTAATGGTGTCTGTGAAAGAAATCATGCTGTCATCGATGACATGCTTCGGAAAAGTTTGGCAGATCAACCACATTGCAGGCTAAATTCAGCTTTAACATGGGCAGTACATGCAAAGAATTCATTGCAGATAGTTGGGGGCTATAGTCCTTATCAATTAGTGTTTGGTAGAAATCCTAAAATTCCGTCCATTTTGGATGACCAGCCTCCAGCTTGGACAGAGGGGAAATAACAAAGATTAAATGGGTCGACAGGAGCTATCAACTGTCAGACTGTTTTCCGAAAAGAGGGGCGAGTTCACAGAAACCTTTGGATATTGTTAATGAAGGGCGCTTATTTCTGTGACTGTTTTTTTTTTCTTTCTCGTCCAAACAAAAAAAAAGAGGGGGAAAATCATGTGTGTTTTTTTGAGTTTCTTGAAATTTTGTTTTCACCAAATTATTATTATTTTTCTCCAAGGAAGGGGAGATTGTTAAGTAATGGGTTAAGAGACATTGCAATTAGTTGTCTCATTTATGTTAAGTATCCATTAATTGACACTGATATGTAAAGGGGCTTCAGGTGGCCTCTGTCCGGTGATGTATAGTTAAAGTTTTTGTGCAAAGGCTGTTGGAATGAAATAAATGTGTATTTGTGAAAAAGGAACAGAACTTTAGACTCTTCATATCACAGCAACTAAAACGTCTAACAGACGATCAAGTTGAACGTACTGCCAAGCTTCCTCTTCCTGTTTAGATCCATTCCGATCTTCATCCCCAAGGTCTTTTTCCAAAAAGTAGACAGTCTAATGGCGGTTGTGTGGGCGGGGGGGGCAAGAACCTGAGAATTCGCAAACAGACACTGCAAAGAAGGAAAATCAAAGGGGGTTTGGCCCTACCAAACCTACAATACTCCCACTGGGCAGCAACGGCAGAAAGAGTGAGGGGATGGGTACAAGAACACGACACAGATTGGGTACAAATGGAGGAGGCATCCTGTAAAGGAACGACCCTACGGGCACTGGCCACAGCAGCATTCCCATCCTCCTCAACAAGATACACAACGAGCCCAGTGGTAGCGGCCACACTGAGAACGTGGACCCAGCTGAGACAACACTTCGGGATAGCCAAAATGTCCCCCATGGCTCCCATATGCGGCAATCACAGATTCCCCTCAGCCATGCTGGATACCACCTTCAAAAGATGGAGGCGGGACGGGGGCACGTTGACGGTCGGGGTCTTCTACGAAGGGCACAGACTGGCGACACTCGACGAACTGACGAGGAAGTGGAGGCTAGCAAAAGGACAGGAAATGATACATCTCCAAATAAAACACTTCCTCCGCAAAGAGGCGCCAGGGTATCCCGGGGCCCCAGAAGCCACACTACTAGAGGACCTGATAGGCACAAGCAACGAGAAGGGGGGCTATGTGGGAAAATATACGGACAGCTACTGGACAGAGCCCGGACTCCACTGGACGGGACCAGACAAAAATGGGAGGACGAACTGGGGACAGAGGTAGGATGGGGACTCTGGAGCGAAGCACTGAGCAGGGTGAGCTCCACCTCCTCCTGCGCAAGGCTAAGCCTAATGCAGCTCAAAGTGGTGCACAGAGCGCACCTGACCAGAACCCGAATGAGCAGGTTCTTCCCGGAGGTGGAGGACAAATGTGAGCGGTGCCAGAGGGGCCCGGCCAACCACACCCACATGATTTGGGCTTGCTCCAAGGTTGCTGGGTTCTGGACAGCCTTCTCCGAGGCAATGTCCAGCGTTGTGGGGGTGAGGGTGAAGCCATGCCCAATAGTGGCAATCTTCAGGGTATTGGAGCAGCCAGAGTTACACATAGGTAAGGGGGCCAACGCCCTCGCTTTCGCTTCCCTAATCGCACGCTGGAGAATCCTGCTCGGCTGACGATCGGCAGCACCACCCACAGCTGCAGACTGGCTCGCTGACCTATCGGAATTTCTCCACCTGGAGAAGATTAAGTATGCCATCCGAGGGTCAGAGGAAGGCTTCCTGGATACTTGGGGGCAGTTTGTCGGGCTGTTCCAAAACCTGTTCGAGCCAGCAATGAGGAGTAACCTAATAAGAATTTTTTTAAAAACACTAAGATAGATGAGGTACCAAAAGACTGCACAACCCGGGGGGTGGGGTGGGGGTGGGGGGTGGGGGTGGGGGTGGGGCGGTGGGGAGGAAGGTGGGGAAACCACGAGAGATGAGGGTGGGTTACTCCCCCCCTTTTTTGTTTCTCCACTCTGTCTGGAAAATAAAAGGAAAACACAGCCGAAGGTGGGGTGGGGGGGGGGGGGGGGGGGGGTCAACGGGGTAGGGGGAGGAACCATAGACCGATCCAGAGGGCAACGAAATGCACATAGGGTCAGTTAAACGAAGGACAAACTAAACCTCTCTGTATATATATATAAATGATTTGGAGGAAAATGTAACTGGTCTGATTAGTAAGTTTGCAGACGACACAAAGGTTGGTGGAATTGCGGATAGCGATGAGGACTGTCTGAGGATACAGCAGGATTTAGATTGTCTGGAGACTTGGGCGGAGAGATGGCAGATGGAGTTTAACCTGGACAAATGTGAGGTAATGCATTTTGGAAGGGCTAATGCAGGTAGGGAATATACAGTGAATGGTAGAACCCTCAAGAGTATTGAAAGTCAAAGAGATCTAGGAGTACAGGTCCACAGATCACTGAAAGGGGCTACACAGGTGGAGAAGGTAGTCAAGAAGGCATACGGCATGCTTGCCTTCATTGGCCGGGGCATTGAGTATAAGAATTGGCAAGTCATGTTGCAGCTGTATAGAACCTTAGTTAGGCCACACTTGGAGTATAGTGTTCAATTCTGGTCGCCACACTACCAGAAGGATGTGGAGGCTTTAGAGAGGGTGCAGAAGAGATTTACCAGAATGTTGCCTGGTATGGAGGGCATAAGCTATGAGGAGCGATTGAATAAACTCGGTTTGTTCTCACTGGAACGAAGGAGGTTGAGGGGCGACCTGATAGAGGTATACAAAATTATGAGGGGCATAGACAGAGTGGATAGTCAGAGGCTTTTCCCCAGGGTAGAGGGGTCAATTACTAGGGGGCATAGGTTTAAGGTGAGAGGGGCAAAGTTTAGAGTAGATGTACGAGGCAAGTTTTTTACGCAGAGGGTAGTGGGTGCCTGGAACTCACTACCGGAGGAGGTAGTGGAGGCAGGGACGATAGGGACATTTAAGGGGCATCTTGACAAATATATGAATAGGATGGGAATAGAAGGATACGGACCCAGGAAGTGTAGAAGATTGTAGTTTAGTCGGGCAGTATGGTCGGCACGGGCTTGGAGGGCCGAAGGGCCTGTTCCTGTGCTGTACATTTCTTTGTTCTTTGTTCTTTGTTCTTTGTATATGAAAGGAAATTAGTGAAGTTTCGGTTGGGGCGATGGATAGTTACAACGTAGCGAGGAAGGATCTAAAGAGAGAGCTAAGACGAGCAAGGAGGGGACATGAGAAGTATTTGGCAGGAAGGATCAAGGAAAACCCAAAAGCTTTCTATAGGTATGTCAGGAATAAGCGAATGACTAGGGAAAGAGTAGGACCAGTCAAGGACAGGGATGGGAAATTGTGTGTGGAGTCTGAAGAGATAGGCGAGATACTAAATGAATATTTTTCGTCAGTATTCACTCAGGAAAAAGATAATGTTGTGGAGGAGAATGCTGAGCCCCAGGCTAATAGAATAGATGGCATTGAGGTACGTAGGGAAGAGGTGTTGACAATTCTGGACAGGCTGAAAATAGATAAGTCCCCGGGACCTGATGGGATTTATCCTAGGATTCTCTGTGAGGCCAGGGAAGAGATTGCTGGACCTTTGGCTTTGATTTTTATGTCATCATTGGCTACAGGAATAGTGCCAGAGGACTGGAGGACAGCAAATGTGGTCCCTTTTGTTCAAAAAGGGGAGCAGAGACAACCCCGGCAACTATAGACCGGTGAGCCTCACGTCTGTAGTGGGTAAAGTCTTGGAGGGGATTATAAGAGACAAGATTTATAATCATCTAGATAGGAATAATATGATCAGGGATAGTCAGCATGGCTTTGTGAAGTGTAGGTCATGCCTCACAAACCTTATTGAGTACTTTGAGAAGGTGACTGAACAGGTAGACGAGGGTAGAGCAGTTGATGTGGTGTATATGGATTTCAGCAAAGCGTTTGATAAGGTTCCCCACGGTAGGCTATTGCAAAAAATACGGAGGCTGGGGATTGAGGGTGATTTAGAGATGTGGATCAGAAATTGGCTAGCTGAAAGAAGACAGAGGGTGGTGGTTGATGGGAAATGTTCAGAATGGAGTACAGTCACAAGTGGAGTACCACAAGGATCTGTTCTGGGGCCGTTGCTGTTTGTCATTTTTATCAATGACCTAGAGGAAGGCGCAGAAGGGTGGGTGAGTAAATTTGCAGACGATACTAAAGTCGGTGGTGTTGTCGATAGTGTGGAAGGATGTAGCAGGTTACAGAGGGATATAGATAAGCTGCAGAGCTGGGCTGAGAGGTGGCAAATGGAGTTTAATGTAGAGAAGTGTGAGGTGATTCACTTTGGAAGGAATAACAGGAATGCGGAATATTTGGCTAATGGTAAAGTTCTTGAAAGTGTGGATGAGCAGAGGGATCTAGGTGTCCATGTACATAGATCCCTGAAAGTTGCCACCCAGGTTGATAGGGTTGTGAAGAAGGCCTATGGAGTGTTGGCCTTTATTGGTAGAGGGATTGAGTTCCGGAGTCGGGAGGTCATGTTGCAGCTGTACAGAACTCTGGTACGGCCGCATTTGGAGTATTGCGTACAGTTCTGGTCACCGCATTATAGGAAAGACGTGGAGGCTTTGGAGCGGGTGCAGAGGAGATTTACCAGGATGTTGCCTGGTATGGAGGGAAAACCTTATGAGGAAAGGCTGATGGACTTGAGGTTGTTTTCGTTGGAGAGAAGAAGGTTAAGAGGAGACTTAATAGAGGCATACAAAATGATCAGGGGGTTGGATAGGGTGGACAGTGAGAGCCTTCTCCCGCGGATGGATATGGCTGGCACGAGGGGACATAACTTTAAACTGAGGGGTAATAGATATAGGACAGAGGTCAGAGGTAGGTTCTTTACGCAAAGAGTAGTGAGGCCGTGGAATGCCCTACCTGCTACAGTAGTGAACTCGCCAACATTGAGGGCATTTAAAAGTTTATTGGATAAACATATGGATGATAATGGCATAGTGTAGGTTAGATGGCTTTTGTTTCGGTGCAACATCGTGGGCCGAAGGGCCTGTACTGCGCTGTATTGTTCTATGTTCTATGTTCTATGTAGTGCGGGTGAGGAAAATGTGATGTGTATAATACAACTGCTTATAAATATGGGAAATGCCAATAAAAAGATTTATAAAAAAAAAAGGAGGTGGCAAAAAGCGAGTAACTATAGGCTGATTTGCCTAACATCAATTGTTGGAAAAATGTTGGAATCAATTATTAAGGAAATAATAGCAGCACATTTGGAAAATCATAATCTAATCATGCAGAGTCAGCATGGCTTCATGAAAGGCAAATCGTGTCTGACTGATTCATTAGAGATTTTGATGAAGTCTCAACTAGGGTGGATAGAGGGGAATCATTAGATGTGTTGTATTTGGACTTCCAGAAGGTGTTCACCAAGGTACCTCACAAAAGGTTGAGTCAAAAGATAAGAGTCTATGGTGTTGGAGGTAGTATATTGGCATGGATAGAGAATTGACTAATGGGCAGGAAACAGCAAGTGGGGAAAAAAAGGTTCTTTTCAGGTTTGCGACCACTGACCAGTGGAGTTCCACAGGGATAATTGCTGGGACCTCAACTGTTGACAATATATATTAATGACTTGGAGGAACAAAGTAAATATTCTGTAACCAAATTTACAGATGACACAAAAATAAGGGGAAAGGCAAGTTGCAAGAGGGATAAAGTTTGCAAAAAGATATTGATAGGTTAATTAAGTGGGAAAAAAGTTGACAATGAAGTATAATGTGTGAAAGGTTATCGTTTTTAGACCTTATGTTGAAATTAGTTTGTTTTCCACTAAGTACTGAAGGGGTTAAAACACTTCTTTATTATTCTGTATTATACACACAAGCTGTTTAGGTGTAACTGCAGAAAGCATGCCCAAGGACACATTTCACTGGTGATGGGGCCCAGGGAGAAGTTAAGCCACAGATGGTCTATCTCAAGAATAACAAGGAATTATGCATGATCTTTTCACCATTTTTGTAGTGGTGTCAAGTTATCTGGGGAATAGGCATTATACTCAGACAGGATAGGTGATTGACAGCCACATTCTTGCTAATGGGTAGCCGGTGATAAATATTGGGAGAAAGCATTTATGTGTCTTTATACTGATTGGATGTTGTAATTAAATAGGCATGCACCTGTGATAATTAGTTAGTCATTCTCATATACTATGCATGATGTAACCTTAATCGATAGTCATGATTGGACATAGATAACTAGTAACAAATGATTGGTATATGTTAATTACTTGTAACCAAATCTGAAGTATAACTGTCTGTATAATTCTTGAATCTGGACTCTCTGGGATCCCAACTTGGAATAAGCCCATGCTATAGCATTGTCATAAATGCCTAGTTTATAACTCCAAGAGTCTTTGTCCAGAGTCTCATAAGCGGGAGAGTGAAATACATGGAAATCAAATAGCTGTACATTTCCCACAACTCACCTGATGAAGGAGCTACGCCCCGACAGCTAGTGATTCAAAACAAACCTGTTGGACTTTAAACTGTTGTTGTAAGACTTATTACTGTGCCCAAGCCGGCATTTCCACATATATTGTGAAAAGCTGGGGTATCAACACCAATTCCTGAGGTACCACACTAGTCACTGCCTACCATTCGGAAAAGCACCTGTTTATTCCTACTCTTTGTTCCCTGTCTGCCAACCACTTTTCTATCCATCTCAATACACTACCCCCAATCCCATGCCCTTTAATTTTACATGCTAATCTCTTACATGTGACTTTGTCGAAAGCCTTCTTAAAGTCCAAGCCCAAAAGTCATGTATCATTGAAAAATAAAGTTCATTACCCAAGAGTCCTAAAGGTGAATTTCACAGGTTGGCTGACCGAAAAATCTGTGGTCAGCCTGCTCACTAAAAACCTGACTGCTCCACAGTGATATCACATTGGAGGCAGCCTTAATTGAGTCAGAATTAGGATGTAAAGGCTGATTTCCCCTTCCCATACCTTGGTAGCCATCTCTCTCAAAAGGCCACTATTGATGAGGAGATCCAACAGTGGATCAGTTGCACCAACTCAGCCTTCTACAAATTACGGCAATGAGTGTTTGACAACATTACATAAGTCAACAAACTTCTGAGTGTACAGAGCAGCTGTCATTCCCAAGCTATTTTGCTGCAGTGAGACCTGGACTGTATATAATAATCTTTATTATTGTCACAAGTAGTATCATAGGAACATAGGAATTAGGAATAGAAGTAGGCAATTTAGCCCTTTGAGCCTGCTCCACCATTCAATCAGATCATGGCTGATCTCTTCCTGGTCTCAAATCCACCTCCCTACCTGTTGCCCATATTCCTTTAACTTGTTTTTTAAAATCAGAAATATATCTGTATCCTTCTTGAAACCATTTAATGACTCAGATTCTATGTGGGGACTCTTGACTACAGCGGTGGATGGGGTTAGATTTTAGTGCGATCTTTTGTTAAACCAGCATAAAAATCAGGAAAAGTTTGCACTGAACTTACTTGCACTAAAGCTCTGCTGTCCTTTGCATGGGTAATGCTGATTATGGGTGAATTGTGCCAACAATATCAATGCAACCAATTGGAAACTCAACCCCTTGTTATGCCTCAGGTGGGCCCACCCCTTCGAGCCACACAGTCTAATTGTGTTTATCTGAGGGAACTTTGCAAATGGGAACCTACTTTCAAATTTGCAGCTTCAAGCAAAATAAAACCAAACAAAGCTTTTTTTTTCCTAACAGTACTTGTTGCACTTTGAGGTACGATGGGGGGGGGGGGGGGGGGGTGCACGCAGTTACATAGTGGTTAGCACAGTTGCTTCACAGCTCCAGGGTCCCAGATGCGATTCTCAACTTGGGTCACGGTCTGGGTGGAGTTTGCAATGTCTCCCCGTGTCTGCGTGGGTTTCCTCCGGGTGCTCTGGTTTCCTCCCACAGTCCAAAGATGTGCAGGTTAGGTGGATTGGCCATGCTAAATTGCCCTCAGTGTCCAAAAAGGTTGGTGGGGGTTACTGGGTTACGGGGATAGGGTGGAGCTGTGGGCTTAGGTAGGGTGCTCTTTTCAAGGGCCGGTGCAGACTTGATGGGCTGAATGGCCTCCTTCTGCACTGTAAATTCTATGATCCTGCTAGACTTGGTTTGGTGGGTTGATTGGGGTGAAGGGACAAAAGGGGGTAACACTGATTTACGCACTTAACCTTTCAGGTCATACTTGGGTCTTGAGTAAAGGTGAATATAATTACAGCTTGGCATGGCTGTCAGATTTGGACTCTGAGAGTAAAATACAAACAGGTTTAATTATACCTCTTCACTGTGTGGGGAGGAATCAGCACAATGGTTGTTGCTGCGATACTAAAGTCCAACCTTCCCACTGCAACTCGGCCTGTTCCAGACTTGCCGGTTCCTAAGCAACTGAGATTCCACAAGCGCTTTTTCCAGATTTTCCTTTCACCGGTTCACTCTGCCGTCCAAAACCCGAGAACAGCCCCTTTCATTCCCGCAATAAAGGAAAATAATCTTTCTTCTGTTTTTGTTTTAATTGGCTCTTTTCCAGTCAGGCTATCCGGATACAAAGTTTACATTACCACGGTTTCCAAGGCCAGCCAGTAAGGAAGTGTGACTTAAAGGACGCAGACAGTGAGTTGGCTGCAGTCTTTCAGTAAGTTTCTCTTCAGGCTCATCTTTGACTTCTAGTCAGCGCAGTGGAGGAATGGCCGAGGACGGGGAAGGTCTCGTTGGGGACAAGCTTCGTCCCCCAGAGGACACGCCAGGAGACAACGAGTTAAATAAACCGCAATCAGCTAAACTTGACAGCGAGCTTTCACCTCCACTCATCTCCATCAACCGCAGTGGTGGTAATGGTGAGTCCAAGCTCCTCATACCAATTGTTCATAGCCACAGCGTTCACAAGATAGCGAACTTCCACGGTCACTGAAGCAGTAAACTTACCCTAGGCATGACTAGGGGTACATTTTCATAGTAACTTCATTGCAGTGTTAATGTAAGCCTACTTGTGACACCAGTAAAGATTATTATTATTACAAGAAGAATCAGTTAACTGAAGTATTAAGTTATGAGGTTGAGAATAAAGAGCAAAATCATTTGTTTGTGGTGAAATATTCTTAAGATCCATGTGCACAGGGTAACAAAATGTTCAGGCCACCAGAATCTCGAGTGACTGAGAAACAGCCTGGGCAGGATCCACCCAAAGTGTCCGCAAGATTCCCGGCAGCACTGCCAACAAAAAGGATCCATAACAGATAGTTTAAAATTCTGTTATCAAATTCTCCAACAGGTGGATTCACAACCATACCTGGGAGTTCATCTTGAAAACAATCTTCAGTGGGGATTTCACATCCAGCAGATAAAGCAAACAGGGTTCTAGAATTTCTGAGGGGGAATCTTTGATATTGCAACAAAAGTATCAGAGTTATAGCTTCCCAAACATTTGTTTGACTGATCCTGAGTGTACAGGTTGTGTGTGGGTTCCTTCAATAGTGAGGGATATAAGGGACCAAAAGACATGTTGCGTGATTCATAGCAACATTCCACTTCAGAGCAGCAGACCAGGCTCTTCCAGCCTGCTGATCCTGGTGGATCTGGTTGTGGTCTAACTCCAGATCCCGTAACAGCCTCCCCGAACAGGCGCCGGAATGTGGCGACTAGGGGCTTTTCACAGTAACTTCATTTGAAGCCTACCTGTGACAATAAGCGATCTTCTTCACTTTACTGTCTGCCCCCATAACCCTTGACTCCCTTGTCTATCAAAAATCTGTCTTAGCCTTGAATAAATTCGATGATCCAGCCCCCATTACTTTCTGGGGAAGAGAATCCCATAGATTAACGACCACCTGAGAGGAAACATTTCTCCGTATATTCACCTTAAAAGGGCGACGCCTTACCATTAAACTGTGTCACCTAGTTCTAGTCTTCCTAGTTCTAGTCTTCCCCACAAGTGGAAACATCCTCCCAATATCCACCCTATCAAGTCCCCTCAGGATCTTATCTGTTTCAATTAGATCACCTCACTCTTCTATACTCCAATCGGTATAGGCCCAACCTGTTCAACCTTTTCTCAGAAGGGAATCTCTTCATCCCAAGAATATATTGGTAAAATATTCTCTGGACCTCTTCTAACTCAATTTTTCAAATAAGGAGACTAAAACTGTATAAAGTATCTCAATGTGGTCTCACCAAGGCCCTATGCCACTGCAGTAAAACTTCTCTACATTTATATTCCATTCCTCTTGCTAACATTCCATTGCTTTCCTAATCACTTGCTATACCTGCATGCTAACTTGATATACCAGGACACCCAGATCCCTCTGTAATGCTGATTTTTGGGATCTCTCTTTATTTAAATAGTATACTGCTTTTCAATTCTTCCTGCCAAAGTGGTCAAGTTCACATTTTCACACTTTCTCCCATTTCCCATACTGCATGATATCAGTATGGGAAATACACCAGTGTTACATCCTTGATCACTGTGCCGCCCGCCACCTCTGCTGGGTCTGTCCTGCCGGTGAGACAGGACATACCCAGGAGTGGTGATAGCGCTGTCTGGGATATTGGCTGTAAGGTATGATTCTGTGAGTGTGACTATGTCAGGCTGTTGCACAACTAGTCTGTGAGACAGCTCTCCCAACTTTGGCACAAGCCCCCAGATGTTAGGAAGGAGGACTTTGCAGGGTTGGCAGGGCTGGGTTTGTGGTGCCTGGCTCGATGCCGGATGGTCCGTCTGGTTTCATTCCTTTTTTGTGTTTTCTAGCAGTTGAATAGAACTGAGTGGCTTGCTCGGCCATTTCAGAGGGCATTTAAGAGTCAACCTCATTGATGTGGGCTTGGAAAGCTACCAAAGGAAGTAGTCATAGCCCCAACAATTGAAATTGATCCATCTTTAAATCATTCCATTTAAACATTTTCATTATCAGGACTACCATTTCAGCAAGTCATGGCTGGTTTAGCGAATACCACCAACTATGGATATTAGTCTGTGACATTGGCACAACTAAAGTAGAAGAGGCACAGCCATTTAACATTCTAAGCAGGTTAATTGGCTGGAGATGGGTATTCTGCTCCTCAGGCGGAAGCCCTATCTCAAAGAGCTGTTAGGAAATCTTATTGGCTCACAGTTCTTTAAGCCCAGCAACACCAGCGGCAGTAGTGACCAGGACTGGCACCGCAAGCATTCCCTATAGCTTTAATTCAGGGCCAAGAAAATGTGGGGAATACCAGGGAGGGAAGGTGAGGAGAGGGGTGGGATGGGGTTGGGGAAGGGAGCACCTGTGGGGGAAGACCTTGGGGACAGGTTACTCAATGTCAAGGAAGGAGAACCCCCCACCCTTCCTGATGAGGCTTGAGCAGGGTACACGCATTGTTTTGAAGGCCCGCATGTAAAATGTGAGATGCACCACAAGTGGAATTAGGTTCCGCTCCCTCAATGTTCAGCTGGTGTGCGACCATACACAACACACTGTAGAGGTCATTGCCACCTACCTGATAGCAGTCATGATACTTTCTGCATCAGTTCACTGTACCATCACCATTTGAACTACCACAAATGGGTGGTCATTTAGTCACGAGAGCTCTGCATTGACCATTTGACTCATGTCTCCTGTGCACCACCCTCACATACACTTTGGCAGCATGCATATGACAAGAGCCATGCCGCCACACAAATGTAATTTAGCAGACCATTGGGGTGCTTAAACAACACTTGAGCTGCTTGGGCTACTCTGGAGGAGTCCTGCAGTACTCTTAGAACATGTGTCAAGATGTTCTGCTGTATCCTGCAAATCCTTGTCATTATGAGGGCACCTCTTTTACCACCAAGTGTACATATAAGAGCAGTTTGGGAGGAGAAGTAGTAGGAGTAGGAAGAAGAGAGGAGACAACCAAGCAGCACCTTTCTGTTCCGAGCTGTCTGTGATCAACTCATCTGTTTGCAATAGCAGTGAACACAACTCCAATTCCTCATTCAGTAACTGACTCACACCTCACCTTCTCTTTGATACAGGATACTACAATCCTCTGGCCACATTTTAAAAATAAATATGACTATAAATGCAAACATTCCAAACCAATTTTATCAATCAATCTATCCAATATTCTATTCAAAGGTCAACTATTCACCCTTGGCATTCTCTTGAAGGCTGTCTCCTGTATTTCTTTGCTGATTCTAATACGCCTGTGCAATTCAACCCAGTGGTCGCACATGTCCGATTAAGGCTGCTGATGTTTGGAGTTGAAGAGATTGTGGGATGATCTTATGCAGCTCTTCTCTCAAAGGCTTGGCTTGGACTCCGGCACCTCTGCATGGGCAGCAGCAGTCTGGGCTGGCTGGGTTTCAGGCAATAGCATGGGCACAGGTAGAAAGGCAGTAGTGGGAGGAAGAATATCATCTTCAAACTTATGGCAGTGTTGTCAGGGGCTGAAGTGAAGCTATGCATGTGAAGTATGAGTTATGATTGGTGGAGATTGTTGGTTGGTGGGTGAAGTGGGGGCGGTGAATTGAGCAGTTGTGTAATTCCAGTGTTAAATTGGTGGGATTATGGAAGTTGAAGATATAATCACTGACCTTGATCGCTTATGTGAGGTTGATTAAACTTGATTGAACTGCATCCAGGTCTTCGTAACTGCACTGCTGGCATTGACCATGATTGTTACTTGTTCCCACTCCCTTCACAGTATCTCCCTGGAGGGCCAGCTAGACCTTTATGGATAGAGAACTTCTCTCCTGTTTACCTCTTACATTAAGGCCTCCAATGTTGCTTTGGAGAACCTTGCAGCCCACCCTCTCCCCTCTTATTACCACAGTTACTCTAGTTGTAGGTTATGTACATTTCCCCAGAAACCTCAGCACTTGCTCTAATCAAAATGCACTTTTCCTTTAAGAGATGCAGGTTAGCTTGACCTCTTTCTGGCCTCTCACAATTTTTCACCCCCTGCCCAGACATGCAGTCTTTCAACAATATGCTTTCTGTTTACTGCATGCTGCATTCATGTAAATGAGTAGACAGTAGAAGCAGCAGTTTTTGAGTTGCATTTGAAGCAACGGACAAAGGTTAATCATCCATCTTGATCTCTGTAACCAATTCTGGGCTTAATCAAATGCCACAACTTCATATTTCCTTATGGTCTGGTGTAGATGGAAGAAGCAAACAGCACAAAGTTCCCAGTTAAATAACATGGGGGGAGTGGGTGAGAGAAGTTAGATGAGATCACAAACAACAAGCAAGTTTCAGGGATTCACAAACATTTAGCAGGGAGTTTCTGGGACAACTGCTGATGTAAAGTGTTGATAAATAGTACAGATATAGTGATTTGATTCCCTATTTTTGAGCTGTATCGTGTACACCAAAAGTTGCTTGGTAGTCCAGAACTTGAATATAGCCCATAACATTTGTTGTGGAAATTATAATAAAGACAAATTCTTCGAGGTTCGATTAAGGAAATTTATTTGACACAAATATTTGCAGAGAGGGGAGTGGTCTGGCTGCATAGCCATTCCACAGCACTCTGAGTTATACACTTAAAAACCATTCTACTTATAGTGTGAAATAAACAACTTTGAAGAGATAAACCTTGGGAACATACTCAAGAGGAAATATGAATGTTTTGCCCTTGGTTTGAAAACAATTTGAGTATGCATTTTGTTGTCGTTCGGAAGAACAACTTATTAACATAATAAGGTTGAATCCAAAATACTAAGCAATATTTTGTTTACGTTACCTGACCTACTTATTTTTGTTCAAAAGCAGTGTTAAACTATAGTCAAGCATTCCCAGCATGCTTTAGCAAGTGCCTTTCTTATAAAATATAGCCACGCAGCTAAATAAAATGAATACCGTTAAGCGGACAATTAATTTGCACACTTCTACAACTTCTACAACATCCAACCTTTGGAGGGCTGTATTTGGGAGGTACTCCAGAGGATGCACTGCAGGATCCCCCCGCATCTTCCCATCCAAGGACTGCACAGGAATTGCCCAGAAAATTCGAGCATCCAATAGGCAATTACCCTGCACTAGAATCCATGTGTTCTTTGTGTTGCTAAATTCAGGATGGTTTGGGTAGTGTTCACAAAGACCACAAAATAGCTTGAACTTGAACAAAGCTATAAATTTATTAATACTACTAATTTGGATTTGACACGTACTCCTAAAGAATACACAGTTTATTAACATTTAAACTACACTCATCTACAACTGATCTTTATACTGGTATAAATTATGATCTGCTCTTACTCACACTATCTGTACTTCTGACTCTCTCTAGCTTACCCCTGCACACACACTCCCACAAGGCTTAGCAGCAATGCCTTATATACTTGTAACTGTAACTCCCTCTAGTGGCGACTCTAGATATTTCATTAACTCTTGCAGTTCTTACATTTATAATAATACCACAATCAGCACCCTAGACATAATCGGGGGCAGGACCCCCCCCCCCCCCCCCCCTCCCTTGCCCAACAGGTCCACGTACTTCCTATAGAATTCCACCGGGAACCTATCTGGCTGCGGTGCCTTCCCCGCCTACATACTCCCCAGTCCCTTGACCAGTTCCTCCAACCCAACCGGCACCCCTAGCCCCGCCACCTGCCCCTCTTCTACCCTCGGGAACCTCAGCCGGTCCAGAAAGCGACCCATTCCCCCCCTCCTCCGATGGGGGCTCAGACCGATACAGTCCGGTAGCACAAGTGATGAGCACTGTGGCTTCACTGCGCCTGGGTCCCAGGTTCGATTCCCTGCTGGGTCACTGTCTGTCAGGAGTCTGCATGTTCTCCTCGTGTCTGCGTGGGTTTCCTCCGGGTGCTCCGGTTTCCTCCCACAGTCCAAAGATGTGCAGGTTAGGTGGATTGGCCATGATTAATTGCACTTAGTGACCAAAAAAGGTTAGGAGGGGTTATTGGGTTTTGGGGATAGGGTGGAAGAGACGTCTTAAATGGGTCGGTGCAGACTCAATGGGCCAAGTGGCCTCCTTCTGCACTGTATGTTCTATGTCAGTCCCTCGTAAAAGTCCCCATTAATACACACTGCACTTCGCAACGTGCTCCCCCCTCCATCCCTAAGTCCCCCGATCTCCTTCGCTGCCTCCCGCTTCCGAAGCTGGTGTGCCAGCATCTGGCTAGCCTTCTCTCTGTACTCGTACACCGCCCCTTGCGTCTTCCTCCACTGCACCTCCACCTTCCTGGTGGTCAACAGGTCAAACTCGGCCTGGAGGCTCCGTCGCTCCTTGAGTAGTCCCTCCCTCCCTTACCATCTCCCCCACTAGCCTCTCCCTCACCCTCCTTTCCTTCCCCTCTCTGTGGACCCTAATGGAGATCAACTCGCCCCTGATCACCGCCTTCTGCGCCTCCCAGACCATCCCTACCTGCACCTCCCCATTATCATTGGCCTCCAGGTACCTTTCTGTACACCCCCGAACCCGCCCGCTCACATCCTCATCCGCCAACAACCCCACCTCCAAGCGCCACAGCGGGCGCTGGTCCCCCTCCTCCCCCAGCTCGAGGTCCACCCAATGCGGGGCATGGTCAGAGATGGCGATCGCCGAATACTCCGTGTCCTCCACCCTCGGAATCAGCGCCCTTCTCATTACAAAAAAGTCAATCCGAGAGTAGGCATTATGAACATGAGAGAAGAATGAGAATTCCCTGGCCCCCCGCCTCGCAAACCTCCACGGATCCACTTCTCCCATCTGGTCCATAAACCCCCTCAGCACCTTAGCTGCCGCCGGCCTCCTGCCCGTCCTAGACCTAGAGTGATCCAATGCTGGATCCAGCACCGTGTTAAAGTCCCCCCCCCCCCCATTATTAAGCCCCCTGTCTCCAAGTCCGGGATCCAGCCCAACATGCGCCGCATGAACCCCGCATCGTCCCAATTTGGGGCGTATACATTTACCAAGACCACCCCTTGCAGCTTACCACTCACCATCACATACCTACCTCCATTGTCTGCCACGATGCTCAACGCCTCAAACGACACCCGCTTCCCACCAAAATCGCCACCCCCCGATTTTTTGCATCCAACCCCAAATGGAATACGTCCCTACCCACCCCTTTCTTAACCTTACCTAATCTGCCACCCGCAGATGCGTTTCCTGGAGCATGACCACATCTGCCTTCAGCCGCTTCAGGTGCGCGAACACACGGGCCCGTTTGACCGGCCCGTTCAGGCCTCTTACATTCCAGGTTATCAGCCGGATCAGGGGGCTGCCCTGCCACCCTCCCCACCCCCCCTCCCCCGCCGATTATCCATAACCCTTTCCAGGCCAGCCACGTGCCCCCTGCACTTCCCGTTTCCCCCCAGCAGCAGACCCCCGCCCCGACCTCCTCTACAAACTGCAGCTCCCCCTTGGCCATTCCAGCAGCAACCCGGTCCCCCCCCCCCCCCCCCCCCCCACCCCCACTCCCCTCCAGTTAGGTCTCCCCCTAACAGCATTGCTCCCCTCTTGCACTCCCGTGAGTCAGCCGACTCCCGCTGACACCGGTCACTCCCGCCACTCCATCGACCCCCACAGTGTGGGTGTCTCCCCTCCCCCCTCCTGTCCGTCACAAATACTTTTGACCATCAAATGTTTTCCATGTGCCTGCGCTAAGTGTGATTGCAGCATATTCCACCGATGCATGGAAACAAAGAAAAAAGGCATACAGGTTTTGAACAAAGTCAAAAAATTTATGGCTGCTTCACACAATTCAGTTTTGCATTGCACATTAAATTCAACGAGTGACTGGAACATGGGATGAATAATGCACAGGGTCGTGCATTGTTCAGTCTTGCTTGTAGACTTGAATATTTTTCTGCCATATTTGAGGCATTATCGAAGCTCATGTTGATTGATGTCCAAACCTAAAATTGCAATGATTTACAAAACAGTTATCTTCAGGCACTCAGAAGTGTGGGATTGCAGCTGGACAAAGCAGAGGAATCACTGCAACTTCACCATCACTGATTGGTCACATAATTTAAAATTAATGTTAATTGGTTCACATAACTCATATCTGGTATTGAATCAACTAATGTAGAATAGTATTTTGCATCTTTGACTTTATTAGTGAAGTGATTTCAGAACCGCTTTGCCATTATAATGATGAAGTAATTGTAGGTTCTCTGCGTTAAAAAGTTGGTCATCCTTGAGCCACAAGTGCGCCAGTTTCCTCGCACAAATCTCGAAAGACGGCTTGTTCGGTGAATTGGACATTCCGAACTCTTCCTCAGTGTACCCAAACAGGTGCCAGAGTGTGGCGACTAGAGGATTTTCACAGTAACTTAATTGCAATGTTAATGTAAGTTTACTTGTGACACAAATAAAGATCAAATGCTCTTTGAGAAGCTCGTCAAATTCTCTGAGATATTCAAGACAAACTAAAAGTTTATCTCTTCGACTTGACACTGATGACTTATCATGTCCTCTTAAAGGCAACCCCAAGGAAGAAAGTAGTTTGACTGTGACAACAACATGTCCCAGCATTTTCCTTCAGTAAGAACACTCCTTTTAAAACTGAGCCGATAATGCAGAATCAATTCTTCCAGATAATTTACATCTTTGAATGAACACACACATATCTTTAATACGACTTTTGTAAATTTCATGATCAATAATATCTCTTCCATCATTTCTCCAGTTAGAGTACCCATTGTATTACGGGCCAGGGTTCAGAGAACCCCAAAGTGTATCATGGAGTTCACCTCACCCACAACTTTTAATAGATTATGGTTATGGGGAGCACAAGGGCCCACTCTACAGGTGGTGCAACAGAGATCTAAAGTACTTTTAAAACAAAACAATGTTTATTATATGAATCCAGTTAACATTTTATAAACACACAGTAAACATCTTAGCAAATATCAACTCAAATACTTCCCCCAAAGAATACAGTACTCTATAAGTAACCCTTAATCTTTCCTAGCAACATCCATAAGCCAAATACACTCTTTAACAAAGACAGCAGGTTTAAATTATCTACTGAGAGCAGTTATCACTTTTAAATTAGCAAGTGATCTGAAGACATTCTTTACATGCAGAGAGAGATCAAAATTACACCTTGTTTGGCTGGATGCAACTCCAACTCTGAAAACGAAACTAAAGTAAAAGCAGACAGGTAGCCCCGCTCCACCCACATTCTGACATCACTGCAGATATTTGATAAACACCCACTTCTTAAAGGTACATCCAATACAGCTATTTGATAAACACCCATTCCTTAAAGGTACTCTCACATGCCACCTCCCCCCCAAGAAAAAAGAAACATCATCTTAAAGGTGGCTTCATTTTTCGCCTTTTCACTTTCCTTTAAGAAATATTGACAGTGAATATACGTTTTTTTTTTAACAAAACAAAACGCGCAAACATTTACAATAACATAGTCAATTTTAGTTCTTCTTCCTCCACCGAGCCTGCTTCTTTTCATCACATTCGTGACAAAGCATCGGCTATCACATTTTCTCGTCCTGTCACATGTATTATTTTTAAATGAAATGGCTGTAACAATAAACTCCAGCGAAACATTATATTCCGGAATCTCTGCAAAAACGTCAATGTATTATGATCAATATATATAGATGTGTCAGATGGATTGCTCGTCACATAAATGTGAAAATGTTGCAAAGCCAGCACCAAGCTCAAAGTCTCCTTCTCAATCGTTGAATACTTCTCCTGGTGCTTATTTAATTTCTTCGAAAAATAATCAATTGGCCGCTCTAGTCTTTCGATGTCGTCTTGTAGAAGCACCGCACCTATGCCCACATCACTCACATCAACAGCTACTTTGAATGGTTTTGTATAATTTGGGATGGCTAACAAAGGAGCAGTGGTTAACACAGCCTTCAGGCAGTCAAATGCCTGTTGACACTCCGCTGTTCACTTAAATTTGCTACACTTCTTTGGATTGGATTGGATTGGATTGGATTTGTTTATTGTCACGTGTACCGAGGTACAGTGAAAAGTATTTTTCTGCGAGCAGCTCAACAGATCATTAAGTACATGAGAAGAAAAGGGAATAAAAGAAAATACATAATAGGGCAACACAAGGTACACAATGTAGCTACATAAGCACTGGCATCGGATGAAGCATACAGGGTGTAGTGTTAATGAAGTCAGTCCATAAGAGGGTCATTTAGGAGTCTGGTGACAGTGGGGAAGAAGCTGTTTTTGAGTCTTTGTGTGTGTTCTCAGACTTCTGTATCTCCTGCCCGATGGAAGAAGTTGGAAGAGTGAGTAAGCCGGGTGGGAGGGATCTTTGATTATACTGCCCACTTTCCCCAGGCAGCGGGAGGTGTAGATGGAGTCAATGGATGGGAGGCAGGTTCGTGTGATGGACTGGGCGGTGTTCACGACTCTCTGAAGTTTCTTGCGGTCCTGGGCCACGCAGTTGCCATACCAGGCTGTGATGCAGCCTGATAGGATGCTTTCTATGGTGCATCTGTAAAAGTTGGTAAGAGTCAATGTGGACATGCCGAATTTCCTTAGTTTCCTGAGGAAGTATAGGCGCTGTTGTGCTTTCTTGGTGGTAGCGTCGACGTGGGTGGACCAGGACAGATTTTTGGAGATGTGCACCCCTAGGAATTTGAAACTGCTAACCATCTCCACCTCGGCTCCGTTGATGCTGACAGGGGTGTGTACAGTACTTTGCTTCCTGAAGTCAATTACCAGCTCTTTAGTTTTGCTGGCATTGAGGGAGAGATTGTTGTCGCTACACCACTCCACTAGATTCTCTATCTCCCTCCTGTATTCGGACTCATCGTTATTCGAGATCTGGCCCACTGTGGTCGTATCGTCAGCAAACTTGTAGATGGAGTGGGAACCAAGTTTTGCCACGCAGTCTTGTGTGTACAGGAAGTAGAGTAGGGGGCTAAGTACGGAGCCTTGCGGGGCGCCGGTGTTGAGGACTATTGTGGAGGAGGTGTTGTTGTTCATTCTTACTGATTGTGGTCTGTTGGTCAGAAAATCGAGGATACAGCTGCAGAGTGGGGAGCCAAGTCCTAGGTTTTGGAGCTTTGATATGAGCTTGGCTGGGATTATGGTGTTGAAGGCGGAGCTGTAGTCAATAAATAGGAGTCTAATGTAGGAGTCCTTGTTTTCGAGATGCTCTAGGGATAAGTGTAGGGCCAGGGGAATGGTGTCTGATGTGGACCGGTTGCAGCGGTATGTGAATTGCAGTGGATCAAGGCGTTCTGGGAGTATGGAGGTGATGCGCTTCATGATCAGCCTCTCGAAGCACTTCATTATGACTGACGTCAGGGCCACTGGTCGGTGGTCATTGAGGCACGTTGCCTGGTTCTTCTTTGGTACCGGTATGATGGTGGTCTTCTTGAAGCAGGTGGGGACCTCGGAGTGGACAGGTTTAGGAGGTCCGTCAGTAGAGCAAACACACTGCTAAAGTTCGGCACAAATTTCTGGTAAAATCCACTCATGCCAAGAAATCACATTATTTCCCTTCATGTCGAGGGTACTGGAAACTCCCCAATAACTTTTTTTTTCACATCCCGTGGGACCATTCGACCCTATTCGATTTTATAGCAAAGGAAAGTGACTTGGGCTTTTCCAAATTCACTTTTAGCTAGGTTTACCACCAAACCTGCCTCCTGAAGTCGATCGAATAACTCCATCAGATGCTTTAAATGTTCCTTCCATGTCTGACTGAAAATTATCAGATCGTCAAGGTACAATTGGGTAATCCTGAAACAAATTTGTTAGTTAACCGTTGAATTGTGTCTGGGGCATTTTTCATGCCAAATGGCATACCTTTGAATTAGTATATACCATCAGTCACAAAAACTAAAATCTCCTTCACCCTTTCTGATAAAAGTACCTGCCAGTAACCTTTAAGTAAATCCAGTTTGGAAATAAAAGCTGATTGCCCCATCATCTCAATGCAATCCTCCAAACGTGGGATAGGGTAAAAGTCCATTCTTGTCACTGCATTCACCTTTCTATAGTCCACACACAACCGTTGGGTGCCATCAGGTTTTGGTACCATCACTATGGGTGAGCTCCATTGGCTGCAACCCACTTCGATTATGCCTGTTTTAAGCATACTTTCAATTTCCTTGTTAACCTGTGCCAATTTTAAAGGGGTAAGTCTAAATGGATGTTGTTTAATTGGAACAGCATTTCCCACATCTACATCATGTATAGACATTTTAGTGCTTCCCAATTTATCTCCACAAACTTGCTCACGTGATATCAATAACTCTTTCAGGTCAGTTTGTTTTTCCTCTGGAAGTAACTCAACAATTTATCCCAATTTTTAAGAACATCCTTGGTTTCCAATTTCATTTGAGGGATGTCAAATTCAAAGTCATCTGGATTTGGTTCTTCACTTTGACTTAGAATCATTAAAACCTCCTCCTTTTGATCTCCTTTCCTTTCAAAGTACCTTTTAGGCATATTCACATGACACACTCGCTGAGTTTTCCTTCTATCTGGCGTTCTTACCACAAAATTCACGTCACTTAATTTCCTTTCAATCTGATAAGGTCCACAAAACCATGCTTTTAAAGGTTCACCTACCACTGGTAACAATACTAAAACTTTATCTCCACTGGCAAAACTACGAACTTTTGCTTTCTTGTCCGCTACCCGTTTCATCACATTTTGTGCAACTTTTAAATGTTGTCTACCCAATTCCCCAGATCTATTTAATCGTTCCCTAAAATTTGACACGTAATCCAATAATGTAAGTTCTGACTGCTCACTCACCAATTTTTCCTTAATCAATTTAAGTGGTTCTCTTACCTCATGACCAAAACTTAGTTCAAAAGGACTGAATTTGGTTGACTCATTAGGTGCATCCTTAATTACAAACAGTACGAATGCAGTTCCTTTATCCAAATCCTCTGGATAATTGTGACAATAAGCCCTAAACATTGTCTTTAATGTCTGATGACATCTTTCTAACGCTCCCTGCAAGTCTGGATGGTATGCAGTTGATTTAAAATGATTTATTCCTCAGCTATCCATAACTTCTTTGAATAACCTGGAGGTAAAATTTGATCCTTGATCCGATTGTATTTCTGTGGGTAGTCCATATCTAGTAAAGAATTTAAGTAACTCCTCCACAATCTTTTTAGCTGTAATATTATGTACTGGAATGGCCTCTGGAAACCTAGTGGACACATCCATTATAGTCAAAAGATATTGATTCCCACTTTTCGTTTTAGGAAGCAGTTCTATGCAATCAATTAAGACCCTTGTAAAAGATTCCTCAAGCTCTAGAATGGGTATTAAGGGTGCTGGTTTTATCACTGCTTGAGGTATCCCTATCACTTGACATGTGTGACATGATCGACAAAATTTAACTACATCTTTATGTAGCCAGGCCAATAAAAATGTTTTTGGATTTCAACTTGAGTTTTCCTTACTCCCAAATGACCTCCCACTGGTACCTGATGTGCAACTTGCAACACCTCCTTTCTATACCCTACCGGCAATACTACTTGATGAACTTCTGCCCACTTTTCATCCACCTGCATATGTAAACGTCTCCATTTTCTCATCAAGACATCATTTTTACGGTAATAACACTTTGGCATACACTCAGATTCCTCTTCCGTGTATGCTTTCTGATACACCTGTTTTATTTCTATATCTTTCTGTTGTAACTCCGCCAATTTTCCTGAACTAAAAATATCGCCTCATCCTCCACCTGTTCTGTTCTTTTCCAACCATCTGATCAAAATTAATTTCTTATAATTGAACTTCAACTTTATCTTCACTCTTTGATTTCTCCTCTTGTCTTTACCTGTGACTTTGCGACCTTGTTACTACACAATTCGGAAAAATCCCAGGATATTCGTCCTTCAACACTTCAGTTGTCTGATTTTCCACTGGCTTATCAACCATAGTAGGCATCACTCCCACCTGCGATCCAGCTATATCTTTACCCAAGATAAACTGTATTCCTGGACAAGATAGTTTCTCTATTACTCCTACTACCACTTCACCATTCTTGACTGGACTTTCCAATCTTGCCTTCTATAATGGAACACTACTCTTCTCACCCTGAATTCCACATATTACCACCTTTTCTGGCAATATTCTTCCCAAACTACATAACTCCTCATCTCTTACCATTAAAGATTGACTAGCTCCCGTATCTCTTAAAATTGTGACTTCTTTACCTGCTCCTTCTGGCATGCATGAGTAAACTTTACCCACACAAGTAAATTATTTAAAGAGATCTGGCACCTTATCAATCACCTCTTGATCAGGCTGTACAATCTTTTGCACCTCCTTTGCTTCACTTGGGCTTTCCTTTACCACTTTAACAAATCCCACTGTCTTATCCTATTTTACCACATCAGCCTTTCCCGTGCTTTTCTTCAACCACCGACACTATGACTTTACATGGCCTAGTTTATTACAGTGAAAACATTTGAAACTTTTTATTTCTCGTCCACCCTCCTGGATGTCTTTTTTAATCGAAGGCACACTCTCCTTATTATCTCCCATCAGATCTCCTTTACCTCTCCCACTTGAGTATTTCTCTTTTCCCCAGTTTCTATCCCTCACAGGCTGAAACTGATGTCGGAAACCAAGCTTTGATTTATGAACTTATTCATAATCATCTGCCATTTCTGCTGCTAACCTCGCAGCTTTAACCCTCTGCATGAGTTCTCACTAGATCAGGAATTGAATATTTAAACTCCTCCAAAAGTATAATTTCTCTACGAGCTTCATACGGTTGGTCTATTTTCAAAGCCCTTATCCACTTATCAAAGTTACTCTGTTTGATCCTTTCAAACTCCATGTATGTTTGACCAGGTTCTTTTCTTTAATTTCTAAACCTTTGTCTGTGGGCTTCAGGCACTAGTTCATATGCACCCAAGATGGATTTTTTTCACCCCCTCATACGTCCCAGGTACCTCCTCTGGTAGTGATGCAAACACTTCACTAGCCCTACCTACCAGCTTTGTTTGAATCAGTAATACCCACATGTCCGGTGGCCATTTCATTTGTTTAGCCACCTTCTCAAATGAAATGAAAAAGGCTTCTACCTCCTTCTCATCAAACCTTGACAATGCTTGGACATATTTAAATAGATCCCCACCTAGCCTTCAACTATGACACTTTCTCTTTATCCTCATCACTATCCTCCAACTGTACGTTTCCCTTTATATCCGCCAATTTTAAATGACTGTCAGGTTTCATGGCCATTTTCTGAATTTCAAACTCTCTGTTTCCCTTTCCTCCCTTTCTCTTTCTTTGTTTCTTTCTTCTCTCTCCTTTTCCTTTTCCCTGATCTGTATCTCACCTTCTCTCTTTTTCTCTTTCCTCTCTCTCTTTTTTTTTGTTCTGCTAGGACTATTCTTTCTTTGTTTCTTTCTTCTCTCTCCTTGTCTCTCATTTCGTATTCAAGCTGCTTTAATTCTTTTTCATGTTCAAGTTGCTTGATTTGTAACTGGATTTTTGCCATTTCTAATGAGTCAGACTGTATCTCAGGCAATTTTAAATGCTTAGCTAGCGCCGTAAGTACCTCTTCTTTTCATGTGCTGTCAGATAACGCTAACTGCAAAGTTTTTGCCAAATCTAAAAGCCTTTTCTTAGTCTCTGTTCGTAAGGTACTGCGTGTGACCATCTCCACCACCAAAAACCTCAGAGCTTCTGAAAGAGCCATTGTCCACAACACACTCCCTACTTAAACTGATATACCACACCTGAAAAGTAACCACAAATATGCGCACCTCTCATTGTCTTTAGGTTCACTAAGCCAATCCAATCCTGAAAGACAGATTTTTATCCCTCGAGCCCCCAATTTACTATGGGCCAGGGTTTATTGAAGGCGAACTAAAAGTTTACCTCTTCGACTTGACACTGATGACTCATCATGTCCTCTTCGAGGCAATCCCAAGGAAGACATCAGTTTGACTGTGACAACAACATGTTCCAGCATTTTGCTTCAGTAAGAACACTCCTTTTAAAACTGAGCCAATAATGCAGGATCAATTCTTCCAGATACTTTAAATCTTTGAATGAGCGCACACATAACTTTAATATGACTTTTGCAAATTTCATGATCAATAATATCTCTTCCAACATTTCTCCAATTAGAGTACCCATTGTATTACGGGCCAGAGTTTACAGAACCCCAAAGTGTATCATGGAGTTCACCTGACCAACAACTTTTAATAGATTATGGTTATGGGGAGCACAAGGGCCCACTCTACAGGTGTGATGCAACAGAGATCTAAAGTACTTTTAAAACAAAACAATGTTTATTATATGAATCCAGTTAACATTTTATAAACACACAGTAAACATCTTAGCAACTATTAACTCAAATACTTCCCCCAAAGAATACAGTACTCTATAAGTAACCCTTAATCTTTCCTAGCAACATCCATAAGACAAATGCCCTCTTTAACAAAGACAGCAGGTTTAAATTCTCTATTGAGAGCAGTTATCACTTTTAAATTAGCAAGTGATCTGCAGGCATTCTTTTCATGCAGAGAGAGATCAAAATTACACCTTGTTTGGCTGGATGCAGCTCCAACTCTGAAAACGAAACTAAACACACACTATAGCTGCCAGCTCAAAAACGAAAGTAAAAGCAGAGAGACAGCCCAGCTCCACCCACACTGTGACATCATTGCAGCTATTTGATAAACACCCATTTCTTAAAGGTACAGCCGCTACAGCTATTTGATAAATACCTATTCCTTAAAGGTACTCTCGCATGACAATTGACAAATGATTGCTTCCCTTTACTAGGATAAGGGAATAGTTTGCAAACATAGTGTAGACTGCCTTAGAGGTTTCTGAAAAAAGCAACCAATTTTGTCTTTCTGTCATGCCATTTCTATTCACCCTCAGAAAATGGGGCTCATGAAGGATTCTAAACTGCTTTGAACATCGAACCCAGAGGTGACTTACACTTTTGGGAGTCTGCTGTCCCTCTTTGCGGGGACCCCATGTCATGCCCTGCTCCCAGTAACACGGTGTCCTGCCCCCAATGACGTTAAACCCTGCCCCCAATGAAGTTGAGCCGTGCTCCCAATGATGTTGACCCCACCTGCATAACGTCAATACCCTCCTGACTCCACCCACCCTCTGATCACACAATGCAAGGCACAAAAATCCAAAATCTTGTCCTCGCTGCCCAGTCCAGTTGCTGTTCAGCCCTCTCACTCTTAGTCCTGCTTGTAATGATATGTATATAGAACGCCAGTGAAGGGTTAATTATTACGTCTCAGTGTAACTCAAACACCAGAGGGCAACACCAGTTCTCAGTATCAATATCACACCTAAGGGAATGCTGGGTAGAGTTAGCAAAGGAGAAAGACTAATCACAGCACGAGGGGTAGTTTAGATTAGCTAACACGAGGATATCACTAGTGACTATTAGATTATAGATTATTGCCAGACAGATTCAACATTACTTTATTACTAGTTATAGTTCAGTAGTATGTGCGAACTTCAATTAATCGTTAGCCAATAAATTCATTTTGATTCAATCTAAAGATTGGTGGTTTCTTTGTCTTCAACTCAACGGACCATTCTGGATCAAAAGACAAAGAACAACGGCATATTACCACCACTGCCTAGTTGGCCTTTGACTCTGATCGAGTTGCCCTGATCCCATTGACTGCTGCTCCCCGATTCCCTGAGAAACGATGCCGGTGCTTGTATGGCCATCTGCACTCCTCCGGATTGCTGCTCTGCTCACCTCTTGGACCTTGCTCAGGTGACCGGGCCTTAAGCCTCGACCCCCAATGACTGCATGTACTCCTGGCTGGCTGCCTGCTTCTGCTGCTGGCTATCTGGCCCGGTGGCCTATGTTCTTTTTTGTTGGTTGCCCGTCTGTCTTCCTCAGCCCTGGCCTGGATGTCGAGAGTCGTCCCACTGCTCCCCTCAGCAGCCGTTGGCCAGCACCTCATCCTTGCCTCGCTGAAGGCTTCACAGCAGAGGCGGACGTACACTTTTGGGGGTACATAAAAGCCACCTCTCAGTATGGGGCAGTGTCCGGGACCCAACACTGCAGCGCTGTGTGTTTCATTGTAAGTCCACCTTTGCGCAAACCTCAAATTTGTTTCTCAAATTTTCCATTTACCTATGTTCTCTAGTTCATTTATTATGAAGTATTCAATCATGCACAGTGGAACAGATTTTGGCCATAAATCAAAGTCTTCAGGGTAAGTTTCTTCCCTCACTTTAGCTGCAGAAGAATGAGCTTGAGCAGTATCTTATAGTTCCATTCCCATTTCAGAGTCCACTTCTTCATGTTGCCCGTCCACCTGCCTGCCCTCCTCAGTGCTGCCCAGGAGGTAGAGTCACCCTGCTGCTCCCCTAACAACCGTTGGTCAGCACCTCCTCCTCGCCTACTTGTGCCAATAAAGATTATTATTATGAAGACATCGCAGACTCGCACCCCGATGTGAGGGTGGTGACCTCACCTTTGCTTCAGGCTGCCAGGCTGAATGTCAGAAATCTGGCTGCTGTTTCACTGAATGAAAATTAAGAAACGTCACACCAATCAGGAGATCCATCTGAACTGCTCTAATTCTCCACCACCTCTCGATATCTGACACATCTAAAGGGGAGTCTGCCAATCAGAGCCCAGTGTTGTTCTATATTTCCCGCTAATAAACATCGGCTCTGTTTGGTGCTCCTACACCACAGCCACCTCTCAGTACGGCTGCCCCTCTATTGGCTGGGGCCCCGTGCTGCAGTGCTGTGGGTTTCATTGTAAGTCCACCTCTGGGCATCACCCCCATTATTTCATAGTCTGTTCAGAAACCTACCTGTTCCCTATTTAAATCCACCATGAAGCTATCTACTAAAGAGATTATTGGATAATTAAAGTGTAATGATTTAGGCCAGGCCTTGGAGATTGGCCAATTAGAATATGAGTTCTCTGATTGGTGGCCCAATCAGGGAACCCCTTTCTCTGTGTATAACAGGGAGTGTCAGATCCACTGCATGCCCAGTGTAGACAGCAAGCTCAATGCACCTGGTTGTTTGGCTGTTGGTTTTGTAAATAAAAGGAATTCTGGTGAAGGGACTTCTGCCTCTGTGGATTATTACAAATGCCCTCCTTTTTCTTGTGGATGGACATTCCCCCAACCTGATCCATGCCTTCTGGAATATCACTGCTCCCAAATGGATGTGTGGCTCCTGCTGCACTCCCTTGTGATTCTCCAACTGGGTGAAGAGCCTCCCTCACTATCTGCCTTCCTGTTTGGGAACTCTCTTGACCCTGTTTACATCTTCCAAGAGACTGTCTGCCAAACAAATCATTGGCCCGCTTCTCTTTTCCTTTTTAACCTTTGTCATGCCTCTGTTGGATGGTTAGATGCATTTGATGCTGGTATGGAAGACTAAAACCAGCACGCAGAAAGGACACGTTACTTCTTCTAGGCCAACAACATCACGTAGAATGAGCGTCAGGCGGTCATACTGTTGACAGCCTGTGGAGCGTACATGTTCAAGGTGATCCGGAGCCTCATGTACCCGGCGGCGCCAGATACTTATTTGTTCAACTGACCATGGAACTTGTGGTGCAACACTTTAACCCGACCCCTTCAGTGATCATTCAAAGCTATTGTTTTACTACGTTGTAGAGATTCCCTGGTGAATCCATCACCGAGTTCACATCACGGCACTGAGCAAGTTCCCCAAAGTTTTCCAGCCTGGATTAGGTACAATTAAAGGGGCCGTGGCCAAGATCCAGGTAGACCGGGAGGCCCAGCCCCAATATTTTTGTGTCTGCCTGGTTCCCTATGCCTTAGTGGAGAAAGTCGAGACCAAACTTCATCGCTTGGAGAGTTTGGGCATCATTAGACCTGTGTGCTTCACCGATTGGGTGGCGCCTGTGGTCTCCATCATGAAACCGGATAAGATAGTCCACTTCTGTGATGACTATAAATTGGCGGTGAACATGGCTTCGAGGTTAGACCGTTGTCCTTTACTTCACATCAAGGATCTTTATGCTACATTCGCCGATGGCTTTACATTTACAAAATTGGACATGAGCAACGCGTATCTATAACTGGAGCTCGATAAATCGTAATTGAAGTACGTCACGATCAATACACACAAGGGACTCGGAGTACATCCAACTCCTGTTTGGAATATTCCCAGCGTGTGCAGTCTTTTAACATGTCATGGAGAACATCCTGCGCGGATTTCTTTATCGTCATGGATTTAAGCTGTTGCTGGGCCTCTTCCGTGGAAGACAAGGCAATCCTGCCGATAGCTTCCGCAAGGATTCAGTGCTGGGCCTTGTTATTGGCTGCTCACGAATACGCTTTCGAGCAGCGCCCAGGGACTGAGATTGCACATTCTGATGCGTTGAGCGGTCTTTCCCTGCAGACCGAATCCACAGCCCCCCCCTACGGTGGGCGAAGTGCTCACTGTCCTGAATTTTATGGACTCCTTGTCCATCACTGCATTGTGTATTCGTGACTGGATGCAAACTGACACCGTATTTGCCAAGGTGCCGCATCTGGTGCTCTCCGGCCAGCATCAACAGCTGCCAGGGGAATTGAAGGTTTTCTCCTCTAAGTTCCCGGAGCTGACCATGGAAGATGGTATCCTCCTGTGGGGTATGAAGGTTGTTGTTCTGGCGAAGGGCCAGGCAATCGTGTTGAAGGACCTTCACAATGGGCATCCTGGAGTGTCTAAAAATGAAGCTACGTCTGGTGGCTGGGTTTGGACATGGATATCGAGATGTTGGCCCATCAGTGCTCCATCTGTCAAGAGCACCAGAAGCTCCCTGCGGCCGCACCCCTACCCCCTTGGGAGTGGCCGGGGCACCCTTGGGCTCGTGTACATGTCAATTTCACCGGTCCATTCTTGGGTTCAATGTTTCTCGTCCTGGTGTATGCCCACTCAAATGGCTGGAGGACCACAAGATGGCACCGATCATAGAATTTACAGTGCTAAAGGAGGCCATTCGGCCCATTGAGTCTGCACCGACCCTTGGAAAGAGCACCCCACTTAAACCCATGCCTCCACCCTATCCCCGTAAACCAGTAACCCCATCTAACATGTAACTAAGGGGCAATTTAGCATTGCCAATCCACCTAACCGGCACATCATTGAACTGTGGGAAGAAACCGGAGCACCCGGAGGAAACTCCACAAAGGCAGACATGGGGAGAATGTGAAAACTCCACACAGGCAGTCACCCGAGGCTGGAATTGAACCTGGGTCCCTGGTGCTGTGAGGCAGCAGTGCTAACCACTGTGCCACCGTGCCGCCCAGGGGACTGTCGAGCGACTGCGTATTTCTTTTTTACACATGGAAACTCTGAGGTGCTCGTAACAGATAGTGGGGCATCTTTCATGAGTGAAGAATTTTCCACTTTTATGAAAAGCAACGGGATTTGACACTTGGATTATTGTGTCCAGTTCTGGTTGCCTCATTATAGGAAGGATGTGGATGCTTTGGAGAGGGTGCAGAGGAGATTTACCAGGATGCTGCTTGGACTGGAGGGCATGTCTTATCAAGAAAGGTTGAGGGAGCTTGGGCTTTTCTCACTGGAGCGAAGAAGGCAGAGAGGTGACTTGATAGAGGTGTACAAGATGATGAGAGGCATGGATAGAGTGGATAGCCAGAGACTTTTCCCCAGAATGGAAATGGCTGTCACGAGGGGACATAATTTTAAGGTGATTGGAGGAAGGTATAGGGGAGATGTCAGAGGTAGGTTCTTTACACAGAGAGTGGCAGGTGCATGGAATGCATTGCCAGCAGAGGTGGTGGAGTCAGAGTCATTAGGGACATTTAAGCGACTCTTAGACAGGCACGTGGACAGCAGTAAATTGAAGGGGTGTAGGTTAGGTTGATCTTAGATGAGGATAAATGGTCGGCACAACATCGTGGGCTGAAGGGCCTGTACTATGCTGTACTGTTCTATGTCCACACTGCCCCATAACATCCGACATTGAATGACTTGCAGAGAGGGCTGTGCAGACAGTTAAACAGAGGATAAAGAAACAGACTTCGGGCTCGACGGACACCAGGCTGGTACGTTTATTATTCTCAAATAGGACAACGTCGGATGCAGTGATGGGTGGCCCCTGCTGAGATGTTAATGGGTCGTAGGCTTCGTACACAACGGAGTTGAATTATCCTGGACATCAGCACAAAGGTGTGCCATAACCAAGGTTTGCAAGGGCGTTGCCCAGTTCGTCATCAACCTCACTGACACTTGGCACCCGACGGTGCGGTATTTGTTTGTAACTTCAACGATGGTGCTTGCAGGCTCTCTGGGATTGCCGTCCGTCAAACAGGACCAGTCTCTTCCCAAGTTTGCATCTGGGGGAAACTAACGAGACGACATTTGAATCACATTCGCTCACGGAGTTTGCCCGCTCGTGAGGTTCATCGGAACAATCCTGTCCCGGATCATCCGGCTCCATTGTTGAACCAACCAGCCTCTCTCAAGTCTGACATGCCTGACAGTGTGCCTTCCTACTCTAAAATGGAGAAGCTCTAAAATGGCTCCTGATGATCGCCCACCACGGCGTTCAGTGGCGAGGTCTATGCTGACTGATGCGGCGCATCAGGTACATGACGAATCGCGGGGGCAGAAGGGAGTCCGGTGTCCTTTACCTGCTTCTCTTCTCCTCATTGGTTGTCGAGGTCGCCGACGGGGTCTTTGGACTTTATGGGGTTGGAATGTAATATCCCGCAAGGGATCTACGGGGTGGGAATGATCATCTTCCCCATGGTCCTTGCGGAGTATGAGCTCCCCTGCTAAGGGTGAGGTAACTCTAATTAACCAATGTATAAAAGGTCAGCCAGTTAGGCACCAACCAGAAAGAGAGGAACCCAGTAGAGAGCTACCGGGCAGTATGTATAACGTATTGCAAATAAATTTAGTTTGTTACTTTACTCAGTGTGGACTCTCTATGTCCTTATTAAGGCTTAACCTTGGCCATTTTAAATTCAAGCAGCTCTTTAAGGTACCGCATGGTAGGTTGTTGCAGAAGGTTAAAGCTCACGGGATCCAGGGTGAGGTTGCCAATTGGATTCAAAATTGGCTGGACGACAGAAGGCAGAGGGTGGTTGTAGAGGGTTGTTTTTCAAACTGGAGGCCTGTGACCAGTGGTGTGCCTCAGGGATCGGTGCTGGGTCCACTGTTATTTGTGATTTATATTAATGATTTGGATGAGAATTTAGGAGGCATGGTTAGTAAGTTTGCAGATGACACCAAGATTGGTGGCACAGTGGATAGTGAAGAAGGTTATCTAGGATTGCAACGGGATCTTGATCAATTAGGCCAGTGGGCCGACGAATGGCAGATGGAGTTTAATTTAGATAAATGTGAGGTGATGCATTTTGGCAGATCGAATCAGGCCAGGACCTACTCAGTTAATGGTATGGCGTTGGGGAGAGTTATAGAACAAAGAGATCTAGGAGTACAGGTTCATAGCTCCTTGAAGGTGGAGTCGCAGGTGGACAGGGTGGTGAAGAAGGCATTCGGCATGCTTGGTTTCATTGGTCAGAACATTGAATATAGGAGTTGGGACGTCTTGTTGAAGTTGTACAAGACATTGGTACGGCCACACTTGGAATACTGTGTGCAGTTCTGGTCACCCTATTATAGAAAGGATATTATTAAACTAGAAAGAGTGCAGAAAAGATTTACTAGGATGTTGCCGGGACTTGATGGTTTGAGTTATAAGGAGAGGCTGGATAGACTGGGACTTTTTTCCCTGGAGCGTAGGAGGCTTAGGGGTGATCTTATAGAGGTCTATAAAATAATAAGGGGCATAGATAAGGTAGATAGTCAACATCTTTTCCCAAAGGTAGGGGAGTCTAAAACTAGAGGGCATAGGTTTAAGGTGAGAGGGGAGAGATTCAGAAGGGCCCAGAGGGGCAATTTCTTCACTCAGAGGGTAGTGAGTGTCTGGAATGGGCTGCCAGAGGTAGTAGTAGAAGCGGGTACAATTGTGTCTTTCAAAAAGCATTTTGATGGTTACATGGGTAAGATGGGTATAGAGGGTTATGGGCCAAGTGCGGGCAACTGGGACTAGCTTAATGGTAAAAAACTGGGCGGCATGGACTGGTTGGGCCGAAGGGCCTGTTTCCATGCTGTAAACTTCTATGATTCTATGATTCTACCCCATTTTGGGCCTCTGAACATTTTCCAGCTCTATGCATCTCTGCAGCGTTTTGCTGCATGTTGCCAGCCTCTTCGATTGAATAGCTCTTGCCTAGCAACTCTAATCCTTAAGGTTCTACCACCCCCTTTTGGGCCTCTGAATCATTCTTCTATACTCCTACAGTTTCCTGCTGGTATTCTCTAGTATTTTCAGCTGCCTTTGATTCAATGACTTCTCTTGACTTTTCCAGAGCACTAATTTACGTGATGTCTTGGATGCCTCTACCTCCCTTTCCAGTTCATGTTCTTTGGAATGTATCCTCTCTTTCCCTTTCTCTTCCCACTCTCCCTTGCCGGCTTCTTTGGAAGCCTCCTCGCTCTCTCTCTTGCTGTCTTTATTTCTGTTTCCTCTCTCTCTGTCTGTTATTTTCTAATTCTTGGTGATCTAATTCTCTTTGTCTCTGTTCTAGCTGTAATTTGGCAAATTTGATTTATTTTCTTACTCTTGTCTTAGGATTTCAACCTAATGCTGCAGCTACATGTTTTAACATTTATACATACAGTATGATAGCTTGCGTAGGAAATTCAAAGTGCTTTTTTACTCTGAGGGATAAAACTTTTAAATCCTCATAAATAACTTCCCTTGCTTCTATATAAGCACTGGCATTAAATGGGATCATTTTTGCACTTTAATATTACAGACCCATGAAAATCTTAAGTTTTTAAAATCATTTTAAAGGAACAATTTACTTACCTCACTCATTCTTTTGTTTAGCCTATGGGAACAAATCTCGGTTCCTAGACAAAATTTTGTGAGGATCGGATGAGGAATAAGTTGGCTCCCCTTTTATTCTGTCTTCTTGATTGGTCGCAAAAAAGGTTTTTAAAATAATTTCCTCATAGGTACCTGTAGGAACTCTTGTTTTACCTTCTAATAAGACTCGATTATCCGGTTGATTGGAGCTGTCGAAAATACAACTTTATTGCTAATTATTCACTTTAATACACTTGCATACAAACTAAATTAAAAGTTTTGAAGCAAAATATCAAACAATACATGAGTTGGTCAAATACATGGCAAAGGAAATCATTAAAAATAAAAGCATAAAGAAAACACTTTTAAAATAAACAAATAGGATGATTCAAGAATCCCGGAAGGCAGAAATTCAGGAGGCCGACCTTGACCAGGAGGTTTTATTTTAAGGGAATCCTTATCAATGGTTTAATCGCTCATTTCCTCCCATTGGTGTCCAATTCTCAGCTGAGTCATCCTGATTTGTTCAAATAGATGTTTGTTACTTAGAGCATGACTTATTAACACCAAACATTGGCTTTGACTTAAGATTGACTAGTGTCCATCAGGGTTAATTCAGTGTCTACGTGTGCAGCCTCATGTGAATAGGTTTCTCACGCACTGCTGACCATAGAACTTGCTGTAACTAATTAGTTAATAGATTCCTATTGCCAAATGCATTGAAATACAAGAGTCTATGCATTATATGAAACAGTCTCTGAAACAATGGCTAAGTTTCCACAGGCAAGACACTAGAGTTCAATTATCTGAAACAATGACTGTCTTTTCACAGTCAAGGCATTTTGAATAATTTCACTCTTTAGCTATGCATTCAATTGGCACCTAAAACTATGAATAAATCAATGAATCAATAATCTATCAGTACCTTTTCCAGTCTAAATGCATTTTCTTCTTACTAAGGAGCCAATCAAACCAGGTTTTTTTGAGTCAAAGAAAGAATAGTTTGTTAGTTCCTAAAATCTGAGAAAAATAACAAAAGACACGAGGACACACCACACAAATATCAGAAGTAAGTAAGTTAGACTCCAAAATAAAAGTTAAAATACCATATGAGTAAGTCCTTTGCTTGTCTATGAGGAGTAGATTGGGGGAGCGTTGTGGCTGTTAAAGTTAGGTGTTTTCCAGTAGAATTCTGGAGTTGGCTTTGTTCAGGCCTACACTCGTTTGGAGCCCCTGTGGCTTGATTTAGACCTGCACGTTGTTGAAGACACACATTTTATTTCCAGAGAGAGAACGCTTTTTCCCCTGCTCTTTTTTCAGCAGAGTTGTTAGATAACTGTCATGTTTCCTTTCTTCCTGCTTGTCCCTGTTTTCTGTTTGTCAGAGCCAGTTTTAAACTCATTTCTGTATATTCCAGGAAGGCCATTCAAATAGCACGCCTTGCGCCCATTATTGCATTAATCCCATTTTTTTCATCTTCAACCTCAGACACCTTTGAAATATTTTTGAGATGTAAATCAACAGGAGATGGGGTCATTTCCTTCTCCACAGGTAAATTTGTATGCCTGACCAAAGTCAAGCAGGAACCATATACAGATTTAATTGATAGATTGATGCAAACCAGGTAGCAAAGGGTACGAGTCAAAGGAATATTCTCAAACTGACAAAATGTATGAAATTACATTTTGAAGGAATCAATGTTGGGACCATAGTTGTTCACCATATATTTAAGATTTACACTTCTAACTCGGAAGCAGGAAATAGCACAGGTGAAGGACAGCAGAGGCAGTCTGTAGCTGAACCAAAAAAGTTCAATGTAGCTTTTGAGGCCTTCTACCGGGAGCTGTACACCTCCGAGCCCCCAACAGGGACTGGGGGATGAAACGGCTCCTCGATGGACTGGATATTTCAGTTGTGGTGGATGATAGATGGAGGGAGCTGGAAGCACCAAGAGGACTGGGAGAGGTCATTGAGAGCATCAACTCCATGTAGGTGGGGAACGCGCCAGGACCCGATGGCTTCTTGGCCCGTACCTGCGGGAGATGTTCGCAGACTCATTAGCAAAGGCCATCCTACCTCCATTGCTAACACAGACCACTATATCGCTTGTGGTAGTCACCACTGATGTAGATATTATATATATAGGATGTTGATATAGGTGCTTTACGTTAAGGCCCCTATTCTACAGGTACGGGGGTAGATCCCTGCCTGCTGGCTCCACCCAGTAGGCGGAGTATAAATATGTGTGCTCCCAATACAGCAGCCACTTCGTCAGCTGCTGTAGGAGGCCACACATCTCAGTGTAATAAAGCCTCGATTACATCCTACTCTCGTCTTTGTGTAATTGATCGTGCATCAATTTATTACACTGAGTTTTTCAGAAAATGGACCTCCGCATCAAGCCGGATCGCCTGCAGCTGCATCCGCAAGCAGACAACGCCAAAAAGGACTTTGAATATTGGCTAGCCTGTTTTGAAGCGTACACCGGGTCTGCGCCAGACGAAATTCCAGAAGCACAGAAGCTCCAGATACTTTACACGCGGCTGAGCTCCAACGTCTTTCCACTTGTCCAGGACGCGCCGACCTACGCAGAGGCCATGGCGCTACTGAAGGAAAACTACGCTCAGCGGACTAACACACTCTATGCCAAGCACCTCCTCTCCATGCGGCGTCAACTTCCCGGGGAGTCGGTGGAAGATTTATGGCGCGCCCTGCTCTCCCTCGTTAGAGACTGTTACTGTCAGGCCATTTCGGCCATGGAACACTCAAATTTGCTAAAGAGAGACGCATTTGTTACGGGCATAGGGTCTGACTACATCCGCCAGCGCCTCTTAGAGGGGACCACGCTTGACCTCGCGGCGACCCAAAAACTAGCGCTTTCACTTACGGTCGCATCACGCAACATTCAGGCCTATGCCCCCGACCGTGCAGCCCACCCCCCCTGTGCATCGTGGATTCTACAGACGGCCGCCCCATCGTGGACCCCATCAGCGACTGCCCTCAGCCAATCCCACGCCTGTGCCGCGCGGCAGCCAACCAACCATGGGGGGCCCAAATGCTACTTCTGTGGGCAGTCAAAACACCCCCGACAGCGCTGCCCGGCACAGAGCACCCTCTTCAAGGCCTGTGGCAAGAAGAGACAATTTGCTGCAGTGTGCCAGGCCCGCTCAATCACCACTATTGTCGCGGCACCCCCCACGTGCAGCCAGTGGGCGCCGCCATCTTCCCCTCCTAGGACCACGTGCGGCCAGTGGACGTCACCATCTTGCTCAACTCGCAACATGTGCGGCCCGTGGGCGCCACCATCTTGTTCCTCCCAGGACCACGGGCGCCGCCATCTTGCTTTCCCCACGACACGTGCGGCCCGTGGGCGCCGCCATCCTATCCGACTCAGGACCCATGCCCGTCGGGCACCTCATCCGGCCGCTCATCGCCTGCAACCCCCAATGACCAGCCGCGTCTTGCCTCGGTCACGATTGACCAGTCTCGACCACACAAACTCGCGACTGCTTCAACTAAAGTGAAGGTGAACGGGCACAAGATATCCTGCCTGCTGGACTCCGGGTGCACTGAGAGCTTCATTCACCCCAATACGGTAAGGCGTTGCTCCCTCGTGGTACACCCCGCTAACCAGAGAATCTCCCTGGCCTCTGGTTCCCACTCCGTGGCGATCTGGGGGTACTGCATCGCCACTCTCACTGTCCAGGGCGTGGAGTTCAGCGGCTTCCGCCTCTATGTCCTCCCCAACCTCTGCGCTGTCTTGCTACTCGGCCTGGACTTCCAGTGCAACCTCCAGAGCCTAACCCTGAAATTCGGCGGGCCCCTACCACCCCTTACTATGTGCAGCCTCACGACCCTTAAGGTCGACACACCTTCCCTTTTTGCAAACCTAACCCCGGATTGCTAACCCGTCGCCACCAGGAGCAGATGGTACAGCGCCCAGGACAGAACCTTCATCAGGTCTGAAGTCCAGCGGCTGCTTTGGGAAGGCATCATTGAGGCCAGCATCAGCCCCTGGAGAGCCCGAGTGTAGTGGTCAAAACTGGGGAGAAAAACAGGATGGTCGTTGACTACAGTCAGACCATCAATCGGTACACGCAGCTCGACGCATACCCCCTGCCATGCATATCCAATATGGTCAAATCAGATTGCACAGCACAGGGTCTTCTCGACAGTCGACCTGAAATCTGCCTACCACCAGCTCCCCATCCGCAAGGCGTAAGACCCATACACTGCGTTCGAGGTAGACGGCTGCCTTTACCACTTTCTTAGGGTTCCCTTCAGCGTCACCAACGGGGTCTCGCTCTTCCAACGGGACATGGACCAAATGGTTGACCAGTACGGGCTGCGGGCCACTTTCCCGTACCTGAACAATGCCACCATCTGCGGCCACGATCAGCAGGACCATGACGCCAACCTTGCCAAATTTCTCCACACCGCCACTCTCCTCAACCTCACGTATAACAAGGAGAATTGCGTGTTCAGCACGAACCGCTTAGCCATCCTCGGCTATGTGGTTCAGAATGGAGTTCTGGGGCCCGACCCCGATCGCATGCGCCCCCACATGGAACTACCCTTCCCCCACTGCCCCAAGGCCCTCAAACGTTGCCTGGGGTTCTTTTCGTATTACGCCCAGTGGGTCCCAAACTATGCGGACAAGGCCCGCCCACTCATTCAATCCACTGTTTTTCCTCTGACGGCCGAGGCTCACCAGGCCTTTAACCGTATCAAGGACGCAATGCACGCGGTCGACGAGACGCTCCCCTTTCAAATCGAGAGCGATGCATCAGACGTCGCTCTGGCCGCCACCCTCAACCAGGCAGGCAGGCCCGTAGCATTCTTTTCCCGCACCCTCCATGCCTCCGAAATTCGGCACTCCTCCGTCGAAAAAGAGGCCCAAGCCATCGTTGAAGCTATGCGGCATTGGAGGCATTACCTGGCCAGCAGTAGGTTCACTCTCCTCACTGACCAATGGTCGGTTGCCTTCATGTTTAATAACACACAGCGGGACAAGATCAAAAACAATAAAATATTGAGGTGGAGGATTGAGCCCTACACCTACAATTACGAGATTTTGTATCGCCCCGGTAAGCTCAATGAGACCCCCGACGCCCTATCCCGAGGTACATGTGCCAGCGCACAAGTTGACCGACTCCGGACCCTGCACGACAACCTCTGTCACCCAGGGGTCACACGTTTTTACCATTTCAACAAGGCCCGCAACCTGCCCTACTCCATTGCGGGAGTCAGGGCGATCACTCGAGACTGCCAGGTCTGCGTGGAGTGTAAACCGCACTTCTACCGCCAGACCGTGCGTGCCTGGTGAAGGCCTCCTGCCCCTTTGAACACCTCAGCGTGGGCTTCAAAGGGCCCCTCCCCTCCACCGACCGCAACACGTACTTTCTCAGTGTGGTCGATGAATATTCCCGATTCCTCTTTGCCGTCCCATGCCCCGACATGACGTCTGCCACCATCATCAAAGCGCTCAACACCACCTTCGCTCTGTTCTCCTTCCCCGCCTATGTCCACAGCGACCGGGGATCCTCATTCATGAGCGATGAGCTGCGCCAGTACCTGCTCAACAGGGGCGTTGCCTCGAGCAGGATGACCAGCTACAACCCCCGGGAAAACGGGCAGGTGGAGAGGGAGAATGGGACAGTCTGGAGGGCAGTCCAGCTGGCCCTATGGTCCAGAAATCCGTCCTCCCCTTGCTCACACCCGGGGATGAAGAGGATTTCGACACGCTCCCGGATTCACCGAAGACCAAGCCGCCGCCGGAGTCGCCACCAGCATTGCGGCGCTCTCAACGACAGATCAAGGCACTGGACCGCCTGAATTTGTAATATTATCTGTACTTTTAAAACACAACTTTCTGTATACAGTTCTCCACCACCCCCATCGGACTCATTTTTTAACAGGGGGTGAATGTGGTAGTCACCACTGATGTATATATTGTATATATAGGATGTTGATATAGGTGCTTTACAGTAAGGCCCCTGTACTACAGGTACGGGGGTAGATCCCTGCCTGCTGTGCTCCCAGTGCAGCAGCCATTTCGTCAGCTGCTGTCGGAGGCCACACATCTCAGTGTAATAAATCCTCGATTACATCCTACTCTCGTCTTTGTATAATTGATCGTGCATCATCGCTGATACCCAAAAAAGACAAAGACCCAACGGAATGCAGATCATACAGTCGCATTTTGCTGCTCAATGTGGATGCAAAAATACTCACAAGAGATTGGGGAACTAACTACTGGAGGTGGTCGCAGAGGACGAGACCGGCTTTGTTAAGGGTAGACAACTAACTGCAGACATCAGACTGCTGCTGAATGTGACACTAACCCCATCCGGGGAGAGAACACCAGAAGTGATCGTATCCCTGGATGCAGAAAAGGCCTTTTGACAGAGTCGAGTGGAAGTACCTCATTGAGGTACTCGAGCGGTTTGGGCTAGGACAGGGTTCATCTCATGGGTGAAGCACCTGTAGAACATCCCCAAGGCAAGTGTTCGGACTAACATAGTTGATGGCGTAAGCGGGTCTGGTACAAGGCATGGAGGATGATGACAGCCCGCCGTGCGATGGACTCCGAGCCATACATCGTTCGACAATGCCTGACTCATGGCCACATCAAGACCCTCCACCTGGGTGGACCCTGCACATGGCCGAGACATTGCGTCCCATGGCCCTGATGTATGGCTGGGGGCCGGTTGGCGTGGGAGAACCGTGGGGGGCGCGGGGCTGCACGTCACACGCACCGGAGCTCAACTTCTATCGCAGCGCCCTTCACACACACTGGCACACAGCCCCCGCCCGCATCGGACAGAGTACAGAGTCAGCTCACGTAGGTGTGGAATGTGTTCAATAACATGCGTCCTGTACATGTGCCCTCGCCCATCTAACTATTCTGTGCCCTGCATCCGTGCCAACTTACTCATCAGTGTCTGGCCTTACGGGCCCTATGACTACGTCTCGGTCTTCCCCCAGACGGTACAGCAGAACTGGAGGTGGACTCCTGTGATTCCTGCCCTGTGACTAGGGTCCCCTTTGGCGGCTGTTTTCTGGGGCAGCCTGGCCTCGATGGGCCAGGCTGTGCCTTGGGCAATTGGGATGGCGTGGTGCCACCCTGTTCTGCCCACTAGATGCACCAGGGACGATAGGGGGGGGGGGGGGGGGAGTCCGAGATGGCGCGGCGTTCCGGCAGCCCCCTGCAGGGGGAGCCGGAACGGGCCCCAGCACCACCTCCTCCTCCTTTGGGGTGCCCGGTGGCTCCCGGGGCTCTCCATGGGATGGGGGTGTGAGCGGATCCAGCACCCGGGGCATCACCATCACCTGGCGCTGCTAGTCCTGGGGGTCTGCGCTGGTATCGAACAGGGTCTGGACGTTCACATCCATGGAGCTCAGGGCGTTCGCCATCCCTGTCTGGCTCTGTACAACGCCGTCCATCACCCGGACAATGGCATTGATGCTCTCAGCGATGGCCTGCTGGGTCTGGGCCATGGCCTGCTGAGACTGCGCCAGGTTGTTGAGCGCCTCTGCGATGTTCAGCTGACCCTGGCTCATGGCTGCCTGTGAGACGGCACCCATGCAGTGTTGGCCTGTGTGGCATTCATGACCGGCACCATTTCCTGCTCCTGGACGTGGATGCACTCCTGTATTTGCGCCTGCAGGTGCTGGAAACCGGCCGTTACACCATCACGTCCCTGGTCCCTGACTGCATCGGGTCTATGGGTGGGCGGGGGAACTCCAGGAACCCGGGACCCATCTGAGCGGCAAACAGCGGCAGATGTTTGCCGGGGCTGGGCTGCCCTCCGACCGTCCGGCCCCTCAGCTGCTCCTACCTCCAACTGCTGTACCGGATCGGCTGTGTGGTGCGCACCAGTTAGTGTCCCAGAAGCCTCATCACTAAAATGGCCAACCAAGGTGAGAGTATCTGCGGTGGCGTAGGGTGCAGGGGCAGCTGTGACGCAACCTCGGTGTCTTCATCAGACCTGCGGTACCTTGGGGGCACCCTGGGGTGCCATGTCCCGTATGTTCATCCCCTCCGTGGTGTTGTTGTGTTGTGTTCTTTCATGTCTGTCCCTGTGTGCTAGTGTCCTGTGTCGTCGTGTCGTGCCAGTCTGTCCCTGTGTGCTTGTGTCCCGTGTCATCGTGTCGTGCCTGTCTGTGCCCTGTGTGCTGGTGTCCTGGGTCGTCATTTGCGTGTTAGGTGTTCTGATACACAAATGATCCAACACGGTGCGTGCTTCACCAGCTAACCTGTGGACCCAGCCCTATCACTATCTTAGTGAGGTACTCAGCACATGGTGTATGTCAGAGTGGCACGCTGTGAGCTCTGTGCTCTGAGCTATCTCTTGGTAGAATGAGCGGGAACTGTGGTGTTCCTTGTTTTATAGTGCGTGTGCTCTCACTGGTGATTGGCTGCGATGTTATGTGTGTGCTGGTTGGTCCAACTGCCTGTCCATCAGTGTGTGTGTGATTGCACCATGATATGCTGATGTGGATAACATGACAGTAGTGACATCACTGGACTGGGCTGGAGGGCTGTTGTTGGAGCTGTCTTCCCCATCGCTGCTAGAGTCCCTGTGGGCTGGCCGCCCAGGCGCTGGCCGAGGGTGGTGTCAGCCTGATGCTCCCGGTTGATCTGCGTCGGCTGGCCGTCCAGATGCTGGATGCGGGTGGTGTCTGCCAGGTGCTCTGGGCAGACACCGCCCGGAGGGGGCTGTGGGTCGCGGTACGGGGTGAGGGGGGGGGGGGGGAGTGCTGAGGGGAAACGGCTGGGGGTAGTGTGCTGAGAGAGAAGGGCTGAGGGGAGAGTGCTGAGGGGAAACGGCTGGGGGTAGTGTGCTGAGGCAGAAGGGCTGAGGGGAGAGTGCTGAGGGGAGAGTGCTGAGGGGTGAGGGCTGAGGGGAGAGCGCTGAGGGGAGAGTGCTGAGGGGAGAGTGCTGAGGGGAGAGTGCTGAGGGGAGAGTGCTGAGGGGTGAGGGCTGAGGGGTGAGTGCTGAGGGGAGAGTGCTGAGGGGTGAGGGCTGAGGGGAGAGTGCTGAGGGGTGAGGGCTGAGGGGAGAGTGCTGAGGGGAGAGTGCTGAGGGGTGAGGGCTGAGGGGTGAGGGCTGAGGGGAGAGTGCTGAGGGGAGAGTGCTGAGGGGAGAGTGCTGAGGGGAGAGTGCTGAGGGGGGAGTGCTGAGGGGAGAGTTCTGGGGGTGGTGTGCTGAGGGGAGAAGGACTGAGGGGGGAGTGCTGAGGGAGAAGGGCTAAGGGGAGAGTGCTGAGGGGTGAGGGCTGAGGGGTGAGGGCTGAGGGGAGAGTGCTGAGGGGAGAGTGCTGAGGGGAGAGTGCTGAGGGGAGAGTGTTGAGGGGAGAGTGTTGAGGGGAGAGTGCTGAGGGGTGAGGGCTGAGGGGAGAGTGCTGAGGGGTGAGGGCTGAGGGGGAGGGCTGGGGGTAGTGTGCTGAGGGAGAAGGACTGAGGGGGGAGTGCTGAGGGAGAAGGGCTGAGGGGAGAGTGCTGAGGGGAGAGTGCTAAGGGGAGAGTGCTGATGGGGAGGGCTGGGGGTAGTGTGCTGAGGGAGAAGGACTGAGGGGCGAGTGCTGAGGGAGAAGGGCTGAGGGGAGAGTGCTGAGGGGAGAGTTCTGAGGGGTGAGGGCTGGGGGTAGTGTGCTGAGGGAGAAGGGCTGAGGGGAGAGTGCTGAGGGAGAAGGGCTGAGGGGCGAGTGCTGAGGGAGAAGGGCTGAGGGGAGAGTGCTGAGGGGAGAGTGCTGAGGGAGAAGGGCTGAGGGGAGAGGGCTGAGGGGAGTGTGCTGAGGGGAGAGAGCTGAGGGGGAGGGCTGGGGGTAGTGTGCTGAGGGAGAAGGGCTGAGGGGAGAGTGCTGAGGGAGAGTGCTGAGGGAGAGTGCTGAGGGGAGTGTGCTGAGGGGAGAGTGCTGAGGGGAGAGTGCTGAGGGAGAAGGGCTGAGGGGAGAGTGCTGCGGGGAGAGTGCTGAGGGGAGAGTGCTGAGGGGGAGGGCTGGGGGTAGTGTGCTGAGGGAGAAGGGCTGAGGGGAGAGTGCTGAGGGAGAAGGGCTGAGGGGAGAGTGCTGAGGGGAGAGTGCTGAGGGGAGAGTGCTGAGGGGAGTATGCTGAGGGGGAGGGCTGGGGGTAGTGTGCTGAGGGGAGAGTGCTGAGGGGAGAGTGCTGAGGGGAGAGTGCTGAGGGGAGAGTGCTGAGGGGAGAGGGCTGAGGGGAGAGTGCTGAGGGGAGAATGCTGAGGGGAGAATGCTGAGGGGGAGGGCTGGGGGTAGTGTGCTGAGAGAGGAGGGCTGAGGGGAAGAGTGCTGAGGGGAAGAGTGCTGAGGGGGGAGTGCTGAGGGAGGAGTGCTGAGGGGAGAGTGCTGAGGGGGGAGTGCTGAGGGGGGAATGCTGAGGGAAGAGTGCTGAGGGGAGAGTGCTGGGGGTAGTGTGCTGAGGGGAGAGTGCTGAGGGGAGAGTGCTGAGGGGAGAGTGCTGAGGGGAGAGTGCTGAGGGGGGAGTGCTGAGGGGGGAATGCTGAGGGAAGAGTGCTGAGGGGAGAGTGCTGAAGGGAGAGTGCTGAGGGGAGAGTGCTGAAGGGAGAGTGCTGAGAGGAAAGGGGCCAGGCAGAGGGGGGGGGGAATCTCACTTGGTGGCACGCCCCCGATCTCGGCAGGGGCAATCACCCGGTCCTCGGGTGCTCCAGCTCTGTCGAGTGCCCTCTGCCCGTGCATGGTGAGGGGCCGCAAGTCAGCTTCACCACCTCCGCTTCGGGCACGCTCTCGCTGGTTATGGGCGCTCCTGGGGGTGGGGGGGGGGGGGGGGGGGGGCGGGGGGGGGTGGGGGGGTGGGGAATGACAGCATTGTTAGGCGATCCGATGCATGCAGTTGGATCGATGTTGGCATGGGTGCACAGGGCACACGGCCAACACGGCTTGCATTGGTGGCTGCAGCCATGCGGGTCACGGCTGCGGTTGTACTGTCCCCCTGGGGAGGAGGTGGGTGTAACTCATGTGGGAGGTAGGGGGGATTGGTGCAATGGGCATATTGCTGGGTACTCACCCTGGCTGTCCTCAGTAGGTCGTTGACCTTTTTGGGGCAATGCTAGCCAGTCCTGGGTGTCAACGCGATGGCACTGATGGCCACGCCCACCTCCCTCCACAGATGCCGGGCCACGTTGGGTGGGACCCTCTGGCTGGGTCCAGGGTACAGACACCCTCTCCTCTCCTCAAGGGTGTCCAGGAGCGTCTCCAGGTCATGGTCGGTGAACCGGGGCGCTGCTCGGCGTGACGCCATGTTGCTCCATCGGCAGCTGTGTGCTCGCGTCGCCTTATGTGCGACGCGGCGCTGCGTCGATTGCGTGGCGCCGCGTCTCCGATGCTGCTCCGAGGCCGCGCCCCCGCGCTTCGCGCTGCGCCCCTGCTGGCCTCCTTGTCCGGCGCAGAATGGGATCCCAGAACGGGCGCCGACCGCGGAGTGAAACACTCCCGTTTTGGCGCCGGTGCCGACACTCTGCCGTCGGAGCGGAGAATCGCGCCCAGGGTTGGCGTGCTCTTTCAAAGGTTCGGTGCAGACTCGATGGTCGAAAGGCCTCCTGCACTGTAGGGATTCTATGACAATAGATTTCATTAAAAGTGATTGCAGTAGAGAGGGTTTAGAGGAGATTTGCCAGGTTGTTGCCTGGGCTATCAGCTATCAAAAGAGACTGGATAGACTGGTGTTGTTTCCCTTGGAGCAGAGAAGGCTGAGGGGGGCTAGATTCAGGTGTATGAAATTATGAGGGGCATTGATCAGGGGTGGAATTCTCTGATAATGGGGCTATGTCCCCACACCCGCGAGAAAACCGGCACAAATCACTTTGGACTTTCTTGGATCCCTCTGCCCCCCACCCCCACTCCGAGCTCCCACTGGGTGGCACCATGAGTGGACCACGCCGGCGGGAAATTGGCCAGTTGTCGGCGGAGAATCGCCGCGGGGGGCTCTTTCAATGGCCCCTGACCAGCGCCCTGTCGACCGCGCGGGCGCGACTGGCGGCGATTCTCCGATCTCCGGAGAATCACGGGAAGGCATTGGACCCGATCGCAGGTCGTCACCCCATTCTCCGTCCCCGCAACGAGCGCGATTTCGGCTCGGAGAATCCCGCCCAGGGTGTTTAGAAAAGACCATTTCCCCTTAGTGGAGGGATCAATAACCAGGGGGTATAGATTTAAGTAAGGGGCAGGATTTGAGGGAAAACATTTACACCCAGGGGGTGGTTAGAATCTGGAACTCACTGCCTGGAAGTGTTATAGAGGAGGGAAACCTCACATTTAAGAAGCATTTCTTGAAATGCCATAACATACACGTCTAATCGCCAAATGCAGGAAAATAGGATTAGAGTAGATAGATGCTTGGTGGCCGGCACAGACACGATGGGCGAATGGGCTCCTTCCGTGCTGTGAAAAGTCCATGAACTAGATTTCCAAAAGGCATTCGATAATGTTTTGTTACCAGTGTGGTAGGTAACATGTGCTACTCAAACCTTGGTTAGTGATGAGGTCTTCTGAATCTCGATGAAGAAGACTCTAACTTGTCCAGTAGTAACAAAAGGTTTATTGAGTAACTACAACAATATTTACATGAGTTCGTTACTTTAACTTTGATATTAGTGATAAGGTTAACAAGATCTAACTACGGTAACTATACGTAACTCCACTAGCCACATGAACTAGTCTGCTATTGCCCTGGTCACAGTGCACCCAAGAGAGAGCCAGAGACCCAATGTGGTTACCTTTTATACCACTGTTGGTCCAGCCCTCTAGTGATCATGTGGTGCTACTGATTACGCATTAACCCCTTGTGTACATGCACATTTGGTGCCACACAAAAGATTATTATGCAAGATAAGGGTTCATGGTGTTTGTGGTAATATGATTCTTTAAGCCAGAAATCATAGGGTTCCCAGTACCATTCACAAGTATAATTGGAGCTTTTTGGTTTGTAACTACACAGCCTACCTGCCTCTTGCTCAGTCAGTCATCTAACGTGGGGTCAGAAATGTATCATGGTCATCAAAGCTCTGTTCAAACTTGTTTTTGCAGACACATTATACACCAATGGCATTTTGCCTTAGTCACTCCGAGCAACTCTCTGAACAATGGCTAAAATCGAATTCTTTGCAATTTTCTAAGCAAATTGTCGGCAGTGCATAAAATAGAAGGATCTACAAGCTTTTGTATAAAAAGGCTTACTACAAGCACAGCTTGTACATTTGTACGCTGAAAATAAAAGCAGGATGTAATTCTAAATGCATAGCTCAGTGACACAGTATAACAATATTATATCTGGCAGTGATCTTTGTACTTTTATTAAGAAAACATATTTGATTTCCCCCTCAGCCAGAGGCAAATTGGTTTCAATAGCTTTGGAACAGGCCTCACAAATCTTTGAGGACATAAATGTATTCGGAGACAAAGAATTACTTCGATTTTTTTAATAAGAATTGGAAAGGCCCTTATTCAAAACTGTTAAAGAAAATTACGGCTTGCGGAATGGAAACTGGTTTGGTAATAGAAAGCAAAAGCTGATGTTGCTCATTCTTGGCGTCAGTGGCTATTAGGCTTTGGCAGATTTTTATTCTGCGTTTTTGTTGGTCATGTTAATCATAATGACAGAGAAATAGAAAGTAGGAGCAGGCCCTTTGAGCCTGCTTCGTCAGCCATTCTGATCATGGCTGATCATCCACATGGAAAAGAGTATTTCCAAAAATGTAACCAAACCGCTGATCACTTTAAGTTTTATATGCAGTTTCATATCATTAAAATGTTTTTGCAGGAATATAAAGGGTTAAGGAATGGCAAGTGGATTATGAAGTAAGAAATGTATGCACATTTAAAGTAAAGGGTCCTATTTAAAGTAATGGGGTGGCATAAAGGCACAGTGGTTAGCACCACTGCCTCACAGCACCAGGGACCTGGGTTCGATTCTTGCCTTGGGTGACTGTGGGAGTTTGCACATTCTCCCTGTGTCTACATGAGTTTCCTCCGGGTTCTCTGCCCACAGTCAAAGATGTGCAGGTTAAGTGGATTGGCCATGCTAAAATGCTCCTCAGTGTCCAAAGACGTGTAGGTTACGTGGGGTTGCAGAAATAGGGTGGGGGATTGGGCCGAGGTAGGTGTCATAATATCCACGCATGTATATAATGAAGTGCAGACAGGCAGTGATTGACACACAGGATGACCAGTAAGCACACAGCACAGTGCAGCCAATCACCAGACAGGACACCACCACTATAAAGCCAGAGGGCACTAGGTTTCCCGCTCTCTCTGGACCCAGCCACTGAGACAGTCAGAGTCCACGAGCTAGCACAGTGCAAACACCATGCTGGTAGCTAGTAAGTCTGGTCAGGCTAGTACAAGGTCTCCAGTCAGTTCAGTATAGTGTCGACCCACAGCTGAATATGTATATTAGTTCTATCGTTCAATAAAACTGTGTTGGATCTTCTACAGTGTTAGAGGTCTGTTCCTCGCATCGCTGCATCAAGTGCAGTCCACACTGAACCGACCTGCTTATCACATCATGGTACCACTGAGTGATACTGAAAATCGACGGACCTACCTCGAGTGAATCAGCATTGACCAGCAAGCAGCCATCCGGTGACATGGAAAACATCCAGCCTCCTCCGCAGCTCCGCATCTCCGGCAACCTCGGCGCAAATTGGAAGCTCTTCAAGCAAAAGTTCCTCGGGTACATTGAGGCCTCCGACCTCGAAGCAGCATCGGATGCCAGGAAGATCGCGCTATTTCTCTCCACCGCGGGGGACCACACCATCCACATCTACAACTCCCTCACGTTCGCTGACGGCGAAGGCAAAACAAAATTCAAACCAGTCCTGCTGAAGTTTGACAGCCACTGTGACATTGAGGTGAATGAGAGCTTTGAACGGTATGTTTTCCAGCAGAGGCTTCAGGGTAAGGATGAACCTTTTCAGTCCTTCGTCACCCATCTCCGCATCCTAGCGCAGTCATGTAACTATGATCCGGGATCAGATCGTTTTCAGGGTCCACTCCGACTCCCTTCGGCAGCAGCTCCTGAAAGTCAAACAGTTAACCCTGTCGCTATCGAGATGTGCGTTGTCCATGAGCATGCTAAGAATAGTTACTCCCACATCAGGGCAGCAGAAACTGCAAAGCTGGTCTCCCACAACCGGAATGGGTGCAGGGCATTGCACAAAAGCGGGGCCTGAGCATCGAGGAGAGTGGCCGTTTTGCGCGTTTTTCCCGGGTCCCTGCGCATGCGCGCCACGACTGAGTGGATGATGAGCCCGACAACCCAACTGCGCAGGTGCGTACGTCGACCGACCACACTGCGCATGCGCGATGGCGCACGGAACGCGCTGACGTCGGCGTCATGACAAGTCCGAATTGTGGTTCCACCCACTTAAAGCGGCAATGTCCAGCAAAAGGATGCCGGTGTCTACAGTGTGGCAAGCTTGGCCACTTCGCAGCATTTTGCAGATCTGCTTCACCGCTGAGCAGCCAGCGATCCCAGCTGCGGCGCAGAAGTGTCCGCTCAATACAACAAGGCATGCCAGATTACAATCCCGACAGCCCTACGGACCCTGATGCTGAGTGCCTCAAGTCCCCATACCGGGTGGGCATCATAACTACACTTGCGCTGCCTTCCACCACAATGGCGAAATGCCTCGCGATCCTCAGTGTGGATCCCGACGACGAGTGGTGTGCTGTCCTCACAGTGAACAAGGCCTGCATCCGGTTCAGACTGGACACTGGCGCATCGGCGAACCTCATCTCGAAATCCGACCTCAACACCATCCAGCGCCAAACCAAGCATTCTTCCACCGGCCTGTCAGCTCCTTGACTACAATGGCAACGCCATAGCTGCCAGTGGCTCGTGTCAACTGGGGATATCCAATAAGGCGATCAAGGCGACGTGCGGTTTGAAATCGTCGGGCCTGACAGAGCATCTCTGCTCGGTGCTCGTGCCTGCAAGCTCCTGAACCAGGTTCAGCGAGTCCACACCATGTCTTCATCACCGGCGACGGTCTCGCCCGATGGAAACTTGCAAACCGACATAGATGACATCATCACGCTGTACCACAGCGTGTCCAACGGAATGGGCACGCTCCCATACCGATACAAAATCCTGCTCAAGCCGAACGCCACCCCTGTAATTCATGCACCTCGCCGGGTGCCGCCGCCCCTCAAGGATCGTCTGAAGAAGCAATTACAGGACCTCCAAGACCAGGGCATCATATCAAAGGTTACAGAGCCCACAGACTGGGTCAGCTCCATGGTCTGCGTCAAGAAGCCGTCAGTGGAGCTTCGCATTTGCATTGACCCTAAGGATCTAAACCGCAACATCATGCGGGAGCATTACCCGATACCAAAACGGGAAGAGTTGACCAGTGAGATGGCTCATGCCAAATTCTTCACTAAGCTCGACACCTCCAAGGGTTTTTGGCAAATACAGCTGGACGCGTCCAGTCGCAAGCTGTGCACGTTCAACACCCCGTTTGGTCATTACTGCTACAACCGGATGCCTTTTGGCATCATATCTGCCTCCGAAGTATTTCATCGCATCATGGAACAGATGACGGAGGGCAGCGAGGGGGTGCGAGTGTACGTTGACGATGTCATTATCTGGTCTACAACACCCCAGGAACACATCGCTCGCCTCAAGGAGGTATTCCAAAGAATCCATGAACATAGTCTTCAGCTCAACAGGGCCAAGTGCTCATTTGGTCAGTCGGAGATCAAATTCCTAGTTGACCACATCTCGCAGCAGGGCGTACGGCCAGACGCCGACAAGGTCTCGGCGATCAATGCCATGAAGACTCTGGAGGACAAAAAGGCGGTCCTCCGCCTTCTCGGAATGGTCAATTTCCTCGGGAAATTCATTCCCAATATGGCAACCCACACCACGGCCCTCCGCCATCTCGTCAAAAAGTCAACGGAATTCCAGTGGCTGCCCACGCATGAAGAGGAATGGCGCGAGCTGAAAGCAAAACTCATCACAGCCCCGGTCCTAGCATTCTTCGACCCAACCAAGGAAACCAAGATATCGACTGACGCAAGCCAGGACGGCATTGGAGCGGTGCACCTTCAGTGGGATGACTCTGTGTCCTGGTCTCCAGTAGCGTATGCCTCCAGGGCCATGACGCCCACTGAGCAACGGTACGCTCAGATTGAGAAGGTGTGTCTGGGCCTCCTAACAGGGATAGTCAAGTTCCACGACTATGTTTATGGCCTGCCAAAATACATGGTAGAGACGGACCACAGGCCTCTAGTCCACATAATCCAGAAGGATTTAAACGACATGACACTTCGGTTACAGCGTATTCTTCTAAAGCTACGCCGCTACGACTTTGAACTGGTCTACATGCCAGGTAAAGAGCTGATCGTTGCAGATGCCCTGTCCAGGTCCATTGCCACACTGCATGAACAAAGTGACTTCATCTGCCACTTTGAAGTCCAAGTGCAGTTGTGTGCCTCGAACCTTCCGGCCTCCGACGAACGGGTGGTCCAAATTTGTGAGTAAACAGCCCAGGATCCTCTGCTGCAGCGCGTGATGCAGCACCTCAGCAATGGCTGGCAGAAGGGACAATGTCCCCAGTTCTATAACGTAAAAGATGACCTGACAGTGGTGAAGGGAATCCTTCTGAAACTCGACAGGATCGTAATTCCTCAGAGTATGCGTGCTATGGTGCTGGGCCAACTCCATGAGTGCACCTTGGCGTCGAGAAATGCCGACGCAGAACTCGGGAGGCGGTCTATTGGCCGGGCATCAGCCAGGACATTGCCGACACAGTCCTCAATTGCTCTACCTGTTAGAAGTTTCAGCCAGCTCAACTCAAAGAAACGTTGCAGCAGCACGAGATTGTGACCTCTCCGTGGTCCAAAGTCAGCGTAGACCTTTTCCACACCAAGGGGCGTGACTACATACTCCTGGTCGACTACTTCTCCAGTTACCCAGAAGTAGTGAAACTGTCCGACCTCACGTCGAAGGCAGTAATCAAAGCCTGCAAACAAACGTTAGCCAGGCATGGGATACCGCTCACGGTAATGAGCGGCAACGGTCCTTGCTTTTACAGCCAGGAATGGTCTGACATTGCACAGTCCTACAACTTCCGTCACGTTACCTCCAGTCCCCACTACCCGCAGTCAAACGGGAAGGCCGAAAAAGGGGTCCACAATGTAAAGCGGTTGCTGTGCAAAGCTGCAGATTCAGGCTCCGATTTTAACCTGGCAATGCTGGCATACAGGGCGACCCCACTGTCCACTGGGTTGTCTCCAGCGCAGATGCTCATGAATCACATTCTGAGGACCACAGTTCCAGCCATCCACATTCCCGACCTTGACCACCTCACGGTCCTACAGAAAATGCAGCAGTCATGGACCCAACAGAAAGCCACGTACGATGCCCATGCCACGGATCTGCCAGAGCTGGCCCCAACTGATCATGTTCGAGTACAGTTGCTGGAGGACGGCTTGTCAGCCACAGCTGTTGTGATCATACAAGTGGCCCCAAGATTATTCCTTGTCTGCATGGCTGATGGCTCCCTGCTACGGCGCAACAGATAGGCATTGCGAAGAGTTCCCGGCCGCTACCTGACCAGTGTGCCCCGCGGCCTATGATGATGCCTCTGGACGTACCCAACCACGAGGCCACTGATCTACCAGCAATCCTGCCGGTCCACGCGTCCCCCGCGATGCCAGCGATCCCGCCTCTCCAAGCGCAGGCGGCTCCTAGTCCGCCTCTGCGGCGATCAACAAGAATCCGTCGCCCACCACAAAGACTAAATCTATAGACTGAGCTTTTGTACATTTTTGTGACTTCACCAATTGGACCTCTGTAAATACCGTTTCGTTTGCCATGTATCTGCACTACCGCAACCTTCCGATGTATATACGTTCGTTTAGACATCTTTCTGTATATAGTCAAGCACATATATATATATATTTTTTTTTAAGCATCCACACCTTAGTATTTTTTTTTAAATAAAAGGGTGGAGATGTCATAATATCCACGCATGTATATAATGAAGTGCAGACAGGCAGTGATTGACACACAGAATGACCAGTAAGCACACAGCACAGTGCAGCCAATCACCAGACAGGACACCACCACTATAAAGCCAGAGGGCACTAGGTTTCCCGCTCTCTCTGGACCCAGCCACTGAGACAGTCAGAGTCCACGAGCTAACACAGTGCAAACACCATGCGGTAGCTAGTAAGTCTGGTCAGGCTAGTGCAAGGTCTCCAGTCAGTTCAGTATAGTGTCGACCCACAGTTAAATATGTATGTTAGTTCTATCGTTCAATAAAACTGTGTTGGATCTTCTACAGTGTTCGAGGTCTGTTTCTCGCATCACTGCATCAAATGCAGTTCACACCGAACCGACCTGCCTAACACATCAGTAGCGTGGTCTTTGGAGGGTCAATGCAGACTCAATGGGCCGAATAGCCTCCTCTGCACTGTAGGGATTTTATGAAATCTACAAAATCAAAAGGATACAGCATTTGGATGTGACTGGAAATGTTTGCAGTCGTTGTGAAGCTGTTGTCAATATAATAATAATCTTTATTGTCACAAGTAGGCTTACATTATGTATTGTCACCACATGGACTGCAGCATTTAAAGGCGATGGTTCACCATAACACACTGCCTTCTCAAGGGTAATAAACACTAGCCTTGCCAATGATGCCTACACCCTATGAATGAAGAGAAAAAATCCCCCTGCCATACTGTATTCCAAAGAGTTACAGCTACTGGGTTAACCTTTGTTACAATCACCACGGAGACCGAAAACTTTTAAAAAGAGATATGAATTTCCCAATCACAAACACATTGCACGATTTCATGTTTCAAGACTTTAATTGTAACAAATAAACTAATATTGACATTGACTAAATGTTACTTAGTAGAGAATTAATACATTAACCTACAGAAAAGGCATTCCCTATTAACCTTTAATACAACCAAAAACCGGGGGCGGGATTCTCTCAGCCCACGCCGGGTTGGAGAATCGCCGGGCTGGGCACGAAACGCGTGACGCCGCCCGGATGCCGGTCCGCCGATTCTCCAGTGAGCGGCGAATCAGTTCCATTGGCGCCAGCGCCATCTGGTCATGATGCCCTTTAGGGAAGGAAATCTGCCCCCTTTACCTGGTCTACAGGTGACTGGAAACCCAGAGCAATGTATATGGCTGATTCTTAGATGCCCTCTGAAACGGCCTATCAAGCCAGTCAGTTTCAATGGTCTTGTCAGCGATGTCCACATCCCATGAATAAACAGGGAAAAAAGTTTCAACACTTTAAGGACTTATGCTACGAACATTATTCTTTTTATTTCCCCACGAACTCTACCCGAGTCCCGCCGGTACCGTTCACATCTGGTCTTACCCGGCGGACCTCGGCATCCATCCTGTGGGGGGGGGGGGGGGGGGCCTTGGGGGGAGTGGGGGGGGGGGGGGGGTGGGGGGAGGCGGCCTCCACCGTGGCCTGGCCCGCCATCGGGGCCTACCAATCGGCAGGCCGGCCTCTCTTGGTCGGGGCCTCTTTTGCTCTGCACCAGCCCCTGTAGCCCTACGCCATGTTGCGTCAGGGCCAGTACGGAGAAGGGAGCTGTCACGCATGCGCGCCGGTCGCAGTGTACCTGCGAGCATTTGCGCCGGTTGCAGCGCGCATGTGCAGACCCGCGGCATCCATTTGACACCGGTATCGGCAGATGGAGTGGCGTGGCTCGCTCCAGTGTCGTGCTGGCCTCCTGTAGGGTTCAGGATCGCTGCTCCTGGGGGCCTGTTGACGCTGTCGTAAAACGCAACGGCGTTTACGACGGTGTCAACACTTAGCCTCAGAACCAGAGAATCCTGTCCCTCATTCCAGTTTTATACATAACACCTGTTGTATATATCTACTTCATAATTCATGTTTTAGAATATAAGTTTAGTTTTAGGAATTAAAAGTCTCACTGTAGAAAATGGGGTATTTGGTTGAGAAACTGGTTAAAACAATACTGAAGTAAATTTAATTCAAACTAGCTTGGAGTTTATTGCACTTAAAAAGTTGACTTCAGAGGGTAACAGGTAGGACGGTAAGATCATAATATGGCAGGTGGGCTTACTTATCCAAAGAACTGGAGACATCATCATGTTTGCAGTTATCCCAGTTATTCAAGTGGCTACTCAGAATTAAGGAAAGCTTTTGGAACAAAAATATAGTCAATGTGCTATTTACGTGGGAACAAGCTGTGAGTGTTACATTGAAAGGGTAATGAATGAAGCTGAGTGAGATTCTTTGTTTTGAGTTACCTCTATGAATTCAGTTAGGCAGCAATTCCTCAGTCTTTTCTTGGTTTCACCCCAATTTTAATGCCACGGATCATGTGTACCTATTGATGGTCTTTTTTTACAGCAGCAATATTCAGGCTTCAGAGAGAAGCCAGTGTCTGGACTTCAGAGTCCATGCCAATGAATAGAAAAAAATGTGAGTGTTTAAAGAGCCCATGCAGCTGTCTAGAAATCAGTCCGAACTCCACAGCAGCTATTACTGCTTTTCAGCTCATGACCCCGGAATAGTATCTTGCAACCCCACTGGAGGTTGCAACCCACAGCCTTGGGAAGCCCTGAGTTAGAGCATAGCCAGCAGTCAAGCCTGGTTAATGTATGGAAAAACAACTGAGAGATTGTTTCAGCTTTGGGCTCTATGTAGTCTATAGCTCCTTGGATGTCAAGTGATAAAGCCAGGCCTGCCTGAAGTAGAGTAAATACTGGGTCTATCGTCCGTGACACAGCCTGTGAGTGGGAGCTGGTATTCAGTATAAGACAAGTATTGGTAAGGGATAAAAATAAACGACTGGAGATTTGCTTAGCTGGAGGAAGAAATCTGCAGTTATGCTCTCAGTAAAATGCAGACTTGTTACAGATGGAATTCGGGAAGTAATCAGCTTGGTTGATGTTTGAAACCATAACAGTTGATTATTGGAAACCAAGGGGACTTTCTGGTTCCATGGAATCCCTACAGGGCAGAAGGAGGCCATTCGGCCCATCGGGTCTGCACCTACCCTCTGAAAGAGGCCCACTAGGCTCCATACCCGTAACCCCACCTAACCTACACATCTTTGGACACTTACAGGGAAATTTAGCATGACCAATCCACCTAATCTGCACAACTTTGCACTGTGGGAGGAAACTGGAACAGCCGGAGGAAACCAACGCAGACACGGGGAGAATGTGCAAACTCCACACAGTAACTCATGGCCGGAATTGAACCCGGGTTCCTGGCGCTGTGAGGCTGCAGTGCTAGCCACTGTGCCGTGATGTTTTAAACCACTTTGGATGAATCCCAGGGAAGCCTGTGCTTAAGCTGTGTAATTAAGAGTCATGAGGTGGGTAAATAAATTGAAAGGTCGCTTAGCCAAAGGCCAACGGAGGAAATCTTGTACCTTGACAAATAGCTGGAACACTTAGAAATCAGATTGAATTCCTGAGAGCAGTTTACTTTGGTCTCAGAGAGGAAAGGTGAATGAATCTTAAAGATCTTGTAAGATAATGGAACTTGTGGGGAAATAAAAAGAATAAAGTTTGTAGCATAAGTGTTGAAGCTTTTTTCCCTGTTTATTCATGGGATGTGGACATCGCTGACAAGACCATTGAAACTGACTGGCTTGATAGGCCGTTTCAGAGGGCATCTAACAATCAGCCATATATATTGCTCTGGGTTTCCAGTCACCTGTAGACCAGGTAAAGGGGGCAGATTTCCATCCCTAAAGGGCAACAGTGAACCAGATGGGTTTTTATGACAATCGGCCATGGTCACCATTTCTGAGACTAACTTCTCTTCCAGATTTATTAATTAAATTCAAATTCCACCAGCTGCCATAGTAAGATTCAAATCCATGTGACCAGCGTATTAGCCTGGGTTGCTGGATTACCAATCGAGTGATATTACCACTCACTATGCCACCATCTCCCTTAAGTTATTGATGCTTGCTGTGTTCTGTTTCTTATTGTGTGCAATAAAGTTTGGTTTTGTTTAAAAATGTGAAATCTTGTGGCGTAGTTCAGCCAGTTAATTACTGGCTGTCAGGTGGCTAGCATTGCTGCCTCACAGCTCCAGGGTTCCGGGTTCAATTCCGGCCTCGGATGACTGTATGTGTGGAGTTTTCACTTTCTCCCTGTGTATGCGTGAGTTTCCTCGGGGTGCTCCGGTTTCCTCCCACAGTCCAAAGATGTGTAGGGTAGGTGGATTAGCCATGCTAAATTGCCCCTCAGTGTCCAAAAGGTTAGGTGGGGTTACTGGGTTGCGAGGATGGGGTGGAGACGAGGGCTTAGGTAGGGTGCTCTTTCCAAGGTCTGGTGCAGACCCATGGGCAGAATGGCCTCCTTCTGCACTGCAAATTCTGTGAATCTATGATTTTATTTCTTCTTTAAACATTAACGGTCCCTAACAAGATCATAAGACACCTCACTGTCAGCAGAATTGTAGGCCTGTGTTTAAAGGCCCAAGCTCCTTCCACCTTTAAGAGGATTCCTTCTCCCTGTTCCAGCAGGGTGAATCTTCTTGTGTCCTTTTAAACAAAGTCCTTGAACTCAAGCTTCCGAACATAATTGAATGGACTTAGAAACATAGAAAATGGAAGCAGGAGGAGGCCATTCGGCCCTTCAGGCCTGCTCCACGATTCATTATGATCGTGGCTGATCATCAAGTTCAATACCGTGATCCTGCCTTCCCTTCATAGCCTTTGATCCCTTTAGCCTCAAGAGCTATACCTAAATTCCTTCTTGAAATTACACAATGTTTTGGCCTCACCTACTGTCTGTGGTAGTGAATTCCTACAGATTCACCGCTCTCTGGGTGAAGAAATTTCTCCTCACCTCAGTCCTAAAAGATAATTTTGTTGCTGGATTAGCTCAACGGCAGGCAAGCATGTTGATATGCGGCGTGCATGACTGGTAAAATAGTGTGGCCAGCATGTCACCTCTGTGGGGGATTGTCCCTCAATCAAATCATTCAGTGCCAAATCGAGGGACTTGGACATAATTGGGAGAATGGAGGGGAGCCGCTGAGAACCAACCCCTAGTCTGACCCACTTGCATCCCTCTCCCCAGACCGCCAATACGTGTTGCTCCTCCTCCACATTACTTATCTGTGGCCTGGGTCACTCAGCGATCCTGGGACTCTAGTAGGTGTTTCTCCTGCAGCAGCAACAGCCTTCCAGTGGCGCTGCTGAGCACGATCTGCTGGCTTCTGATTGGCCGACAGCTCTCAGTAAGCAAGAGTTCTGTCTCTGGGGTCATTATTCCAGGGGAAGGCCTGCTGCTGATCTCTCCACTGCTTGATTGGGCTGTGATTTAGTGAGCCTTCCCAAAAAGAGGCAACTCGTGTCTCTTGCCATTTTTCCAGCTGGCAGGCAAGACCTAAGGGAATGCACAAAAGTGATTTGTTGCCGTTTGTTTGTAGTATGGTGTGGATTGAGGTATAAATTTGATTGGGAATATTTCATTTGAGCTGGCTTTAAGTTTTGCTTTGTGGCCAAGAGGACTTTGTGATGTTCAGTAGCAGAGGGAAGATAAGGTGCAGGACTGTCTAACTTTGGTAGAAAGTTAGAGGGATGGCAGGGAAGGGAGTGCAACGTTCCTCCTGCAGGATGTTTGGGGTGAGGGATGCCGTTGGTGTCCCTGCTGATTTTACCTGCAGGAAGTGCTGCCATCTCCAGCTCCTCCAAGACCGAGTTAGGGAACTGGAGCTGGAGTTGGAAGAACTTCGGATCATTCGGGAGGCAGAGGGGGTCATAGATAGCAGCTTCAGGGAATTAGTTACACCAAAGATTGGAGATAGATGGGTAACTGTAAGAGGGACTGGGAAAAAGCAGTCAGTGCAGGGATCCCCTGCGGTCATTCCCCTGAGAAACAAGTATACCGCTTTGGATACTTGTGGGGACGACGACTTACCAGTGGTAAGCCATGGGGTACGGACCTCTGGCACGGAGTCTGTCCCTGTTGCTCAGAAGGGAAGGGGGGAGAGGAGCAGAGCATTAGTAATTGGGGACTCGATAGTCAGGGGCACAGATAGGAGATTTTGTGGGAGCGTGAGAGACTCACGTTTGGTATGTTGCCTCCCAGGTGCAAGGGTACGTGATGTCTCGGATCGTGTTTTCCGGGTCCTTAAGGGGGAGGGGGAGCAGCCCCAAGTCGTGGTCCACATTGGCACTAACGACATAGGTAGGAAAGAGGATAAGGATGTCAGGCAGGCTTTCAGGGAGCGAGGATGGAAGCTCAGAACTAGAACAAACAGAGTTGTTATCTCTGGGTTGTTGCCCGTGCCACGTGATAGTGAGATGAGGAATAGGGAGAGAGAGCAATTAAACACGTGGCTACAGGGATGGTGCAGGCGGGAGGGATTCAGATTTCTGGATAACTGGGGCTCTTTCTGGGGAAGGTGGGACCTCTACAGACAGGATGGTCTACATCTGAACCTGAGGAGCACAAATATCCTGGGGGGGAGATTTGTTAGTGCTCTTTGGGGGGGTTTAAACTAATGCAGCAGGGGCATGGGAACCTGGATTGCAGTTTTAGGGTAAGGGAGAATGAGAGTATAGAGGTCAGGAGCTCAGATTTGACGTCGCAGGAGGGGGCCACTGTTCAGGTAGGTGGTTTGAAGTGTGTCTATTTCAATGCCAGGAGTAAACGAAATAAGGTAGGGGAACTGGCAGCATGGGTTGGTACCTGGGACTTCGATGTTGTGACCATTTCGGAGACATGGATAGAGCAGGGACAGGAATGGATGTTGCAGGTTCCGGGGTTTAGGTGTTTTAGTAAGCTCAGAGAAGGAGGCAAAAGAGGGGGAGGTGTGGCGCTGCTAGTCAAGAGCAGTATTACGGTGGTGGAGAGGATGCTAGATGGGGACTCATCTTCTGAGGTAGTATGGGCTGAGGTTAGAAACATGAAAGGAGAGGTCACACTGTTGGGAGTCTTCTATAGGCCTCCAAATAGTTCTAGGGATGTAGAGGAAAGGATGGCGAGGATGATCCTGGATAAGAGCGAAAGTAACAGGGTAGTTATTATGGGAGACTTTAACTTTCCAAATATTGACTGGAAAATATATAGTTCGCGTACATTAGATGGGTCGTTCTTTGTACAGTGTGTGCAGGAGGGTTTCCTGACACAGTTTGTTGACAGGCCAACAAGAGGCGAGGCCACATTGGATTTGGTTTTGGGTAATGAACCAGGCCAGGTGTTGGATTTGGAGGTAGGTGAGCACTTTGGGGACAGTGACCACAATTCGGTGACGTTTACGTTAAGGATGGAAAGAGATAAGTATACACCGCAGGGCAAGAGTTATAGCTGGGGGAAGGGCAATTATGATGCCATTAGACGTGACTTGGGGGGGGATAAGGTGGAGAAGAAGGCTGCAAGTGTTGGGCACACTGGATAAGTGGAGCTTGTTCAAAGATCAGCTACTGCGTGTTCTTGATAAGTATGTACCGGTCAGGCAGGGAAGAAGGCGTCGAGCGAGGGAACCTTGGTTTACCAAAGAAGTGGAATCTCTTGTTAAGAGGAAGAAGGAGGCCTATGTGAAGATGAGGTGTGAAGTTTCAGTTGGGGCGATGGATAGTTACAAGGTAGCGAAGAAGGATCTAAAGAGAGAGCTAAGACGAGCAAGGAGGGGACATGAGAAGTATTTGGCAGGAAGGATCAAGGAAAACCCAAAAGCTTTCTATAGGTATGTCAGGAATAAGCGAATGACTAGGGAAAGAGTAGGACCAGTCAAGGACAGGGATGGGAAGTTGTGTGTAGAGTCTGAAGAGATAGGCGAGATACTAAATGAATATTTTTCGTCAGTATTCACTCAGGAAAAAGATAATGTTGTGGAGGAGAATGCTGAGCTCCAGGTAAATAGTTTAGATGGCATTGAGGTACGTAGGGAAGAGGTGTTGGCAATTCTGGACAGGCTGAAAATAGATAAGTCCCCGGGACCTGATGGGATTTATCCTAGGATTCTCTGGGAGGCCAGGGAAGAGATTGCTGGACCATTGGCTTTGATTTTTATGTCATCATTGGCTACAGGAATAGTGCCAGAGGACTGGAGGATAGCAAATGTGGTCCCTTTGTTCAAAAAGGGGAGCAGAGACAACCCTGGCAACTATAGACCGGTGAGCCTCACGTCTGTAGTGGGTAAAGTCTTGGAGGGGATTATAAGAGACAAGATTTATAATCATCTAGATAGGAATAATATGATCAGGGATAGTCAGCATGGCTTTGTAAAGGGTAGGTCATGCCTCACAAACCTTATCGAGTTCTTTGAAAAGGTGACTGAACAGGTAGACGAGGGTAGAGCAGTTGATGTGGTGTATATGGATTTCAGCAAAGCGTTTGATAAGGTTCCCCACGGTAGGCTATTGCAGAAAATACGGAGGCTGGGGATTGAGGGTGATTTAGAGATGTGGATCAGAAATTGGCTAGCTGAAAGAAGACAGAGGGTGGTGGTTGATGGGAAATGTTCAGAATGGAGTTCAGTCACAAGTGGAGTACCACAAGGATCTGTTCTGGGGCCGTTGCTGTTTGTCATTTTTATCAATGACCTAGAGGAAGGCGCAGAAGGGTGGGTGAGTAAATTTGCAGACGATACTAAAGTCGGTGGTGTTGTCGATAGTGTGGAAGGATGTAGCAGGTTACAGAGGGATATAGATAAGCTGCAGAGCTGGGCTGAGAGGTGGCAAATGGAGTTTAATGTAGAGAAGTGTGAGGTGATTCACTTTGGAAGGAATAACAGGAATGTGGAATATTTGGCTAATGGTAAAGTTCTTGAAAGTGTGGATGAGCAGAGGGATCTAGGTGTCCATGTACATAGATCCCTGAAAGTTGCCACCCAGGTTGATAGGGTTGTGAAGAAGGCCCATGGAGTGTTGGCCTTTATTGGTAGAGGGATTGAGTTCCGGAGTCAGGAGGTCATGTTGCAGCTTTACAGAACTCTGGTACGGCCGCATTTGGAGTATTGCGTACAGTTCTGGTCACCGCATTATAGGAAGGATGTGGAGGCTTTGGAGCGGGAGCAGAGGAGATTTACCAGGATGTTGCCTGGTATGGAGGGAAAATCTTATGAGGAAAGGCTGATGGACTTGAGGTTGTTTTCGTTGGAGAGAAGAAGGTTAAGAGGAGACTTAATAGAGGCATACAAAATGATCAGGGGGTTGGATAGGGTGGACAGTGAGAGCCTTCTCCCGAGGATGGAAATGGCTGGCACGAGGGGACTTAGCTTTAAACTGAGGGGTAATAGATATAGGACAGAGGTCAGAGGTAGGTTCTTTACGCAAAGAGTAGTGAGGCCGTGGAATGCCCTACCTGCTACAGTAGTGAACTCGCCAACATTGAGGGCATTTAAAAATTTATTGGATAAACATATGGATGATAATGGTATAGTGTAGGTTAGATGGCTTTTGTTTCGGTGCAACATCGTGGGCCGAAGGGCCTGTACTGCGCTGTATTGTTCTATGTTCTATGTTGTTGAATAGGGGAATTGGACTTTTGGTTACTGATATTGCAGTCAGATGAGCTGTTCGCACACCATGTCTGAGAGCAGGTAGTTTGTGAAGAATCCCTGAAGTCCTACAGCACATGCCACATCCAATTTTAAAGAACTCCAGAAACCCAAACACTTCTACAATCAAAGAAAAAGGCAGTAGAAACCAATCAGCACCTAATCTGAAATTAGAATACCCCTTTGAATAGATCTGGTGGGATGTCCTTTCTGCTGCTGAATGATTGTTCAGCTGTGCATGTTTAACATAGCATCAGCTGAAGGGTTGAGCTCCAACATGGCAGTTCTGCCGTCAGATCAGCTTATATGCTGATTGACATTAGAACGTGCCTACTTTGCATATGTGTGGTGGGTGGACTCTGCGAACGCTCTCGCCAGAATGGCATCTGGCATGGCTTGTTCCAAAATGGCATGTATACCATTTTGGAGCCACAGTGGCACTTGTAACACCAAAAAGACTGGTGCAAAGAACCAAATTTTTTGACCACAGATTGATATGTTTTCTTCTTTGTTTACTAATTAAGGATAATTATCTTGAATCCTAATTTAGCTGGAGAATTACGTCGACACAGGCGTTTAGGTGCAAACAAATGGAAAAATTCAGGACTTGGACCGTCTATTTCAGCACCATCTCCAACCACATCAGTCTCAGTAAGTGGCTCTTATGATCCGTTTTCAAGGCTATTTCAATATTTTTAGTTTAACAAAATTCTGAATTATGAACGGTCATCCTTTTACATTGAGTTAATAAAATTAATTAACATATCCTTGGAAATACGTTTTACATTATGCAGGAAACCCAGTTAATTAGTATACATTGCAGTAACATTTGGGAATAGATCATTTGCACATTGAAACCATTTCCAGTGATATCTCATTTATCAGAACAGAATTCCAATGTCGAGAACAAACTGATTAACAGTTTGACGAAATGGAGAAAAGCACCCAAGGTCAAGTTCAGTCATGATAAATTTTTAATTCCACTTGAAATTAATGAATTCTCAACAAAGATTCAGATAGCCTTTAGCCTAAAGAAATTATTCCATTTGTTATTGTGAAAGTCTAAAAATTATTTTTGCCGATGTCAGCATTTGCATGCTCAATGCCTTAAAATGTATTTCATCCATTTGCTATTTTAATGAGTTTACCTCTAGTCGTTAAAATAGTGGGCAGAAGAATAGCACACACACATGTTAAACATCCGTATGCTAATATTGTTGATTGTAATTTCTAAACTATAGTTACTGAGGTTTTTACTTTCCTGCTAGACGCAAGGTAGAAAGACCATTCTACTTTCCACTGAGGCAAAAAAGGAAATGCTGAAACAAGCTAAAGCAGCAAAGGAAGAACGAAGATCTCAAATGGACTCTCGGCACGGCTATCTCACATCTAAGTTGGCAGATGGAACAGGTTTGGAGGAAACAGCTGTGCAGGACTTTATGATTGCGGATGAAAAGGTATGACTTGATCTCTTAATGTGTATCTGGTAGCTCTTCTTGACACCAGCTTCCTGACTGTATCAAAACTATAAATGTAGGATTACATTTTATTGGTCCCATATATTTTAGAATTTCTTTTGGATATTTAGCATAGGTGGGGATGGATTCGGCATTCCGTTTTACTGTTTGAGTTGTCTTTTTAAAACATTGAGTAAAATTGTCGTAAAAGTTCTGTTGTCTAGCTCAGTGTTACCCTATAGCATAACCAGTAGCCAAACATGGTTGATTGGGAATGCAAATGGTATCCCCATGTGCAATTTAATCTTTTTATTGTGTTTTTTAATAAAACAGCTAAATGAAATAAGGCAAAAGCCTGGATTTCGCCAGCCTTTAGGAGATGGGCTAGGACAGGAGAGCTGATGAAATGAAAATGAAAAAATGAAAATCGCTTATTGTCACAATGTGGTAGTATGTATTGGGGGTCATGTGGGACTGGAAGCCCTAATGTCATTGGCTGACAGATCCCGGGTCCTGGTTGGCCGTTGACCTCTAGCTCCGCCCTGAAGGCGGAGTATAAGAAGCCGGAGTCTTCCCCCGCAGGCCAGTTTACTATCGAGCTGCGGGGGAACAGACACGCTTAATAAAGCCTCATCGACTTCACTCTATTCGTCTCACGGAGTCTTTGTGCGCTACAATTTATTAAGCGTGCCTAAAAAGGACTATGGAGCTCAGGATCATTCCGGAATGCCTGAGGATCAGCCCCCACGCAGTGAACGCGGCAGCAGCCTTCAAGCACTGGCAGACTTGCTTCGAGGCCTACCTCAGAACGACCACCGGCCGGGTCACAGAAGACCAAAAACTGCAGGTCCTGCACTCGAGGGTGAGCACGGAGATTTTCTCCCTCATCGAAGACTCGGAGGATTTCCAGACGGCGTTCGCAGCACTGAAAAGTCTCTATGTCCGCCCAGTTAACCAAATCTACGCTCGCTACCAGCTCGCGACGAGACGGCAAGCTCCCGGAGAATAGATGGACGAATTCTACGCCGCGCTGCTGATTTTGGGACGAGCCTGCAGCTGCCCGTCGGTGAACGCAAACGAACACACGGACATGTTAATGCGCGATGCTTTTGTGGCAGGTATGCAATCCTCCCAAATCCGCCAAAGACTTCTAGAAAAAGAGTCGCAAGGACTCTCAGAGGCACGGGCCCTAGCAGCCTCCCTAGACGTGGCCGCGCGTAATACCCGCGCCTACGGCCCCGACCGTGCGGCAACCCATTGGGCCCCGTACGTACCCGTCGCGGCAAACCCCCTACGCCCCCCCCCGCACACCCCACAGGCTTGCGCGGTCTAAACGCCGAGTCGCACCGGGGGCGCCCGCTTTTATTTCTGCGGCCAGGCGAAACACCCCCGACAGCGCTGCCCGGCCCGCGCAGCTATCTGCAAAAGCTGCGGGAAAAAGGGCCATTATGCGGTTGTGTGCCGGTCCCGCGAGGTCGCCGCTGTCCCGGGAGCACAGGGAGCCCTGCAAGCAGTTTACGCGCCCCAACCCCCCCAGCACGCCATGTACGACCCGCAGGCGCAGCCGCTCTGGGTCCCGACCACCGCGGTCCTGGGAGAACTGGGAGCTCTGCACGCCGCTTACGCTCCCCAACCCCCCTCCCCGCAGCCCATGTATGACCCGCCGCCGGCGCTACCGCTTTGGGTCCCGGCCAACACTCTCCACGGAGAGGAGGGAGTTTTGCGTGTCCCTAACCCCCACCCCGCGCCCCACGCCTGACCCGCCGGCGCCACCTACTTGGGCCCCGACCACCGCTGTCCCCGGTGAGGGAGCTCCGCGCGGTCCTAGCGCTCGCGGTCCTAGCGCTCGCGGTCCTAGCGCTCGCGGTCCTAGTGCTTGTGGTCCTAGCGCTCCCCAGCCCCCCCAGCACACCATGTGCGACCCGCAGACGCCGCCATTTTGGATCCTGGCCACCACGAGGGGAGGAGGGGCGCCGATGTGCGACCCGCAGACGCCGCCATTTTGGGTCCCGGCCACCACGAGGGGAGGAGGGGCGCCGCCATCTTGGACCGCCCCAGACCTGTACGACGCGTGGGGGCGGCCATTTTGTCCACCCCCGCCGCCATCTTGTGACCCCCCAGCCACGTGCGATGTATGGGGCGGCCATTTTGTCCATCCCCGACGCCATCTTGGACGGCAACAACGGACCCCACTCCACTACTACAACCACGTCTCGCTTCAATTACGCTCGATCAAGCTCGGCCCCGGACACTCCAGACGGTGCTAATAAACGGCCACGAGACGCCATGCCTAGTCGACTCCGGGAGCACGGAGAGCTTTATACACCCCGACACGGTAAGACGCTGTTCCTTGACCACCTATCCCAGCGCACAAAAGATTTCCCTAGCTGCAGGATCCCACTCCGTACAGATCCAGGGATTCTGCATAGTTACCCTAACGGTGCAGGGGAGGGAGTTCAAAAACTAAACGTCCTTCCCCAACTCTGTGCCCCCACCTTGCTGGGATTAGATTTCCAATGCAATCTACAGAGCCTTACGTTCAAATTCGGCGGCCCAATACCCCCACTCACTATCTGCGGCCTCGCAACCCTCAAGGTGCAACCCCCGTCCTTGTTTGCGAACCTCACCCCGGATTGCAAACCCGTCGCCACTAGGAGCAGACGGTACAGCGCCCAGGACCGGACCTTCATTCGGTCCGAAGTCCAGCGGCTACTAAAGGAGGGCATAATCCAGGCCAGCAATAGTCCCTGGGGAGCGCAGGTGGTAGTAGTGAAGACAGGGGAGAAACAAAGGATGGTCATTGACTATAGCCAGACCATCAACAGGTACACACAACTAGACGCGTACCCTCTCCCCCGCATATCCGACATGGTCAACCGGATTGCCCAATATAAAGTCTTCTCCACCGTGGACCTCAAGTCCGCCTACCATCAGCTCCCCATCCGCCCAAGTGACCGCAAGTACACAGCCTTCGAGGCAGACGGGCGATTATACCATTTCCTACGGGTCCCTTTTGGCGTCACAAACGGGGTCTCGGTCTTCCAACGGGAGATGGACTGAATGGTTGATCAACATGGGTTGCGGGCCACGTTCCCGTATCTCGACAATGTAACCATCTGCGGCCACGATCAGCAGGACCACGACGCCAACCTCCAAAAATTCCTCCAGACCGCCAAAGCCTTGAACCTCACGTACAACGAGGACAAGTGCGTTTTTAGCACCGATCGGCTAGCCATTCTGGGCTACGTAGTGCGCAATGGGATAATAGGCCCCGACCCCGAACGTATGCGCGCACTCATGGAATTTCCCCTCTCGCACTGCCCAAAAGCCCTGAAACGCTGCTTGGGGTTCTTTTCATACTACGCCCAGTGGGTCCCCCAGTACGCAGACAAGGCCCGCCCCCTAATACAGACCACGACCTTCCCTCTGTCGACAGAGGCTTGCCAGGCCTTCAGCTGCATCAAAGCGGATATCGCAAAGGCCACGATGCGCGCCATCGACGAGTCCCTCCCCTTCCAGGTCGAGAGCGACGCCTCCGACGTAGCTCTAGCGGCCACCCTTAACCAAGCGGGCAGACCCGTGGCCTTTTTCTCCCGGACCCTCCACGCCTCAGAAATCCACCACTCTTCAGTAGAAAAGGACGCTGTGCGACATTGGAGGCATTACCTGGCCGGCAGGAGATTCACACTCCTCACGGGCCAACGGTCGGTAGCCTTTATGTTCGATAATGCACAGCGGGGCAAAATCAAAAACGACAAGATCTTAAGGTGGAGGATCGAGCTCTCCACCTTCAACTATGAGATTTTGTATCGTCCCGGAAAGCTGAACGAGCCGTCCGATGCCCTATCCCGCGGCACATGTGCCACCGCACAAATTAACCGCCTCCAAACCCTCCACGAGGACCTCTGCCACCCGGGGGTCACTCGGTTTTACCACTTCATCAAGTCCCGCAATCTCCCATACTCTTTAGAGGAGGTCCGTACAGTCACAAGGGACTGCCACATCTGCGCGGAATGCAAGCCGCATTTTTTCAGGCCAGATGGAGCGCACCTGATTAAGGCTTCCCGCCCCTTTGAACGCCTCAGTCTCGATTTCAAAGGGCCCCTCCCCTCTACCGACCGCAACGCATATTTTCTTAATGTGGTGGACGAATACTCCCGCTTCCCTTTTGCCATTCCCTGTTCTGACATGACCGCGGCCACAGTCATTAAAGCCCTGAACAGCATCTTCACACTGTTCGGTTACCCCGCTTACGTCCACAGCGACAGGGGGTCGTCTTTCATGAGTGACGAGCTGCGCCAGTTCCTGCTCAGCAAGGGCATAGCCTCAAGCAGGACGACCAGCTACAACCCCCGGGGGAACGGGCAAGTAGAGAGGGAGAACGGCACGGTCTGGAAGGCCGTCCTACTGGCCCTACGGTCCAGGGACCTCCCAGTTTCACGGTGGCAGGAGGTCCTCCCGGACGCTCTCCACTCCATCCGGTCGTTATTATGTACGAGCACTAATCAAACGCCCCACGAGCGTCTCCTTGTCTTCCCTAGGAGGTCCTCCTCTGGAATGTCGCTGCCGACCTGGCTGGCGGCCCCAGGACCCATCCTGCTCCGAAAGCATGTACGGGCACATAAGGTGGACCCGTTGGTCGAAAGGGTTCACCTTCTCCACGCGAACCCCCAGTACGCCTACGTGGAGTACCCCGACGGCCGACAGGACACGGTCTCCCTCCGGGATCTGGCGCCCGCCGGCAACACGCACACCCCCCCGACACCATCAGCCCAACCCCCCCCTTCCTGCCACCACCGCACCCCGCGACCGCCCCCTTCCCAGGAGGATCGGTTCCCCTCCCCTCAGCACCGACCAAGAATAAAGCCCAAGCTGAAACCGTAAGGCTCCTGGAGGCGACAACACCGGTACAACCACCACCACCACCGGGGCCGAGGCGATCGACACGGATGACCAGACCACCCGACCGACTCGTGGCGTCGATCTAAAACTAAATATGGACTTTTCACAAGAACATTTTGCTTTTCTTCCCATACCCTCTGTAAATAGTTGCAACATGACAAAATTGTACAATACTGTATTGCCTTGTGAATGTTTATTTTCCTCCCAGGACTAACCCTGTAAACCCTTACCACCATACGAAGCGTCACCCCGCCGGGTTCATTTTTGACAAGGGGTGAATGTGGTAGTATGTATTGGGGGTCATGTGGGACTGGAAGCCCTAATGTAATTGGCTGACAGATCCCGGGTCCTGGTTGGCCGTTGACCTCTAGCTCCGTCCTGAAGGCGGAGTATAAGAAGCCGGAGTCTTCCCCCGCAGGCCAGTTTACTATCGAGCTGCGGGGGAACAGACATGCTTAATAAAGCCTCATCGACTTCACTCTATTCGTCTCATGGAGTCTTTGTGCGCTACACACAAGTAGGCTTCAAATGAAGTTACTGTGAAAAGCCCCTAGTCGCCACATTCCGGCGCCTGTTCGGGGAGGCTGTTACGGGAATTGAACTGTGCTGCTGGCCTGCCTTGGTCTGCTTTCAAAGCCAGCGATTTAGCCCTGTGCTAAACAGCCCCATGAAATGGGGTAAAAGACATTGGGAGGAGAACCCAAACTTTTCCTCCCTCCACAATATATTACTGCGGCAGGCACCTTTGCTGTACACCTGTCCACTGGGTGGGCAGTTGGAGCAAATGTTCTTAATTATGGAGAAACTGCCAAGTAAAGTACTCTGGCTTCCCAGTGGGTTGCTCGAATGGCCCCCTTTATGCTCCATGGCCCAAGCAGAGGCCCTGTGGTGGCAACGGCCACTTCATGGCTACAGCGCTGCCGGAGGGGCTGGAGGGGTCGGACGTGGGGCCTATGTGGTCACCATGTTAAACTCGCTGATGGGAGCGGGGTCATTCCAGGGGCCCCTGGAGCTGGAAGGGGCCCATAGAGTGCTGGCGAGGAGGTCCAAGGCTAATGAGCCACCGCGGGCGGTGCTGGTGCGGTTTCATCGGTTCGCTGATCGGGAGTGCGTGCTCCGGTGGGCCAAGAAAGAGAGGAACAGTAGGTGGGAGAACGCGGAGGTTCGAATAGATCAGGACTGGAGCATGGAGGTGGCGAAGAAGAGGGCCGGGTACAACCGGGCGAAGGCGGCGCTGCATAGGAAGGGGGTGAAGTTTGGCATGCTGCAGCCGGCACGACTGTGGGTCACCTACAAGGACCGGCACCATTATTTTGAGTCCCCGGAGGATGCGTGGGCCTTTGTTCAGGCCTAGAAGCTGGACACAAACTGAGGGTCGGGATGGGTGGTCGGGAATTGCTGTTGGTGTGTTATATTTTGAGGGGGGGTTTCTTTGCTCTTGTTTCTTTTTGATTCGGTGTGGGCGGTTAGGGTGGGTTGGGCACTGTTTTGGTTGGGTCTGTCGGGTGAGCTCTTGGAGGGGGACAAGTAAATGGAGTAGGGGTGGAAGGCTGGTAGGGGGGATGGGGCCCTGTGGGGGAGGGTGGGGCCCGAGTCGGGGGAGAGGGGACTGGGCCTATAAAAGGAGCTGCGTCAGAGGTGGCGGGGCCGGGCAGGTGGAAAGCGCGGGCTTTTTCCCGCGCTGAAGGCTGGAGGGGGCGGGGCCGGGGCGGGGAAGCGAGTGTTGTTTCCCACGCTTGGGATGGAAGGGGGAGGCGGAGAGCCTACTGATGGGTAATGGAGGAGGAGGGGATGTCCCATAATGGGAGGAGTCGAAGGAGAGGCGGGAGTGGCCGGGGTCAGCAGGAGCCAGCTGACCTGCGGGAGTGCAATGGGGGGAGGAAAGCAGCTAGGAGGGTTCCTAGCTTTGGGGGGGGGGGGGGGGGGGAACAGACGGACCGGGTTTCTGCTGGTATGGTCAAGGCGGAGCTGGAGCGAGTAGAGGGGGTTGGTACGGGGGTCTGCCGCCACGGGGAATGGGCCGGGCGTGGGGTGCGGGCGCGTGGCTGGCCGCGGAGGGGTTATGGCTAGTCGGCAGGGGAGGGGGGCGGGTAACGTGTAGCCCCCTGATCCGGCTGATGACCTGGAACGTAAGGGGTCAAGTGGGCCCGGGTGTTCGCGCACCTGAAGGGGCTGAAGGCGGATGTGGTCATGCTCCAGGAGATACACCTGAAGGTGGCAGACCAGGTAAGACTGAGGAAGGGGTGGGTAGGTCAGGTGTTTCACTCGGGGCTGGATGCCAAAAATCAGGGTGGGGTGATCTTGGTGGGAAAGAGGGTGTCGTTCGAGGCGTTGAGCATTGTGACAGACAATGGCGGCAGGTATGTAATGGTAAGTGGTAAGCTGCAAGGGGAGAGGGTGGTGCTGGTCAACGTGTACGCCCCGAACTGGGACGATGTGGGTTTTATGCGGTGCATGTTGGGTCGGATCCCGGACTTGGAAGTGGGGGGCCTGGTAATGGGGGGGGGGGACTTTAACACGGTGTTGGATCCGGCACTGGACCACTCCAGGTCTAGGACGGGTAGGAAGCCGGCGGCGGCTAAAGTGCTGAGGGGGTTTATGGACCAGATGGGAGGGGTGGACCCTTGGAGATTTGCAAGGCTGGGGGCTAGGGAACTTTCATTCTTCTCGCACATCCATAAAGCCTATTCCCGGATCGACTTTTTTATTATGAGCAGGGTGGTGATAGCGAGAGTGGAGGATACCGAGTACTCGGCGATAGCCATTTCGGATCATGCCCCGCATTGGGTAGACCAAGAGCTGGGGGAGGAGAGGGACCAGCGCCCATTGTGGCGCTTGGAGGTGGGGCTGTTGGCAGACGAGGAGGTGAGTGAGCGGGTCCGAGGAATCATAGAGAGATACCTGGAGGCCAATGATAACGGGGAGGTCCGAGTGGAGATTGTCTGGGAGGCATTGAAGGCGGTGGTTAGGGGGGAGCTGATCTCCATTAGGGCCCACAAGGAGAGGAGAGAGCAGAGGGAGAGGGAGAGGCTGGTGGGGGAGATGGTGAGGGTAGACAAGAGGTATGCAGAGATGCCGGAGGAGGGACTGCTGAGGGAGAGGCGTAGCCTCAAAGCCGAATTCGACCTGTTGACCACCAGGAAGGTGGAGGCGCAGTGGAGGAAGGCCCGGGGGCGGTTTATGAATATGGAGAAAAGGCAAGCCGGATGCTGGCGCATCAGCTTCGGAAGCGGGACGCAGCTAGGGAGATCGGGGGAGTTAAGGATAGGGGAGGGAGTTGACATCGATGGGGTCTTCAGGGACTTTTATGAGGAACTGTATCGGTCCGAGCCCCCACTGGAGGAGGGAAGGATGGGCCGCTTTCTGGACCAATTGAGGTTCCTGAAGGTGGAGGAGGAACTGGTGGCGGGATTAGGGGGCCCAATTGGGCTGGAGCAGCTGGCCAAAGGGATAGGGAGCATGCAGGCGGGGAAGGCACCGGGGCCGGATGGTTTCCCGGTCGAATTCTACAAAAAATATGTGGACCTGCTGGGCCCGTTGCTGGTTAGGACCTTCAATGAGGCAAAAGAGGGGGGGGCATTGCCCCCGACGATGTCCCGGGCACTGATCTCCTTGATTCTGAAGCGGGACAAGGATCCCCTGCAGTGTGGGTCATAGAGGCCGATTTCGTTGTTAAATGTAGATGCCAAGGTGCTGGCGAATGTCTTAGCCACGAGAATTGAGGACTGGGTGCCGCAGGTGATCCACGAAGACCAGACGGGGTTCGTGAAGGAGAGGCAGTTGAACGCGAATGTGCAGAGCCTCCTGAACGTTATTATGATGCTGGCGAGAGAGGGGGAGGCGGAGATAGTGGTGGCGATGGATGCTGAGAAGGCCTTCGATAGGGTAGAGTGGGGGTACTTGTGGGAGGTGCTGAAGAAGTTCGGGTTTGGGGAGGGGTTCGTCAGGTGGGTTAGGCTGTTATACGAGGTCCCGATGGCGAGCGTGGCCATGAACAAGAGGAGGTCTGATTACTTTCGGTTGCATCGAGGAACGAGGCAGAGTTGTCCCCTGTCCCCCCTGCTCTCCGCACTGGCGATTGAACCCCTGGCTATGGCACTGAGGGAGTCGAGGAACTGAAAGGGGTTAGTGCGGGGTGGGGAGGAGCATAGGGTGTCGCTCTATGCGGACGACTTTCTGCTCTATGCGGAAGACTTGCCGTGGGCAGCACGGTAGCATTGTGGATAGCACAATTGCTTCACAGCTCCAGGGTCCCAGGTTCGATTCCGGCTTGGGTCAATGTCTGTGCGGAGTCTGCACATCCTCCCTGTGTGTGCGTGGGTTTCCTCCGGGTGCTTCGGTTTCCTCCCACAGTTCAAAGATGTGCAGGTTAGGTGGATTGGCCATGATAAATTGCCCTTAGTGTCCAAAATTGCCCTTAGTGTTGGGTGGGGTTACTGGGTTATGGGGATAGGGTGGAGGTGTTGACCTTGGGTAGGGTGCTCTTTCCAAGAGCCGGTGCAGACTCGATGGGCTGAATGGCCTCCTTCTGCACTGTAAATTCTATGTTAAATTCTATGTATGTATATGTGGCGGACCCGGTGGGGGGAATGCCGGAGGTAATGAGGATCCTCAGGGAGTTCGGGAATTTCTCAGGGTACAAGATCAATATGGGGAAGAGCGAGTTGTTCGTGGTTCACCCAGGGGACCAGGAGAGGGGGATTGGCGAGCTCCCATGAAAAAGGGCGGAGAGGAGCTTCAGGTATTTGGGGGTCCAGGTGGCCAGGAACTGGGGGGCCCTGCATAGACTTAATTTCACGATGCTAGTGGAGCAAATGAAGGAGGAGTTTAAGAGGTGGGACGCGATGCCGCTGTCCCTGGTGGGTAGGGTGCAGTCAGTTAAGATGACGGTGCTCCCAAAGTTTCTGTTCCTGTTCCAGTGCCTCCCCATTCTGATCCCGAAGGCCTTCTTTAGGCGGGTCAACAGGAGCATAACGGGGTTTGTGTGGGCGCGAGGGACTCCGAGGGTGAGTAGGGTGTTCCTGGAGCGGAGTAGGGATGGGGGGGGGCTGGCACTGCCCAACCTCTGTGGGTACTACTGGGCCGCCAATGTGGCGAAGGTGCGCAAGTGGGTGATGGAGGGGAAGGGGGCTGCATGGAGACGGCGTCTTGTGAGGGTACGAGTCTGGAGGCGCTGGCAACGGCGCCGCTGCCGCTTCCTCCAATGAGGTATACCACGAGCCCGGTGGTGGCGGCTACCCTCAAAATCTGGGCGCGGTGGAGGCGGCACAGGAGGGAAGTGGGGGCCTCGGTGTGGACCCCAATACAGGCGAACCACTGGTTTGTCCCTGGGAAAATAGATGGAGGGTTTTCGGGATGGCACGGGGCAGGGATAAGAAGGTTGGGGGACCTGTTTGTGGATGTGACGTTCGCGAGCTTGGGTGAGCTGGAGGAGAAGTATGGGCTCCCCCCCGGGGAACACCTTTAGGTATCTACAGGTAAGGGCGTGTGCCAGGCGGCAAGTGGTGGAATTCCCGCTGCTGCTGCCACACACGGTACAGGACAGGGTGCTCTCGGGGGCGTGGGTTGGAAAGGGGAAGATCTCGGCAACTTACCAGGTGATGCAGGAGGAGGAGGAGGCCTCGGTGGTGGAGTTGAAAGGTAAGTGGGAGGAGGAGTTGGGGGGAGAAGATCGAGGCGGGGACGTGGGCAGATGCCCTTGGGAGGGTGAACTCTTCCTCTTCGTGCGCGAAGCTCAGCCTCATACAGTTTAAGGTGCTGCACAGGGCACACATGACGGGGACAAGGATGAGCTGGTTTTTTGGGGGTGAGGACAGGTGTGTTAGGTGCTCAGGGAGCCCAGCAAACCACACCCTTATGTTCTGGGCATGCCCAGCGCTGGAGGAGTTTTGGAAGGGCGTAGCAAGGACGATGTCTAGGGTGGTAGGATCCAGGGTCAAACCGGGCTGGGGGCTCGCAATATTTGGGGCTGCAGGGGAGCCGGGAGTGCAGGAGGCGAAAGAGGCTGGTATTCTGGCCTTTGCGTCCCTGGTAGCCCGGCGAAGGATTCTTCTTCAGTGGAAGGATGCGAGGCCCCCAAGCGTGGAATCCTGGATCAACGATATGGCGGGGTTTATTAAATTGGAGAGGGTGAAATTTGCCTTAAGGGGATCGGTGCAAGGGCTTTTCAGGCAGTGGCAACCGTTCTTGGACTTCCTGGCAGAACGGTCCACAATGGTCAGCAGCAGCAGGGGAGGGGGGGGGGGGTTCTATTTTATTTTTATTTTTGTTTGTCTACACTGGGGGATCTGAGGGGGTGTATATATTTGCTATGTTTGCTATGTGTTAATTCAGCATGTTAATTTATTATTTATGTATAGGGGGAGGGGGGTACAGGGTTGTTCTATTTCGTTTTGTATTTAATTCTATTGGGTTCCTTTTTCATTTTGTTGTTGATATTTTGCGAAAACTTCAATAAAAATTATTTTAAAAAAAAATTAAATGATGTTATTCATAGCAGTTTTCAAGTAAGCTCATCTAACAGTCCCACACTCTCTGCCACTAACTTTCACTCTGAAGTAGTTCCTCTGTCTTTCTTTTTCAAAGCATGTTTTTTTTCGTTCACTGGTGGTAAAGCTTAACTGATTGACTGATCTTGGGTCTTTGTTCCCTCAGAGTTTCTGCAAGGTGTGGGACCATCTCTGGCTATTTATAATCCTAACTCAAATGATCCTTGCTAGGCCTATAGTGGTGGGCCTAAGGGGTACAAAAGTTATAGCGATAGGAGGTTACAGTGGCGGAGACGCAGTATTTCCTTTTCCTCCGTAAACTTAAAATGCACGAGGGCAGGTGTAATCTCTAAGACACAACCATGAGATCTGATTAACCCACATTCGTCCAACTCTCCCTGTCCCACCGGGCCTCGGTGAGATAGTACCTGAGGGAGGTGTTAGCCTGTACGATTCCAATGTCCTCCAGTTGGTTGTGAGAGTATGGCCCTGAGTCCAGTGTGATGATAGGGATCATCAGGACCACTCTACCCCTGTTATCTCGTTCATTTTGCAGTCGGGGATCGCTAAGTATACTCTGGTTACTCCCTTCAGAGTATGGTTGTCCAGCGCCCCTTGTCATTTGGCTAGCATAGCCAGTTGCGGGCTGTCTATTCAATCATGCACCTCTCCCCTTTAGATCAGATCAAGGTTGGGGCTTAGCTGCCCCTGTCAGAGCCTTCCGGCTGTCTCCCTTTCTCGGTTGATGAGTTTGTTAATTAATGTCGAATGTCTTAGTGTGTCTACCTAACACTGTTTGTTGTCCTATTCAATTGTATACCCAGGCCCTCTTTTCCAAAGGTGGCTAGACATTTCTCTGCTTTCTCTAATATTCTCTTCCTTATTCCTGTCAGTTGTTCCACCTTCGCATTTAACCTTTGTATGTCTAGTGACTTTACCATAGAAGTTTATGTGTTAAGTCATGTCACTGCATCACTGATTATGCCTCTTCTAACCCTGTGTAGGTTGTCATGCCCTCAAAATCTAGTGGCACCCGTGTCATTGGCAGCCTATTTCATAAAAACCTTACTTAAAACACATTACATATTTATTTCATATTATAAACAATACCTGAACGGGCGAGAAGTACAGACACAATTTGTATACGCATCTGCTGTCTTTCACCGAATGTAGCTGCAGCCATGCATTAAAATAAGTTATATCATTGTTCCAGTCTCTGGCTGCTGGGATGCTAATCCCGTCAATAGAATTATATAAAGCACCATAGTTCATATAGCTACGTTCATCCTGTGTCCTTTGCGAAATCAGTGATGTTCCTGCGCTCTTATGTGCTTGTAGTTGTTCAGAGATCTCCAGACACATCACGAGTCCCCACAGCTGCTGTTGTCGTTCCAGCCTTTCTTGAATGTTTAACCTAAAAATTTAAAGGAAAAGTGGAAAAGTGTCCTGGTCATCACCAGGTGTTAGGTCTTGTCTGTTTAAAGCTTTTCCTGTATGGGCTGAACACGTATGTTATTCAGGGGTTAGTAGTTCTCGTATTTTGCAACCTTTTCATATCTATTTTCCTCGTGGTTACGCGCCTAATTCTGTTGCGCTTGAACCCGACCCTGACGTGCTTTTGCCTGGTTAATTAGCCAGTTTACAATCACTCAACTATCTCAAATTCCTGAAGCTACTGCAAATATTGTGCCTCTTGTAGTTACTTGTGAAGTAAAACTCAAAAGATCCGTTCTGCATGGGGCAGAGAGGGTTAACTAATCTGAATATATCTGACTATTCAAAACTTAAGATTTGTAATTTCCAATTAAAAGTACATCTTTAGCTGTTTTTTTAAATTACTTTATCAGAATTACAAAGCCAGAGCTCAGAGTGTGGACAGGGGCAAACTCCTAATCCAGCTCCTCGCCTGCTCCAAAAACCAATTCAACTGAATCCAAATTCATGGTCCCCACAAGAGAGACATACCAAATCCAGGCATTAAGAAGCACGGGTCAATTCTCTGCTGGTTTGAAAAGAGTTGGAGTAAAAGTTGGATTGCTGCCAAATTCCCGTTATCAAGTGTCTTCGAACGATGTTCTCTTGGAATATAGATTTGCTTTTAATCAGAGTTGTGTGTCTTTTAAAAAAAAAAACAGCTTCCACATTGTCTGAAGTTTTAATTTTCAAGCTAATTTTAAACATTTATTTTAAAATATAAAACACAATAACTTATTGAATTTATGACTGAACCAATTTTGCGCTGTATCTTGGTTCTCTACCAGAGTTCTCTACCAGACGTCATTTTGTCACCACCCTTTTGTTTAAACAAGAAACATGATTATGGACACATTTTATTTACCCATCTGTCCTTTACACTTAATTCTGCAATCTCAGAATTAATACATCTGCTTTGTGTTGGGGATGTTTTAACCCTGAACTAATGAAACACCGGATAGGTCATATGTCATATGTATTTCAACTGTCATATGTATTTCAACTATCCTAACTTCCAATGAACACCATAAGACTAATATTTTCTTATTCTTACATACGTGATTTTGTACCATGATTAAAATTCCTCGTGTATCAAAATTACCCTGGAAATGTCAATGATAACCTTTGAAAAGAAAAATGTGTTAATTACACTCAAACTATGATCTTTAAATCACAATGTCAGATGACACACAAATATCACCACACTAACAAAGGAAACCTAGCTCTTCAGTGCTTTAACCAAAATAAGTTAGGTAAAAGTCCTTCTGGAGCCTATTCTAAAGTTGCAAATTATAAACTCAAGATTACTTCTCAGAAGATAAATCTTAGCAGAGAGATATTAACATTCACAGACCAAACACACACATTCTCACAGGTTGCAAATATCAGAGTTAACTGTTAGCCCTCTCTCATGGCTACAGATTCTCAAAGAGACAGCAATTTCACAATCGCTTAACTAATATACTGAACAAAATCTTCCATTCTCCTTTGTCATAAAACTTTATCTGTGTTATTCCATTTAAGTCAATTTCCACTGATTGATTTTATAGGCATTAGCTATTCTTAGAGACGTATATTTTTTGTGCAGATGACCTGCTTGCTAAATGGTTAAATTTTGTACAGAACCGAAGGAGGCAGAGAACTTGGAATGATGCCATTTGCGTCTGTTACGTGATCTCAAACATTACTTATTCTTTCCTTTAATGTTACTCAAATTTCTTTCTTGTTCTTTAAACGGAATTCAATTTTCAATGTTCGCTATTTAACCAGTGTTTGAAAGAGATATTATTGGGTGTTTTTTTTTGATTCAAATGAATTGAATTACTGCCGAGTTTATCTGGACGGCTTGAAAGGCTTAATCTCAAACTGAAAACCGATCTCGCAAATTTGAAACGACCTGAAGTTATTCTAGACAAGAATCCATTGTTAAGGTTCTAACCTTAATCTTGTATTGACTTTACTCCCCATTTTTTGGGGGGGGAGGGAGATTTGTCATCCTCAGATATTTCTGAACAAAAAGCTGATTGAGCGTTTGAGCCCCTTTTTATACTGTGCCGCAGTGTGTCTTATTGAAATCCACCCGGCTTCCACTTTTATTAATTGGGTTACGACGTTTCTGGGACATTGTACCTCCCCTCCTCATTCCTCAATGACCACGAGGTCTGATCTTTTAGATCTTTTCCTTTGGACATGTCTAAACTTTTAGTTAATTTAAAATGTCCATTCCCAGGGAGCCTGTTTCTTTCCCCTCTCCCTGAGACATTCCAGAAATGCTGCATGATCTTTTAGGCTAATTGAGTTAGATTTCCTGCAATGTTTACAGTTTCCTTTCTTTACCCTACAGTCCTTAGCCGTAATTGCAGCAGTTTCCTGTGTTTCTTTTGCCAGTTTGCACAATCTGTACTGCCGCTATCTTTGCTCGCTTTATTGCTGTGCTTAAAATGATTTGTTGTGAATGTGGGAGAGTGAGAGCTCAATTCCTTTAAAATAGCCTGTTTTTCAAACGGTGTGAAGGCTTTATATCTGTCATTTACATTATTAGCGTAACGCTGCACGGGGGTGCACTTAATTTCTGTCATTTGTTCTTCTAACTGGTGAACTAAGATGACTCCTTTGTTCAACAGGGGCTGCGTCGGGATCCCACTCATCTCTGATCATTGTTTTTTTTGTACCAAAGTATTTTGCTCTTACCCGAACTCCAGACTCATGGATCCCCGGGGACCCCAGAAAAGCAGCCTTGTGCCTCTCTTTTCCATGATGTCTTAACCGTGTCGTCTCTATCACCCGCGTATGCAGCGTGCCTAGGCGACTGTGCTCAGAGGCTTTTACCTTTCGTCCACTCCCGTAGGGTGGTGGTCCTGGCTTGGCAATGTCACAGCAAATTCCGTGACCATTAACACTCAACAGTTTGTGCGTCTCGGATTCCCAACTAACTCTGGCCGTCACGTGAGGGCTCAATTGCCCCCTTAATTCAGGCTCAGCATGGGTCCTCGAGCAGCCGATTAGTACTAAAGAAAATGATATAGCGGACCAACAGAACAAAACCAAAAAAAAGAAATTTTAAACTGAGTCTTTTACTCACTTGGCCTTGATACCAGATTTGTTGGATGTTGCTTCGTCATCCGTCCGCCTCGCCTTGTGACTCTAATTTCTGGTGGTCAAAGGTTTGACTACTCACCTTGTCCACCGGCTCGAACGGCGTTTGGCTCAGCAACCTCCTGCCGGACTACACTTGGTGTTAGAGGTGAAAATATTCACACGAAGGCCTGAGTATAAGTAAAAAAGCAGTTTATTATATCAGAATTCTGGGAGAAAAGGCCTGAGACTCCGCAGCCTGTTGACAGCACCTTTTCTCGATTGAGCTAAGGCTCACACGGGTTAATATACAGATTCAAGGGGCGGAATTAGTTGTATTCTCATTTACATACAATCAATCAACTATATTCGCGTCACATTTCATTACATGCAGTCAAATCAATTTTCCTAGCATCCCAGTTATCACATATATGGTTAAAGTGGGTGTTATCTTACCCGCCCCTAAGTTCATACAGAAGTCATTCAAAACTAACATAATGATGTCCTGTCTGCAACTGGGGTCCTTGATCTTATCAAGGACGCAAAGCATTTCTTGTTCTGCGAAGCTGTTATCAGCGGCTGTTGAAATACTCCCTAGGTTCTCATGAGGTAGTTTACACAGTTTGTAACTTATTATTAAAGGAAAGTGGCTAGTTCAGCCATTTTGTGTCTTTAGTATTGCTAAATTAGTTAACTGCCATTTTGTGTCCTTTCTGATATTAACAAGCATTGTGTATACACTATCTATTTCTACAAATTGCATCTTCTAAACAGGCATCTAAGCCAATGAGTACCTTTTGTCTCATCAGAACTATTCAAAAGTAATATAGGAGCACAAATGTAGTTACAGAGCCACCTATAATTTATATCATAGTCCAGTATTACAAAATGCCCTCCAACAGTACCCTTGTGTTTTAGATGCCCCATCAGTGGAAACAATCTCTCAGCATCTACCCTATTAAACCTCTTCAGAATCTTGTATGTTTTAATGAGATTGCCTCTCATTTTCCCAAACTGCAGAGAATATAGGTCCAATCTATTCACTGTCTTGCCATTGGACAACCCCCTCTTCCCAGAATCCAATTCAGTGAACCTTCACTGGGTTCCCTCCAATGCAAGCCTGTCCTTTATTAAATGCGGAAACCAAAACTGCACTCACTGCTCCAGATGTGGACTCACCTAAACCCTGTAAAATTGTAGCAAGAGTTCTTTATTCCTGTTATGCAATCATTTGCAGTCAAGGTCAACATGCCATTCGCCTTTCTAATTTCTTGCTGTGGCTGCATACTAACTTGCTGTGTTTCTTGTGTTCATTATCAGCAAGTCAGCAAGAACAGCATCCAGTCATGATCCAGGTGCAGAGCATTTGCGCATGCACTTAGTGCAAACCAATATTCTTGTCGACCAACCTGAAGTTAGTGTAATTAACAACTTCCAGACACAAATGCAAACTTGTGTCCAATAAATTCATGCTAGAATTCCAAACATTTCTGGAAAACACTGCAAAACTTTGAACTATATATGGTAGATGATTGTAAATTAAATATGCACATGCAATCAGATAATGTTTGCAAACAGATGGAGGCCATTCAGCCCTCTGAAGGAGCAATTCACCTCTTGCCACTTCCCTGCTCTCTTCCTGTAGCCCTCCAAATACTTCCTTCTCAGATAATGATCCAATTCCCATTTGAAAGCCTCAATTGACCTTACCTCCACCACAGTCTCAGGCAGTGTATTCCAGATCCTAACCACTCGCTGTATGAACCCTAACCCTCATGTTGCCATTGCTTCTTTTGCCAATTCCCTTTAATATGTGTCCTCTGGTTCTCGATTCTTCCATCAATGGGAACAGTTTCTCTCTATCTTTTCTGTCCACAACCCTCATGGTTTTGAAATCCTCTATCAAATCTCTCAATCTTCGCCAAGAAGAACAGTTCTAATTTCTCCAATCTTTTTGCAAACAGAAGTTCCTCATCCTGGAACCATTCTCATTGATCTTTTCTGCACTCTTTCTAATGCCTTCTAGTGCCAAGAGCAGGACGAGGTGCTCCAGTTGAGGCGGAATCAGTATTTTATACAATTTTAACATAACTTCCTTGCTTTTGTATGCTATGCCCATATTGAAAAAGCAGAGGATAATCATGGGCGGGCTTCTCTCAGCCCTGGGCCGGGCCGGAGAATCCCCGCGACCGGGCCATGCCGCCCCGCGCCGGCACACGATTCTCCGCAGAATCGGCGCCATAGTGGTTGGCGCGGTGCTGGTCGCTGGCCGCTCTATGCGGCCGGCCAGTTCTCCAGCCCGGATGGGCCGAGCAGCCGTAAGAAAAGAACCGAATCCCGCCGGCGCCATTCTAACCTGCTCTGAGCTGGCGGGACCTCGGCGTTGAGCGGTCAGGTGGAGGGCCTGTGGGTGGGGGGCAAACCCGGGGGGGGCTCCGATGTGGCCTGGCCCGCGATCGGGGCCCACCGATCAATGGGCCAGGCCTCTCTTGCTGGGGGCCTCCTTTCCTACGTGCCGGCCCCTGTAGCCCTGCGCCATGTTGCGTCGGGGCCGGCTGCGTTGAAGGCAGTGCACAGTTCGTGCCGGGATCAGCAGCTGGAGCGGCGTGAACCGCTCCAGCGCCGTGCTGGCCCCCTTTAGGGGCCAGAATTACTCCTGGCAGCAGCCCGTTCACGGCATTGTAAAACGCGATGGTGTTTACGATGGCGTGGACACTCCCGCCCCATATACTTTATTAAACACTCTCGCAACCTGCCCTGTCAGCTTCAATGACTCATGCACATATAGAGCCAGGTCCCTCTGTTCCTGTACCCCGTTAGAACTGTACCCTTTATTTTATGTTGCCTATCTGCATTCTTCCGACCAAAATAAACAACTTCAGGCTTCCATGCATTGATGTCATCTCTCACTTGTCCGCTCATTCCGCCAATTTGTCTACATCCTTTGAAGTACTACACTATCGTCTTCATGATTCACAATGCGTCCACATTTCATGCCATCCGCAAAGTTTGAAATTGTGCACTTAGGTCCTGGCGATTAATATTTATCAGCAAGAACAATGGCCCTAACACCGATTCCTGGGGAACTCCATTATAAACCTTCCTCCAATCTGAAAAAAAACGTCACCGCTATTCTTTGTTTTCTATCACTGAGTCAAATCTGTCTCCAAGTTACTACAGTCCCTGTTTTTCCATGAACTCTAACCCTATGTGTGGGGTTTCTATTGGATTTTTATTTTGCAATTTATAATGGACAACACTGCACCTTATGTTGTGCATTTTGTCAAAACATTTCAAAGCGCTTAAGGTAATCATGGTAATGTATTACTTTTTGGAATGTGATGGCTATTATATTTGTGAAGAAGACATTTTTTTTTGTCCATTTAACATGAGCACTGGAAATATATGTAAAGTCTGCTTTGCTATGTTTATTAATGATGATGTCTAGAATTAGGTTTTGTCTGGTGTCCTAAAATAATTTTTCATATTAAGTAAACTTTCCTTTCCAGTTTCATATGATTGAAGAATTCTTTGCACCAAATGGATGTAAAAAATTACTATTTTACTATCAAGAGACAGTGACAGTAAGTGTTTATTGCTTGAAATGAAAATATTCAAATCTTTTCATTAGCATGTGTTTCATTAAATGTGGGTATGTCATAAATCACAGCGACAATGAATAGACCACTGATCTGCTTGAATTTAACTTTTAGCTAATATCAAATCTAAAGCTATGTCAGTATTTTCTTGTGCATGAATAGTTTCTCTGAGGCACAATTTAAATGACTGAAGTATATCAATAAAATTATTAATTCCAGCTGACTAAAATAACAACTGACCATGACTTCTTATGTTTGAATGTTCAACCATATTTACATAATTGGTACAACTCCAAATGATTGATTTTCAGTTTGTTTAAGAATGTATTGTTTAATCCATCAGAACACAGATTCCAGACGTTTAAGTACAGATATATTAAGAGGCTTAAATCAGAAAAGGCTATTCATTACTGATGGTTCGACTGAGGTAGGGTTAAGTTGATGTGTTGATAATTCATATTAAAATTTGCTGTGTAATGTTTTAAATTGTAAATGCAATGTCAGTGCTAAGGATTGAGATTTTTAAACCTGTATCAGCAGAAGAAAAAATTTCTACTTTATATACTTGAAAAATCCGTGCTGCGGTCATTCACTTTTTCTTGTGTCTGTTTTCAGAGTTTGATTGGAACTTGCTTCTTCTTTCTTCGAACTACTGATAAAAGCATCAGCACAGCTAATGTGTCTCAGGTCAGTACCATTCGGAAACATCAAAGTTAAAGGAATATACTGTGGCACTTCATTTTTGCACAATACATTTTCCATTCATCGGATATAGGTATTGCTGGCTAGACCAGCATTTATTGCCGATGCTAATTACCCTTGGGATGGTGGTGGTGAGCTGCCTTCTTGAACTGCAGCAGTCTATGTGGTGTAGGTACACCCACAATGCTGTTAGGAAAGGAGTTCCAGGATTTTGACACAGCGACAGTGAAGGAACGGTGATATAATTAAAAATCAGGATGGTGAGTGGCTTGGAGGGAACTTGGAGGTGGCGGTGTTCCCCTACACTTGTAGTCTTTGTCCTTCTAGGTGGTAGAGATTGTGTGTTTGGAAGATGCTGTCAAAGGAGCCTTGGTGAGTTCCTGCAGTGCATCTTGTGCATCGGAGGTGGAGGAGGTGACTGTTTAAGGTGATTGATGGGCTGCCAATCAAGTAAGCTGCTTTGTCCTGGATGATGTGAAGCTTCTCGATTGTTATTGGAGCTACACTCATCCAGGCAAGTGAAGAGTATTACATCAGATTCCTGACTTGTGCCTTGTAGACAGTGGACTGGCTTCCGGAGTCAGGAGGGTATCGGGGTGATATTAGCACAGAGATGCTACCACTGGACTAGTAATTCAGAGACTAATGATCTGGTGACATTAGTTCAAATCCCACCATGGCAGCTTGTGAAATTTGAATTCAATTAATAAATCTGGCATTGAAAGCTCGTCTCAGTAATGGTGCCCATGAAACTATCATTGATTGTCGTAAAAACCCATCTAGTTAACTAATGTTCTTTAGAGAAGGAAATCTGCCGTTCTTACTTGATCTAGCCGACATGTAATTCCAGACCCACAGCACTTAAATGCCCTCTTAAACGGCTGAGCAAGCTACTCGGTTCAAGGGCAATTAGGGATGGGTAACTAATGGTGGTCTTGCCAATGGAACCCACATCTCATGAAAAAATAAAGAAAAAAGAAGAGTTACTCACAGAAAAATTCCTAGTCCCTGAGCTGCGCTTATTTATTTATTTGGCCAATATCTATATGGTTAGTCCAGTTCAGTTTTTCTGGGAATCCCCCCTCCCCTGATGTTGATAGTGGGAGATTCAGCAATGGTAATGCCATTGAATGTCAAGGGAGATGGCTAGATTCCCTCTTGTTGGAGGTGAGCATTACCTAGCACTTGGGTGGTGCAAATGCTCCTTGCCATTAATTAGTGCAAGCTGCATACGGACACGGATTGCTTCAGTATCTGGGGAGTCGCAAATAGTGCTGAACATTGAGTAATCATCAACAAACATCCCCACTTTAATAAGAAAATGGGGAGTCCACTCAGTAAGAATGAAGGGCGCGATTCTCTGAGCCCCGCGCCGGGCCGGAGGATCGCTGCAACTGCGCCACACCGCCCCGACGCCGGCGCGCGATTCTCCGAGGTGCGGAGAATCACCGCCATTTGCGCTGGCGCGTGTGGTGCGGCGCCGGTCGCAGCTGCTGTACCTGGCGGGGCCGCCAATTCTCCGGTCCGGATGGGCCGAGCGGCCGCGCGTAAAAAGCAGAGTCCCCCCGCCACCCCCGTCCACACCTGGTCGCTGCCGACGGGAACTCTGCATGAAGGGTCAGGGGGCGGCCTGTGGGGGTGGGGAGTTGGCTCCGTCCCCGGGGGGTGCCTCCAATGGGGTCTGGCCCGCGATCGGGGTCCACCAATCAGCGGGCCGGCCTCTCCCCCCCCACCCCCCCAGGCCTACTTTGTTGCGCGGCCGGCCCCTGAACCCCCGCGCCATGTTGCGTTGGGGCCGGAGCGTTTAGTAAGGCCACCGCGCATGCACGGGTTGGCGCGTCGCCACTGCGCATGCGCGAGTTGGCGCCGCCCCCAGTGTGTGCCAGGAAGTAAGGCTGGAGTGGCGTGAACCGCTCCAGCGCCGTTCTGGTCCCCTGTGGGGGCCAGAATCGCTACTGCCCATGCCTGTGTTGTGCAGTCGTGAAACGCGACGGCATTCACGACGGCGCGGACACTCTGTCCCGCGATCGGAGAATCGCGCCCGAAGAACTTTGGTTTATTTAGTTATGTTATTTACAACTCCCGATAGATCCCTATCAGGTCTCTCTGTGGTCGGTGCCTTACAGGCTGACCTTTTATACATAGCTGAATGAGTTTGCCTGCCCCTTAGTGGGGGAGCAAATACTCCGCAAGAACCACGGGGAAGATAATCAATCCCACCCCGTATGTTTTGCGTGGGATATGACAGTCCACCCCCTCACAGTGCGAAGACACACTCGATGTTCGACGAGGTGGAGAAGGAGGAGCAGGTGGAGGACGTCATACACTCCTCGGCTCTGGTGAAACATCAAGCCACTGAAATGCCTGATCAGGCAGCGTACACCTTGAAGGGGAACATTGTCTGTGGCAGGAAAGCTGTTATGGATGATTGGCAGGAGGCGCCAGAACCATTGTATCTGCATCCGAGACCTCGGGCGTCTGCGTTTCCATATCTGAATCAAAAGATACAATCTGGGGCAAGTCGGGCATCGACACAGACTGGAGGCGTTGCAGCAAGCTGATTTGGCAATGGAGTTGGAGGATTCAAGACAAGATTCTTCCGAGGAACCTCACAAAGGACCAACCTCCGCGAGCGAATATGATCCGAATGCCGTTGCATCCATTGCCCCCGGACCCGAACTTGGTAAGGGACTGGTCCCGTTTGACGGACGACAATCCCAGAAAAGTTACGAATGAACACAGCATTATCAGGTGCGAAGCATCAGAAAGGCCGACGTCGAACTGGGCAACACTCTTGCAACTCCTGGTTACAGCGCACCTTTGCGCCGATTTTGGCAGAAGCAAACTAAGTCGGGTATGAAACTGACGACTCATGAACATCTCAGCAGGCACCATCCCAGTTACTGCGTGCGTTGTGGTCCTATATGAGAACACCGAGCCTGAAGTCTGCTTCTTTAGCCCCTACCCATCCGTCCGCACAGCCCCCTTGCTGCCAAGCCATTTGATGCCGGATGTTATGGGGTAGTATGGACATGCCGAATTCCGTTGCCCTTCATGAAAGCGGCAAACTTTGCACTCGCAAAAAAGGTCCTGATATTTGTTACGAGCTCCTCCAGGATTCCATGGTTGTGGTGGTGGGATAATTGCAGTGAATCAAGATAATCTGGAAGGATGGAATTGATGTGTCCAATGACCAACCTCTCAAAGCACTTCAGAATGATAGATATCAGGGCCACCGGTCGATAGTCGTTGAGGCACATTTCCAGGTTCTTCTTTGACACTATTATGATAGTGGTCTTCTTGAAGCAGTTGGGAACCTCAGAACGGAGTAGGGAGAGGTTGACGATGTCTGTGAACACATTCACCAGCTGGACCACGCAGGATCTGAGTGCATGACCGGGGACTACGTCAGGACCTATTGCTTTCTGTGGGTTCACTTTCGAGAAGGCCGATCTAACTTCTGAAGCTGTGACGGTAGATATGGATGTGTCTGAAGCTGTTGGTGCAGTTGACAATAGTTTGTTGGCTTCCTGCTCAAACCAAGTAGAGAATATATGGAGTTCATCAGAGATGGGTGCTCTGTTGCCTGAGATTCTACTCGGCTTCGCTTTGTAGCCCATTATATCTTTTATGCCTTGCCACAACTAACAAGAATTTGTGTTGTTAGTCTTGGACTCTAGCTTAGTCTGATATTGTCTCTGGGTATCCCTGAAGGGGATGAAATTTAAAACAGGCAACTTGACTCTGATTGGTCAAGGCTTTTCCCTGAGGAATGAACCTGTGAATGGCTGACACTTATGATGCGACCATCAATTCACACGAGACGATGAGTAGAAGTGAACAGTGGTTTTAATCAGCTAGATTTGTGCCTGCCTGCGACTGCTCTGTACTGAGAGCCGCCTACAGGCTGCAGATCTATATACCTCCCTAGAGGGGGCGGAGCCATAAGCAGAGCCCACAAGGGCATCAGCATAATACAATACAGTGTAATGCAATACAATGGTGAATGGTAGCAGTAATACATTCACCACATTCACCCCCTATTAAAAAATTGAAGTCCAGCAGGGGTGAAGTGGGCTCACAGATCGAGTCTGTCCGGCGCCTTGATCGTTCTCCGTGATCGCCTCAGCTCCGGCTTCGCTGCGGGCAGGGGTGTTGAACTCGTCGCTGTGGGCAGGGGTGTTGAACTCGGCGCTGCGGGCACGGGTGTTGGGCTTGTTGACTCCGGGAGCGTGTCATCTGGAGCTTGTTGGTCGTCTGTCATCTGTAAGTCAGCAATGGGGGGAGGGGGTGTCTGGCCATGTGGGGTGTGGGCGGTGTTCGGTGTAGGGTGAGAGGGGGGGGGGTTAGGTGATGGTCGCTGGGGAACCGGCGGGTGCCACATCCCGGAGGGAGACCGTATCTTGTCGGCCGTCGTGGTGCACCACGTAGGCATACTGAGGGTTGACCGTGAAGGAGCTGGACCCTCTCGATCAGGGGGTCGGACTTATGGCTCCTCACGTGCTTTCGGAGGAGGTCAGGCCCTGGTGTCATCAGCCAGGACGGAATGAGACCCAGAAGGTGGATTTCCTGGGGAAGACAAATAGGCGGTCATGAGGAGTCTCGTTCGTGGCTGTGCAGAGGAGCGACCTAATGGAGTGGAGCGCATCGGGGAGGAACTCCTGCTAGTGGGAAACTGGGAGATTTCTAGACTGTAGGGCCAGAAGGACGGCCTTCCACACCGTCACATTGTCCCTCTCCACCTGTCCGTTTCCCCGGGGGTTGTAGCTTGTAGTCCTGCTCGAGGCAATGCCCTTGCAGAGCAGGTACTGACGCAGCTCGTCGCTCATGAACGAGGAACCCTAGTCACTGTGGACGTAAGTGGGGAAACCGAACAGGGTGAAGATGGTATGCAGGCCCTTAATGAAAGTGGCCGCGGTCATGTCGGGGCAAGGGATTGCAAAGGGGAAACGGGCGTACTCGTCAACGACGTTGAGAAAATACGCATTGCGGTCAGTGGAGGGGAGGGGCCCTTTGAAATCGATGCTGAGGCGCTCAGAGGGCCAGGATGCCTTCACCAGATGGGCCTTGTCTGGTCGATAAAAGTGCAGCTTACACTCCGCGCAGACTTGGCAATCCCTGGCCATGGCTCTGATCTCCTCGGTGGAATAGGGCAGGTTGCGGGCCTTAATGAAGTGGAGAAGCCGGGTGACCCCCGGGTGACAGAGGTCATTGTGGATGGCCCGGAGTCGGTCATCATGCGCGCTGGCGCATGTGCAGCAGGATAGGGCATCTGAGGGCTCGTTGAGCTTCCCCGGACGATACACAATATTGTAATTATAGGTGGAGAGTTCGATTCTCCACCTCAAGATTTTATCATTCTTGATCTTGCCCCGCTGTGTGTTGATCATAAAGGCTGCCGACCATTGGTCGGTGACGAGGGTGAACCTCCTACCAGCCAGGTAGTGCCTCTAATGCCGCGCAGCTTCCACAATGGCTTGAGCTTCTTTTTCGACTGAGGAGTGTCGAATCTCAGAGGCGTTGAGGGTACGGGAAATAAAGGCCACGGGCCTGCCTGCCTGGTTAAGGGTGGCGGCCAGGGCGACATCTGACGTATCGCTCTCCCCCTGGAAGGGGATGGACTCATCCACCGTGTGCATCACGGCTTTGGTGATGTCTCCCTTGGTATGGCTGAAGGCCAGGCGGGCCTCAGTTGTCAGGGGGAAGATAGTGGCTTTGATAAGTGGGTGGGCTTTGTCCGCATAGTTGGGGACCCACTGGGCATAATACGAAAAGAACCTGAGGCATCTCTTCAGGGCCTTGGGGCCGTGGGGAACAGGGAGTTGCAGGAGGGGGTGCATGCAGTCTGGGTCAGGCCCTAGGACCCCGTTTTCAACGACATAGCTGAGGATGGCAAGCCAGGTTGTGTGGAAAACGCATTTCTCCTTGTTGTAGGTGAGATTGAGGGCTTGGGTGGTTTGGAGGAACTTCTGAAGGTTAGTGTCATGGTCCTGCTGATCATAGCCGCAGATGATAACGTTATCCAAGTGCGGGAACGTGGCCCGCAGCCCGTACTTGTCAACCATTCGGTCCATCGTTCTTTGGAACACCGAGACCCCATTGGTGACGCCGAAGGGGACCCTGAGGAAGTGGAAGAGGCGGCCGTCTGCCTCAAAGACAGTGTAGTGGCGATCATCCGGGTGGATCGGGAGTTGATGGTATGCGGACTTCAGGTGTACCATGGAGAAAACCCGGTAGTGTGCAATCTGATTTACCATGTCCGCTATGCGGGGGAGGGGGTATGCATCGCGTTGCGTGTAACGATTTATGGTCAGGCTGTAGTCTACAACCATCCGGTTCTTTTCCCCAGACCTGATGACCACCACTTGGGCTCTCCAGGGACTATTACTGACCTCGATAATTCCCTCCCTCAAGAGCTGCTGGACCTCCGACTTGATAAAAGTCCTGTCCTGAGCACTGTACCGCCTGCTCCTGGTGGCGACAGGTTTACAGTCGGAGGTGAGGTTGCGAAGAGCGAAGGAGGGGCGACCTGAAGGGTCGCGAGGCTACATATGGTGAGAGGGGGTAGGGGTCCGCCGAACTTCAGGGTCAGGCTTCGGAGGTTGCACTGGAAATCCAGTCCTAACAAGAGGGGAGTGCAGAAATGGGGAAGGGCATAACGTTTAAAATTGGCGTACTCGGCGCCCCTTATCGCGAGGTTCGCGACACTGTACCCCTGGATCTGCACTGAATGTGATCCGGAAGCGAGGGAGATTGTTTGGGATGCGTGGGTAATCTGCAGAGAGTAGTGCCTTACCATGCCTGGATGTCTGAAGTTCTCCGTGCTCCCAGAGTCAAACAGACAGGGCATTTCATGGCCATTGACCCGGACGGTCATCATCGAGTTCCTGAGGTACTTGGGCCGTGACTGGTCGAGGGTGACAGCGCCGAGCTGCAGGTAGCCGGCGTGGTCGGAGATAGCGGGGTAGTCCCAAGATGGCGGCCCCCGTCGGTCGCACGTGTCGTGCGGCGTTGAAGATGGTCGCCAAGATGGCTTCCCCCTGAGTCGCACATGGCGGGCTGGGTTGAAGATGGCGGCCCTCATGAGCCGCGCGTGTCTGGCGGAGTTAAAGATGGCAGGCCCCACGGGTGGCACGAGGTGGATGACGCATCGAAAGGGGGCGGTACCGGCAGGCAAGCAGCCACGCTGCGAGGTCTGTGGGCCTGTGAGTCTGTGATTCGGGCCTACGATTTTGGAGCTTTGAGTCGGGCCAAGCAGACTTTGGCAAAATGTCCTTTCTTGCCGCAGTCGCTGTAGGTCGCATTCCGGGCCGGGCAACGCTGCTTGAGGTGCTGGTTCTGGCCGCAGAAATAGCAAGACGGCCCCCCGGGATGGGTGGGCAGCCACGCAGCAGAGGCCTGGGGCACCCTAGGGTCAGGTAACCACGAGGGACTCGCGTGGTCGGAGGGGAAAGCGTTTAAGCTCTGGAAAGCTACTTCTAAGGCGGTGGATAGTTTTACCGTCTCTTCTAGGTCGAGGGCGCCCTTTTTGAACAGGCGCTGCCTGACATAGTTGACCGGACTCCAGCCACATAGGTGTCCTGGATGGCGAGTTCCATATGCTGCGAGGCCGTGACATCCTTGTAATTGCAGTTTTGAGCGAGTGCCCTCAGGTCGTGTATCTTAGCTGATTAAATTGATTCACATGAGACGATGAGTAGAAGTGAACAGTGGTTTTAATCAGCTAGAACTGTGCCTGCCTGCGACTGCTCTGTACTGAGAGCCGCCTACAGGCTGCAGATCTATATACCTCCCCCGAGGGGACAGAGCCATAGGCGGAGCCCACAAGGGCATCAGCATAACACAATACAGTGTAATGCAATACAATGGTGAATGGTAGCAGTAATACATTCACCGCAACTTACTTTGTTTAGATGAAACAGGCAAAATGTTCTTTCTGTCTGCAAAAAACAGGGCCCTGTGTATTGATATATGTAGCTTCCAGTACATGCAGCTGCATCACATGCGAACCTGTCTAACAATCCTGGAGTACCCTCCCTAACAGCACTGTGGATGTACTTACACCTCAGGGACTGCAGTGGTTCAAGAAGGCAGCTCACCACTATCTTCTGAAGGGCAACTAGGGATGGGCAATTAACGCTGGCCTGACCAGCGATGCCCACATCCCGGAAATGAATAATAAAGAACTTTTTGAATTCTCGTCTAACTGAAGTTACATTATCGTCAGAAAGAGGAATTGTATTACATTCTTTTTGACATTGCTTTTGTTTCTACCAATTCTGTTTCAATTGAACCTGTGAATTAGTTCAGTTAAACGCATTCAGAATGTTAGTACTCAACACTAGTTTTATTGTTGTATTTCTTTTGAAACAAAAATTAGAACTAAGCAGAGTTCTTTGAACTGATCTTGACCTACAAATTAATAAACCAAAAATAAAGTTGACATTAAGAGCATGAAGATTTTAAGCAGAATATTATTAGAGAGATTGGAGAAGCTGATTGATCAGCGTTTTTTTAAATAAATATTTTTATGCTCCTCCTTTTTCACATTTTCATCCAAATTTACACCCCACCAACAAACAATCAACAGTAACAAATACAATGTCATTCCCCTGGCTAACAATTCCTCCCTCAAACAACCCCCAAACAACCCTCAACATTTTAAATACAAACATCAAAGAAAAGGATTCAGGAATCCACCATCCTCCCATACATAGTCACCAACAACATATACATTCCAACTCCACGCCTCCCCCCCCCCCCCTAATGTTCGATGTCATTCAATACTTGAAAGTGCATAATAAACAAAGCCCATGAATTGTAGAACCCTTCCATCCTTCCCCTCAACTCAAACTTCACCTTCTCGAGTGTTAAAAATTCCAACAAGATCCCCCTGCCAAACCAGGGCACAGGGTGGAGAAACTGACCTCCACCCCAACAGGATCCGCCTTCGGGCCATCAGCAAGGTGAAGGCTAAAGCATATGTCTCCGCACCCGCTTCCAACCCCAGCCAATCCGATACCCCGAATATGGCCTCCAGAGGACTTGTCTCAAGTCTCACATGCACCACCTTCGAAATTACCCTGAACACCTCCCTCCAATACCCCTCCAGCTTTGGACAGGACCAAAACATATGAACGTGGTTTGGATCAATCGGCTATTTGAATCATTACTCGGCATTTAGCAACACTAGTCAATAGGCATCAGTTGATTGTGGAAATCTTTTGAGTTCCTGGCCAAGTTGTTCACCAGAACAAAATTCTACTTTTGTAGAAGGTACGCCGCAGCTGTCTTGACTTTTCAGACATTGCCATTTTAAAAATTAAAAATCGAAAACACAGGCAATATAAAGACCCTCAGCATTTCAAAAGAGAAGAGATTGCTTAATGTGTTGGTCTCCCTTTATCAACCTTTTTGACAATATTCTTTACTGTTCAGTTGGATAACCAATTCATGTGATACCAGTTTTGAGGATTATTGCTAGATATTGTCAGTTAAAATTTTGGTGTGTCATTAATTTATGAAGTTAGAATTTATACAAGTAGTTTACCATTAATCTTAGTCAATAATGTTTATAATACTGTATGCATATATTTAAAAGCCTTTTTACTCTTCAGGAGGTAAACTTTGGCATGCTTAGTTGCTCTGAAGGGAACCTACTTCAAGGACTGGAGAAACTTCTCGCCAATATAATGGTACCGGCTCTGCGATCTCAAGAGGTAACCTCCCTTAAGTGGCAGTTACGGTCACAGGTTTTTTCTAAAATAATCCAGTCATAACCTTTTGTTAATCTTTCTCTTTGTGTGGAGGGAGGCAAACTGTACTCATATTTTATTAAATCTATTAAAATGCAGGTTTATGTATGTGAAAGAAAACGTATTAGGTTATCATCAATCCTTCAACTTGATTGTCAGCAACAACTTGAAATACATTAGCATCTACTCTGGGCACAGAAAATGAACCAAAAACTGAATGACTTTATGTAATGTTTCTTTGAAAATAGTGGACAGAAGCTTGCTACACAGATGTAATAAGGGGTTCACTGTTAACATTGCCGACAGTAGGGTGGCATGTGGTGCAGTGTTAGCACTGGGACTGCGGCGCTGAGGACCCGGGTTCAAATCCCGGCCTTGGGTCACTGTCCGTGTGGAGTTTGCACATTCTCCCTGTGTGTGCGTGGGTTTCACCCCCACAACCCAAAAGATGTGCAGGTTAGGTACTCAAAATTTATTTTAAAAACCATTGCCGACAGTAATTTACAAATGTAAGTGTGTTAAATATTCTTTACACACGTGGTTTTGTGCCTTCACCGAAGATTGAATATGGGTTAGTCACAAAACAGGTTTGTAAAGGCAGTGGTTACCATTTTGTCCTAGTTTTGCTGCACACAGATATGAGCTACTTCATTGGCTGGGGAATTGTGAATGGAGATGAACATTGTGCAAACATCAGAAAACAGTCCAACTTCTGATCTCATGATGGAGTGAAGCTCATTGATGAAGCATTTAAAGATAGTTGAGCTTAGGAGTTCCCCAGAGCAGAATCCTGCAACAATGTCCTGGGCTGAGATGATTGGTTTTCAACAATGATAGCTATGGTGCCTTGTGCAACCAAAGGGGAGTTTCCCTGCTGATCCTCCTTAATTTCAGTTTTATAGGGATTCCTTGGTGCTACATTCATACAGATGTTGCCTTGATTTCAAGGTTAGTGATTTTCACCTCACCTCACCTCACCTCTGGAATCAAACTTTTTTTATCCATGTTTGCAGAAAGATTGCGATGGGACCTGAAGCTGACTGGTCTTAGTAGAACCTAAAATGAGTTTAATAAGCAGGTATTGGTGGACACGTGCCACTGGACAGTACTGTTGATGATTCCTTCCATACCTACACTGATGATTGAGGGCAGGCTGACAGGGTTGTAAGGCTTGGTTGGATTTATCTTGTTTTTCTTGGACTTCCTGTTATCCTTATTCTGCATTGTGCCTCAGAGGTAAATTCTCTCAGTGCAAAACACCTGCCTCCATTGGACATCTTCAGCCAGACTATCCAAATAATCCTCACTGAAGACTGATGTTCTGCAAATCTTTCCATCACTGCTCTTAAGTCCAGAAAATAGACAACATATTTTAAAATGTTACTTTTAGCAACGTCCAATTCATTTTTGTCTTCCAGTTGCTATCTCCTTCAATAGCTTTGGAAGGTAGGGGTGGAGTGGTATTGTTGCTGGACTAGTAATCCAGAGGTGCAGAATCATGCTCTGGGCACTGGGTTTGAAACCCACCATGGCAGGTGGTGACATTCGAATTCAATAAAAATCTGGAATTTAAAGTCTAAAGGTGACCATGAAACCATTGTCGATTGTTGAAAGAAAACACTGGTTCACTAATGTCCTTTAGGGAAGAAAATATGTTGTCTTTACCTGGTATGGCTTCCTGTTTCTCTGCTGCATCTGGTCTGATGATGTTACCTTTGAAAACTGCACTTCGGAGATGCTCTTTTCTCAACTAAGGTTGTCCCCCCCCCCCCCCCCCCCCCCCCCCCCACTGTGGTCAACAGGGCAACAGGGCTCTCAACCATGTCCAACCCATCTCACATACTTCTGCCCTCACCCCTTCCCCTCGCTCCCAAAGCCATGACAGGGTCCCTTTTGTCCTCACTCTTCACCCCGCCAGCTTCCACGTTAAAGGATTATCCTCGCCATTACCATCAACTTCAGCATGACGCCACCACTAAACACAGCTTCCCCTCACAGTCTCTGTAAGCATTCCACAGGGAGCATTCCCTCCATGACATTCTGGTCCATTCCTCCATCGCCCCAACCCTTCAGTCCCTTCCCAGATCACCTTATCATGCAATCGCAACATTTGTCCCTTTATCTTCTCCCTCCTCACTGTCCATGGACCCAAACAATCCATTCAGCTGAAGCAATATTTCAAGTGCACCTCCTTCAATTTGGTCTACTGTATTCACTGTTCCCGATGTGCTCTCCTCTATATTGAGGAGACTCGACGTAGACTGGGTGGATGTTTTGCGGTACACCTTTGCTCCATCTGCAAGCATGACCCCAACCATCCATTCACTTGCCATTTCATCTCAGTACCTTGCTCTCATGCCCACATGTCCATCCTTGGCTTGCTGCAATGCTCTAGTGATGCCCAATGCAAACTGAAAGAACAACACCTCGTCTTCCAATTAGACTCATTACAGCCTTCTGGACTCAACATTGGAGTTCAACAACTTTTACTGTCTATATTTTTTTTGGTTCCCTCAGTCTACGCCAATACAACCCCACGTCTCCCTTGTCCACACAACCTTGTTTTTCAAGTTTGCTTCCACTGAATGCTTACCTTTATTCTCCTATTGACACATCCAGCTATCTTACCTTTATGCCACTATTAGCACTTCTTCAGACCTTAATGCCACCATTAACACCCTCTTTGTCTTATGTCCATGACATTGTTGTCAATTTCTCCTTGGCTCCGACCTGTCCCTGAACTTCCATTCTGCCCAAACTGCCTCTCCAATGAGATAATTAATTGCATTTCTATACCTCTTCAGTAATGTAGAAGAGACATAATGGACTTGAAATGTTAACTGTTCCCCTCTCCACCGTTGCAGATGGACCTCTGGGCAGAATTCTTCATTTTTTTCCGAGGCAGGCTCTGACTGAAACCTGACATGTAGCTCTCCAGCTGCACAGCTGAGTTTTTAGTTCATATCTTAAGCCTTCCTGAAAAGACAAATTCAGGGGGCGAGGTTTATGCTGTCCCTGTGGTGGGGTGCGGTGAGCATGACAGAGCTGGCGAGCCCGGCTCCACAGAGGTCAAAGTTCCCTTTAAAAAGGGCAGCCAGATCGACACAGAAAATAAGCTCCCCAGCACACTCTCCGCCCCACCCCACAAAGAATTGGGGGCTCCATCCCCCCCCCAATGCCCCCCACCACCATCAGCATCGGGCTGTCATGCCACCCCACTCCCCCGCACCATCAGCAACAGGGGTTCTTAGCCCCCTCCCCACCACACCATCAGCATCAGGAGTTCAGGTGCGGGATTCTCCGCGAACCGATGGGGCGGGCCACTCCGACGCCGAGGAGTGACGTGAACTACTTCGGCGTCCGGCCGCCCGGAAGGTGCGGAATCCTCCTCACCTTCAGGGGCTAGGCCGGCGCTGGAGTGTTTGGCGCCGCACCAACCGGTGCCGAAGGGCTTCCGCCGGCTGGCGCGAGTTGGCGCATGCGTGGGAGCGCCAGCATGTGCTGGCATCATCCCAGCGCATAGGCATGGGGGTTCTTTTCCGCACTGGCCATCGTAGAAGTTGACAGCAACCGGTGTGGAGGGAAAGAGTGCCCCCATGGCACAGGCCCGCCCGCGGAACGGTGGGCCCTGATCGCGGGCCAGGCCACCGTGGGGGCACCCCCGGGGCCAGATCCCCCCATGCCCCCCCAAGGACTCTGCAGGCCACCCGTGCAGCCAGGTCCCGCCAGTAAGGACCTGTTGTGATTTACTCCGGCGGGCCGGAGAATCGCCGGGGGGGGGGGGGGGGCGCTGCCAACGTCCGTCGTCCGGAGCTGCGCGATTCCCGCCCCCACCAAAACCCCAGCGCTGCAGAATTCGGCAGCCGGCGGGGGCGGGATTCACGATGTCCACCGGCGATTCTCCGACCTGGCGGGGGGTCGGAGAATCCCGTTTCTGATTCTCGTTTTTTCAGAACTTGTTGTAATCTTACCAACGTGATGTCACAAAGGCGAAGTATGAGTATTTAGTGAGTGGGGATAATGTGGCAGGGGTGCTTGGTAAGTATATGAATATGTATTAAAATGTATTTTAAAAAATATATATTTTTATTCTCCTTTCCACCATTTTCTCCCAAATTTGCACCCACCAACAATAAACAATAATCAGTAACGAATATAATGTCAATCCCCATATCAATAACAACAATCCCATCCTGCCACCAAACCCCAAACATTGGCCCTCATGTTCACATAAACAAATGCCAATAAAGGAATCAGGAATCACCCACAGTCACCATTAACACATACAGTCCCCCTCCCCACAACCCTCCCACCCACCCCCCAACTAATGTTCAATGTTATTCAGTTCTTGAAAGTGCATAATGAATAAAGCCCATGAATTGTAGAATCCCTCCATCCTTTCCCTCAGTTCAAACTTAACCTTCTCAAGAGTCAAGAATTCCAACAGGTCCCCCCCGCCACGCCAGAGCACAGGGTGGAGAGGTTGCTCTCCATCCCATCAGGATCTACCTTCGGGCGATCGACGAGGCGAAGGCTACAACATCAGCCTCCGCACCCGTTTCCAACCCCGGCTGGTCTGACACCCCGAATATGGCATCCCGAGGGCCCTGGTCCAGTTTCACGTGCACCACTTCAGAATTACCCTAAAAACCTCCTTCCAGTAATCCTCCAGCTTTGGACAGGACCAAAACATATGAGCGTAAATTGCCCGCCCTGCAACGTTCACACATATCTTCTACTCCTTCAAAGTATCGGCTCACCCTCGCCCTTGTGAGTTGTGCTCTGAAGACCACCTTCAATTGTATCAGCCCCAACCTCGCGCACGAGGTGGAGGCATTCACTCTATGGAGCACCTCACACCAGTACCCCTCCTCCATACCCTCTCCCAGCTCTTCCTCCCACTTTGCTTTGATCCCTTCCAGTGGTGTCTTCTCCTCTTCCAAAATATCTCTGTAAACCGCTGACACTACCACTTCTCCAGTCCCCCTGTCGTCAGCACCTCCTCCAGCAATGTGGAGGCCGGCTCCACCGGGAAGCTCTATATCTCCTTTCTGGCAAAATTTCAAACCTGCATGAATCTAAACGTTTCCCCCTGCTCCAGCCCATACTTCACTTCCAGCTCCTTCAATCTTGCAAGAGACAAATCTTTCAGTGTCTTAATCCCCTTCTACTCCCATTTCTGAAAATTTCCATCCCACTTCCCTGGCTCAATTCTGTGTTTCCCCCCAAATCGGCATTTCCCTTGACCCTGCCCCCAACCCGACGTGTTGGCAAAACGTATTAAAATGTATTTAAATGAGCCTCCCGCTCTTTGTTGGCATGAACCTCGTTGGGTCACCAGCTAGGGAGCATGGAAGTTCAGAAAACACGATCTTGCATTTTACAATTCTTGCAGGCCTTCCCACCCACATATTATCACTTATTGCTGACGCGAACTGAAAACCGCCCCCACTGAGTTTAATCCAGCATTTTCTATTTTTATATCAGGGAATTTTATTTTAGCTAAAATACATTGCAGGCAATGACAATGAAATGCTTTAATATAACAATTTCAATTTTATATTTTAAATGTTATTAAATTAATTATTAATAGTATGAACTGTTTTATTATTTTCCTGCAAATGAGCAGAATTGGGGATCTATCAAAGACGGACTAAAGAATGCCCAAATTCAGGAGTTTCTTGAGTCCTTAGACAAATTTGTTGGCAATTTGTCTTCTGCAAGGAAAAATATGGAGCGCCAGGTAATTCTTCAGGAGGCAGCTACAGGCTGCAACCTTGACGACCTGCATGGCCCCTCAGACTATTTGACTGTAGGTATGAAAAATGTTTTACTCAATGCTGTTTTAGTTTTCAGTTTCCAACTCAATACTTATAATTATTTTTTCTGTATAATTTAACACAGTTTAATGTAAGTTGTATGTATGCAACTTTTGTTCAGTAAATGATTGATTTATTATCATTTACATTTCAACTTTTCTCTCGATTCGCTGAAAATTCAAGGTATCTCAAGAGTTTTAAGACTTTGATGCCTGGGTTGATACATTAAAAAAAGAGAAAGCTATTTTGTTTTTCATCAGTGGATACCGTAGTATTTAGTGGTTCCATATTTTTCGATACCTCCTAGTTAACACTATTGTTATAAATGTCCGGAAAATTGCCATTGAATAGGTTATTAAGCGTGAAAAATCTTTGGGTCACATCCCCAGGATAGTTTCTGCCAGTGCCTACTGGTAGATTGGCAGGGGGACTACTAAGTTACATGGGGCGAGTTAGTGCTGTTGATACTGTAGACATATTCCTACCATCTGCTTGCCCATGCAGCAGTAAAGCTGATGTCTACACACTGGTTAAATGCAACCCTGCGCTTTGCCAGGTCCGCCCCAATATCTTGATTTAATGTCCCTCCCGGTTGCATGCCTTCATCTGTCGAACCCAGTGAAAGATTCTTTCCCGGTCCTGGTACTTGGGCAGCTTGGCTGTTATTCTCCTCGGTTGTTCCCGGCACTGGGCTTAGGTCGGAGAGACCTTTGAGCCCTGTCGATCTCGGGTGACTTGGGAAAGCTGCCCTCCAAGCTTAGTTTTGCGCAGGTGAAGGAGACACATCCTGAGTGAGTGACACACATCCAGAGTGGGAATTGGAACTTGGTAATTTGGTGCAGGGAGGTAATTTGGTGCAGAGTGGGAGAAGGTGCTTTTTCCCTACTGTTTTGTGCTCTTTCTTCTGGCCTGTAACTGTTAATCTGCAGGGAGCGAACCAGAGAGCATCCTGGGAAGGTAAGTGATTTTTATTTTTATTACCGTTTCAAATTGTGTGGGGTGAGAAAACTGAAGTGACATCACAGTAAAGCTGTGACCTGATTGGTTGGTTGGGAATCTGTGCTAAATTTAAAAATTAAACATTATTAAACTAATTAAACATAATTAATTAATTATAATTTAGAGGGTTATCTAAGCCAGAGATCGGAGAGTACTGTATTTAGCTTTCACATTTATAGTAGAAATCTAGTGCTAGGAAGCATATAGTTAACGGTAACTTTAAAACAAAAATGTAAAATTTAATTGACTAATTAATTAACGCAATGTCAATTAGAGGTGTGCAGTGCTCTGACTGTGAGATGTGGCAGGCCAGGGAGGCTTCCAGCGTACTGGATGGCTTCATCTGCAGAAAGTGCACCCAACTAGAGCTCCTCACAGACCGCATGGTTCGGTTGGAGCAGCAGTTGGATGCACTTCGGAGTATGCAGGTGGCGGAAAGCATCATAGATAGCAGTTATATAAATGTGGTGACACCTATGGTGCAGGCAGAGAAATGGGTGACCACCAGAAGGGGCAGGCAGTCAGTGCAGGAATCCCCTGTGGTTGTCCTCCTGTCAATCAAGTATACCCCTATGGATACTGTGTGGGGGGGGGGGGGGGGATAGCCTATCGGGAAAACAGCAGCAGCCAGAGCAGTGGCACCACAGCTGGCTCCGAAGTTCAGCAGGGAGGGTCAAAGCGCAGAAGAGTAATTTTCATAGGGGACTCTATAGTCAGGGGCACAGATAGGTGCTTCTGTGGACGTGAAAGAGACTCCAGGATGGTATGTTGCCTCACTGGTGCCATGGTCCAGGATGTCTCAGAATGGGCAGCGAGCATCCTGAAGGGGGAGGGCAAACAGGCAGAGGTCGTTGTACATATTGGTAATAACGACATAAGCAGGAAAGGGCATGAGGTCCTGCAACAGGAGTTCAGGGAGCGAGGCAGAAAGTTAAAAGACAGGACCAGGAGGGTTGTAATCTCGGGATTACTCCCTGTGCCACGTGCCAGTGAGGCTAGAAATAGGAAGATAGAGCAGTTAAACATGTTGCTAAACAGCTGATGTAGGAGGGAGGGTTTCAGTTATCTGGACCATTGGGAGCTCTTCCGGGGCAGGTGTGACCTGTATAAGAAGGATGGGTTGCATCTAAATTGGAGAGGCACAAATATCCTGGCCGCGAAGTTTGCTAGTGTCACACGGGAGGGTTTAAACTAGTGTGGCAGGGGGGTGGGTACTGGAGCAATAGGTCAGAAGGTGAAAGCATTAGGGAATAGGGCCAGTATGGCTCTGAGGAAGAGCAGAGACCTGGTTGAGGGAAGGACAGGATTGGCAGCTAAGCGTTCCAGGATTTAGATGTTTCAGGTGTGATAGAGAGGGTTGTAAAAGGGGTGGCGGAGTTGCGCTACTGGTTAGGGAGAATATCACAGCTGTACAATGGGAGGACACCTCAGAGGGCAGCGAGGCTATATGGGTAGAGATCAGGAATAAGAAGGGTGCAGTCACAATGTTGGGGGTTTACTACAGGTCTCCCAACAGCCAGCCCGTGTGACACTAGCAAACCTCGCGGCCGGGATATTTGTGCCTCTCCAGTTTAGATGCAACCCGTCCTTCTTATACAGGTCACACCTGCCCCGGAAGAGCTTCCAATGGTCCAGATAACGGAAACCCTCCCTCTTACACCAGCTGTTTAGCCACGTGTTTAGCTGCTCTATCTTCCTATTTCTAGCCTCACTGGCACGTGGCACAGGGAGTAATCCTGAGATTACAACCCTCGTGGTCCTGTGTTTTAACTTTCTGCCTCGCTCCCTGAACCCCTGTTGCAGGACCTCATGCCCTTTCCTGCTTATGTCGTTAGTACCAATATGTACAACGACCTCTGCCTGTTTGCCCTCCCCCTTCAGGATGCTCGTTGCCCATTCTGAGACATCCTGGACCCTGGCACCAGTGAGGCAACATACCATCCTGGAGTCTCTTTCACGTCCACAGAATCGCCTGTCTGTGCCCCTTACTATAGAGTCCCCTATGAAAATTGCTCTTCTGCGCTTTGACCCTCCCTGCTGAACATCAGAGCCAGCTGTGGTGCCACTGCTCTGCCTGCTGCTGTTTTCCCGATAGGCTATCCCCCCCCCCCGACAGTATCCATAGGGGTATACTCGTTCGACGGGGGACAACCACAGGGGATTCCTGCACTGACTGCCTGCCCCTTCTGGTGGTCACCCATTTCTCTGCCTGCACCATGGGTGTGACCGCATTTATATAGCTGCTATCTATGACGCTTTCCACCACCTGCATGCTCCTAAGTGCATCCAACTGCTGCTCCAACCGAACCATGCGGTCTGTGAGGAGCTCTAGTTGGGTGCACTTTCTGCAGATGAAGCCATCCGGTACGCTGGAAGCCTCCCTGACCTGCCACATCTCACAGTCAGAGCACTGCACGCCTTTAATTGACATTGTGTTGATTAATTAGTAAATTAAATTTAAAACATTTTTTTTTACAAAGTTACTGTTAACTATATGCTTCCTAGCACTAGATTTCTACTATAAATGTGAAAACTAAATACAGTACTCTCCGATCTCTGGCTTAGATACCCCTCTAAATTATAATTCAGTAATTATGTTTAACTAGTTTTACAATGGTTAATTTTGAAATATAGTGTAGATTCCCAACCAGCCAATTAGGTTACAGCTTTACTGTGATGTCACTTCAGTTTCCCCCCCCCCCCCACACAATTTGAAAAGTAATAAAAATAAAAATAAAAATTACTTACCTTCCCAGGATGCTCTCTGGTTCTCTCCCTGCAGATTAAAAGTTACAGGCCAGAAGAAAGAGAACAAAACAGTAGGGAAAAAGCACCTTCTCCCACTCTGCATCGAATTACCTCACTGCACCAAATTACCAAGTTGCAATTCCCACTCTGGATGTGTCTCACTCAGGCTGTGTCTCCTTCACCTGCGCAAAGCTTACTGAGTGCGCTTTCTGTCTGTCTTTTATACAGACCTCAGCTAACCAGGGTGACTCACACTACTTAAGCTTCAAAGAGAAGAATACTATGTATACCTTTGTGACACTAAACAGGCCTCAGGTGACTGACAGATAACTGCCTCTCAGCAATTGGGGTGGGGCAGCTTCAGCCAATCAGACACTAAGCTACGCACTGCACTTTTAACTGAAAACAGCAGAATTAGACTTACCACTTACCTTTCCTGATTACCTCACTGCACCAAATTACCAAGTTGCAATTCCCACTCTGGATGTGTCTCACTCAGGCTGTGTCTCCTTGACCTGTGCAAAGCTATGGAGTTTATGGAGTTTAATCCGGACAAATGTGAGGTAATGCATTTTGGAAGGTCTAATGCAGGTAGGGAATATACAGTGAATGGTAGAACTCTCAAGATTATTGAAAGTCAGAGAGATCTAGATGTACAGGTCCACAGGTCACTGAAAGGGGCAACACAGGTGGAGAAGGTAGTCAAGAAGGCATACGGCATGCGTGCCTTCATTGGCTAGGCCATTGAGTATAAGAATTAGCAAGTCATGTTGCAGCTGTATAGAACCTTAGTTAGGCCACACTTGGAGTATAGTGTTCAATTCTGGTCACCACACTACCAGAAGGATGTGGAGACTTTAGAGAGGGTGCAGAAGAGATTTACCAGGATGTTGCCTGGTATGGAGGGCATTAGCTATGAGGAGCGGTTGAATAAACTCGGTTTGTTCTCACTGGAACGACGGAGGTTGAGGGGCGACCTGATAGAGGTCTACAAAATTGTGAGGGGCATAGACAGAGTGGATAGTCAGAGACTTTTTCCCAGGGTAGAGGGGTCAATTACTCGGGGGCATAGGTTTTAGGTGCGAGGGGCAAGGTTTAGAGGAGATGTACGAGGTAAGTTTTTTACACAGAGGGTAGTGGATGCCTGGAACTCGCTGCCGGAGGAGGTGGTGGAAGCAGGGACGATAGTGACATTTAAGGGGCATCTTGACAAATACATGAATAGGATGGGAATAGAGGGATACGGACCCAGGAAGTGTAGAAGATTGTAGTTTAGACGGGCAGCATGGTCGGCACGGGCTTGGAGGGCCGAAGGGCCTCTTCCTGTGCTGTACATTTCTTTGTTCCTTTATCATCCAGTCTTTGAGCCATGTATTTGTTTGGGTCCCTGCTCTCGGTTCCATCCAGCAGGCTCACTATTCTGATGTTCTGCTGTCTCGATCGATTCTCCTGGTCCTCTATATTCCCTTTCAGGCTCCCCTGCATCGCCACCAACCTCTTGATCTCGGCCTCCAGGGCTACGATTCGGTTGCTCTGGTCAATTAATGCCTTTTCCAATTCGCATATCATGCTCCCATGGGCCTCCAGTCTCTTTCCCATGCCATCGAGAGCCATCTACATGGTGGCTAGTACCTCCAACCTTGACTGCTGCCTTGATGTCATCCTTCATCATTTTTAGTTCCCTGGTTAGAAAAGTCTTCCATCCATCACCTGGTTGTGGGGGGAGCTCGCTTTCTGGGTCGCCAATCTCCCTCTCTAGGGGGTGGCCGGGGACCCCATGCCTTGTGGGTCCTCTGATCCGTTTGCCTGCCGCTCCTGTCTCTTGCCTAAATTCCTGGTGTCCCTGCGGCCTCTCGAGCTGCTGCTTCCTGGCGTTATCGTTGAGGATGAGGGGATGTTTCAGTCTGATTTTTGCGGGTTAAATTCAGTCAAAGTGCCTATTTTATTGTCTTACGGAGGTAGGCCACCTGATGTGCATCTACTCAGCATTTCCCCATCACCGTAAGCTCGTCTGGTGCTTTTTAAATATGGCACCCAGATATGACGGCAGTATGTGCATCATCAAGCCCCCCCCCCCCCATGTAAGATTGCACAAAACCACCGGACTGGAGGTATAATTAGTTACGCCGGTGATGGAAGATATGGTGAAATCAGTCACCGCAGCCAGAGACACTCCCCATCCCCACTCTGCGACGCGACTTCTTAGTTCCAGATGGGATAATTCTTCCCTGTGTGACTGTACATCCTAATGGGTATTAGCATTGCTCTAATTTGTTTCCTGAAACATCCCCCAGTCGTCCTACCACCCATTCCAGTGGGCCTCACTTGTGTCCATTTGGAAGCCAACACCCTCATTTTTTTTTGGGTACCAGCATCCAGAACCTTTTAGTGTACAGAATCCAGGCTACGGCCCCCTTGACACACTGCTATAATCCAGCATTGACCCAAAACCTTAGAAATGGAAAGGTGGGATTAATCAGTGAAGAAAGAATAAATTTACAGATAATCACTTACATGTTTATATTTACATTTTGGGAACCATTCAAATTTCATAAAGAGAAATTACTCCCTTTGAATTGATTTGTGAGTAAGCTGAGAAGGGGTGTTGGGGGTGGTGGCAGGTGGATGCTTGGGGCATCTTAACATAATGTGCTGAATGCACAGAAATTGCTGTCAGTGGTGCTAAAATTAAAGATCCTGAATTGCATATGAAATTGGTTTGAAATAACATCAGACTTCTCATCATGCAATTAATCCATGGGAGCCCTGACTGAACCTGTTGGTGTTTAAACCCTGCCATGAGCTCCTTAGTGACAGGCGATTGAAAACCATGTGCTGCCTTCCTCCACTGCCCCTTTGCCTAGCGCTGAGCCATTATCTCGGAGTCCTAGTTGTCTGAGTGCAGAGCTTTACAGAGTGACGCAGAGCTCCCAGGCCCATGAAAGTAGGTACCTCCTCAACAAGGTCCTAAACTGGGCTTCATCTCGAGAACCATGCCATGCAAACAGGAGGCTGTTAATCTGGATTTCATCTCTTGAAACTTGCATAATAGCTCTGCACAACATCGAGGGCCGAAGGGCCTGTACTGCGCTGTAATGTTCTATGTTCTATGGGTCAAACCAAAAGAAACAAAAGGTAGTAAACATGTCCGCGTTGTAGTTCCAGGTTGTTCTCCGGTGCTGTGAGCTGTGGCACAGGAATCCGTTATCCCTGTGCCAGGACAAATTTCCATCATTGATTTGGAATTTGCTGGTCCAGGTTGAGTGATCACAGCAGCCAATGGGTCAATCTTTAACTCCCTTAAATGATTACCTGGACTATGAGAGTCCCGTCGAGAGTGCTCTTAAACGGGACTCTCATAATGATCATTGCGCCTGGGAGATACATGGGTGGAACATGGACTATGTACACTGTATCCAATGTGTACTGACATTGAACAACCTAAGCAGAAGTCACAACATGTTTTAGTAGACTTTTGTGTACCTTGAAGGAGGAACGTAGGCAAGGGAATCTCCTGATGATTACCACGTATTGCCCACTGTCGGCTGATGGATCAGTATTGAGCACCACTTGGAGGAAACACTGAGGGTGGTAAGGGTACAGAATATACTCTGGGTGAGGGACTTCAATGTCCATCACCAAGAGTAGCTAGTAGCACGACCACTGACCGAGCTGGCTGAGACCTAAAGATATAACTGCTGGACTGGGTCTGCGATAGGTGGTGAGGGAACCAACAAGAAAGGAAAAATATACTAGTCCTCATCATCACCAACCTGTCTTCGGCAGATGCATCTGCCCACTAACAGTATCGGTAGAAGTGACCACTGCAATGTTGTTGTGGAGATGTAGGCCTGTCTTCACATTGAGGATACACTCCATCATGTTCAGTGGCACTACCATTGTGCTAAATGGAATAGATTCAGAACAGATCTAGCACCTCAAGGTGCTATCCACGAGGCGTCATGATCCATCAGCAGCAGCAGCATCAGCCACAGTCGGTAACTTCATGGCCCAGCATATCCCCCACTCTACCATTACCACCAAGCCAGGGGATCAACCCTGGGTCGATGAGAGTACAGAAGAGCATGCCAGGAGCAGCACCAGGCATAACGAAAAATGAGGTGTCAACCTGGTGAAGTTACAATACAGGACTACTTGTGTATCGAACAACGTAAGCAGCAAGTTATTGACAGAGCTAAGCGATTCCACAACCAATGGATCAGATCGAAGCTCGGCTGTCCTGGCGCATCCAGTCATGAATGGCGGTGGACAATTAAACAACTGGCAAATATCCCCATCCTCAATGATGGAAGAGCCCAGTGCTGCTATGGAGGGAGTTCCATGATTTTGACCCAGCGACAGTGAAGGAGCGGCGATATATTTCCAAGTCAGGGTGGTGAGTGACTTGGAGGGGAACCTCCAGGTGGTGGGGTTCCCAGATATCTGCTGCTCGTGTCCTTCTAGATGATAGCGGTCATGGGTTTGGAAGGTGCTGTCGAAGGAAACTTGGCATTTGACCTGCCCTTGTGTCTACTGCATTAATGTGGCTAGTCCAGTTCAGTTTATGATCAATGGTAACCCCCAGGATGTTGATTGTAGGGGATTCATTGATGGCAATGCCATTGAATGTCAAGGGGCAATGGTTGGATACTCTCTTGTAGGAGATGGGCATTGCCTGGCACTTGTGTGGCATGAATGTAACTTGCCACTTGTCAGCCGAAGCCTGGATATTGTTGCTGCATTTGGACAAGGATTGCTTCATTATCTGAGGAACCACGAATGGTGTTGAACATTGCACAGTCATATGCGAACATCTCCAATTCTGACCTTATGATGGAAGGGAGCACATTGATGAAACAGCTGAAGATAGTTGGGTCTATCACACTACCCTGAGGAACTCCTGCAGTGATGTCCTGGAGCTGAGATGATTGACCTCCAACCACAATAACCTTTGTGCCAGGTATGACTCTAATCAGCGGAGTTTTTTCCCCCTCATCCCCATAGCCTCCAGTTTAGCTAGGCCGCCTTGATACCACACGGTCAAATGCTGCCTTGATGCCAAGGGCAGTCACTCTCACCTCACCTCTGGCATTCAGCTGTTTTGTCCACATTTGAGCCCAGGCTGTAATGAGGTCAGGACCTCAAATAAACTCAACGATCACCTTGAGCTGTGCTGACAGTGGTTGTGAGTGGCCCCTCCTGGTACATTTCAACTTAACTGTCTCCCTTAGCGCCGGGATCTCTGGCTCTATGGAACCAAATCTTGCAGCCATGAAATTTATCTGCCTAAGTGGGCTAGACATTATGTTAATGTAAACCTGAAAGTTAATTTTATTTGGTTTAAATTTAGGGCAAATAGACCGAGCCTTAATGTTTTTGTTGGCTTAAGCAGAATGTTGGGATAAATTGGTTTTAGATAAGTGGACAAAACTGTACAAAATAACTTTGCTTTATCTTCAGTGCTTGCAGAGGACAAGAGAGTCACTGAGAAATTGAAATGTGCACTTTTTCCTTTACTTTGGGAGAAATATTATTATGGTCATGTGAAATAACATAGCATCCACGATAGATCAATATTGTATCCATTATGTGGTGTAAAATGTAGCTATATACAATCATCAGTATTCTTTATGTGGTATTGTTTATGTTTTCTTATATAACGCATAGTTATTGGAGCTACTTCAGATTCATTACAGTTGCATCTCTGTTATTTCTAATTTTAGTTATTTTGTGTTGATATCAAAATTCCTGAAATAAATTTAATTAAATTGAAATTGCTTCTAGCTACTAATACCGAATTTGTGGAGCAACTTGAAGGAGTGCTGATGTCATGGACTAAACAAATTGAGCAAGTCTTGGCTGAAAGTGAACAAATGAGAAAGGAAGCTGATGATATTGGTCCCTCTGCAGAACTGGACCACTGGAAGACTAGAATGGCAAAGTTTAATAGGTACATTTTAGTTTCAGATAATTCTGTTATTCGGTCAATTGTTACTTTAAAGGCACGGCTGAGGGTAAGTGCCGAGCTGTTCAAATCCCAGAAGGGAAACGTGAAACAGCTGCCCTCGCGTTTGTGTTTGCAATTTGTACAGTATGACGAGAGGTTTTGAAATTGAGAAATTGTGTCCCTGACTACGTGTTATGTTTTATAGGAAAGTAAACTTCAACTAAGAAATAGGAGAAAACATTCAAATAAAACAGAATTCCCCTTAAATGGTTTCACAGTACATTGGTGCTTTAAAACAATTCTACACATTCTTATTGTAACTACTTCCAGAACTAACCTTCCCCACCTGTTCAGCAACATTTTGTAGACTTTACAATCTATAGAAGTCCCGTAAATTTTATCACACAGTGGCCAGGATTCTCCGACCCGGCGCCGGGCTGGAGATTCCCCACGCCCCGCCGCCCTTACGCCGATTTTCGGGCGCCCATGGGATCGCCGCTACGTCGGTCGGGGGCCCCCCTGGCGATTCTCTGGGCCCCGATGGGCCGAGTGGCCGACGGGTTTGGCTGAGTCCTGCCGACGTGGGTTACTCACCTCCCACACGGCGGGATCTGGAAGGTGAGCGTGCGGGGGCCATCCTGGGGGGGGGGGCCGGGGGGCTCCGACCCCGGGGGGGGGGGGGGGCATGGTAGCCTGGCCCGCGATCGGGGCCTACCGGTTGGCGAGAGGGCTGGTTCCGTGGGGGCTTTCTTTACTCCGCGCGAGGCCCCTTTAGGGCTCCGCCATATTGCCCGGGGGCCGGCGCGGAGAAGGGAACCCCCGCGCTTGTGTGTAAATACACCGGCCGTTCTGCTCATGCGCGGAAATACACCGGCCATTCCGCACATGCACGAACTCGAGCGGGCTGTTCCGCGGCGGTTGGATCTGCGGGGACCACACCGGCACCAACCTAGCCCCCTAGAAAGGGGAGAATTCCTCACTTTCGGGGGCCGTTGACGCCGGAGTGGTTGCCGCCGTTTTTCACGCCAGCGTGGGGATATAGCCCCATTATTAGGGAAACCCGCGCTGTGTCTTTAAATCTCCCTTGGGGTGCCCGCTGTGGTTAGTAGCAGTTAGTTTTTCAGATCTGGCTTTGTTCACATTGCTGCTGGGAGTTGACCAGCTACTCCTGTTGATTGCCGAGATCTAAAAACGTTCATAGGTTTCAGGATCTCCTTAGATATGTTCTTTCCCTTTGATCTTTCCATTGACTCACCCAGTCTCTTTGGAACTGTTCTCTCTCCCAGAATTGACTAACTTCATCTCTTTACTTTAGCTTTCAGAATTTAAAAAAAATCAATCACATTATCCATACTTTACCTATGACACTTTTTTTTCGTTCCTTGCATATCTCCTTCTTTGAATCACAACAACCCATTCAAATTTATTCCTGCTCTATAACCATCCTTACTAAATTGTCTTCGGTAAACATCTGTTTGAGGTGTTGCTAGGCTCATTACCATATCACACCCAAAGTTTAGATACACACCATCGTTCCGTCCCTTGCTTTAATTAAAACTCACATACCCCAACAGTTTTTAAAATGCCAAGAATACAATTAACAAAAAAAATAGAATTTATTGGGTTTTCCTGACAGGTTTTCTTGACATTTTTAATCTACATCTTGGTGAATGTCTGAATAAGAATGGGACTGAAAGGTGTAAAACTAAGGCCAGGAGCCTATTTTGTGTCTGTGCGAGGGCCCAGATAATGACAAGGGAAGGCAAGAGGTGGAATGCCCATTGCCTTCCTGACACCATGGCATTTTAGCAGTGGTAGGGAAGGATGGCTCTTCTAGCTGCCCAGATGCCACCTGTGCCACTTAAGTGGTTAATTACGGGTCTCTCCCTGTGGCTGCTTGCATTTTGCCAGTAGTGTGTGGCCTTTCTGATGCGTGGTTAGACCACCTGGTAAACCTGGTGATCTCACTTAAGGCTTGAGGTAGGGGGGTGTAGTCTCAGGATATCTGGCATAGCAAGGGTTAATGTGGGACTGGGAAACAGTACTACCCGCAATGTGATGTTTAGAAACACATGAGCTGAGACTAGAGTCAATTGTGGACTGGACGGAGGCCCGTGTAGAAGAAAACATGAAGTTAGCTCTCCACTCGGTCTATTGTCTGGATATATGTACATAGTTATGTGTTGCCAATTACCCCCCAATGTTCAACATATAAGATTCAGAATCTCTTTGTGAGCCCTACTGAACATACAACATACAACAGGGGGCACTCTGTGGCCCATGAAGGACCCCCCCCCCCCCCGCAAGGCAGGAATGACCCCCTGTGGCGCTTTATTTGTTGTCATCAATCACCATCCCACTCACCAAGGCCTGCCTGACTGGCCCTGGTGACTCCCGATTCCACTCACCTCATTCTGAGGGTGGCGCTCATTGTTGCGTCCTCTGGACTGACTGCAATCCCAACAATGGCCACAGATCCTGGTGGTACTACTGGGGTTGAAGACGTCTGGTTGGTCAACAGCTCTTGGATTTGGCTTCCCATCTTTTCAAAATGGCACGGTGAGCCTAAAACGTGACTGGGAGGCCCAATCACCTGAGGCATGGTTATCCCTGACCTTTCAGCCTTCTGTAGGGGCCCCCATCAACTAGACAAAATTTAATCCAAGTTGTGCATAACCTCAAACTCCAATTTTTAAATATGAAAGTGCACTTCCCACAATTTTACTGGACTGCTGAGTTTCATTTGCAATGGGTGCTTTAGGGGACGTTTGTCCCAAGATTTGCTTTTTCCTTTTTGCATGATCCTTTCCTGCCAATTGTGAGGCTTTGTTCCTGTAGCCATCTTTGCCCAACAACCAAGCCATAAAATGAGCTGCACCATTTTCTGGAGAAATGAACTGCATTTAAGTTCAGCATCAGCCTTTGAACAGCTGCTGGGGCTGGAAATCCATTCTGTGGCACTCCCAGCATGTGGCTCAATGCAAGGGCACAAGAATATTTCAATAAGTTGATCTTGCATTATTATATAACATCAGCTTACTAGAGCAGTGGTGCTAAAATTGTATTGTTTTCCCCTGTGGTTCTGGTCTTGTTGGCCCTGGGAATTTCACCTCTGAAATACAACTGCCTAGGTTATATTGTACTGCTTGATGAATATCCCAGGGATTTGTGCTCATTTACCTGAGTAAAACAATGAGGTTCCTATTATCTCAGTCGTTTATTATTTTTGCTTGGAGTGTATCCACCAGTATAAAATCAATTTAAATGCCTGTTCAGAGAATGAATGTTTTCACTAGTGAATTCAAAAATCTTTTATAAGATCCAGCAGGCAGTGCGTACAATTAGTGCACCTTCAAGAACTAGGAGAGGTTTCATAAAGAAAACTCCCTCTGCAATCTTGCTTTTATTTTCTAGTTCAGGCAAGTTATTTTTGTGGTCTTGAGACCTGTCAGCACAATTCTTGTACATAATTATTCAATTTTCTAATCCAAATGCACCCAGATTCCATAATTTCTATGGAACACAAAGATGGTTCATCAAAATTTCTGTAATGGAAAATGCAAACATCTTGTTTAATTTCTTAAGAATTTGTAATAGTTCCACTTAAGGGCTCATGGAGTTGGGGATAATATATTAGCATGGTTGGAGGTTGGATAACAGACAGGAAACAGATTATGGACAAATGGAGCATTTTTAAGTTGGCAAGCTGTGACTGGTGGAGTGACGCAAAGATCAATGCTAGGGTCTCAGCTAGCATGGTAGCACAGTGGTTAGCACAGTTGCTTCACAGCTCCAGGGTTCCAGTTTCGATTCCCAGCTTGGGTCACTGTCTGCGTGGAGTCTGCATGTTCTCCCTGTGTCTGCATGGGTTTCCTCTGGTCCTCCGATTTCCTCCCACAAGTCCCAAAAGAAGAGTTTGTTAGGTGAATTAGACATTCTGAATTCTCCCTCTGTGTACCCAAAGAGGCGCCGGAATATGGTGACTAGAGGCATTTCACAGTAACTTCATTGCAGTATTAATGTAAGCCTATTTGTGACAATAAAGATTATTATCATTATTTACATTCTGTATTAATGATTTAGATGAAGAGGCAGAGAATAATGATCCTAGTTTGCTGATGACACAAAGCTAGGTAGAAATACAAGCTGTGGGGAGGACACAATTGCAAACAGATGTAAACAGGTTAAGTGAGTAGGCAACAAAGTGGCAGTATAATATGGGCAAGTGTGATGTTATTTAATTTGGTAGCAGTGAGAGGAGTTGAGGCAGAAGATCAGCCATGGTCGTGTTGACTTGTGGAGCAGACTTGAGAGGTTGTGCAGTCTGTTCCTGTTCCAATTGCTTACATTCCTATGTTCATCTGAGTCCTCTGCAGCAGAAAGTGCCTGTGTACTTGCTGTCATGTGAGCTGGCAAGCAAGCTATCATTTCTACCTGGTCCAGCCGAAGCACACTCATGCCTGGATGGCTCACCATATGCTGTAGTCTGTAGTTATCTCCAAGGTACATGCAATGCCAGTATCTAAGCTGTTGTCTGTAAGTGTGTGATCAAGCGAAAGGGTCTCTTCATTAAGATTATGCTATTTCTCTCTCCTTGCTTTGGCTGCTGTAGCTGCATCAATGACATTTTCTGGATGTCTGAAAGCAGCAAATCACTTTGGGAAGGGTGGGTGAGACAAAGTGGATAGAGTGGGAAGCAAGTGGTCCATGGACAGATCATCTTCAGTATGTACATCATGTCAGATATCAGGATGAGGGCGAATTGTGAGTTTAGGCAGAGCATATGGCAGGAACATACACTCATCCTCAATGTTCCAGCATTTAAATTCCACTAATATTATTCAGCGTGAATTCCCACAAAAAGGGGCAACCTGCCTTTAAGATGAGCAGACTGGCTACACCACGTGGTATCTGCACAATAGTGTTCAGTCCTTTGCTGTGTGAAGAGAAGCTGGTAACGTAAACAGGAAAGAAATAGCATGAGATCCACTGGTCAGATGAGGTGGGTGTACCACCTTGATTGGAACCATCCCAGCTAGATCATGAATGGCAAAACCTGTGCCCAAAAAGAGGGGCACATGAATTTCTAGTTCCTTTTCATTTCCTCCATTTTTCTTTTACAACATTATTTCATGACAGAATAACTGGTTACAGGTGAAATTATTACAATTAATCCCTAAATTTGATGTCATATATTATAAGTATCTAATTATTCAGAATTATCATTACCTATTTGGACATTATATTTAATTCTTGTTCAACTAATTTATTAATCTTGTTAATGTCTTACAAACATTTTTTTCTGCCAAATTCTTTTCCAGTTTAAATCATAGCCAGTTTTTTGGAACCAACATGCAATACTTTACATGTGGTCAGCAGTAGGCCATTCAGTCCCCTCAAGCCTGTTCCACCATTCAGTTAGTACACGACTGACCGGTACCTCCACTACTTTACCCAATTTTGTTCCATATCCCTCAAAAACTTTATCTAACAAACATCTATTGATCACCATTTTGTTTATTTCAATTGATTTATCACCCACAGCTTTCTATCTGAAGGGAGTTCAGATTTCTGCTACGATTTGTGTGAAAAAGTGCTTCATGATTTCACTCTTAAATGGCTGATCTCATACTTCCCTGAATGAACTTCATCTACTGTAGTTTGCCCCACTAATTTATTTTATATAGCCGTATAATAATCTTCTTCAATCCATACTATTACTGTGCTTCCTAACTCGTGTATCATCGGCAAACGTCAATGTAGAACTCTTGAATTCTTCATCCAATTCATTAATATAGGGTGTAAAGATGAGGCCCCCCTGGTTGCACTGACATTTTTTCCTTTTCCTCCACTGTGAAAGCAGAAACAAAGTACTTAATTTGCAAGACAGCCATTTTGTTATTATCCATTATTGGCTTGTCTTCACCAGTTTTTAATGTACCCACATTCACCTTTGCCTAGCTATATTTTTTAATGTTTTCATAAAATCCTTTGCTATTAGCTTTTATTTCCCTTTCAAGTTAATTTTATGTATTCCTATTTTACATTCATTACTTCCTATGTAAACTGTTGCTTTTTATATAACCCTCACAGTCTTCTGGATTTCAAGTTTTCATGCATTTCTGTAAGCCATTTCTTTTAGCTGACATTTGCTGACCATGGTTTCTTAACTGCAGAACTGGAGCTTTTATCTTTTAGGTGTGGGTGCTGGTTTTGTATCATGCTAAATACCTCTTTGAATTTTTCCCACTGTTTGTGGATAGGCTTCCCTGTTATCAGTTAAAAATGTGACAATTTCTTCCTCAATTCTTTGAAGCTTACCTTATTCAAATTTAAAATCTTTGTCTGTGATTCAAAGTTAATATCCAATTCAGACATGTTATGGTCACTATTTGCAAGATGTTGCCTTACCATCTGATTCTGGTTTGTTATGCATTACTAAATCTAGTATGGCCTGTGACCTTGTTTTTAAAAAAAATGTTTTTATTCAAGGTTTTTCAATAATTTTTACAAAACACTCCAAAAAGGAAAATAATACAAAGAAAACAGGACACTATGCCAACAAAACAACTTAACCCTCTAACCGATTAACAATTTAACACCCACCTCAAAGCAAAATAGGGCATGCGCCCCTTACAAAAAGAAAAAAAAAATCAGCCCCCCCTCCCCCCCAGTTGCTGCTGCTGCTGACCTTCACCTAACGTTCCGCGAGAAAGCCAAGGGACGGATGCCATCGCCCGGAGAACCCCTGCAAGGACCCTCGCAAGGCAAACTTTATCTTCTCCAACCTAAGAAACCCCGCCATGTCGTTGACCCAAGCTTCTACGCTTGGGGGCTTCGCATCCCTCCACATTAACAAGAGCCTTCTCCTGGCTGCCAAGGAGGCAAAAGCCAGAACTCTGGCCTCTTATGACTCCTGCAGTCCCGGATCGTCCTATACCCCAAATATCGCTATCCCCCTGCTCGGTTTTACCCGAGTATTCAAGACCTTGGACATAGCCTTTGCGAAGTCCTTCCAAAATTCCGTAAGCGGCGGGCATGTCCAAAACATATGGGCGTGGTTTGCTGGGCTCCCTGAACACCTCACACCCTGTCCTCTACCCCCCAAAACTTACTCATCCTCGCCCCTGTCATATGCGCCCTGTGTACCACTTTGAACTGGATCAGACTGAGCCTAGCGCAAGATGAGGAGGAATTGACCCTGCCCACGGCATCAACCCACAGGCCCTCATCCAGCTCCTCACCCAGCTCCTCCTCCCACTTGCCCTTCAGCTCCTCCACTGAGGCTTTCTTCGCCTCCTGCAGCTCCTGGTATATCTCCGATATCTTACCCTCCCCGACCCACACTCCCGAAACCACCCTGTCCTGTATCCTTCGGGCAGGTAGCAGCAGGAATTCCCCTACCTGCTTTCTCACGAACGCCTGAACCTGCATATACCTAAAGGCATTTCCCGGAGGTAACCCAAATTTCTCCTCCAGCGCCATCAGACTGGCAAAAGTCCCGTCGATGAATAAATCCCCCATCCTTCTAATTCCCGCCCTGTGCCAGCTTAGGAACCCACCATCTATCCTACCTGGAACGAACCTATGGTTGTCCCGTATCGGAGCTCAGACTGAGGCCTCTACCTCCCCCCTATGCCATCTCCACTGTCCCCAAATCCTCAATGCACCGCCACCACCTGGCTCGTGGTATTCCTCGTCGGCGGAAGCGGCCGTCACCAGTGCCCCCAGGCCAGTACCTATACAGGACGCCGCCTCTAATCTTTTCCAAGCCGCCCCCTATCCCTCCATTACCCACTTCCGTATCATAGACACATTCGCTGCCCAGTAATAGCTGCACAGGTTCGGCAGCGCCAACCCCCCCCCCCCCCCCCCCCCCCCCCCCCCCCCCCCCCCCGACTGCGCTCCAAGAACAGCCTCTTAACCCTCGGGGTTTTATTTGCCCACACAACTCCCACAATGCTCCTGTTTACCCGCTTAAAGAAGGCCTCAGGGATGAGAATGGGCAGGCACTGAAAGATGAACAGGAACCTGGGGAGGACTGTCATCTTAACGGACTGCACCCTACCCGCCAGGGAGAGTGGCAACATGTCCCACCTCCTGAAGTCCTCCTCCATCTGGTCCACCAGCCGTGCCAGATTGAGCTTATGCAAGACTCCCCAACTCTTAGCCACCTGGATACCCAAATACCAAAAACTCCTCTCCCCATCTTGAGCGGCAGCTCCTCCAACCTCTTTTCCTGGCCCCTCGCATGCACCACAAACAGCTCGCTCTTCCCCACGTTGAGCTTATATCCCGAGAAGTCTCCAAACTCCCTAAGGGTCTGCATGACCTCCCCCATCCCCTCCACCGGATCCGCAATGTACAGCAGCTGGTCATCCGTATATAGTGAGACACGGTGCACCTCCCCCCCCTGAACCAACCCCCTCCAGTTTCTGGACTCTCTCAACGCCATGGCCAGTGGCTCAATCGCCAGGGCAAAAAGCAGGGGGGACAAAGGGCACCCCTGTCTCGTTCCACGGTACAACCTAAAATACCCTGACTGCAGCCGGTTCGTCGATACACTCGGCACCGGGGCCTGGTACAGCAATTTAACTCACCCTATGAACTCCTCCCCGAACCCAAATCTGCCCAACACCTCCCACAGGTACTCTCACTCCACCCGATCAAAACCTTCTCCGCGTCCATTGCCGCCACCACTTCTGCCTCCCCCCCCCCTCGGAGGGCATCATAATCACATTCAGGAGCCTCCGCACGTTCGTGTTCAGCTGCCTGCCCTTCACAAACCTCGTCTGGTTCTCATGTATCACTCCCGCGACACAATCCTCAATCCTGGTGGCCAAAACCTTTGCCAACAGCTTGGCATCCACATTGAGGAGCTAAATCAGCATATAAGAGCCACACTGCAGCGGGTTCTTATCCCGCTTGAGGATAAGCGAGATCAAAGCCTGCAACATCGTCGGGGAAGGATTCCCTTTTCCTTCGCCTCATTAAAGGTTCTCAGCAACAACAGGCCCAACAGCTCCGAGAACTTCCTGTAGAACTCAACCGGGAACCCATCCGGCCCCGGGGCCTTGCCCGCCTGCATACTCCCCAACCCCTTAACTAGCTCCTCCATCTCGATCGGGGCTCCCAAACCCTCTACCCGCTCTTCCACCCTTGGGAACCTCAGTTGGTCCAGGAACTGCCGCGTCCCCTCTCCCTCCTCCCGGGGTTCTGACTTGTACAACTTACCATAAAAGTCCCTAAAGACCTTGTTTATTTTAGCTGGACTCTGCACCGTGTTCCCCCCTCTATCTCTGACTCCCTAGCCGCCTCCCTCCTCCGCAGCTGATGCGCCAACATCCGACTCGCCTTCTCCCCATACTCATACACTGCTCCCTGTACCCTCCTCCACTGGGCCTCAGCTTTCCCCGTGGTCAGCTAGTCAAACTCCTTTTGGAGGCTCTGGCGCTCCCTCAGCAGCCCCTCTTCGGGGGATTCCGCGTATCTCCTATCCACCCTCAGTATCTCCCCCACTAATCTCTCCCTCTCCATCTTCTCCCTCCTCTCCCTGTGAGCCCTGATTGAAATTAGCTCCCCCCTGACCACTGCCTTCAGTGCCTCCCAGACCATACTCACCGCCACCTCCCCATTATCATTGGCCTCCACATATCTTTGGATGCACCCCCGAACCCGCCCACAAACCTCCTCGTCCGCCAGCAGTCCCAGATCCATTCGCCACAATGGGCACTGGCCCCTCTCCTCCCCCAACTCCAGCTCCACACAGTGCGGGGCGTGGCCTGTTACCTTGTTGCTTCTAAAGCATGTTGTTCGAGGAAACTGTCCCCAATACATTTTAGAAATTCCTTGCCTTTATTACTAAAACTATTCTGCTTCACCCAGTCTCGTGTGAAAATTAAAATACCTTATTATAACTACTTTGTTTTTGTTTCCTCGATCTCCATATTTACATGTGTTCTCCAATATTATGATATGATTTATGAACGGCACCTATTCTGTTCCTTAACTCTAGCTGCACTTTCTCCACTGCTCAAAAATCCTCTTTTCTCTACTGCAGTAATTGTCTTTTTGCTACTCTAGCTTCCTTGCCCAACCTTCCTGTCCTTTCTAAAGATCCTCTGTCTTGGAATATTTAGCTCCCAATCATAGTCACGTTGTAGTCAGGTCTCTATAATGGTTACTACATAATAGCCTTTTAGTTGAATTTGTGCAACTAACTCAGTTGTTTCATTACCCCTGCCGCTGAAGGGGAGATAGAGGTAATGTTTTTACCCTTGTTTAGAAACATAGGAACAGAGGAATTAGGAGCAGAAATTGGCAATTCAGTCCTTCGGGGCTGCTCCATCATTCAAGCAGATCTTGGCTGATTTTGTCCTGGTCTCAAATCCACCTCCCTACCTGTTCTCCACATCCCTTCAACACATTTTTAAAAATCAGAAATTATCTATCTCCTTCTTGAATCCATTTAATGAATCAGACTCCACTGCAATATGGGGCAGCGAGTTCCACAAATTCACCGCCCTCTGCAAGAAATAGTTCCTCCTCGTAGAATCATAGAATCCCTACAGTGGAGAAGGAGGCCATTCAGCCTATCAAGTCTGCACCAACTCTTTGAATTAGCACTCTGCCCATTGAAAAGTGTCCACCTTGCCCTATCCTCGTAATCCTGTAACCTAACCTGCACATAAACGGGCTATTTAGCATGGCTAATCCACCTAACCCGCACATCTTTGGACTGTGGGAGGAAACTGGAGCACCCGGAGAAAACCCATGAAGACATGGGGAGAACATACAAACTCCACACAGACAGTCACCCGAGGCTGGAATTGAACCTGGGTCCCTGGCGCTGTGAGTTAGCAATGCTAACCACTCTGCCACCGTGCGGCCCATCTCAGTTCTAAATCTACCTCTCAACCTATATCTGTGACCTCTCATTATAGATTGCCTTACAAGGGGGAGCATTTGGTCTACGTTTACTTCATCGATCCCTTTTAGTATTTTATGTACCTCAATCAGATCCTCTCTCATTCTTCTAAAGTCTATTATTCTGTTTGCCCGCAAACAATTTATTTAAAAATCTAATGGACAGATTTCAACAAAAATTGGCGCACAAATAGGTTATCACCCAAGGCATAACTGTTTAGTGTATGGGGAGAATATAAATCCGGATCATTGAATTGTTTCAAGAATCCGGTAACATTGGAAAATTTAGTTAACTGACCTTTTTCTGTGGTTTGTTTTAGTTAGAATGTTGTTGATTCTTTTAAAATGTTGCAGGTTGCTTCAGCTACTGCTGTAGAACTGGTCGCATTTGTTAAAACGTCAGCAGAGCTTTTAGGACAGGATGTTGGTTATGGATTGGCCTGAAGTCTCCTCAGTGAAATGGAAACTCTTCACAAAAATATTTATTTTTTCAGGTTTGTAGTTACAGAGCACCAACCAGATAGGGAAAAGCCTCAAGGAAAAACTGTGTAATGGCTATAATGTTGAGTTAACAAAGTGTAACGGAGATGTGTGCCCACTTCACATGTTATGGTTACATTCTGTCTTTCAATCATCTGTCCAAATCTTAGACCCTAAAAATCCATGGGTTTTGGTTCCAGTGTAACAGTTACCTGGAACATTCCACACTGACCATGCTGGAATGCAACTGAGTCTCTGCTGTTAACAAGGGGTTTTCACATGTTTTAAGATGGAAGGCTGGCTGACCCACATGAAATTCAAGGTCTTAATATCACTAAATCCCGTTCTGCAAAATCTCTGTTTCCCCTGCCAACCCATAGTTTTGCAATGCCATCAAGCTAAGACTTTGTGAAGGTTCATGCAATTGAATTCAGATTTTTGTGTTTTTCAGCAACTTTATTATTTTTTATTTTAGCCTCTTTGATCAGGTTAAGAGCCCTCAAGTGAGACGAGTGGTAGGCATTCTTCAAGTTGCAAAGTCCAGGACATTGAAACATTGGAAAAAACTGGTAAGTTTCAACTTTCAAACTGAGTTGTGCAGCAAATATGTTGTTCCTATTTTTACTTTTTTTAAAAGTACACACATTAAATATTGAGCATGTTAACCAGCAATGTACTGCTCATAGACATCAATTCCTTGTAGTAATTTTTAATTTTACTTTTTCTCAGGATAGTAATATTACAGATGCAGCCAATGAAGCTAAAGATAATGTGAAGTATCTGTACACACTGGACAAATTCTTTGGGCCTCTTGCAAAGTGTACACCTGTAAGTTAAATATTCTAAGTAATTATACTCCTGTTTAACATAGAGCCATTGTGTCATTGCAGGACAAAGGGAGGCCGTTTGGTCAGCTGAGTCTCTGACAGCTCTCTGTAGAGTAACCCAGTCAGTGCCATTCCCCTGCTCTATCCCTGTGGCCCTGCAAGTTTATTTCTCTCAAATACCTCTTCATATTTCTTTTGAAATCATTCATCATGTCCTCTTGTGCTATCTTCACCGGCAGAGGGTTTCAGGATTTTCACTCACTGTGTAGCAAAATAGTCTTACAACACCAGGTTAAAGTCCAACAGGTTTATTTCGAATCACTAGCTTTCGGAGCACAGCTCCTTCCTCAGGTGAGCTGTGCTCCGAAAGCTAGCGATTTGAAACAAACCTGTTGGACTTTAACCTGGTGTTGTAAGACTTCTTACTGTGCTCATCCCAGACCAACGCGGGCATCTCCACATCATGTGTAACAAAAGTTATTCCTCACATCCTGATTGCATCTCTTACCTAAAGCTTTAAAATCTTTGTCCCCTCGTCCTTGTACCAACAGCCAATGGGAACAGCTTTACTTTGTCCATCTTACCTACTATTATCTAGTACACCACTACCATATCTCCCTTTAACCTCTTCTGTAAAGAGAACAACCCCAGGTTCTTCAACCTACCCTTGTAGCTAAATTCCCTCACTCTTGGGAATTATTCTGGTAAATTTCCTTCGTATCCTCTTCAGAACTTCACATTCTTCCTAAAGTGTGGTGACCCGAACCAGACACAATACTCTAGTCACAATACTCTGCCTTGGTCAGGCAGATGGGCCTCCAGGGGATGAATACTTGTCCAGGTGGTCTTTAAATAAGGTGCCAACGTGAGGTAATGGTGGGAATGTCGACGTTTTGCACAACCCATGCATGCCTTGCTGTACTCCATGCTCATGCATAAGTAATTGACTGGTCGCTGCATGATCCCGCATGGCCTCTTGTCCTGCCTGAACCAAAGTGTACACACTTCCCGTTCTGCTGCCAACAATCTTGCCATTAAAGAAAGATTCTGCCGCTATTTTGTACCATCGTCAAATTTTGAAACTTTACCCTGTATTCAATATCCAAGTCAGTTATATACATCAAAATATACATTTGCTGCTGATGCCATGCATGCATAGTTTAAGATCCAAACAACACTGTGGCTCCTGCAAATAACGTCATTAGTTTTATGTGTCTGTGTGGGTAAATGTGCATGTGCAGATGGGTATGGCTGGCCATCTTTGTGGTGATGTGGATCAATGTAAATGCATGTAGGCTAGCTAGACACTAGAGGGAGCACAAGAGACATCACACACACACATTCAACCAATAGATCAATTAGATAGGACATGACCAATGGACATTCATGATACACACAGAGGTGACACAACCACAGAGGGGTATTACACCAACCCATATATAAAGGACACCACACACATGATCTGCCTCTTTCCAGTGAGTAGAGACACAGGGTTGATTCAATGTTACACCCACCATGTGGATTGCAGCAGCTGGTTAGTCAGTCTGTGTAGCTATAGTAGGATTAGCAGTCGTGTCGAACCCGAGTAATAGAAGTGTAAATAGTTTAATGAACGTGTTGCAGTTATCTCCACGTCTGAACCTTCCTTTGTCAAGTGCACCACAAGGAAGCCGCTTATGTTACACCTACAACATAACAAATCAATCTTGAATTAACAGGAGACACTGTGTATCAAAAAAGCAGTGATCTTAGCACTGACCTTTTTCAACCTTCTCTGTTACACAGTGGTTAGCACTGCTGTCTCTCAGCACCAGGGACCCGGATTCAATTCCAACCTTGGGTGACTGTGTGGAGTTTGCACATTCTCCCCGTGCTTGCGTGGGTTTCCTCCAGATGCTCCAGTTTCCTCCCAGAGTCCAAAGTTGTGCAGGTTAGGTGGATTGGCCATTCTAAATTGCCTCTTAGTGTCTAAAGGTTAGGTGGGTTTATCAGGATAGGGCAGGGTGCTGGGTAGGGTGCTCTTTTGGAGGGTTGGTGCAGAATCGATGGGCCGAATGGCCTCTTTCTACACTGTAGGGATTCTATGATTCTATCCTCATAAATTCAAACGATTAGCTAAATATCAGCTGCCGTGTATAAATCCATGCTGGCTGTCCTTAGTTAATCCAAACTTCTCCAAGTGGCTACGAATCTTTCCCTAATTATTGTTTGTAAAACCCTACATACCACTGATGTTACACTGACCAGCATATAGTTACTCGGAATGTCTTTACATTACAACCTCACTTGAACAACGATTTCACATTTTGTTTTTATTTATTCACGGGATGTGGGCGTCCCTGACTGGGCCAGCATTTGTTGTCCATCCCTAAGTGCCCTTGAACGAGTGGCTTGCTGGGTAATTTTAGAGTCAACCACATTGCCGTGGACCTGGAGTCACAGGTAGGCCAGACCAGGTAAGGACGCATATTACCTTCCCTAAAGGACAGTCGTGAACCAGATGGGCTTTTACAACAATCGACAGTGGTTTCATGATCATCATTAGACTTTCAATTCTAGATTTTTATTGAATTCAAATTTTACCATCCCCCATGGTGGGATTCGAACCTAGGACTCCAGAGCATTATCCTGCATCTCTGGATTACTAGTCCAGTGACAATACCACGACACCACCGCCTTAGATTTGACACTTCCCAATTTTCTGGCACCTCACTCATATCTAGGGAAGACGGGAAAACTATGACAGGCTCCGCTATTGCCATCCCACTTCCATTGGAAACCTGAGAATCAAAATAACCAGACCAGCGGATTTATCCACTCTAATGAATAACCAGCCTTTCTAGTACATCCTGCCTATAAAGGTTCACTCCATCCATTACCTCTAGCATCTCCATTTTTACTGACATGTTGTCAACATCCTCTTTCTTAGTACACAAAATATTCGTTAAGTATTCTAGCCGTGTGGCCTACTCTTGTTCCTATTTTCTATATTTGTATGTTTCAGGTCACCATGGTCGAACATATTCCCAATTTGATGAACAGCATTCGGATGATCCACAGCATTTCAAAGTATTATAACACATCAGAGCACATGACTGCTCTTTTCGTCAAGGTTACCAATCAGATGATTACCACATGTAAGAGATACCTCTGTCACAATGTTGGAAAGATCTGGGACCAAGACAGGTAACTATGTGATTTACCTTTGAAGAGTACCGGTGTTTCTCACTGTACAATATTTTAAGGAAAATTGGTAACAGTGGTATTTGAGAAATGCCACAATCAAGTCAGATGCAGACTGACGTTCCCTCTACTCTGCTGCAACAATGCTTAACCCCAACCCCCAATGATCTCCTAATGCACCGGCGCAAGATTGCCCATTTGTAACCATAACCACTCATGTGGCCTTTACTAGAATTTGACTTTTTTTGCTTGGGAGCACTGAAGAGTTGTGACACCATTCCCCACTAGGAAATGGGTTAGTACTGCCAAATGTCATTGAATAACTAATATGTGGTGTGGTAGCAGATTTAATACATCCATTTTGAGTTCCTGCTTCCACTCTCCTGGTCAGTACAGAGGATATTTACCAGGTTTTTGGGATTGAATGCCGATATAAATATTCAAATGCAAATGATGCATAGCTCAGGAAGACAAGAGAGACTGCTGATAAAAAATCAGGATTTGTAACCGTACAAAAAAAAACTTAACAGAGGGTATTTTAGGTGTCATAGGTTTAACATATTGAAAATAAAATTCTAAATAAACACTGGGCGGAATTCTCTGATAATGGGGCTATGTCCCCACGCCCACGAGAAAACGGGCGCGAATCACTCTGGACTTTCCTGGAGAAAGTCCAGAGTGATTCTCTGTTTTGAAGGGGGCTAGCAGGGCACCGGAGCAGTCCTCGCAGCTCCAGCTGTCGATACAGGGCCCTGCACACCGGCCGCGGGTCCGCGCAACATGGCGGACCCACACAGCGGGCCGGCCCTGACAATAGAGGCCCCTCCCAGATCGTGCGGACCTGCCGATTGGTGGCCCCCGATCGCGAGCTTGGCCGTCCTGGAGGCCCCCAACCCGGTGACAGATCCCCTCGCCCCCCACTGAGCTCCCGCCGGGTGGAACCATGAGTGAACCACGCCGGCGGGAACTCAGCCATTTGTCGGCGGAGAATCGCCGCGCGGGTCTCTTTCAATGGCTGCCGACCGGCGCCGCGTTGACCGCGCGCGCGCGATTGGTGGCAATTCTCCGGTCCCCGGAGAATCACGGGAAGGCACCGGACCTGATCGTGGATCTGACGTGCTGAGGGCGATTCTCCATCCCCGCGCTGAGGGCAATTGCGGCGCGGAGGCTCGGAGAATCCCAGCCACTATTTCTTAAAGTTCCCTAATTCTTGTACATTGGAATTCATTTTGCTTCCAAATCTACACCTGTCATTCATGAAATATCCAGCTGAATTGAGTGCAGTCTGTCTTCTTCAAGACATGTGAGGTCTGATATCAGAGGATCAATGATAATGAAGACTTTTTTACCCTATCAATCGAAACTGTACAACATATAAATTTGACCTGAATGTTTTCCTCCAATATCTCCTTCAAAAGGAGATGCCACCTAATGTCACTTAGAGCATTATTATGAGTTTTGATATGTGAATAATGCATTGTAAATTAAATGTGGGAGAGGTTGGGTATCCCTTATTCAAAATGCTTGTGGCCGAGAGTGTATCGGGTTCTGGAATTTTTCAAATTTTGAAATAATAATAATAATCGTTATTATTGTCACAAGTAGACTTACATTAACACTGCAATGAAGTTACTGTGAAAAGTCCCTAGTCGCCACACTCCGGCGCATGTCCGGGTACACTGTAGGAGAATTCAAAATGTCCAATTCACCTAACAAACACACCTTTCGGGACTTGTGGGAGGAAACCGGAGCGGCCGGAGGAAACCCACGCAGACACGGGGAGAACGTGCAGACTCCGCATAGACAGTGACCCAAGCCGGGAATCAAACTCAGGACCCTGGCGCTGTGAAGCATATCAAACTGCAAAGACTCTCAGATGCTATTTTGAGTCGCCGGTTGGCGGCGTAGCTGACAAGGGGTATGTGGCTTCCTTCTCGAGAGGGAATCAGGTACCGGGTTCAACTCTTTTGGCGCAACAAACACGTGCCGTCAATTGGAAGGATGCATACACGCACGTCTGTTCGGTCACAAGAACTGGATACAGCATTAGGAACAGCCGACGCTGAGGACTTGAAACATGATTTTGGCGCTCATAAAAAAGTATGGATTTAAAAGGCGGGATTCTCCATTGGCTGAAGCAGAAATTGCAAAACGCGATTGGGCGGAGAATAGGTTCTATCATGGACTGCCATTGTCACGGCCTGCAAGACAGCCACCTTACTGCATACCCCACTGACCAACGACCATAGCACCTGGTTCTGCATGGTGACACCGGCCGTATGGGTGCCCCCACCCCCACCAAACCCATCCGCTGCAGACAATGGATATTGGAATTCAACCAGCAATGGTGGCCTTCCTGCTAGTCACTGCAGCCCTGGGGTATGCCCTGCGGCTGCGTGAGCTGGAGCTGTTCGAGGAGGTGGAAGCTGCAGCAGCGAAGCATGCAGCAATGCAGCGTGCCACAGAGAAACAGGTGGCAGCCGCCCAACAGGCCGAGGAGGAGGTACCAAGGAGGCACCACATGAGGCCTTGTGTGTACCGGCAGTGCCTGTCATTCGAGGTCCTGCCAGACTGGGCATGCCGTTGAAGACTCCGGCTGAGCAGGGGGACAGTGCCCCATATCTTCCACCTCAGGGGTATGGGGGAGGACACCCGCTCCTGGTGTCGATCAAGGCTACAGTCGCACTGAACTTTTAAGCCGTGGGGGCCCTTCCAGGCGCCGAGTGGGGACCTGTCCGGAATCTCACATGCCTTGGTTCATAGGTGCATCCGCGCAGTCACGGAAGCCCTATGTGCTCAGGTGGCTCAATGCATCCGCTTCAATGAGGACTGAGTCCACCAGGATGCCCGGGCGGCAGGGTTCGCTGCCATCGCCTTGATGCCCCGGGTCCAGGGGGTGATCGACGGGTTGCACGTCCCCTTACGAACATCTGCAGATGATAGGCCGCTCTACACCAATTGAAAGGGGTGTCACTCGATGAACGTGCAGCTGCTATGTGACCATCAGATGCCCATCATGTACGGATGCGTCCGATACCCAGGGTGTGTGCCTGACACCTTCATCCTGGCACACTTGACGATTCCTGACACGCTTGAGAAGCCCCCAATGGGCTGTCTCCTGGGTGTCAAGGGTTACCCGCTGCGGTCATGGCTGATGACACTTATCCGGAGACCACAGACTGACATGGAGACCCGCTACAACGATGTCCATACAGCAACCAGGGGTGTGATCGAGCGGTGCTTCGGCCTCCTGAAGATGCAGTTTCTGGTGCGTGGACCGATCTGGAGGGGCTTTCCAGTATGATGCTGAGAGGGGGGCCCGCATCGTGGTGGCCTGCTGTGTCCTCCAACAGAGGGGTGATGTGTTGGAGAAAGAGGAGGAATGCCAGGCCTCGTCCGTGAGGGGGATGCGGGCGAGGGGAGGATGGGCAGGACATGGAGCCCAGGCAGGCATGGGAGGCCACATGATATGTGTGCCAGAGCCAACGCGGACGGGTTGTTCTGATAACCTCCAGGTTCACTGACTGCTGACCGGTCACCCCCTCACCTTCTACCCCCTCTTTGATACATACCTGCCGCACTGCGGGGTGGAGGCCATGGGTTAGGAGTAGCACCAAATCTGGTAAATGGGATGGAGGATGATGACAACCCGCTCTGCGATGGACTCTGGTACTCTGCATCGTTTGACAATATCTGACTCTTGCCCATGGTAGCACTTTCCACCATCCACCTGGGTGATCCCTGCATGCAAGCTGGCCATCCCATCGCACAGTCCCATCGAATCCCTGGGGTGATGGTGGTGGGGACTGTCAGGGGTTGTGGACGTATGGAGCCCAGGCCACCCATTCACAGCCCCCCCTCCCCCCTCTCTGGCCAGCCCAGACCAGCCCACCCCTCACACCCATCTGACAGAGCACCAAGGCAGGTTGTAACAGTGGGAACAAGTGTTTAATATGACAACATATATACAGATTGGTGCCTGGCCCCTTTAAGTAAACTGTGTCCTTCATCTGTGCCAACTTCACTGGTGTCTAACTTTCTGGCCTCATGGGCCCTCACGCTAAGTTTAGGTGGTTCCCCAGATGGTACAGCAGGAGTGGAGGCTGCCTGCTGTGATCCCTGCTCTGCGGCCTGTGTCCCCGTTGACGGCTGTTTTCTGGGACGTCCGGGCTTGATGGGTCCAGCTGCTGCTCGGGTGAGCCAGGTAGTGTGGTGCTCTGTTCTGTCCGCTGCCCAGCAAATGCACCAGGGGCAGGAGTGGGTGAGGTACTGTGGTGTTCCAGCACCTCCCCTGCGGGAGTCACCAGCACGGGGTCATGACCTCCTCCTCCCTCGATGTGCCCGATGCACCACGGGCTACTCCAAGGCATGGGGGTGTGAGTGGAATTGTAGCCTAAGGCTCCCCCACCACCTGGCGCTACCAGTCCTGGAGGCCCACTCTGGTCTCGACTAGGGTCTATGTGCTGAAGGCCATGGAGCACAGGAGTGGGCCTTTGTCTGGGGCTGCGCCACATCACCCGTTGACTGTGCCACCACCTTCTGGGACTTGGCCACCTCCTTCTGTGTCTGCACCACATTGGCCAGTACCTGGCCAATGCCGCCAACGCTCTCAGCCAAGGGCCGCTGTGACTGGGCATTGCTGAGGAGCACCGCTGCGATGTCCAGGCGGCTCTGGCACATGGTTGCCTGTGAGGCGGCAACCCTGTCCTGGGCCTCGGCCAGTGGTTGCACAGAATGCACCAGGCCTTGGACATGCTGATCCATAGACACAACCATCGTCCCCAATGCCTCCACCGCGGACGGCACCCGTGTGGTGTTGGCGTGGGTGGCATGTATGGTCGGCACCATCTCTTGCTCCTGCACGCAGTTGGACTCCTCCAAGTGCACCTGCAGGTGCTGAATGCTCGCTGTCAACCCCTCATGTATTCCCTGGCTCTGTGACTACATCTCCACTATCGATAGGACTGTCCATTCCAGAAGCACAAAACCTGTCTGGACGACAGCCTGCCCCCCCCGACCATCCACCCCCTCGACCATCCGCCCCCTCGGGTGTTCCTACTGTACCGGGTCAGCTGTGCGGTGCGCACCAGATAGTGTCCCAGGAGCCTCTTCACTGAAGTGCTGAACCGAGGTGTATGTATCTGGGATGGTAGAGGCTGTTGTCATCCTCAGACTCGAGTTCTGGGGTGTCCTGTGTCTCGGGTGATTGAGCTGCTCTCAGCGTTGCTGCTTGGCCCCAGGGGGGCTTCGGCTGTGCCACTGGCTGGGGGCGGGGGATGCCAGATAGACCCGCCCCAACTCCAGCAGGTCCTGTAAGACGCAAGACAAGATGCATGATTAGACTGGGGGGGGGAGGGAGTGAGGATGGTGGAGTTAGGATGGTGTGGGCGTTGTGTTGGGGGAGGTGTCATGGGGAACTGCAACTCAGCAGGGTCTCACTTCCTCATTCGCGACCGAACTGCACCTAGGCGACCTCCTTTTTCTACAAACCGTCGACCATGTCCAGGGCCCTCTGATCTGCCATGATTAGGGACTACAGGTCCGGCGGTCCCTCTCAAGTCTTCACACAGTCCTGCCGGTTGTGCGTGGCCTTCTCCTGGAGGGGGGCTGGTGGGCGCAGAAAATGGCTGTGTGGGTATGGGTGCCAGCATGTGGTACAAGGTGGGGTCCTGCTGCCCTCCAGGTGAGGGGGGTGTAGGGTTATGGGTGTGTGGGACAGGGGTTAGTGCCAGGGGCACAGTGTTGCATACTCACCCTGGCCACCCTGAGGAGGTCGTGCTGATTTTTCAGACACTGCTCTCCGGCCCAGACAGTGTTACCCATGGCGCTGTCTGCCTCTGCCACCTGCGCCCAGGCAAGGCAAATGGCGTCGGCTGGCAGGCCGCCCGGCCGGGCTACACGGTCATCAGCCTCTCCTTCATTGGGTCCTGGATGGTCTCCAGCTAGGCATCTGTCAATCTTGAGGCCGCTATCCTCGCTGCCCAGTTGTTGGCTGGGATGGTGTATATGGGGAGTGAAGTGTGTACACATGGCTGCAGCTTCTCAGCCTCCTGAGTGTCAATTGTGAAACTGGCGCATTCTGCACCGTTTCTCATTGTAATCGACTGTGTTCCACGTGGTGCTGGTGCTAGCAGTTTACCTGTAGCAGAGTCGGTCCAGTTGTGGCGCCAGTTTTGCTGTCGTGGAACTCCACAAATTCTGCGCCGGCATCAACACTTAGGGCGGGATTCTCTGATTGGCGACACCAAAATTGCATTTGGCGATTGGCCGGAGAATCCCTTTTGATGCCGTTTTTTGGATGCTCCGCTCCCTGCAAAACTGTATCATCGCTCTGAGTAGGCTGCACTCCATTGGGACGGCCTCAGGACGTCACCTGAAGGCCCTCCCCCGATGCTCCACCCCCGATGGGCCAACTTCCCGATGGCGCGGATCACTTGTGCTCTGAGTTTTCGTCAACCTCGTGTGGCGGCTGCGGACTGTGTCCAGCGCTGCCATAGTTGTGGGGGTATAGGGAGGTGTTCTGCTGGCCGGGGGGGGGGGGGGGGGGGGGTGGGGGGGCTTTGGCAGGGGTTGGGGAGATTGGTGGGGGTGGTCTGGGGGTGGTGAGGGGGTTTACAGGGGGGCATTATCTGGCACACGGGGTCCGCGTACTGCCGGCGCCATGTTGTACGGAGCGACCGCCACATGAGCGGCCACGGACCCGGCAACTCACTGTCTGTATCTGCAGGTAAAGCCAGGCACTTTATGTGGCATGGCTACTAGCCCCCAAACGGGCGGAGTCTCGGTGCGGGGGTGGCGCCGCCTTTTTGATCATAAGACTAGACACATGCTCAGAAACGAAGAATCCCGCCCAAGAGCTTTTCGATTTCGGAATTTCGAAGAAGGGATACTCAGTCTGTATTACTGGTGGCCTCTTCTGTACTAAATTTCAAAGTCATTAGTGATGCCACTGGAAACAATCACTGACAATGAATAAAGCATTTTGTTTATTTTCTGTTTGACCATGGCTCTTACAATCCAAAACATGAAAAGTTTAAAAAATCAGCTGCACTCCGAGACCATGGGCGGGATTCTCCGACCGCCCGCCGGGTCAGAGAATTGCCGGGGGCTGGCGTGAATCCCGCCCCCGCCGTGTCCCGAAGTCTCTGCACCAGAGATTCGACGGGGGCGGGAATTGCGCCGTGCCGATCAGCTGGGGCGGGAATCACGCTGTGCCGGTCGGCGGGCCCACCCCCGCCGATTCTCCGGCCCACGATAGGCCGAAGTCCCGCTGCTGGAATGCCTGTCCTGCCAGCGTGGATTAAATCACCTTTTGAACGGCGGGACAAGACGGTGCGGGCGGGCTCCGGGGTCCTGGGGGGGGGGGGGGGGGCGCGTGGCGATCTGGCCCCCACGGTGGCCTGGCCCGCGATCGGGGCCCACCGATCCGCGGGCGTGCCTGTGCCGTGTGGACTTACTTTTTCTTCCGCCTTCGCCATGATCTTCACTATGGCGGAGGCGGAAGAGACCCCCTCCCCTGCGCATGCGCGGACATGACGTCAGCAGCCGCTGACACTCCCGCGCATGCGCGGACCCGCGTCGCCCGGCGAAGACCTTTCGGCCCCGACTGGCGTGGCGCCAAAGGCCTTTCCCGCCAGCCGGTGGAGCGGAAACCGCTCCGGCGCGGGCCTAGCCCCTCAAGGTGAGGACTTGGCCCCTAAAGGTGCGGAGACCGCACCTTTGGGGCGGCCCGACGCCGGAGTGGTTCCCGCCACTCCATCACGCCGGGACCCCCCGCCCGCCAGGTAGGGGAGAATCCCGCCCCATATCCCTGCCTAACTAATGCAAATATAGAACAAGAACAAACAACAACAAACAATTTGGTGCTTTTTGAGTGCTATAGTAAGAGTTTGGTGACTGAGGGAGTTAGGTGAGGAGGGAGTAAGGTGCTCCTTTCATTTTGTTTCCGACATTTCCGCAAAGAGTGAGAAGAGAGCCAGGAGTTTACAGAAAGTGTAGCTGACTGGGAGCAGGGTCGGAGGGCGGAGATCTAGTTAGTCCACAGGGCAGCTATATTCTGTCAGGTAAGAGGGGATGGAGGCTAGGCCAGTTACATGCTCCTCCTGTAGGATGTGGGTGGTGAGGGATACCACCGGTGTCCCCACTGACTATACCTGCGGGAAGTGCACCCAACTTCAGCTCCTCAAAGACCGTGTTAGGGAACTGGAGCTGAAGCTGGATGAACTTCGGATCATCCGGGAGGCAGAGGGCGTGATTGAGAAGAGTTACAAGGAGGTAACCACACCCAAGGTACAGGACAAGAATAGCTGGGTTACAGTCAGGGGGAAAAAAACAAACAGGCAGAAAGTGCAGGGATCCCTCGTGGCCGGTCCCCTTCAAAACAAGTATACCGTTTTGGATGCTGTTGGGGGGGATGACCTACCGGGGGAAGGCCCTAGCGGCCAGGTCTCTGGCACTGAGTCTGGCTCTGGGGCTCAGAAGGGAAGGGGGGAGAATAGAAAAGCAATAGTTGTAGGAGATTCAATGGTTAGGGGAATAGATAGGAGATTCTGTGGTCGCGAGCGAGACTCCTGGAAGGTATGTTGCCTCCCGGGTGCCAGGGCCAGGGATGTCTCGGATCGTGTCTTCAGGATCCTTAAGGGGGAGGGTGAGCAGCCAGAAGTCGTGGTGCACATTGGTACCAACGACGTAGGTAGGAAAAGGGGTGTGGAGGTAATAAACGAGTTTAAGGAGTTAGGCTGGAAGTTAAAAGCCAGGACAGACAGAGTTGTCATCTCTGGTTTGTTGCCGGTGCCACGTGATAGAGAGGCTAGGAATAGGGAGAGAGTGCAGTTGAACACGTGGCTGCAGGAATGGTGTAGGAGGGAGGGCTTCAGGTATTTGGATAATTGGAGCGCATTCTGGGGAAGGTGGGACCTGTACAAGCAGGGCGGGTTGCATCTGAACCAGAGGGGCACCAATATCCTGGGAGGGAGGTTTTCTAGTACTCTTCGGGAGGGTTTAAACTAATTTGGCAGGGGAATGGGAACCGGATTTGTAGTCCAGCAACTAAGGTAGCCGATATTCAGGACGCCAAAGCGTGTAATGAGGCAGTGGGGAAGGGAACACTGACAAAGGAGAGTACTTGCAGGCACGGAGAGGGGTTGAAGTGTGTATACTTCAACGCAAGAAGCATCAGGAATAAGGTGGGTGAACGTAAGGCATGGATCGGTACTTGGGACTACGATGTGGTGGCCATCACGGAAACTTGGATAGAAGAGGGGCAGAAATGGTTGTTGGAGGTCCCTGGTTATAGATGTTTCAATAAGATTAGGGAGGGTGGTAAAAGAGGTGGGGGGGTGGCATTGTTAATTAGAGATAGTATAATAGCTGCAGAAAGGCAGTTCGAGGAGTATCAGCCTACTGAGGTAGTATGGGTTGAAGTCAGAAATAGGAAAGGAGCAGTCACCTTATTAGGAGTTTTCTATAGGCCTCCCAATAGTAGCAGAGATGTGGAGGAACAGATTGGGAAACAGATTTTGGAAAGGTGCAGAAGTCATAGGGTAGTAGTCATGGGCAACTTTAACTTCCCAAATATTGAGTGGAAACTCTTTAGATCAAATAGTTTGGATGGGGTGGTGTTTGTGCAGTGTGTCCAGGAAGCTTTTCTAACACAGTATGTAGATTGTCCGACCAGAGGAGGGGCAATATTGGATTTAGTACTTGGTAATGAACCAGGGCAAGTGATAGATTTGTTAGTGGGGGAGCATTTTGGAGATAGTGACCACAATTCTGTGACTTTCACTTTAGTAATGGAGAGGGATAGTTACGTGCAACAGGGCAAGGTTTACAATTGGGGGAAGGGTAAATACGATGTTGTCAGACAAGAATTGAAGTGCACAAGTTGGGAACATAGGCTGGCAGGGAAGGACACAAGTGAAATATGGAACTTGTTCAAGGAACAGGTGCTACGTGTCCTTGATATGTATGTCCCTGTCAGGCAGGGAAGAGATGGTCGAGTGAGGGAACCATGGTTGACAAGAGAGGTTGAATGTCTTGTTAAGAGGAAAAAGGTGACTTATGTAAGGCTGAGGAAACAAGGTTCAGACAGGGCATTGGAGGGATACAAGATAGCCAGGAGGGAACTGAAGAAAGGGATTAGGAGAGCTAAGAGAGGGCATGAACAATCTTTGGCGGGTAGGATCAAGGAAAACCCCAAGGCCTTTTACACATATGTGAGAAATATGAGAATGACTAGAGCGAGGGTAGGTCCGATCAAGTACAGTAGCGGGAGATTGTGTATTGAGTCTGAAGAGATAGGAGAGGTCTTGAATGAGTACTTTTCTTCTGTATTTACAAATGAGAGGGGCGATATTGTTGGAGAGGACAGTGTGAAACAGATTGGTAAGCTCGAGGAAATACTTGTTAGGAAGGAAGATGTGTTGGGCATTTTGAAAAACTTGAGGATAGACAAGTCCCCCGGGCCTGATGGGATATATCCAAGGATTCTATGGGAAGCAAGAGATGAAATTGCAGAGCCGTTGGCAATGATCTTTTCGTCCTCACTGTCAACAGGGGTGGTACCAGGGGATTGGAGAGTGGCGAATGTCGTGCCCCTGTTCAAAAAAGGGACTAGGGATAACCCTGGGAATTACAGGCCAGTTAGTCTTACTTCGGTGGTAGGCAAAGTAATGGAAAGGGTACTGAAGGATAGGATTTCTGAGCATCTGGAAAGACACTGCTTGATTAGGGATAGTCAGCACGGATTTGTGAGCGGTAGGTCTTGCCTTTCAAATCTTATTGAATTCTTTGAGGAGGTGACCAAGCATGTGGATGAAGGTAAAGCAGTGGATGTAGTGTACATGGATTTTAGTAAGGCATTTGATAAAGTTCCCCATGATAGGCTTATGCAGAAAGTAAGGAGGCATGGGATAGTGGGAAATTTGGCCAGTTGGATAACGAACTGGCTAACCGATAGAAGTCAGAGAGTGATGGTGGATGGCAAATATTCAGCCTGGATCCCAGTTACCAGTGGCGTACCGCAGGGATCAGTTCTGGGTCCTCTGCTGTTTGTGATTTTCATTAATGACTTGGATGAGGGAGTTGAAGGGTGGGTCAGTAAATTTGCAGACGATACGAAGATTGGTGGAGTTGTGGATAGTAAGGAGGGCTGTTGTCGGCTGCAAAGAGACATAGATAGGATGCAGAGCTGGGCTGAGAAGTGGCAGATGGAGTTTAACCCTGAAAAGTGTGAGGTTGTCCATTTTGGAAGGACAAATATGAATGCGGAATACAGGGTTAACGGTAGAGTTCTTGGCAATGTGGAGGAGCAGAGAGATCTTGGGGTCTATGTTCATACATCTTTGAAAGTTGCCACTCAAGTGGATAGAGCTGTGAAGTAGGCCTATGGTGTGCTAGTGTTCATTAACAGAGGGATTGAATTTAAGAGCCGTGAGGTGATGATGCAGCTATACAAAACTTTGGTAAGGCCACATTTGGAGTACTGTGTACAGTTCTGGTCGCCTCATTTTAGGAAGGATGTGGAAGCTTTGGAAAAGGTGCAAAGAAGCTTTACCAGGATGTTGCCTGGAATGGAGAGTAGGTCTTACGAGGAAAGGTTGAGGGTGCTAGGCCTTTTCTCATTAGAACGGAGAAGGATGAGGGGCGACTTGATAGAGGTTTATAAGATGATCAGGGGAATAGATAGAGTAGACAGTCAGAGACTTTTTCCCCGGGTGGAACAAACCATTACAAGGGGACATAAATTTAAGGTGAAAGGTGGAAGATATAGGAGGGATATCAGAGGTAGGTTCTTTACCCAGAGAGTAGTGGGGGCATGGAATGCACTGCCTGTGGAAGTAGTTGAGTCGGAAACATTAGGGACCTTCAAGCAGCTATTGGATAGGTACATGGATTACGGTTAAATGATATAGTGTAAATTTATTTGTTCTCAAGGGCAGCACGGTAGCATTGTGGATAGCACAATTGCTTCACAGCTCCAGGGTCCCAGGTTCGATTCCGGCTTGGGTCACTGTCTGTGCGGAGTCTGCACGTCCTCCCCGTGTCTGCGTGGGTTTCCTCCGGGTGCTCCGGTTTCCTCCCACAATCCAAAGATGTGCGGGTTAGGTGAATTGGCCAATGATAAATTGCCCTTAATGTCCAAATTGCCCTTGGTGTTGGGTGGAGGTGTTGAGTTTGGGTAGGGTGCTCTTTCCAAGAGCCGGTGCAGACTCAAAGGGCCGAATGGCCTCCTTCTGCACTGTAAATTCAATGATAATCTATGATTAATCTAGGACAAAGGTTCGGCACAACATCGTGGGCCGAAGGGCCTGTTCTGTGCTGTATTTTCTATGTTCTATGTAATACGGCAAAAGGAATAGGCCCTTCGGCCCTCCAAGCCTGTACCGGTCATGATACCAACCTTTGCCAAAACCCTCAGCACTTCCTTGCGTCGTATCCCTCTAAACCCATCCTTTCAATGTGTTTGTCAAGATGCCTTTTGAACGCATTAATGTATCTGCTTCCACAACCTCCTGCTTCCACAATGCGTTCCAGGCACTCAGCACCCTCTGCTTAAAATATCTGCCTCGCACATCTCCCCTAAACGTTGCCCCACGGACCTTGAACCTATGCCCCCTGGTGACTGACCCTTCCACCCTGGGAAAGATGCCTGCCCATCCACTCTATCCATGCCCCTCATAATCTTGTCGACCATTTAGAGAGAAATAAAACTGTACAATTCAAGCATGAGCGTACTATAATGTATAAAATAACAGCAGAAAATTCTGAAAACACTCAGAAACTCTTGATAGCACCTGTGGAGAAAGAAACAAGAGTTAATGGCCCAATTACCTCAAAACCCATTCATCTACAGAGTTAAAAGTGGACCCAACATTTCCGGTTTCATTTGAACTTCATCAAAACATGAAGAGATCTAACGGTTTTAAGCAAGGCAGGCTCTAACAAAGGTTCTTTAAACTGAGAAAGTAACTCTGTTTCTCTCTCCACAGATGCTCCCAGAACTGAATAGTACTTCCAGAATTTCTGTTTTTACTTTACATTCCTAGCATTTGCAGTACTCTGCTCTTGTTCAATTTTGTCTCTAACTGACAACACCAATTGAACTGAGTTGGCAGTGATTCAAATCAATGAAGCACCAGTAACTTTGTTTTTCTGGGTTCTTATTAAGTGTAACAGTTCAACTGCAAGAGTTGACTAGAATTTTTAAATAATAGAGGCTGGGTTTTCACAGATTCAGGAAGACTCTGTGGACCTTTAGAAAGGGTGGGCGGGACCCAGATGTGGAAGTCACATCCCATTTTCTATAGATTCATTTTATGCTTGTGGGGGAAAGTAGGGGGATATCTAATTCACACAGGAAGGAAACCCAGGGGCCAGCCAGGTGGTGCAGTGGTTAGCACTGCTGCCTCATGGCGCCGAGGTCCCAGGTTCGATCCCAGCTCTGGGTCACTGTCCGTGTGGAGTTTGCACATTCTCCCCGTGTTTACGAGGGTTTCACCACCACAACCCAAATATGTGCAGTGTAGGTGGATTGGCCACGCTAAATTGCCCCATAATTGGAAAAAATGAATCGGGTACTCTTTTTAAAAAAAAAAAGGAAGGAAACCCAAACTCTGTAGGGCCATTTGAACCCATTGTGGCATTCACAGACCACCTTTTGGCTGTTGCAAGGCCCTTTATTGGCAGTGTGGAGTCATAAAGTAGACATCAACACTCTAGATGGGCAGTTAATGCCTGTTTAAGTGATCAAACGTTTTTTCATAATGCTTTGCTCCTCAAACAGGTTTTCAAAAACAGAAGTTGAGCTGTTACAGAGTTAAAGGAAAACTTCTGCTGGATTGCTTTGTTTGACAGGCCATCTGGTTAAGGTTAAAATACTTTAACATCTGTTTATGCAGCTTCAATAGAGTTCGTCATTGACATTTTACCAAGGATTTTTATGCCATTATGAACACTTAGCTAAATTTCAAAATTTCAAAAGTTATACTTAGCAGGAGCTTCTGTGTTCACAGTTTGATTGACAGATTAAAGGAGCTATTATAGGATTAGCTGTCTTTGTATAGATTTCATTGATAGTTTTTTCACTATCAAATGTGTATTAATAAGAGCTGTGTTAGATTGTTAGAAGTTTATTTTTCAATTACATTTGGCTCCTAAGTCTACCCATGGTGGATACTGGATCAATCGCTATGGATCTGGCATGGGGCTAAGAGGGGATATATGGGGTATGCAGCAGAAATGGTTTAGCATATGGAAATCGGTAGAGTTGAGCTGGTGTGAAAGGTGAGGGCTAACAGCCTCAAACACAACTGAGGTTCCAGAAAAAACAGCCTGCCTTGGCATTTGTCCACTCCAGTGGCCATCTACGTTCTGCTTCCAGGGTTGGCGGGCCTGTCTCTATCCTCCCACACCCCCACCCTAGAGTGAAAATTGTGCGTATCGTGTTACTTTTTACCAAGGCAGATCCAGCACATCAGCAAATTTCTTGACTGGAGCTAGCAGTCTTGGAAGTGAAAAGCTCTGAGTCTAGCTAGGTAGCCGCTATCTGCTAATAAACAAAATACATCAAGTATCAGCATGAAAGTGAATCATAAAATTGATTAGAAATTCTGAACTAATTCTTACTATTAAACTGAAGCCTACTATCCTTAGGCTCACGGTTCTAAGGAGCTTTTCAGCTTTTACCCGTGAAAATTGCTTGTGTCATGTTCACGGAATGCCTGCTCACAGGCTATAGCAGCAAAAGAAGCTGCTACAATTATGCATAATGGGCGGAAACTTCCAATATTTTTTCAGAGTGTCGGGTTCAGGTTGAATACCGGCGTGGTTTGTGCCGTCACTCTGGTGGGGTGGACCTGATAAAGCCGGAGATCAAGGCACCATTTTTAAAGTGCATCCTGATCTGCACTAAAAAGGACCCCCCCCCCTTACCCACGGACATGGGGAACACCCCAAAAGCATCGGGGCAATCCCCCCTACAAGCATTGGGGTGGCACTCCCCAACAAGCCTTCAGGTTCCCCCACCCACCCCCACAAGCATTGGGACAATTACCCCCCCACACACACAGGAAGTGAAACGAAATGAAAATCGCTTATTGTCACAAGTAGGCTTCAATGAAGTTACTGTGAAAAGCCCCTAGTCACCACATTCTGGCGCCTGTTCGGGGAGGCTGGTGCGGGAATTGAACCATGCTGCTGGTCTGCCTTGGCCTGCTTTAAAAGCCAGCGATTTAGCCCAGTGTGGTAAACCAGCCCTGGTTTGCTCCTTAAACAGTTTTTCAAAAAAGGAAGTTGAGCTGTCACAGAGTTAAAGGAAAACTTCTGCTGGATTGCTTTGTTTGACAGGCCATCTGGTTAATGTTAAAATACTTTAACATATATTTATGCAGCTTCAATAGAGTTTGTCATTGACATTTACATTGACAGACATGTTCCCCTCTTTTCCACGGAGGCTATTCTTACCTTTGCGCCCCCAGCAGGTGACCCTCGACTGCTTCAAGTTTAAATAAACCTGTTGTGACACTTCCGACATTGTCATATCGGTGAGGTATGAATTTTCAGTGAGTGGGGCACATATTGCTGGGAAGCCCTACAATGATATTCAATTTTATTGAAATTTATTGAAGTAAGGTTCCTGCCAGAAGGAACCTCGTTACATTGGATGTGGTATATCAGGAAACGAGGTCTTGCTGGTGAGATTCTCCTTTTCTGACTCTCAGCAGATTTTTGGCCAGCATCGCTGTTTACGCTGACGGCTATTATATATTATTTTATATTTTCATTTTGTGATTCATTCAGTGTTGAAATGAAAACCATGTAGTGAAAAGATCATAAATAATCATTTTAAATATTTCTGACCTATATTTCACCATTTCAAACAGTTCTCAAATATTTAAATTGCAATTCTAACCAGAAGTTTACTGATCAAATTAAAGTTTGTACTAAAAATAAGGATGAATTAATTATTGGATGAATCAAAATTAGTTATTTGGGGAAAATTAATAAAAATAATCTTTATTATTGTCACAAGTAGGCTTACATTAACTCTGCAATGAAGTTACTGTGAAAATCCCCTCATCACCTCATTCCGACGCCTGTTCGGGTACACAGAGGGAGAATTCAGAATATCCAAACAAGCAGTCATAGTTACGAACACATTTCTATAAACACAAGTCAGCAACAATTTTTTGCTTATTGTTCATTTTAGGATGGAATTGCTGAAGAAAATTAAGAACTGTACTCAGTTGAATTCTGAGTATCAAAAGCATTTTCAGCGAATCAGGGAGAAGCTTCGCGAAAATCCAAAGGACAGGCAATTTGAATTTAGGTAACAGTATTACTTTTACTCAACTTTATTTTGAACCTAATTTTGTTTCTTCCTCCACTTTACAATTGTTTCTGGTTTAAAATTTCTGCACCACCGACACGATCCCTTGCAATGAGATTTTTGCGCCCTACCTGCTGGCGGGGTCTTCCGGCCTGTTGAAGTTGATCCCTGCCACGGGTCCCCCGGCAGTGGGACAGGTGAGTCATGCAAATTGCCATTGACTTTGGCGGGACCCGATGATCCCGTCAGCAGCCACTGACGAGCCGCCTTCACCGCAGGGGCTGGAAAATTCGGCTTGGTCTGGAAGAAAAGGAGGTAGGCAAACTACTTTTGGCTTATGCCAGTACTATGTCAGGCTATGTCAGGCTAAACACTTGGAAGCACCCATCATCTAGTTTAATGTATAAAAGTCTTGTGCATGGTCCATATTCCCTGGAAGTTTCACTCCTGCTGCTTTTGACACTTCTATTATTATTTGTAAATATTGAAAGATACTTTGAATTCAATTTTGAAAGATACTTGAGACTTATCAATATCCAATTAATCAGTCAGGATTTGAGTGCAACCAAGATGAATGCTGAATTTGTAATCTGAGTTTAAGGCTGAATATAACACACTAGTTGTATTACAAAAACATATGACCATAGTGAGTACCAGTCCAGATCGAGTAGGGCAATTGGCCTGTAAGAACAGCTCTTTCTTTCTTCTCAGTCTTCCTTGAGAGTCCTTTTCCACCGCCTACTGCACTGCATTTGCCCAAAGTCTCTTACTTCATACCCTTTTTCAAAGTGCATATCTGAATAGATTATTGACCAGGCTTTAATGGTCCTAATAAGATTTACTTCATTTCAAAGTACCCCATCAGACATTGAGCTCTTTGTCCAAACCTTGGGTTGAAAATTCTGCCTTTCAGGTCATTCATCTGCCATTACCTTCTTGACATTTTGTACAAACCTTTGTCCTTTATCAATCACTCATGAGTCATCTTTTTCCTTATTACATTGCAACGTGTTGTTCCCAAACTAGTTCCATCCTCCCAGTAACATGCCTTCTCTGGTACCAAACTAACTCCCAAAGGTTTCATTCATTCCACTTACAGTTACATATGTCCAAGGCTCTTTGTAAGACCTGCTATCAACCTATTCAAAATGACCATTCTGTTCAGTTGTTCTGATTCCTTATCAAACTGTTCATTAATGGTGTTGTTGACTAAAATCACTTCTGTTCTACTTCCTCAAACTAAGGCACTCACATATTTCAGCACCAAAATTATTTAAATAAGGTTATTTGAAAGCAGGGGTTTATCTCGCTGAATTGGCTAGATAGCTAGTACCTGGCTCAGGATAATGTCAACAGTGTGGGTTTGACTCCCGTCCCGGCCGAGGTAGATTTCAAACCTGCCTCTTCTTCCTGCTCCTGAGAGTAGAAGGCAATAACAAACCACTACTGATAAAAACTGACAAAGAAATTGTTCAGGATGAAGTGGCGGAGCTCTGGACTAACACTGCTCATGCTCCACATAGACTCTGGGGCATCCATTTCAAACTTGCTGAGTGTGAGCAGGTTGGCTACCCCACCCAGCTTGTGTGTGCTTCACAGCAATATTGCTTCTCCTGTAAGGACAAAAGTGCATTATTTAGTCCACCCTATTCTTGCAACACCATACCAGTGTTGCACCACCCAGCATCAGAGAACCAGGTTGAGGTGCCTGCCAGGTTAGCAGGCTTCACCCTTCTATACACCCAAGACTAGCAGGCCGATCTCCCAGCCTTGACCGGCACAGGTAGATGTGCCATTTGGCACTCTGAGCACCACAAAAAATGCCACCCTTAAAAATATCTATACATGGTTTCATGTCAATTTGGTACTCACCCTTGCTGAGGGTGGCACTGGATCCATATGTACTGCTCCATGTCACGCCCATTTACCTGGGCTGCCACCTCCATGCCTTCTTTATCTGTTATGATGGCTTGGGTATGTCCTGCTTGGCACTCCCTGCCTCCACTCATCTGAGAAGCGGCAGCAGAGTGTGCTCCAGCATTGTTCTCACATTTGGCATGCTCAGTGGGTGCAGAGGCCATGACACCTTCCAAATGAAAAGTTTTTAGTTCTTTCCTGGACAGCTCCCTCAAGGTACGGCACGGACGGCACGGTAGCATAGTGATTAGCACTGTTGCTTCACAGCACCAGGGTCCCAGGTTCAATTCCTGTTTGAGTCACTGCCTGAGCGGAGTCTGCACGTTCTCCCTGTGTCTTCGTGGGTTTCCTCCTGGTGCTCCGGTTTCCTCCCAGAAGTCTCGAAATACGTGCCTGTTAGGTGAATTGGACATTCTGAATTCTCCCTCTGTGTACCCACACAGGCGTCGGAATGAGGCGACGAGGGGATTTTCACAGTAACTTCATTGCAGTGTTAATGTAAGCCTACTTGTGACAATAAAGATTATTACTATTAGGTTCTTCGTGACTCTTGACAGGCTTTGGGCAGTTGTCTCTACTCTATTTAAGGTGCCTGCAGGGCCCCCATTGGAACAGACGCTCAGCATGCTCCTGTCTTCAGCGGCAGCGCTGTGGAGTCTTTAATTGGCCTGCCAGTGTGAAATAATGTCCGGGTTGCAATCATAGGTGGAGTGGATAATCCATCAGCACATACATGATGCCCGCAAAATTCAGGCTATTGAGTACATTTTTTAAAATTCACTCATTTATGGGATGTGTCATCGCTGGTTAGGCCAGCATTTATTGCCCATCCCTAGTTGCCCTTCAGAAGGTGGTGGTGAGTTGCCTTCTTGAGCCGGTGCAGTACTTGAGGTGTAGGTACACCCACTATGTTGTTAGGGAGAGTTCCAGAATGTTGACCCAGCGACAGTGAAGGAGCGGTGATATATTTCCAACTCAGGGTGGTGAATGACCTGGAGGGGAACCTCCAGGTGGTGGGACTCCCAGGTATCTGCTGCTCTTGCCTTCTAGATGGTAGTGGTCATGCGGTTGGAAGGTGTTGTCTAAGGAACATTGGTGAGTTACTGCAGTTCATCCTGTAGATGGTACATATGGCTGCACCGTTCGTTGTTGGCGGAGGGTTTGAATGTTTGTGGAAGGAGGAGCAATCAAGCAGGCTGCTTTGTCCTGGATAGTGTCAAGCTCCTTGAGTCTGTTTGGAGCTGCACTCATCCAGGCAAGTGGAGAGGATTCCATTGCACTCCTGACTTGTGCCTTGTAGATGGTGGACAGGCTTTGAATAAGGTACTGGAGGTTCTAAGAAACTCAAGTTTTATTGAGGAGCTGAAGGAAATTAGTATTAGTAGAGAAATGATTTTAGGGAAATTAATGAGACTGAAGGCGGATAAATATCTAGGGCATGATAATCTTCATCTCAGAGTACTTAAGCAAGTAGCCCTAGAAATAGTAGATTCATTAGCGATTATTTTCCAAAATTCTTTGGACTCTGCAATGGTTCCTACAAATTGGAGGATAGCTAATATAACCCTGCTGTTCAAAAAGGAAGGTAGAGAGAAAACAGGGAACTATAGACCAGTGAGCCTAACGTCGGTAGTTGGTAAGTTGCTAGAGTCCATTATCAAGGATTTCACAGTGCAGCATTTGGAAAGCAGTGGTGTCATCAGACAAAATCAGCATGGATTTAAGAAGGGGAAATCATGTTTGACAAATCTATTGAAATTCTTTGAAGGTGTAACTCGTAGAGTTGACCAGGCAGACCCAGTGGATGTGGTTTATTTAGATTTTCAGAAGGCTTTTGACAAGATCTCGCGTAGCAGATTACATGGGATTCCGGGTCGAGTTTTGAGATGGATAGAAAGCTGGTTAGCAAACAGGAAGCAAAAAGTTGGTATAAAGGGATCTTTTTCCGGTTGTTAGGATCCCAACTGTTCACATTATAGACTCATGATTTGGACGAAGAAACTAAATATAGTGGGCTAGATTCACTGCTGTCGGGATTCTCCGTTACGCCGGCAATGCACCTACGCCCGGGGATTTCCCGATGGCGGGGGGCTACCCACAATGGGAAATCCCCTTGGCCGGCTGGCGGGATGGAGAATCCTGCTGCCAGCCAGAAAACTGGTGTGGCGAGATGAAGAACCCCACCCAGTATTTGACATTGTTGTCCTTTTCCATAACAATCTTGAATTTAATGGAGTTATGAAGTTATGATCACTGTCTGCAAAATGATCCCCCACTAATACCTCAACCACTTGCCAAATTACTGAAAATTTAGTCCGGGACCGACCCCCCCCCCCGCCCCGTGTCCTTTTACGTATTGGCTTAAAAAGTTCTCCTGGATGCATTTTAAGAATTCCGCTCCCTCTAAACCTTTCACACTTTGGCTTCCCCAGTTAATATTGGGGAAGTTGAAATCCCCACTATCACTACCCTATGACTTTTAGACTTCTCTGAAATTTGCCTACATATCTGCTCTTCTATTTCTTTCGGACTGTTTGGGGGCCTATAGAAGATATCCACCAATGTGATTGCTTCTTTTTGGTTTTGGTGCTGGACTTTATGTTCCAATCATTAAAATGAAAAGGCATCATGGAATTTACATGCTGCCTACTGCCACAGCTGTGGCTCGGGAAGATCACAAATCACCACACTATTCCCCAAAACAATGTGGACCAATTTTGCGCCCTTAGAATTTGATTTTGTGATTATAATATATTGAAACTAGTGCAAAGCCTAAGCGATGGGAAGTCAACTCCTTGTTTGCAACAAATTACAAAATGCTGTAACAAATTAAACATAATTTTAGTCTATGATTAATTATTTATTGGATCATGGTAATTGTTTCTGAAGCTGAAGTTTAGTATCCTGAAGGCATTAATGTGTGTCTGTAGCTTTAACACAGGCTAGTTAAATTATGGAAACATTTATTGAATCCTCTGCCATTAGTGTCATTTTGACCAGAAGTATCTCTGATAGCTGTCTCGACAAGTGTTAATTTCCTGCACTGATGGGTTGATTATAGTGGTTGGAAGAGATCACAAGATTTCTTGGAAATTTGCAACACCATTCAATTTAAAAATGTCATGTGATTGATATCCAGGTGACCTTGTTAAAGTAGCTGTTCTTATTGACAGCGATGTCTAAGGTGAAGCTGATATTTCACCCTGAGGGCGAAGGATCATGATTTGGACAGCTTTGATGGACAGCTTCGTAATTAGTAGCTTATATTAAGTTACACACTCAACTCAAAGGTCTGTCTGAAGCCTGAGGAGATACAAGACTAGATGGAGAACAAGGCTGATGAGACTTTAAAAATGCTGCTTTTCAGAAGGCTAGAGACCTTTCATGCAGGTGTGGAAGACTGGGCCCAGTATATCGAATGGATATGGTATCTCTTCCAGGCAAATTATATTGTTGGAGATGACTTCCTGCAGGCTCTGACTTTCAGTGTAATTATGAGCCTCATCTACCCGGCAGCCCCGGACTCAAAAACCTTTAATGAATTCAAATGACCTGTTGCGAATCATATTGACCCCAAGCTGTCGGTATCCATGCATCTTTAACACTGCTGAGCGAACCCCTAGGGAATTGGTTATGGATTTTATGACCCACTTTCGCAGGTTAGCTGAGCATTGTGACTTTGGCCCATCCCTCCCTGAGATGCTGAGAGATCAGTTGGTGTGCGGCATAAACAATAGAGCTACCCAAAGGAAGCTGTTAGCGGAATCATCCTTGGATCCGAAACAGGCCATAGAGTTGTCGCTCTCCCATGAGACAATGGAAAAAGAGGTTCAGGAACTCCAGGGTTCCATGGACTACGATGAGCACAGCTTTGGCCGGTCCTCATTCCAGCGAGTGACACTCCCCACAATGAATATGACTTACACAACCCAGTGCAGTGATATGCATCACTGTATATACACAAGGGGTTAATGTAAATACACTACAACTAAGTAACCACTAGAGGGAGCACCAGTGATGTATATATACATAGACAAACAGGAAGTCAGCAGGCACTCTTCACAGGAACGGCAGGAATGGTGAGCAGGACACAGACCGGCAGCTCAGATGTAAGATAGTATAAGCGCTGAAGAGAGAACAAACTCATTAAAAAATAAAGCATCTACTTCAACTGTAAGACTACGAGCTTTATTCAGGCAGAAGGAATAATACATGGTACCAGGTGACTTCAGAACACTTACTAGAAAAGTTACACAAGATGCAGACAAAGCAAGATCGAAAACAGAAGAAAACCCGTACGTGGGGAAACTCCGTTGAGTCGATGAAACTCGTTGGAACTCCACCGCAGCTGAAAACAACCCGTAATTTAAGTCATAGATGGAAAACTTGTAAACAAACGTTCGAACTATATATTGTAGCTAATGAGTTGAGCACGGCCTCAGAAGAAATGGAAATAGTACTTCTACTAGCAGGACATGAAGCTAGAGAAATCTATAACTGCTTTAATTACTTGAAAGGTGAAGACAACACCAAATTAGAAGTAATACTTAAAAAATTTGAAGATCACTGTAATACCAGTAACAATGCTGTTTTAAGACATTTAATGCTCAGGCACAAATTGCACAGGGAACGAATGTTGCGAAACTCAAACAATCATCAGAACAGAAAGGTTTAATGCTGGAAATCATGATTGACAAGTGCAGATCGCAAGAAAAAAATAACTTTAAGTTTTTAACAAGAAAAAACTGCGAAGAAGTTCTTTTCCATGAGTCTGCAGAAATTAAAATGTCGTCTGAGCACATTTTAAACTGCCCAGGGAACAAAAGACGCATATCTGGGTCTGCGCATGCGCAGGAAACGTCAACCGCGCTTGCGCAATTGAAAAAAGATGTTTTCGATTCCGATCGTTCTGCTCATGCGCAAGCCGCGCATGCGCAGTTGAACAAAAAGAGCGCACAGCTCAAAGAGGGATCTGCGCATGCACAAGTTGCACATGCATAGTTTACGAAAAAGCGCACAGTAAAGGAAAATCGATTTGCGCATGCGCAATCGATTCCTGCGCTTTACGTCACGAGCGGCATGACGTCGGACAACTCAGACCACGCTCACTTAAAAGGGGACATGCCCGAAAATAACAAACAAGACTCTTAAAGGCACAAAACCAACAAATTTAACCTCAAAAGGCACAACAGTGCCTGAACTTCTACCAGCAGTTGAACATAACTTTCGAAGCACACTGGAACAAGCAGTTTGCACCACCCAAAGTGAAGAACACAATGACAAATCCGATACCAAAGAAGATGATTTGTTCACTGAACATGAAGAGGACAATAACAAATCCGAAACAAAAAAAGATGATTTGTTTATCGAAAAACACTACTCAGACATGGCTGAGTTATTCGGATATGCTAATCGTAGCATCAGCGATAAGGTTGAAAAGCTCAACACGACTCGACTCATGGTAGATGAATCCAATACCATGATGCAATGGCAGATCGTCGATACACTGGATGACAGCAACCTGTCAAATACCCAAGAAGAAAACAATGTCACACAGCGATACTGAACGACTCCGTTGAGAGAGCACAGATCGACTCCACAGAGATTATACTGCACGACTCCACACAGGGAGCGATGAAAGACTCCACAGAGAGAGCGACACAAGCCTCCACAGAGAGCTCGTTGACAGACTCCAAAATGGAAGCAACTAAAGACTCCAGAGGAAAGTCCATGCATGAACAAGACCATGAAGGTCTATGAACCTTATCTGAGCAACCAGAAGCAGACTATGAAAGTCTACCAAGCTCACATAATCAACAAGAAGACAATGTAAGTCTACCCACTGTATGTGAGACAAGTGACGAAGAAATCACAATTCCCATACAAGATGTGCAAGATCACAGTGAGACTGACGGATCTCAGCTCGTCTGTACAAAAGAACTTGATTATCAAAACATAACGACTCATGAGTCCAGTGAGACCGTATCAATTGAAACCTCATCTACTCTAAACTACTCACAAGAAAATGAAATCTTGAAGATTTTGACTCCAGAAGAGGAGCACCAAGAAGCCAAAGATGATTCCAATGAACCAGAAATGACTCCAGAAGAGGAGCACCAAGGAAGCAAAGAAGAGGAATCAAATCCACCACAAATGACTGATGGCAGCAAGATCAATGCAACATCAGATCATTCAAAAAATCCTCAAGAAGAAACGCTCAATGAAACATCAGATACCACAAAAGTACACTAACAGCAATAAATTTGAGAATTACTCAAATTATCCACACGGAACAGTCATTGAGCGCAACAAGAACAACAAAAATCACAAGAAGCACAACAGAAACAAGAACAACAACAATAACAAAAAAAACAAGAAGCACAACAAGAACAACAACAAAAACTACAAGCATAACAACAAAAACTACAAGCATAACAACAAGAAGCATAAGAAAGACGACAACAGCAAAAACAAGCGTGACAAAAACAACAACGAAAACAACAAAGACAGAAACAACAGAAACAATGAGACAACGACCTGTACAACATGGTACAACTCTGCACATGAAGGATAATGCAACAGCACACTCCAAAACAACAACATTCATACCATGGCATGACAATGAATCTCACAAATTCACATTTGCTCCAGAACAAACAAGCACACCAGCTTTCAAGGCAGATGACACACTAAATCGATACCACAAGCACAGAAAAAAGTCCACGTCAGTCAACATCGGTGGTTCGACCATTTGAACACCTTGTGATGATTTGTTGCTAACTTAAAAACAAGAACACTGATGACATTCACAATATCAATATCACCACATCAACAACAGAAGAAAAAAAACTCAACCGAACAAATTCATAAAGTTTGGACTCAATTTTTTAAAATTAAGATTGGACTCATAAATATTAATTGGCTTTGTATAATCATCAATATCATCGCATCTTGAACATATCATCATTTATCTACCTGTTTTGTACAATTTTCTTTAACAAAGTACAGAAAATATGTAAAAAGGAAAAAGGGGGTATGTTGTGATATGCATCACTGTATATACACAAGGGGTTAATGTAAATACACTACAACTAAGTAACCACTAGAGGGAGCACCAGTGATGTATATATACAAAGACAAACAGAAAGTCAGCAGGCACTCTTCACAGGAACGACAGCTGGTGAGCAGGACACAGACAGGCAGCTCAGATGTAACATAGTATAAGCACTGAAGAGAGAACAAACTCATACAAATAAAGCATCTCCTTCAACTGTAAGTCTACGAGCTTTATTCAGACACAAGGAATAATACACCCAGTCCCCTCCAAAACAGCATAGTGATCAGACCAGTTAGCCAAGTGTCTCCACAGAGGATAGTAAGGAATACCCGCATTTATGCTGTACTTGCAGTCACAGGAACCGAGGCGGTTGAGGCCACCAGAATCGCCAACAAGCATGTTGTCCTGGATGATGAGCTGAGCCGCCTGGAGAATCTGGGCATCACACGCCTGCTCCAGTTCGCAATGTGGGCAGCGGCAGTGGTCCCAGTGCTGAAGCCAGACAAGATTGTTCACTTGTGCGGCGACTAAAAAATGAGGGTTAACAAGGCCCCCTGGCTGGACAGGTACCCCATGCCACACGTAGAGGACCTGTAAGCGAAGGTAGCTAGGGGCCACTCCTTCATGAAACTGGATATGAGCCCCAGGTACCTCCAGCTGGAGTTAGACGTAACATCCAGAAAATACATCACCATCAACACCCACACGGAGCTGCACGAGTACACCCGGCTTCCATTGAGGATGTCATCCAGAGAGTGTCGGAAAACATCCTCCAGGGTGGCTGTCTACCTGGACGATGTACTTATCACAGGAGCCACCGTGAAAGAACACCTGGGCAGCCCAGAAGAAGTCCTTCAATGGTTTTCCGACGTGGCGTTTGCCTGAAGAGGGGCAAGTGCGACTGCCTGGCGAAAGAGGTCACATATTTGGGACACCCTGTCGATAAGGGCGGATTACACCCAGTGGAGGAAAATGTCCAGGCCGTCAATGGAGCTCCGACACCTGAGAACGTGGCAGAGCTGAGGTCGTTCCTGGGACTTGCCAACTATTATGGGAAGTTTATTCCGAACCTAACTACCTGTTACTGTCTCTTCCCGCGCTCCTGAGAAAGAACCAGAAGTGTATGTGGAAAGCATCACAAGTGGAAGCATATGCCAGGGTGAAGCGATAGCTGTAATCTTCAAAATTGTTGACTCATTACAATCTGGTGAAGCCGCTCATCCTCACGTGCGATGCCTCCCCATATAGCATTGGGGCAGTGTTGTTCCATCGGTGGGACAATGGGTCAGAAAGGCAGATAGCCTATGCGTCCAGGGCCCTGGCCAACGTGAAGCACTGTTCTGCGCAAATTGAAAAAGAAGCCTGGCCTTGATTTTTGCAGTTAAGAAATTCCATCAGTACATCTATGGGCATCATTTTACTCTAATCACGGACCATAAGCCCCAGCTTGGCCTATTGAAGGAGAATAAATTGATACCGTGAATAGCCTCAGCCAGGATTCAATGGTGGGCTTTGTCGGCGGTGTACAAACACACATTCAATATAATCTGGGCGCACAGACTGCGCCGAAGAAGGCCTTAGCCGACCCCCGCTCTGTATCCCCCTAGTGTTAAATTTTATGGACACATTACCCGTCACAGCCGCCCAAATCTGTGCATGGACTCAAAAGTACCCGACATTGGCAAAACTCTCCCACGACGTCCCATACGGCGGACTTCAGGGGAAGCTCCTGAAGGAACTGTGGGTCTACACAACAAAGCAGCAGGAACTCAGCATGGCAGACGGCATCATCCTGTGGGGAGCCCGCGTGGTTGTCCCGCAGCCCGGTCAGCGAACCATCTTTCAGGACTTGCATAGCGGACACCTGGGGGTTTCTAAAATGAAGATCCTCGCTAGGAGATACTTGTGGTGGCCAGAGCTCAATGGCGATATCAAGTGATCGGTACAGCAATGCGTGTTTTCCAGGAGCTCCAGAAACATCTCCCATGAGCCTCGTTGGACCCTTGGGAGTGGCTGGGACACTTCTGGGTGCAGTTGCACACCAACTTTGCAGGGCCCTTCTTGGGACCAATGTTTCTGCTACTGATTGATTTTCCACTCAAAGTGGATGGACATGCACCGAATGTCTTCCGCCTCTTTGTGTGTCCCCACGGAGAAGATACGCCAGTTCTTTAGCACCCACGGGATTCCAGAACTAATTGTCACTAACAATGGGACCCCTTTACCAGTGAGGAACTTCAAGGATTGATGTGCGCTAATATGGTGAAACGCATCCGAACTGCCCCATATCACTCATCTTCCAATAGTCTGGCAAAACGGGCAGCCCACACATTTAAACGGGGCATGGGAAAACAGACTGCAGGATCAGTTGATACAAAGCTGACACGACTATTCCACATGCTACAACCGAGTAGTGCCAGCAGAGTTGCTGATGTCTCCGGACCATCTGACATTCCTGAACCTTGGCAGGAAGGTAGAAAAGGAGCAGGGCCCTCAGGAGAAGTACCATGATCATCAAACATGAGACAGAGGATTTAAACCTGGGGATGCGGTCCACATGCAAAATTTTGGGGACTGAACCCAGAAGATTCCAGGGACCATAATGAAGGGAACAGGACCAGTCTCTTACATGGTCAAAACTGGAAATTAAACCATGTGGACCACCTCAAAGGCAGGGAGCCTGCCCCAGATCAAACAATGCTGGACAAATTGGTCTCACTGGCCTCCCCTGTTGCTGTCATCAAACCAAGGAACACTTCCCCCTCAGAGACCTGTGCTCAGGCCAGCAGGATGCGGACGACTCAGCATCTGATATGGACACAGAATCCACAGTATTTTCAGCGGCCATTATGGTCGGATAGGGATCTCTGGCAGGGCTGCCTCGATGTTTGGCACAAAAAGGGCACTCCCTGACATGATATATGATCCAGCCCCACAGTTGCGAGAAGCATAGCCATGGGCAAAACAGCGAAGGAGACCCCCATGTACAACCGGCTACCAAGGGATCTTTTGATTTTGGAGGCCCATGAGATGCACGGGGACACTGCAATTGATCTGCCTGTGGGACTCATGGAATACGAGCTCCTTCGCTAGTGGACAGAGACCCAACAACTGGGGCTCATGAAATTCGCCCTATAAAATCCGGCTGGACCGTACTGGCTAAAACGGCAGTCCCGATTGGGACCTCGGAGCTGTGAGCCACATTGCGGCCTGTGCTTTTGTTGTTGAATTAAACCTCTTTTTACTTTCTCTAACTTCCTGAGCTTTCATAGACAGGATTTTCCATCACCCCCACTAATGGCGTAGGTCATATGATCCTGGGAGTCCTGTGAGATTATGGCTCATCTTTAACCAAAATGGAACTTTCCCATCTCATTCTCATATCATTTCCTTTTCTTGGTGTCCAAAAATCTATTGATCTCTGCCTTGAATAAAATCAATGATGAAGCATCCACAGCTCCCTGGAGAGAATTTCAAAGATACACAACTCACTGAGTGAAGTAATTCCTTCTCATCTCCAAACTTAAAGAATTGCACCCTCGGTTCTCCAGCCAGTCAGCATCTATGCTTTCAAAGCACCTCACAATCTTATGTATTTCCGGGAGATGGTCTCTTATTCTTCAGAACGCCAGCACTTATAGGCCCAAAATACTCAAACTTTCACCATGGGACTTTCATCATACATTGCCGTTCCATATTAGTACCAATACAAAGCTATATCAGCTCATTTTTACACAAGAACCAAACACACAGCATCACCCCTCGTAGGTTCCTCAACAGAAACGGATGATAAGAACTTAAGAACATAAGAACTAGGAGCAGGAGTAGGCCATCTGGCCCCTCGAGCCTGCTCCACCATTCAATGAGATCATGGCTGATCTTTTGTGGACTCAGCTCCACTTTCCGGCCCGAACACCATAACCCTTAATCCCTTTATTCTTCAAAAAACTATCTATCTTTATCTTAAAAACATTTAATGAAAGAGCCTCTACTGCTTCACTGGGCAAGGAATTCCACAGATTCATAACCCTTTGGGTGAAGAAGTTCCTCCTAAACTCAGTCCTTAATATACTTCCCCTTATTTTGAGGCTATGCCCCCTAGTTCTGCTTTCACCCGCCAGTGGAAACAACCTGCCCGCATCTATCCTATCTATTCCCTTCATAATTTTATATGTTTCTATAAGCTCCCCCCTCATCCTTCTAAATTCCAACGAGTACAGTCCCAGTCTACTCAACCTCTCCTCGTAATCCAACCCCTTCAGCTCTGGGATTAACCTAGTGAATCTCCTCTGCACACCCTCCAGCGCCAGTACGTCCTTTCTCAGGTAAGGAGACCAAAACTGAACACAATACTCCAGGTGTGGCCTCACTAACACTTTATACAATTGCAGCATAGCCTCCCTAGTCTTAAACTCCATCCCTCTACCAATGAAGGACAAAATTCAATTTGCCTTCTTAATCACCTGTTGCACCTGTAAACCAACTTTTTGTGACTCATGCACTAGCACACCCAGGTCTCTCTGCACAGCAGCATGTTTTAATATTTTATCATTTAAATAATAATCCCTTTTGCTGTTATTCCTACCAAAATGGATAATCTCACATTTGTCAACATTTTATTCCATCTGCCAGACCCTAGCCCATTCACTTAGCCTATCCAAATCCCTCTGCAGACTTCCAGTATCCTCTGCACTTTTTGTTTTACCACTTATCTTAGTGTCGTCTGCAAACTTGGACACATTGCCCTTGGTCCCCAACTCCAAATCATCTATGTAAATTGGGAACAGTTGTGGGCCCAACACTGATCCCTGAGGGACACCACTAGCTACTGATTGGCAACCAGAGAAACACCCATTAATCCCCACTCTTTGCTTTCTATTAATTAATCAATCCTCTATCCATGCTACTACTTTCCCCTTAATGCCATGCATCTTTATCTTATGTAGCAACCTTTTGTGTGGCACCTTGTCAAAGGCTTTCTGAAAATCCAGATATACCACATCCATTGGCTCCCCGTTATCTACCGCACTGTTAATGTCCTCAAGAAATTCCACTAAATTAGTTAGGTACGACCTGTCCTTTATGAACCCATGCTGCGTCTGCCCAATGGGACAATTTCCATCCAGATGCCTCGCCATTTCTTCCTTGACGATAGATTACAGCATCTTCCCTACTACCGAAGTTAAGCTCACTGGCTTTCTGCCTACCTCCTTTTTTAAACAGTGGTGTCACGTTTGGTAATTTGACTGAGCATGTGTTATCATGTCCACAGCTTGTCGTAGAAATGATTTGTCCATCAATGAGTTACGTGTTCCACGTATCAGTGCCATTCTCCATCCAGGAGCCGCAGCTGGGCAGGCCCTCCCACACGGCCCAATCTCATCGGAACCAAATCCTGTCATCCACATATTCCACAGGCACTCAAGGTGCAGTTGACATCCTTAACTACAATCATGTTTCACCCACGGTGACGTGCCAGTTACAATCAGCACTCACCACACCAGCAACAAAAGCAGCAGCAATCTGAAAAAGCATTTCTTCAACGGCATCATCAGGTGGCCCATTTGGATAAATGTCGCGCACCCAGGTCCCGCAGGGTCTTCTAGTTTCAAACCGTTGCGTTCCAAACTCATACGTCCCCCTGAGCTTGATGTTTCAGAACCCAGGTATCTTCGAAAGAATTGTCCTTTCCAGCTACAGAAAAGGAGGAAACAGCAACAGAAGCCTCCAGGCATCTGTAGCCACCAGCCGGAGCAAGCAGCAAACACGACCTGCAGCTGTGAAGTGTGTCATGATGTGCACTCATGCACATAATGAGATACAGATAGACAGTGACAGACACCCAGTACAGCCAATCAACACACAGGACAGAACACAACCACTCACCAGGCAGAACACTAGAGGGGGTCTCCCACTATAAAACACACGAGGCATCAGCACTCTGCCTATTTCCACTGGTGACAACTGTAGTGACAGTCAGGGTGTAAAAATCAGTTAGCACCTTCTACACGTGGCTCAGAGCTAGTCTGGTCTAGTTAGTTATAGTAAGCACACTTAGATTAGTAGAGTGTCAAACCCACAGCGAACTGTGTGCACTGCTTAAGAAGTTCAATAAAGCGTATTGAACCAACATCACAGTTTGGAGTCTACCTTCTGATAGCAGAAGGGAATCTAAAATGTATCACCGTAATTTAAAATGGGGATCAATAAATATATTAGTAACAAATTAAAAATATAAAGAGATGATGTTTAGCTGCCAGGTTTAATGAATGATTTGACTTGAATACCATAAATGTTACTCCAGTGAAGGTGATTTGTGTCTGATATTTTCTGTTGTACAGAAGTTTTTCTCCAAGCTGTGATTCTTTTTTCATTATGGGAATATTATATCTGACTCTTGTTGATTGAAACTTTTTTGCTAGTATAATTAATTGAGTATGACATGACTGTTCTGTGGAAATTAATTCTGCATTGAGAAATATTTTTACCAGAAGAGGGAGCACTTGGCACATGGATAGGCATACAGCTCACATTTTCAGGCACTGCAACGTGTTCATACGTCCAGTTGAACAAGAAACATATCTAAAATAAGAAAAATACTGCGGATGCTGGAATCTGAAACAAGAACAGAGAATGCTGGCAAAACCCAGCAGGTCTGCCAGCATCTATCAGGAGACAAACAGAGTTAACGTTTCGAGTCCACAAATACTTTGTCAGAACAAGAAACATGGCTCATTAGCTTTTAATTTGGCATAAAATATTTAAAACATAGGACTCAGTTGTAAGAATAATGTAAGTGGCTCAGCATGGTAGCGCAGTGGTTAGCACAGTTGCTTCACAGCTCCAGGGTCCCAGGTTCGATTCCCGCCTTTAGTATCCAAAAATGTTAAGTGGGGTCACTGGGTTACGGGGATAAAGGGGATAGGGTGGAGGCGTGGGGCTTAAGTAGGGTGCCCTTTCCAAGGGCCGGTGCAGACTTGATGGGCTGAATGGCCTCTATCTGCACTGTAAATTCTATCATTCTATGATATTAAAACTTATACATCATGAACAAAAATAAGAAGAAATCCTCACCTGAAAAAAGTCCAATCTTCTACAGACTTTCAAGTACGATATGGATCGGGATTCTACGCTTCGCCATTGGGCAGAGAATCGCGGCTCATCAAAAAATTGAGGTTTGCAGTGACGCCCATTCCAACACCACCCTCGCTGGCATTTATAAACTGCATACCTCCAGTTTTGCTACTTTTGCCTAGGAGACAGTGGGAACAACATATTGTTTCATTTCCTTTTAATTTTCAGGTCACACTTCAGGATGCTCAAAATGAATGGAGATGATTTGTTTCAATACCCCAATTTATGTGAAGATCTTAGTTTGAAAATAAGGCGTTTCAGTGTGCATAAAAACGAAAATGGCTCCATTGCAAAATATATTGATATTTTTGGCTGAACTTGATTGAAAGGACATTGTCGACTTTTGATCCTAGAATATAGCTGAATAATAATTACTTCTTATTATAGTACACCCATAGGGGCACCGAGGCTTACTCACAATCAATTCTTAGAGAGAGGATGAATTACAACCAATGACCTGGAACTTGCATGAATCGTTGAGAAGGGCACTGAAAGTAAGTGCTGCCGACACTACCTTCAAAACCTGCTTCAGTCAACCCCTTAAGACCTCCGGCCAGCAGTGCAGCCATATCAGTGGGAGAAGTACAGGAGGTCACTGAGTCAGCCACTGCTAAAGCCAACAGGGAGAGGCACTTGCTAACAAAGCGGAAGGAGGATCCCGAGTCACCCTATCTTTGAGTGGTGGGATTCGAACCCAGGTCTCCAGTTCATTATCCCAGGTCGCTGGATTATTAGTCCAGAGATAATACCACTATGCCACCACCTCCCTTCATCATCAGGAGACCTATGCAATGCTCAGTGGTGGCTCGGATTGCCATGTGACTGCTACGGTATTTCCCCTTTGCTTCCTTCCTAGGGTTTGCCACTGGATTCAACAACCATCTGTATAGTGTTTGGCCTTTATTGCCAAGAATCCAACCTTAAAGTCATGCAGGGGGAGTCAAAAGCTCAGGCACCTGGGAGAGCCTTTGTAGATGACATGGCTGCTTCCATAGAGCTGTACGCACAACTGCAGGATCCATTGGTGTTGATCGCAGATCATTTGTATGTTAAGGGAATGGAATACCTTCCTCTTAATGAAGGCTGCTGGCTTTCCGATAGGAGCCCTGTTGGCCACATGCATGCTGCCTATCACATCTTGCACCTGGGAAATCCAGTGATGGCCCTGAATCTTTTGGCTCTCTCAGACGGACTGTCCGGATCAGTGCGATCGTGGATATATTGGCTGGCCCCCATGAAGAGGGCATCGCACAACAATTTAATGAAATGGCATGCCAATGATTAGGAGATGCCACACATGTCTCCAGTGGGCTCCAGGAATGAACCTGAAACATAGAAAATACAGACCACGTTGACGGCACGGACAGTGGGTGACCAGCAATGCCAATGGGACTCAGCTTGTCCATCATCATGGCTAAAGTAAGATGACTGTCTCTTGGGCAAGGTACAGTCTTGGGCAACATCTGTCCACCCTTGCTGCAGGATACACACATTCTGGTGTCTGCTTGTGGTCTCCTCTGATGCTTCCCCTCTTCCCTGGCAGATGCAGAAGGTTGCTGCTTCCTGGTTCCTGTCCCTGCACCTCCCTCCATCTCAGGCACTCCTCCTTGCTGGAAGATTCACCTCTTGAGTACACAATACCCATGGCAGACGGGATTTACTGACCTGGAGAGCCAGATGCTTCCTTTAACTACCCCACCCTAATCCACTCCCAGACCCCTCTCAATGCAGCCACTTTCCAGCAACCAGATATCATTCCCCTCCTCAACTAAATTGCTTTGGCTGCACTTCCCCAGCCTCACCTTCTGGCAGCTGAATGGAGCAATGACCTGAGCTGTGCCCTGGTATCTGCCGGGGCGCTGACACTCTGTCACCCCCAGGCATTTCCGCAAAATTGCATCGGGCTTGTAAAATACTGATCAATTACAACTTTAATTACCTTAACTAGCTCTCAATTTCTGTTTTCTCAAAATCGTGCACTGTTCATACTTTTTTTTCTGTCTGCCACTGATAAACCCTGGACTTGATGTGATGACGCCTGGCAGATGTCACCCCTCACGATTTTATCACACCCTTGAAGGCCATTCAAGAAAGGGCCATAAATTCTTGGCCAGCTTTGCTTAGTTGGCAAAAGACTGAGAAAAAGATTGTGATTTCAAGGCTCCGATATTTAAGCACATTATCTAAACTGACATTTTGGTTTAGCGCTCAGGGAGTTATTACCATTGAAAGTGCCATGAAATGTGAAATCAAAGTCTGCTCCAGTGGTTCCAATGGACATGAAAAATGTATGATATTATTCACAGAAGTGTCAAAAGTTCTACAATGCCAGGAACAATATTCCACTCTCTATCAACTTTACCAAAAACAACATATTAACTGGTCACTCATTTGATTTGCGTTTTGTGGCACCTTGCTGGAGGCAAAATGTTTCTGTTGTGTGACTATATTTCAAAAGTAATTCATTAGTCATGTTTTGAGAGATCTTAAGAACATAATGCACCACTTTCTAACAGTGATGAATCACCATTAAACCGCTTAAATTGGCATTTAAGTAATAATAATGTTTAACTAATGTTCAATACACAAACCTAGCTGTGAAGTGTGCAATATAATGGAAGAAGAGAGGAGGTGCAAAGGCCTGCTGACTTATTCTTAACAGGAGAGACGGCCTATGCAATTTGGAAGGGACAACCCCTGTTGAGCAGCTAATGTAACAATATTGGAGAAAATCACATGGTGAGACCAAGACAAAAGCAATATACAACTGATCCTGGAACCTTTCAACATAACTGGAGTTTTCTTTTTCTGTTTTCTTTGTGGTATTATCACTTGTGAAGGCAACGTAAGGGTTAATGAAATGTATACAGCCAGCCACTAGAGGGAGCTAGTGCTATGAGTATATAAGGGATGATGCTAAGCCTTGTGGAGCAGATGATAGAGAAGGTGGTAGCAGATGGAATGAGGAGTTAGCTAGAGACAGACTGAAGGAAGATAGTGAGAGAGAGAGCATATAGTAGTTTAAACTGGTAGTGAGTTTAGATGTAGATGAGAGTAGTTTATGTGTTATTTATCAACTGTATGTGTCTGTGGGATAAGTGTCAAATCCAGTTAATAGTGTTAAATAAAGTAGTTTTGTTTGTTAACAAAGCTTGTTGTTCTTTGATCAACACTACGCATCAAAGCCATCCGGGTAAAGTAAGCAGAGAACAACACATCCATCTTCAGCTGTGAAGCTATTTCACATTTCTTTGTATTACACTTGCCAATATGAACATAATATTCAACCTTTACTTCTCTGCAATTGTGCAACAACGTCATGCATTGTTTTTTGTAGAAGAGTGCTAATTCTTAACAGGAGAGACGGCCTATACAATTTGGAAGGGACAACCCCTGTTGAGCAGCTAATGTAACAATATTGGAGAAAATCACATGGTGAGACCAAGACAAAAGCAATATACTACTGATCCTGGAACCTGGAACGGGGTTTACACTGGCATGTAATAAATAAAATCCTCTTTCTGCTGTGAGGGAGCCCCTTATGGCTGTAGGTTGGATGACTATAGCCTGGTGAATGCTTACATATATGGAGGGTGTTTGCACCCACGTCTGCCATCAGCACGAACGGTGACATGGGCTCAAAATATTGCGAGAATCAGAAACCTATTCTCGCCGGCAAGGTAAGAGCCCATGGGATCCAAGGAAATTTAGCAAATTGGATCCACAGTTGGCTGAGTGGCAGGCAGCAGAAGGTGATGGTTGAGGGGTGTTTTTTTGACTGGAAGCCTGTGTCCAGTGGGGTCTTGCAGGGATCAGTGTTGGGATCCTTGCTGTTTGTGGTTTATGTAAATGATTTAGACATGAATGTAGGAGGGTTAGGGTCATGAAAATTGATGTGGTGGTAAATAGTGAGGAGGATAGCCTCACATTACAGGAGGATATAGACAGGCTGGTCAGATGGGCTGATCAGTAGCAATGGAATTCAATCCGGATAAGTGTGAGTTGATGCACTTGGGTAGGACAAACAAGACAAGAGAACACATAATAAACGGCAGGACCCTGGGAAGCACCAAGGATCAGAGGGATCTTGGTGTGCATGTACACTGATCCCGTAAGGTAGCAGTACAAGTGGATAAAGTGGTTAAGAAGGCATATGGTATACTTGCCTTTATTAGTTGAGGCATAGAGTTTAAGAGCAGAGAGGTTATGCTGTAACTGCATAAAACTTTGGTTAGGCCATAGCCTAATGGTATTGTGTGCCATTCTGGAATCCACATTATAGGAGGGTTTTGACAGCACTCGAAAAGGTGCAGAGGTGATTGATCAGGATGTTGCCTGGGCTGGAGAGTTTTGTTATGAAGAGAGATTGGATAGACTGGAGTTGTTCCTTGGAGCCGAGGAGCTTGAGGGAGGATGTGTTTGAGATGTATAACATTATGAGAGGCATAGATAGAGTAGACAGGAAGAAACTTTTCCCTTTGGTGCGGTGCAGGGATCAATGACTGGGGGCATAGATTTCAGGTAAGGGGCAGGAGGTTTAGAGGGGAAGTGAGGAAAAACCTTTTCACCCAGAGGGTGGTGAGATTCACTGCCTGAAAGGGTAGTGGAGGCAGAATCCAACTCAATCTATAAGTTTGCGAATGATATGACTGTGGTGGGCCGTATCTCAAACAACGACGATTCAGACTACAGGAGGGAGATAAATAACTTGGCTGCATGCTGTACTGACCTCTCTCCTAAATGTTGGAAAGACCAAGGAACTGATCATCGACTTCAGGAAGCGCAGCACGGCACACACTCCCGTCTGCATCAATGGCTCCAAAGAGGAGGTGGTCGATAGCTTTAAGTTCCTGGGGGTCACCATCACCAACAGTCTGTCCTGGTCCACTCATGTTGATGCAACAGTCAAGAAAGCCCAACAACGTCTCTACTTCCGACGGAAGCTAAAGCAATTTGGCATGCCTGCATCGACTCTCACAAACCTCCACAGATGTGCGATAAAGAACATCCTATCCGGCTGCATCACAGCCTGGTATGGCAACTGCTCGGTCCAAGATCGCAAGAAGCTGCAGACTGTGGTGAACTCAGCCCAACGCATCACACAAACTTGCCACCCCCACATTGATTCTGTATTCACCTCCCGCTGCCTCAGGAAGGCAGGCAGCATTATCAGAGACCCCTCCCACCATGGCATTGCCTTCTTCCAGACCCTTCCATCAGACAGAAGGTACAGAAGTCTGAAGACTCGCACATCCAGACATAGGTACAGCTTCTTCCCCACAGCTACAAGACTCCTCAACAACTCCCCCTCGGACTGATCTGTTCCCTGTAAGAACACTATTCACGACACCCTATGCTGCTCTTGCTCATGTATTTACTTTGTTTGGCCCCTTGTTTCGCACTGTAACCAATCACTGTTTGTCGATGTACCATTTGTCAATGTTCTCTGTTGATTATTCTTGTGTCTACTATGTACGTACTGTGTACGCTACTCGACCGCAGAAAAATACTTTTCACTGTACTTTGGTACATGTGACAATAAATCAAATCAAACCAAATGAGAGACCCTCATAACATTTAAGAAGTATTTTGTTGTGTCCTTGCGATGCCAAGACATGCAAGGCTGTGGGCAACGTTCTGGAAAATGGGATTCGAATAGTGAGCTGATTGTTTTTGCCTGGCGCAGACAAAATGAGCAAAAGGGTCTATCTTGTTTCCCGATTTTCCACGCCCCTCGCTGGTGACGTATTGAGGTTCACACCCACAAAGGGTGAGAACTTAATTTTAATACATTTTGATGCAATTACATATAATTAGTGAGCCCCCCCCTCCCCCGCCACATGAGACAGCAAGGTAGCACAGTGGTTAGCACAGTTACTTCATAGCTCCAGGGTCCCAAGTTTGATTCCCGGCTTGGATCACTGTCTGTGTGGAGTCTGCATGTTCTCCCCATTTCTGCGTGGGTTTCCTCTGGGTGCTCCGGTTTCCTTTCACAGCCCAAAGATGTGCAGGTTAGGTGGATTGGCCATGCTAAATTGCCCTTAGTGACCAAAAAGGTTACTTGGGGTTACGGGGATAGGGTGGAGATGTGGGGATAGGGTGGAGATGTGGGGATAGGGTGGCAGTGTGGGGATAGGGTGGAGGTGTGGGCTTAGGTAGGGTGCTGTTTCCAAGGGCCAATGCAGATGCGATAGGCTGAATGACCTCCTTCTGCACTGTAAATTCTATGATTCTATGATCCGTGTCATTGAATATTCATGATGTGGAGATGCCGGCGTTGGATTGGGTGAGCACAGTAAGAAGTTTTACATCACCAGGTTAAAGTCCAACAGGTTTGTTTCGATGTCACTAGCTTTCGGAGCGCTGCTCCTTCCTCAGGAGTTTTTTTCAAACCTCGCTGATGTGACTCGCTGATGTGATGTCAGGTCGGCAAGCTTTACAACAGGTTTTGAAAAACTAGATTCAGCAGAGGCGATCCCTTGGGACGTAAAGGTAAGTATAGCCCCCAGGGGAGAAGAAAATGCCTCCTGGCACTGCCCCCTGGCACAAGTTGACGCTGCCAACCTGGAAGTGCCAACTGGCAGAACATGCCTGGCACTGTGCCAGGGGGCAGTGCAGGCGCGTATCCTCGGAGGAGCGCTATTGGGGGTGGGGTTCGTGTTCTGTTTGTTTTGGGGAGGGAGGCCTCAATGCTGATGCTTGTGGGGGGGGGGGGCCACAGGCAGAGCCCCGATGCTTGTGTGGCGGGGGGATCCCCCAAGTCCATGGGAGGGGGGTTTGCTTTCTGTGCTGATTGGTGCGCCCTTTAAAGATAGAACAATAGAACATTACAGTGCAGTACAGGCCCTTCGTCCCTTGATGTTGCGCCGACCTGTGAAACCACTCTAAAGCCCATCTACAATATTCCATTATCATCCATATGTTTATCCAATAACCATTTAAATGCCCTTAATGTTGGAGAGTCCACTACTGTTGAAGACAGGGCCTTCCACGCCCTTACTACTCTCTGAGTAAAGAACCTACCTCTGACATCTGTCCTATATCTATCTCCCCTCAATTTAAAGCTATGTCCCCTCGTGCTAGTCATCACCATCCGAGGAAAAAGGCTCTCACTGTCCACCCTATCTAATCCTCTGATCATCTTGTATGCCTCTATTAAATCACCTCTTAACCTTCTTCTCTCTAACGAAAACAGCCTCAAGTCCCTCAGCCTTTCCTCATAAGATCTTCCCTCCATACCAGGCAACATCCTGGTAAATCTCCTCTGCACCCTTTCCAATGCTTCCACATCCTTCCTATAATGCGGCGACCAGAACTGCACGCAAAACTCCAAATGCGGCCGCACCAGAGTTTTGTACAGCTGCAACATGACCTCATGGCTCCGATGCTCAATCCCTCTACCAATAAAAGCTAACACACCATACACCTTCTTAACAACCCTATCAACCTGGGTGGCAACTTTCAGGGGTCTATGTACATGGACACTGAGATCTCTCTGCTCAGTCACAATACCAAGAATCTTACCATTAGCCCAGTACTCTGTATTCCTGTTACTGTTTCCAAAATGAATCACCTCACACTTTTCTGCATTAAACTCCATTTGCCACTTCTCAGCCCAACTCTGCAGCTTATCTATGACCTTCTGTAACCTGCAACATCCTTCCGCACTGTCCACTACTCCACCGACTTTAGTGTCATCCGCAAATTTGCTCACCCATCCTTCTACGCCCTCCTCCAGGTCATTTATAAAAATAACAAACAGCAGTGCCCCCAAAACAGATCCCTGTGGTACACCACTAGTAACTGAACTCCAGGCTGAACATTTCCCATCAACCACCACCCTCTGTCTTCTTACAGCTAGTCAATTTCTGATGCAAACCGCTAAATCACCCTCAATCCCATGCCTCCGTATTTTCTGCAATAGCTTACTGTGGGGAACCTTATCAAATGCTTTACTGAAATCCATATACACCACATCAACTGCTTTACCCTTGTCCACCTGTTTAGTCACCTTCTCAAAGAACTCAATAAGGTTTGTGAGGCACGACCTCTACCCGTCACAAAACCGTGTTGACTATCCCTAATCAAATTATTTCTTTCTAGATGATTATAAATCCTATCTCTTATAATCCTTTCCAAGACTTTGCCCACAACAGAAGTAAGGCTCACTGGTCTATAGTTACCGGGGTTGTCTCTACTCCCCTCCTTGAACAAGGGGACATCATTTGCTATCCTCCAGTCTTCTGGCACTATTCCTGTAGACAATGATGACATAAAGATCAAAGCCAAAGGCTCTGCAATCTCCTCTCTAGCTTCCCAGAGAATCCTAGGATAAATCCTATCCAGCCCAGGGGACTTATCTATTTTCATACTTTCCAGAATTGCTAACACCTCCTCCTTATGAACCTCAATCCCGTCTAGTCTAGTAGCCTGAATCTCAGTATTCTCCTCGACAACGTTGTATATTTCCTGTGTGAATACTGATGAAAAATATTCATTTAGCGCCTCTCCTATCTCCTCGGACTCCACACACAACTTCCTGTTTATTCCTGACATATCTATAGAAAGCTTTAGGGTTATCCTTGATCCTACCTGCCAAGGACTTCTCATGGCCCCTCCTGGCTCTTCCTAGCTCTCTCTTTAGGTCCTTCCTGGCTAACTTGTAACTCTCAAATGCCCTAACTGAACCTTCATGTCTCATCTTTACATAAACCTCCTTCTTCCTCTTGATAAGTGATTCAACTACTTTAGTAAACCACGGTTCCCTTGCTAGACCACTTCCTCCCTGCTTGACAGGTACATACTTATCAAGGACACGCAGTAGCTGTTCCTTGTACAAGCTCCACATTTCCATTGTGCCCATCCCCTGCAGTTTTCCTCTCCAGCCGATGCATCCTAAGTCTTGTCTCATCGCATCATAATTGCCTTTCCCCAGCTATAACTCTTGCCCTGCGGGATATACCTATCCCTTTCCATCGCTAAAGTAAACGTAACCGAATTGTGGTCACTATCACCAAAGTGCTCACCTACCTCCAAATCTAACACCTGTCCTGGTTCATTACCCAGTACCAAATCCAATATGGCCTCGCCTCTTGTTGGCCTATCTACATATTGTGTCAGGAAACCCTCCTGCACACATTGGACAAAAACTGACCCGTCTAAAGTACTCGAACTATAGCGTTTCCAGTCAATATTTGGAAAGTTAAAGTCTCCCTTAACAACTACCCTGTTACTTTCGCTCATATCCAGAATCATCTTTGCAATCCTTTCCTCTACATCTCTGGAACTTTTCGGAGGCCTATACGAAACGCCCAACAGGGTGACCTCTCCTTTCCTGTTTCTAACCTCAGCCCATACTACCTCAGTAGACGAGTCCTTATTAAACGTCCTTTCTGCCACTGTAATACTGTCCTTGACTAACAATGCCACACCTCCCCCTCTTTTACCACCTTCCCTGAGCTTACTGAAACATCTAAACCCCGGAACCTGCAACAACCATTCCTGTCCCTGCTCTATCCATGTCTCCGCAATGGCCACAACATCGAAGTCCCAGGTACCAACCCATGCTGCAAGTTCACCCACCTTATTCCGGATGCTCCTGGCGTTGAAGTAGGCACACTTGAAACCACCTTCCTGCCTGCCGGTACACACCTGCGACCTTGAAACCTTACTCATGACCTCACTACTCTCAACCTCCTGTACACTGGAGCAACAATTCAGGTTCCCATCCCCCTGCTGAATTAGTTTAAACCCTCCTGAAGAGCATTAGCAAATTTCCCCCCCAGGATGTTGGTACCCCTCTGGTTCAGGTGTAGACCATCCTGTTTGTAGAGGTCCCATCTACCCCAGAATGAGCCCCAATTATCCAGTTATCTGAATACCTACCTCCAACACCATCCCTGTAGCCACGTGTTCAACTGTTCTCTCTCCCTATCCCTCGTCTCGCTAGCACGTGGCACGAGTAACAACCCAGAGATAATAACTCTGTTTGTTCTAGCTCTATGATTCCACCCAAGCTCCCTGAATTCCTGCCTTACATCCCCATCCCTTTTCCAACCTATGTCGTTGGTGCCTATGTGGACCACGACTTGGGGCTGCTCCCCCTCGCCCTTAAGGATCCCGAAAACACGATCCGAGACTTCACGGACCCTGGCACCTGGGAGGCAACACACCAACCGTGAGTCTCTCTCGTTCCCACAGAATTTCCTATCTGTCCCCTATGGAGTCCCCAATGACTAATGCTCTGCTCCTCTCCCCCCTTCCCTTCTGAGCAACAGGGACAGACTCTGTGCCAGAGACCTGTACCCCAAGGCTTCCCCCCCCCCCCACCCCCACCAGTATCCAAAGAGGAATACTTGTTTCTAAGGGGAATGACCACAGGGGATCCCTGTACTGACTGCTTCTTCCCAGCCCCTCTCACCATCACCCATCTATCTTTACTCTTCGGAGTAACTACATCCCTGAAGCTTCTATCAATGACCACCTCTGCCTCCTGAATGATCCGAAGTTCATCCAGCTCCAGCTCCAGTTCCCTAACGCGATTTTCGAAGAGCTGGAGATGGGTGCACTTCCCACAGGTGAAATCAGCAGGGACACTGACAGTGTCCCTCACCTCAAACATTCTGCAGGAGGAACATTGCACGGCCTTCCCTGCCATCCCCTCTAGATAACTTGCGGATAAAACAAGAAAAAAAGAAAGAGCTTACCTGATATTCACTCAACCCCTTAGGTAAGAGGAGGTGGCTCCTCTCCCGCGCTTTTAAATCTCCGGCTCCTCTCCCGCTTTTAAATCTCCGGCTCCTCTCCTGTGCTTTTAAATCTCCAGCTCCTCTCCTACTTTTAAATCTCCGGCTCCTCTCCCACTTTTAAATCTCCGGCTCCTCTCCCGTGTGTTTTGTTATGTTTCCATCGTGACATAAGTGGCTTCCTTGTGTTGCATTTGTCAAGGAAGGTCGAGACGTGGAAATAACTTCAACTCATTTATTTACACTATGTACACTTTTATAACTTGGGTTCGCCACTACTGCTAATCCTATTATAGCTACCTAACTTGCTAACCATCTGCTGTCTTCCACGTGGTGGGTGTAATAATGAATCAACCCTGTGCCTCTCCTCACTGACTGTTTCCACTGGCCGAAAGGGCTGATCATGTGTGTGGTGTCCTTTATGTATAGGTTGGTGTAATGCCCCCCTGTGGTCGTGTCACCTCTTTGTGTATCGTGAGTGTCCATTGGTCGCCTCCCATGTACCCTAACTATTGGTCGAGTGTGTGTGTGTGATGTTTCTGGTGCTCCCTCTAGTGTCTGTCTAGCTTACATGTATTTACAGTGATGCATATCCCCACACCGTGCTTTTAAATCTCCAGCTCTCCTACTTTTAAATCTCCAGCTCCTCTCCTGCGCTTTTAACTCTCTGGCTCCTCTCCTGCTTTTAGATGGCGTCCTGAACTCTGCGGAGCTGGCCTCACCAGCTCTATCAGGCCCACCCCGCCACAATGGTTCTGTAAAACATGCCCACTGTATTTTCTTTTCAGAGCCGCTCGAAAATCTGAACTCAAAATTCAGCTGTGCAGCTGGAGAGATAGACGCCGGAGTTCAGTCAGAGCCTGACAATCCAATTAAATGTCAGAAAATTCACATTTGCTGGGCAGGATTCTTCGAGCCCCCGCGCCAAAATCGCGCTCACCGCGGGGGCGGAAAATGGGTTGTCAGACCCACGATCAGGACACATTCCGCGGCCGCCCTGGTGGGGGGAGAGGGGGAGGAGGGGCTCCATCACCGGGGCGGACCTCCAGGACGGCCAGGCTCGCAATCGGGGCCACCGGTCAGCGGGCGCACGTGATCTGGGGGTGGGGCCTATATTGTCGGGACCAGCCCGTTGTATGGGTCCGCATGTTGCGCGGGGCAACCACCGCAGGCCGCCGCCGCACGCATGCGTGGACCCGCGGCCGGATGTGCAGGGCCCCGTATCGGCAGTCGAAGCTGCGAGGACTACACCCCCTTGCTAACCCCCTTGCTAGCCCCCTTCAAAACAGAGAATCACTCTGGACTTTCTCCAGGGAAGTCCAGAGTGATTCGCGTCCGTTTTCTCACAGGCGTGGGGACATAGCCCATTATCAGAGAATTCCGCCCAAGATCTCTTCAGTGTATCAGTGATTTTCACTATATGCACATTAAAGGCAGTGTTTGTGGTCTACTGCAAAACAGAGCAAATACTGCAGTTGGAACAATATGCATTACAATGTTTCCATTCTGTGCCATATTTTAGTTTACAGCAAAGCTAAGAAGAGACTTAGGGAATGCTGCGGAACTATTGTAAGCAACATTGTAAGCTGTCCGACAAATCACATGAAGCAGTCACTTCATCAGTGCACATTCAGGAGGGTGTTAGTGAATGTAATGAGGTCAGGGAGGGGTCAAAGTGGTGAATGAAGAAGTGGTGAATGTTGGTGTTCAGTATTGATTTTGCTTCCCTTTTCCAACCTTTAATCTGCAACTTCAGGTGAGGTTTCAACAGCTGAGGCACCAGGCATGGTGTCTTCCTCACCACTGCAAAATAATGAATATTTTAACAGACATGCAAACACATTAGGGACAGTCATGATTAGGCTATCCGTGCCTACTGCTTCCAAACATCTGTCAGGAAGAAAGAAAAATTATTACTTGCTCATTGGAACTTTATTTAAATAAATTGCACACTTTTGGCAGCATTTTGCATTTTGGGTCTGAACCTTGTCATTGGGATCCAATGCAAGCCCCGGCCCCTTACCCAGAGGCGCTTTCTCAACATTTTTGAAAACTCAAAATAAAACATATTGACAGCTTCCAGATAATTTCTCCACAGGATGGCATACGTACACAGTAGTAGCCCAGTAGTGGGGGAGGGGGATGGTGGATTGGAGGAGGGGGCCTCAATGTATGCCTGGAGCTCTTCCCCCTGGTTTTCCGCTGGGAGCTTTTGTGCCCCCCAGCCACATGGACTGACCGATAGGTCAACTGGAAAATTCTCGTTGGCTTCTGATCATTGGTGCTTAATTGACCCTTTAATTATTCTAACAAGCTACCTGTTACTTGTGGGCACATAGTCATTTTGCCCCCATCATGCCCTCCAGAAAGTTGGACATTATGGTGCCAACAAACCGACATGCTGGCAGTGGAAAATTACACCTCCACCTTCCTCCAATCCCATTCCCATATTAGGGCAAAAATCCTGCCCATACTGTCTGTTTAATAAAAGCAAATATTGAAAACTTTAGGTTTGTTTGAAAAATGGATAAAAATGCTTACTAGTAACATCGAGAAACAAAATATACACTTGGTTTCATTACACAAAAAAAGAACCAGGCAGATTTAGATGAAATGTGTTCACAATTCATGCAGTTTGTTCTTCAAGCTGACTAAATGACAATGTGCAGCTGATTCGTGCCTCTCATATTTTCAATGCTTGAGTTACTTCTACTGCAGGGATTCACGTAACATTTGAGTTTAAGTAAAATTTGGTGCACAGGGAATTGTCTATTTCCATTTATGTTTCAGCAGTTTAAAGTGCATGAACTCATGAATAGATAAGCAAGGAAAGTCTACCAATTCTCTCACTATCCACTAGGCAACGTAACCAAATTGCTCACCCTCCCCTGCTGCTGCTGATTAAAGAATTCTGAGGCAAAAGAAACAAATCGTTTCAGGAAACAACTTGGGATATTTGTCATAATATTCATCAGTACATTATGGTGCAATCACATACACACACTGATGGACATGCAGTAGGACCAACCAGCATACATAACACCACAGCCAATCACCAGTGAGAGCACAAGCACTATAAAGACAGGGGACAGGAGAGTTCCCGCTCATTCTAGCAGCAGCCAGCTCAGAGCACAGAGCTCACAGCCTGCAATCCAGACATTCACCATGTGCTGAGTGCCTCACCATAGCTAGTGATAGGAAAGGGTCCACAGTTAAGATGGTATTGCTTACACCCACGTTTACAGTATGTTAGCATAGTTGAACAGTTAATAAATAGTGTTACACCACTTCCAGCATTGTTGGCTTGTTTGTGAACAGAACACCCAACACGACAATATTATTGGCCAATATCCAAAAAGGAATTAAGAAATTGCTGGAAGGCCAACGTTAGCAATTGTGCATCAGTAGATAAACTTAACAAAGCAATATTCCCCTAAAATCCCCAGGGTACTCCACTCTTAGAAACATTTCAAACCCATCAATGGATTGTTGCTTGCTGAGATCTATCACTAGATGTACAGTTCAAATACTTGCTAATCCTGTTTGTTATTTCTCCCATTTCCCCCCCTTTTTTTTAAACACATCATTATAGCATTTCAAGAAAACAGTGTAACATTTGCAATAACAATAACGCCAAGCAAACACCCTTTGGACGAATTGTTATTTTGTTCAGACTCTGCTCGTACAAAGCATTTTGCCCTCTTGGTGCTGCTATTGCAACTGATTTATTCCTGGTTATAGCATTCATAGAAAACTGGCATTTCTGCAAAGAAATGTTGATCAGTTACTAGCTTTTAGTTGTTCACAGGCTGGGTTTGATTTTAAATGTTCCTCTTTTCTTCTCAGTCCTGCAAATGGAACAGTTACCTATGATGTAGCTATTTGTTTGTAAGAGTGCTTCCTTGAAGGCTATTTTTGGTCGGCAGAATCGTTACGATTTGGGCAGCCAAGGGCCAAAAAATGGAAAATTCCAACTTTATTGATTCCCCACTACATTCACACTGAGCGTGAAAATTAACACATTTAATTAACACGTTTTAATAATTTTGAATTGGAATGAGGTTTTGCAAGATTTCTTGCCCTCTATAATGGACTCCTGGTGTTTCTGCCTCACCATAAGGAATAATTTCAAAATAAATTTTCCAATGTAAAGAAGCTTTAAAAGAGGAAGATGTTTTTGTGCAGAATTATTTTTCGTAAGCTTTGTTGTATTGTATTTTTTGCTTTTTGCCTCTTTTTTGTGTGGTAGAGCATTTAATATTTTTAAAGATTTGAATGCAAAACTCTTTAGAATCAATGGACAGTTAAGTGTAAATGGAATATTTTGATGTGTTACATAGGGATATAGGACTTAGGAGCAAGAGTTGGCCATTTGTCTCTCTGATGCTAATCTTCCTTTCAACATGATAATGGCTGATCTGGTTGTGGTCTCAGCTCCACCTTCTCATCTGCCTCCCATAACCCCTAACTCTGCCTTGAATAAATTTAAGGATCGAGCCTACTCTACTTTCTGAGAGAAAGAAATTCTCCTCATCTCTGTCTTAAAGGGTGGAACTCTTATTCTTAAACCATGTCCCCTAGTTTTGAGTTAGGCTACAAGAGGAAACATCCTCCCAGTATTCACCCTGTCAAGTCCCCTCAAGATCTTATATGTTTCAATAAGATCACCTCTCATTCTTCTAAACTCCAATAGGTATAGGCCCAACCTGTTCAACCTTTGTTCATAGGATAAGCCCTCCATCCCAGGAATGAGTTGAGTACACCTTCTCTGGCCCCATCTAAAGCCATTATATCTTGTTTTCAGATAAGGAGACCAAACCTACTCAGTACGCTAGATGCGCTCACCCCAGTGTCCAGTACAGCTGCAGTAAAACGTACCTACATTTATATTCAATTCCACTTGCATTAAATGCCAACATGCCATTTCCTTTCTTAATCAATTCCTGTATCTGCCTACTAACTTCATGTGATTCATGTACCAGGATAACCGGATCCTTCCGTAGCATGGAGTTCTGCAATTTTTCTCCATTTAAATGGTATTCTCCGTTTAAACAGTATACTTTGTTTCCAATCTTCCTGCAAAAGTGAAGAAGTTCACATTTACCCATGTTATCCTTCATCTGCCGAATTTCTGCCCAATCATTTAAACTGTTCATATTCCTTTGCAGACTCTTTACTTTCTCTTCGTAAATTGCTTTCCTACTTATCTTGGCGTCGTTAACAAATTTAGCAACCATACATTGAGTCCTTGTGTCCAAGTCATTGATATAGATTGTGTTAAGTTGAGGAACTAGCACTGATCTCTATGGTACCGAGTTACAGCCTGTCAATCCAAAAAATACTCATTTATCTGTTCTCTCTCACATTCCTGAGCGGGAGTACCAGTACACTCGTATTGCTGAGCGGGAGTGCCAGTATACTCGCATTGCTGAGCGGGAGTGCCAGTATACTCGCATTGTTGAGCGAGAGTGCCAGTATACTCGCATTGCTGAGCGGGAGTGCCAGTATACTCGTATTGCTGAGTGGGAGTGCCAGTACACTCGTATTGCTGAGCGGGAGTGCCAGTATACTCGCATTGCTGAGCGGGAGTGCCAGTACACTCGCATTGCTGAGTGGGAGTGCCAGTATACTCGCATTGCTGAGCGGGAGTGCCAGTATACTCACATTGCTGAGCGGAAGTTTCAGCGTACTCACATTGCTGGGCGGGAGTTTCAGCGTACTCACATTGCTGAGCGGGTGGGTTAGCGTACTCACATTGCTGAGCGGGAGTTTCAGTGTACTCACATTGCTGAGCGGGAGTTTCAGCGTACTCACATTGCTGAGCGGGTGTTTTAGCGTACTCACATTGCTGAGCGGGAGTTTCAGCGTACTCACGTTGCTGAGCGGGAGTTTCAGCGTACTCACATTGCTGAGAGGGAGTTTCAGCATACTCACATTGCTGAGCGGGAGTTCCAGCGTACCCACATTGCTGAGCGGGAGTTTCAGCGTACTCACATTGCTGAGCGGGAGTTCCAGCGTACCCACATTGCTGAGAGGGAGTTTCAGCGTACTCACATTGCTGAGCGGGAGTTCCAGCGTACCCACATTGTTGTGCGGGAGATTCAGCGTACTCACATTGCTGAGCGGGAGTTTCAGCATACTCATATTGCTGAGCGGGAGTTTCAGCGTACTCACATTGCTGAGCGGGAGTTTCAGCGTACTCACATTGTTCTGCGGGAGTTTCAGCGTATTCACATTGCTGAGCGGGAGTTTCAGTGTACTCACATTCCTGAGCGGGAGTTTCAGCGTACTCACATTGTTGTGCGGGAGTTTCAGCGTACTCACATTGCTGAGCTGGAGTTTCAGCGTACTCACATTGTTGTGCGGGAGTTTCAGCGTACTCACATTCCTGAGCGGGAGTTTCAGCGTACTCACATTGTTGTGCGGGAGTTTCAGCGTACTCACATTTCTGAGCGGGAGTTTCAGCGTACTCACATTGCTGAGCGGGAGTTTCAGCGTACTCACATTGCTGAGCGGGAGTTTCAGCGTACTCACATTGCTGAGCGGGAGTTTCAGCGTACTCACATTGCTGAGCGGGAGTTTCAGCGTACTCACATTGCTGAGCGGGAGTTTCAGCGTACTCACATTGCTGAGCGGGAGTTTCAGCATACTCACATTGCTGAGCGGGAGTTTCAGCATACTCACATTGCTGAGCGGGAGTTTCAGTATACTCACATTGCTGAGCGGGAGTTTCAGCGTACTCACATTGCTGAGCGGGAGTTTCAGCATTCTCACATTGCTGAGCGGGAGTTTCAGTATACTCACATTGCTGAGCGGGAGTTTCAGCGTACTCACATTGCTGAGCGGGAGTTTCAGCGTACTCACATTGCTGAGCGGGAGTTTCAGCGTACTCACATTGCTGAATGGGAGTTTCAGCGTACTCACATTGCTGAGCGGGAGTTTCAGCATACTCACATTGCTGAGCGGGAGTTTCAGTATACTCACATTGCTGAGCGGGAGTTTCAGCGTACTCACATTGCTGAGCGGGAGTTTCAGCGTACTCACATTGCTGAATGGGAGTTTCAGCGTACTCACATTGCTGAGCGGGAGTTTCAGCGTACTCACATTGCTGAGCGGGAGTTTCAGCGTACTCACATTGCTGAGCGGTTGGGTTAGCGTACTCACATTGCTGAGCGGGAGTTCCAGCGTACCCACATTGCTGAGCGGGAGTTTCAGCGTACTCACATTGCTGAGCCGGAGTTCCAGCGTACCCACATTGCTGAGAGGGAGTTTCAGCGTACTCACATTGCTGAGCGGGAGTTCCAGCGTTCCCACATTGTTGTGCGGGAGATTCAGCGTACTCACATTGCTGAGCGGGAGTTTCAGCATACTCATATTGCTGAGCGGGAGTTTCAGCGTACTCACATTGTTCTGCGGGAGTTTCAGCGTACTCACATTGCTGAGCGGGAGTTTCAGCGTACTCACATTGTTGTGCGGGAGTTTCAGCGTACTCACATTGCTGAGCGGGAGTTTCAGCGTACTCACATTGCTGAGCGGGAGTTTCAGCGTACTCACATTGCTGAGCGGGAGTTTCAGCGTACTCACATTGCTGAGCGGGAGTTTCAGCGTACTCACATTGCTGAGCGGGAGTTTCAGCGTACTCACATTGCTGAGCGGGAGTTTCAGTATACTCACATTGCTGAGCGGGAGTTTCAGCGTACTCACATTGCTGAGCGGGAGTTTCAGCGTACTCACATTGCTGAGCGGGAGTTTCAGTATACTCACATTGCTGAGCGGGAGTTTCAGCGTACTCACATTGCTGAGCGGGAGTATCAGTATACTCACATTGCTGAGCGGGAGTTTCAGCGTACTCACATTGCTGAGCGGGAGTTTCAGCGTACTCACATTGCTGAATGGGAGTTTCAGCGTACTCACATTGCTGAGCGGGAGTTTCAGCGTACTCACATTGCTGAATGGGAGTTTCAGCGTACTCACATTGCTGAGCGGGAGTTTCAGCGTACTCACATTGCTGAGCGGGAGTTTCAGCGTACTCACATTGCTGAGCGGGAGTTTCAGCGTTCTCACATTGCTGAGCGGGAGTTTCAGCGTACTCACATTGCTGAGCGGGAGTTTCAGCGTACTCACATTGCTGAGTAGGAGTTTCAGTATACTCACATTGCTGAGCGGTAGTTTCAGCGTACTCACATTGCTGAGCGGGAGTTTCAGCGTACTCACATTGCTGAATGGGAGTTTCAGCGTACTCACATTGCTGGGCGGGAGTTTCAGCGTACTCACATTGCTGAGTAGGAGTTTCAGTATACTCACATTGCTGAGCGGGAGTTTCAGCGTACTCACATTGCTGAGCGGGAGTTTCAGCGTACTCACATTGCTGAGCGGGAGTTTCAGCATACTCACATTGCTGAGCGGGAGTTTCAGTATACTCACATTGCTGAGCGGGAGTTTTAGCGTACTCACATTGCTGAGCGGGAGTTTCAGCATACTCACATTGCTGAGCGGGAGTTTCAGCATACTCACATTGCTTAGCGGGAGTTTCAGTATACTCACATTGCTGAGCGGGAGTTTCAGCGTACTCACATTGCTGAGCGGGAGTTTCAGCGTACTCACATTGCTGAGCGGGAGTTTCAGCGTACTCACATTGCTGAATGGGAGTTTCAGCGTACTCACATTGCTGAGCGGGAGTTTCAGCATACTCACATTGCTGAGCGGGAGTTTCAGTATACTCACATTGCTGAGCGGGAGTTTCAGCGTACTCACATTGCTGAGAGGGAGTTTCAGCATACTCACATTGCTGAGCGGGAGTTCCAGCGTACCCACATTGCTGAGCGGGAGTTTCAGCGTACTCACATTGCTGAGCGGGAGTTCCAGCGTACCCACATTGCTGAGAGGGAGTTTCAGCGTACTCACATTGCTGAGCGGGAGTTCCAGCGTACCCACATTGTTGTGCGGGAGATTCAGCGTACTCACATTGCTGAGCGGGAGTTTCAGCATACTCATATTGCTGAGCGGGAGTTTCAGCGTACTCACATTGCTGAGCGGGAGTTTCAGCGTACTCACATTGTTCTGCGGGAGTTTCAGCGTACTCACATTGCTGAGCGGGAGTTTCAGCGTACTCACATTGCTGAGCGGGAGTTTCAGTGTACTCACATTCCTGAGCGGGAGTTTCAGCGTACTTACATTGTTGTGCGGGAGTTTCAGCGTACTCACATTGCTGAGCGGGAGTTTCAGCGTACTCACATTGTTGTGCGGGAGTTTCAGCGTACTCACATTCCTGAGCGGGAGTTTCAGCGTACTCACATTGTTGTGCGGGAGTTTCAGCGTACTCACATTTCTGAGCGGGAGTTTCAGCGTACTCACATTGTTGTGCGGGAGTTTCAGCGTACTCACATTGCTGAGCGGGAGTTTCAGCGTACTCACATTGCTGAGCGGGAGTTTCAGCGTACTCACATTGCTGAGCGGGAGTTTCAGCATACTCACATTGCTGAGCGGGAGTTTCAGTATACTCACATTGCTGAGCGGGAGTTTCAGCGTACTCACATTGCTGAGCGGGAGTTTCAGCGTACTCACATTGCTGAGCGGGAGTTTCAGCATACTCACATTGCTGAGCGGGAGTTTCAGCATACTCACATTGCTGAGCGGGAGTTTCAGTATACTCACATTGCTGAGCGGGAGTTTCAGCGTACTCACATTGCTGAGCGGGAGTTTCAGCATACTCACATTGCTGAGCGGGAGTTTCAGTATACTCACATTGCTGAGCGGGAGTTTCAGCGTACTCACATTGCTGAGCGGGAGTTTCAGCGTACTCACATTGCTGAGCGGGAGTTTCAGCGTACTCACATTGCTGAATGGGAGTTTCAGCGTACTCACATTGCTGAGCGGGAGTTTCAGCATACTCACATTGCTGAGCGGGAGTTTCAGTATACTCACATTGCTGAGCGGGAGTTTCAGCGTACTCACATTGCTGAGCGGGAGTTTCAGCGTACTCACATTGCTGAATGGGAGTTTCAGCGTACTCACATTGCTGAGCGGGAGTTTCAGCGTACTCACATTGCTGAGCGGGAGTTTCAGTATACTCACATTGCTGAGCGGGAGTTTCAGCGTACTCACATTGCTGAGCGGGAGTTTCAGCATTCTCACATTGCTGAGCGGGAGTTTCAGTATACTCACATTGCTGAGCGGGAGTTTCAGCGTACTCACATTGCTGAGCGGGAGTTTCAGCGTACTCACATTGCTGAGCGGGAGTTTCAGCGTACTCACATTGCTGAATGGGAGTTTCAGCGTACTCACATTGCTGAGCGGGAGTTTCAGCATACTCACATTGCTGAGCGGGAGTTTCAGTATACTCACATTGCTGAGCGGGAGTTTCAGCGTACTCACATTGCTGAGCGGGAGTTTCAGCGTACTCACATTGCTGAATGGGAGTTTCAGCGTACTCACATTGCTGAGCGGGAGTTTCAGCGTACTCACATTGCTGAGCGGGAGTTTCAGCGTACTCACATTGCTGAGCGGTTGGGTTAGCGTACTCACATTGCTGAGCGGGAGTTCCAGCGTACCCACATTGCTGAGCGGGAGTTTCAGCGTACTCACATTGCTGAGCCGGAGTTCCAGCGTACCCACATTGCTGAGAGGGAGTTTCAGCGTACTCACATTGCTGAGCGGGAGTTCCAGCGTTCCCACATTGTTGTGCGGGAGATTCAGCGTACTCACATTGCTGAGCGGGAGTTTCAGCATACTCATATTGCTGAGCGGGAGTTTCAGCGTACTCACATTGCTGAGCGGGAGTTTCAGCGTACTCACATTGCTGAGCGGGAGTTTTAGCGTACTCACATTGCTGAGCGGGAGTTTCAGTATACTCACATTGCTGAGCGGGAGTTTCAGCATACTCACATTGCTGAGCGGGAGTTTCAGCGTACTCACATTGCTGAGCGGGAGTTTCAGCGTACTCACATTGCTGAGCGGGAGTTTCAGCGTACTCACATTGCTGAGCGGGAGTTTCAGTATACTCACATTGCTGAGCGGGAGTTTCAGTATACTCACATTGCTGAGCGGGAGTTTCAGCATACTCACATTGCTGAGCGGGAGTTTCAGCATACTCATATTGCTGAGCGGGAGTTTCAGCGTACTCACATTGCTGAGCGGGAGTTCCAGCATACTCACATTGCTGAGCGGGAGTTTCAGCATACTCACATTGCTGAGTGGGGGTTCCAGCGTACTCACATTGCTGAATGGGGGTTCCAGCGTACTCACATTGCTGAGCGGGAGTTTCAGCATACTCACATTGCTGAGTGGGGGTTCCAGCGTACTCACATTGCTGAATGGGGGTTCCAGCGTACTCACATTGCTGAGCGGGAGTTTCAGCGTACTCACATTGTTGAGCGGTGGCCATGACAAGGGCAGAAATCAGAGAGCATTTCCGGTGGAGCCACTGTGGCCATTGCAGTGGACATGTGGGAATCAAGGGGAGAATGTGCATGGGTGGGGTTCCACGTAGCTATTCCCGAATAACTAATGAACGTGAGGCCATGGACATGGATCTCTAAGGTGATGTCTAGTAGCAATGGGAAATTTCTATTTTCATTGTTCACGGGATGTGGATATCACTGGCTAGGTCAGCATTTATTGCCCATCCGTAATTGTCCTTGAGACGCTGGTGTTGTGCTGCTTTTTCAAACTGCTGCAGTCTAGGTGTTGTGGGAACACCTATGATACTGTTAGAAATAGAGTTGCAGAATTTTAACCCAATGGTAGTGAAACCTGCTCTTGGAGCCACAGTATATATATGGCTGGAATCAAAGAGAGAATGCTGGAAAATCTCAGCAGGTTTGACAACATCTGTAGGGAGAGAAAAGAGCTAACGTTTCAAATCCAGATGAGCCTTTGTTAAAGCTGGGCACCTGAACTCGAAACTTTAGCTCTTTTCTCTCCCTACATATGCTGCCAGACCTGCTGAGATTTTCCAGCATTTTCTCTTTGGTTTCAGATTCCAGCATCAGCAGTAACTTGCTTTTATTTTATATATATATGGCTGGTCCAGTTCTGTTTCTGGTCAATGGTAACCACCATGATGTTGATAGTGGGGATTCAAATATGGTAATGCTGGTGAATTTCAAGGGAAATGATTGGACAAATTCTCTTTTGTTGGAGATGGTAATTGCAGGGCACTTGTGTGGCACAACTGTTACTTGCTAGTTATCAGCTGAAGCCTGAATATTGGCTGGGTCTTGCTGCATATGAACACTGACTGCTTCAGTATCTGAGGAGCAGGGAATGGTGCTGAACATTGCTGAACATCCCCACTTCTTTAATCTTTATCTTTATCATAGTCACAAGTAAGCTTACATTAACACTGCAATGAAGTTACTGCAAAAAGCCCCTAGTCGCCACACTCTGGTGCCTGTTTGGGTACACTGAGGGAGAATTAAGAAAGTCCAAATTATCTAACAGCATGTCTTTTGGGATTTGTGGGAGGAAACTGGAGGACCAGGAGGAAACCCACGCAGACACAGGGAGACCGTGCAGACTCCGCACATACAGTGACCCAAGTCGGGAATCGAACCTGGGGCCCTGGCCCTGTGAAGCAACAGTGCTAACCACTGTGAAGCAATGCTCTTATGATGGTGGGACAGTTATTGATGAAACAGTTGAAGATGGTTGGGTCCAGGACACTGCCCTTAGGAACTCCTGCATCTTTATTATGAGGTTATAATTAATCCTATTTTGTTGGTCAATGCCATGTCTAGTGCAGCCTGCTTTCTGGCTGGCACCAGAACATGCTGTTCTAAGAAATTATCCCGAAAACAATGTATTACTTGCTTAGTCTGCCTTCGACCATCTGATTCTTTTCCAGTCTATGTGTCGATTAAAATCTCCCATGATAATCGCCTTACCCTTCTGACAAAGCTCCCATTATCTCTTTTTGGATATCCCAACCAACCGTGTAGTTACTGTTAGGTGCTACATCAAGGATGATTGTGGAAAATAAAAGCTCCTGGTGTAGGGGATAACATATTGGCATGGATAGAAGGCTGGCTAGTTAACAGGAAACAGAGAATTGGGATAAATGAGTCTTTTTCTGGTTGGTAGAATGTAATGAGTGGTGTGGCACAGGGATCAGTGGCTGGGGCCTCAACCTTTTACAAGGAACTGAAGGCATGGTTGTGAAATTTGCTAATGATGCAAAGAGGTCGGAAAGTAAATTGTGAAGAGGACATAAGGAGGCTACTGTTACAATCCCAGTTGATGCTACAACTGGACAGAAAGATCCCAGACTGGAACCCTGCCTCAAAAGGCCATAGCTTGTATTGTTTCTATAGAACATGGAGAAACAGTCACATGACTGCTAATTAGTTTTAACAACAAGAAAAATAACATTTTTTAAGCATGCAAAAAATTGGGTTATGATACAATACACCTTTACTTTGCCCTTGGCTTAACAATTACACACAGATTTAAAGATTGACATAGATTACAAAATACATCATAAGATACGGTGGTCTCATTCACACAAAAAAGTCCCTTTTAAGAACACAAGATGACTGTGGTCAAATACTCACACTCACTCTGAACCTCAAGTGAATGTTTGTGATAGTGTCCTCAGGATACCCCCAGATGATTGTTATGCAAAAGTTTCCAAACTCCATGCCCAAAAGCACTCTTTAAAATCTTCTGATATAAGTATGTTTTCCCTCAGCAGTTTGCATTCTGAAATCCAGACCTGGTTTTAAATTTAACACTTTTTAAAAAAACCTTCCTCTCCACTTTTAACATTGAATACAGTCCAGGATTTTACACCAACCGCTTTAGGATTTCTTTCAGCTTAACTGTTTTTACACACACTCCGAGATCCAGCCACCGATTTCCATAGTTATTTCAACGCACACCAACTACACACAGGCTGTAGTAGTCTCACAAACCTGAAAATCAGGTCATATATATTTCTGGTGTCTCAGCCTCCTTCTCAGCTCTGTCTGTCTTTACTGTGAAGTGCTCTGTTCTGTACCTTTAACCTCAGGCTTCTTGGAAACCTCTTTTCATTTTTCTAGTTTCTTTAACTAGCTGCTCGTCAGGTCCCTACACTTGTTTTCTTAAACATTACTCCATGGTATGGCTTCTCTTCTAGCAAATCTGAGAGATATGTTCCCACTCTAGCTTTCTAAACCAACTGCTTCTAGAAGAGCTGAGAGCTTCCTTCTCTCTCACTACCTAAAATCAACAGCCATCAAATTAGCTAAACTAAAACCTAAAAGCTTCTCCACCTTACAAGGCCTCAGTTTCTAATCAACTACTGCAGGTCTATTTATTCTTCACACCCTAGCCCTCTCTAAGCACAAAGGAAAAACAGTTGGAACTTAAACAATCCCCACACATACAAACATCTTCGTCCAGCATGAATCTAACTATAGTTGTTACCCTTCCAGGCACAGGAACATTAAATTAAACCCATTTAAAACTACACCCTATTTCTAATGTTTACCAATACAAATATAAATCCCTTAAAACTACCTTTGTTTTCTCAACACTAGAAAGAGACATAGATAGGTGAGTGAGAAAATATCTTGCAAATTGGTGCCAATGTGAAATCGTCCATTTTGGCAGGAAGAATGAAAAATAAACTTATTATCTAAATGGTGAGATATTGCTGAGCTGTGAGATTCAGGTGTCTTTGTGCATGAATAACAAAAGTCTAGTATACAGGTATAGCAATAGAAAGCTAATAGAATGTTATTATTTATTGTGAGGGGAATTGATTACAATAGTAGGGAGATTATGCTTCAGTTGTAAAGTGCACAGGTGAGAGCACAAATGGAGCATTGTGCACAACATTGGTCTCCTTATTTAAGGAAAGATGCAAATGCATTAGAAACAGTGCAAGGAAGGTTTCATAGCATCGTAGAATTTACAGTGCAGAAGGAGGCCATTCGGCCCATCGAGTCCTATTATTTGACTAATTATTATTATTTGACTGATACAAAGAAGAGTCGGGTTATCTTATGAGGAAGGATTAGGCAGGTGAGGCTGGAGCTTAGAAGAGTAACAGGTGACGTGATTGAAACCTTTAAGATCCTGAGTGGTCTTGACAGGGTGGATGTGGAAAGGATGTTATCTGTTAAGGGAGAATCTAGAACTAGGAGTCACTGTTTAAAAATAAGGAGTTGCTCATTTAAGATAGAGGTGAGGAGAAATATTTTCTCTCAGAGGGCCGTGGGTCTTTAGAACTTTCTTCCGCAAGAGGCAGTGGATGCAGAATCTTTGAATATTTTTAAGGCGGAGGTAGATAGATTCTTGATAAGCAGGAGGTTGAAAGGTAATCAAGGTGGTTGAAAGGTAATCGGGTGTAGGCAGGAGTGTGTAGTTGAGGGTAGTATCTGATTAGCCATGATCTTCTTGAATGGCAGGGCCGAGTGGCCTACTCCTGCTCCTAATTCATATGTTCATAGAAAAAGGTGGGGCTGAGGATCTGACATAACTGACCACTCCTACCTACTCAAATTAAGGCTTGGATTTTCCTCAGAGCTGTTGCTATTTTACCATCGTAGATTCCCTTTCGGTTACTTTTTTCCACCACAGGACACCCGGAATTCTGAGGCTCCAATGTCTCAGCTCACTTGTGAATATAGTCACTTGTAGGTGTGGTTTGGGAGGACTTTTGCCACATGTGAGAGTCTGCTCTTGTGCGAATCCCTGGGGTTGGTTTTTTAACTTGTTACCCTGGGCGTAAAACTGGAATCGTGTACCTTGGGAAAAGAAGTGAAGAAAAATAAGTCAATGAAAAAGTGGAGAAAGCAGAACGTCTGGGCACATAGTACTCAATGTGTTTAATGTCTTTACCAGGGGAAGGTTTTATTGCAGCTACCAGTACAGTCATCTAATTTCCACACATTGTTAATGTCAGCAGGGAGGAATATCATTTTTCTCCTCACATCAAATGAGAACATTTGCCCTGGAGAAAGCATCTGTGCCAGTAATTGCAGAACATTTTGGCATTTATATGTTTGATCCTTCCTTTTGCACCTGTGTGAGAACGTGATTAAATTTTTAGACATATTGCAAAATGCCTCTAAACTTAAAATGTGACAATTACTTTCTACTGCAATGAATAACCTAGTTCAAATGTTTCTGCATCTGAACCCTGGATGGGATAGATTATTTCAGTGTGCTATTCAGCAACAGCATGTTTACATATGTCAATGCCACTCCTGGCATCTACCTCATGATGTTCAGGAAGCATCCAGCTGAGCCTCAGACAGACCATTAGATACCAGCAGTCAGTCAGTCAGGGGTCTGCTGGCCTGCTTTAGTGTGCTGCTGCCATTTTATTTTTGTGTTGCCCACTCTCTGTTTCCTGCCACTCAATCAACTTCCAAACCAGGTCAATAATTTACCTTCAGTTCCATAAGCTTCAACTTTATGTCAAAATCTCTGATGAGATTGTATCAAGTACCCTTTAGAAGTCTTTAAAAAAAAATCACCTCTCCACCTCTCATCGCTCCATGTTTCCCAAGTGATGTTCCCTCCCCTGCCCCCCACCTCCCACTCCCACCCAATCTCTCCCTCCCTCCTCTCCATTCTCTAATTGCAGACTGGTACTGAGGCCTATCTGCCCGACAGACAGTTAACCTCTCAATCTGGTTGGCTGCAACGAGGAAATCAAGTTTTAAAAAATATATATTTTTATTCTCCTCCTTTTTCACATTTCCCCCCAAATTTACACCCAACCATAAACAATAATCAGTAACGAATGCAATGTCAATCCCCATATCAATAACAACAATCCCATCCTCCAACCAAACCCTCAAACAGCAGCACGCTTGTTAACATAAACAAATGACAAAAAGGAATCAGGAATCACCCAAAGTCACTATTAACACATATAGTCCCTCCCCACAACCCTCCCAGCCCCCCCCCCCCCCCCCGAATGTTCGATGTAATCCAATTCTCGAAAGTGCATAATGAATCATGCCCATGAATTGTAGAACCCCTCTATCCTTCCCCTCAGTTCAAATTTGACCTTCTCAAGAGTCAAGAATTCCAGCAGGTCCTCCCGCCACGCCAGGGCACAGGGTGGAGAGGTTGATCTTCACCCTAACAGCATCCGCCTTCGGGCGATCAACGAGGCGAAGGCTACAACATCTGCCTCCGCACCCGTTTCCAACCCCGGCTGGTCCGACACCCCGAATATGGCCTCCTGAGGGCCCGGGTCCAGTTTCACGTGCACCACTTTAGAGGTTACCCTAAAAACCTCCTTCCAGTAATCCTCCAGCTTTGGACAGGACCAAAACATATGAATGTGGTTTGCCCCCCCCGCCCCCGCAATGTTCACACACATCTTCTACCCCTCAAAGCGCCGGCTCATTCTTGCCCTTGTAAGGTGTGCTCTATATACCACCTTCAGCTGCATCAGCCCCAACCACGCACACGAGGTGGAATCGTTCACCCTCCGGAGCACCTCACACCAGAACCCCACCTCCATACCCTCTCCCAACTCTTCCTCCCACTTTGCCTTGATCCCTTCCAGCGATGCCTTCTCCTCTTCCAAAATAGCCCCGTAAACCGCCGATACTACCCCCTTCTCCAGTTCCCCTGTCGTCAGCACCTTCTCCAGCAATGTGGAAGCCGGCTCTACTGGGAAGCTCTGTATATCCTTTCTGGCAAAGTCTAGAACCTGCCTGTACCTAATTATTACCCCCTGCTCCAGCCCATACTTTGCTCCCAGCTCCTTCAATCCTGCAAACCAACCCCCAAGAAACAACTCTTTTAGTGTCCTAATTCCCTTCTCCTCCCATCTCCGAAAATTTCCATCCCACTTCCCTGGCTCAAATCTATGGTTCCCCTGAATCGGCATTTCCCTTGACCCTGCCCCCAGCCCAAAGTGCTGCCGAAACTGCCTCCAAATTCTCAACGAAGCTATTATACCGGACTCCCTGAGTATCTTCCCAGGGCCGTCGGGAGTGGCGCTGTTGCGAGCGCCTTCAATCCCTCCTCCATTCTGACCCATTGGGAGTCAAGTCCTCTGACCCAGCTCCGTACCTTCTCCACATTCGCCGCCCAGTAATAATACGTCAGGTTCAGAAGACCCAAACCCCCTGCCTGCCTTCCTCTCTGTAGTCGCATCTTTCTAATTCTGGCCACCTTCCCTCCCCATATGAACGAGGTAATCATCCCTTCAATCTCGCTAAAAAATGCCTTTGGCAGGAAAATCGGCAGGCATTGGACAATAAACAGGAATCGCAGCAACACATTCATTTTAACAACTTGTACCCGACCCACCAGTGACAGAGGGAGACCATCCCACCTTGCCAGATCAGCTTTCACCCTCCCCACCAAACTAGAAATGTTATACCCACGGAGCTCCCCACCGATCACAAGCAACCTGCACCCTCAGGTATCTAAAGTAAGTCCCTGCCCTACGGAATGGCAGTCCCCCCACCCCCGCTCCCACCTCCGGCCGAGACACCACAAAATATTCATTTGTCTAGATTTAATTTGTACCCCGAGGAGGACCCAAACACCCGAAGCAGCTCCAATATCCCCCCTATTGACACCCTCGGTTCCGACATGTATAGTAACAAGTAATCGTCATATAAGGACACTCTTTGCTCTATTCCCCCCCCCTGCACTACCCCTTTCCATACCCCCGAACGTCTTAACGCGATGGCCAATGGCTCAATCGAGAGTGCAAATAGCAGGGTGGACATAGGACATCCCTGCCTAGTCCCACGATGGAGAGGAAAATATTCTGAATTGATGTTATTTGTGTGGACACTTATCCTCGGCTCCTTATATAGTAGCTTTAGCAAGTCCACAAATCTTGGTCCAATCCCAAACCACTCCAGAACTACCATCAAGTGCCTCCATTCTACCCGGCCAAATGCTTTTTCAGTGTCCAATGCCACAACCACCTCTGTTTCCTTCCCCTCTGCCGGTGCCATAACCACATTCAATACCCGCCTAATGTTCGAAAAGAGCTGCCTCCCTCTCACAAACCCCGTCTGATCTTCACCTATCACCTTCGGGAGGCATCCTCCAGCCTACCTGCCAGTACCTTCGCCAATATCTTTGCGTCCACGTTTAAAAGTGATATGGCCTATACGACCCACACTCCATCTGATCCTTATCTTTCTTAAGTAACAGGGAAATCAATGCCTTCCCCAAAGTTTGTGGTAACACCCCCTTCCCTCTCGCCTCCTCAAACATCCCCACCATGAATGGTACCAGCTCATCTTTGAATTTTTTATAATATTCCACCGGAAACCCATCTGGCCCTGCCACCTTCCCTGACAGCATCCTCCCAATCGCATCTTTTATCTCCTGTTCCACTATCGCCCATTCTAATGTAGCCCTGTCCCCCTCCCCTAACCTCGGGTACTCCAGCCAGTCTAGAAATTCCTGCATCTCCCGGCCTCCCCCAGGTGGCTCTGACCTGTACAACCTCTCATAGAATTCCTTAAAGACCTTGTTAATCTGACCTAGAGCTACCACCAACATCCCTGCCCTGTCCCGCACCTGGACAATTTCCCTTGTCGCAGTCTCCCTCCGGAGCTGACCCGCTAACACCCATCTCTCCATGTTGGAAATCAAGTTTAACATGGAAACAAAAAGTGAAATATACTGGACATCCTCAGCGAGTCTGACGGTATCTGTGGAGAGAGAAGGGGAGCTAACATTTCAAGTCTGGATGACTCTGGTAAGCAGGCTATTTGACAGGAACTGAGGGTAACCTGCTCTTCCAGCGATTTCCTAACTGCAAAACTATGCCCCTCCTCCACCTTATTGCTCCCTCCCCAGAAATCAGTTGCTACTGGGTCCTTAGAGGCTGAAGGAGTTTATGCAAACCAGCTCACCAGGAGAGTCTTGTTGCTAAAAATGAAGGTTTCTCTTTGAATGCCTTAATTTCAATTTTTGCTATTTACAATAAATAAGATTGTAATCAAAAATTTATTTTTTTAGTGAAAACTATATATTTGGCAAGTTTGACACTTTTTGCAAGCGCCTGGAGAAGATTTCACACATGATAAATACTATGGAAAACCTGTCAGATCTCCAGAATGTTAAAATGGAGGGATTTGACAAATTATATGTGCGTTATCAGACAATTATAAATACCACAAAATCAAAGACTTATGATGTCCTGGACCACAGAAAACAAGAGGTACCATATTCAATTGTTATTCCAGCTTTATAGGAAAAAAAGAGACATGCTATCTAAGCTTTTCGCCTTCCACTCATGAGGACAGATCGCATGACTACCGACAGTAAAGGGAGCAGCCCTTTATGCTGCATGAGAAGAGAGTGTTGATTTGTTGGCAAGTGGACTTTGCTTGGCAGAGGCATTACATTGGAGGATGCAGCAGGGAACAGTTAACTGCCAAGCTATTCTTCAAATTCAAACTAGGCAGGTTGACGCTGATTGGTCATGGCATTGTCATATGGAATGGCTGTTCCCAAGTTTTTGTTAGTAGAAAAGGGATACAATACATGGGCATGCTCATTCTGTTTGCAAAGGACAGGGCTCAGTGTGTGAGTATATGTGGCTTCCAGCATGTGTAAGTGATCAGTGTTGCAAGCCTAACTGATAATCTTAAATTGTTTTGTGTAATTCTTGGCACAATCAAGATTTTTTAGCAAGTCTTGTCCAAAAGTGGAATCATATCTAGTGTTGGACACAATGGGCTGGATTCGCCGCTGCCCGCTGCTAGTAACAGAGTTACTGTTGCAGTGGACAATCTGGTCGGGGGAAAATGGGAGTGGCACCAATTTGTTTCTGATGCTCCAGTAGCCTCTGGCATTGGGTTCGAGGTTTGTGTCGTGTGGGGCACCATATTCTCTGGGCTCTCGTGATTCTCTGGTTCTCTGGGCCGGGAATTACGTGGGCGGGAAGCGGTGCAGGTCCTGACAAGCATGTATCTGGTGCAGTGGGCTATGCAGTGGGCCAAGGGGATAAATCTTAAAGGACTTGCCCACAAAGTCCAACGGAGGCCCCCCCCCCTCCCCCACCACCACAGTGCAAGACTTGGCAATCCACCCCACCAGACTACCTCACGAGGGACCCCCAATTGAAGAGACCCCTAATTAATGAGACCCTTAGAGACTTCGAAAGAGATAGTCCCCAGAGACCCCCTATATAAAGAGACCCGCCGGGACTCTAAATAAAGAAACCCCCAAAATAAAGAGACCCCCAGAGAGCCCCCAAAGAGACACCCCTGGAAGCCCCAGAAGAGAGGCCACTATCTGGAAACCATCCAGAAGAGAGACCCCCTGTCTGGAAGCCCCCCAGAAGTGTGACCCCCTGTCTGGAAGCCCCCCAGAAGAGAGACCCCCTGTCTGGAAGCCTCCCAGAAGAGAGACGTCCTGTCTGAATGCCCCAGAAGAGAGATCCCTGTCTAGAAGCTAGAGAGCAGTCCAGACAGAGGCAGTGAAAACAAATCTCTACTTTAAAACTCACCTTTGCAAAACACCTGCTGGCTCAGGCAGAGGAAGCAGCACCTGTCAATTCCTGGAAAGAGAAAACCAGCCAGCTGGGTTTAAACCTCCTCAGATCCTTGAAATCCAAGTCTTTCATTCATTTCTCTTCGATATTGATTTTACTAGTCTGTGATTGACAGCATTCACACACACACCCCAGCTGTCAGCATTGCTCCATTCATCACTCTTCACGCTTGAGTGACTTTGAAGTAGTCAGCTTTAAAAGGAACAGATATATATAAACGTCAAGCTTTAATAAATATCTCATGAACCACATCAAAGAGAATTAGTGCTTTCCATTCATCTTCCTTCAGTTTGAGTGACTTTGAAGTAGTCAACAGTGAAACAACAGATAACACTTAACTCTCTTTGATGTGGTTCAGGATCTGTCAATTAAAACAGGATGTTTATAAACATCCAGTCACAGCTGACTGCTTCAAAAGTGCTCAAGTCCGAAGGGGGATGAATGGGATAATGCTGAGATACACCTGGGTGTATGTGGAAGCTGTCAATCACAGCCCAGTAAAATCTGTATCAAAGAAAATGAATGAATGGCTTGTAGATCAAACATAGCGGACTGGTTTTCTCTTTCTAGGAATTGACAGTGCTGCATCCTGTGCCTGAGCCAGCAGATGTACTGCAAAAGTGAGTTTTAAAGCAGTGATTTTCAGATGGGGGTCTCTCTTCTGGGGCCTTCCAGCCAGAGGTCTTTCTTCTGCAGAGGTCTCTGGGGGGGTCTCTGGTCATAGTCCCTTTAATTATGGGGTCTCAGGGGGTCTCCTTAGTTAGGAGGTCTCTGGTGTGGTTCTCTTTAATAAGAGGGTCTCTGGATGGTCTCTTTAATTGAGGAGGTCTCGGGGGAGGGATATGTTGAATTAAGGGTTTTCTGGTGGGGGTCTCTTTAATTAGACTATAAGCCCATAATATATGAGCCGAATTCGGCCATTTAGCCCACCGAGTTTGCTCTGCCATTCAATCATGGTTGATATGTTTATCATCCATGTCTCTGGGATGGTCTCTTTAAATAAGGGTCTCTGTTGGGGATCTATTTAATTAGGGGGGGCTGGGTCACCCCCCATACCAGGGGCGAGCTGGGGGAGACCTAGAAAATCCCAGTGGGTGGGCGGGGGGCTGAATTGTGCTGCAAGGGGGTAGCCACGGGACCTCGCTATCAGACCCCCGCTTAAAATGGCGGCCCAATAGTGGGATTTCCGAGGGAATCCCTTGTAATCTGTGCCATGGCTAAGGATTGGGAATTGCTTCCTGGCGTGAGTGCAAATCAGACACAATTCATCTCTGGCGGAAGAACATTGGGGTGAATTCTCCGCCTTCCCAGCCACATGTTCGTCGTCGGCACACCGTCACGGCAGCGGGGCTCTCCATTCCCACCACCAACCAATGGGATTTCTCATTCAACCCCACGCCACTGGGAAACCTGCTGGCGGGGTTGCGTTGTCGGCGGAACCTAGAGTCCCGCCGGCAGTAAATTCACCTACTAGTCTCCCAAACGGGAATCCTGCCCAATGTTTGTGTTATGCAAACACAGGCTGGTTGCATAGGGTCAGTACTTTGCCTGTTGATAATAGCTGAAGGTACATGCTGTTTGATGAAATGTCAGTCGTTCTGACGTACGCCCTACAGACCTAGCATCACATTGGCCCTGAAATTCATATACCACATTACTCAACTGTGTGATAGGAGAATATCTTTTGGGCTCCATGGCAGGATGTTGTTAGTGGAGAATATATTATAGCATGTGTAACAGATAACTTCCGATCTTTTTTCAAATTTATGAGACACCTTACCCTTCCGGGTCATCTGAGGTAGACTGGGCACATTTTGTGACTGGAAGTGGTAACCTTCTGTGCATTCATGAGTTTGCAGTGAGCAATGACCTGACGGTGGTCACCATTATCTTATTTTAGCATCAAGCTTTGATTGTGATCTTGGGCCCTATTTATGTGGATGCTGATAATGCCAATCTTGGAAAATAGAACATAGAACAGTTCAGCACAGTACAGGCCCTTCGGCTCACGATGTTGTGCCGACCACTTATCCTAATCTAAGATCAACCTGACGTACACCCCTTCAAAATACTGCTGTCCAAAGTGCGTGTCGCTTAAATGTCCCTAATGACTCTGACTCCGCCACCTCTGCTGGCAGTGCATTCCACACACCCACCACTCTTTGTGTAAAGAACTGACCTCTGACATCTCCCCTATACTTTCCTCCAATCACCTTAAAATTATGTCCCCTCGTGACAGTCATTTCCGCCCTGGGGAAAAGTCTCTGGCTATCCACTCTATCCATCCCTCTCATCACCTTGTACACCTCTATCGAGTCACCTCGCTTCCTTCTTCTCTCCAGTGAGAACAGCCCTAGCTCCCTCAACCTTTCTTCATAACACATGCCGTCCAGTCCAGGCAGCATCCTGGTAAATCTCCTCTGCACCCTCTCCAAAACATCCACATCCTTCCTATAATGAGGCGATCAGAACTGGACACAATATTCCAAGTGTGGTCTATCCAGGGTTTTATAAAGCTGCAGTACTTTGCCTGTTGATAATCTTATAGTGTGTGGAACTGCAGAAACGCCAACACATATATTCACCAGTTTTCTTATTCTGTCATGGGATGTGTGCATCACTAGCAAAGCCAACATTTATTATCCATCCCTAATTGCCCTTGAACTGAGAGGCTTACGATAGACCATTTAAGAGGGCAATTAACAGACAACCACATATGGTTTGGAGTCACACATAGGCCAGATGTTCAGGTTAGGTGGGTTTGCCATAATCAAGTACGAAGTCTTACAACACCAGGTTAAAATCCAACAGGTTTGTTTCGATGTCACTAGCTTTCGGAGCGCTGCTCCTTCCTCAGGTGAATGAAGAGGTATTCATTCACCTGAGGAAGGAGCAGCGCTCCGAAAGCTAGTGACATCGAAACAAACCTGTTGGACTTTAACCTGGTGTTGTAAGACTTCGTACTGTGCTCACCCCAGTCCAACGCTGGCATCTCCACATCATGCCATAATCAATGCACGGGTTATGGGGATGGGGCAGGGGAGTGGGTCTAGGTAGAATGCTCTTTCGGAGGGTCGGTATAGACTCAATAGGACGAATGGCCTCCTTCTGCACTGTTGGGGTCTATCAGGTCTGGATGACTGACTACCTTCTCCAAAGGACATTAGTGAACCAGATGGGTTTTTACAACAATTGGTGATAGTTTCTTGGTCACTATTACTGAGAAGAGCTTTCAAATCCAGATGTTATTAACTGAATTTAAATCCCACCAGCTGCCTTGCTAGGATCGGAATTATTTTCTCCAGAGTATTAGCCTCGACCTCTAGATTACTAGTCCAGTGACTGCCCCACCACCTCTCCCAAATTTAGGCTTGCGGTTGACAGTGATAAATTGTTCTAACAAATACACTGAAAACCAATTTAAGATTATCATTTAGGCCTGTAGAGTGGCTCACTTACATATGCTAAAAAAACGCATATATTCACACACTGGACCCTGCCCTTTGCAAACAAAAGGAACATGCCCAATCATTGCGCCTTTTGCAAATAAATTAAAGGCACAGTCATTCCCTGGTTTATATCCCATGGCAGTGCCTTGACCAATTGGAGTCGACATGCCTGTTTGAATTTGAAGGATAACTTAGCAATTAACTGTTCTTTGCTGCATTCTCCATGGTAACTAATGTCCTTCAGGGAAGGAGATCTGCAGTCCTTACCTGTCTTGCCTACATGTGACTCCCGATCCACAGCAATGTGATAGACTCAAAAGCCCTCCGAAACAGCCTAGCATGCCACTCAGTTCAAGAGCAATTAGGGATGGGGAAGAAATGATGGCCCAGCCGCAATATTCACATTCCATGAATGAATAAAAACAAACACCTCTACCAATCAGAGTCCACTTGCCAATCTATCAGCACTCTCTTCTCATGCAGCATAAATTGTTGTTGTCTTTCCTACTGATAATCTTGCGAACTGCCCTGATGAGTGCAAGATGAAAAGCTTAGACAGCATGTCTTATTTTTCAGTAATATTCATATAGATTTATTTTATTTTTTCTTTATTGATGCAGCACAATAGAATGCAGGCAATGATTCCGGGGAGCATTTAATCTGTTAAGCAGAGGCAAGGGTAATGGCATATTTCAATGTGAATTCCATGCAGCAATGGGCTATGTGACATGATTGTATTGAAAGTGATGTTGGCCATTCGAATTGTTCTTTCCTCTAAGTTCACAAGAAGGACATTGGGCAGACATCACTGATTTCAGCTGCTTCCCACAGAGTGAGGAATGCAGGAAAAAAAAACTGACCAGAAAAACACTGGAAGTTCTTAGTGTTGGGAAATTCAAGAGGGAGGTGGATGAATGTTTGGCAGAAGGAGTTGATGAGTATAGGGGCCAGTGATCAAAATGTTTTGGTGGCTTTTACTTCTGGGGATAACAATTTGTGGGATGGCTTTGTCAAGGTGTAAACCTGAGTCAGGGTACAATACGGTCACTTTGATAGTCTGGTTCATAAAATCTGTGCATACCTTGGTCTGAGCAGACACAATCCAATTCAGGAGTGCTGCACATGTCCAATATCCAGGTTTGTGATGGAACATTAATTTCCTTGCATTGCGTATTGAATTGTGACATTAGTGAATTGCTTACTCCCTTCCCCGAGGAAGAGATTGCCCTATGGCATTACTATTTTGCTTATTCTATGTAGTGTATAGGTGCTTTATAGGTTTTTGCTGGCCTTGAGTTACGATTTGATTTATGAATGTTACTTTTCAGTTTGACAATGATTACCTGGAATTTAAATGTCAGATGGATGGACTTTATCAGTCAATGCAAGCTTTTATGGATTCCTGGTTTGAGCAATCCTTAACTGTAAGTAACATTGAACAAAACATTCAAAAATACTGGTTGAATCAAACCCATTGCCTTCACTGTTTCTTGGTATCTTTTCAGACAGAACGCATGTTCGACTTGCTGGGCAAGTTTGTGCGTGTTGCTGGGCCACAATTGGATCTTACTGACAAGTACCTAGCAGTCTTACAACGATTTGGACGAGATTTAGACCTCATACGCAAGACCTATCAGAAGCAAAGAGAAAATCCACCTATACAACGTAACGTTCCACCTGTAAGTTTACTTTGTAATTAAAATTTCTCTTCTGATAAAACGTTTTATACAAAAGTTACACTTCAACTTCTAAATCTTCAAAACAAATATGCTTTGAGCAACTCAAAGGCAATTTTTATGGATGTTCTCAGTGTTTCCTTTAGGCTCTAAACTATTTGTTTTTTATAGAAGTGATATTTTGATCATACAGTTAACATTTCCTACATCATAATGGTGGTTACAATTGGAAAGCAGTTCATTGGCTATAAAGCGTTTGAAGGCGCCCAGAGGTCATGAAGGACTTTCTTTCATTGGATATAATACACAGTATTTTCAGTCTGATGAAGTATTAATAACTATGAAAAATCTTATGGTCGGCAGGTGTCTGGGAAGATTATGTGGGCCCGACAGCTATTCAGAAAAATAGATATTCCCATGAAGTTTCTGAAAAGCAATGTTGAAATTTTGAAGGTAATTGTATATATTTATAATGTCTTATAGAAAGAGCAACAGAACATTATGCGACTGTAAAAATTTTCAATTTAAATTGTTATGGTAACGCTTATTCTTTGCAATTTTTGTATATTTAGACCCCTGATATGAAAAAGGTTATCAAAAACTATAACAAGATGGCAGCTGTTCTCCTGGAGTTTGAGGTGGTGTATCACAGGGGTTGGTGCCGAGCTGTTGACTTTGCTCAAAATGGACTTCATGCCTCCCTGATTGTTCGACATCCTGAGACTAAGGTTAAAACAATGTCCACTGATGATTCTGTTCCAATGTTTATAACTATAAACAACTCAATACATATAATTTTTAATACTTACACACTTATGTTCTTGAAGTCTCCAACATAACAATGGAGAAAGACAAACAAAAGTGTGGTAAATTAGGTCTGTTTTACGAACCATCTGGTTTAGAACTGTTGAGTGCGCATCAAAGTAAAAATAAACAATATGCTTTTGACTCAGTTAAACTTGCCTTCACTGCAAAATCTGGGCTTCTATACTGAGACAGATGAGTTATGTTTCAATTACGTCAAACTCAGATTTTACATTTGAGAGTTCCTGTGGTTTAAAATCATATTCAAACCGTTACTGCAAATCATATCATTTCCCTGCATTTCTCTTTAGGTGCTAACTCTTTTTCTGATGTATTTTCATTGAATATATCATAAAAAACCATTCAACCAGTGAACCTATTTCTATACTTGTCTTTCTGTTCTCATTATATACAAAGTGATGAAGATGTAAAATGTACCATTCATTCTGGCATTGCTTCTCGTATTTTTCCATAGGTTTCTTGCTTTCCCTTTTCCCTCTAATTCTATTTTTTCCACATTTCTGAGTTACAGTAAACATAATTGCATTCTACAATGTTTCTCAGAAAATCGGAATGAATATGTTTAATTTTTTTCACGTAGATTAATGGGCTGGGAAGTGATCAGATGGCAAAATGGCAGAGGAACATGTCAGGACAGAACCTGATGTGTTCTGGTCGCTGTTGGACTTTCCAGGAGATGGGCATTGCTTTCGATGACTATGGTATTTGTTCTCTGGTCGCCTGAGCCCGAAATATCGAGGAGCGCTAAGCTGTTATATATGGTGTGAAGAAATTTCACCAATATGTTCACTGACGGCAGTTTGACATAGTGACCGATCAGAAGCCATTAATGGGCCTCTTAAGTAAGAAGTCTTACAACACCAGGTTAAAGTCCAACAGGTTTGTTTTAAATCACTAGCTTTCAGAGCACTGCTCCTTCCTCTGGTGAATAAAGAGGTAGGTTCCAGAAACATATATATAGACAAAGTCAAAAATGCAAGACGATACTTTGAATGTGAGTCTTTGCCGGTAATTAAGTCTTTACAGGTCCAGATGGAGCAGGTTAAAGAGGTGTGAATTGTCTCAAGCCAGGACAGTTGGCAGGATTCTGCAAGCCCAGGCCAGATGGTGGGAGGTGAATGTAATGCGCCATGAATCCACGGTCCCGGTTGAGGCCGTACTCATGTGTGCGGAACTTGGCTATAAGTTTCTGCTCGGTGATTCTGCACGAGTATGTACCACGTACCTGGTGGGTGGTATTTTCACGTGTAATGGTGGTACCCATGTCGATGATCTGACATGTCTTGCAGAGATTGCCATGGCAGGGTTGTGTGGTGTCATGGTCACTGTTCTGAAGGCTCGGTAGTTTGCTGCAAGCAATGGTTTGTTTGAGGTTGCGCGGTTGTTTGAAGGCAAGTAGTGGGGGTCTGGGGATGACCTTGGCAAGATGTTCATCTTCATCAATGACGTGTTGAAGGCTGCGAAGAAGATGGTACGTACTCGTGCGACTCGGCCAACGTTGTCTTCCTCATACGCTGCAGGAAAGGATGTCCCGAAGCGTGGTACATTGGCGAGACCATGCAGACGCTGCGACAACGGATGAACGGACATCATGCAACAATCGCCAGGCAGGAATGTTCCCTTCCAGTCGGGGAACACTTCAGCAGTCAAGGGCGTTCAGCCTCTGATCTTCGAGTAAGCGTTCTCCAAGGCGGCCTTCAGGACGGGCAGCACGGTAGCGTGGTGGTTAGCACAATTGCTTCACAGCTCCCAGGTTCCATTCCCGGCTTGGGTCACTGTTTGTGTGGAGTCCGCACGTTCTCCCTGTGTGTGCGTGGGTTTCCTCCGGGTGCTCCGGTTTCCTCCCACAGTCCAAAAGATGTGCAGGTTAGGTGGATTGGCCATGCTAAATTGCCCTTAGTCCAAAATTGCCTTTAGTGTTGGGTGGGGTTACTGGGTTATGGGGATCGGGCGGGGATGTGGGCTTGGGTAGGATGCTCTTTCCTAGAGCCGGTGCTGACTCGATGGGCCGAATGGCCTCCTTCTGCACTATAAATTCTATGAATGAATGAACGCGCGACAACGCAGAATAGCCGAGCATAAACTTAAAGCCAAGTTCAGCACACATAAGAATGGCCTCAACCGGGACCTTGGATTCATGGCGCATTACATTCATCCCCCCCCCCCCCACCATCTGACCTGGGCTTGCGAAATCCTACCAAATGTCCTGCCTTGAGACAATTCACACCTCTTTAACCTGCTCCATCTGGACCTGTAAAGACTTAATTACCTGCAAAGACTCGCATTCAAATATCATCTTGCATTTTTGACTTTGTCTATATATATGTTTCTGGAACCTCCTCTTCATTCATCCGAGGAAGGAGCAGTGCTCCGAAAGCTAGTGATTCAAAACAAACCTGTTGGACTTTAACCTGGTTTTGTAAGACTTCTTACTGTGCTCATCCAACGCCAGCATCACCACATCATGGGCCTCTTAAGAGAAGATAAGCCGATATCGCCCGAGCTGTGCGGCATACTCCGCGGTCACGCCGATTTTGGGGTCCCAGAGAATCGCTGAACCGGCGCTGGGCCCAATTACGGCGTGAAAGTGGATACTTCGCCCCCGCGCCGGCGAGGGTGCAACATTGGGCCTTGCTGCTAGCGGCCTACAATTATGCGTTCTTGCACCGGCCTGGCATGCAAATTGCCAATGTGGATGCATTAAGTCAGTGTTCCTGCCAAATAGTATTCCGCTGCCACCAGTTCCCCAGGAGAACCGCTCCGACGCAGGCTGCCGTTTTCTCCGGCGCCAGTGTTTGGGCAGGTGCGGGGATCACGCCGTGCTGGTCGGGGGCTGTTGGCAGCGGCCCCCCCGGCAATTCTCCGGGCCCCGATGGGCCGAGCAGCCGTCCGTTTTCGGCCAGTCCTGCCGGCATGAAACGGACATTGTCCCACATGGTGGGAACTGGCTGGTAGGCCGGCTGATGCAGTCCTCGAGGGGGCACGGGGGGATCGGCCCGGGGGGGCCCACGGTGGCCTGGCCCGCGATCGGGGCCCACCGATCTTCAGGTGGGCCTCTGCCGTGGGGGCACTCCTTCATTGCGCGCCAGCCATGGCGAAGCCCTACAGTGGCCGGCGGGGAATGAAGGAACCCTGTGCGCATGCGCAAGAACACGCCGGCTCTTCGGCGCCGGTTGGCGTGACGTCAACCCCTCTGGTGCCAGCCTAGCTCCCGGAAGTGCGGAGGATTCCGCAACTTCCGGGTGGCCCGACACTGGAGTGGTTCGCGCCGCTCTTGACGCCGGCGTCGGGCCATTCCACTGAATGCGGGAGAATCCCGCCCCTGGTTTGCCTTTGTAATTTCACTTCAGGTTCACCTTGGTTAGTGGGACCGGTTGTGGCCCAGTTGGGGCTGAAGTCACACGTGGCTACTGTCAACAGGAAGACCATCAGAGAGCATGTTGGCTGCTTGCAACTGAGGTGGTGACCCCCAGCTTGGATGGCACGGTGGAACAGTGGTTAGCACTGCTGCCTCACAGCACCAGGGACCCGGGTTCAATTCCGGCCTTGGGTGGCTGTCTGTGTGGAGTTTGCACATTCATCCTGTGTCTGTGTGGGTTTCCTCTGGGTGCTCCGGTTTCCTCCCACAGTCCAAAGATGTGCAGGTTAGGCGGATTGGCGATGCTAAATTGCCCCTTAGTATCCAAAAGGTTAGGCGGGGTTACTGGGTTATGGGGATAGGGTGGAGGCCTATAGGTGCTCTTTCCAAGGGCAGTGCAGACTCGATGGGCTGAATGGCTTCCTTCTGCACTGTAAATTCTATAGAGCCAACAAGTCACACCAGAATGGTGAACCCTCCTGTAACTTCATCTGGCTGAGGGGAGCCAGGGGCTTCTCAATCTACTCATCCAGCTGCACCTGTCAAGGCCAGTGAGATCAGTTTACTTGTCGTTGGGGCAGTGCCTCCTGAGGTGATATCGACTGTTTGCATTTCGATTGCCCAAAAGGGTGCTGAGATTGTGACAGGGCTACGGAGGTTTGGGAGGACCCAGAAGTCTCCGGACCGAGTAACGTTTTGATGGATCTTTTTCCCCTGTTATCTTTTATAATATTTGTAATTTCTGCATCTAGTTTTTTGGGGGTAATTGTAATTAGGGTCTTAAGGGGGAGGGACATGGTAGCGTGGGCCTTTTAAAGAGGAATATAAAAGACTATAAAAGGGATGAGGCACTCACACCCTGCCTCTTTCCACAGACAGACATCTAGAGAGTTAGACAGGGTTGATCAGCAGCATCACACCCCAGCACATGGCTTAGAGCAAGCTGGTACAGTTAGACTGAGTTACTACAGTTAGATTAGCAGAGTCGAACTCATTTGAGAACAGTGTTAATAGTTCAGTAAACACATTGAACTGATTTCAGAGTCTGGAGCATCCTTTCGTTAAGACTGCATCAAGTAGCAGCCTGTGTTATCCGAAGCAGCATAACACAACACTCTCTACATAATAATCTTAAAACCTCAACCTTTTCTTATTTATTTCTCCACCACTCATAGTTAAGGCAATGGCATGTAGTTCAGTGAGCATCTCCTGTATTCAGGGTTCCATGCTGAATCTGGCTCCCCAAGGGGTATGCTGGTGTCTACGTGAAGGAGGCCGTGCATACACTGGAGACATATGGCTGCAGTCATGGCCTGGGTGTAAGCATGGCTGCACAAAACCTTGGGATATCCGACAAATGTCCACTCACCTCATGCTGCTGCTCCAGTATCTGCTCCTTGTTGATGACTCCAGATGCACACCATCAGCCTGAAGTTAAGCCATGGATTCCAAAGCCCTCAGTTTGGCAATGGCTGTAATAATCACTGGCTCTGTTAGCTACTCAGCAGATGAAGCCACCATACCTAAACCTAAGCTAATATCCATCAATATGAGAGCATCTATGCTGGTGTTCACTGGAAATAATCAGAGAAGGAGAAAGAGAAATGAGGTGAGGTCACTGTGGGTTCCAACACCTCTTACTGTCTTTCAACCGTATCCTCCTGTGTTCAGGAACAGGCACAGATGTGTTAAGGTGGGGTTACGGGGATAGGGTGGAAGTGTGGCGATAGGGTGGAGGTGTGGGCTTAGGTAGGGTGCTCTTTCCAAGGGCTGGTGCAGACTCGATGGGCTGAATAGCCTCCTTCTGCACTGTAAATTCTGTGATCTGTGTGATCTGGTTATTGCCGCCAGAAGGTTCAATGATCTCTTCCATTAGGTCACTCACTATCTCTGGGCTCTACACCCATCTCACCACAGGCTTTTCCGCTTTCAAGCCCCCTAATTTTGTTGTATTTTGGAGGTGTGAAACTTTGGAGCACAGAGGTTTAAAACAACGGAGCTTTATTTACAGTGTGCGATCTCTTTCATGATTGTTCTTCTCTCCCTGTTTCCATCGCAAGGATGTATGACGTCACTTCCGGTTAATACATTAATACAACAGAGCTTCACTGGAGCCTGGAGCCAGTAAGAATTATTGTAAATACATAACAAGTTTCATCACCTCCTCTTCCACCAGAACCAGTACAACGACAAGTAGCATGACTTGTCTAGTCGTTTCCTTTCTCAGCATTGGGAGCATCCATCTGCTGAATATTGTCACTTGTCCATCATATTCATGCTGCTCAACCATGTTGGTGGCAGCCTCAGTGTCCATTAGTTTGTCACAGGGGTAACTGCTGTTATTTTGTATTGTCAATGCAGCGGACAACCCTGACTGAGAGGGTCCTACACTGAGAGCCTGCTTTGCATCTGACAGCAAATGCTAGTTCCTGATCATGGCTTTACCTGGGTGGACACTCTCTTCTCATTTCATCAGCACCTTTTGTTTTTCAAGGCCGCAAGCTTATTGATATGATTTCCACCCACGTTTCCAGACCGCATTAGATCATTGATTCTCTTCCAGCACTGTAACGTTCTCACTGGGGCAGACTGTCAACCTCCTCGGCCAACTGCCAACTTTCTCAGCAACTTCCAGCCATGCTCTCATGGTTTGCCTGGCTGGCCTTCTCCTGCCGTCATATGGGAAGAAACCTTCCTCTGCACCCTTGTGGTCCAGAGGTGCATCTTGTAAGCGTTGAAGGATTTTGAGATATAAAATCGTTTAAGTAAAATATCTACGTTCCATATTCTCAATTTATAAAAATAGGTTCCTCAGTTGTGCCTGACCTAACAAGGTACGAATGACCAGTATTTACGAATCAAGTAGAATTTATTAAACAAGATGTTGTATAGAATTAACAGAAATGCTAAAGGCAGTGTGGATGCTTCTTATCTGCCGAGGCCAAAGCCTCCTTGAGCGCTGACAGCATAGCCAATGGCCGGGATTCTCCGACCCCGCGTCGGGTCGGAGAATCCCGGGGGGGGGGCGCATGAATCGTGCCATGCCGCCCCGATGGCAGCTCGCCGATTCTCCGGTGCCGATTTTCGGGCGCCTGCGGGATCGCTGCCATGCCGGTCGGGGGCCGTTGAAAGCGATTCTCTGGGACTCGACGGGCCAAGACCCGCAGGCGTGGGTTACTCAGGGCCCACACGGCGGGACCTGGAAGGTGTGTCTGCGGGGGCCGTCCTAGAGGGGGGGGGGGCGGGGGATCCGACCCATGGGGGGGGGACCTCCACGGTAGCCTAGCCCGCGATCGGGACGTACCAATTGGCGGGCAGGCTGGATCCGTAGGGGCCTATGTTTTTCCGTGCTGGGCCTCTGTAGGGCTCCGCCATATTGCCCTGGGGCTTGAGCGGAGATGGGAACCCACGCGCATGCGCGGAATCACGCCGGCCGTGTCGCGCATGCATGGAGAATACCGGGTCAGACCACCTGCTAATAATATGCAAACAGTGTCTACTGTATGTGTGATTTGGAACGCTTGATGCCACTGTTGAGGGGCTGGAGCATTGCAATTTGGGGTCAAATCGGCACCTGCCACGATTTTGGTGTTGGAACCGATTCTCCGCCCAGTCACCTTTCCCGATTTCAGTGTTGGTTGACGGAGAATCCCGCCTTCTGAGTTTTCCACTTTTGACTGTAATTCCAAGGATTCCTTGGGCTGGATTCTCTGCCGGTAGGATTCTCTGTTGCACTGGCAGTGCACCCATGCCCGTGGGTTTCCAGACAGTGTGGGGTGGCCACAATGGGAAATCCCATTGGCAGGTGGTGGGAACGGAGAATCCCGCTGCAGCGAGGACACGCTGTCCACAAAAACATGGCTGGCGAACCAGAGAATCCCGCCCCTTGTTCCTTATTAGGAAATTGTGGCCAAGGGCGAGTATTATCTGGTATTGTCCCACCTCTGTAATTAGAGTCATGTAGGCTGAGAAAAATGTCCATCTCTTACTACCTGGAGCCCAGGAGGTTATATTCCATATTGAACAATAACAGCCCCTTGCAGCTACAGATTGCAGTTGCACAAACAATGCTACATCATTTTATCAATCAAACAAATTATTATAGATAATTAACATAAACATGCTTACCTATTCCCATGGATACAAAGGCAACTAAGAGCAAATATTAGTAGTAATCCCTGGCAAGATATCCTCATGAAATGTAGATATCCTTATGTCATAGATATGGCTAACAGTTCAAGGTGTGAGCAAACTAAAGCAGAGTTTTGTCTGACAAATATTACAATAAAGAAGACATGTTGAGTTCCAGCTGTTGGCCAAAACTTTTGCTTATTAATTTAAACCTGACAAAGGAGACTCAAATTGCACATAGTGTAAATTAAAACAAATGTGTCTGTTGTAAGTCAGAGAAACTGACATCTTTGTTTATCACAAAGGCCAGTTTTTCACAGAGACAGCTGCTGTGACTGTTTTCAAGCTGTTTTAACTGTTGATTGTCTCACTCTGCAGACAGAAATTCAAACTGGGCTATTTAATGGCTAAGGTAAAATCCTTTTACTTCAAGCTTACATCCTTTTACTTCAAGCTTACATGAAACCCTCAAAATTAGTAGTATTATCAAAATTTTGCAATCTCCAGGGGGCATCATCAAATCTGGGCACCACCTATGGCAGATGCCAATACCCTATTGTTCACCTAGTCTGCTTTCTTCCAATGTCCTCTGCCTCTGCTGCCATACAACAGGATGTTGCTTCCCCTTTACATGTGGTGGCATCTGCTTCTCAGGAGCCAGGACCTACTCCCACGCCACCTGTATCCTATTATTTGTCATTAATTGGATCCACAATGAAATTTCAGTCTATCTTTGACCACCTGCCTCCCCAGCTACGCCACCGCTTTGCTTCCAAATGTTGGGGTTTCTTTGCTGGCACCAAAATTCTCCCTTTGTTTCCTGCTGGACTCAATGTGTAATCCCAATGCCTGTAATGGAAATCCCACACAAATATCTACCTACAGAAATTTCTTTTGACTAACTATTTCATGAGTAGGAGCTTCACGTTACAGGAATCTCAAAGGAATAGAAGTCAATGTATTTTATGATATGATAATGGGAATTGGGGTAAGTGACCCCGGAAAGAGTTCGAAAGCTTCCGGCTGTGGAGGCAGACTGGGTGAGAGTCCTAGCTTGGTAGTTTGGCACTTTGTTGAAGATATCAAAATATGAACACATGCCTCATCCATGCCATTGGGCAGCACGGTAGCATTGTGGATAGCTCAATTGCTTCACAGCACCAGGGTCCCAGGTTCGATTCCGGCTTGGGTCACTGTCTGTGCGGAGTCTGCACATCCTCCCCGTGTGTGCGTGGGTTTCCTCCGGGTGCTCCGGTTTCCTCCCACAGTCCAAAGATGTGCAAGTTAGGTGGATTGACCATGATAAATTGCCCTTAGTGTTGGGTGGGGTTACTGGGTTATGGGGATAGGGTGGAGGTGTTGACCTTGGGTAGGTGCTCTTTCCAAGAGCCGGTGCAGACTCGATGGGCCGAATGGCCTCCTTCTGCACTGTAAATTCTATGATAACCAACCCTTGCCTTCTCATGTCCTCCCAGCCCCCCATCGCTCCTCATACCATCCATACCAACCTGTGCTCCTCTACCAACCTCACATGACCTTTATAGCCACTATGCCAACTTAGTGCTAACTCTTGCCAACCCATTCCCCCACTCACCGCCCTTTGACCTAAACCTGCAATTCTAACTCACCCAGTAACCATCACAGGATACCTCAGGATGCATGCTGGGTTTAAATACCTGGCTAAGAATGAATTTGGTACTCAAAAAATACTGCCATTAATAAAAACCCATTTACTGCATTTAACAATATTTAATTCCTTATTAATAACAAGTGTTTGTATTAATAGTCCCACTTCAAAGAATTTATAATCACTTGGAGCTTTTAATCAAACTGTGAGCTGACAGGCACCAAATTGTGATAATGATAGATTGTGCAATTAGTCATGCAGCACCAATCCCATATTGAAGTTCCTCAGGCCATGTCAACATGCAAGCATTGTTTGTTTTTAACACTGCAGACATAGCTTTCCAATATTTAAAGGGCAGGCTATTTAAAGTTTTGGCAGATTGACTGTTCTCTTGACAGTTATCTTGACAGTTCTTTTGACAGTTCTCTTGACAGTTCAAATGAGTTTATGAATATTTGATGAAGATCTATGTTCACTTTTAACATCCCCAGAGAGCATTTTAATTCTCAAAAGGGCACTTTACATCTCTTAAAATTTCATGGAACCAAATGCAAAAGGGTACCTCTCCAAAGAACCCCAGTAGTTTTAGACCTTCTTCTACCAGACTTAAAGTGTATACACATGTTTTGGATATGCCACTAACCAAGATCAGATCTGACTGAACGAACTCCACTTTAGCATGTGCAATTACCAACGTGAACCACGGATGTGCACTTTAGAACCTGTACCCATTTTGATACAAAGTACTCCTGTTACTGAAGAGTGGGAAGAAACCACAGCAGGAATGTAACTGGCCCATTCTTTGAATGACTGGTTATAGGGTGGAATATTTAAGGTTTAGGAGCATGTTCAATATTCAGTGGTGACTAAGGAATCAAATGAGTTAGTGAGTGCTTGTGTTATAGATGTAAAAATCCTAAACGAGACATATAAATACCGAAAGAATGGTGAACAATGGTTTGGGGTATTTACATTTGTTAATTAATATTACTAATGATCTAGTAATGATAATTTAAAGCATATACTGCAAATTCCAATAAGACATATGGCATACTTATATTGTTCAACTTAATTAAATGTATTGTTAATTAACAATTCAATATTTTTGTTGATTTGTGTGTATATTAATCTTGACATTGTACTTGTTCCAAAATATAGGATATATTTGTGAATTTTGATCCAGCTGTGTTAGAAGTACTTTTAGAAGCAAAGTACATGTTTAAACTGGGACTTGAAGTGCCACAAGCAGCTCTGAACCTATGTTTAAAAGAGACAGAAATTAAGCAACATTATTTAAGGTCAGTGTTTCTTTTAGGTTCAAGGTCAGGGCTTCAATAGCAAAAGATAGAGAAATAGCTGATGGATACAGCCATACTTCATGACCAAGTTGAATTGATATATTTTAGGAGTCATCTAGTCAATTGCTTTGAAAGAAAAGCAAAGTTCAGCTGCAGTTCCTGGCCATTCTGTAAACAAGGTTATAATGAAAGTATTAAGAAACAACTGTAGATTTCCATTCCTAATAACTACATTCCTTTGGTTAAAATGTGTTCTTTTAAGGTGATTCATAGTTGACATGTTAATCTTTTTGTTTATTTGCAGCATTCAGGAGCTTTTAAGTAACTACCAAAATGTGGTGAACAACATCCCAACTATGATTCGACCATTGATGAAACCTTTTATTAGCCAAGTGGATGAAGCTCTCATTCCTGGACTAACTATATTATCTTGGACCTCTTTAAACATTGGAAGATGTATGAATCCATATTTTGAATCAATTTGAGAAAGGAATTAAGGAGTTTTTATTTTTATTTTTAATATGTATTTCTTTTATTTATTTTTTCCAATTAAGGGGCAATTTAGTGTGGCCAATTAACCTACCCTGCACATCTTTGGGTTGTGGGGGTGATATCCACGCAGATACAGGGAGAACGTGCAAAATCCACATGGAGAGTGACGCGGGTCCGGGATCGAACCCGGGTCCTCAGCGCTGTGAGGCAGCAGCGCTAACCACCGTGCCGCCTTAAATTAAGGAGTTTTAAATAGAATTAATATTCTTTTTTATTCCTAGTCTCAATTTTTATGTCCTTTTCCTTGCATAAGATCCAGTACCATACACCATTCATCACCTTGAAAGACATAAGTAACGGTTTCCCATTTGGCAACTATATTCTAAATATTAAAATGTGGGAATTGTCGTGTTGGGTGTTCCGATACACAAACAAGCCAACACGGTTGTAGATGGTACAACTCTATTTTATTATTCTGTACAATAATAACTATTAACTTCTGGCTGTGGTTCGTACTTCACCAGCTAACTTGTGGACCCAGCCCGAGCACTATCTTAGTAAGGCACTCAGCACATGGTGTATGTCTGAGTGGCACGCTGTGATCTCTGTGCTCTGAGCTATCTCCTGGTAGAATGAGCGGGAACTGTGGTGTTCCCTGTTTAATAGTGCGTGTGCTCTCACTGGTGATTGGCTGTGATAAGAACATAAGAACTAGGAACAGGAGTAAGCCATCTGGCCCCTCGAGCCTGCTCCGCCATTTAACGAGATCATGGACTCAGCTCCACTCTCCGGCCCGTACACCATATCCCCGAATCCCATTATTCTTTAGAAAGGTATCTATCTTTTTCTTAAAAACGTTTAAAGAAGGAGCCTCAACTGCTTCACTGGGCAAGGAATTCCAGAGATTCACAACCCTTTGGGTGAAGAAGTTCCTCCTAAACTCGGTCCTAAATCTACTTCCCCTTATTTTGAGGCTGTGCCCCCTAGTTCTGCTTTCCCCGACCAGTGGAAACAACCTGCCTGCATCTATCCTATCTATTCCCTTCATAATTGTATATATTTCAATAAGATCCCCCCGCATCCTTCTAAACTCCAATGAGTACAGTCCCAGTCTACTCAACCTCTCGTCATAATCTAATCCCCTCAACTCTGGGATCAACCTAATGAATCTCCTGTGCACTCTCTCCAGTGCCAATATGTCCTTTCTCAGGTAAGGAGCCCAAAACTGAACACAATACTCCAGATGTGGCCTCACCAACACCCTATACAATTGCAGCATAACCTCCCTAGTCTTGAACTCCATCCCTCTAGCAATGAAAGACAAACCTCGATTAGCCTTCTTAATCACCTGTTGCACCTGCACACCAACTTTTTGCGACTCGTGCACCAGCACACCCAGGTCCCTCTGCACAGCAGCATGTTTTAACATCTTACCGTTTAAATAATAATCCATTCTGCTGTTATTCCTCCCAGTGTTCTGTGTGTGTTGGTTGGTCCATGTACCTGTCCATCAGTGTGTGTCTGTGATTGCACCATGATATGTTAATATGGATATCATGACATCCCCCCTTTTCACAACGATATGTGCCTACATGGTAATAAATATTGGTGTGTACTGAGTGCATCTGAGTATGTGTGTGCAATATTTACAACATGTACCTGAGGCTAAACTATATACATAGGAAGGTGTCAGGTACAACAGAGCAACGAGTTTGTACCACAAACAAAACAAGTGCAATCATCAAATATCGAAAGAGAACTCCTGGAATGACAAGAAAGAAACACGTTAACATTATTGCACAACAATTCAGTGAGTCCAATGTGCAAACAGGCTCATAAGTCCAGTCTAGTAGGTGGGCAACGAATTTGGGTTGACCGTTAGGGTGGCACACCATTCATCACCCGGATTAATGCTGTGCACTGGCATCGGCTGGTGGGTCCTACTTGGGGACATCCGGTTCCTGTCTATTACCGCAACGCGGAAGGGTTCCCGGTCGTCGGTATCACCGGTCTGCACGTTGTCAGGGTATGACTCGGTGTATGGGGGCTGAATGGCCCGCACGTCCCTGCGAGGCTGGCGGAATTGCGGAGAGTTGGCAGGTTGAGCTACTCGACAGCAGGCAGTGTAGTGGCCCATCCTGCCACAGCGGAGGCATTGTCGCGTTTTGGCTGGACATTGCCGCTTTAAGTGTGCGGATCCACAGTTGCCGCACGCCGTGATGTCATGGCGTTCGTTGCACCACCGCGCATGCACAGTGCGGTCCTGCGTAGAGCGCGCCTGCGCATCACGTCCCTCTGCGTCGATGTCCCCTCTTTTGGCGCGTACAAGCGCGGGAGGCCTCGGAAAGCGCGTGAAATAGCCGCCCTCGTCCGGGCCGCGGGCCGGGAGGAACTCGATCGACTGGACCCGCTCGGCCTCGTAGGACCTCTGTCGTGCCGATTTGGCCGCCTGGAATTGGGAGTACCGGCTGGTCGCGTTTTCGTGGAGGACGTAGGTTTTGATGGCGGTGGCTAGGGTGAGGCGCTTTATTTTGAGGAGCTGCTGGCGCAAGGTGTCCGAGGTGACCCCAAAAACGATCTGATCCCGAATCATGGAGTCGGAGGTGGCCTCATAGCTGCAGGACTGCGCGAGGTACGGAGGTGTGTCAAATAAGATTGAAAAGGCTCATCCTTCCCCTGCAGGACCGGCTGGAAGAGGTACCTCTCGAAGCTCTCATTAACTTCCACGCTGAAGTGTTCCTTAAATTTTAGAAGGACCGTCTTGTACTTCGTCTTGTCCTCGCCTTCCGTGAACGCCAGGGAGTTGTAGATTTGGATGGCGTGTTGCCCCGCCGTGGAGAGGAGGAGGGCGAGCTTCCTGGTGTCCGATGCATTCTCCCTGTCTGTGGCTTCTAGGAAGAGCTGGAAGCGCTGTTTAAACAGCTTCCAGTTGACGCCGAGATTTCCAGCGATTTGGAGCGGCTGCGGCAGGCTGATGGTGTCCATGGCGCAGGATGGCGGATCTCTGAAGAGGTGCAGGTAGGTCTCACAGTCGCTGGCGTGTTTCCAGTCCTGGTATCATGTCGTGTTGAGTGTTCCGATACACAAACGAACCAACACGGTTGTAGATGGTACAACTCTGTTTTATTATTCTGTACAATAATAACTATTAACTCCTGGCTGTAGTTCGTACTTCACCAGCTAACCTGTTGACCCAGCCCTAGCACTATCTTAGTGAGGCACTCAGCACATGGTGTATGCCTGAGTGGCACGCTGTGAGCTCTGTGCTCTGAGCTATCTCCTGGTGGAATGAGCGGGAACTGTGGTACTCCCTGTTTTATAGTGCGTGTGCTCTCACTGGAGATTGGCTGTGATGTGTGTGTGTTGGTTGGTCCATCTACCTGTCCATCAGTGTGTGTGTGATTGCACCATGATATGTTAATATGGCTATTATGACAGGAATGAATTTTATGGATGGTGGGTGGAATTTCTCAGAAGCATTTCGGATTTGATTTTATAGTTGGTGAGATAGCTCCTGCTGCTACGACCTACAAATTTGACATCCAACAATCGCACCCATTTCCTGTTGGAAACTACCTTTTGATTTTCTGATCAGGCTTTATGTCTGTGTAACCTCCTTTTCCAGATTTAAAGTGCGAGTTTTAATTGGCAGCCTGTCTTTGTGTAAATAAAGATCCTATAGAATCAGCTAATTTTCAGGCTAAAATACAAAAAATGGGGAGAACTTGGATTGGATTGGATTGGATTTGTTTATTGTCACGTGTACCGAGGTACAGTGAAAAGTATTTTTCTGCGAGCAGCTCAACAGATCATGTTGATCAGAACTGTGCATAATTTGTAAGTATAATAGTTCTAACACGTGCTGTTTTATGTTTTATTAACTGTTTGCTCAATTATCTTTTCAACCTTAGTCATAGAAAGTGTGTACAGCTCACTGACTGAGCTGAAACACATGGTGAAGCAAGTGTCTGACACATTGGAGTGCAGGATTGAGAGAGTGCTGCATGAAATGTCTCTTACTGCCCTGGTTGACCTCCCTGAAGATGACCTTGTGGAAGCACGAGCTTTTCTAGAGATGACTGAGCATATTGTTTCCTCGGCTGGACAAGCTTTATCCACGTATGTTTTTTTTTGAGATTATATCAAGTAAGACCATGAATGGCATATGTGTATGAAGTCTGGCAAGGAATGGCATTTCTAGGCAGTTAAATTGATTTTCCCCCTTACATTTCTACAATCCGATGTTAAATATGTTAAGATCTTTTTAAAGAAAACACATCTTTTTGTCTTTTTTATATTCCCCCTCTTTTAAACTGTGGTGTTGTAAACTAGCCAGTTTACAACACCACTGAGAATGGTCATCCTTTACTAATTTGGCCAAGTTGTCATTCTTATAAGCTCAGACAATGATGTCAGTAGTTTATTTTATAATGTGGTCTGAGGCAAGGACCCCACCATTGCTGAGTTTAATCCTCACCAAATGCATGAGCTTTCTAATCAACATAGTAATCTAGATCAGGAAGTGTGACAGATTCACTTTTCCCTATTCCAAAGCTGTTGAGACCAGTTGTACCATTCTTACTCTCACTTGGCCATGATCAGCTAACCCAGGACAGGCAGGATATTGATCTTTTGACCTTCTGAACTATATGGTTCAGTTAACAAGTGAATCACTGAGGCAGGAGGAGCTAATGCTTTTATTCACTGAACTGTACACAAAAATAAAATGTTAGTTTATTAAAAGCTGAATTGAGGCGAGAGGTCAGGAGAGGCGATTGGGGGAACTGCCATTCAGAGTGGTAGGGGACAGTTTCAGGTACGTGGGTATCCAAGTGGCGAGGGATTGGGACAGGCTACATAAATTGAACTTGACCCGGTTGGTAGATCAGATGAAGGAGGATTTCTGGAGATGGGATACGCTCCCGATGTCTCTGGCGGGCAGAGTGCAGTCGGTAAAAATGATGGTCCTCCCGAGATTCCTATTTGTCTTCCAATGCCTCCGCATTTTCAACCCACGGTCCTTTTTTAAGCGGATTAATAAGATTATGGTGGGCTTTGTGTGTGGGGGGTAAGCCCCCGCGAGTGAAGAGGGCAATGCTCGAGCGGAGTCAGAGGGCTGGAGGGCTGGCGCTGCCGAATTTCAGCAATTACTACTGGGCAGCTAACATAGCCATGGTGAGGAGGTGGCTGGTGGGGGGTGAGCCGGCGTGGGTGCGCATGGAGGCGGCTTCTTGTAAGGGCACAAATCTGGGGGCATTGGTAATGCGCCTCTGCCGTTCCTGCCGGCGCAGTACTCCAACAGTCCAGTGGTGGTGGCGGCCCTGAGAGTCTGGGGGCAGTGGAGGAGACGTGGGAGCAGAGGGGGCGTCGGTGTGTTCCCAATCTGCGATAACCATCGGTTTGCCCCGGGGAGGATGGACGGGGAGTTCCGAATTTGGCGGAGAACGGAGATTGAGAGGATGGGGGACTTGTTCATAGAAGGAAACTTCCCGAGTATCAGGGCGCTGGAGGAGAAGTTTGCATTGGCGGGGGGAAATGAATTCCAATATTTACAGGTACGGGATGTTTTGCGGAAGCAGGTACCAACCTTCCCACTCCTGCCGCTAAGAGGGATTCAGGATAGGGTGGTCTCTAGAGGATGGATAGGAGAGGGGAGCGTCTCGGACATATATAAAGAGCTTATGGGTTCAGAGGAGACGCAAACCGAGGAGTTGAAGCAAAAGTGGGAGGAGGAGCTGGGGGGAGAGATAGAGGAGGGCCTTTGGGCGGACGCGTTGGGTAGGGTTAACGCGACCGCAACGTGTGCCAGGCTCAGCCTGATCCAATTTAAGGTGGTTCACCGGGCTCACATGACAGTGGCCCGGATGAGCAGATTCTTTGGGGTGGAGGACAGGTGTGCGAAGTGTGCGGGGGAGCCAGCGAACCATGTCCATATGTTCTAGGCATGTCCAAAACTGAGGGGATTTTGTCTGGGGTTTGCCGACACCATGTCCACGGTATTAAATACAAGGGTGGCAATGAGTCCAGAGGTGGCGTTTTTTGGGGTATCGCAGGATCCGGGAATCCAAGAGGAGAAAGAGGCAGACGTTCTGGCCTTTGCTTCCCTGCTAGCCCGGAGGCGCATATTAGTAGCATGGAGGGACTCAAATCGGAGACCTGGCTTTTGCACATGGCTGGCTTCCTCTGCCTGGAGAAAATTAAGTTCACCATGAGAGGGTCTCTGTTAGGGTTCGCCCGGAGGTGGCAACCATTCGTTGACTTCCTCGCAGAGAATTAATCGCCAGCAGAAGGGGGGGGGGTGACGTCAGGGGGTTAGGTTAGCGTAGATTAGGGGGTAAGCAATGGTAGGACCTGTGGGAGAGGGGGGCGGCATTTGCACTATGTTTATGTTTTCCTTGTTATGTACATTGTTGATTTTGTTGCTGTTACAATGCCAAAGAAATACCTCAATAAAATGTTTATTAAAAAAAAATAGTAGCATTGGGGGTAACATTTTCTAGGGTTTAGGAAATGCGTGTTTTGTTGTTTGGATTGAAACATATACTGACTCTCTGCATGCAGGCACAGTCAACAACTGGAGTGCTCCATGTTTCAGTTAATGGATGGATTGACACAAAAACTGAAGCCAGAAGAACAAGCCAATCTTCAGGTAGTTCATATCAAATGATTCCAACTTTGCTGTGGTGTACTTTTTGGATAATACTGTAAGGATATGGGATTGTTTTTTGAGGGATCAGGTATAAGAATTCACTGCTTTTAGATTTTGCTAACTCCAGGCAGATGCAGTATCACAAATGGTTTTGTTGTAGCAAAAACAAATTGTTACTGTTAAAAAAGAGAGAAAAGGAACAGAGTGAGACTTACAGCTGTCTATGGCACGTTGAAGATATGATGCAGAAACTGGCCATTCAGCCCAACCAGTTCATGTTGGTGTTTATTCTCCACTTGAGCCTCCTCTCAACTTTCCTCATCTGAATTTAGGGATTTAGTGGCTATGATCGGATAGATTTTTCTTCAGTTCTAGATTTTGGGGTTGACCATGAGGGTATGGGTCATTCTCAACCTAGAAGGGGCATGGTCACTGGACATGTGTACAAGCATATGTAACCAACTATTTTCTTCACCCTTACATGCTTATCTAGCTTTCCCTTTAAGTGTATTTATACTATCTGCTTCAACAACTCCCGGGGTAACGAGCTCCACATTGCAACTCTTTGAATAATGTTTCCTTTGAATTTCCTATCGGATTTCTTGCTGATTATCTTATCTTGATGGCACCTGGTTGTTCTTTTCTCCACATGTGGAAACATTCCTCCATCCACACTATCAAAGCGTAAGTAATTTAAAAGGTCACCTTTCAGCCGCATTTTTCCAAGGGAAAAGAGACCCAGCCTGTCAATCGTTTCCTGATTGTATCACCACAGATATCATCTTGTAATTTTCTCTGCACCCACTGCAGTACTTCTATATCCGATTTTATAATATAATGACAAAAACTTCACACAGTTTCCCTCTGCAGCCCAGTGCAGAGCCCACTAGACACAGTGACGAGCAAGCCCTGCACATCAAGGTGTGTATTTTTCCTTTGGAGCACACAGGCCCTCTCTGTAGTTGGGGTGTACCATGTTTCCAACGATCGCTCCTGCTGCATGCCTGCTGCTCTTCTGCGCCATCTCCTATCCCTGACTTCAGACTGTGAGGTCCACATAGCTCTTGGACTGCCTATCAACTGTGACTCTTTTCCATTTCACAGCAAGGAATATCTGCACTTTGTGACTCATGTCTTCCAGCACTTGAACTTAAACAGGAGCCTTGACGTAGATCCCAGTACCAAAGAGGACTATGGACAACAGTGACCTTCACAAACTACTGCAATCCCAACCTGTTTCTGTTTGTGTGAACCATCCCTAATGTGCCACACTAACAGCGCCATGTTCTGGAGTCTGCATACATTCCCTTCCAATAATACATGTGCTAACCTTTTGACCCGCTTGTTTATCTGTGTTTTATGCAGCCTTGGCAGGGTCCATTTTCTTCCTCCTCAATGTTCCCTCTGCCTTACATTATTTGTCTTCTTCATCGCCCTCCTTGCCCCTCTGCCTGCCGTCCCCCCCGTCCCCCTCCCCACCTCCTTGCACAGCTCTCCTTCCACATTGCCCCCCTTGTCTTCATCAGTCCACCCCCACCTCTGGTCTCATGTCACACCACACCCCTGGCCAAACCTCAGACGTTTGTCCCGGTGGGTGCATGAGTCCCACTGCACAGTGCTATCCAGAGTGTGGCACCGGGGGGAAGGAGGCCCCTGCACTCCCTAACTCTAGGTTCAGTACTGATCCGAGACGGTGACACAGCAGGGTCTATGGGTCTAACAGCACGGTGCTGTCCATGAAGACCAGCTTGGCATGGAGATGGCGAGCAGAAACCGGTCTGCCCTGGCAGAGGGGTGTATAGCACTGTAGGAGCAGCAGCTTGGCAGGTAGCCTTTGTATGTTGCATTCACCTGAAGTCTCTTGCAAACTGAGAAGCACCTTGTGTACTCTCTAGCAATCGCGTTCTGGACCGATGTAATTTCATGCTGGCATGATGTGAGATTGGAAGCGTTGACGGGATGCCGGTGGGCAGCTGATTTAATCAGCATTCATGAGATGGAAATTAATGCAAATGGAATTAACGACACCAGGCAGTGGGAAGAATAGGTCATCACTAACCTGCCATTGGGTGAATTGCAATATGTTTTTACACTGGTGGATTTCTAAATTTATTGCTCCCGCTAAATTTTCCCTTTCGTGGCGGGGATGGCAAAATTCTGCCCAACAGAGAAATGATGGTATAAAACAAAAAAGAAGAAAGCAAGTGGACAAATAATGTATATAAAGGTTCAAAAGGAGGTCAAAATTAGAATAGCAGAATCATCAGCAACTACTGTCACGCAACAAAATGAGGACATGTGTTGACCTGAAATTGTTGAACTCCGTGGTGAGTTATGAAGGGTGTAAAGGGTCTATTTGAATACTGAGGTGCTGTTCCTCAAGCTTCATTGGATCAATGTAGGACTCTGAATACAGTAAGGTCAGAGCGGGCATGGCTTGCCTTTTGTTTTCTGCCCCACTCCCACTCTGACCTCTCTGCTCCAAAGTTGATATGGCAACTCAACTTCAAGAACATTGAATAGGAGGCCAGGCTACAGGCACTGCGGGGGGGATAGTTACCTGGACACTTTATTTCAGAAGACAGTCACAATCTTTAGGATGGGCAATGAAGGGGAGAAATAATGTAAATTAAGGGTCTAGAGGAAGTGGAAATGGGAACAGCCGAATCATCAGCAACTGCTGTCACCTGAAAATATGGGAACTGATGTTGATCTGAAATTGATAAAATCAGTGGTGAGACCTGATGATGAACCATGGCACAGGAAGTCATTTAAGCAGGGGGAGTTAATAGAATTGGAGTGATAGTTAGGGGCATTATAGTCAGAAGGCTAGACACCGCTGAGAGCCAGTGTCCCAGGCTCTGCTGCCTTCCCAGTGCCAGCGTTCAAGACATGGGGCAAAATTCTCCGGTATCGGCGTGATGTCTGCCGACCGGCGCCAAAAACGGCGCAAATCAGTCGGGCATTGCGCCGCCCCAAAGGTGCGGAATCCTCCGCATCTTGGGGGGCCGAGCCCCAACCTTAAGGGGCTAGGCCCACGCCGGACTGATTTCCGTCCCGCCAGCTGGCGGAAAATGCCTTTGGTGCCCCGCCAGCTGGCGCGGAAATGACATCTCCGGGCGGTGCATGCGCGGGAGCCTTAGCGGCCGCTCACGGCATCGCCGCGCATGCGCTGTGGAGGGAGTCTCTTCCGCCTCCGCCATGATGGAGACCGTGGCGAAGGCGGAAGGAAAAGAGTGCCCCCACGGCACAGGCCCGCCCGCGGATTGGTGGGCCCCGATCGCGGGCCAGGCCACCGTGGGGGCACCCCCCGGGGCCAGATCACCCCGTGCCCCCCCCCCCCAGGACCCCGGAGCCCACCCGCGCCGCCTTGTCCCGCCGGTAAGGTAGGTTGTTTCATCTACGCCGGCGGGACAGGCATTCTAGCAGCGGGACTTCGGCCCATCCGGGCCAGAGAATCGCGGGGGGTGGCCCGCCAACCGGCGCGGCGCGATTCCCGCCCCCGCCGAATATCCGGTGCCGGAGAATTCGGCAACTGGCGGGGGCGGGATTCACGCCAGCCCCCGGCGATTCTCCGACCCGGCGGGGGGTCGGAAAATCTCGCCCATGGTCTTGGGGCTGTAGAGTAATTACAGTGGGAGGAGGAGAAACCAGTTGATGTAGTTCAACTAGGTACCAATGATATAGATAGAACAAGAAAGGAGGTCCTGCTTAGGGAGTGAGCAGTTTGGGATTATATTCAAGAGCAGAACCTCAAAGGTAATAATCTCTGGATTATCACCTGAACCACTATCAAATTGGCATAGGGAAAATAATAGTAGATAGTTGAATGCATGGCTGAGAGATTGGTGCAGGAAGAATGGGTTTTGATTCCTAGGGCACTGGCACCTGTATTGGGGCAAGTGAGAACTGTACCATTGGGATGGTTTTCATCTGAACTGTGTTCGGACCAGTGTCCTAGTGAGTCATATAACTGTGGTGGTAGAAATGGCAAGAAACAAAATATTCGGGATGAAGGATAATTTGAGGGAGATGTAAATTAAGGATAAAGGTCAAGGCAATAGAGCAAGGCAGCAATACGGATAATGCTAATCAGTGCATAGTAGGAACATAGATACTAACTTAAGAGTGTGGTAACCAGTAAGGCCAGAGTTTGCAAAAATAGTGGAAAGACAGAACTAAATGCTCTGTAATATTCATAACAATTGGAAGAATTGTTGGCACAAATAGAAATAAGACTGTATGAGCTGATAGCCAATGCAGAGACATGGCTGCAAGGTGACCAAAGTTGAGACCTGCATATTCAAGGGTATTTGACACTTTAGAAAGGCAGGAAGTTGGAAAAAGGTAGTGGGATAGTGGGTAATTAAGGATGACATAGTACAATAATGAGATTACCGTTGTTCTTTTTTTTAAAATTAAGGGGCAATTTAGTGTGGCCATTCCACCTACCCTGCACATCTTTCGGTTGTGGGGGTGAGACCCACACAAACACTGGGAGAATGTGCAAACACCACATGGACAGTGACCCGGGTCCTCGGTGCCATGAAGCAGCAGTGCTAACCACTGTGACCCAAGCCGAGAATTTAACCTGGGACCATGGAGCTGTGAGGCAGCAGTGCTAACCACTGTACCACCGTGCTGCCCAATGTTCCAATGAAGCTCAAAAATAAGATTGAGGAACAGCGCCTTATATTTCGATTGGACATTTTACAATCTTCCAGATTCAACAATTTCAGAATGTAACCTCTACCCTATTTTTTCAGGCAATAACTGCTGGGATGATCCTGTTTTTTAAATTTACACCTCCTCTAAAGCCATCTTTTGTTTCTTTACTTGTCCGATTAGCATCTCCTTTTTTTGCCTCACAAAATCATCCCTTTGGTCATTTAATCTCTCCTATCTACTGCAAACATTCTTTTTGATCTTCCCTCTCCCCACTTTCCCTGTCTCAATATTTGCTTGAAACATGTTACACCGCAAACATCTCCCCGGTCTGACTAAAAGTCCTCATTGTTGAATATTATTAAACTTATTTAAATTTATGAAACTTATTAAACTTTTATTAAAATTATTAAACTTTTGATGGGCAGCTGAAAGGAAGTATTCTTATTTATAGTCATGTCCTTTATTCCATTTACACATTGGTTTATGTGCAGGATACCTATGCATGTTTGCATCCTGATGCAAAACAAAAGATTCGCTGTCAAGAATGCTTACCCTGCAGCTACTATAACCTGATGGGCCAAATTTGGCAAAAGAATACTGATGCCTTGGTGAAATGTAAGTGTTGTGAATCCACAGTGTGAATGATACATTTATAAACTTTCTTTATTGTAAAGCTAATTTTATATGACTACTATCTCTGTATTTTTGAGGAATACAAACCAACTATGGGGTTGATTTTGCAATTCTTTCACTATGCTGGTAGGGCTGCTACTGTCAGACAAACCAAACCAAGGACTTTGACAAAGGGTCACCTGGACTCGAAACGTTGGCTCTTTTCTCTCCCTACAGATGCTGCCAGACCTGCTGAGATTTTCCAGCATTTTTCTCTTTTGGTTTCAGATTCCAACATCCGCAGTAATTTGCTTTCAAACCAAGTACTCTGATACTGATACCCGGAAGGCTGGGTTGGTGTTTGTGGGACCAATCCCGTCATTGGGAGAAATTGCAGGTGGGGAACCCACACATGCTGGCATTGAGACCAGAGGGTGATTTTTGAGGAGACAACCAATTATGTGGTTGCCTCCAAGAACCTGTTTGCTGTTCCTAATTCGATGGTGAGCTCACTGGTGACCAATTTGGAGCTGCTGTATGTAAAATCGCTGAGTCGGTCTCGCTGCCAACCTGTGCGGGATGGGGATTTGCTTTACACTCCCAATATTTAGATCTCAAACCACATCTTAATGTTTAGCCCATCTAGTCAGTTTATTAGTATAATTAAAATATTCTCACTGCACACCTTGGTCTATGAACAGGGGGTGTACCAATTGAAAGCCATGACATTAATACATTAATTGCAAACTAACTTTAAAACTACTGGAAAGATTGAAAGAACTGCACGTAAATTTAAATTCCTGCACAGGAAGAATAAAATCTTCAACCTTTTAAAAGGCTGATATTTTAATATATATAAATATGTATATAATATATTAGCCAATGAAAGGGAGAGAGAGGATTCAAAAAACAGCAGTGCAAAAGCAAACAAAGGAAATCTACAATCCCCACCTGGTCTGGCCTCCATGTGACTTTAGACCCAGAGCTCTGTGGTTGACCCTTAACTGTCCTCTGAATTGACCTGGCAAGTTATTCAGTTCAAGGGCAATTAGGGATCAGCAACTGTCTCTCGGCTGACCCAGACCAAGCTGAGTCAATTGTCCTTGGCCAGTGAGCGTGTGGTATACAAAGGTCCGCAAATATGTATTGGTACCAACTGATCATCCTGGCACTCCTCCCCTTCACCACTTGCCACTTCACCATGAAATACTGTATTTGAAGTGCTTTAAAAGCAAACATACCTTAAGGGGTAACAAAAACGGCCGCAAAACTTTTGATAAAAGAAAATATTATCAAAGCTTCATAAAGATAGGAAAAATTGTTCAGTAAAACACCTGTAAAGAGGTACTGTGTGCATTGGAGAAAATCCTTTGCCACTTTGAGAACTTCTTCACTTAAGGAGTTTACTTTGCTGCCATTCCATATATAATAAGAATAAAACAGGTATAAATCATCAAAATCATGCTTTATGCTCATTTAAATATTTTTGTGCAAATTTTGGTGGCTTAAGCATAAAATAGTGTGAAACATCTAGCACACTAAACACAGCAGTTTGTGCGATGGCATCTGGTAGAAAATGACATAAGGCCTATTCTGCCAATTCTGCTAATTCCCTTTGTGTCTGTAGTACAAACACACACTTGGTGCACAACATGACAAAATCTGCCCTATGTAATTTCTGTCTTTTGATCTGTAGCATGACATTTTTTCAATATGTGTGGGGGGGTTTCAACTAATTTGTCAGGGGGCTGGGAAAACGAGCTGTGTTCCAGAAGCCAGTGTCGAGAGTAGTGAGGTACTGAGGAGGGTATCAAGGTCGCAGGAGTGTACCGGCAGTCAGAAAGGTGAGTTGAAGTGTGTCTACTTCAATGCAAGGAGCATCCGGAATAAGGTAGGTGAACTTGGAGCGTGGATTGGTACTTGGGACTACGATGTTGTGGCCATTACGGAGACATGGTTAGAACAGGGACAGGAATGGTTGTTGGAAGTTCCGTGGTATAGATGTTTCAGTAAGAGTAGGGAAGGTGGTAAAAGAGGTGGAGGAGTAGCGTTGTTAATCAAGGATAGTTTAACGGCTGCAGAAAGGCAGTTTGAAGGGGATCTGCCTACTGAGGTAATATGGGCCGAAGTTAGAAATAGGAAATAGGAGCGGTCACATTGTTAGGAGTTTTCTATAGGCCCCCAAATAGTAATAGAAATGTGGAGGAAGAAATTGCAAAACAGATTATGGATAGGTGTGGAGGTCTCAGGGTAGTTGTCATGGGTGACTTTAACTTTCCAAATATTGATTGGAACCTCTATAGGTCGAACAGTTCGGATGGGGCAGTTTCTGTACAGTGTGTGCAGGAGGGTTTCCTGACACAATATGGGGATAGGCCGACAAGAGGGGGGGGGGGCCATGTTGGATTTGGTACTGGGTAATGAACCGGGCCAAGTGTTAGATTTGTTTGTGGGAGAGCACTTTGAAGATAGTGACCACAATTCGGTGTCTTTCACTATTGCAATGGAGAGGGATAGGGCCATATGGCAGGGCAAGGTTTATAATTGGGGGAGGGGTAATTATGATGCGATTAGGCAAGAATTAGGGAGCATAAGATGGGAACAGAAACTGCCAGGGAAAGGCACAAATAAAAAGTGGAGCTTGTTCAAGAAACAAATACTGTGTGTCCTTGATAGGCAAGTCCCTGTCAGGCAGGGAGGAAATGGCCGTGTGAGGGAACCATGGTTCACAAAAGATGTTGAATGTCTTGTCAAGCGGAAAAAGGAAGAGTATGTAAGGATGAGAAAACAAGGTTCAGTAGGGTCGCTTCAGGGTTACAAGGTAGTAAGGAATGAGCTGAAAAAAGGGCTTAGGAGAGCTAGGAGGGGGCATGAGAAGTCGTTGGCGGGTCGGATCAAGGAAAACCCCAAGGCTTATGTGAGAAATAAAAGAATGACCAGGGTGAGGGTAGGGCCGGTCAAGGACAGTAGTGGGAACTTGTGCATGGAGTTAGAAGAAATAGGAGAGGCGTTGAATGAATACTTTTCTTCAGTGTTCACAAAGGAGAGGGGCCATGTTTTTGAGGATGAGAGTGTGATTCAGGCGGGTAGGCTGGAGAAAGTAGATGTTCTGAGGAAGGATGTATTAACAATTTTGAAAAACCTGAGGGTTGACAATTCCCCTGGGCCAGATGGGATATACCCAAGAATTCTTTGGGAGGCAAGGGATGAGATTGCAGAGACTTTGGCTTTGATCTTTGGGTCCTCGCTGTCCACGGGGATAGTGCCGGAGGACTGGAGAGTGGCGAATGTTGTTCCTCTGTTCAAAAAAGGGAATAGAAATGACCCTGGTAATTATAGGCCAGTTAGTCTTACTTCGGTGGTCGGGAAGATAATGGAAAAGATCCTGAAGGATAGGATTTATGACCATTTGGAAAGATGCAGCTTAATCCGGGATAGTCGACACGGATTCGTGAAGGGTAGGTCTTGCCTCACAAATTTGTTTGAATTCTTTGAGGAGGTAACTAAGTATGTAGATGATGGTAGAGCAGTTGATGTCGTATACATGGATTTTAGTAAGGCGTTTGATAAGGTTCCCCATGGTCGGCTCAGGAAGAAAGTTAGGAGGTGTGGGATGGAGGGAAATTTGGCCAATTGGATAAGTAACTGGCTATCACATAGAAGACAGAGGGTGGTGGTGGATGGAAAGTTTTCAGACTGGAGACCAGTTACCAGCGGTGTACCACAGGGATCAGTGCTGGGTCCTCTGCTATTTGTGATTTTTATCAATGACTTGGCGGAGGGGGCTGAAGGCTGGGTCAGTAAATTTGCTGATGACACCAAGATTGGTGGAGTAGTGGATGAGGTGGAGGGCTGTTGTAGGCTGCAAAGAGACATTGATAGGATGCAGAGCTGGGCCAAAAAATGGCAGATGGAGTTTAACTCTGATAAGTGCGAGGTGATTCATTTTGGTAGAAAAAATTTGAATGCAGATTACAGGGTCAACGGCAGGGTTCTGAGGAATGTGGAGGAACAGAGAGATCTTGGGGTTCATGTCCACAGATCTCTGAAGGTTGCCACCCAAGTGGATTGAGTCGTGAAGAAGGCCTATAGTGTGTTAGCGTTTATTAACAGGCGGCTTGAGTTTAAGAGCCGCGGGGTTGTACTGCAACTGTACATGACCCTGGTGAGACCACATTTGGAGTACTATGTGCAGTTCTGGTCACCTCATTATAGGAAGGATGTGGAAGCATTGGAAAGGGTGCAAAGGAGATTTACCAGGATGCTGCCTGGTTTGCAGGATAGGTCTTATGAGGAAAGGTTGAGGGAGCTAGGGCTTTTCTCTTTGGAGCGGAGGAGGATGAGAAGCGACTTAATAGAGGTTTATAAGATAATGAGGGGGATAGATAGAGTGGACGTTCAGAGACTATTTCCTCGGGTGGATGTAGCTGTTACAAGGGGGCATAACTATAAGGTTCAGGGTGGGAGATATAGGAGGGATGTCTGAGGTAGGTTCTTTACTCAGAGAGTGGTTAGGGTGTGCAATGGACTGCCTGCTGTGATAGTGGAGTCGGACACTTCAGGAACTTTCAAGCGGTTATTGGAGAGGCACATGGAGCACACCAGAATGACAGGGAGTGGGATAGCCTGATCTTGGTTTCGGACAATGCTCGGCACAACATCGAGGACCGACGGGTCTGTTCTGTGCCGTACTGTTCTATGTTCTATGTGTGCAGGCACCAAGTTATCACTGGATGCTGTCAAGCGACATTTACATGTTACCAGCTCTAAGTATGAGGCAGCAAAACCATTTCCTGGTGGTGGTGTGGAGGCACCAAAAGCTCCATTCTTCAAGTCTGAAATTGTACTGGCAATTCCCAATGTTGTGATGCGACCAAGTTTGGAGGATATTCAAGTAAGTGCCCAACAGTAAATTGGCAAAATATTAATTTGATAACGTACCCTAAATATGAATGTTGTGGTATTCTCCAACAAATGTCTGTCTAATTTCTGACAGAGCTATGTGATACACCACTTTGTCCAGTTCACTCAGTTGATTCACGAGCTGGCGAAAATTGCCTGGGCAAGATTCTCCATCCCGCCAGCAGCAGGATCCTCCGTTCCACCAGCTGGATAATAGGGTTTCCCATTGTGGGCACCCCACGCCGTTGGGAAATCCACTGGCATAGTGTGCCTCTGGCGAAATGGAGGATCCCGCTGGCGGAGAATCCAGCCCTCTATCTCTTGTTCCTATCACATGTACTTGCAAAACAAAAGCAGAAATAGTAATCCAAGTACTCAAAGGTGTAAGAACTGTTTGAATACTTTAAATAAATTGGAATAATGCACTTTTATGTGCACTCCATGTCAACATTGCATTTTGTGATGAAAAAATGTGTAATTTGGCTTTTGAAATTCATGAAATTATCGCAACTCAAACTTTTACTGTTTTGGAACACACTCCAGCTTGACTAATACCTCTAATAAAATGGTAGTGTTTTTGTATGATTTGTATATTATAGGCAAATGTTTTGAGATTAATATTTTTATATGATGTAGGCATGGAGAGACTGATTAGTACAGTAATTAGCCCATTTTTCCTCCATCTCAGGATGCTGAGTTTGAAGCTCTATCACTGCTATTGGAATCCTCCTATATTGCATGAGCGAGTAGTATCCCAGCCATAGTGTAAGCTAAATTGTTCATTTTCCTTGGAGCACAAAAGTGCCTGGAATGGGAAATGAAGTACAATTACACCACTTGGGATTCTAAGGTTTGGAGTAAGGTACATTATTCTAGAAATGACTATTGGCAATCTGAGTGAATGAATGTAAAAATTCATTTTTATAAAACTCCACCACCATTTTAACAGAGGTATTAGATACTTTTAATTTACATAGATAATAACATAGAATAATGTCAATATAGTGTCAGCTGTGCCTCACTTGGGAACACTACCTGGGTACATGTGACAATAAACAAATCCAATCCAACTTACCTCTTAGCCAGAATGTTGTTGGTGGAAGTCTCAATCCAGGACTCCAACACAAAAAGCAAGGCAGTACTGAGTGAGTGTTGTCTTGTGAAAAGTGCCATCTTTCAGATGGGACACTCACTAAGGCCCCATCCATTTTCTCAGGTCAATGTAAAAGATCTCATGGCACTAATTTGAAGAGGGGCAGGGGAGTTAACACTGCTGTCATGACCAATATTTCATTAATCAATCAACATCACAAGATCTGACTGGTCCAAATCAGAGACGGGATGTACCTGCAATATATGCTTCAGAACCCTGCAGAAGTACCGACATTGCAGGAAGTGCCTGGGAAGTTTGAACCTCCAATAAGCAATTCCCCTGCTCCCCGGGACACTCGGACATTCCAGCGCAGGCATCGGATTTGGCGGGGGGTGGAAGGGGGTTGGGGGGGGGGGGGTCCAGTGTGGACATCTGAGCGAAGGGCCGGCCAGCATCGGCAACGGCGGGGGTGGGGTGGGGGGGGGGGAGACCACCCAGCATGGGCCTCAGAGTGCAGGGTGCCGGGCAGGCCTCGGAGCAAATAAATAAATAACCTTTTATTGTCACAAGTAGGCTTACATTAACACTGCAGTTAAGTTACTGTGAAAAGCCCCTAGTCGCCACATTCCGGCGCCTGTTCGGGTACACAGAGCTGGTACGGGAATTGAACCCGCATTGCTGGCCTTGTTCTGCATCACAAACCAGCTGTCTAGCCCACTGAGCCAAACCAGCCCTCTAACAAGAGAAAGGGTATGTGTGTAAGTGTCGGGGGTAAATGTCTGTGAGAGAGTAAGTGAACGTGTAAGAGAAGAAGTGAGTGTGAGAAAGGGAGTGAGTATGTGTATGTGGGCGGGCATGTGTTTGAGGAGGGTTTAATGTTAACGAGAGAGGTGGTGTATATATGTGAGAAGGGATGAGTGAGTGTGTGTGAGAGGGGGACATGTGTCTGTGTGCGAGAGAGAGGATGATGTGTGTGTGTGTGAGACAGATAGGGAGACTTGTGTGTTTGTGTGTGTCCAATATGAGCAGCTTTCCAGCATTACTCCTCTCATTAAAAATGACAAAGATTTAAATTTTTATTTAACAAGGTAACATTTTAGATTATCCATTCCTAAGGACATGGGATGGTAGCTTGTTGATGTGAGGGAGCCATGTAGCTGGCTCATGTATTTCTGACTGTGTTCTCTTCCTAATTCCTAATAGACACATAGATAGAGCTATAAAAAACTTGTTTACATTTGATTTCTGTGTTTGCACCTAATTCGTGGCAAAAAGAGGCATCGACATTATGAGAATGCTGGGGTTCCTTGACGCACTTGGGAAGTTCCCATGGGTTCTGCAGCTCAAAAGGTTTGGGAAATCCTGACTTACTTCAGCTGTTAGTCAGGAAATGTTGACAGAAAAATTCTCAACTGATCCATCTCCCCCACCCCCAAATCACCCGCAATGACCCCGTGGACGACATCCCCTGACCCCCTGCCTTCCTCTGACTTGTCATCCTGATGACCATAACTAACCTCCTGATGTCCCTTGACTTGCAACGCTCTGACTCCCCTAATCCCTGACTAGTGACTAGTCCCCACCACATGATTCCGAATGCCCTCAAACCAGACCTGACTAGCCTGCACACGGACAACCCTGCACGACCTTCAGAACCTTGTGCTCAAGATAGGATCAGGTAGGCTGTCACAAATAATCTTTGTGCCCACACGACCTGACCCAACCACTCCCAAGCCACTTACTCCCTCACCCATCATACCCACCTCACTCACTTTATCCACCTGCCACCCTGCCCACCTGCCACCCAACTTAGTTGCCACCCTACCCATCTTACACCCCACCCAGCTGCCACCCTGCCCAGCTGCCATTCTAAACTTACCCACTTATTTCATCCACCCTACCCACCTACACATTCGACCATTCACTTACATATTCACTCATACACACACACATATATATATTGACACGTTGAAAAGCTCTTTAAATGTCCCCAGCTTTTCAGTGTGCTACTGAACACAGACCAGAATATGCAGCTTGTCTGACAGTGATTGTCACTCCTCGGATGATTTGGGCCATTATCTGCTCATTACCACATCGCTGTTTGTGGGAGTTTGCTGCTGCATTCCCAACATTCCAGAAGTGACGACACCTAAAAAATACTTAATTGGCTATAAAGCGATCCCTTTGCTTTGATAAATACAAAACGCAATATAATATAAAGTTTTATGACTGACAAGCCAAGAAACAATGTTTTGTTTCTGTAATTAAAAATATAAGGGCACAAAATGTATTTGTGTAAGCCTACCTGATCCTTTCTTGAGTACAAGGTTCTGAAGGGTTTGTACACAAACTGGCATTTCCCCCTGTCCTGCCTGCAGACCAGTTGTGCCGCTCACATGTGGATCCTGACTGTAATAGCTTCTAAGGTAGGTACAGTGTCTGTATCTGACCTGGTGGCTGTGACTGTCAGGCCAAAGGATGGTGCTCCTTCTTCACACTCTTACACTCGTCTTTCCTCCTGGGGCTGCAGTGGCTGACCAATCGACTGCTCTTGACAATCTGAAAGCACAAATATATAAAGGGGAGCGCAGGGATGAGTGAAAGGGAGGGTAGCGATGCAAAGCGTGAGTTCCACAGTTACTTCTTCCGCAGTTTCCATCTAAGGCAACTTTCAGGGTGAGGATTGAATGGAGAAGGCGGTTAAGGCAGCAACTTATCATCATCCTGGATGGCCTCAACAGTGCCAGCTGCCACTGGATCTGTGGCATTGTTACCCATAATGGACTCTCTCTTCCAGGGCAATGAGGGGATGCATGCGTGCTGGTCATCCACCAGTCCTATTTCAGGCCTCCACCTCCTGCATGAAAGAGAACTCAGAATGTCTATGACTGCACCTCAGTGGGGTTGGGTAATGTGCCTTCCATAGCTGCCTAGCTGGAGATTTGCACAGTCATGTAGAGGTGTGTGTGCACAGCTGACATGATTGGAAGTTTCATATTGGTGAGGTGCAGTGTACAGATGTTAGAGGTTAGTCCTCAGTGTCAGAGAGTGCTATTGGATGAATGATGGGGGTGGTGTTATGCATTGAGCAGTGGGAGAGATGGGTGGAGTTATGGGTATGAGTTGTGATGTGCAGATAACTTGACCACCCGGTGAGGTCTTAAAACCTTTCCTGACACTGCTGCCCCATGTCCTGAGGGTGGAAGTCTCGCCATTGACTACCCATGCCATGTGCTCCAATTGCCCGAGGAAGCGCAATCTCGGTGGTTCCCAGTCTGCCAGCAGAAACATCGCCTTCTTCTTGGTCTCCAGCTCTCTGACTACTGTGTCCAGGCTTCACTAAAGCAGGGAAACCTTTCCTTTGTCTGTTGTGCCATCCAAGGGCAGCTTGTGGCCATGCTACAGAAAACCAGGGAAATAAGGTGGGTGCAAAAAGCGGGCTCCATGTCCAAAAATCATGGCCGTCAGATTTCTCGCTCTATAAATTAGATTCTGTGTTCCACTGATTAGATATGCGCATCAAATATATCACATTAAAAATTAATTAACCAATCTTTCATTATGTTGTTTATAGTATATTACAAAACAATGTATTGATTATTATCAATTCATATTTTATTCTACAGTCTATCCTAAATAAAGCGGTGAATGTAATTCTGTCCATGTCTAAGGATATTCCTCTTTGGTCCTTTGCCTATATTCATCTGAAACAGCAGCAGGTATCTACTAAATTCCACTCTGATTTGCTTTTTCATTACTTCAATTGTAAAAGCATTATCTTCTGTTTGCTCAGAGGACAATAATTTATTGAATATTTGAGTTCACTTTTCATGCTTAAATTTATTGTTTATTTTTGCATGGCCAAAACTTAGATTGAACAGAATGCTGCTCGAGAACTGGGTGACGATAACATCCTTGGTAAGCAGGTGGTACTAAAATCCCTTGACAAACAAATCAGTGAACACAAAGATGTCACTAAGGTGATGATCCAGCTCAGTTCCATTGTCTCCTCATTGAAGACTGATGCAGTAGAGATTCTTGACAATTTCTCTCACTTCTCCCACTTGTGGAATCAGGTGAGTTTGTATCTCATCTGTATTCATTTGTGTGCATGTGCACATGTGTGTGAGAGAGACTGATGCTGTAACAGTAACTGCTTCAACCGTCAAACATCGTGTTTTATTTTTCTTATCTCCCTGGAAGCAGTCTAATTGATCGGCACCTCATCCAGTAGCCTAACATCCACCCCCTCCATCGCTAACATATAATGGTTGCTTTGCATATAATATACAGCGTGCATCGCAACAATTTGCTGTGGCTACTTCCGTAGCAGCTCCTAAACCTGTAACCTCCACCCTCTAGAAGGGCAAGGACAGCAGGTTTTGGAATACGACTTCCCCTGGATTTTGCTTCAAATTATACACCATTGTGACTTGGACGTACATCACCATACATCTGTTATTGGATCAAAATCCTGGAACTCCCTTCCTAATAGCCTTGTGGACCATTGCCATAAAGTCTCAAATGGCTGAAGAAGACTCACCACGAATTGTGAGGGTAACTAGTGATTGGCAATAAATGCCAACCTTGATCAATTTTGCCAAATCCCAAGAATTATTTTTTTTAAAATACTATATTGTCCACAGTTTGATTCTTCAAATTCATTTAATAAAATAGTCTTGCTCTTATACAGTGGTGGGTGATGATGATGATAATAATGATGTTGATGAGGATAAAGAGCCACCTCAGCTTTTTCTGGCATCTCCTTGCCTGGCACTTCATTCTGCACTTCCTGTTCATGCCATACACATGAAAGGCAGCAGCCAACAACTGTCAGAATGAACATAAAGCATACAGTGCAGAAGGAGGCCATTCGGCCCACCGAGTCTGCAGCGACCAACTTAAGCCCTCACTTCCACCCTATCCCCCTACCCCCAAAACCACTCCTAACCTTTTTGGACACTAAGGGAAATTTAGCATGGCCAACCCACCTAACCTGCACGTCTTTGTACTGTGGGAGGAAACCAGAGCACCCGGAGGAAACCCATGCAGACACGGGGGAAATGTGCAAACTCCACACAGACAGTGACCCAGCGGGGAATCGAACCTGGGACCCTGGCACTGTGAAACCACAGTGCTAACCACTATGCTACCGTGCTCATACCTATGACTCATACACAACAGTTTCCAAGTACTCAGTGTAGACCCTTGCAGTAAGGAGTGTGTCTATAGTGATCTATGTATGACAAATGTGGTCATCTTTTGCTTTAATATTTCTTTTGAGTACAGTAAGAAGGCTTACAGCACCAGGTTAAAGTCCAACAGGTTTGTTTCGAATCACTAGCTTTCAGAGCACTGCTCCTTCCTCACGTGAATGATGAGGTGGGTTCCAGAAACATACATATAGACAAAGTCAAAGATGCAATACGATACTTTGGATGTGAGTTTTGCAGGTAATTAAGTCTACAGATCCAGTCGGAGCAACTGGAGAGAGGGATAATCACAGGTTAAAGTGGTCTAAATTGTCTCAAGCCATGGGGACCAAATTTGCACCTCAATATGCCAACATCTTCATGCACAAGTTTGAACAAGACCTCCTCACCGCACAGGACCTTCAACTGACGTTATACACCAGATACATCGATGACATTTTTTTTGTTTGGACCTACGGTGAAGAATCACTGAAACGACTACACGATGACATCAATAGGTTCCACCCCACCATCGGACTCACCATGGACTAATCTCCAGAATCGATTGCATTCTTGGACACACATATCTCCATCACGGACGGTCACCTCAGCACTTTGCTTTACCGCAAGCACATGGATAACCTCACGATGCTCCACTTCTCCAGCTTCCACCATAAACACATTAAAGAAGCCATCCCCTATGGATAAGTCCTCCATATTCACAGGATCTGCTCAGACGAGGAGGAGCGTAACAGACATTTACAGACGCTGAAAGATACCCTCGTATGAACTGGATATGGCGCTCGACTCATCGATCGACAGTTCCAATGCGCCACAGCAAAAAACCGCACCGACCTCCTCAGAAGACAAACTCGGGACACAACCGACAGAGTACCCTTCGTCGTCCAGTACTTCCCCGGAGCAGAGAAACTACGACATCTTCTTCACATCCTTCAACACGTCATCGATGAAGATGAACATCATACCAAGGTCATCCCACACCCCCACTACTTGCCTTCAAACAACCGCGCAACCTCAAACAAACCATTGTTTGCAGCAAACTACCCAGCCTTCAGAACAGTGATCACGACACCACACAACCCTGCCATGGCAATCTCTGCAAGACGTGCCAGATCATCGACATGGGCACCACTATAGCACATGAGAACACCACCTACCAGGTACGTGGTACATACTCGTGCAACTCGGCCAACGTTGTCTACCGCATACGCTGCAGGAAAGGATGTCCCGAAGCGTGGTACATTGGTGAGACCATGCAGATGCTGCGACAATGGATGAACGGGCATCGCGCGACAATCGCCAGGCAGGAATGTTCCCTTCCAGTCGGAGAACACTTAAGCAGTCAAGGGCATTCGGCCTCTTATCTTCGGGCAAGCGTTCTCCAAGGCGGCCTTCAGGACGCGCGATAACGCAGAATCGCCGAGCAGAAACTTATAGCCAAGTTCCGCACACATGAGTATGGCCTCAACCGGGACCTTGGGTTCATGTCGCATTACATTCACCCCCCCCCCCCCCCCCTCTCCCCCCCCCCCACCCCCACCCCCACCATCTGGCCTGGGCTTGCGAAATCCTACCAACTGTCCTGGCTTGAGACAATTCACACCTCTTTAACCTGTGATTATCCCTCTCTCCAGTTGCTCTGTCTGGACCTGTAAATACTTAATTACCTGCAATGACTCGCATTCAAAGTATCGTCTTGCATCTTTGACTTTGTCTATATACATGTTTCTGGAACCCAGCTCTTCATTCACCTGAGGAAGGAGCAGTGCTCCGAAAGCTAGTGACATCGAGACAAACCTGTTGGACTTTAACTTGGTGTTGTAAGACTTCTTACTGTGCTCACCCCAGTCCAAAGCCGGCATCTCCACATCATTTCTTTTGAGTGGCATCGGTGCAGCCAAGTGATCTACGACCTGATATGGAATTCATACCACTTCCAGCTGGTGCTTACTCAGGTCAAAAAAAGTTTATAAATTCTTTCAAAACTTCAAATTATTTTTCCGAATTCCCTATTTTTCCTGTTTCACATTACCCATGTTTCTGGTGGAGGTGAATTTTTCAAATAACTGTTTTCACTGGCTAGAATGCAAACTTAAAAGTCAATTTTGCAGTCATTGAAAGCTCAGTCATCGTAGGTTAAGGAAATGAAAGTCGCCATAGTTCCAGAGGACCATATGCTGCATTAACCTTTGAAAGAGAGAGAGAGCTGACTGGTGATGATACAACCTGAGGGTTACCACAACTCAGGCACGGGATATGATTGAGAAGGTGGAACCTCCATGAATAACCTCAGTCGGTACGTGAATTGAACCCATGCTGTTGGTGTTGCTCTGCATCACAAACCAGCCGTCAAGCCAGCTGAGCTAACTGACTTCAGGTTAATATGGGTGGATCACAGATATGATCAGGACAATTTTTAGTACATTGAGTGCCAGGAGCCTCCTAGTGCATTGTCCATGTGGCCAAAAAACATATGTGAGCCCTGTATATGGCCAATTCTGACCTATTGGATCAATAATGGTCATTACGGCCGAGTCATGACTTTGTCTTTATCATGCATCCTCACATGCTGACTTTCTGTGGGGTCAGTAGATAGTTACCATAAGATGAAACCTGATCAACATGTTCTTATGTTCACTTTAACCTGGTGATGTTCCAGTTGCAGAGATTTGCTAACTCACCATGGAGAACAAAATGATAGAGTATTATTTGAATGGGAAAAACTGCAAAAAGCTGCAGCACAAAGGGACTTGGAGGTACTTGTGCACGAAACACAGAACACTAGTACACACATGCAGCAGTTAATCAGGAAGGCTAATGGACTGTTGGCCCTTATTTCAAGGGGGTTGGAGTATAAGAGTAGGGAAGTCTTGCTGCAACTGTACAAGGTACTGGTGAGACCACATCTGGAGTACAGTGAGCAGTTATGGTCTCATAATTTAAGGAAAAATATTGGGCATGATCTACCTGGGAGAGGCCTCTCCCAAGATTCCCGATGGCCGATACGTCTTGCGAGATCTAACAAGATCTCATGAGAGGTCATGATCTACATCCCGTCCATAATGGGCGAGACTCAGTCACTCACAGCTAAGTGAGTTTAAAAACCCACTTAACCCTGCTGCCACCGAATTGAATAGCCACCCAGCATCTATTGGCTTTGCCGAGGTGATCCCAGCTGGGCGCCGCTTAGCACTAGTCCCCATAAACAGGGACCAGGTGAAAGGGCACTTTGGGGGGTCTTCCTGGTGATCAGAGGCTCCAGATGGTTGGCGTCTGGGCAGGGTGGCACTTTGGCACTGCTGGTTCCAACTGGTGACCTTGGACTACCAACCTGGCACCCTGGCAATGCCCTCTGGGTGCTAGCCTGGCACTGTCAGGGTACACAAGTGGCACTTCCAAATGACTGGGGCACTACCTGGTTCCAAGGTGCCATGCTGGCATTCTGCCCATGCTGGGGATTAGGCTCGGGGGTGCCCTGCCGGTATGTGGTGGGATGTGGGGGATGGCTTGAGGACTCCCCAGCAGATGAGTTGGCGGTGGGTCTGGCCGGTCATTTCGGGAAAAAAAAGAGGGTTGTTAGATAGCAGGGTCATTCCCGGTGCTACAAACATCAGGAACGATCCTTTGATATCCATGCAGAACAGATTCTGTTTTTTTTTTTGTTAAGTCTTGCACATTTTTTCATTGGAGGCAGTTTAGAGAAGATTCACTAGAATGATCCCCAGTATGGAGGGATTGTCTTGTGAGCAAAGGTTAGCAGGTTGGGACTCTTCATCGGAATGTAGGAGAATGAGAGGTGATCTCATTGAAACATACAGGATTCTTAAGGGGCTTGACAAGGTAAATGCTGAGAGGATGTTTCCCCTCATGGGAGAGTCTAGGACCAGAGGGCAGAGTCTCAGAATAAAGGGGTGCTAAATTAAGACTGCGATGAGGAGGATTTTTTTCTTTCAGAGAGTTGTGAGTTTTTGGAACCCCTTGTCACAGAGAGCTGTGTCCTTGTGTTTATTTAAGGCTGAGATAGGTAAATTCTTGATCAGTGAGGAACCAAGGAATCCTGGGAAAGGGCAGGAAAGTGGACGTGAGGTATGTCGGATCAGCCTATTGAATGTTAGAGCAGGCTTGAGGGGCAGAATGGCTTTCTCCTGTTCCTATTTTTTATGGATCGAGTTTTTGAATCTGGAGTTTTCTGGTTGTATGAATGAATCAGTGCCAAACCACATGGTTTATTCATACACAATCTTTTCTGCAGCATGTAGATATGTTGGTAACTTACTTTTGCATTTTCTGAAACTGAGGATTTACTCGAAATGTGCAGAATGACGAGAGAAAAGGTGACAATTATATTTTACCTTCAAAAGAAAAATCAGCTTCTGATTTCATACGATAGTTTAGTTGAGAAGTTGGCTGAAAAATCACCACCACAAAAAGCAAGAATACCTGACATTTTGCGGAATTTAAGGGTTAAAAGATGAAATTGTTATATCACCAAACTGATTTATTAGAATATGCCAGGATTAACCTGAACATATTGGAACTGCCAACGCACGTTACTTTCACATCATTCATCTTGGTGTTGTGGGTGTAAGACTGCTGCATATTGATTTATGTAGTGTTTCAAAGGAAGTTATTATGCTGTCATTTTCCCTGTGTGGAATCAATTACGAAACACTTGCTGACATGATTATGAATTTTATATTTTACTCAGGATCCTGCAGAGAAAGTGAAGGAATTCATGGATTCAAAACCAATCCTCGCTGAATTCAATGAGCAAATTACCTATTACTCTGTATGTATAAAACATCCTTTGGTTATCATGGATTAAATACTTGCAAACTGTTTTTATTAAACGAAAGTAACACATGTCACACTTTATATTGAATACAGAAATTGGAGGCTCAGATTGATGAGTTACCTTCTTGCTATGAAGTGGGCTCAGTTCAATTTGACACACAGCATTTGAAGCTGGCATTGGTGCAGGAATGCCGCTCATGGAAGAGAGCCTTTGGCACAGCCTTGAACCGAAAAACCGCTATGGAAATGGATGAGATTTATTCCTTTATTGAAAATCTTAACAAGCAACTGAATCGACCAGTAAATGATTTGGATGATGTGCGTGGAGCCATGGCAGCACTAAAAGAAACTAGAGATGCTGAGATCAAGATTGACATGACCATTGAACCTATTGAAGAAACTTATGCTCTTCTAAGTAAGCATGAGTTGCTTTTTCAAGATGGAAACGCTGAGAGAGTTGATGGACTATCTTACGCCTGGAAGAACATAAATGCGCAGGTACCCCCCTAGAAATAAAACTCCAGATATACAAGAATGTGCTGGCACAGGATATTACTTTTGGAATTCATAGTTACAAGAAGCATTTTAAGAATAAACCAGGTTTTTATTATTTGGGGATATTTTTCCACTTGGCAGGAACTAATTTAAGGAAGGGAACATTTTGGCTCTCTGTCTGCCATTACTCTTGGGGGTGAATCTTTTTCCCAGTGGAGCTTACACATTTTCCCCGTGTCTGGTAGGTTTCCTCCAGGTGCTTCGGTTTCCTCCAACAGTCCAAAGATGTGCAGGTTAGGTGGATTGGACATGGTAAATTGCCCCATTGTGTCGAAAAGGTTAGGTGGGATTACGGGGATAGGGTGGGAGAGTGGGGCTCGGTGGGGTGCTCTTTTGGAGGGTTGGCACAGCCTCAATATGCCAAAGGGCCTCCTTCTGCACTGTAGGGATTCTATGATACTGAATGTTTCCCAATAGAGGAGGCCCTAGAAATGAGAATTGAGAAGTATCGGAAATTGTCTCTGTATTTTCATGACCCAGCACTCCAAGATGCTGTTCCAATGCTTTGCAATTCCAGTAAGAATAAAAAAGAACTTTTGGCACGTAACAGGGAAAAATGAGAGCTTCATTATCTTCAAATAGATATGGACTAGTGATACAGATAGGTTGAGATATGACAGAGGGATTATAATTTGATGAAATGTAGGGCGGAGCACACAATTACAGTTAACAGCAAATGCTTGTAAAACAAAAATGAGAGATCCAAGAAAAAAGATTTGGGTGTGATTGGTAATCATTTATTGAAAGCTTTTGGTTAGTTAGGTAGGTATTAAAAGGGCATTTGGTGCATCTAAAGGATATCCTACCACAAATCAGACCATGCTACACAGATCAATGGTAAGGTAAGTTTTGGAGTGTGGCAAGCAGTATTGGACACTATTGGGTTGATTTTCACTGCTTTCACTAATGTGGGCAGGAAGACTCTCAAACATGTGGTTGGTAGTCTTACAACTCTGTTAAATATTGCGCTGCTGTCTGTTCCACAGGAATAGAGGAACAGAAGTAGGTCTTTTGGCCGCTCGTGCTTGTTCTGCTATTCAGCGAGATCATGGCTGATGTGCAACCTGACTCAACATACCAATATTTTCCCAGTGACCCGTCATATCTTTGGTTGAAGAAAATCAATCAACTTCAGTTGTTAAATTAGCAATTGACCCACAAACAGTTGCCGTTTTCAAAAGCGAGTTCCAAACCTCCACCACCCTTTGCATTAAGAAATCTTTCTTAATTTCACTCCATTTTGAAAGGGTTCGAGTCCTTGATCTTCAGAGCACCATCTGGTTTCAGCTGATATGACCCTATTAAATGGTTCATAACTCCTGACAGGTACCCAAGGACAGAACCCATGGAGGCAAGAGTCCACAAGGTTGCTGAGCTGTTCATTAGTCTTCTCAAGCGACGACTCGGACCGGCCAATCGACCTTGCCCGAATTGAGTGGGCAATCATTGACTACTTAAGGGTTGTTTGTTCTTCCCCCACCCCGTAGGCACCGACTGTCGTGTTCGGCCCTCCCCCGATCGGCTGGATCCATCCACGACCTGACTCCACCCCAACCTGGCTAACCCTCCCTTCCTTAACCCTGCCCCTCTGCCACTGCCCCCATACCACACCACTTACCCCCCCCCCCCCCCCCCAACATGTCCTGACCCCCTGAACTGGCTGGACACCCCCTGACCTAATCTGACCCTCCACCCCCCAACCTGATAGGCTGCCCCCTCCGGCATGACCCAATTCCTTGACCTGCCTGACCCTCCCTGATCTCCCCCAACCCTGCTAGATGCCTCCTCTGACCCAAACACTGACCTGGCTGGACACCCCCTTGACTCGACTTCCCCGGCATCCTCGACCACTCCCTCCCCCCACCCCAACTGACACGATATGAACCGCCGATTAGCAGGATCACAATCAACCCCTTTCCCACTGTCTGCACGTTTCCCTGACCTGTCATTTAAATCACATCTTTAAACTTACCTGCTTTACAGCATCTAGTGTCATAAAAAAGGAATAAGACCTCTTTTACTCTAATGCTCCTGCACATTGACGCTGGACCACAATGACTGCTGCGCTGTCTGGATCTTGCCTGGCCTGAGTCAGAAGGTCGGGTGAGACAGGTTTGGAAGAAATGTGGCACAACCCGATGCTGATTTTCACTGCAAGGAAGTTACATTCCAGGAGTTATAGTTTCACCTGATTCCAGAGTTCAAAATCAAAAGTCCAATGGTGTATTCCTTAAGAGGTTAACAGAGGAACAGGGAGTAGTCCATTCAACCTGTCCCGCCATTAAATGAGATCATGGCTGGTCTGTGGCCTAGCTCCATATGCATGCAGTTGGCCCATATCCCTTCATACATTTGCTTAACTAAAATCTATCTATCTCAGATTTAAAATTAACAACTGATCCAGCTTCAACTGCTGTTTGTGGGAGAGAGTTCCTTTGAGTGAAAAAGTGCTTCCGAACATCTCTCCTGAATGGCCTAGCCCTAATGTTTAGACTATGTTTTAGAATCTCCAACCAGTGGAAATAGTTTATCTTTATCTATCCTGTCTTTCCTTGTTAATATCTTAAATACTTTGATCAGACCACCCCTTAACCTTCTAAATTCTAGCAAAAACAGGCCTAATTTGTGTAATTTCTCCTGGTAACTTAACCCCTGCAATCCAGGTATAATTTTTGTAAACCTACGTTTCACTCACTCCAAGGTCAGATTATCCTTCCTAAGGTGTGGTGCCCAGAATTGCTCACAATACTTCAAGTGGGGCCTAACCAGGGTTTTGTATAGCTGCAGAATAGCGTCTGTGTCCAGCAGAGGGCAGTAGAGCGGAGATGCTGATTGGCTGTTGCGGGGGGAATTTGCATATGTCCGTGTGCTCACCCTAACTTGAAGGTGTACCTCAGCAAGAGACCCTAGCTGTTCAAGTGAAGACAAACATCCAGCAGAGGATAGTAGAGCAGAGCTGCTGATTGGCTGTTGTGGGGAAATTTGCATACTTCCGTGTGCTCACCCTAACTTGAAAGTGTACCTCAGCAAGAGACCCTAGCTGTTCAAGTGAAGACAAGCATCCAGCAGAGGACAGTAGAGCGGAGCTGCTGATCGGCTGTTGCGGGGCAATTTGCATACGTCCGTGTACTCACCCTAACTGGAAGGTGGTTTGTGGAGGAGCTGTTGTCAAGTGACACTTAAACCTGAAACACTTCTTCAGTGTTCAGTGTTTCCCTCCCTACCCCCTCCTCTAACAAAAAAACCCCCAACCGCTGTTAAGATCAAGAGGAAGGCTCGAGGGCAGGTAGAAGGCGAAAGAAGTTGAACCGTGACGTCACAGCCTGCAGGTAAGGGACTGCTTGGTGACTGGTAAGTCACCTCAGGTGTTATCGTGCGGGGCGCAGAGCTTGCTGAGTGAGTGCGTGCTGAGAAGGGGAGTGAATAACAGGTAAGCTCTTTCTTTCTTTTTCTTTTTTTATCTAGAGGGGATGGCAGGGAAGGTAGTGCAATGTTCCTCCTGCAGAATGTTTGAGGTGAGGGACGTCGTCAGTGTTCCTGCTGATTTCATCTGTGGGAAGTGCACCCATCTCCAGCTCCTCAGAAACCGCATTAGGGAACTGGAGCTGGAGCTGGATGAACTTCGGATCATTCGGGAGGCAGAGGTGGTCATAGATAAAAGCGTCAGGGATGTAGTTACTCCGAAGAATAAAGATAGATGGGTGACGGTGAGAGGGGCTGGGAGGAAGCAGTCAGGACAGGGATCCCCTGTGGTCGTTCCCCTTAGTAACAAGTATACCGCTTTGGATACTGTTGGGGGGGGGGACTTACCAGGGGTAAGCCATGGAGTACAGGTCTCTGGCACAGAGTCTGTCCCTGTTGCTCAGAAGGGAAGGGGGGAGAGGAGTAGAGCATTAGTTATTGGAGACTCCATAGTTAGGCGGATAGATAGGAGATTCTGTGGGAATGAGAGAGACCCGCGGTTGGTGTGTTGCCTCCCAGGTGCCAGGGTGCGTGATGTCTCGTATTGTGTTTTCGGGATCCTTAAGGGGAGGGGGAGCAGCCCAAGTCGTAGTCCACATCGGTACCAATGAGATAGGTAGGAAAAGGGATAGTGATGTAAGGCAGGAATTCAGGGAGCTAGGGTGGAAACTTAGATCTAGGACAAACAGAGTTATTATCTCTGGGTTGTTACCAGTGCCATGTGATAGTGAGATGAGGAATAGGGAGAGATAGGAGTTGAACACGTGACTATAGGGATGGTGCAGGAGGGAGGGTTTCAGATTTCTGGATAATTGGGGCTCGTTCTGGGGTTGGTGGGACCTCTACAAACGGGATGGTCTACACCTGGACCAGAGGGGTACCAATCTCCTGGGGGGGGGGGGGGGGAATTTGCTAATGCTCTTCGGGAGGGTTTAAACTAGTTCAGCAGGGGCTTGGGAACCTGACTTGTAGCTCCAGTATACAGGAGGTTGAGGGTAGTGAGGTCATGAGTAAGGTTTCAAAGTTGCAGGAGTGTACCGGCAGGCAAGAAGGTGGTTTAAAGTGTGTCTTCTTCAATGCCAGGAGCATCTGGAATAAGGTGGGTGAACGTGCGGCATGGGTTGGTACCTGGGACTTTGATGTTGTGGCCATTTCGGAGACATGGATAGAGCAGGGACAGGAATGGTTGTTGCAGGTGCCGGGGTTTAGATATTTCAGTAAGCTCAGGGAAGGTGGTAAAAGAGGGGGAGGGGTGGCATTGTTAGTCAAGGACAGTATTACGATGACAGAAAGGATGTTTGATGAGGACTCGTCTACTGAGGTAGTATGGGCTGAGGTTAGAAACAGGAAAGGAGAGGTCTCCCTGTTAGGGGTTTTCTATAGACCTCCGAAGAGTTCCAGAGATGTAGAGGAAAGGATTGCAAAGATGATTCTGGATAGGAGCGAAAGCAACAAGGTAGTTGTTATGGGGGACTTTAACTTTCCAAATATTGACTGGCAACGCTATAGATCGAGTACTTTAGATGGGTCTGTTTTTGTCTAATGTGTGCAGGAGGGTTTCCTGACACAGTATGTAGAAAGGCCAACGAGAGGCGAGGCCATATTGGATTTGGTACTGGGTAATGAACCAGGACAGGTGCTAGATTTGGAGGTAGGTGAGCACTTTGGTGATAGTGACCACAATTCGATTAAGTTTACTTTAGTGATGGAAAGGGATAGGTATATACCCCAGGGCAAGAGTTATATCTGGGGGAAAGGCAATTATGATGCGATGAGGCAAGACTTAGGATGCATCGGATGGAGAGGAAAACTGCAGGGGATGGGCACAATGTAAATGTGGAGCTTGTTCAAGGAACAGCTACTGCACGTCCTTGATAAGTATGTACCTGTCAGGCAGGGAGGAAGTGATCGAGCAAGGGAACCGTGGTTTACTAAACAGTCGAAACACTTGTCAAGAGGAAGAAGGAGGCTTATGTAAAGATGAGACATGAAGGTTCAGTTAGGGCGCTCGAGAGTTACAAGTTAGCTAGGAAGGACCTAAAGAGAGCTAAGAAGAGCCAGGAGGGGACATGAGAAGTCTTTGGCAGGTAGGATCAAGGATAAACCTAAAGCTTTCTATAGATATGTCAGGAATATACAAATGACTAGGGTAAGAGTAGGGCCAGTCAAGGACAGTAGTGGGAAGTTGTGGTTGGAGTCCGAGGAGATAGGAGAGGTGCTAAATGAATATTTTTCGTCCGTATTCACACAGGAAAAAGACAATGTTGTCGAGGAGAATACTGAGATTCAGGCTACTAGACTAGAAGGGCTTGAGGTTCATAAGGAGGAGGTGTTAGCAATTCTGGAAAGTGTGAAAATATAAGTCCCCTGGGCCGGATGGGATTTATCCTAGGATTCTCTGGGAAGCTAGGGAGGAGATTGCTGAGCCTTTGGCTTTGATCTTTATGTCATCTTTGTCTACAGGAATAGTGCCAGAAGACTGGAAGATAGCAAATGTTGTCCCCTTGTTCAAGAAGGGGAGTAGAGACAACTCCGTAACTATAGACCAGTGAACCGTACTTCTGTTGTGGGCAAAATCTTGGAAAGGATTATAAGAGATAGGATGTATAATCATCTGGAAAGGAATAATTTGATTAAAGATAGTCAACACGGTTTTGTGAAGGGTAGGTCGTGCCTCACAAACCTTATTGAGTTCTTTGAGAAGGTGACCAAACAGGTGGATGAGGGTAAAGCTGTTGATGTGGTGTATATGGATTTCAGTAAAGCGTTTGATAAGGTTCCCCACGGTAGGCTACTGCAGAAAATACGGAGGCATGGGATTCAGGATGATTTAGCAGTTTGGATCAGAAATTGGCTAGCTGGAAGAAGACAAATGGTGGTGGTTGATGGGAAATGTTCAGACTGGAGTCCAGTTACTAGTGGTGTACCACAAGGATCTGTTTTGGGGCCACTGCTGCTTGTCATTTTTATAAGTGACCTGGAGGAGGGCGTAGAAGGGTGGGTGAGTGAATTTGCAGATGACACTAAAGTCGATGGAGTTGTGGACAATGCGGAAGGATGTTACAAGTTACAGAGGGACATAGATAAACTACAGCGCTGGGCTGAGAGGTGACAAATGGAGTTTAATGCAGAAAAGTGTGAGGTGATTCATTTTGGAAGGAATAACAGGAAGACAGAGTACTGGGCTAATGGTAAGATTCTTGGCAGTGTGGATGAGCAGAGAGATCTCGGTGTCCATGTACATAGATCCTTGAAAGTTGTCACCCAGGTTGAGAGGGTTGTTAAGAAGGCGTACAGTGTGTTAGCTTTTATTGGTAGAGGGATTGAGTTTCGGAGCCATGAGGTCATGTTGGAGCTGTACAAAACTCTGGTGCAGCCGCATTTGGAGTATTGTGTGCAATTCTGGTCGCCGCATTATAGGAAGGATGTGGAAGTATTGGAAAGGGTGCAGAGGAGATTTACCAGAATGTTGCCTGGTATGGAGGGAAGATCTTATGAGGAAAGGCTAAGGGACTTGAGGCTGTTTTCGTAGAGAGAAGAAGGTTAAGAGGTGACTTAATTGAGGCATACAAGATGATCAGAGGTTTGGATAGGGTGTACAGTGAGAGCCTTTTTCCTCAGATGGTGATGTCTAGCACGAGGGGACATAGCTTTAAATTGAGGGGAGATAGATATAGGACAGATGTCAGAAGTACTCAGAGAGTAGTAAGGGCGTGGAATGCCCTGCCAGCAACAGTAGTGGACTCGCCAACACTAAGGGCATTCAAATGGTCATTGGATAGACATATGGACGATAAGGGAATAGTGTAGATAGGCTTTAGAGTGGTTTCACAGGTCGGCGCAACATCGAGGGCCGAAGGGCCTGTACTGCGCTGTAGTGTCCTGTGTTCTATGCTCTATACTCCAATCCTCTATATATAAAGTTTAGCATTCCATTAGTCTTTTTGATTATTTTCTGCACTTGTTCATGGCATTTTAAGGATCTATGTACCTGAACTCCCAGATCTCTTTGGACAGCCACTGTACCTAACCTCTTTCCATTTCGGACATACTCTGCTCTATTCTTTTTTGGTCCACTTCCCCAATGGAAGAAGGCACAGAGCGATGAATGAGTCTTCTAGGCACAGGTACAAGAGCATCTTCCAGTAACACGCAGTGTAAATGAACGCCAGGTAATTTACCTGGATATAGCTCTCTCTGCTGTTTCTTGGTGAGTGGTAAAATAGTAAGCTGCGTGGATCCAGTTCCACACGGTAATATTACAGGCATGTGTCATCCCATCACACCTCCCACTTCTTCTCCTAGCTTTTGGACAAAGGTTGTATTTTCCCAGGTCGAAAATCTTGAGTTGTGTAATAGAGGTGTCAAGGTCCCTTTGTACTTGCAGAAACATCAACTGGAGTTTCCAAGTCTTTTCCCTGCTGTGGATTCCCTGATGGTGGGATGGGGGTGGGGATGGGGCATTGAATGGGAATGATGGCAGTGGGATCAGACGATCCTGCTGCAGGCCAATGGCGGGCCACTTCCGCTGCCACAAATCAAATCCCGTCATCCATCTCCATGGCCAGAGCTCTGCCTTAGAAATGTGCAGGGTGTTGGTGCATGTTATAACCCACATGGGTCTTACCAGGTAGGGATGATTAACTACCCCGTGGATCTTGCAGAATACGAGCTCCCCTGATAAGGGGGCTGGGGACATTTTACAATGTCTGGCCATGCATAAATAGAGTCGGCCAGTGACCAGTGAAGACACAGTAGGGAACTACTGGAGCTGTATATAATAATGGTTGTAAAATAAAGTACGTTTTTATATCAACAAACCCGGTGTGGATTTTTCGTGGCCCTTGCAAAAGGGCATTTCTTTGGAATTCGATTTTCACAAGTCACAAGTGTCTCTTCAAAATAACAAGGTCATTGCTGTTTTTCCTGAAGGGTGGAAATTCCTCTGGTATGAGCCATGGTTAGCCAGTATGTCAGGGTAAAGTATTTGTCCTTTTTTAAAATAAAATAATAATCTTGACATCGGTATTTATTTTCCATCCTGTCTGCTGGACGGGACATGTGATTTGCAGTAAATTCCATTTTTAATTGCATGGAATTCTAACAATTTATTGGTACTGTGAGGAATGAATCTGATACAGTCCATTATTCAGTTAAAACTGGAAATAAGAGGTCTTTATTTCTTATGTATCATAGATCTATTTCATTGGAAAGCATGTTTTATTTTAATCCCTGATTGAAAATAGAATCATAGGTGTGGGAGCCAGTGTCAGGGTGGATGGGGGTAATATTTATCTCTACCCGATCAGAGAGTATGGTCTAAAATGGCATGGCTACACTTAGTGCCCTGTTAACTTGATTAAAATGTTGGTACAACTGGTTGCAGCATTGGATAAGGTAGGGCTAGGCTCTGATCAGTGCCTCATGAATAATTGCTAATCATGGAACGATGATGCCAATAGGACTCAATGGCAATTGAACACTGCCCTGAGCAGCTCATTCACAGCTACTGCCCAGTGGTAACGCTCATTTGACAACAGTGGTGCCATTTTAGAAATCGCTCTTAACCTCGCATAGATGAACATGTGATAAACAGCTGGAGTGATACTTCTGTGTTGTATCGCAATTCCCATACCTTTTTGCGGATCTATATAATTAAACTCCCCTTTTTTTTCTTCCTGTTGATAAAATTGCCTCAGGATAATTTAGATAGTTTCAGTAGGAAGAGGGCGGAAAAAAGTGCTAAGAGCCACTTGGAAAGCAGTTCAATAAGAAAAATGAAATATTAAACACAGCGTGATTCAAACTCGCATTCCCCATCCAAGATTAACCTCCGCATAATGATGAGAAATAAATACTGAATTTTCCCTTTCAGTTTATGGATGATGAGTATCCTCTTCTGTTATATCCCTTTGACAAAATTCATCAGATTTTGCCCTCTGTTCTGGAGCTCAGAGACAGAAATAATTGACAAAACAAAAATCCTACTTTAAAAGAAATATAAATATCTGAGCAAAACTGAAGCTCGCTATCTTTACACATTTAAGGAACACAAAAAAACATACCACATTAATGCACAGAATTGCTTGACTTCCAAGTGTCTACAGAATTTTAGCAGTACTCTGGGTAATAACTTTTATCCCCAGGATTAGCATTCACAACAGGTAACAGACATTACAAGAATAAAACCACATATTAAACTGATAAATGACAAGGTAAGCCCTCATGCATATTGAAGAAACGTTAAGATATTAAGATTTATTATTCACAGAGAATCATCATCATTAATTGGCATTTGTGTTTTATGTCTGTCACTTCGCAGCTGTCTAACTATTCAAAACTTATGTGTGACAGGTTGTGCAGATACAGAGTGTACTTTTAAAAGTGGAGCCTGCAATGAAGACAGATCTGCAAGAAAGGGTCCAAATCTTCCAAACTGATGTTCAGAATTTTTACCAAGACTATGATTCAAAGTAAGTGATGGAGGAAAACATTATGTGATAGGAAATAGAACAACTTCATGTAATGTAGACAATACTCTCGGGGAACGGAACTGTCAATTTAAAATAACTTGCTTCTTGCATATCTCACCACTTCCCTATTTTGATGGATTCATGGGCAGAATTCTCCGGCCGTTGGGATTCTATTTTCTTGCCGGCAGCGCACACCCACCCACGGGTTTCTGGCGGTGTGGGGCGGCTTCAATGGGAAATCCCATTGACAGGCAACGGGAACAGAAAGTCGTGCTGCCAGCTAACGGTGTGCCGCCGAGAAACACGTGGCTGGGCGACCGGAGAATCCCGCCCAACGTTTCTCCTACTGGAATCTAACTGTAGTCGATATGCTGAACCAATGTAATCGTTGAGAGGTCGTAGTGTGGAAATTAATTTAGCTTTTTTGGTAAGCTGATCATGAGCTTTTCTTTCTTTTTTTAATGAATCCTTTTCAAGTTTTACTGTTGTGATAGTACAGGAAGTGCATTTAAAAGACAACATTAGCTCCTTAAGGGTTCTCCAAACAATTGTAGCAACAGACAAGGCATAGACCCCTACAGTGCAGAAAGAGGCCATTTGGCCCATTGAGTCACCACTGACACTCTGTAAGAGCACTCCAACCCAGGCCCAATCCCCCACCCTATCTCTGTAACCCCACCTTGGGACAACTTTGCGTATCCAATCCACCCAACTTGCACATCTTTAGACTGTGTGAGGAAACGGGAGCAGCCGGGGGAAACCCACACAGACACAAGAAGAATGTGCAAACTTCACACAGTCACCCGAGATCGAAATCGAACCCGGGTCCCATGCGCGGTGAGGCAGCAGTGCTAGCCACTGTGCCCACGCCCCATCTGGCATAAGAGATGTAAAGACAAGTTTCTGAAGTTTTTTTGGGGTATAAAGCATATATCAGGGGCTGGTTTAGCACAGTGGACTAAGACAATGCACAACAAGACCAGCAGCGCGGGTTCAATTCCCGTTCCAGCCTCCCCGAACAGGCGCCGGAATGTGGCGACTAGGGGCTTTTCACTGTAACTTCACTGAAGTCTACTTGTGACAATAAGCGATTATTATCATGATTATTATATACATTTTTTTCTGAATAAAAGTGTTCTGATTTTGAATCTGTCTCAAATTATCTTGGAGTTAGCAGTGTGAGTCATTCTGTAAGCACCCCGTATACCTCGTATTCAAGAGTGTGCTTATACTTCCTAATATCTTAACATGTGATTAAGAAACCCGGATAAAATAATAGGTGTTCTTTGTGATCTGGAGTGGATACATGACTTTAACATGTGCCTCAAATGTCCTTCCATAATATTTCAGTAAGAAGACTGAAAGCAGTTTAGTGAAGTGAGATAAGATATGAATCATTGAGCTGCTTTACTTTACAGCCATTAAGTGAACATACAATTTAACAGTTGTAATCTCAAGTGACTTAGCTTCAAACCCTTCTTTAAGAATGAGGAAAGTAATAAAGTAAGCAGCCCTGTCGCAATCACTGATCTAAACAGTACTTCATTTCGTCTGTCCCAGCATTGAAGGAGGCTAAGGCTTACACACATTTGTTTGGCACTGGAAACCCTTCTAGGCTTTGTTGGCTGACTTTAAACATGGCTTTTTCTCTTTTGTCTGTTACTCCTGATCATGTGAGGTGAGTAAAGTGTCCCTGAAATTTCTTCCCTATTCAATAATTTACCAGAAGACTTGTCAATAAAACAAGGAATCTAACAAGAATGGAATACTGACAGGGTGGCTCATGAGAATAGAGCATGCCAATAATAACAGGTGTGCACCTTTGTAAGAAGCCCGAGAGGAGATAATGAATTAACTCTTTGCTTTGTTCATTGTGTGGCACTAGAGTTATGTATCTGAATCATTAACAAACAATGGGCAGCACGGTGGCACAGTGGTTAGCACTGCTGCCTCACAGCTCCAGGGACCCTGGTTCAATTCCAGACTTGGGTGACTGTCTGTGTGGAGTTTGCACTTTCTCCCTGTGTCTGCGTGGGTTTTCTCTGGGTGCTCCAGTTTCCTCCCACAGTCCAAAAATGTGCAGGTTATGTGAAATGGCTATGATAAGTTGCCCCTTAGTTTCCAAAAGGTTAGGTGGGGTTACTGGGATAGGATTGAAATTCCAAGCGCCGGTGCAGGCCTGATGGGCTGAATGGCCTCCTTCTGCACTGTAAATTATATGACTCTATGACTTTGATAGTGAATTGTTGATGTTCGCTGTCCTTCCCCCTCTGAAGCTGAACACAACTTCAGGCATGTCAGGCATGCTGGAATTAGCATGAAAATCATGAAATTGCATCTGTTGCACCAGGTTCGAACATATGCTGCGCTGTGACTCTTCCCAGAGCCAGCAACGGTGAAATCAGTAAAAACGTCAACTTTCCTGTCTCCACATTGCTCATTAAAAAGCTGCACCTTGTTCAATCAGATGTAACTGGGTTTTTAATAAGAACATAAGAACATAAGAACTAGGAGGAGGAGTAGGCCATCTGATCCCTCGAGCCTGCTCCGCCATTCAATGAGATCATGGCTGATCTTTTGTGGACTCAGCTCCACTTTCCGGCCCGAACACCATAACCCTTAGTCCCTTTATTCTTCAAAAAACTACCTATCTTTATCTTAAAAACATTTAATGAAGGAGCCTCTATTACTTCACTGGGCAAGGAATTCCATAGATTCACAACACTTTGGGTGAAGAAGTTCCTCCTAAATTCCATCCTAAATCTACTTCCCCTTATTTTGAGGCTATGCCCCCTAGTTCTGCTTTCACCCGCCAGTGGAAACAGCCTGCCCGCATCTATCCTGCCCGCATCTATCCTATCTATTCCCTTCATAATTTTATATGTGTCGATAAGATCCCCCCTCATCCTTCTAAATTCCAACGAGTACAGTCCCAGTCTACTCAACCTCTCCTCATAATCCAGCCCCTTCAGCTCTGGGATTAACTTAGTGAATCTCCTCTGCACACCCTCCAGTGCCAGTATGTCCTTTCTCAAGTAAGGAGACCAAAACTGAACACAATACTCCAGGTGTGGCCTCACTAACACCTTTCACAATTGCAGCATAACCTCCCTAGTCTTAAACTCCATCCCTCTAGCAATGAAGGACAAACTTCCATTTGCCTTCTTAATCACCTGTTGCACCTGTAAACCAACTTTTTGAGACTCATGCACTAGCACACACAGGTCTCTCTGCACAGCAGCATGTTTTAATATTTTATCATTTAAATAATAATCCCTTTTGCTGTTATTCTTACCAAAATGGGTAACCTCACATTTGTCAACATTGTTTTCCATCTGCCAGACCCTCGCCCATTCAGTTAGCCTATCCAAATCCCTCTGCAGACTTCCAGTATCCTCGGCACTTTTTGCTTTACCACTCATCTTAGTGTCGTCTGCAAACTTGGACACATTGCCCTTGGTCCCCAACTCCAAATCATCTATGTAAATTGTGAACAATTGTGGACCCAACACTGATCCCTGAGGGACACCACTAGCTACTGATTGCCAACCAGAGAAACACCCATTAATCCCCACTCTTTGCTTTCTATTAATTAACCAATCCTCTATCCATGCTACTACTTTCCCCTTAATGCCATGCATCTTTATCTTATGCAGCAACCTTTTGTGTGGCACCTTGTCAAAGGCTTTCTGGAAATCCAGATATACCACATCCATTGGCTCCCCGTTATCTACCGCACTGTTAATGTCCTCAAGAAATTCCACTAAATTAGTTAGGCCCTTTATGAACCCATGCTGCGTCTGCCCAATGGGACAATTTCCGTCCAGATGCCTTGCTATTTCTTCTTTGATGATAGATTCCAGCATCTTCCCTACTACCGAAGTTAAGCTCACTGGCCTATAATTACCCGCTTTCTGCCTACCTCCTTTTTTAAACAGTGGTGTCACGTTTGCTAATTTCCAATCTGCCGGGACCACCCCACAGTCTAGTGAATTTTGGTAAATTATCACTAGTGCATTTGCAATTTCCCTAGACATCTTTTTTAGCACTCTGGGATGCATTCCATCAGGGCCAGGAGACTTGTCTATCTTTAGCCCCATTAGCTTGCCCATCACTACATCCTTAGTGATAACAATCCTCTCAACGTCCTCACCTGTCATAGCCTCATTTCCATCAGTCACTGGCATGTTATTTGTGTCTTCCACTGTGAAGACCGACCCAAAAAACCTGTTCAGTTCCTCAGCTATTTCCTCATCTCCCATTATTAAATCTCCCTTCTCATCCTCTAAAGTACCAATATTTACCTTAGCCACTCTTTTGTTTGGGGGTGGGGTTCTGTAAACGTCCCTTCATGCAATTTTTGGTTGATGATTTTGAAAAGATAAACAGCACAAAAACAGGCCATTCAGCCCAGCCAGTCCATGTTGGTGATAATGCTGCTCTTGAGCTTTCTCCCATCTTTTCCCATCTACTATTGTAAGCTACTATTCCTGCCTCCCTAATATACGTGTCTAGTTTGCACTTCCACGTATCTACACCCATTCACTTGAACCACTCCCTGTAGCAGCGGGTTACACATTCCTACCACTCTTTGTGTGACAAAGGACTGGATTCTCCCACCCCGCCCACCGCCTGAATGCCACAGGCGAGCCGCATACAATGGAGAACTGCATTGACCTCGGGTGGGATTCTCCGGTTGCCGGGTGAACACGGCCGGAGAGTCCTGCCCAAAGTTTTTCTGAATTTTTTATTGGATTACTTGGTGACTATCTCATTTTGATGGCCTCTAGTTATGCTTTTCCACAGAAGAGAAAATATGGGGTGCAATCTAATGGAAAAAAAGTGTCCGTTCTGGGCGCCAGCTAAGGGCACTCTATTTTTTCAGGCCTCAATGGAGAATGTCCAGCCAAAGTGGGCACTCAGCTGCATTTCCTGCACAGCTGCATTTCCTGCACAGAGGAGCTCCACTCGCCAGTGCATAAATGGTGCATCGATCTCTTGACCCCCCCCCCCCCAACCCGATTCCCAAATGCCACAACTTATTTTTTGGGGGGTCCCTGAGCCCCCCGCACCCCACCTCATATGTGCTGGGCACCCAGGCCTGATCCCCGACAGCCTGACAGTGCAACGTGGGGACCACGGCAGTGCCAGGATAGCAGCCAGGTGGCACTACATGGCGCCCAGGTGGCTCTGCCACAGTGAAAGGCTGGCAGTGCCAAGGTGCCTGGGTAGCATCAGCCTAGGTGCCAGCCTGCCCAGATGCCAACTACCCGGGGGCCTCTGATCGACTGGGTGACCCTCAAGTACCGGTCCGCCCTTTTGTGGGGACCAGTGTTAAACAGCGCCCAGCTGGGGTCTCTATGGCGAGGCCGGTAGATCCTGGGAGCCGGTTAGATCTGGTGTCAACAGAGTTTAAGGTCACTGAACTCTGCAAGCCTGGGTCCTGCCCATTGTGGGCGAGATTCAAATTGCGACATCTCGAGAGATCTCATTAGATCACGCAAGGCGTAACAACCATCGGGAAACTACGGTTTCCCATCGGCAGCATGGTAGCACAATGGTTAGCACAGCTGCCTCACTGCGCAAGGGGTCCGGGTTCGATTCCCACCTTGGGTGACTGTCTGTGTGGAGTTTGCAGGTTCTCCCCGAGTCTGCGTGGGTTTCCTCCAGGTGCTTCGGTTTCCTCTCACAGGCCAAAGGGTTGTAGGTTAGATGGATTATCCATGATAAATTGCCCCTTAGTGTCCAAAGGATAGTGGGGTTGCAGGAGAGTGGGCCTAGATAGGGTGCTCTTTCAGAGGTTCAGGGCAGACTCAATGGGCCAAATGGCCTCCTTCTGCACTGTAGGGATTCTATGATTCTATGAGATGATTCTAAACCCGGAAGAGGCTTCTCGCGAGATTTACTTGCTGCGTCCTGTCCTGATTCCGGTGGGACGTGATCGGTAAATCGCACCAATTTTCTCTGCTTTCACTCTGTCAAAACCTTTCATAGTTTTAAATCACCCCTCAGTCTTCTTTTTTTAAGGAAGAATTGTAAAACCTCTCTGTACCTACTGCGGTGCCTCCATACCCTTCCTCTAATATAATCTGTAGAAATGCATGCAGTATTATATAAGTGTTATCGAACCAAGGTCTGATACAGATTTAGCATAAATTCCTTACGTTTCAGTTCTGACTCTATGGAAATAAAACCTGCTGCTTGGTTTGCTCTTCCTGTGGCCTTGCCAAACTGTAGCAAAATATTTGGTGATAGGTGTATTTGTACTCCAAGATCTCCTTGTTCCTCTCTGCCACCTAACACTGCACCTTGCACCTTCCATGTAATAAGTGATCTCCCTATTCACTCCGTGTCATGAACGAGCTGTGAAGAATGTTACAATTATTTGCATTACCACTGTGTTATAACCTGCCTGCTTACCATTGGCTGGGGACTAATGACAATCCCACAATCCTGTGGGAGTATGAGCTTCCCCAATGAGGAGGGCGGAGAAACCATTAGTAAACTCCATGTATAAACAAAGCTGGCCAGTTTGGAACCAGCAGGAAGGAGTACGCAGCAAGGGAAGTTGCTGCTGCTGTTATATATATATATGTTATTGTAAATAAATGTCATTACTTTGTATCCTTAAAACTCATGTTGGATTCTTCGTGGCCCTCACAAAACTGGCGACGAGGGTTAAAGTGAATAGCTGTCTACACTGCTGAAGCCACCTCCCCGAATTTTAGTTGGATACAGGTTGGAAGTTGCTTTCTATTTACCATGCCACTGTACGGACGTTTGGATGTTTTTGATGCTGCGCTGGAAAGCTGGAACCAGTACGCACAACGGATGCGTTACTATTTCCGGGCAAACAATATCACCGAAAACGAGCGCCAGGTGGTCATATTGCTCACCGCCTGCGGCCCGCATACGTTTGGGGTGATTAGGAGCCTTACGTACCCAGCTGCGCCGGACACCAAAACGTTTGATGAACTTGTGAATATAGTGGGGCAACATTTTAACCCAACCCCGTCCACGATAGTCCAGCATTACCGGTTTAATACCGCTGAGAGGACCCCTGGAAAATCCCTTGCCGATTTTCTATCCAGGCTACGCAGGATTGCGGAGTACCGTGACTATGGTAAGACCTTGTCAGAAATGTTACGCGACCGTTTGGTTTGCGGTATTAACAATGCGGCCACCCAGAGAAAGTTGTTAGCTGAGCCAACATTGACTTTTCAACAGGCCATTCACATAGCATTGTCCCGAGAGAGTGCAGACCGTGGAGTGCAGGAGCTACAGGGAATGGAAGTGCATGCCTTGGAGCGCAACCCCTTCCGTCCGAAAACGTACCCCCGCACTCCTGCGGTACCTTGGGCGAGGCGATGTCCGGACCGACGCCAGTGGCCGTCGGACATTCCTCCCTGAAGGGAGCGTTATCCAGAACCAATGGATGAGGAGCCATGTCCGTGTCAGACTTGTAGGCGCCGACCCCGTCGCGGACGCCGGTCCTGGGGGCGCCAGAGGCGCCGTCGTTCCGACCGAAACTGGGACCAGCCCAGGGGCCGTACCTTCCATGTGGATGAACCTGCGGCGACTACTCCTGAGGACGTGGAGACGGAGGACGACTGCCTGCAGCTGCATTGTGTGGCAGCTCCCCGTGTGGCCCCCATTAAGGTGACAGTACAGGTCAATGGTCACCCGCTTGAGATGGAGTTGGACACTGGCGCAGCGGTCTCCGTGATCGCCCAGAGGACATTCGACCGCATCAAGCAGGGTATACAGACCCTTAAATTAACCGACTCACAGGCCAGGTTGGCCACCTACACGGGTGACCCACTGGACATTGCAGGAACTACAATGACCCCTGTTGTTTATGGACGCCAGGAGGGGCGTTTACCACTTATCGTGGTGCGCGGCCATGTGCCCAGCCTGTTGGGTCGGGACTGGTTGCGGCATTTGTGGTTGCAGTGGCAGCACATCCTCCAAATAGTTTCTGGAGGGTTGACTGAGGTGCTAGGATGATACCCAGATGTATTCCAGCCTGGTTTGGGGAAAATAAAAGGGGTCGTAGCCCGTATCCAAGTCGAACCAGGAGCCACGCCGCGCTATTTCCGGGCGCGCCCGGTGCCTTGCGCCTTGCTCACAGTAGGTAGAAGGGGAGCTCACTCGTTTGGAGAGTTTGGTTATTATCAGGCCCGTACGTTTTGCTGACTGGGCAGCATCAATTGTACCTGTAATGAAGCCAGATGCCACAGTTGGCTTGTGTAGCGACTATAAACTTACAGTGAATACGGCTTTCCGACTCGACCGATATCCAATGCCTCGCATAGAGGATCTCTACGTGAAGCTTGCAGGCGGACTCTCGTTCACAAAATTAGATATGAGTCACGCCTACCTACAGTTGGAGCTGGACCTTGCGTCCCGACCATATGTAACGATTAATACACACCGGGGCCTGTATGAATATACACGGTTGCCTTTTGGAGTATCCTCTGCCTGCGCTATTTTTCAACGTGTTATGGAGGGCATTTTGAGAGGTTTACCACGTTTCGCTGTCTACTCAGACGACGTTTTGATTACAGGGACTTCGGAGCAGGAACATTTGGAAAATCTGGAGGCTGTCCTTAGATGCTTTTCGGAGGCTGGAGTCCGTTTACGTCACACAAAGTGCGTATTTTAGGCAAAGGAAGTAGTCTACCTAGGTTATCGGGTGGACCGCGAAGGTTTGCACCCCGTTGCAGAGAAGGTGCGTGCGATTCAACAGGCCCCCGCCCCGACTGACACTTCGCATCTTCGTTCTTTTCTTGGTCTCGTAAACTATTACGGGAAGTTACTCCCCAATCTGGCAACTACGCTGGCCCCGTTGCACCTTCTGCTAAAGAAAAATCACACCTGGGTTTGGGGTCAGCCGCAAGAAACCGCTTTCCGGCGGGTAAAGCAACAATTGTCATCGTCTGGGTTACTAACCCACTATGATCCTGGAAAGCCTTTGCTCGTCACATGTGATGCATCCCCGTATGGTATTGGCGCCGTCCTGTCCCACAAGATGGAGAACGGGGCCGAGTGATCGATAGCTTTCGCCTCCCGCACATTGACTGCAGCGGAGAAAAAGTATGCGCAGATCGAGAAGGAGGGCCTGGCAGTGGTTTTTGCGGTTAAACGCTTCCACCAGTACGTGTATGGCCGCCATTTCACTATCGTGACTGATCGTAAGGCTCTGTTGGGACTTTTCAGAGAGGATAAGCCAATACCGCCCATTGCTTCCGCACGGATCCAGGGCTGGGCTTTGTTGCTTGCTGCATATGAGTATTCTCTGGAGCACAAACCAGGAACGCAGATAGCGAATGCCGACGCACTGAGCCGATTGCCTTTATCGACCGTCCCCATGTCGACCCCCACGACCGGTGAGGTGGTTGCAACCCTAAATTTTATGGACACCTTGCCTGTCACGGCATCACAGATCCGTGAGTGGACCCAGACGGAGCCAGTCCTGTCAAAGGTTCGGCACATAGTCCTGTATGGTGGGCAGCATAGACAGCTCCCAGGCGAGTTGCGGGCATTTTCCTCCAAGCTGTCAGAATTCAGCGTGGAAGACGGCATCCTCTTGTGGGGGACGCATGTGATTGTCCTGGAAAAAGGCCAGGAACTGATACTAAGAGACTTGCACAATGGGCATCCAGGCGTGACCAAAATGAAAATCGTGGCCCGGAGTTATGTCTGGTGACCAGGCCTCAACACTGACATTGAGAAGATGGCCCAAAACTGCTCCATTTGCCAGGAGCATCAGAAGCTTCCACCAGCCGCCCCCCTACATCACTGGGAATGGCCAGGGTGGCCTTGCATGCAGATTTTGCAGGCCCTTTTCAAGGATCCATGTTCCTTCTATTAATCGACGCCCACTCTAAATGGCTAGAGGTGCATAAGATGCAGGGGACAACGTCCTGCGCAACAATTGAAAAGATGCGTTTGTCTTTTAGTACGCATGGCCTCCCCGAGGTGCTGGTCACGGATAACGGCACTCCATTCACGAGTGAGGAGTTTGCGAGGTTCATAAAGGTGAACGGCATACGCCATATCCGCACTGCCACTTACCACCCGGCTTCAAATGGGTTGGCAGAGCGCGCAGTGCAGTCATTCAAAAGAGGCCTAAAGAAGCAGTCTTCCGGATCAATGGACACGAGACTGGCTCGCTTTTTGTTTACGTATAGGATCACTCCCCATGCGGTGACAGGGGTAGCTCCCGCAGAACTCCTAATGGGCCGGAGACTTTGCACCCGCCTTAGTATGGTTTCCCCGGACATTGGCGCAAAAGTACGCCGCACACAAGAACGGCAGGGACAGGGATCTTCTCGGCATCGGCCGATTCGGCAGCTTGCGCTCGGTGACCCAGTGTTCGTTCGGAATTGTGCTGGTGGTGCCCAGTGGGTTCCTGGCGTAATCTCTTGCCAAACGGGCCCTATATCTTACCAAGTGCAAGTCCAGGGTCGTCTCCAGTGCAAACATGTAGACCACGTTCGGGCCAGAAGATTATCCCCTCCAAGGATTCCCCGCCCCCGGAGCTCATTTCTACAGCCGCAGAGACCAGAGACAAGGGAAGGTAGTCCTCACAATCTTCCTCTGGTGCCTCACTCAAAGCCTGCGCAGGTCGTTACAGAACCGAATGGAGATAGAGACACTGACACGATGGAGGCACCAGACTCTGACTCCGAGATGGAGACACAGGACGCATCAGAGGGGGAATCCTCGGGTCCACGGGCCGTGGGTGTACAACCGTTACGCCGTTCATCGCGGAAGCGCCGGTCTCCGTCTCGTTACACGCCGCCTGATTCAGCGCCGCGTGCAAATGGTGTCCGGCCTGCGGCAAAATGAGTCCGACGCCCTCCTTCGCCAGGGTCTTCGGTGGATTCCTTGGACTTTGGGGGGGAGGGATGGTATAACCTGCCTGCTTACCATTGGCTGTGGACTAATGACAATCCCACAATCCTGTGGGAGTATGAGCTTCCCCAATGAGGAGGGCGTAGAAACCATTAGTAAACTCCATGTATAAATAAAGCTGGCCAGTTTGGAACCAGCAGGAAGGAGTGTGCAGCAAGGAAAGTTGCTGCTGCTGTTATATATATATATATGTTATTGTAAATAAATGTTATTACTTTGTATCCTTAAAACTCGTGCTGGATTCTTCGTGGCCCTCACAAAACACTGCAATGGTGAAAGAGGTGAAATTCCCGCTAGAGAGATCCCTCATTTACTCAGCAAAACTTACCTCGTTGACAGCGGCAAATACCCTTCATCACTGACTGCGAAATCCAGTCCAGTGTGTTTTTGTGGCTGTAACATGTGGTTATAAGGTGACTCTTAAACCTGTATGCACCCTCTATAATTTAAAATACATCACTCATATTGTAGCCATCTGGGATGGCCACTTCCCGATTACAAAATGGACACTTTGCAAAGATTGCAGGGAAAATGGACAATACTGAGAAAGCAAGCAGGTGCAGGGTTTGTCCGTTGATTGGAGCCGTAGCTCCCAGACAAGACCGATACTGCAAACCATTATCATACTAATGAGCCATCCCCGGGAACAAAAGAGTAACATTTAAGTAAACGATACCAAGGCAGACACGCCGGCGCCAGAGGAGACCAGAACAAAGCAGGCCAACGGCCACCTAGGACACGCCCAGAAATCAGGGCACCCACCCCTCTATTGGAGGAAATCGATAAAAACGATTGGGAAACGGCCCAATTAATTGGGGCCAAGTTTAAGGCCCGCCCAAAAGCACGCGAAGCCCCTTTTGGGTATAAGAAGAATCCCCCGAGAGAGAATTGCTCTCTTGTGGCCCCGGCTCTCACCAAAGAGAGACCTGCCCAACAGCAACATCAGAACAAGTAAGTCCAAGGTCAACGCACGCTACGAGACAGACGCTCTTAGGTGTTATTCCGTACCACTTCGACCTCAGCAGCCTCAGAACCGAACAAAGACCATTGTTCCTCTGACTGAGTGGGCGCCCGAAGATAAGCATAGCCTTTTAGTAATAGTGATAGTTTAGTTTGTAGAGTTTTATGCATGAGTATATTTGACTGTGTGTAAATAAATGAACATTGAGTTTGAACTTACTAACTGGTGTATCGAGTATTTGATCAGTATTCGGTTTTGAAACTTGTGGCGGTATCGAGAGATACCTGGCGACTCGAGAGCAAACGTAATTAGAATTAAGGAAGGCGACCATATTGGCTTCCATCTTCAGAGCCAAATTAAGAGAAACACAATTAGCAACAATATGTAACTTATTTGCAAATTCATTGTGTGAAATATGTGATCAAACGACTTCTGGTGGCAACCATGGAGTGAGTGGTTGCACATTTGGTGGTTCCTGCTCAAGATGGCTTTTGTTGGTCCTTCCCCACCCCTATGGGGGGCTTTTTGAGTACAAAAGGTGTGTGAGTGCCCGGGGAAGGTAATACTCCTCTGGTGAGAATGGTGTATGGATCAGAGGATGAGGGGTGCCACGAGAAAGAGAGAGCAGCTGGAGCAGGACAGTTTTCGACGTGCGCCACAGGTTAAGATGGCAGAGGGTAAGGGGGCAGTGCTGCCCACCCAGTGGTCAGTGAAGCAGCTTTTTAAATAATAAATTCTTGCAGCAAAGGAAGGAAGCCCCGGCAGACCTGGCTAAGGTGGTGGAGCCGCTCAGAGCAGCAATTGAGAAAGTGGTGCCGTGGTTGGAGGCTCAGGGCCTGGAGATACAAAAGGTGGAGGAGGTGGTGGGGGAGCATGAGGAGTGGATGGCCTCATTGGAGACAGAGTTGGGGATGGTGGTGGACAGCCAGAAGAGGCTGAGAGAAATTGGGGTACCTGAAGAATCGATCCGGAAGATAGAATTTGAGGATCGTTGGGATGCCTGAGGGCAACAAGGTAGCGGAGGCCGCCAAGTATATGGCGAGGATGCTGGAGCAGTGAATGGGACAGGGGGCCTTTGACCGGCCCCTCGAGATGGATCGGGCGCGCAAGGCGCTGAGGGGGAGGCCGCCTCAGCCTCATCCTCAGCCTTTTGGTTTTTTTTTTTGTTGGCTGGTAGGTGTGAGGAGGGGTGAGCTGGAGGGGGATGGGGAGGTTAGAGGCCATGGGGCCACCATGCTAGCTAGGTGGGCTAGTTAACGGGAGTGAAGTGGGGGGTCATCAGGAAGAAGGCGGGGGGGGGGGGTAATGGGGTTGGTTCTTTGTTTGGGAGGGGGGGAGAGGGAGGGTTGCTGACATGGTGTGTGTGGTTGGTGTTGTGCAGTTGGGAAGGGAGAGATGGTGATGCACATCCAAAGGCATGCCTCGAGGGGCGCTTGATATGGGCCAGGTGCAGGCCCAAGAAGGGGTATGGCTGATCGGCAGGGGAGGGGTCGGGGGGTGGGAGGGCCTACTAGGCTGGGTACGTGGAAAATGTGAGTGAATGGACCAGTTAAACGGTCATGTATGTTCACACATCTGAGGAGTCTAAAGACGGACGTGGTGTTTTTTTACAGGAGGCACACCTCTAGTTGGGGGATCAGACGAGGCTGAGAAGGGGATGGGAGGGGCAGGTGTTCCACTCGGGGCTGGATATGAAGACAAGGGCAGTGGTGGTGTTGACCAATAAGAGCGTGGCGTTTGAGATGGGGAGCATTGAGGCCGATCCGGGGCTAGCTATGTGGTGTTCAGCGGGAAGCTAGAAGGGTCAATTACTAGGGGGCATAGGTTTAAGGTGCGAGGGGCAAAGTTTAGAGGAGATGTACGAGGCACGTTTTTTACACCGAGGGTAGTGGGTGCCTGGAACCCGCTGCCGGAGGAGATGGTGGAAGCAGGGACGATAGTGACGTTTAAGGGACATCTTGACAACTACATGAATAGGATGGGAATAGAGGGATATGGACACCGGAAGTGTAGAAGATTTTAGTTTAGACAGACATCATGATCGGCGCAGGCCTGGAGGGCCGAAGGACCTGTTCCTGTGCTGTACTTTTCTTTGTTCTTTGTTCTTTGGATGCCGATGGCTCTGGTATACGCTTATGCCCCGAATTGGGATAATGTGGATTTTATGAGGCAGGTGTTGGGGAGGATTACGGATTTAGATACGCACCGTTGATTATGGGGGTGATTTTAATACAGACCTGGACTGGTCGAGTCCAGTCCCATCGGCCAGGTACTCCGTTAGCCCAGTGGTGGTGTCGGCTTTGAGGGCATGTGGGCAGTGTAGGTATTACTTGGGGTTAGAGGATATGTCGTTGTGGGTGCCGATTTGCAACAACCATAGGTTTGTGCTGGCGAGACTGGATACAAGGTTCTGGGGTGGCGGCAGGTGGCATTGAGTATTTCAGGGACTTGTTTCTGGGGGGCAAATTTGCAGTGCTGGAGGAGTTGGAGGAATGTATGAGTTGCCCTTGGGGAATGGTTTTAGGTACCTGCAAGGTCGGGATTTTGTGAGGAGAGAGGTGCCGTCGTTCCTGGAGCTGCTGCCTCCGGTGCTGCAAGATTAGCTCTTTTCGCAAGACGGTATAGAATCTATATTAGAATCATAGAATCGTGACAGTGCAGAAGGAGGCCATTTGGCCCATCAAGGTGCACCGTCCCCTACATAGATCCCGATCCTATCCCGGTAACACAGTAACCCCACCCAATCTTTTGGACACTGAGTGGCAATTTAGCTTGCTCAACCCACCTAACCTTTGGACTGTGCAAGGAAACCGGAGCACCCGGAGGAAACCCACTCAGACACGGGGAGAAAGTACCATCTCCACACAGACAGTCACCCAAGGCAGGAATTGAACCCAGGTCCCTGGAGCTGTGAGGCAGCAGTGCTAACCACTCTGCCACCATGCTGCCCTAAATAGGGGAAGGGAAGGTGTTGGATACTTACAAGGAATTGATGGAGAGGGAGGGTGCCCTGGTGGAGAATGTTAAGTGTAAATGGGAGGTGAAGCTGGGAGAGAAAATGGAGCTGGGATATGGGATGAGGCCTTGCGGGGGATGAATGCATCCTCGTTGTGTGCACGGTTCAGCCTCATCCAGTTTAACGTGGTGCGAGAGAGAGGCTGATGCCTCCCTGGTAGCCCGCAATTGATTTTGTTGTGTTGGCGGGACTCGGAGCCACCGAAGGCAGGGGTGTGGGTGAGTGACCTGGCAGAATTCCTGAGGTTGGAGAAGATTAAGTTTGTTATCTGGGGGTCGGGAGAAGGGTTTACCCAGAGGTGGAAACCATTTATTTCTTTAAGGAGGTTTGAGGGGTCAGCAAGGGGAGGGGGGGGGGGGGGTAAAGGGGTTAAAATAATTAAGGTGGGATGTGGCTGGTGGGTCAGTGTTGGGGGGCTGGAAGACTATGGTTGTTTATTGGGTTGATGTGTTCTTCGGATAATCTGTATGTTTATATTTTTGTTGAAAAGCCTTGAATTAAACAATCCTAAAATGTGACAGAAGCAACATGGGAAATAACTGCTTTGGTGAAATGCTGAATGCAGTAAATTGCAGGAGTACGAAAAGATACATGCAAGATGTGTTTTCTTTTTCCGCTAGTTATTGGACGCTGAGCCTAATTATAGCGTATAAACTGCTATCTTTCTGAGTGCAAAGTAGATATAAAATCTGTGACCTTATTGATTTGTATGGTTTGATGTTACACGATGCAGTGTATTTATCAGAGAAGCCATCACAGGGGACATGGTGGCTCTCTTTGAGAGCCAAATGTCTTTCAGAATCCTTGGTTAAGATTTGAGTAAATATGCATTAGTTATTTAGGAATTATTCTTGTCAGGATAGACAGATTTTCAGGTGACCCTTTTTAAGGATCAGTACAATTGAAAGATGGACTAGACCAACCAGGGTGAATTAATCTGTGATGTATTGTGTGGTTTATCTTCATATTGAAGAAGAATTCTTGAAGATAAAGTCAACTTTAGTTGTAACCTGCTGAACAGTTTGTTAGCCCTTATATTTTGCAAACTATTGTCAGTGTAACCCAGTTGCTGGGAAAACATAGTAACTTGTGTTCTTATGTGATTTCTCATTACAGAGGCCCTGGTGTTGAAGGCCTTCCACCTGGAGAAGCTAATGACAGGCTGCAGATCTTCCAGGCAAGCTTTGATGAGCTCTGGCGGAAATTCAACACTTACTCTGGAGGAGAAGAGCTTTTTGGGCTAACTGTTATTGGTAACAATTGTCTCTCTATTATTAATATGTCCGTTGCTAAGTGTTTTACATTTTAAGTAAAATATGTGCCATGCTTTTGCTACAATTGTGTAAAATAACTTTCTCCCAGCAAAAAGAAGTTGAGTTAGTATGGCTTGACATATTACATAAGATAGGGCAGCATTGTGTTGAAACATTTAAGGATAAAATGCAGAAAAAAGTACTTTTATGAAATATACTTTTTTTCAGAATAAGGTGTATATATATATTTTTTGTATTGTTAAATAGAATATCCTGACTTACTAAGAATCAAGCGTGAACTCACATTACTTCAGAAACTGTATGGTCTTTATAATTCAGTCATTGATAATGTCAATGGTTACAATGACATTTTGTGGAGTGATTTGGATACTGAAAAAATCAATAACGAACTTCTGGATTTTCAGAACAGGTATGTAAAGTTTATACAAAATATATGTAACTTCTTTAACATCTGTCTTTTGGTGTTTGCCATGATGAATAGTCAGTATTTTGTAACAATATGGGGACAAGACCGTGACCATTGATTAGCAATGCCTGAACATTTTGGCCTGGGATTTTCAAAGGGCTGCATATTGGGGTCCAGCATGTTCAGGAATTAATAATCATGGTTCCGGAGGGTGCCTTGGGTTCCCGATGCCTCTGGGACAGTTTTATATTTTCATAGAACTGACGGGGAGGGAGCTGCAAACACAGTCACCACCAGTGAATGGCTCCTTAAGAAATTTGTTAAGGCACCTGTTACTTCAAGGTTGGAATTCTTTAAATGTCTTTCCAGTGAGCCTGAACGGTCTTTTCTTTTTACTTTTTATTCTCCACATTTTCATTATTTTCATCAAACAAACAACAAAATCAAAACAAATAAAATAACAATCCCAAAGCCCTACAGCTCCCTCTATATATAGTCTGATACATCCATTTATACATTCCAAGTATAAGATAATGCAGAGCCTGAACGGTTTTGAGCAAGTCTGTGCACAGCTACCAGATTCACTATGGGGCCCTAGCAAATTGCATTGCATTGGTTTTTAAACTTTACTTGGTGCCTCCAACTAATGGTGGGATAAGCACTGATCCTTACCATCTTATCCATGGCCACTTTTCAATCCACCTCAAGGAACTGCCCGCTGTAATTGGCAAGGCCATTGCTGCCTGACTTTGCTTCTTGTGCAGTGAGCTCCCATCTCCTGGAAGCAATCGATGCCTATAATTGGGAGCGATTAGGCTATTTGTATTTTACAATATTGTGAGAGTGATGCAGCTCAGGTGCAGGATGGGACACAGAATTTATCTGGGTGTCTGTTTTTTAAGAAGCACACTGGGAGTCCTCACTGAGTAAAATGAAGAAACGTTGGAAGCGATCTAACAGAAATGTTTCTCTATTATTTCAGGCGAGTTTGACTGGGTCATGCCCCTGGTAGATCGCACCCATAGTTTTATTTACAAAACGATACTTACACTACCCAGTAGACAATTATTCCCATCCCGCTGGCCTGTGCGGGCTGTTATAGGGTTCATGACCGTACATTCAAAATGTGTCCCATTGTTTTGTCTCAATGATAATCTCATTCCTCAAAAATATCAGTTGCGTAAAATGTAAAGGTAGATGAATCTGTATTAATATAATGAAAATATTTCAGGGGGTGATTTAGGCTGTTGCCTATCTGATTGAACACTCCACATGGTTGGTCATAAGGAACTCTGTTTATGCTTCAAAGTGGAGCAAGATATTTGTATGCGTGACTGGAAAAAGTTTGCATTTGCTTGGATTGAGACAGGTGTTTGCATGCTCGGTTAGACAGCGATTTGTACATCACTGTTGGAGAAAGCTCGGTGCATGTTTGGTTGGAGAGTGATTTGCATGCATGGTTCGAGTGCTCTTTGCAAGCTTGATGGAGAGTGCTCTACCTGTGCTAAGTTAGAATGAACTCAACACATGCTTCATTAGTAACAGCTCTATGCATGCTTGGTTATAGAGAGTGACGTATTTGAACGATTGGGAAAATCATAGAATCATAGAATTTACAGTGCAGGAGGAGGCTATTTGGCCCATCGAGTCTGCACCGGCCCTTGGAAAAAGCACCCTACCCAAGCCCACACCTCCACCCTATCCCCGTAACCCATAACCCAGTAACCCCATCTGACTATTTTGGCCACTAGGCCAAGTTAACATGGCCAATCCACCTAATCTGCACATCTTTGGACAGTGGGAGGAAAACGGAGCACCCGGAGGAGACCAACGCAGATGCAGGAGATAATTTGGCCCACCATATCTGCATTAGTTCTCCAAATGAGCATCAGAAGAACATAAGAACATGAGAACTAGGAGCAGGAGTAGGCCATCTGGCCCCTCGAGCCTGCTCCACCATTCAATGAGATCATGGCTGATCTTTTGTGGACTCAGCTCCACTTTCCGGCCCGAACACCATAACCCTTAATCCCTTTATTCTTCAAAAAACTATCTATCTTTATCTTAAAAACATTTAATGAAGGAGCCTCTACTGCTTCACTGGGCAAGGAATTCCATAGATTCACAACCCTTTGGGAGAAGACATTCCTCCTAAACTCAGTCCTAAATCTACTTCCCGTTTATTTTGAGGCTGTAGCCTCTAGTTCTGCTTTCACCCGCCAGTGGAAACAACCTGCCCGCATCTATCCTATCTATTCCCTTCAAATCTTATATGTTTCTATAAGATCCCCCCTCATCCTTCTAAATTCCAACGAGTACAGTCCCAGTCTACTCAACCTCTCCTCGTAATCCAACCCCTTCAGCTCTGGGATTAACCTAGTGAATCTCCTCTGCACACCCTCCAGTGCCAGTACGTCCTTTCTCAAGTAAGGAGACCAAAACTGAACACAATACTCCAGGTGTGGCCTCACTAACAACTTATACAATTGCAGCATAACCTCCCTAGTCTTAAACTCCATCCCCCGAGCAATGAAGGACAAAATTCAATTTGCCTTCTTAATCACCTGTTGCACCTGTAAAGCAGCTTTTTGCGACTCATGCACTAGCACACCCAGGTCTCTCTGCACAGCAGCATATTTTTAAATATTTTATCATTTAAATAATAATCCCTTTTGCTGTTATTCCGACCAAAATGGATAACCTCACATTTGTCAACATTGTATTCCATCTGCCAGACCCTAGCCCATCCACTTAGCCTATCCAAATCCCTCTGCAGACTTCCAGTATCCTCTGCACTTTTGGCTTTACCACTTATCTTGGTGTCGTCTGCAAACTTGGACATATTGCTCTTGGTCTCCAACTCCAAATCATCTATGTAAATTGTGAACAGTTGTGGGCCCAACACTGATCCCTGAGGGACACCACTAGCTACTGATTGCCAACCAGAGAAACACCCATTAATCCCCACTCTTTGCTTTCTATTAATTAACCAATCCTCTATCCATGCTACTACTTTCCCCTTAATGCCATGCATCTTTATCTTATGCAGCAACCTTTTGTGTGGCACCTAGTCAAAGGCTTTCTGGAAATCCAGATATACCACATCCATTGGCTCCCCGTTATCTACCGCACTGTTAATGTCCTCAAGAAATTCCACTAAATTAGTTAGGCCCTTTATGAACCCATGCTGCGTCTGCCCAATGGGACAATTTCCGTCCAGATGCCTCGCTATTTCTTCGTTGATGATAGATTCCAGCATCTTCCCTACTACCGAAGTTAAGCTCACTGGCCTATAATTACCCGCTTTCTGCCTACCTCCTTTTTTAAACAGTGGTGTCACGTTTGCTAATTTCCAATCCGCCGGGACCACCCCAGAGTCTAGTGAATTTTGGTAAATTATCACTAGTGCATTTGCAATTTCCCTCTTTTAGCACCCTGGGATGCATTCCATCAGGTCCAGGAGACTTGTCTACCTTTAGCCCCATTAGCTTGCCCATCACTACCTCCTTGGTGATAACAATCCTCTCAAGGTCTTCACCTGTCATAGCCTCATTTCCATCAGTCACTAGCATGTTATTTGTGTCTTCCACTGTGAAGACCGACCCAAAAAACCTGTTCAGTTCCTCAGCCATTTCCTCATCTCCCATTATTAAATCTCCCTTCTCATCCTCTAAAGGACCAATGTTTACCTTAGCCACTCTTTTTTGTTTTATATATTTGTAGAAACTTTTACTATCTGTTTTTATATTCTGAGCAAGTTTACTCTCATAATCTATCTTACTCTTCTTTATAGCTTTTTTAGTAGCTTTCTGTTGCCCCCTAAAGATTTCCCAGTCCTCTAGTCTCCCACTGATCTTTGCTACAATGTATGTTTTTTCCTTCAATTTGATACTCTCCCTTATTTCCTTAGGTATCCACGGCCGATTTTCCCTCTTTTTACCATCCTTCCTTTTTGTTATTGTAAACCTTTGCTGAGCACTGTGAAAAATAACTTGGAAGGTTCTCCACTATTCTTCAACTGTTTCACCATAAAGTGTTTGCTCCCAGTCTACCTTAGCTAGTTCTTATCTCATCCCATTGTAATCTCCTTTGTTTAAGCACAAAACACTAGTGCTTGATTTTACCTTCTCACCCTCCATCTGTATTTTAAATTCCACCATATTGTGATCGCTCCTTCCGAGAGGATCCCTAACTATGAGATCCTGAATCAATCCTATCTCAATACACAGGACCAGATCTAGGACCGCTTGTTCCCTCGTAGGTTCCATTACATACTGTTCTAGGAAACTATCGCGGATACATTCTATAAACTCCTCCTCAAGGCTGCCTTGACCGACCTGGTTAAACCAATCGACATGTAGATTAAAATCCTCCATGATAACTGCTGTATCATTTCTACATGCATCAGTTATTTCTTTGTTTATTGCCTGCCCCACCATAATGTTACTATTTGGTGGCCTATAGACTACTCCTATCAGTGACTTTTTCGCCTTACTATTCCTGATTTCCACCCAAATGGATTCAACCTTATCCTCCATAGCACCGATGTCATCCCTTACTGTTGCCCGGATGTCATCCTTAAATAACAGAGCTACACCACCTCCCTTACCATCCACTCTGTCCTTCTGAACAGTTTGATACCCTCGGATATTTAACTCCCAGTCGTGACCATCCTTTAACCATGTTTCAGTAATGGCCACTAAATCATAATCATTCACGATGATTTGCGCCATCAACTCATTTACCTTATTCCGAATACTATGAGCATTCAGGTATAGTACACTTATCTTGGCTTTTTTACCTCTGTTCTGAATCTTAACACCTCGATCAGTAACCTCTCCTAAGTTATATTTCCCCTTAACCTTTCTCCTAATTTTCTTTGTCATTGAACCCATATCTTCATGTAACAACCTGCCGCGTCGCTTACCATTAATGTTTTCACTTCCTGTTAATGTTTTCACTTCCTGTTTTAGTCCTTTTAGTATTCCTGGTCCTATTCACTGAGCTTCCGTCAGTCACTGTACCTTGTACTGTTGCCCTTTTTGATTTTTGACTATGGCTTCTCTGCCTTACACTTTCCCCCTTACTGCCTTTTGTTTCTGTCCCTGTTTTACTACCTTCCAACTTCCTACATCGGTTCCCATCCCCCTGCCACATTAGTTTAAACTCTCCCCAACAGCTCTAGCAAACACCCCCCATCGGACATCGGTTCCAGTCCTGCCCAGGTGCAGACCGTCCGGTTTGTACTGGTCCCACCTCCCCCAGAACCGGTTCCAATGTCCCAGGAATTTGAATCCCTCCCTCTTGCACGATCTCTCGAGCCACGCATTCACCCTCTCTATCATGACATTCCTACTCTGTCTAGCTCGTGGCACTGGTAGCAATTCTGAGATTACTACCTTTGAGGTCCTACTTTTTAGTTTAACTCCTAACTCCCTAAATTCAGCTTGTAGGACATCGTCCCGTTTTTTACCTATATCGTTGGTGCCTATGTGCACCATGACAGCTGGCTGTTCACCCCCCCCCCCCCCAGAATGTCCTGCAGCCGCTCCAAGTCATCCTTGACCCTTGCACCAGGGAGGCAACATACCATCGTGGAGTCTCGATTGCGTCCGCAGAACCGCCTGTCTATTCCCCTTATAATTGAGCCCCCTATCACTATAGCCCTGCCATTCTTCTTCCTGCCCAGCTGAGCAGCAGAGCCAGCCATGGTGCCATGAACCTGGCTGCTGCTGCCTTCCCCTGGTGAGCCATCTCCCTCAACAGTATCCAAAGCGGTATATCTGTTTTGCAGGGAGATGACCGCAGAGGACACCTGCACTGCCTTTCTACTCTTCCTCTGTCTTTTGGTCACCCATTTTCTATCTCCCTCAGTACCTTTCACCTGCGGTGTGATCAATTCGCTAAACGTGCTATCCACGACGTCCTCAGCATCGCGGTGGCTCAAAAGTGAGTCCATCCGCAGCTCCAGAGCTGTCAAGCGGTCTAACAGGAGCTGCAACTGGACATACTTCTTGCACGTGAAGGAGCCAGGGACAGTGGTCGTGTCCCTGAGCTCCCACATCGCACACGAGGAGCATGACACGGGTCTGAGATCCCCTGCCATGTCTTAAACCTTCGGTTAACTTCAACAATTACAATTTCTCCCCCCCAAAATTAAATAAATAAATAAACAACAAAGAAAAAAATATATATATACCAATGAAAAGAAACAGAAAAACAGAAACACTACTTACCAGTCACTTACCAGGGATAAAAAGTACTTCCTCCCCACCCAGCTTTGAATTCCCACCTAGATTCAAATTCCCAAACTCACTCTTGGTTCTGTTTCACTCTAGCTGTGTCTTCTCTTGCTCACTGGGGGAACTCACTGGGAGTGAGTTTACAAGTTGCTCTTTTTAAATTGTCCTGAATTGACCCCCCTCCGCCACCTGCTTTTAGATCAAGGTAGATTTAAGTGACTGACACTTAACTGCCAACCAGTTATGTGAGTGTTGGGGCAGCCCTTGTTAACCTACACTGCACAATTCTAGCTTAATTTAAATTAATTTAAACTCCTGAAATTAAAAAGGAGCTGTCTTACTGATTTGATTCAATTCCCACCTAGATTCAAATTCCCAAACTCACTCTTGGTTCTGTGTCACTCTGGCTGTGTCTTCTCTGGCTCACTGGGAGAACTCACTGGAGTGAGTTTACAAGTTGCTCTTTTTAAACTGTCCTGAATTGACTCCCCTCCCTCACCTGCTTTTAGATCAAGGTAGATTTAAGTGACTGGCACTTAACTGCCAACCAGTTATGTGAGTGTGTGGGGCAGCACTTGTTAACCTACACTGCACAGTTCTAGCTTAATTTAAATTAATTTAAACTCCTGAAATGTAAAAGGAGCTGCCTTACTGATTTGATTCAATTCCCACCTAGATTCAAATTCCCAAACTCACTCTTGGTTCTGTCTCACTCTGGCTGTGTCTTCTCTGGCTCACTGGGAAAACTCACTCATGGCTTAGTGCCATTTCCCTGCCTTTTCCCCGTAACCCTGCACATGGTTTCTACTCAAATAATCATCTAATGTTCTCCTGAATGCCTCGATTGAACCTGCCTCGACTACATTTTCAGGCAGTGCATTCCGTACCTGAAGAACTTGCTGTATGATAAAGATATTTCTCGCATCGCACTTGCGTCTTTTGCAAATCATTTTCAATCTGTGCCCTGTTGTTCGTGATACTTTTACAAACAGGAACAGTTTCTCTCCGTCTACTATGCCCAGCTGCTTTATTTGAAAAGCTCTAGCAAATCTCTTCTTGGCATTCTTCTCTCCAAGGAGAACAGTGCCAACCGCTCCAATCTATCCTCATAACTGAAGTTTGGCATCCCTAGAACCAATCCTGTAAACCTCTTCGACCTACTCTCCAATACGTTCACATCCTTCCTATAGTGTGGGATCTAGCACTGAACACAATATTTCAGCTGAGGTCTAACTACTGCCTTGTATAAGTTCAGTGTAACCTCCATGCACTTATTCTCTATGCTCTTATTAATAAAGCCCAGGGCTAAATACTTTATCAACTGCTGTCCTCAAGGTGCATTCTTGGAACTACTTTCTTTTCTACTTGACAGAAAATACTTGAATTCAGAAACACATTGGGCAGAATTTTACAATACTTCGCCGGCAGGTTTGCGGGTGTAAAGTTCTCCGGGTGGCCTTTCCACCACCTTGCCACCCATGCCCAAGCTGTCAGCAATTTTACATGTGTTGGGTGAGGCCTTGGGTGGAGGATTGTAAAATTCTGTCCATGCAGTTACGGTCTTATAGTGGTTCAAATGTAATTGGCCTGTTGAGGGCAGCACGGTGGCGCAGTGGGTAGCATGGCTGCATCACGGCGCCGAGGTTCCAGGTTCGATCCCGGCACATTCACCCCGTGTTTGCTCCCACAACCCAAAGATGTGCAGGCCAGGTGGATTGGCCACCCTAAATTGCCCTTAATTGGAAAAAATGAATTGGGTACTCTTTAAATTAATTTTTAAGAAGTAATTGGCCTGTTGTAAAGAACAGAAATGATCGTTCAAAATGTTTTCTCTTATTGCTTAACTTTTAGTGTTCATGTTACTGTTTTATATTTTGCCTTTCAAAAAGACTGAAAAATGAATAATAAATTAATTGCTGTAATTTGTGAAGTAATCAAAACAAATAACATTTTATAATTTCGAAGAATATTTTGACATTTTAGACAACAGTTCTTTCTTCATCCACCTATAATATTCTGTTCAATAGTTATTTACATTTCTTCCATTTTTGTTTACAGAATACGCAAATTACCCAAAGCCTTGAAGGACTGGCAAGCTTTCAATGACTTGAAAAAGACAATTGATGATTTCAGCGAAACTTGTCCATTGCTTGAAATGATGGCAAACAAAGTGAGTGCTCGGGTTTCCTCCCACAGTCCAAAGATGTGTAAGTTAGGTGGATTGCCAATGCTAAACTGCCCTTTAGTGTCCAAGGATTTGCAGGTGAGGTTACGGAAATTGGGGAGGTGGGCGGACGAGTGGACCTAGGTAGAGTGCTCTTTGGAGGGTTGTTGCAGACTCGATGGGCCGAATGGCCTCCTTCTGCACTGTAGGGATTCTATGATTCTATGATAAATGGTAATACTTGATTTTAAAAGAATATAAAGAAACTGTTCAATTAAATTCAGCAAGAATCCAACTGTCACATTCAAAGTCCTTTGACATGATGTTGCTTCCGAACATTGTGGGCTGCATTGTGAAGGTGGGCATTTCAGACCTTCCGCTATTTTGCTAGAGTTGGACCAACTTCTGAAGTTGACATGTCTCACCTCAGCCTTGGGCGTTGTGAACCATGGGGGATGCCTGTTCAGAAGTTGGGAATCTTTTGACAGGTAAGTTCAAAAGTTGTTGCCAATTTCGCACACCATAATTAAATGCTGTATGATAAATTAAATAAGTTTCTGATGCAGTAATTGATGATAGATTCTTGTTTTTACATGGTAAGTGATCATTAAATTGAACAGGATTGTGAAAGTGGAAAAGTCTTCAGATGCATTAAGGTACATTATGCTTTAGATAAAGTCCTCTTCTGCTTCAACAATATTGAGATTTCGATTTTGCTATGTTAATTGGCCTTTTTACTTTAATCTGTTCATCGATTAGCAGTCAAACACCTGTTTGACTGCTTCAAAGCTTGAACAAATGGCTGAGATCTTTAAATGATTTCAAAGGCTTTAATATATTCAGCTATGAATGTTTTGTTGACACAGTTGTACAATGAAATCACACTATGAATGCTTGGCTGATGTCCAAATGCACTCAACTCAGCAGGATTTATTGATACAGTAATTCAATATATTCTCATTATAAATGCGTAGCTGAGCTCCAAACCTATTAATTAATTCAGCTCAGCAAGAGCTCTTGACACAGCTAGTTTATTTATATTGACAGTTTTATGAGCTCCAAAGAGGATATTGTTCTTTGGAATAGCTTTTGAATGATTCTTGTTTATTTTCACAGTTTTAAGGGCATCTCAATGACTTCCCAATTTTTTTAAGGTTTAATGAGTCATGTAACGATTGGATAACAGGTGAGTGGGCATAAGGGTGAGGGATGATACGTGGGGATGAGCAGGAAATGGGTGTAAGGAGTGTGATGGGGTATTTGGGTGCCCTGGCAGCATCATGCATATGGGCGCGGTATGGGGCATGAAAGGTCCATGGGTGCATGAGACGTATGGAGGGGGCATGGAGTGAGGAGGTATATAGGGCATGGGGTGTGAGGATGTATATTGTTAATGGCATGTTAATTGCATTGCTAAAGTTAAGGTGTTCAAGTATTTTGAGCACATATAAGGAGAGACTTCTCAGATACTGTGTGTTGGTTAGGGAAGAGGTAGACATGTGTAATGTTGCATTCTGTAAATAAATATAGTATTAAGTAAAAGACTGGCATCTAGTTTTCTACTTCACCAACTGGATTTGGAAAGAGCTAACATAGTAGCCAAGAATAATTGCCGAAAGGTGCAGATTGGAAACTCAGAACTTATTTTCAGACAGATGTGTTTAATCTGAGTTACTTCTGTGAAGAATGGCTGAAAGCAAGAGTAAATTGTGTGATTACCCAACAATGCTCTCTGAATCTGAGATGGGGCGGTGGGGTGAGGGGTGGGGTGGGGAGAGGAATTAATTACCATCAGCTAATTGTGTTTATGTGCTTGAATCTTCAAAAGTTCAATGATTACTGACCATTAATCTCATGGAGACATTCGGGGTGGTGGACATGGTTTTCATAAACATAGTTAAGGACAAGTGGGAGAACTTCATGTTGCAGGGCGGCATGGTGGCGCAGTTGTTAGCATTGCTGCCTCATGGCGCTGAGGACCCAGGTTCGATCCCAGCCCCATAAGACCATAATACATAGGAGCAGAAGTAGGTCAGTCGGCCCATCAAGTCTGCTCCGCCATTCAATCATGGCTGATATTTTCCTCATCCCCATTCTTCTGCCTGAACCCCATAACCCTTGATCCCCTTATTAATCAAGAACCTATCTATCTCTGTTTTAAAGACACTCAGTGATTTGGCCTCCACAGCCTTCTGTGGCAAAGAGTTCCACAGATTCACCACTCTCTGGCTGAAGAAATTCCTCCTCATCTCTATTTTAAAGGATCGTCCCTTTAGTCTGAGATGGTGTCCTCTGGTTCTAGTTTTTCCAACAAGTGGAAACATTCCCTCCACATCCACTCTATCCAGGCCTCGCAGTATCCTGTAAGTTTCAATAAGATCCCCCCTCAACCTTCTAAACTCCAACGAATACAGACTCGGAGTCCTCAACAATTTCTCATACGACAAGCTCTTCATTCCAGGGATAATTCTTGTGAACCCCTCTGGACCCTTTCCAAGACCAGCACATCCTTCCTTAGGTATGGGACCCAAAACTGCTCACAATGCTCCAAATGGGGTCTGGCCAGAGCCTTATACAGCCTCAGAAGTACCTCCCTGCTCTTGTATTCTAGCCCTCTTGACATGAATGCTAACATTGCATTTGCCTTCCTAACTGCCGACTCAACCTGCACGTTAACCTTAAGAGAATCGTGAACAAGAACTCCCAAGTCCCTTTGTGCTTCTGATTTCCTAAGTCTTTCCCCATTTAAAAAATAGTCTATGCCTACATTCCTCCTTCCAAAGTGCAGAACCTCACACTTTTCCACATTTTATTCCATCTGCCACTTCTTTGCCCATTCTCCTAGTATGTCCAAGTCCTTCTGCAGCCCCCCCTGCTTCCTCAATACTACCTGTCCTTCTACAGATCTTTGTATCATCTACAAATTTAGCAACAGTGCCTTCAGTTCTTTCTTTCAGATCATTAATGTATATTGTGAAAAGTTGTGGTCCCAGCACAGACCTCTGAGGCACACCACTAGTCACCGGCTGCACCCTTTCCCCCACTCTCTGCCTTCTGCCAGTCAGCCAACCCTCTATCCATGCCAGGATCTTACCCTTAACACCATGGGCTCTTAACATATTTAACAGTCTCCTATGCGGTCCCGGTTCACTGTCCATGAGGAGTTTGCACATTCTCCCCTGTCTGCGTCGGTCTCACCCCCCACAACCCAGAGATGTGCGGGGTAGGTGGATTGGCCACGCTAAATTGCCCTTTAATTGGAACTTTTAAAAAAACTTGCAGGAAACATTTACCCCGTAACATCTGAACTCTGGGGAACTCAAAGATGTGCTGAGGAACCCAGGTGAAGATTGCATGGCAATTGGCTGGGAAGTTCAAACTTCAAATGGGCAATTGCCCTGATTGGGAACCATCCGATAATGTGATTTAAAACACAAACTTTGGATTGTCCTGACTGTCTTACAGTAATAGTTACCCACAAAATGTTAAAAGAGTTTAAACCACTTCTGGCTTCTGGATAACTATAGCACTGGCGCTGCCCTCACCCCCCCCCCCCCCCCCACCCCAACAATGAGTGTCCTCCTACGCAGTACCGTACACCCTTTCCACCCACCACATCTCCACTAGCCCTCCCGACCCCTCTACCCAGAGTATTCCCTGACCCATTCGACCTCCTACGGGCCCCCCCGACTTCCCAACTATTTCCTCCCCTCAAGTACATCGCCACATCTGAACACCCTCTGGACCTTGCAACCCTCCCATGGGGCAATCCTGACTACTATTCCATCCCCTGGATACTCTCTCCACCCCACCCCCCTCCGCACCCCACAGTGCCCCGCCCCACTTCCCACAACTGCACTCCCCATCTACTGGCCAACCAGTTGTGGAACAGAAGATTTGTGCAGGAACAAGGTGCCAGCAAGAGGTAGTAAGGATATTAGTGGCTTCTGGAGCAGCAGCGACTGCTGCTTCAGCAGATGCCTTTAGGGTCAACCTGAGCATTGCACTTCCACAGGGCTTCTAAGACCTAGAAGGAATAACTCTAATACCAATAAACAGTGGTATCCCTGAGGCTGTGCCTTGTGTCTGTGGACAGGAAAGAACAGTTAAATATGTCACTGTCTCTCCAGCATGACAAGGAGCCCACTCCTTTCAGATCCTCTTGGACATAGCCCCAACCTTCATTTCCTTAGACTAGACTTAGCGAGCCAAAATGCCTCTCATTGCAGGAAAACAGCTGTCCCAGAGGGATTTGCTTCCAGTAGTCTTTTTCTTGTACTGGAATTGCCCCAGCCTCCATCTCACTCAAAATAGTCGTCAAGCAGCTTGTACAGGTAAGCTGGCTGGAACATTGTGTCATGAAGTTGTCGTTATTAAAGTAAATGTGTTTTCTGACAACTGAGGGTAAATGTTGTAATGGAAAGGAAACATGGTTTGACAATAGAGAGATGGGAAGGGACCTTTGGACATATGAAAGAAATTAAGAGAAATATTTGGCAGTGATGGACTCAGCGAAACTGGCAACAGAGTGCAAGCAAGTCTGAAGTTTTTTATTTGGTATGTCAACTTTTATTCATTGAGAGCATTGCTATAAACTCCTTTCTCGAACTTCAAGGAAGAAGGAGTAATATGCTGGAAAACTGATCTGAGATTGTGCCCGTCATTGTTGAATCGTGCACATGGGGCGGGATTCTCCGACCCACGCCGGGTTGGAGAATCCCCGGGGGGTGGCGTGAATCCTGCCCCGTCGCCGGCTGCCGTATTCTCCGGCGCCATTTTTCAGGGGGATGGGGCGGGATTCCCGCCACGCCTGTCGGGGGCCGTTGGTAACGCCCCCCCCCCCCCCCCCAGCGATTCTCCTGGCCCCGATGGGCCGATCGGCCTTCTATATTTGGCCAGTCCCGCCGGCGTGAGTTACGTATGGTCCCACATGACGGGACCTGGTAGGTAAGTCGGTGTGGGTGGTCCTCGGGGGGGATCCGACCATGGGGTTGGGGGGGTGGGGAGGGCCATGGTGGCCTGGCCCACGATCGGGGCCCACCAATCTGCGGGCGGGCCTGTTCTTCCTTCCGCACCGGCCCCTGTAGGGCTCCGCCATGGCCGGCATGGAGAAGAGAACCCCCCGCGCATACAGCAAAATACGAAGGCCGGTCTGCGCATGCGCGGAATCATGCCGATAGTTCCACGCATGCGCGAGATCACGACTGCCGTCCCGCGCATGCGCAAACTCGTGCAGTCCCTTCGCCGCTGGCTGGAGTGGCGCCAACCCCTCCGGTGTCCATCTATCCCCGAGACAAGCAAGAATTCCTCACCTTGGGGGTCCATTGACGCCGGAGTCATTGGTGCCTGTTTTCCTGCCGGTGTGTCCCCGGAAGGGAGCATCCCGGATGTCTGTGATGTATGTTGTGGGGATTTGACGATTGAAATAATGTAGGAGAGTAGGAGTAGCAGAGTGTGTGAATAGAGGCAGAAAGATTTGGCATATGGTCCAGTGTTTGTAGATGTAGTAAAGCAAAGTGGTGAAGGGGAGTGTTGTGAGCAGTGGTGCTGCAGATGGTGGAGATGTGAGGGGAGTAACTGAGATGGAGCTTAGATTTTTACCTTGACTTCTTTGCTGATGATGTGAGACTTTTTCAACATTGCAGCCATGTCCTGGGAATAAACTCCTGGTCTTGTTATCTTATCCATTTGGAATGCAGGAATAGACCAAAAGAAAAATCAAAATTCATCTTGTGTGCTTTCTATCATTAGGGAAATCTCACAACATAATTATAATTTGTTAATCAGGACAACCAAATTCTATTAATTTGTCTCTTATCAATTAATCAGAAAGGACATGAGGAAGACCCCATGGTTCAGACTCTTGGGAACCATAAATAGCACAGTGGTTAGCACTGTTGCTTCACAGCGCCAGGGTCCCAGGTTCGATTCCTGGCTTGGGTCACTGTCTGTGCGGAGTCTGCATGTTCTCCCGTGTCTGCTGGGTTTCCGCTGGTGATCCAGTTTCCTCCCACAAGGCCCGAAAGATGTGCTTGTTAGGTGAATGGACATTCTGAATTCTCCCTCCGTGTACACGAACAGGCGCCGGAATGTGGCGACTAGGGGTTTTCACAGCAACTTCATTGCATTGTTAATGTAAGCCTACTTGTCACACTAATAAAGATTATTATTAAATCCAAAATCACTTTTTAATTACCAAGTATGCAATACTTAACATGTCTTGTCTCAAATCACACATATATTGGACCCTAAGATCTTATTTTCTGAGAGAGGAATTTCAACCCCCAAAGCCAGCTGGGTGTGGGTCGGGTGGGATTTTAAAATGTAAAAAATCACCAACTCATACCCAACCTGCCTTAACTGCCAAATTCCCATTTGAATATGGTGGGGGATAGGTGAACCAATTCCCTGAAGATTTGTTGATCATGTAATAATTTAAGGAGATTGTGTGTTTCCAGTTTTATCTCTATTCTGGCTTTGAGCTGGCCAGCTGGGTGTCCTTGGCCTGGAGGTGGGAAACCCAGCAGCTGAAAGGAGGTAAGGACTGCTGCATGGAACACTGAAGTGCTTTTCCAGCATTGCTTGTGGACGAAGAAGCATAGAAGTGTTTCCTTCCAACCCCTGCACGCAAACCTGTTTCCCACTCCACAACTCCTGAGTGATCTCTCTGACCCTTTATGTTTTCTACTCCTGAGCAGGGGGAAACTTATTTCTCCCTCACTGTCGCCTCTTCTGGAGTGTTTGCCATTTGGCAGGGAGCCAAGCCTATCAATCAGGTTGACTTCCTTTCAGGAACGTGTTTATCAAAAGCACATGCTGGTGGAGTTGTGCTTCCACAGTATTTGGGGAAAACCGGGTTCCTGCAGCAGAATGCCTGCCCCACATTTGGGAATCCCATACCACTAGTAATTGGTGTGCACATGTTGTGATATTTCCTGGGAGGTTTCCACTAGGATCTCCCTCCTCCTGTCCACTGCCCAGACTAGAGCTTCTAAAGCAGCATCAGAGAGCCTACATTCATTTTTGTTTTTTTAATTTAGAGTACCCAATTCTTTCTTTTTCCCAATTAAGGGGCAATTTAGCATAACCAATCTACATATGCTGCACATCTTTTTGGGTTGTGGGGGTGAGACTCACGCAGACATGGGGAGAATGTGCAAACTCCTCATGGACAGTGTCCTGAGGCCGGGATCGAACCGGGTCCTCGCGCCATGAGGCAGCAGTGCTAACCACTACATCACCATGCTGCCCCAGAGAGCCTGCATTCCTGATCTGCACTTGCAGCCACTTTCTCCCTCAGGAGTGTTTCCTCCTGTCTGAAGCCAGAATTTACTCCCTTTAAGACATACAAACTGTCTTTAAGTGGTGGAAATGCTCAAGGACTAGTTAACAGACAAGAAGCATAGTGTAGGGCTAAATGAAACATTTTTGAGTTGGTAGGCTGTGACTAATGCACAGATCGTTGTTGAGGTCTCAGCTATATACAATCTATTTTAATTATTTAGATAAATAGACCGAGATTAATGTATCTAAGTTTGCAGATGTCCAATTTTAGGTGTGAATGCAAGTTGTGAGGAGGACACAAAGAGGCTGCAAAAGGAAAGAGAAAAGTTAGTTGAGTGTAAAATGTGAGGAAGTGTGAGGTTATTCATTGTGGCCATAAACATAGAAAAATGGATTTTTTTAAAAGGCTTGAAAATTGTAAATGTTGATATTGAAAGGGACTTGGGTGTACTCATATAATGAATGCAAAACTTGAACAAGCAGGTACAGCAAGCAATTAAGAAACCAAATGGCATGTTGCCTTTTATTGGAAGGGCATTAGAATACAAGAATAAAGATGTCATGCTAAAATTCTACAGGGCTTTGTTGAAACCACACCTGGAATACTCTGTGCAATTTTGGTAATAATAATCTTTATTGTCACAAGTATGTTTACATTAACACTACTTACATTGCAGACAGTACAGCAAATGTTCATTAGATTGGTCCCTGCAAAGATAGATTTCTGCTATGATGAGAGGTTGTGTAAACTAGGTCTGTAATCTCGGTAGTTTAGAAGAATGAAAGGTAATCTCACTGAAAGTTCAAGATCATTATGGGGTTTGACAGGACAGATTCTGAGAGGTTGTTTCCGCTGGCTGGGCAATCTAGAACAAGGAGACAGTTTCTGGGCAAAGTTATTTAGGAGAGAGATTTCTTTACTCAAAGGGTTATGAATCTTTTGGAATTCTCAGGCTGTGGATGTTTCATCATTGATTTTATTTAACGTTGAGATAGACTGATTTTTGGTCTCAGGGAATCAAACAGATGGGAAAGTGACATTGAAGCCTAGGATCAGCTCTGACCATACCGAAAGGTGTAGCAGGCTTGACAGGCCATTGGGCCTACACCTGCTCCTGACTCTTGCTTTCCTGTGTTTGGATGGAAGGAAAATTAAACTTGGGGTGCCAGTAGGCCTTCCTGCCCAATTTTGCCATCTTTGCCTTCACTACCCCAGCTGATCTTTGATGGGATGCTGTAAGAAAATCCAGCCCTTGACTCAGCTATTTGTTTCACATTCACTGTAGGGTAGCCAAATAACTGGTTTTCGCTAGTTTTCATATTTTTTGGAAGCGGCAGAAGTCCCGTGAATGGTGGGTCAGGGATTGCACATAATGGAGGATCCACCTGCATAGTCCTGTGGGAGGCCATAAGGTTGCAATCACTGATCTTCCCATGTGGCAGCCGGCATGCCCAAAGGTATGTGTTCCTTAATTAGCCACTTAAGTGGCTCAGTTGGCTTCTGGGTTGGCAGCTATCTTCCAACTTTGTCACAGCAGACAATATGGTATGGTGAAGGGAAGATTTGGGGTATCACTCCCATGCTTTCTTGCCTTCCAGCCCATCACCATAAGGCTAGTAAAATTCCAGCCTGAAATTCAAACATTAGTTTATAGTTTTAAAATCATCAGTACAAAATAATTAGTACAATACCTGCTGGAGTTGAAGTTAACGAGGAAGAATTTCAGCTGGCAGCACTGCCTGGGATCAGTCCAGAAGCTAATGATTGATATTTTGTGATGGTAGACCATTAATAGAGTTATCTTTGAATTTCACCGAATTGGTGCAGGAAACATTTATCAGTGGCGGAATTCTCTGAAAATGGGGCTATGTCCCCACGCCCGCGAGAAAATGGGCGTGAATCACTCTGGGCTTTTTTCTAGAAAGTCCAGAGTGATTCTCAATTTTGAAGGGGCTAGCAGGGCCCCGGAGTAGTCCACGCAGCTCCGGCTGCTGATACGGGGCCCTGCACTTCTGGCCGCGGGTCCACGCATGCGCACGGAGGCCGCCTGTGGCGGCAGCCCTGCGCAACATGGCAGACTTACACAGCAAGCTGGCCTCCAACAATATAGGCCCCCCTAGATCGCGTGCACCCGCCGATCGGTGGCCCCCGATCGCAAGCCTGGCCATCCTGGAAGCCCCCCCAGTGACAATTCCCCCCGTCCCCCACCAGGGCGGCCACGGACTGGTTTTGCAGCCACTATTCCGAGCTCCCGCCGGGTGGAGCCATGAGTGAACCACGCCGGTGGGAACTCAGCCAGTTGTCAGCAGATAATCACCGCGGGGCCCTCTTTCAATGGCCCCCAACTGGCACGCGGCAATCGCACGCATGTGACTTGTGACGATTCTCCGGTCCGCGGAGAATCGCGGGAAGGTGTCGGTCCCGATCGCCGGTCTGACGCCCCATTTCCACCCCCGTGCCGACCGCGATTACGGCGAGGAGGCTCGGAGAATGCTGCCCCCATTTTCCTAATTGTATTCAGGCTTCATGCACTGTGGATTGGAGTTTCCTGCACTGTCCAAAAACAGGTAGAATAACATTGAGGAAAGGGAAATATTCAGAGAGTAAGGCCCACTGTTAGGTATTGCTGTGTTTCCACCCCAAGCTACAGTTTTGCCACGCCATTGTCTCCGAGAGTGCTGATGAATGCTTCTCCATGGCCGACTACATGTAAATGTCAGAGGGAGTGTGCAGACCCTGGCCATTTGCTCTGTTTCATTCACATGGGCCCTGTATTCCTTTCCCCCCCCCCCCCCCCACCACCCTTAAACTGCCTGGCATCCCTGGCAGATGGTAACAGCAAGGGTAGGGCAGAACAGCAATTTTTTATCTCTGCAAATATTCGCAGACTATATAATCTTTATTATTGTCACAAGTAGATTAACATTAACACTACATTAACACTGCAATGAAGTTACTGTGAAATGTATATAGTAGAGTACTCATCAACCAGCTTCAAAATATTGACAGTACTTTACCAGCTCCGCTGGGCGAGCTATACTTCCAAAACAAGCGCTCTAGTTTTGACACAGCAAGCGAGCCCCTGGAGAGCACAGGAAACACCCTAAGGACAACCCCAAAGCCACCTTGAAAAAGTACAGCATTCCCACCAACATCTGGGAATCCGTGGTCCAAGACCGCCTGAAGTGGAGGAAAAGCATCTCATCACCGAGAGCCAAATGTTGACAGTGAAAGGAGCATGTGGCAACCTGGGGACCCCGCCCATGGGGACCCCACCCACCACTCCTGCAACCACCATCTGTTTGTGACAGAGACTGTAGGTTTCGCATTGGACTCCTGAGTCACCTGAGACTCTTTTGTGTGGAAGCAAGTCATCCTCGACTCTGAGGGACTTCCTAAGAAGAAGAGAGTACTCATTCTTTCCCTCCATACTGACCTCGATCCCTGCCAATGCCCACATCTTGCCTCGCCTCGCTGTTGCTGGTTGGTCTGCTCCCCTGAACCCTGGGTGGTTCAACCACTTGCCTCTTCCCCTCACTGCTCGATGGCTGCTTGGCTCAGCTTGGCTCGTGGATTTTGCCTCGGCTCGCTGTTGCTGCCTGACCTGCTCTCCTTAGCCCTGGGATCAAGTCGTCCCTCACCTGCTCCCCTCGCTGCTCGACACTTGCGGACCAGCTGGCCCACCTTGGCTTGTGTCTTTCGCCAGGTGTCTCACGCCCCGCCTCACTGTTGCTGGCTGGCCTGCCATCAGACCTGGGTCGAGAGACCGGCTGGCTGCGCCTTCGCAAAAGTAAAACACAGGATCTTCTGTCTCTGCCTCGCTCCCTCCTCCTCAAGATGTCTCTTGTTCCTTGTGCATGCCTGTGCCTCAATGTTTGGACCAGTCTCTTTCCCCGCTCTTAGGGGAGTCAACCAATCAGAGTCTGATGCCGCTCTGCATTGTCTCCTGAAAGGATCATTTGTATTTGTTGAGCCTATCAGCAATATAGAGTTATCAGGCTCTGATTGGTGCCCACAGACACTGGCCCGCATGGGGCCTCCCCATTGGTTGGGACCCTCTGCCTCGATACTGTGTGTTTCATTGTAAATCTGCCTCTAGTTCTTTTGGGTCTTTAAGGTTATTTGCTCCGTCTTGAGATGCTTATAAAAACTCTTTACCCCCTGGTATTGCCTTGCCTATCTATAGAAACAAAAGTTGGGTTTATACAAGGAGGACATGTTGAGACACACTGTTTCTTTATTTGTTCCAAGCCGTTCCCTTTCGCCTTGCACCATGAACCCTTTTGTTATTTAATCTCCCCTTCTCTTCATCCTAACACAGACTCCCTTTATTCCTTATTTCCACCCCCCAACTTTCATTTGATCAAAACCTATTACTATATTTCTAACTTTTCAGAGTTCTGCTTGTAGATCAGTTAGCTCTGTTTCTATCTCTGCAGATCCTGCCAAATCATTTTCTGTTGGTATTATGTACTTTCTTGAATGTTCTGCCTTTATCGGATTCTATTACTTGCACCAAAAATAAGTCATTAGAGTTTGAGAAGGAACGATTAGCAACAATTATTCTTCATTATAGCTTGTGGGTTGGGATGGCCGAGTGGTCTAAGGCGCTACATTCAAGTTGCAGTCCCCTCTTGGGTTGTGAGTTCAAATCCCACTCCTGATATTCGTTTTGGGGCCAGTTTAGCTCATTGGCTGGACAGCTTGTTTGTGATGCAGAACAAAGCCACCACCAAGGGTTCAATTTCCATACAGGCTGAGGTTATTCATGAAGGCCCCCCCCCTTCTCAACCTTGTCCCTCGTTTTAGGTGTGGTGATCCTCAGGTTAAATCACCACCAGAAGTCTCTGGATCTGACTGAAGGCACTGTTGCTATGTTTGCAGATGATACAAAGATATGTAGAGGGACAGGTAGTATTGAGGCAACAAGCGGGCTGCAGAAGACTTGGACAAGCTAGGTGAGTGGGCAATGACGTTGCAAATGAAATACAATGTGGAAAAGTGTGAGGTTATGCACTTTGGAAGGAGGAATTTAGGCATAGACTATTTTCTAAATGGGGAAATGCTTAGGAAATCAGAAGCACAAAGGGACTTGGGAGTCCTTGTTCACGATTCTCTTAAGGTTAACGGCAATTATGAAGGCAAATGCAATGATAGCATTTATGTCAAGAGGGCTAGAATACAAGACAAGGGATGTACTTTTGAGGCTGTATAAGGCTCTGGTCTGACCCCATTTGGAGTATTGTGAGCAGTTTTGGGCCCCATATCTAAGGAAGGATAAGCTGGCCTTGGAAAGGGTCCAGAGGAGGTTCACAAGAATGATCCCTGGAATGAAGAACTTGTCATATGAGGAATGGTTGAGGACTCTGGGTCTGTACCCGTTGGAGTTTAGAAGGATGAAGGGGGATCTTATTGAAACTTACACGATACTGCGAGGCCTGGATAGAGTGGAGGTGAAGAGGATGTTTCTACTTGTAGGAAAAACTAGAACCAGACGACACCATCTCAGACTAAAGGGCCGATCCTTTAAAACAGAGATGAGGAGGAATTTCTTCAGCCAGAGTAAATATGTGGAACTCTTTGCCGCAGAAGGCTGTGGAGGCTAAGTCACTGAGTGTCTTGAAGACAGAGATAGATAGGTTCTTGATTAATAAGGGGATCAGGGGTTATGGGGAGAAGGCAGGAGAACGGGGATGAGAAAATATCAGCCATGATTGAATGGCGGAGCAGACTCGATGGGCCGAGTGGCCTAATTCTGTTCCTATGTCTTATGGTCCCTTCAAAGGGGAAAGCAGCCTATGGTCATCTGGGATTATGGCGACTTTACTTTATAAACACCTTATTACAATTATTGTGTATTTCTTTCTTATTCTGCAGGCTATGATGCTAAGACACTGGGAAAGGATTGCACAGGTCACGGGTCATACTTTTGATGTTGAATCTGATCAGTTTTGTCTCAAAAACATAACAGAAGCTCCGTTATTAAAATACAAAGAAGACATTGAGGTAAGGTGCTTATTTTCTATCTTTTTACTTTCTTTCAAAAGCAGCGAAAAAGTGAACCTGGTTAAGACACTAATTTTGATTTATTCTATAATTTGCTAGTGAGAGGCAGGAAACTTTACAAAGTAGGTTTCCTCACGACAATTATATCATGCCAGCAAATGTAGTTTTATTACAAACAAAATTCATGGGAAAAGAATCAGCCTAAATAAAAAGTGTTAATAATTTTGGTAAAATATGATCTTAATTGACTTGATTAGCAGAAGTAAATTTAGCTTGTAATGTCATTTAAAACTTACGCTGTGTCACATGATAACATCACAGTTTATTTGTAAAGGATTTTGCTTTATTTACTGATGATTGTTTTTCATGGACTGATTCCTTTGTTCTCCCTCAACAAATGATTTAACTACAACTTTATCAATTCACTACTAGGAGTCCCATGATGGTTAGGGAATCAAATAAGCATTTCTGCAGCCGTGGAAGTGAATCCAGGATTATATGTCAAGGATGTCACTGAATGGCTGCAGAACAACTTGAGTGGAGACTGTGAACTGCCGGTGGTCGTGGTCCAAATCAGTATCAACAACATAGTTATAAAGAGGGATGTGGTCCTAAAGTCAAAATTTAGGAGCTGGGTAGAAAATTAGAGCAAGACGTCAAAACTAGTAATCTCCAGATTACGCCTGGTACCATGTGCAACTGAGTAGAGAAATAGGAGGATAGAGCAGATGAATCCTGGAAAGATAGTACAGGAGGGAGGGCTATGGATCATTGGGACATAGGGATCAGCTTTGGGGGAGATGGGACCTGTACAGGCTGGATGGGTTGCACGTAAACAGAGCCGGGACTGATTTCCTTCTGGGGTGATTTGTTGCTGCTCTATTGGGGAGAGTTAAAACTAAATTGATAGTAGTGTGGGGACCAGGAATTAATACTAGAGAGGAGTACCAAGGAGCTAAGAAAATTAGGGCAGACCGATATTACTAGAGTAGGAAACAATAAGCTATCAGGAGGGTTCAACATAGGAGGAAAAATCCATTCCAATTCCAATTCTCTTCATTTGAACTAAGGCAGACTTTTGTCTGTTTCCATAACTAGTAATTCCCAGAACAGGTCACTCGTCGATCACCAAGAGGGAATGTAATAAAGTTTAAATTAGGTACCATGCATATATGTGAATGCGCTGAGCATAGCTATTAAGATTAATGAGTTGCAGACACAGATAGGTATATGGACGTGGGAAGTTGGTGCATCTGGTTAGCCTGCACCCTGCAATCCAAGTTTGCTGGCTCTATTTGGAGGGTATGCATCTCCTATCCCACCTCAGTTTTCATGGAGCCAGGCCAACATCTCAATGTTTCGTGGTTCACAGCCTGTCGGAGAAGTCGGGAACTATAGTCAGGACTTGGGAACCTTTTCAAAGTCAGATTCAAAAGTCTTATCCATGCCCCATGCATCTTCCATGCCCTCTCCATGCCAACTCATACCACCCCATGTTCCCTTTGTTAAGTAATGGGTTCAAGTAATGCATGAAGAGACATTGCAATTAGTTGTCTCATTTATGTTAAGTATCCAATGATTGACACTGATATGTAAAGGGACTTCAGGTGGCCCTCGTGTCAGGTGGTGTGTTAGAGTTTTGTGCAGAGGCGGTGGAAGTGAAATAAATGGTGTTTGGTAAAAAGGCACAGGACTTTTGACTCTTCATACAACGGTAACTAAAACGTATAACAATGGTAGCAGAGAATGTTTGCTGTGCAAATGTGAAGGTTTGAAAGATATAACTTTTCCTGATCAAACCAAGGAGTGAGTGAGAAGGAAAAAAAAAGATACATGGCTGAACCCAGAATAAAGATGGCTGGATATGACTATCCCCCCTTATTTTCTGAAAGGGAATCGTACGACCAATGGAGAAATGCAGTAGTTATGTGAACTAAGGTAACTGCCTTGGGAAAGAGAAAACAAGGTATGGCATTGGCTCTTTCTCTACCTTATGACAGTAAAATCCGAAACAAAGTGCTTTCTGAGCTGGAATTGGAAGAGTTAGACTCAGAAGAAGGTCTGGAGACTCTATTACAATATATGGATAAGATTTACAAGAAAGATGACTTGTTAAGTGCGTATGAAGCATGGTCGGAATTTGATAAGTTCCAAAAATAGAGGAATTCGCCATGGAAGACTATATAATGGAATTTGGCAGACTATATAAAAGGCTGCAGAAACACAACCTGGAATTTCCACAGTCTGTGTTGGCCTTTAAATTACATGACTGTGCTAGAGTGAGCAACATGACTAGGCTCCTGGTTTTGACAGGAGTTCAGTTTACGGATGAGGATACCTTATTCGATCAGATGACAAAAGCTTTAAAAAGGTTTCTGGGGAAACATTTGATTCCGATGGCTCTGATGACTCAAATAGGTCAGCCTGCAATAAAGCAGAATATGGAAGATACACTACTAACAGGATGGTGAAATTGTACGGCTACGAACAGGGTCGAAGACTATAGAAGGAGATCGAGACAAGTAAATTATGAAGACAGAAACCCAGTTCGAACTAACAGTAGGAAGATGAACCCCAGAAATGCACGGGGCATGATAAATCAATGTTTTTGATGTGACTCTCAATACCATTATGTCTTCAACTGTCCAAAACGTTGTGATAGAGTGTTTGAAGCGACACATGACATGGAAGAGTCAGAAGAGGAAAAAGACAGTGTTCAGAGAGAAGCCATTGTCCTATTGACAAGCAGTTTTACGCCGGTAATGAGGGTGTTGGTTGCAGAATGTTTCAATTGTGCTGTATTGGACAGTGGCTGCACATCTACTGTGTGTGGAATTGACTGGTTAAAATGTTACCTGGACTCTTTGAATGCTGAAAATCGTAACAAGGTTAAGGAATTTGAAAGTTCCACAAGTTTCAGGTTTGGGGGTGGTAATACTCTGAAGTCGCTGAAAAGAGTGGTGATCCCTTGCAATATTGCCGGAGTGAATCATTTCATTAGCACAGATGTTGTATCAAGTGAGATACCTTTGCTTCTGAGCAGACCGTCGATGAAGAAAGCACACATGAAACTGGATATGGAACAGGATAAGGCAACAGTTTTTGGAAAGACGGTGGACTTACAACTTAAACGGTCGGGCCACTATTGTATTCCATTCCTGAAAAATAATTTTTCAAGTAGAGTGGTTAAGGATGTGTTAATGGCAATTGAAAATGGGACTTTCGCTGATAAAAAGCTTGCTGTATTAAAACTGCACAGGCAATTTGCACATCCGTCGCCTCGGAGGCTGAAGAAGTTTAGTGATTGCTGTGAAGTTTGTAGGAAGTACAGAAGGACACCAGCACGACCGATAGTAACCCTACCTTTGGCCAGGGATTTTAACGACATTGTGGCTGTCGACCTTAAGATCTGGGATAAGGCCATTTTTCCAAAAGGACAACTACCAAAAGTTGGTATAAAGGTGACATACTTGCCTGAAGGGTCTAGTCAATGGAAGGATGCAACTGTTATTAGAGCAGGGAAGGCCACTGGAAAGTATAAACATTGGTTGAATGTACAGCATTCAGGGGACGGAGTTAAGACAATGGATTGGGAACACAAAGTTCAAAAATGGAGGTCACAGAAACGCAGTGCCAGTTCAGATAGTACATCAGTTAGTGAACAGGTCCGCAGGAAAAGGTCGAGAATTTTGAAAGGACATCCCACAGCAGATAGGAAAGGTCAAGCAGTAGCAGTATAGAATAAGTTACCAGGCGGGAGAGGGGACGTAGTTTAATAAGGCCTCGGAACATGAGTAAGACTACGAATACTAATAGGAGTAGAAGCCCACATGCACGTGAGATTTTGGTGGCTTCCAATAAATTATATGAAAAGTTATCAAAGGTGCTGAACAGCAACACTGCATAGTTGGAGTGAATTTGGGGTATACATGGAAGTACCGGATAGGGGACAAAGAACTCTGTCCCACAGATGGATTTGCACGGAAAAGGTTCTTCCGGGTGGAACTTATAAGGCAAAGGCCAGGCTTGTGGCAAGGGGATTTGAAGAAAGCTTAGAAGATCAGGATTTAAGGATAGATTCACCTACAGCAGGAAAGGTTAGTTTTAAAGATCTTCTTTTAGCCACAAAGGCATGGGAATGCAAATCTATAGATATAAAAGCTGCCTTCTTGCAGGGGCATCAGCGCCAAAGAGACATTTTTTCCCGTCCTCCTAAAGAAGCAGCTAACACAGAAGGGGTATTCTGGAAGTTGAACAAATGTGTATGTGGTTTAAATGTTGCATCTAAAGTCTGGTATTTTTTGGTAAGGTTACTTTTGCTAAAGCTAGGCTGTTACCAGTTGAAAGTAGATCCGGTAATGTTTTACTGGCACTATAAAGGGAACCTTTGTGGCACCTTTATGATGCATGTCAAATGATTTTTGTGGGGTGGGACTAGTGATTTTGAAGCTTTTGTAATCTCTGGTTTGAGGAAAGAATTCAGGGTCAGAAGTCAGGCTTCCGGTGCATTTAAATATATTGGACTGGAAATCAGACAGACTAAGTTAGGAGCAACTTTACGTCAGCAATCTTATTTGGAAAGCATCAGCCCAATAGCAATTAGTCGTGGCCGGGTTTTCACAAAAAGGTGCAAGGTTTCAAAGATGGAAAAAGAGCAACTGCAAAGTTTGATTGGGCAACTGAATTGGTTAGGTAGACAGACTAGACTGGTCGTGAGTTTTGATGTCTTAGAGTTGAGTACAAAAATGAATGATCCCAAAGTGGAAGACATAATAAGAGCAAATAAAGCGTTTGGCCAAACTAAAAATGCAGGAGTGTGTTTTGAGGTTCCCGGTTTTAGGTGACCATAGGTACTTGAAATTCATAGTTTATAGTGATGAGTCCTATGCAAATCAAGCACAGGAGGTTTTATAATTTTCCTCTTGGGGAACAATGGTAAATGTTGCCCTCTTATGTGGGAAACAAAGAAAATAAGGAAAGTGGTCAAAAGCACTTTGGATGCTGAGACGTTAAGCTTTGTAGAGGCGGTGGATATGGCCTTTTATATATCTCAGATATTGACAGAAATGTAACTTTTGGATATTGTTAATGAAGGGCGCCTGTTTCTGTGACTTTTTTTCTTCCCCAAAAAAAATTTTGAAAAAAAAAGAAGGGGGGAAATTGCGTGTGTGTTTTTGAGTTTCTTTAAATTTTGTTTTCACCTAATTATTTTTTTCTCCAAGGAAGGGGAGACTGTTAAGTAATGGGTTAAGAGTTAAGTAATGCATTAAGAGACATTGCAATTAGTAGTCTCATTTATGTTAAGTATCCAATGATTGACACTGATATGTAAAGGGGCTTCAGGTGGCCCTTGTGTCAGGGTGTTGTTAGAGTTTTGTGCAGAGGCGGTGGAAGTGAAATAAATGGTGTTTGGTGAAAAGGAACAGGACTTTTGACTCTTCATACAACGGTAACTAAAACTTATAACACCCTTATAGCCCTCCTGCCTAGTCATGCCCCCTATCCACCCCAGTGGCTCCTCATACCTTCACTGTTCATTCACCCAGTATACACTGTGTATAGACCTAATAAACAATGTAGTAACATTGGCATGTGTGGAACTACTCAGAAAGAAACACCCATTCACAAGTCATTTTTTGAAAAAATCTATTACTCCTACAACCCTATAAATGTGTGTACTTCCGATGGAGTCCATGGTGTGAGCGGTTGCACATTTTGTAGCTCCTGCTCAAAGTGGAATTTTTCAATCCTTTCCCCATTTGAGGGGTGTAATTTTGGATGGAAAGAGATGTAGGCGTCCGAGTGTAACTCCTCTGGTGTGGCTGGCGGATGGATCTTGGAAAAAACTAGGAGTGGATCGAGAAGAAGGGAGCTGGTGGAGCAGGAGAATCTTTGTGAGCCACAGGTCAAGGTGGCAGAGGGCAAAGGGTCTGTTCTGCCCGCCCAGTGGTCAACGGAGCAGCTGGTGGACTTCTTAAATGAGAAGTTCAGCCAGCAGAGAAGGGAAGCCCTGCAGGACTTAGACATGGTGGTCGAGCCGCTGAAAGCAGGGATTGACCGTGTGCAGTAGAAGCTGGAGTCCCAGGGCCAGGCAATCCAAAATGTGCAGGAGGTCTTGGGGGAGCACGAGGAACAGGTCGCCTCGATGGCAGCCGAGATGGGGGTGATGCGGGAGACCCATAAGAGGCTGAAGGAGAAAGTGGAAGATCTTTAGAACGCTTCAGAAGGCAAAACCTGTAGATCGTGGGGATTCCTGTAGGCATTGAAGGAGTGGAGGCCAGCAGGTATGTAGCCAAGGTGCTAGAAAAGCTGATGGAGGGGGCCATTGATTGGTCTCTCGAGTCGACTGAATGCACAGGGCGCTGATGAGGAGGCCACAGGTGGACGAGCCACCAAGGGGGGTGCGGTTGCACCGCTTCCTGGACAAAGAGAAGGTTCTTCGGTGGGCAAGGCAGGCGAGGAAGTGCACCTGGGAGGATAACGAGCTACGGATATACCGAAACCTGGGCGCAGAACTGGCGAAGAGGAGGGCTGGGTTTAATCGGGTCAAGGCTGCCCACTTCAAGAAGGGAGTGAAGTTTGGAGTGCTGGACCAGGCCCACCTCTGGGTGACGTTGCAACTCCAGGGTCCCAGGTTCGATTCCCGGCTTGGGTCACTGTCTGTGCAGAGTCTGCATGTTCTCCCCGTGTCTGCGTAGGTTTCCTCCGGGTGTTCTGGTTTCCTCCCACAAGTCCTAAAAGATGTGCTGTTCGGTAAGTTGGACATTCTGACTTCTCCCTCCGTGTACCCAAACAGGTGCCGGAATGTGGCGACTAGGGGCTTTTCACAGTAACTTCATCGCAGTGTTAATGTAAGCCTACTTGTGACAATAAACATTATCATTATCATGACGCCAGAGGAGGTGATGGAGGTTTGAGAGACAGTGTACTGGCCAGGGAAGGAGGACCATTGAACTTTGGAGGAGGTGTGAGGAGCTGTTTTCCTTTGGTGGTTGTTGGGAGAACTTTTTCTCCTTTGAAATGTTTTGTTGGGCTTGGTGGCGAGGTGGTTGGGGAATATCAAGGTTAAGTGCACCTTTTTCTGTTTCTTTGTTTCCTGAGGGACTGTGGACGGGGGGTGCGGGGGGGGGGGGGGGGGGGTGGGATCTGGGGGGTTAAGAGGTTGGGAGGCCTTGGGCGGGGGCTGCTATGCTGGCTGGGCGGGCTGGTTAATGGAAGCACAGCTTAGGGTGGTCAGGTAGTTGGTGTAGGGGAGGGGGATGGGGCTGTTATCTTGTTGGGGGAGGGGTAGAAAAGGTGCTGTCAAGGGTGTGTTTGGTGTGACACAGTTGGAAAGGGAGTGGTGACGGTGGACATCCGAATGTGGGCCTGGAGGATCGCGTGACACTGGTCGGATTCAGTCCTAAAATGGGATATGGTTGATCAGCAGGGAAGGGGTGGGGAGCCCCCAAACAGGCGGGTCACTTGAGGGGGCTGAAAGGGACGGCGAAGCGGTCACATGTTTTCACAGACTAGTGTTTACCGGACTAGCGTTCTCAAAATCTAGACTAATAATCCAGAAAATTTGAGTTCAAATTTGAGAATTTTAGAATTAAAATTTGATTTTAAAAATCCGGAAATAAAAAGTTGGTGTCAGTAATGGAGAACATGAAACCTTCAGATTTCAGCTAGTCTCAACGACCCCCCTACCCCCCCACCCCCCCGCCTCAACCCTCCTCCCAAAGCTCCTTTACGATAAGCGTGCTAACCGTTTCTCTACAAATAATTATCCAAAGCTTAACATGCCACTCAACTGTACCTAGACAAATCTGCCATTGTTCAGAAAGAAGGCTGACTACCAACAAATCTCAGCCTTGCCATTAATGTCCATATTCTGAGAATAAATAAAAATAATCTTACCAGAAACAAAATCTAAATTTAATGGACATTACAATGAATGTAATGCACCAGCTACTAAATAAATAAATATATTTTCTAGGACATTTGTATTAGTGCTGGAAAGGAAAAGGATATTGAAGCGAAGCTGAAAGCTGTAATTAATGAATGGAGTGGACATGTCCTTACTTTTGCCCCATTCAAGACGAGGGGCGAGTTGCTCCTGAAAGGATCAGATACCACAGAGAATATTGCACTCATGGAAGACAGTCTGATGATACTTGGCTCATTAATGAGTAACAGGTAATTGGATAATAGTGTATATTTTTTGTAATGCACACAATAATGGAATTGAATCATAAATTGGTTAAAGGCTTCACCTGACTGAAACATAAAGATAAAGATCAAACGGTATGTAAATATCTTTCAATTGAAATATTGAAATACAGCTATTAAATAATTTTCCTGTACTCATTCACTAAAATATTGTAATAGCCTTTCTGATATTTACTTTAGGTTGGAAAATGTAATAGATGTTTTAAAATATACAGTTATTTCTACTGAAGAATGCTACAGTTCACACTTGGCTTCAGGTTTAATTATCTATTCAAAGATTAAAGGTTTGAATATATTTGTTCCATGTCATTGCTCATGCCTGTGGCTGAGTCATCCAACCTTAGGTCATCGCTATGACTCTGAGCACGTCCTTCTCCTGGTCTGTTGCATTTAGCACATTTAGGTGAAACCCTCAGGGCAGCAAAACACTTTTAACTTGTTTTCCAAATGAAGCTTCTTTTGAAATTTTCAAAATTCTGAAGGAAATGGATAGAATTTGTCCAGTCAACTTGTTTTATTTTAACAAGTGACACAAAGAAAAAGTCAGAAACATAAATGGTAAAAATATTTTCTATATTATTGTTGAAGCATTTATTTTGCTGTGAATGAGTTTCTCAAAGATGTGGTTGCTTTGCTGCTAGGTACAATGCACCATTCAAACCCACTATTCAACAGTGGGTGCAGAAACTCTCAAATACCACAGAAATAATTGAAAACTGGCTCACAGTTCAGAACCTTTGGATTTACCTGGAAGCTGTGTTTGTTGGTGGAGATATTGCAAAACAACTGCCGCAGGTTTGTATAATCTGAGAAAGTAAATCTTCTGAGAATTCCATATAGCGCTTTCAAAATTACAATTCGGCTTTCTTTGCAATTGTCGTCTAAAATGATAGGGGTCAAATAAGTTTTGTCCATCTGCAAAGAACATGATTGGCTAATGTTGATTATTCTCACATACGACATAAGATTCAGGAGCAGGAGTAGGCCGCTTGTCCCCTCGAGCTGCTCCACCATTCTTGTTTTCCAAGATCATGGCTGATCTGATTGTGACCTCAACTCCACATGCCTGCCTACCCCCCGAGACCGTTTTACCCCCTTGCTTATCAAGAATCTATCTAGCTCTATCTAAAAAGTTTTCAAAGACTCTGCTTCCACCACCTTTTCAGGAAGAGAGTTCCAAAGATTTACGATCCTCTGAGAGGAAGAAATTCCCCTAATTTCTGTCTTTAATAATAGGGGTCGCCCGTTTAAGACAGAGGTGAAGAGAATTTTTCACTCTCAGAGGATCGTGAATCTTTGTGACCTCTAGTTCTAGATTCTCACACAAAAGGAAGCATTATTTCTACATCCAACCTGTCAAGACCTCTCAGGATCTTATATGTTTCAATCAAGTCACCTTTTATTCTTCTAAATGCCAGTGCATACAAACCTAGCTTGTCCAACCGTTCCTCATAAGACAGCACTTCCATTCCATCTGTCAGTTGAGTTAACCTTCTCTGAACTACTTTCAATGCATTTGCGTCCTTCCTTAAATAAGGAGACCAATCCTGTACACAGTACTCCCGATGTGGTGTCACCAATCCCCTGTATAACTGAGGCATTGGCCGGGATTCTCCCGGAATCGGCAGGGCGGCCCGTACCGGCGCCAAAGAGCGGCGTGAACCACTCTGGCATCGAGCCGCCAGGAAGATGTGGAATCCTCCGCACTTCTGGGGCTAGGCCAGGCGTTGGAGGGGCTGGCGGCGCGCCAACCGGCACCGAAGGGCCTCCGCCGGATGGTGCGAGTTGGCGCATGCGCAGAACCGCTGCCGTGTTTCCTGCGCATGCGCAGGGGGTTTCTTCTCCGCACTGGCCATGGCGGAGCCTTACACAGGCCGGCGCAGAGGGAAAGAGTGCCCCCACGGCACAGGCCCGCCCGCAGATCGGTGGGCCCTGATCACGGGCCAGCCCACCGTGGAGGCCCCGCCCCAGGGCCGGATCCCCCCCCGAGGGCTCCGCTAGCCGCTTTCCAAACCAGGTCCCGCTGGTATGGACCATGTCTAACCCACGCCGGCAGGACTGGCTGAAAACGGCCGACTGCTCGGCCCATTGGGGCCCGGAGACTTGCCGAGGGGGCCTCTACCAACAGCTCCCGACCGGCACGGCGCAATCCCCGCCCCCGCCTGAAAGCCGGCGCCGGAGAATTCGGCAGCCGACGTCGGAGCGGCGGGGCAGGATTCACACTGCCCCCCGGTGATTCTCTGACCCGGCGGGGTGTCAGAGAATCCCGCCCACTATCTCCCTACATTTGTATTCAATCCCCAAGCAACAACAATAACATTCTATTAGCTGTCCTAAGTACTTTCTGTACCTACATTCTAACCTTTTGTGATTCATGGAAGAGGAATGCAGACCCCTCTGCATCCCAGGGCTCTGCAATCTCTCATCATTTAGATAATATGCTTGTTTTATATCCTGCCAAAATGGGCAATTTCACCTTCTCCCATATTACACTCCATTTGTCAGAACTTTGCCTAACTTACCGATCTATATTCCTTTGTAGCCTCCTTATGTCGTCTTCACAACTTACTTTCCTACCTTTCTTTGAGTCTTCAACAAATTTAGAAACTATACCTGCAGACCCTTCATCAAAGTCATTTAAAAATTGAAGGCATTTTAAATATATACATAACCACAAAAATACAAAAGCCAACTGTGGCAATGGTAACAAACCCCTCCTCCTCCCTACATTCCCTCCAGCAACAGCTCCCACTCATCTCGCTGTCACCCTGGTACCCGCCTCCCTTTTCCAACCTATCGCCGCACCGCTCCAAACAAAAAGTAAACATCTACCCGCCCCAACCCTGCTTCCATGATATCCTTTCAGTTCCTTCTTCCAGATTATTAATGGCTGAGTCAGCACAGCTTTGTCAAAGGGAGGTCGTGCCTGACAAATCTGTTAGAGTTCTTTGAGGAGGTAACGAGCAAGTTAGACAAAGGAGAACCAGTGGACGGATTTATTTAGATTTCCAGAAGGCCTTTGACAAGGTGCTGCATAGGAGACTGCTAAATAAGTTAAGAGCTCATAGTGTTCAGGAAAAGATCCTGGCATGGATAGAGGATTGGCTGACTGGCAGAAGGCAGAGAGTGGGGATAAAGGGGTCTTTTTCAGGATGGCAGCTGGTGACTAGTGGTGTGCCTCAGGGGTCTGTGCTAGGACCACAACTTTTCACAATATACATTAATGATCTGGAAGAAGGAACTGAAGGCACTCAATACGAAGTTGATAAACAACTTCCACCTCAAGGTGACCCGCTCCTCCACTCCTTGAATGGCAAACTTAATTTTTTCCAAATCACTCACCCATACTCCTGGCTTTGGTAGCTCCGAGTCTCGCCAACACAACAAAATCTGTCTCTGGGATATCATGGAAGCCAAGGCGTCAGCCTTTCTCCCCACCTGTATTCTTGGATACTCTGACACTCCTAATATCGCCACCTCCGGACCCGAGGCTACCTCTACTCCCAAAATCTTCGACATTATGCCTGAATAATAGGAAACAAATGGCAGATGAACTGAATGGTTACTTTGCATCAGTCTTCACGGTGGAAGACACCAGTGGGATGCCAGAGCTCCAGGAGAACCAGGGGGCAGAGGTGAGTGCAGTGACCATTACTAAGGAGAAGGTTCTGGGGAAACTGAAAGGTCGGAAGGTGGATAAGTCACCTGGACCGGATGGACTACATCCCAGGGTCCTAAAAGAGATAGCTGAGGAAATTGTGGAGGCATTGGTGATGATCTTTCAGGAATCACGAGGCAGGACAATGGGGATGAGAAAATATCAGCCATGATTGAATGGCGGAGCAGACTCGATGAGCCATGAAGCCTAATTCTGCTCCTATGTCTTATGTTCTAAAATCCCTTCCAAAACTCCCTCAACCTCGGACATGCCCAAAACATATGGACATAGTTTGCCGTCCTCTTCCCCCGCACACCGCCCACACCTATCCTTCATCCCCGAAAAGAACTGACTCATCCTGAACACCATAGTGTGGGCTCTATGCACCACCTTAAATTGGATAAGACTTAGCCTAGCACACAACGAGGATACATGCACTTTCTCACTGGAACGAAGGAGGTTGAGGGGCGACCTGATAGAGGTATACAAAATTATGAGGGGCATAGACAGAGTGGATAGTCAGAGGCTTTTCCCCAGGGTAGAGGGGTCAATTACTAGGGGGCATAGGTTTAAGGTGAGAGGGGCAAAGTTTAGAGTAGATGTACGAGGCAAGTTTTTTACGCAGAGGGTAGTGGGTGCCTGGAACTCACTACCGGAGGAGGTAGTGGAGGCAGGGACGATAGGGACATTTAAGGGGCATCTTGACAAATATATGAATAGGATGGGAATAGAAGGATACGGACCCAGGAAGTGTAGAAGATTGTAGTTTAGTCGGGCAGTATGGTCGGCACGGGCTTGGAGGGCCGAAGGGCCTGTTCCTGTGCTGTACATTTCTTTGTTCTTTGTTCTTTGTTCACCCTTGGCAAAGCCTCCCTCCAAACTGCGGCCCCCAATACCCCCCAATCTCCTCCTCCCACTTGCGCCTGACTTCCTCCACGGGGCATACTCACTTTTCATCAGCTCCCCATACATGTCCAACCTAGGATCCAGATCCGTATTAAAATCCCCCCCCCCCCCCCCCATAATCAGCCGGTGTGTCTCCAGGTCTGGAATCTTCCCTAGAACCTGCCTCAAGAAATCCACATCATCCCAATTTGGGGCATATACATTCGCTGGAACACAGATGACCCCTCGAACTAGTCATCACGAACCTACCCTCAGGATCGGTTACTGCCGACCTCAAAGGACACCCTCTTGTTTACCAGCACCGCCACCCCATCATCTTTATATCCAACCCGAGTGGAACACCCACCCCATCCAGCCCTTCCTAAGCTATGTCTGATCATCTAGCTTCAGGTGCATCTCCTGAAGAAACACAATATCTGCCTTTAAACTTAAATGTGCAAAAACGTGCAACCTTTTGACTGGGCCATTTAAACCCCGCATGTTCCACGTAATCAACCTGGTCAGGGGGTTCCCCCCCCCTTTTCACCAATCAACCCATAACCCCCTTTAGCCAGCTCCACCAGGTCCATGCCTCGCTCACCCTTGGGCTCTCCCCAAGATGACTGCCGCCATCACCTCTTAACCAACTGCGCCACATCAACACCCCTCCGTCTCTCCTCTCATTCTCCCCATAAACAAAGACAAAGAAAACCCAATCACCCCACCCCTTCCCTCCCACACTCCCTCCATAGATCGAACCCCATTATGTAATCTCAGGAATTTTGGAAGATTATAACCAATGCCTCTACCTTCTCTGCAGCTACTGCTGCTAAGGTCCTAAGATGCAGGCCATCTGATCCTGAGGATTTATCAGCCTTTAGCTGTAATTCTTCCCAGCACCTTTCCTATGGTGATGGCTTTAAATTTCTCCCTTTCTTTCACCTCTTGATTTTAAAGTGTCTTTGGGAAGTTTTCTAATTCTTCTACAGTGAAGAAAACCACAAAATATCACTCCTCTGACATTTCCTTGTTTTCTATGATTAATTCTCCATATTCACATTTTTTATATTCTATTAGATTTTATCGTCTACTTGGAAAAAAAAGTCTTCAAATAAAACATTTTAAAATGAAATATTACAATCTGTAGCTTGCTTATAATTGGATGGCATAGTGGCACAGTGGTTAGCACTGCTGCCTACAGCGCTGAGGACCTGGGTTCGATCCCGGTCCCGGGAGTTTGCACATTCTCCCCATGTCTGCGCGGGTTTCACCCCCACAACCCAAAGATGTGGGGGATTGGCCACACTAAATTGCCTCTTAATTGGAAAAAAATATGTGGGCACTCTTTGTTTTAAAAAAGAAAACTTGCTTGTAATTATTTTAGTTGAAACTAACCCTTTTCTCTGCTCAGGAGGCCAAAAGATTTCAAAACATTGATAAATCATGGCAGAAGATCATGCAGAGAGCTCATGACAATACAAACATTGTGCAGTGCTGTGTAGGCGACGAGACTTTAGCTCAGCTTTTACCACATTTACTAGAGCAGCTAGAGATGTGCCAGAAATCGCTTACAGGGTACTTGGAAAAGAAACGACTTTTATTTCCCAGATTTTTCTTCGTTTCTGACCCTGCTCTGCTGGAAATCCTTGGTCAAGCCTCCGACTCGCACACTATACAGGTAAAACTATTTTAATCTGATCTCTGGGATCCCTTGTTTCTGTGCAGATTATAAACTTGCGGTTATATATTTTCAACATCACGACTCCAACTTGTTTATTTTATGCATACAGTTTCTCATGAGGATAATTAGAGTATGATGAAAAATATTTCCTCAGTTACGAGCAAGAGGGCAGTTATGCTGAACATTTTTTTTTGCTCTGCCCTCTTTTGACGTCATGACCTCCACCCAGGGCACACACAGGCATTCCTGTGGCGGCCACTGTCTTACAACTCACTTGGAAAGCTGGGTTCCATTGGTATACTGAGGTACCTGCCCGGTATGTCTCTGGAGTTTTAACTATTGGTGTAGAGTTTCTGCGCCTGGCACTGCTTTCAGCTGTCAGTTTGCTTTTTAAAGACCAACTGATTTTCTGTCACTTCAAGGTAAATGTGAAACCTTCAGGAAATGTCAGAAGCCAGTGCAACCTGGTCTCGGTCGCATTTCATAGAAACATACTTAGAAACATACATACAAAATAGAAGTAGGAGTAGGCCATTCGGCCCTTCGAGCCTGCTCCGCCATTCATTATGATCTTGGCTGATCATCAAATTCAATACCCTGATCCAAGAGCTATATCTAGGTATTATGAGGTATACTCCTGGGGCGGGATTCTCTCCTACCCGGCGGGGTGGGCCGTACTGGCGCCGAGGAGTGGCGTATCCTCCGCACCTTCAGGGACTAGGCCGTCGCCGGCGGGGTTGGCGCCGCACCAGCTGGCGCCGAAGGGCCTCCGCCGGCCGGCGCATGCGTGGGAGCACCAGCGTGTGCTGACGTCATGCCAGCGCATGCGCAGGGGAGTTCTTCTCCGTGGCAGACTGTTACACCAGCTGGCACGGAGGGAAAGAGTGCCCCCATGGCACGGGCCCGCACGCGGATCGGTGGACCCCGATCGCGAGCCAGGCCACATGGGGGCCAGATCCCACCGCGTCCACCCCCCCCCCCTCCCGAGGACTCCACAGGCCGCCTGCAGAACCAGGTCCTGCCGGGATGGACCTGGTGAATTTTACGGCGGCGGGATCCGCCGAAAACGGGCGGCCACTCGGCCCATCGCGGGCTGGAGAATCGCCGGGGGGGGACCGCTGCCAACCGGCGCCGGAGAATCCGGCAGCCGGCGTCGGGGCGGGATTCACGCCGCCCCCCAGCGATTCTCCAGCCCGGCGGGGTGTCGGAGAATCCCGCCCCTGGTTTTCCAGTTATGGTGGAAGATCTGCGGAACATGGAGGAGGTTTTGAACCCTAACATCTACCTAAATGTACTGACAACCCATATGATCACAATCAAAGTTACAAATGTAGGAGGAAAATATTACATTCAGAAATGGAGAATTCTGAATCATTTTAAAACATACTGAAAATGCATTGTAAAATGATGTTTGACATAAATATTAAAAAATTTTAGACATGAGGGCTGGTTTTCTCAGTTGGCAAATGGTTGCTGTGTGGTTCAGAATAAAGTCAACAGTGTGATTTCAAGTCCTGTTCACGCTGATGTAAATTTGGGATCTGCGCCCTCGACCTACCCCCTGAGAGAAGAAGGCGGTGGCAAACTGCCACAGAAGGAGCACTGCTCAGGATGAAGCATCAGCAGAAAATGAGCCAAGCACCTGCCTTCAGACAGAGCACACATGAATGATTGAATGAATTTCAGACATATTAAAAGAAAACATTTTGATTGTTTCAGGCTCACCTGCTCAGTCTTTTTGACAATGTGAATAGAGTGGGGTTCAACGAAACAAATTACGACCAGATCCTCCGCTTTGAATCTCAGGAGGGAGAAAAAGTTGACCTGAATGAATCAGTTATAGCCCAGGTAAGAAAACATGTGCCAGCTCAAAATGGATTGTAGGACAATTATAGGTGAAAAAAATAAGTCGGCCCTTCTCAGCTCACCCTTTCAGAAAGACCTTAAAATGCTCCCCATTGCAGTCACGAGTTGCCTGTTATTAATTCTATGTTTTTTAGCTGCTTCCTGCATCCAGGGCTGAATTTCAGTCCCCCATGGGATCGAATTGAGGTGCGGGTGGGTCCAGAAAAACACACACTCAGAAAGGGCTACTGGCTCCTGATGCCTCAGTGATGTGATTAGCTTTTCAAAGGAAGGGAAGACGGGAGCCAGAAATCCGCACACCTCAAAGTAATTATTTGTTGAGCTCATTGCAAAGATCATCAGGGATATGGGAAGCAACAGTTAGCAATTTTCAAATGACAAACGTAATGAACACACAGGTTTTGGGACACATTTGAGCATAGTTGTCACGAGCACAGCGAGGAGCTATACATGCTTACGACTGTAGTGTGAAAAGGTTTCATAAAATGGGAGCTTCAAACCCAGTTGCTCATGCAACAAGGTTTCCATCGGTAGAGCTGAGAGGCGTCAATTTGTGAGGAGAGGTGTTTCGACTTTGAGAGGAAGGTGAGACTGCTGGCTTGTTTTATCTCTTTTTCCAGATGGAGGGAAGAGCACAGTTCTCCTGTTCACCACAGGACATGAAGGGAAGTATCAGAAAAATGTGACACTACCTGGAGATGGCCCTCTGCTCTTCCTGCTCATTCATTTGCAAAGGCAATGGAAAACTCATTTGTGGCAGCCTTTTGCCTTTTAAATGATCCCTCCATGCATAGCCCTGCCTCCTACCCATGCCTGTACCCATAATTGGGTGAGAAACCCAGGGCGGGATTCTCCGACACCCCGCCGGGTCGGAGAATTTCCGGGGGCTGGCGTGAATCCCGCCCCTGCCGGTTGCCGAATTCTCCGGCACCAGATATTCGGCGGGGGTGGGAATCGCGCACGCCGGTTGGCGGGCGCCTCCCCCCCCCGGCGATTCTCTGGCCCGCGATGGGCCGAAGTTCCGCTGCTGGAATGCCTGTCCCACCGGCGAGAATCAAACCACCTCTCTTACCGGCGGCACAAGGTCGTGCGGGCGGGCTCCGGGGTCCTGGGGGGGGGGTGCGGTGCGATCTGGCCCCAGGGGGTGCCCCCACGGTGGCCTGGCCCGCGATCGGGGCCCAGCGATCCGCGGGCGGGCCTATACCGTGGGGGCACTCTTTTCCTTCCGCCTTCGCCATGATCTCCACTATGGCGGAGGTGGAAGAGACCCCCTCCACTGCGCATGTGCGGGGATGCCGTGAGCGCCCGCTGACGCTCCCGCGCATGCGCTGCACGGCAAAGTCAGTTCCGCGCCAGCTGGCGCAGCACCAAAGGCCTTTCCCGCCGGCTGGCGGGGCAGAAATCAGTCCTTCCGCACCTTTGGGGCGGCGCGATGCCGGACTGATTCGCGCCGGTTTTGGCGCCTGTCGGCGGACATTGAGCCGATTGCGGAGAATCCCGCCCCCAGTTCTGGACTAATTAGTAGCAGACACTTTGAAAATTGTGTTATGCCACTGACATTGATGCAGTGCAGGTTTGGGACCTAGAAATGTTCTGACTAGTGAGTTCCCCCTCCTGAAATGAAAATTTGTTTCCGGGAGTCAATTCTCCATGTTAATCATTTTTTCTGTGATGATCAATTTCCTGATATCTGTCCTGAAATTTACCTTATACTAGTTAGAACCTGTGTTTCCAAATTCTACTCTCCAAATTTATGTAATATATTCTGGGTTTTCTTTTTCCATGACATTAATTATTTTAAAGCCTCCATATGGTCACTCCTCAGAAACCACCTGGACTAAGCCACAAGTCCGCAAATCAGAGAATCCCTACAGTGCAGAAGGAGGCCATTCGGTCCATCAAGTCTGCACCGACCCTTGCTCCGATGGAGCACCCTAGTATCCCAAGTGTTAGGGATCAGCTTCATGCCTTTTCCGTGCATTGTCTTCAGCACTTGAATTGTGTCTCAAGGAAAGTAGAGCATTGTAGAATTTGATTTCAGATTTCAACTTCCTTTTTTTGTTGGCTCCATAGTTCAACATTCTACTGGCTTTTCTGATTATTGTTCTGCCGGGGATTATGGATTATTTTCGAGTGCTTTATTTGTTCATTCCCACACCTTATTGGAAATGAAGTGTACAGTTTAATTTATTGTCTCACATGAACGTGTTGAAAATTAAAAGATTGTGGAAATGAATCTGTTGAGGTTTGACATAATGCAACTGCATTTCATTTTGAACAATTAGTGCGTAGATTGAGTTCTGCTGTGCAATGTTTTCTGTAACCTGTGCTTTAAATCTTATCTATTGCCCTGATTTGGAATTTATTTTAATTATCTCACCTTTTAGGGCAATGTGGAAGTCTGGCTGGCGCAACTCCTGTCTGGGGTCAGAACGACAATTCACAGTATTATCCGCCAGGCATCAATAGCTATCACTGACAAGGAGATCAAACTATATGAGTTTCAGGCCATGTTCCCTGCACAGATAGGTTTGCTGGGTATTCAGATGATCTGGACGAGAAACTCAGAAGAAGCTTTAAATAATGCCAAAGTTGATAAAAAGGTAATGGCCATTAATTAAATCCTCACGTATGGGGGGCGATTCTCCAAAATGGAGCCCAAGTGTTCGCGCCGTCGTGAACGCCATCGCGCTTCACGATGGAGCGAAATGGGCACAGGGACGACTGATTCTGTCCCCCACAGGGGGCCACAAGGGGCCAGAATGGCGCTGGAGCAGTTCACGCCGCTCTAGCCTCCCTTCCCGCTGCCAAATGGGTGCCGCGCCAACCTGCGCATGCGCAGGGGACTTCTTCAGCGCACCGGCCCCAACTCAACATGGCGTCGGTGTTCAGAGGCTGCCCGCGCAGTAAAGTAGTCCCGGGGCGGGGGGAGAGGCCGGCCCTCCGATCGGTGGGCCGCGATCGCGGGCCAGACCCCATCGGAGGCCCCCCCCCGGTGAAGGATCGCTTTTCCCAGCCTTACAGGCTGCCCCCCCAACCCTTCGCGCAGAGTTCCCGCCGGCAGCAACCAGGGGTGAACGACGCCGGCGGGACTCTGTCGCATCGGCGCGGCCGCTCGGCCCATACGGGCCGGAGAATCGGAGGGCCCGCTGATTCCAGCAGCCCGCAGCCGGCGCCACGTCAAAAGCGCTGCCGCAAATGGCGCCGATTCTCCACACCTCGGAGAATCGTGCACCGGCATCGGGGCGTCGTGGCGCAGTTGCGGCGATTCTCCGGCCCGGGTGCGGGGCTCAAAGAATCGCCCCCATGGTCTTTTCAAGCCCACCCACATTTCTAAGTGGTGAACTATAGAGACCTTTTGTTTCGAGCTGCTCAGTCTCTCCCAGATTCTGGCACATTTCCTGTGTTTGTGAGTTTTCAGGAACATCATAGAAACCCTTTCTCTCTCAAAGCCCATCACCATGTATCGTTAATCACATGTGCTTTGTACCCAGGTAGAAATGCTGATGAGCTATTCTTTTGACCCAAACTCTATTCCAGCTTGGAAGTAAAAGGACAGATTAAAGTATAATCATTTACAATCCAACATTCTCAACGCCTTCCTGGGATTTTGGAGACTTGCAGTCTAACAACAGTAAATACGATGCTGCGGCCATTGTCTCCCAAGTGTGAACACCTTAAAACTACTTTCCAACAAAACAACCTGGGCCTCCAGTTAATCTTTAATAGTCAGGTCATCCAGGCCTGTTTTCAGGAAGACCTCAGATAAAAGCAAATTACTGCAGATGCTGAAATCTGAAACAAAAACAGAAAATTCTGGATAATCCCATCAGGTCTGACAGCATCTGTGGAGAGAGAATGGAGCTAACGCTTGGAGTCTGGATGACTCTTTGTCAAAGCTAGAGAGAACTGGAAATAGGATCAGATTTATATTGCTGTGGGTGGCGAGGAGCAGTGGTGCTGGATAGAGGGCCAGTGGTAGGTGGAGATTGACAAAGATGTCGTGGACAAAAAGACAAAGGGAATGTAAATAGTGGTGATCATGGCTAAGAAGGGTGTTGATAGCGGCACATTAAGAGATCAGAATGTGTTAATGGTAGATTAGGGGGAATCAATTTTTATAGAATTTACAGTGCAGAAGGAGGCCATTCGGCCCATCGAGTCTGCACCGGCTCTTAGAAAGAGCACCCTACCCAAGGTCAACACCTCCACCCTATTCCCACAACCCAGTAACCCCACCCAACACTAAGGGCAATTTTGGACACTAAGGGCAATTTATCATGGCCAATCCACCTAACTTGCACATCTTTGGACTGTGGGAGGAAACTGGAGCACCCGGAGGAAACCCACGCACACATGGGGAGGATGTGCAGACTCCGCACAGACAGCGACCCAAGCCGGAATCGAACCTGGGACCCTGGAGCTGTGAAGCAATTGTGCTATCCACAATGCTACCGTGCTACCCTTAATGTGTCAAAGGACAACTAGGAACAGGGATCAGATGGCCTTAGTGGGGTGGAGTGGGGGACGGGGTGACAATTGTGAGGGAAAAACGGATTGGTGTAAGAAATTAACGTAACAGGTCACATGACCCCTTCATACACCCTGAAATTAAAGACACAGCCACAAAACATAACAATGTTCCAAACCTCATTTTCATTATATCAATTCAATTTTCAACTTCCCAGATACTGAAGCAGTCCATTGGAGGAAAAATAATTTAGTAATTCACATGGCCAGTCTTCTTTGTTTCTACAACAGTTTAAATGTCCATAGACCATAAGACATAGGTGCAGAATTAGGCCACTCGGCCCATCGAGTCTGCTCCGCCATTCAATCATGGCTGGCATTTTTCTCATCCCCATTCTCCTGCTTTCTCCCCATAACCCCTGATCACCTCATTAATCAAGAACTTATCTATCTCGGTCTTAAAGACACTCAGTGATTTGGCCTCCTTAGCCTTCTGCGGCAAAGAGTTCCACAGATTCACCACCCTCTGGCTGAAGAAATTCCTTCTCATCTCTGTTTTAAAGCATCGTTCCTTTAGTCTGAGATTGTGTCCTCTGCTTCCAGTTTTTCCCACAAGTGGAAACATCCTCTCCACGTTCACTCTATCCAGGCCTCGCAGTATCCTGTAAGCTTCAATAAGATCTCCCCTCATCCTTCTAAACTCCAATGAGCACAGACCCAGAATCCTCAACTGTTCCTCATACGTCAAGCTCTTCATTCCAGGGATCATTTTTGTGAAGCTCCTCTGGACCCTTTCCAAAACCAGCACATCCTTCCTTGGATATGGGGCCCAAAACTGCTCACAATACTCCAAATGGGGTCTGACCAAAGCCTTATACAGCCTCAGAAGAACATCCCTGGTCTGGCATTCTAGCCCTCTTGACATGAATGCTAACATTGCATTTGTCTTCCTAACTGCCGACTGAACTTGCACGTTAATCTTAAGAGAATCGTGAACAAGGACTCCCAAATCCCTTTGTGCTTCTGATTTCCTAAGCATTTCCTCATTTAGAAAATAGTCTATGCCTCCATTTCTCCTTCTATAGTGCATAACCTCACATATTTCCACATTGTATTCCATCTGCCACTTCTTTGCCCACTCTCCAAGTCTGTCCAAGTCCTTCTGCAGCCCACCTGCTTCCTCAATACTACCTTTCCCTCGACAGATCTTTGTATCATCTGCAAACTTAGCAACAGTTTTGACAAAGAGTCATCCAGACTCCAAGCGTTAGCTCCGTTCTCTCTCCACAGATGTTGTCTACCTGATGGAATTATCCAGAATTTTCTGTTTTTGTTTCAGATTTCAGTTCCTTCTTCCAGATCATTAATGTATATTGTGAAAAGTTGTGGTTGGTCTCAGCACCGACCCCTGAGGCATACCACTAATCACCGGTTGCCATTCTGAAAAAGACCCCTTTATCCCCACTCTCTGCCTTCTGCCAGGCAGCCAATCCTCTATCCATGCCAGGATCTTACCCTTAACACCATGGTCTCTTAACTTATTTAACAGTCTCCTATGGAAGGCCTTTTGGAAATCTAAATAAATCACGTCCACTGGTTCTCCTTTGTCTAACTTCCTTGTTACTTCCTCAAAGAACGCTAACAGATATGCCAGACATGACTTCACCTTGACAAAGCCGTGCTGACTCAATCCTATTTTATCATGCACTTCCAAGTACTCCGTGATTTCATCTTCAATAATGGACTCTAAAATCTTACCAATGACTGAAGTCAGGCTAACCGGCCTATAATTTCCCATCTTCTGCCTCCTTCCTTCTTAAACAGCGATGTTACATTAGCCATGTCATCCTATTTTTGCATCGGTAATGATCATCAGGCAATCATTCTCTTTGACAATCTGGCTGAATTTAATGTTTAATTCCAACTTGAAAATTCAGAGAAACTTGGGTGTTTCCCCAAACCAGCTAAACCTGGAATTTCTATGGCAGGTCTCCACATATCCGCTTTTGCGCACATGGGATCATCTGGCATAAAAGAAAAGTGGCTTTTGATTGATCCCCATATTAGATTCTGCCTACTTTTTTGTCCACTGATTTAAATTTACAGAAAATTGGGCAGGCTCCTGTTACAGTCCCTCTTGCTCACTTTTCCACAATACTCGGCAATAGTGAAGGGAAATCTGTCCCCCGATCATTGCTTCTTGGGTAGCAGGTCCTGGGAAAAAGCATTATTTTGGCATATGCAGGTGAAGAACAAGCAGATTTAATTTACTGCTGAAATTCCCAGTGAACACCAAAATGAAAAACTTGTTAATTTGTTAAACCTGCATGTGCTAAAGGAAATTGGTTTCTGTTTGAGATTTCCCTAGACTCTTAAATCTATCTCAAAGATTAATCTGCTTTGTTCAAGCATTTTTGTGCTATTTGATAAATTAGTTTTACTTTTATTTCTAAAGAATTATATTATCATTTTCACATACTTATATATTAATTTAGCATTTCAGACAGAAGGGAATTTGTGTTTCTCAGTTTAAACTTTCACTCCCTCCACCATTGGTTCAACATGACTGCAGTGTGTACCATTTCCAAGATGCACTGCATCAACTCAGCCAGGCTTGTTCGACAGCATCTCCTGAACCTACGGTTTCTTTAACTTAGAAGGACAAGGGCAGAAGGCACATTGAAACACCATCACCAATTATCTTCCAGGTCAGATACCACACTGACTTAGAAATATATTGCTGTACCTTGATCATTACAGGGTCAAAATCCTGGGATGCCCTACTTAATAGCACTGTAGGCGTACTTTCACCACATTGACTGCCACAATTCAAAGTGGTAGCTCACCTTCTCAAAGGCATGGGATGAGCAATACACGCTGGCCTTGTCAGCAACATCCATATCCAATGAATGAATGCATTTTTTAAAGTTTGAGAAATATCCACACCATTTGCTCACATTTTACTGGATATATTACCCTATCATATCATTCATCTATTTTTGTTGCTATTCAAACATTCATCAAACAAAACGTTTAGACTGCGACAGAAAAGTTATTATTATGTGAGACAGATTTTTTGGATTTCTGATAAGGTGTAAGATTGAACCAATGCAAAGCATGTAACATGAAGTATTTGTTTGATGCAGATCATGCAAACAACGAATCAGACATTTATGGATATGCTTAATGATTTGATTGACATGACAACCCGCGAACTAACAAAAATTGAACGAACAAAATACGAAACACTTATCACCATCCATGTACACCAGAAAGACATTTTTGATGATTTGGTATGTAATAGCATATTCAAAACACGTGCTCACAAAGCATGCTGCAGGATGCATAGGCTTCTAATATTTGCTTCTAATATTGCACTAGGTTCGCATGAACATTAAGTCCACATCTGACTTTGAATGGCAAAAACAATCCCGGTTTTACTTCATAGAGGACACTGCTAAATGTATTATTCAGATCACAGATGTTGAGTTCAACTATTGCAATGAATACTTAGGCTGTACAGATCGACTTGTGATAACGCCATTAACTGACAGGTAAGAAACTCATTGGCACATTGAGTAATATGCTGTACAATCTGGAATTTATTGATGCAGTTAATTTTATTATTTATTATACACTACAGTGTTGTAAGCAACTGCTAAAACCTGAACGAGCAGCCAGAATAAATGGACTTCATATTGTTGTTTCATCGTGTGCACCTAGTGGTGCACAAGGCAGGCTTCCATCCGTTCCCAGTGCAATTTATTTCCTGGAACAGTTGTGAGCCTGTCACCAGAGGCTTATAGCTTGAGGGTGCGCCATCCAGATCAAGCAGCGTGTCTGACCAGGACTCTCTCCTCCCTCTTGCCGCCTGCTATTGGAATGATTTTGCAGGTTGACACTCAACCCGTTTGGTTGCATTATGAATGCAACTTCCTTGAACATCAAGTCCTGGGGTGGGACTGGGCCGAATGGCCTTCTTCTGCACTGTAAATTCTATCTATCTATCTCTGAATCCAGAACTTCTGGCTCAGAGGGAGGAATAAGACCATAAGACCATAAGACTTAGGAGCGGAAGTAAGGCCATTCGGCCCATCGTCTCCACTCCACCATTCAATCATGGCTGATTTCAACTCCATTTACCCGCTCTCGCTCCATAGCCCGTAATTCCTCGAGAAATCAAGAATTTATCAACTTCTGTCTTAAAGACGCTCAACGTCCCGGCCTCCACCGCCCTCTGTGGCAATGAACTCCACAGACCCACCACTCTCTGGCTGAAGAAATTTCTCCTCATCTCTGTTCTAAAGTGACTCCCTTTTATTCTAAGGCTGTGCCCCCGGGTCCTAATCGCCCCTGCTAATGGAAACAACTTCCCTACGTCCACCCTATCTAAGCCATTCATTATCTTGTAAGTTTCTATTACATCTCCCCTCAACCTCCTGAACTCCAATGAATATAATCCCAGGATCCTCAGATGTTCATCGTATGTTAGGCCTACCATTCCTGGGATCATCCGTGTGAATCTCCACTGGAACCGCTCCAGTGCCAGTATGTCCTTCCTGAGGTGTGGGACCCAAAATTGCTCACAGTATTCTAAATGGGGCCGAACTAATGCTTTATAAAGCTTCAGAAGTACATCCCTGCTTTTATATTCCAAGCCTCTTGAGATGAATGACAATATTGCATTTGCTTTCTTAATTACGGACTCAACCTGCAAGTTTACCTTTAGAGAATCCTGGACTAGGACTCCCAAGTCCCTTTGCACTTCAGCATTATGAATTTTGTCACAAAGTGCAAGACCTCGCACTTGCCCACGTTGAATTTCATCAGCCATTTCTTGGACCACTCTCCTAAATTGTCTAAATCTTTCTGCAGCCTCCCCACCTCCTCAATACTACCTGCCCCTCCACCTAACTTTGTATCATCGGCAAACTTAGCCAGAATGCCCCCAGTCACATCATCTAGATCGTTAATATATAAAGAGAACAGCTGTGGCCTTCCCAATCTTCTGACTTCCCACTACTCTTTGCCACATTATAGGCTTTCTCTTTTGCTTTGATGCATTCCCTAACTTCCTTTGTCAGCCATGGCTGCCTAATCCCCCCTCTGATAACCTTTCTTTTCTTTGGGATGAACCTCTGTACTGTGTCCTCAATTACTCCCAGAAACTCCTGCCATTGCTGTTCTACTGTCTTTCCCACTAGGCTCTGCTTCCAGTCGATTTTCGTCAGTTCCTCCCTCATGCCCCTGTAGTTACCTTTATTTAACTGTAACACCTTTACATCTGATTCTACCTTCTTTCTTTCAAATTGCAGACTGAATTCTACCATATTATGATCACTGCCTCCTAAGTGTTCCCTTACTTTAAGATCTTTAATCAAGTCTGGCTCATTACATAACACTAAGTCCAGAATGGCCTGTTCCCTCGTGGGCTCCATCACAAGCTGTTCCAAAAAGCCCTCCTGTAAACATTCAATGAATTCCCTTTCCTTGGGTCCACTGGCAGCATTATTTACTCAGTCCACCTGCATATTGAAGTCCCCCATGATGACTGTGACCTTGCCTTTCTGACATGCACTTTCTATTTCGTGGTGCATTTTGTGCCCCTGGTCCTGACCACTGTTAGGAGGCCTGTACATAACTCTCATTATGTTTTTTTTGCCTTTGTGGTTCCTCAACTCTACCCACACAGACTCCACATCATCTGACCCTATGTCGTTTAGTGCTATTGATTTAATTTCATTCCTAATTAACAAGGCAACCCCGCCCCCTCTGCCCACCTCTCTGTCTTTTCGAATGGTTGTGAATCCCTGGATGTTTAAATGCCAGTCCTGAACCCCCTGCAACCACGTCTCTGTGATGCCTACCACATCATACCTGCCAGTCACAATCTGGGCCACAACTCATCTACCTTGTTCCGTACACTGCGCGCATTTAAATATAGCACCTTTAATTCTCTATTGACCGTCCCTTTTTGTTTTCTTAGTGTGGTGGACCTTGGTTTACTGAGCCTTTCCATACAGTGTGTCATATTTTGTGGGATGGGGACTATCGTAACCTCTCCTGAGTTCTGTCTTTTCGTGCTTCTTTGTATTCCTAAGCAGCTACGCTTCCCACTGATTACTTCACCTCTTGGTTCCCTGACTTTCTCTTCCCCCCCAATCTCTAGTTCAAAGTCCTATTGACCACCCTATTTACTCTCTTCGCCAGAACACTGGTCCCAGCTCGGTTCAGGTGGAGACCATCCCAATGGTATAGGTCCCCCTGTCCCAAAACTGATGCCAGTGTCACATGAAAAGGAACCCCTCTTTCCCACACCACTCTTTCAGCCACGTGTTAACTTCCCTTATTCTTGCCTCCCTATGCCAATTTGCACGTGGCTCGGGCAGTAATCCGGAGATTATGACCCTTGAGGACCTGTTTTTAAATTTGAATCCTAGATCTTTATAATCTCTAAACAGGTCCTCTTTCCTAGAGTTGCCTATGTTGTTGGTACTGACATGGACCACAACAACTGGATCCTCCCCCACCCTCTCCAGTATCCTATCAAGCCGATCAGAGATGTCCCGCACCGTAGCACCGGGCAGGCAACATACCATGCGGGACTCTTTATCCTGCTCACAAAGGATACTATCTATCCCCCTGATAATAGAATCCCCTACAACTGCACCTTGCCTATTTACTCCCTCCCCTTGAATGGCCTGCTGAACCATGGTGCCTTGGTCAGCTGACTCATCCTTCCTGCAACCCTGTTCGCCATCCACACAGGGAGCAAGTGCCTCATACCTGTTGGACAGGGTCAAGGGCTGAGGCTCCTGAGTTCCTGACTGCTGGTTCCCTTTACCTGCCTGACTTGCAGTCACACCCTGCTGTCCCTGGCCACTGGCAGGATTTAAACTACTTACTCTGACAGGTGTGACTGCCTCCTGAAACACAGTGTCCAAGTAAGTCTCCCCCTCCCGGATGTGCCTCAGTGTTTGAAGCTCAGACTTCAGCTCATCAACTCTGAGCCGGAGCTCTTCGAGCAGCCAACACTTACTGCAGATGTGGTCGCTGCAGCTCGCAATGGGATCTGCCAGCTCCCACATCAAGCAGCTCAAGCACATCACCTGACCAGCCATCTCTAATTAATTAATTAGTTTAATTTAAGTTTACGAGTTTAGCTGTGTTTTTTTAAAATTTGGGGCAGATTTGCTATCAACCAATCAGATCACAGCTTCCCTCTGACGGAACTTTTGAAAACAAAAACTGGAAAACAGAATGTTACCGTTTGGTTTTTATACTCACAGAGACTGCTCCTCCTCCTCCGAACGGCTCCCGAAATTAGGCCCGAAGAAAGAGAGAGAACAAAACAGTCGGGAAAAAGCACCTTCTCCCACTCTGCACCGAATTACCTCACTGCACCAAATTACCAAGTTTCAAATTCTCACTCTGTCTGTGTCTCACTCACGGAGGCTGTGTCTCTTTGACCAGCTCAACGTTACCCACTGCGCAACAAGGCTTCCACATTTATTATATGATGAAACACAATTATGACAAACTGAAATCACGTAAATGTACGGAGCACATACAGCAGAGAAACAGGTCATTCAACTTAAATGATCCATTCTTGAATTTACACTGCAATTGTGGCTCCTCCCATCCTTCTTAGTTTTAGTTCATCAGGATAATCTTCAATTCCTTTCTCTCGCATATGCCTGTCCAGCTTGCCCTTAAAATATTATTTGCCTCAACCACTCCTTGTGGTGGTGAGTTTCAAGTTCTCACCACCCTCTGGCTGTAGGTGTTCCTTCTAAAGCCAAAATTGATTCATTTGTGACAATCTCATATTGATCTATTTTTGCCCTTCCCCATGCATGGAAGCACTCTCTGTCCATTCTATCAAAGCCATTTAATAACTTTAAACATCTCTATTTCACCAACCTTCACATAAGAAACAACATCACCCTCAGGCAGAGCAAAAAAGGTGACAAGTGTGAGAAGGGAGATGGTCAATGCAGGATTGAGGGTGTTGTACCTTAATGTGCGCAGTATACGGAACAAAGTAAATGATCTTGTTGCGCACATTGAAATTGGCCGATACGATGTTGTGGGCATCACAGAGACGTGGCTACAAGGAGACCAGGGCTGGGATATAAATATACAAGGATATGTGACCTATCGAAAGAACAGGCAAATGGGCAAAGGGGGCGGGGTCGCATTGTTAGTAAGGAATGAAGTTAAATCGATCTCAAGGAGCGATATAGGGGCAGAAGGCATATAATCTGTGTGGGTAGAGTTGAAGAATCGCAAAGGTAAAAAGACCCTGATGGGAGTTATGTCCCTGACCCCGAGCAGTAGTCAGGATGTGGGGCAGAAAATAAATCAGGAGATAGAGAAAGCATGTTAAAAAAGGCAATAGTACAATAATCATGGGGGTCTTCAATATGCAGGTGGACTGGGGAAATCGGGTAGGTTGTGGATCCCAAGAAAAGGAATTTGTGGAATGTTTAAGGGGTGTTTTTTTTGGAGTAGCTTGTGGTAGACCCCACTAGGGAACAGACTTGATTAAGGATATTAAGGTGAAGGAACCCTTAGGGAGCCGTAACCACAATATGATAGAATGTATCCTGCAGTTTGAAAGGGAGGGAGAAGCTGAAATCAGATGTAATGGTATTACAATTAAGTAAGGGTACCTACAAAGACATGAGGGAGGAGCTGGCCAGAGTTGATTGGAAAAGGAGCCGAGCAGGGAAGACAGTGGAACAGCAATGGCAGGAGTTTCGGGGATTATTCGGGAGGCACAACAAAAATTCATCCCAAGGAGGAGGAAACATGCTAAGGGGAAGACAAGGCATCCATGGTTGACGAGGGAAGTCAAGGACAGCATAAAAGCAAAAGAAAAAGCATTCAAAGTGGAAAGAATTAGTGAGAAGCCAGAGGATTAGGAAGCCTTTAAAAGTGAGCAGAGGACAACTAAAAAAGCAATAAGGGGGGAGAAGATGAAATATGAGTGCAAGCTAGCTGGTAATATAAAAGAAGATAGGAAGAGTTTTTTTCAATATATAAAAGATAAGAGAGAGGCAAAAATAGACATTGGACCACTGGAAAACGTGCTGGAGAACTAATAATAAGAAACAAAGAAATAGCAGATGAACTGAATAGTTACTTTGCATCAGGCTTCACGGTGGAAGACACCAGTGGGATGCCAGAGCACCAGGAGACTCAGGGGGCAGAGGTGAGTGCAGTGGCCATCACTAAGGAGAAGGTTCTGGGGAGACTGAAAGGTCTGAAGGTGGATAGGTCACCTGGACCGGATGGACTACACCCCAGGGTTCTAAAAGAGATAGCTGAGGAGATTGTGGAGGCATTGGTGGTGATCTTTCAGGAATCACTGGAGGCAGGAAGGATCCCAGAGGATTGGAAAGTGGCTAATGTAACACGACTATTTAAGAAGGGAGGGAGGCAGAAGACGGGAAATTATAGGCCGGTTAGCCTGACTTTGGTCATTGGTAAGATATTAGAGTCCATTATTAAAAATGAGATCGCGGAGTACTTGGAAGTGCATGATAAAATAGGACTGTGCCAGCATGGCTTTGTCAAAGGAAGGTCATGTCTCACAAATCTGTTAGAGTTCTTTGAGGAGGTAACCAGAAAGTTAGACAAAGGAGAATCAATGGACGTAATTTATTTAGATTTCCAGAAGGCCTTTGATTAATTTTGCACCCACTTAGTGGGTGCAAATAAAATAGATATTTTATAATATAGCAAGCAGGACTGTGGACACTACACCAAAGGTGGTCTAGCCAAGATTTGACATGAGTTTATCAAACCTTCATTACATTTCAATTATACCCTTCTAGAAATGAACCCTCGTATGTTGATTTTTTATAGTTTTATTAACCCGCATCATCACTACTCCTAGTTTATTTACTCCTCTTCCACATTTGTGGGTTCCCACTTCTCACCTTTTGCCACTCTAAATATCTACCATTTGATTCTACCTACTCTCTGTTCTCAGTCTTGCAGCCAGTTAGCTATCCATTCTGTTACTTGTCACTAGATTCTACATGCTTCAGCTTTACTATATAATGGAGTTCCTCATTGATGCCCTGTTGGAAAATGTAGGTGCATTACATCTACCATGATACCATCATCAATTCTTATCTCTTTGAAGGTTATTCTGAGGTTATTCATGAAAGCCCACCTTCTCAACCTTTCTCCTCACCTGAGGTGTGGTGATCCTCAGGTTAAACGACCACCAGTCAGCTCTCCCCCTCAAAGGGGAAAGCAGCCTATGGTCATTTGGGATTATAGTGACTTTACCTTACCTTACTGTATCTCTTCAAAGAATTCAATTAATTTGATCAAAAAAGACTACCGCTTTTGAAATTCATGCTGATTATTTATCACAATTTTGGGTTCTAAATGTTTTTCTTTTTCTCATTAGTAGGGATTCTATTACCTTTACTGTCATGGGAAATTTTAATTTTAATTACATATTGTGAAACAGGTTTCTTTGTATATCCATTTCAGGTGTTATATTACACTGTCTCAGGCCTTAGGGATGAGTATGGGTGGTGCACCAGCGGGACCTGCAGGTACAGGAAAAACGGAGACCACCAAAGACATGGGCAGATGTCTTGGAAAATATGTTGTTGTGTTTAATTGCTCAGATCAGATGGACTACAGAGGCCTAGGTCGCATTTATAAAGGTAAAGGTGATATGCAAGTACAGTTTATAAAGCATCAGTTGCGAAATGTATATATTTTGAATGAATGCCCTGGAATTTCAGTGATGCATTGATATTTTTAATAATCTTATTGGTAATAATATTTATTAATATCACAAGTAGGCTTACATTAACACTTCAATGAAGTTACTGTGAAAACCCCTTGTTGCCACTCTCCAGCGCTTGTTCGGGTACACTGAGGGAGAATTTAGAATGTCCAATTCAACTAACAAGCACTTCTTTTGGGACTTGTGGGAGGAAACCGGAGCACGTAGAGGAAACCCACGCAGACACGGGGAGAAAATGCAAACTCCTCACAGACAGTGACCCGATCCGGGAATCGAACCTGGTGTGGTAAACCACTGTTAGTGTATTATATGTATTATGGTAAACTGTACTGTACTAAATGTATTGTGGTAAACCACTGCCTGATGGCTCCGCCTGTGGCTCCTCCCCTCGGGCTCGGTATAAAGGGGGCTGACCTCCGGCTCTGCCCCAGTTCGGGATCAGTGGCCAGGAGGCTTCCTGTTTAGCTTATTAAAGCCTCAGTTTTGTTCACTACCCGTCTTGTGTTAATTGATGGCACATCACCTGGGACCCTGGCGCTGTGAAGCAGCAGTGCTAAACACTGTGCTACCATTGAGGGATGTAGTAAGAAAGAACTTGCATTTATGCATCTCCTTTTATGACTTCAGGTTGTCCCATTTACAGTCCATGAAGTAATTTTGAAGTGTAATCGTTATTGTAATCATTGCTGTAATGGAAGGCCAGCAGTGAATGATTAGTAACTTTCTTTTTTAGTAAATGACAAGTCAGAGAATTTTAAGATTTAGACCTTTGAATTGCTGCTCTTTTTCCTTGTAGGTCTTGCTCAGTCTGGTGCATGGGGTTGCTTCGATGAATTTAATCGTATTGAATTACCTGTGCTGTCAGTAGCTGCTCAACAGATCTATATTGTACTTCAATGTAAGAAGAACAAAAAGTCCCAGTTTTACTTCACTGATGGTGATGTTGTAGAAATGGACAGAGAGTTTGGTATCTTCCTAACCATGGTAAGGGACAGTTAAATATCAAAAATTAAAATGAATTTTCACTGAAGTTAATTTGAAGTTTTCTTTCTGAATATTAATTTAGCCTTTTTCAGAAAATACATTCTGGGGGAAAAGTTTGACCATAGAGTTAACTTATAAATATTTTAAAATAATAACACAGTCACTTGGGTCATGCGGAATTTAAATATCGCTGAGTGCAAGATGAAATATTTCAGCAACGTATCTTTCTTTTCAGAAATATTAAAGTAATAATATTTCAATAGTAAAATTACTATTCTTTGCTCATGACTGCTAAGTGATTGAATGTTAATTTTAGAACCCAGGTTATGCAGGACGCCAAGAGCTACCTGAAAATCTAAAGATTCAGTTCCGTACAGTGGCCATGATGGTGCCAGATCGTGCCATTATCATGCGTGTCAAGTTGGCTAGTGCTGGTTTCCGTGACAACCAAATTCTTAGTCGCAAGTTTTACACACTCTACAAACTCTGTGAGGAGCAATTATCTAAACAGGTAAACTTAACTGCAACATATGATGCATTACTGGCCCTAATGATGACTTCAGAGGAGGAAACTTGTAAAGATCTAGCGATCTCTATGGATTTCCTTTCCCCCAAAGTTAGTTTCTGGTGCCAATTAAGAGACCTCAAGGTGTCCGGCAATAGGGTTGCCATCAAACAAGGTGAGCAGCCAGTCACATTTAAGTAGTCACTTCGGCAGCAAATAAGGAAATAAAATGGCCTTATATTTTTATATTTTTAAATTTAATTTTACAGAAAATGAAACAAATGATTTGGACATGTACTTAAATTTTGAAAGAATTATTATTTAAAAAATTATTTCATAATGCAACAGCTATAAAGCGGATTTTATAGTGCTAGAGAGGTTTATAAACAAATAACATAATTAAAACAAATCATGGGCAGAGTTTTACACTCCTGCCAGTGGCGGGTATCATGGTAGTGAGGGGCACTAAATTTGGCATGATTGTAAAAGTCAGTTACCCACTGGCAGAAAATTAGTTTGGCATTTTTGTTCTCCCATCTTTGACGGTGGGTTAAAGGTGGGTGGTGTTTCCTGATGAACCATGGTGGGAACCCCATTTGCATTCATCAACATTTCATGCATGCTCATGAAAAGACCATCTCGCCAGAATTAATAGTGCCATGGGATCTTTTATGTCCCCTCAGGAAGTTAGACAGGACCTTCAGTTAACAACTCACCTGAACGACAGCATCTCTGACAATGCAGCATTCCCTCAGTACTGCACTGGTGTATCAGCCTAGATTATGTGCACAAGTCTCTGGAGAGGGACTATGATCAAAGGCTCGTTAATTGGAGCGCAAGTACAGATAGACTAGCCACCATATGCCCAGTGTGTCTTAAGAATTTGTCTCTGTCTTTTAAACTAAGAAAGGATTGCTACAAAAAGGTTTGTTTGCCTGTAAAGGTTAATAATGCCCAAGAGATAATTCATCTCTGATCATAAAATCTGCTGAAATGCTGGAAAATTCCACAAATTAGTTTTTCTATGACTTTAAGGCTGCATCAATTCTGGAAGAGTATAACTAAAATAAAGTCGCCATAGTCCCAGATGACCACAGACTTTTTTCTCCTTTGAGGGGGAGAGCTGTCTGGTGGTGAGGGTCACCACACCTCAGACGAGGGGCAAGGTTGAGAAGGCTTTGATGAATAACCTCAGGAATTGAACCCCCGCTGTTGGCCTTGCTCTACATTACAAACCAGCTGCCCAGCCAACTGAACTAAACCGGCCCCCATAAAATAGCGATGGGATCAATATATATAGATTGCTTTCTTGTGAAACTTGTAGTAATCCCTTGCATTCCTTGCATTGTAGTGCAGGTCTAGCATTTACAACATTTTAATTAATATTCATTGTTGCTCACAATGTTATTTATTTGGTATTGCTTATTATCCTACTTTGGCAGGTGCACTATGACTTTGGTTTGCGTAACATTCTGTCTGTGCTGAGAACTCTGGGTGCTGTTAAAAGATCAAACCCAGCTGAAGCTGAAAAGACTGTGGTCATGAGAGTTCTGCGTGATATGAATCTTTCTAAACTGGTATGTGTACAGTAACAGCTTTTCACTTTGGAGAGGAAGATTTTGTTCCTATTTCTTAATTCTTAGTTGCACTGTTGAGATATTTGGATCGAGCCAATAAATGGGCATTGTTCATCTCACATTTCAAATAAAAGACTAATTCAATAATTTTATGATTGATCGATTGCATCCACATATTTTAAAATAATCTACGGAAAAGAGAGCAGAGGCCTTGTAACTTAAATTTAATAATTAGTTAGAAAAAGCTGCTGTACCACAGGACTGGCCAGATAGCTAATCTAGTTCCTATACTTAAGAAGGGGGACAGAATATTATAAAATTATAAACCAGTCAGCTAACATCAATTGTAGGAAAAATATTGAAATCCTTACTAAAGGAGAGAATGGAAGAATATCTAGAATTGAGAAATATGATAATGATTAGCCAGCATGAATTTTAAAAAGGAAAATCTTACTTGACCAATGGTGTAGAGCTAGACTATTATACCAAAAAATCTGAGGAGACTTAGGTACAGAATGCTCGTTCATTAGCCAATATCTTAGGAGAGCACAGTAAGAGGTCTTACAACACCAGGTTAAAGTCCAACAGGCTTGTTTCAAACACTAGCTTTTGGAGCACTTCTCCTTCCTCAGGCTTCTTCCTCATTCACCTGAGGAAGGAGCAGTGCTCCGAAAGCTAGTGTTTGAAACAAACCTGTTGGACTTAACACGGTGTTAACTGTGCTCACCCCAGTCCAACGCCGGCATCTCCACATCTTAGGAAAGCACAACCTCCAGAGAAGGGTCTCTGGAGCTGACACTACCCAACAGAGAAATCAAGTAGTATTTATACATTGTAGGTCACGTAGGCAAAAGCATTATTTGCATTTGAACATTGTCCAGTTCAAACTTTACATAAAAAATTTCAGCTGTTCACTCAGGCAGAGCGATTATTTTATTCCCATATCTTTCTATGGCTCTTTCTGGAATATCTTCTCTTGTTGTTAACACTGTTGGTGCTACTTCATGCAGCACTTGGGGAGTTTAATCTTGTTGGGTAATTTGCTTTATTTGAGAAAGGCACTTGTCTGTCAGATTCTATGGGCTGGATTCTCCGCTGTCTGGATTCTTCATTGTCCGGATGGCGAGACAGAGAATCCCAGGGGTGCGCCACATCAGAAATCTGTGCCGCGGGATGGAGAATCCCACCCAATGTCTCTGTTTGGTTGATAACTTCCAGAGCCTGTTGAGCAGCTGCATCACATTGAATCTGGAAGATTTTGTATTCTATTGTAGCATTTATCTTTCTTTATGGGGAGTGCTGCTCTCGACCAGATGAAAATGATGTATGTTTGGGGCAGCACGGTAGCATAGTGGTTAGCACAATTGCTTCACAGCTCCAGAGTCCCAGGTTCGATTCCCGGCTTGGGTCACTGTCTATGCGGAGTCTGCACTTTCTCCCCGTGTCTGCGTGGGTTTCCTCCGGGTGCTCTGGTTTCCTCCCACAGTCCAAAGATGTGCAGGTTAGGTGGATTGGCCATGCTAAATTGCCCTTAGTGTCCAAAATTGCCCTTAGTGCTGGGTGGGGTTACTGGGTTATGGGGATAGGGTGGAGGTGTGGACTTGGGTAGGGTGCTCTTTCAAAGAACCGGTGCAGACTTGATGGGCTGAATGGCCTCCTTCTGCACTGTAAATTCTATGATTCTATCAAACAGTTTGTTACACCTTCTTTAGTCATTAATGCTACTATTAACACTCCCTGTGTCTTGTGTCCATGACATCTGTGACAATCTCTCCTTGGCTCCGCCCTATCCCTGACTTATTCTGCTCCGCCTCCTCAACCCCCCCCCCCCCCAACTAAATAATCGCTAATTTATACTACTTTTTTAGCTCTGAAGAAGAGTCAAATGGACTCAAAACATTAACTTTGTTTCTCTCTCCACTGATGCTGCCAGACCTACTGAGCTTATCCAGCATTTTCTGTTTCTGTTTTATATATTGTATATCTGTTTCCCTTGCTTGTATGTCATGTCCAAATGATATTTCCAATAACAAAGTGATGTTCTTTGTAGACTCTTTGAAGCTGATAGTAGCGGATAGAGGAAAATGCTTTGTGATCATACTGCATTGTTATTTTGTCTCTCCTAAGTAGGTAATGATGAATACGCATACAAGCAAAAATATGGCCTGTCTTTCTCTCAATTTGAGCATAGCGTCATTCAGTTTGCATTAATGCTCAAGATGCAAATGCAACTGGTTTTCTTTGCTGGATTAGGGTTGCCCCAAGACCTGTCTCGCTGGTATCACAGATCAAGATAACTTCATCACTAACATCACAGTACTTCAGCACTGTTGTTTTCATCACTAGTTGTTTGATTTCCCCAATACCACTGAACCTCCATGGCAGTGCATTTGCGTAATGCTTCATACTACAGTGACAAATTAGGCAAGGAATTTTGTTAAATAGTTCAAGAATCCAACAAATCTTTGCATTCCTTTCACATTTCTTGGTTGCTGCATTTCTTCGGTAGTTCTACACCTTGTCAGGATCCTGGCAAAGCCTTCTTGCTGTCAATACATGGCCTATGTACTTTGTTCAGGCATCTTCAGTTGTAAATTCTTTCTTGTTCAGCTTGAGGGTCTACCGGCAATCTCTCTCTAGCAGTCATATTAATTTCACATCATTGTCAGCTATGGCTCCTTCCATTGTGTCTCCTCATCCATTCAACTCCTTGAAGATCATTATGATCTCATGCTGTCTGCATTGATACTCTTCTCGAGGCATGGAAATGCCAATCAGCATGTGCAAGTATCCGTATCTCCCAAATGGCATCCAGAATGTGGTTCATAGAATCATAGAATTTACAGTGCAGAAGGAGGCCATTCAGCCCATTGAGTCTACTCCGCCCCTTGAAAGAGCATCCTACTTAAGCCCACACCTCGACCCTATCCCCATTACCCAGTAACACCGATAGAATCATAGAATTTACATAAAATCATAGAATTTACATAGGATCTAGTTAAGAATACGACTGCTTCCATCCAGCTTCACTTGCCAGGTACCATGCTTCGCTGCTCGGGTAGTAAAGATCTTTGTTTTAGCAAGTTTGGCAATATTCTTTTGATGGTTGACATGGTGAAGTGAGATCACTTCAAGCTTTATTTAGATTCTTTGGGTCCAAGCATGCTCACAGATTTCCAGGTTGTTTCACTGCCACCATACTGCTAATCCAGTCTGTAGGTGTTGTCACTTTCTTGATTACCCCCTTCTTTTACCCAGCTCTTCTCTCATTTAATTTAAGCCTGACTTGAGGACAGCTGGACCTATTCTTGGCAGTTGTTGAATTTGTCTTACACTCTCAACTACTTCAAGATGATATTCACCAGGTCAACATCCAAAACCTGTAAACATGGGCGGGATTCTCCGTAATTGGCGCGATGTCCGCCAACCGGCGCCAAAAACGGCGCGAATCAGTCCGGCATCGCGCTGCCCCAAAGGTGCGGAATTCTACACATCTTGAGGGGCCGAGCCCTTACCTTGAGGGGCTAGGCCCGCGCCGGACTGATTTCCACCCTGCCAGCTGGCGGGAAAGGCCTTTGGTGCCCCGCCAGCGGGCGCGGAAATGACTTTGCCGGGCGGGCCATGCGCGGGAGCGTCAGCGGCCGCTCACGGCATCCCTGCGCATGCACAGTAGAGGGGGTCTCTTCCACCTCCGCCATAGTGGAGACCATGGCGAAGGCGGAAGGAAAAGAGTGCCCCCATGGCACAGGCCCGCCCGCGGATCGGTAGGCCCCGATCGTGGGTTGACAGCTGGCGTGGGTTGACAGCGGCGGGACTTCGGCCCATCACAGACCGGAGAATCGCCGGTGGATTCCCGCCGACCGGCGCGGCGTGATTCCCGCCCCCGCCGAATCTCTGGTGGCGGAGAATTTGTGACACGGCGGGAGTGGGATTCACGCCGGCCCCCGGCGATTCTCTGACCCGGTGGGGGGGTCGGAGAATCGCGCCCCATATCTTTGTACTCCTCTAGCATATGTGTGACATGTTATAAATCTCTGTTGGCACTTTTAGAGTTACCAGTCCAAACTTTAGACTTGCTTCAACAGGGATGAGTGGCTGTCGTGTACCGTCTATGATCTGGAAGTTCAGATCTTCATTCTTGCCATTGCATTGGGCTCTCAGACTAATGTGCCCTCTCAGTATGAGTACTGTGCATTATGTGGCCTCAACCTTACTTTTCAGGACTTCATTTTTGGATTGCCATGTTGAGCCACTTCACAAAGGTCTTGGCAGTCATGATAATGCATGATGCACTCGTGTCTATTTGACACTTCTTGTTCTCTTGATGTTCACTTTCTGCGGTCATCATTCTAACAGTTATAAACCATTTATCACCTATAGACTTAAACCAACCTGCATTGTAGTGTACAGTATTTCGTCAAATTCTCCCCAGTGGCCATCTGCATAGGCTTGTTTGGCTTCTTTCAGCCAAACACTTGTGTATGAACTGATTCAGCTTCTTACATTTAAAATACTGCTTTCCCCACACCTGACAATCCTTCTTTTGCTTTGTATCATGTCCTCCAGAGTAGTTGCATCCTGCCCATTGTCTGTGATTGTTCAACTCTTTCAGCCTGAAATGTCTGTCACATAATATATCTCTGCCTGGTCTGTTCTGCCATGCATGTGCTTGAGCTGACATTTTACAACCTCCGTGTTTCTGCACACTCCTTTCGCTTTCTTGAGAGTAAGTTTCTCCTCCCTCAGTGGACTTGCTCTCACTGTTAGATGTCTTATACCTAAAATAATTCTATCTTTAATGAGATCATCTTTTAGTTGCCCTAATTCATGTGATTCTGCAAGCTGTGTTATCGCAGATACATACTGATCATTGGACTCTTTTGCAGCTCGATACCTAATGATGAACTTATACCTTTTACAAGTTATGTTTACTTGGGGTTCAAAGCGTGTCTTCAAGGCTTTCAACATTTCTACAGTCTGTTCTTATTTAGATATATTTAGGGTGGAATACAGTTAATAGCAGACTCTCCCCAGGAACTGGGAATGGAAATTTTACAGTCATTTTTGCCTCACCTAGTATTTTACTTGCAGTCTTCAGCATGTGTAAGCCTTGTCTTGTCTGTGTTAGTTTTTCAGCAGCTTTTAACAATTTGGAAACATTTCAGTGTTCGTCCTTCAGTAGCTGTGGCTTCTCTTCCAGCTTTTCAAAACCCAATCTCAGCACCACTTGTGACACCATGTCATGAGCTCAAAGATGACACAGTGTAGAATGTAAGATGGCTGCCTGTAGGGAGCTCATCGTTACAGAGGTCACATGACTATACAAGCCAATTAGGACATATAGTAATGATTGCATTTCAAAACCCAAAGATCTTCCTTTTCAGAACGAATAAAAGATACAAACATCAGGCCTGGAATTTTCCGGTCACACCCACTGGCAGGATCTTCCGTCCCGCCGAAGTCAATGGGTTGTCTCATTTTCCAGCCTTATCCTGCACCTGTTGCTGGGGCAAAATCCTGGAACTCCTTCCCTAACAGCACAGTGGGTGTACCTACATCTCAGAGACTGCAGCGGTTCAAGAAGGCAACTCACAACCATCTTCGTAAGGGCAACTAGGGGTGGGCAATAAACCCTGGCCTAACCAGTGACGCCCACATACCATAACTGAATTAAAAAAACAGCTGGAAAGTTCCGCCATGGATCTCTTCTCATGAGAAAAGGCTTAGTGGTGACATGATAGAAGTCTTTAAGATTCTGCAAGGTTTTGATAGGGTGAATAGAGAAAGAATATTTTCACTTGGGACCTGGATTCAAATCCCACCACGGCGGATGGTGAAATGTAAATTCAATTAAAAGGAAATTCTGGACTTAAAAGTCACTGTAGATGACCCATCTGGCTCACTAATTTCCTATAGAGAAGAAAATCTGCCATCCTTACCTGGCCTGGCCTATATATGACTCCAGATCCATAGCCCTCTCAAATGTCCTCTGAAATGCAAGGCAGTTAGCGATGGACAATAAATGTTGGCCCTGCCAGTGATTCCCACTTAGAATCATAGAATCCTTTGAGTGCAGAAGGAGGACATTCAGCCTATCGAGTCTGTACCAACCTTCTTAAAGAGGGCCCTACCTAGGCCCACTTCACTGCCCTATCCCTGTAACTCCAACTAACCTTTTGGACACTAAGGAACAATTTAACCTGGCCAATCCACCTAACCTGTACATCTTTGGACTGTGGGAGGAAACCGGAGCAGCTGGAGGAAACTCACTCCGACACGGGGAGAAAGTGCAGACTCTGCACTATCACCCAAGTCCAGAATTGAACCCTGGTCCCTGATGCTATGAGACAGCAGTGCTAATCACTGTGCCACTCATTAAAAAAAAAAGGAGGCAATCGAATCTCTCTCTGTCAGCTCTTCTGAAGAGTAATCCAGTTATTCAAATTCTCCCAGTTATCATATCACGGCACTTTTTTTCTATTTTGTATTTATCTAATTCTCTTATGAAAGCCAGTGTTAAATCTACTTCCATCACCCTATTTGGTAATGCATTCCAAATCCTAACAATTCATCACCTTAAATAGATTTTCCTCATTTTACCTCAGGTTCTTTTTGTAATTACCTTAGATTTGTGACCGTTGGTTATTGACCCTTCAGCAATTGAAAATGATCTTAGATGAAAATATCTACAAACCAGTAGAAAACCTGAAAGCAGTTGAGGATCCCTTTACGTATTGTAAGAAATACTGTTCGTGGGTGAGAACAGAAAGTAAAAATAGTCAGATAGCCGGAGATGGCTGTGGTTGGCATCACCGGGCCTCACTTTGCAAAAATGTATGAGGTTCTTTTTATGTCCACTGAGAGAAGCTCTGACTACCAGGATATCGGTCTTCTCGTAAAATTGAGATGAATGCCAAAGCAGTAGTAAGTCAGCACAAGTTAATCTTGATTCTTCCACCATTCAATTCTTAACGGCAAACAGGACAAAGCAGCCTGCTTGATTGTCCATCCCTTTCAAACATTCCAAACCCTCCACCACCGATGAACAATGACAGCTTGTGTACAATCTACAAGATGCACTGCAGTGACTCCCCAAAGTTCCTTAGACAACACTTGCCAAACCCATGACCACAACCATCTAGAAGGACAAGAGCAGCAGATATCTGGGACCCCACTACTTGGAGGTTCCCCTACACGTCACTCACCACCTGACTTGGAAATATATCGCCGTTCCTTCACTGTCGCTGAGGCAACATCCTGGAACTCCCTCCCTAACATCAATGTGGGTGTAGCTACACCTCAAAGACTGCAGCAGTCCAAGAAGGCAACTCACCTTCTGAAGGGTAGCTAGGGATGAGCAATAAAAGCTGGCCTAATCAGCGATGCCTACACCCCGTAAATGAATTTTAAAAATTAGTAGCATGAAAAATTCTCCCTCTGTATTTTTATTGCTTTTTCTAACGTATTTACATTGCTGGTAAACAGTGATCAGGATGTAAACTTTGGGGATTTTGCTATCCAAATTCCTCTGAAGGTAATTTTGTATGTGACTCAGTTCTGAAAGAATAGAGAGAGTAACAGGAGAAACATTTCAGAATGAAAATAATATTCATTTTGTCTTAGGTGGATGAAGATGAACCTTTATTCATGAGTTTGATTAATGACCTGTTTCCTGGAATTACCTTGGATAAAGCTGGTTACCCTGAACTGGAAGCTGCGATTGAGAAACAAACCACGGATGCGGGGATTATTTACCACCCCCCCTGGATCCTCAAGCTCATTCAACTCTATGAAACTCAAAGAGTCCGACATGGTTAGAGTGCATTTTATTGAAAGGCGGACACAATGAAAGAGTTTTAACAATTGAATTTTCTTTCCATCTACCTTTCTGCAAGTAACCACTTAAAATACATTTGTAATGAATGCATAATTTTTAAAATACATTTCATGCAGTTAAGTATACTATTGTTGCTCCGGTCTTTTTTTTTTGTATAACATGCTGTTGTGCCTATATTAGGTATGATGACTCTTGGCCCTAGCGGTGCTGGGAAAACAAAATGTATCAATACCTTAATGAAAGCAATGACAGACTGTGGGGCACTTCACAAGGAAATGAAAATGAACCCAAAGGCAATCACAGCCTCCCAGATGTTTGGTACTTTGGATGTTGCAACAAATGACTGGACAGATGGTATTTTCTCGACTCTGTGGAGGAAAACATTGAAAGCAAAGAAGGTAAATTAGTGTTTTCATAATGTTGCTCATCAATTTAAAATATATGATAGTAGACATGATATGCCTTTGGGTGCCAAGCTTGACAATAAATATATCATAAATTATGGAGCTGCAATATGGACATTTTATTTGATTTATATTCCATTTGTAATGTGTTTTTTTTAGTATTAGAAAGTTTATATGCTTTTCTACTCAATTCTTCACCAATTCTGGGATTCAATTGATTAAAACAAAAATCATTCATAGGATGCGGATGTCGCTGGCTAGGCCGGCATTTATTGCTCATCCCCAATTACCCTTGGGAAGGTGATGGCGAGCAACTTTCTTGAACTATTGAAGACATTGGTACACCCACTGTACTGTTAGAGTGGGAGCTAGGGGCCCAGTGACAGCGATAGAAATGTTTCAAGTTGGGATGGTGACTGGCTTAGAGGGGAACTATCAGATGGTGGTGTTCTCATGTGTCTGCTGCCCTTGTCCTTCTAGATGGTAGTGGTTGGTGTAATGATATGTATATGTGTAGACAACTACAGGGTTAATTATAACATCTAACTGTAACACTACCACTGGAGGGCACCACTAGATCCCACTATAAGTATCAGCACCTAGAGGATCTTGGTCTCTTTCAACCCAGGAGTGACTAGACACCAGTAGTGTATGAGAGATAGATCACAGCTTAGTTAGCATGTGTAGTTTTGAATTAGTTAATACATTAATATTTAATTACTTAATTACTAGTGATAGTTCTGTAGAGTGTCAAACTCAATTACAATGAAGCATTACTTAATAAATTAGTTTGCTTTAAGTTGAAGACTCGTGGTTTCTTCAGGATCACACCACCAGACCCTTCTGGATAAACAGCAGCTAATAATTAAATATATTATTAAACCCAGTAATACAACAGTTGGGGGTTTGGGAGGTGCTGTCTAAGGAGCTTTAGTGAGTTCCATTTTGTAGATGGCACACACTGCTGCTGCTGCTGTGCATTGGTGTTGGAGGGAGTGGATGGGGTGCCAATCAAGCAGGTTGCTTCTGGGTGGTTAAAGCTTTTAGTGTTTTGTTGGACCTGCGCACATTCAGGCAAGTGGAGCGTAATCCTTCAAACTCCTGACTTGTGCCTTGCAGGTGGTGGGCAGGCTTTGTGGAGTCAGGATGTGACTTACTCACCACAGGGCTCCAAGCCTCTGACCTACTCTGCAGCTACAATGTTTAAATGGCTAGTCCAGTTCAGTTTATGATGAATGGTAACCCCTAAGATGTTGATAGCGGGGGATTCAGAAAAGGTAATTCCATTGAATGTCGAGGGGCTATGGTTAGAGTCTCTCTCGTTGGATATGGTCATTGCTTGGCACTTGTATGGCGCAAATATAACTTGCCACTTGTCAACCCAAGCCTGGATATTGTCCATGTCTTGCTGTATTTAGACGTGGACTGCTTCAGTATCTGAAATGGCATAAATGTTGCTGAGCATTATGCAATCATCAACAAAAATACCAAATTCCGAGCTTGTGATGGGAGGGAGGTCATTGGTGAAGCAGCTGAAGATGGTTGGGTCTATGACACTACCCAGAGGAACTCCTGTAGTGATGTCCTGGAGCTGAGATCTTTCATCTCCAACAATTATTTTGTGCCATGCATGACTCTAACCAGTGGAGAGTTTTCCCCCCGACTTCCATTGACTCCAAATTTGATAGGACTCCTTGATGCCACACTTGGTCAAATGCTGCTTTGATGTCAAGGGCAGTCACTCTCACCTCACCTTTTCAGTTCAGCTCTTCTACAAGAGGGAAAATTCAGAATGTCCAAATGACCTAACAGCACATCTTTCAGGACTTACGGGAGGAAACCAGAGCACCCGGAGGAAACCCACACAGTCACAGGGAGAATGTGCAGACTCCACACAGACAGTGACCTTAGCCGGGGATCAAACCTGGGACCCTGGAGCTGTGAAGCAACAGTGCTATCCACTGTGCTACCGTGCTGGCCTAACAGCAGTATGGGTATGCCTACACCACATGGACTACAGCGGTTCAAGAAAGAACTCACTACCACCTTCTCTAGGGTAATCAGGGATGGGCAAAAAATCATCTAACCAACGAAACCTGCAGCTCATGAACATATCAAGAAAAAAACTATGCGGCACAAAATTGTTTTGTAAGAAAGGGTAAGGCTAAATTATCTCTCTAGAAGGAATGCTAGTTTAATGATAAGCATATTAAAACTAAACAGAACAAACACTACAGGAATTATGTATAAAATGAACTCTCTTCTGCTTTAATAGTATCAAAGCGAAACCATATGCACAGTAGCTTACTGAGCCATAAACCAAAAAACAAAAGTAAAAATACATTTTGACTAGATTATAGAAAATAATAATCTCACAATATAAACCGAGAAGGATTAGTTTAGAAATATCACTTATGTTTGGTTCTTAAGATTAAAAAATGTTCATTTGGATCCCTGCGATCTCATGTGCCTAGAATGCGTTAGTAACTGGGAGCAGCCTGTGCCCACTCACCTACACTGACTCCTGGCTAAGCAGCACCTTCATTTTAAAATTCTTATCCATGTTTTCAAGTATCTTCAGGACCTCCCCCCTCCCTGGGGGTGAGATTCTCCGACCCCCTGCCGGGTTGGAGAATCGCCGGGGGCTGGCGTGAATCCCGCCCCCGCCGGTTGCCGAATTCTCCACCACCGGATATTCGGCGGGGGCGGGAATCACGGCGCGCCGGTTGGCGGCCCCCCCCCCCCGCGATTCTCCGGCCCGGATGGGCCAAAGTCCCGCCGCTAAAATGCCTGTCCCGCCGGCGTAGATTAAACCACCTACCTTACCGGCGGGACAAGGTGGCGCGGGCGGGCTCCGGGGTCCTGGGTGGGGGGCGCGGGGCGATCTGGCCCCGGGGGGTGCCCCCACGGTGGCCTGGCCCGCGATCGGGGCCCACCGATCCGCGGGCGGGCCTGTGCCGTGGGGGCACTCTTTCCCTTCCGCCTTCGCCACGGTCTCCACCATGGCGCAGGCGGAAGAGACTCCCTCCACTGCGCATGCGTGGGAATGCCGTCAGCGGCCGCTGACGCTCCCGCGCATGCGCCGCCCGGAGATGTAATTTCCGCACCAGCTGGCGGGGCACCAAAGGCCTTTTCCGCCAGCTGGCGGGGCGGAAATTCGTCCAGCGCGTGCCTAGCCCCTTAAGGTTGGGGCCCGGCCCCCAAAGATGCGGAGCATTCCGCACCTTTGGGGCGGCGCGATGCCCGACTGATTTGCGCCATTTTAGGCGCCAGTCGGCGGACATCGCGCCGATACCGGAGAATTTCGCCTATCTCTGGAGTTGCCTCCAGCCCCACAATCCTTCAAGACATCCAAACTCCTCTAATTCTGGCTTCCTGTACATTCTCTTCCTTTGGGTGCTAAAGGTGCTAAGGTGTGTTGAATGGATGTGGAGGTGGTGAAAAGCAACAGTCCATCTTCTAGCAATGGTATCTGCCCAGTTCTTTTCAGATCATCTCGAGTTATTAGTTTTACACAGAATTAAAAAAAAAATATTTGTATTAAATTTTATATTTCAAGTTTTATCTATGTTTGACAAAGATAGTCAATGGTTGACTGGAAAATCAAAGTGTGTGGCCAAACATCATGACAACAGCAAGTTGGGTCTGTGAAAATGGAGGGCATATAAATGTGATGCGTATATCGATATCATAGATTATTATAGAATTTACAGTGCAGAATGAGGCCATTCGGCCCATCGAGTCTGCACTGGCTCTTGGAAAGAGCACCCTACCCAAGGTCCGCACCTCCACCCTATCCCCATAACCCAGTAACCCCACCCAACACTACGGGCAATTTTGGACACTAAGGGCAATTTATCATGGCCAATCCACCTAACCTGCACACCTTTGGACTGTGGGAGGAAACCGGAGCACCCGGAGGAAACCCACGCATACATGGGGAGGATGTGTAGACTCTACACAGACATGACCCAAGCCGGAATCGAACCTGGGACCCTGGAGCTGCGAAGCGATTGTGCTATCCACAATGCTACCGTGCTGCCCCGTGCTGATATCAATGGCACATACACATATATAAAGCAATTATTAAGATTTTTCTTTATTTATGGAAATCTATTGGCAGAGAAATTATTTTGAAAACTTGCTTTGCAGGGAGAACATATTTGGATCGTATTGGATGGACCTGTAGATGCCATTTGGATTGAGAATCTTAATTCTGTTTTGGATGACAACAAAACTCTTACGCTAGCCAATGGTGATCGTATCCCAATGGCACCAAACTGTAAAATTGTTTTTGAGCCTCATAACATTGACAATGCCTCCCCAGCTACTGTATCTCGAAATGGCATGGTGTTTATGAGTTCATCAGTGCTAGACTGGAAGCCTATACTGAAAGCATGGCTTCAGAAATTACCCAGAGCACAGTCAGACCTTCTTTGGAACTGCTTTGATAATGTTTTCCAGGTATTCATTGTTTTTCTCCCAATGTTTAACATTAAAGATATTTCACCTCAAATAGAAATATATCCTTTTGCATACATTAATCATTTTTGTCCCCAGCATAATAAGTTATCAAAAACGTTATTCTTTTCAGTAACTTATCATAGTTGCAAATGACATCCTATGTGCCTATGGCAAAGGTAAACTAGCCCTTCTCGTTCTTATTCACCCATCTGAAGTCTTTCACATGGTTGACCACATGTCCTACAATGTCTCTCCACTGTCATGGGACTTCACTTGCTTTATTCCGTTCTTATCTATCCAGTCATAGCTGGAGAATCACCTGCCCCCCAGTTCAACTTCCACGTCTTTGTTATCTCTAGACTTGATTATTCAAATACATTCCTAGTTGGCCTTTCATTTCTATCCTCCATGAATTTGAGACCATCCTAAATTCTACTACCCATCTGCTGATATGCACCAAGTTCCATTCATTCATCGCTCTTGTGCTCACTGACCTCCATAGGCTCGCAATACCTCAATTTTAAAATTCCCATCCCCGTTTCAAAAACCCTCTATGGCCTCTTTCCTCCCCATCTCTTTCATCTCTTCCAGCTCTGCAATCCTCTGAGCTATCTGTCCTCCTCTAATTCCAACCTCTTGAACCACTCCACCATTATCCCATCCTCCAGATAGCAAGGTCCTAAAATCTGGAATTCCTCAAATCCCCCCTAAACCTCCTGCCCCTGACCTTGAACTTGTGTCTCCTCATAACCTACCCTTTAACTAAGGGGAACAGCTGCTCCCTATCCACCCTGTCCATACCCCTCATAATCTTGTACACCTCAAACAGGTCGCCCCTCAGTCTTCTCTGCTCCAGAGAAAACAACCCAAGCCTATCCAACCTCTCTTCATAACTTAAATGTTCCATTTCAGGCAACATCCTGGTGAATCTCCTCTGCACCCCTCCAGTGCAATCACATTCTTCCTATAATGCAGCAACCAGAATTGCACACAGTACTCCAGCTGTGGCCTCATCAAAGTTCTATATAACTCTAACATGACCACCCTGCTTTTGTAATCTATGCCTCGATTGATAAAGGCAAGTGTCCCGTATGCATTTTTCACCACTCTATTAACCTGCTTTTCTACCTTCAGAGATCTATAGACAAACACTCCAAGGTCTCTTTGTTCAGGGGAACTTCCCAGTGCCATGCCATTCATTGAATAGTTCCTTGTCTCATTACTCCTTCTAAAGTGTATTACCTCACACTTTTCAGGATTAAATTCCATCTGCCACTTTTCTGTCCATTTGACCATCCGGTCCATATGTTCCTATAACCCAAGACACTCAACCTCACTGTCAACCACCCAACCAATTTTTGTGTCATCTGCAAACTTACTGATCCTACTCCCCCACATATCATCTATGTCATTTATATGAATGACAAACAATAGGGCACCCAGCACAGATCCCTGTGGTACACCACTGGACACAGACTTCCAGTCACGAAAGCAGATGCCTGTCATCTGTTATTGTATGTATTAAAACATTCTGCAATTTGTTTCAATGATTTATCTATGGTTATGTCGCAACACATGTAAAAAGTTTCATTTAATGGGTGGGACTTATCAAGCAACCGGCAGGTGTTTTGTGGCAGCGGAAGATGGTTGCCATTGGCTGGTGCCGGGATCTTCTGGTCCTGCCATTGTCAACAGATTTTGCATTGAATACACCCCTCGCCATCAGGAAACCGTGGTGGGAGTTCGCTGTTAGCGGAACCGGAAGATCCCACCGCTGTGATCAACCAGAAAATCTCAGCCAGGGATCTTTACATTTAATTCATCTATTGTCTGACAATTTTATATCAATTAATATATAATATAAATTTCTAATTATTTTTGTTGAGACAAGACTATATCTCACATAATTGCATACTTCCCAGTATCACTAGGTATTTTTGTGAATACCATTTGTAATATTTCCTTTGCTCTTTTCAAGGATTTGATCGGCTTTGTCTTCACCGCTGTGACACCAAAAATGCTAATTCTGGAATGCATGTACATTAAACAAGCCATTGACCTTTTGCAGGTAATCGAATTGCCTAGTAAAACAAGGATACTTCCATTCTCAAACACATGTTTCAAACTGAGTAAATAATGAAATGATGCAATTTTTTTAGGGCCTATTGCCAGGAATTGAAGACAAGCAGCCCAGCCCAGAGCAAGTTGCCCGCTTATTCATTTTTGCTGTAATGTGGTCAATTGGAGCTCTTCTGGAGTTGGATGACAGGGCTAAGATGGAAAGCTTTCTGCGGAATCATTCTGCACCACTCGAGCTTCCAGTGACTGAAGGAGAAGAAACTATCTTTGAATTTGTTGTCTGTGCTGATGGTCAGTGGGAGCACTGGTCAGAGAGGGTTAGTATTCTGTCATGTAAAAAAATGTGATTGAGACGTCTCATACAATTGTGGTTGAAAGAAGCACTGATACATAACTAAAAAACAATTCATTTGACACTCAATCATTGGATGAAGAACATTTGTACCCAAGGTGCATATTTTGCATTTGTAAGCTCCTCAGGCCTGGAGAAATATGGAAGGGCCTCAAAGTGAGATGGGAACAGAATGGGACAGCGTAAAACCAGAGGAAAGCTACAGCCTTCCCAAACCAATCCTTACCAGGGAAAAAGGTGCAAACTTGACAAGTGTTATGCAATTTCCTCTTTGCAAATGTACGTTACAGCTTTTGCACAGTGTTCGCAATCTTGCTTTTGAGTCAGAGGTTTGTGCATTCAAATCCCATGTTAGGATTACATCACTTAATCAAAATTGATCTTTCAGTGCAGTCCTGGGAGCTTAGCTTATTGTCAGAGGTGCAGTCTTTTGAAAAAAAGAGAATAAACGGAGGCCCCATCTGACCTTTCAAGTGGATATAAAAGATGCCACAGCACAATTTAAAAGTGACTCGTGGAGTTCACCCTGTGCTCTGGCCAACACTGATCCCTCAAACAGCATCACCAAAACAGATTCACTGACCATTCATCTCATCCCTTTTGTGAGACCTTACTTTGTGCAATTGGTGACCACATTTTCTTACAAAGCAACTAATTCATGAGCCATGAAGCACTTTAGGATGTCCTGAACATGTGAAAGATGCTAGAAAGTGCATTTTTTCTTGTTTTGCTCTTTTTTTTGCTGATGACTGTTTAATTTTAATTCCCTATTGAGGTTAAACATGAAATCACATATTAATTTATGTTGTTTAACCAAAATTGTTATGTTAGTTATATTTTCACATCTTATGAGTTAGTTACTGGTTGCTTATAGTTATTTTGTACCTCTTTGCACCAATTGTTGATCTCCTGCAAGATTTCTGCAATGATTCTCTATAATGATTTGATGTAAGGTGCTAGAAACATCTTTGGGAGTTTGGCTCTATAGATTAGCAATATTAGGGAGAAGTATGCCAATTAGACAACATGACAGAGGTAGGGATCAGGAGGTTGTAGAAATCTGCATATTTTAGCTTGTAACATAGTGGGGGCTAAATTGAATAGCTCCTTAAAATGGGTGTGGGGCTCACAATTGTCAGGCAGTGGAGGAACATCACAAAAAAATTATGATGAAGACACAGCATTTTCACTTGATATCACACTCAGCCACCAGCTCAGATACTGACACTGTGCCTATTTTAGAGAATAGCTTAGAGCTAGGGGGCGGGATTCTCCGATTGCCGACGCCAAAATTGCGTTCGGCGATTGGCCGGAGAATCGATTTTTACGCCAAAATCGGGGGCGGCGCTGTTTTTCCGATTCTCTGCCCCCTCAAAAACAGGGTACTCAACTTCCGGTGGCGACCATGGAGTAGGATGTCGCACATTTGGTAGCTCCCGCTCATGACGGACCTTTTGGACCTTTTTCCCAGACTTTTTTCGAATTTTATTTGAAAAATCGGGAGTGGATGGGACAGTGAGGTGGAATCCCACACCAGTATATGGAGACGTGTACCAGAAGTGGTTGTATAAGAAAGAAAAATCGAGCAGAGGAGGCACGTGTAAAACCCACAGCATAGAAAAATATGGTGGAGGTGCAGGGTACTGTCTCAGCGACCCAGTGGTCAATGGAGCAGCTGGTGAAATTTATTCAGGAAAGTTTCGCCAAGCAAAAGGAGGAAGGTCTAGACCCGATCAAGGCATCAATCGACTGGGTGGAGCAGGGGCTGGAAGCCCAAGGTCGGGCGATCTAGAAGGTTGAGGAGAAGGTGGGCGAGCACGAGGAATACCTAACTGCGCTGGAGTTACAGGTGGGGCTGATGAGGGATCAGTAGAAAAGGTTGCAAAAGAAGGCGGAGGACCTGGAGAACATGTCCCGTCGCCAGAACGTGAGGATCGTCGGCCTCCCTGAAATCTGCGAGGGAACTGGTGCGAGGGCCTATGTGGCGAATATGCTCGAGAAATTAATGAGTGATGGGGCGTTTGCTCGACCCTTGGAAGTGGATGGAGCGCACAGAACGCTTGTGAGGAGACCGCGTGTGAACGAGCCACCGAGGGCGATGGTGGTGTGAATGCACCAGTTCCTGGATAAGGAACAGATTTTGCGGCAGGCCAAGCAGACACGGAGCTGCAAGTGGGAGAACAGCATGCTGTGCATCTACCAGGACCTGGGTGTGGATCTGGCCAAAAGAAGCGCGGGATTCAACCGAGTAAAATCGGTCCTTTTCAAGAATAATGTGAAGTTTGGGCTGCTATATCCAGCTTGTTTATGGGTCACTTTTGAAGATCAGGAACTCTATTTTGAGTCGCTGGACGAGGCGATGGATTTTATTAAAGTAAAGGGCTGGTAGGTGACTGAGGACACTGAACTCTTGGTAATGCAGTATCGATTTTATTGCGGATATGGGGAGCAGGTATATCATGGGTCAGCGGGAAGCTGGAGGGGACACCGATGGTGCTCGTGAATGTCTGCGCACCAAACTGGGATGATGCGGATTTTAAAAGACAGGTGTTAGGGAAGATCCCGGATTTGGATTCACATGAGCTGATCATGGTGGGGGGATTTTAATACGGTCATTGACCCAAGGTTGGACCGGAGAGTGCCAGCAATGGCGAAGGAACTAAAGGGGTTCTTGGAGCAGATTGGTGGGGTAGACCCATGGAGGTTTGGTCGGCCAAGAGCGAAGGAGGTTTCTTTCTTTTCACATGTACATAAAGTATACTCCCGGATCGATTTTTAAATTCTGAACAGGGCTCTACTGGCGGGGGTGGTAGATACCGAGTATTCGGTGATTGCTGTGTCGCACCATGCCCCACATTGGGTGGTTCTACAGGTGTGCACAGACCGGGCCAGTGACTGCAATGGAGATTGGACGTTGGACTTGATGTGTTGGGTAGGCTGGGTCGATGTGGACTGCAGTGTAGCGAGAGACAGACCTCCAACACTTGATAAGGTGCAACACGATTTCATTCAAAATCTAAACTATTATACATGTTCAACTGTGAGTTGATACTCTGCTGATTTGACTGGAGACCTGATATTAGCCTAACCAGACTTACCAGCTACCACATGGTGTTTGCACTGGCCAGCTCACTAACTCTGACTGTCTCAGAGGCTGAGTCCCAAGAGAGCAGGAAAACTGGTGCCCTCTGGCTTTATAGTAATCATGTCCTGTCTGGTGATTGGCTGCTCTGTTCTGTGTGCTTACTGGTAACCCTATGTGTCAGTCACTGTCTGTCTGCACTCCATTATATACATAGATGTATATTATGACAGGACTGTTAGCAGACGAGGGGGTGTACGGGCATGTGAGAGAATCCATCCAGAACTATCTGGAAATAAACGGCACGGGGGAACGTCTCGGCAGCAATGGTTTGGGAAGCGCTGAAGGTAGTGGTTAGAGGGGAGCTAATATTGATACAGGCCCACAGGAGGAAGGTGGAGAGAGCAGAGATAGATAGGTTGGTTGGGGAAATCTCCAGGTAGACAGGAGATACGCGGAGGCCCCTGAGGCAGGGTTATTGACGAAGCAGCGGAAGCTGCAGATGGAGTTTGATCTGTTGTTTACGGGAAAGGCGGTGGAGCAGCTGAGGAAGGCGAGGGGTGATATATGAGTATGGAGAGAAGGCCAGCAGAATCGTACACACCAGCTAAGGAAAATGGAGGCGGCCAGGGTGATAGGTGGAGTGAAGGACAGAGCTGGGAACATGGTCTTGGACCCAACAGGGGTGAACGGGGTGTTTTAAGAGTTTTACAGCCGGCTATACGAGTCGGAGCCCCCAGCTGGGGTTGATGGGACGAGGCAGTTCCTGGGTGAGTTGAAGTTTCCAAAGGCGGAGGAAGGGTTGGTGGAGGGGTTGGGAGCCCCGATCGGGATTGAAGAAATAGCAGAGGGGCTGGAGGCGATGCAGTCGGGTAAGGCCCCGGGACCGGACGGCTACCCAGTGGAATTTTATAAAAAGCTCTCTGAGATGCTGGGCCCACTGCTGGTGAGGACATTTAATGAGGCAAGGGAGCGGGGGGGCTCTTTCCCTGACAATGTCACAGGCCTCAATTTCACTGATCCTGAAGCGGGAGAAGGACCCTGAGCTATGCGAGTCATACAGGCCAATTTCCCTATTGAATGTTGATGCCAAACTGTTGGCTAAAATCTTGGCCTCAAGGATAGAATATTGTATCTCAGAGGTGATAGGGGAGCACCAGACGGGGTTTGTTATGGGCAGACAGCTAACGGCCAACGTTAGAAGTCTCTTAAACGTGATCATGATGCCCCGAGAGGGGAGGGAGGTGGAAGTAGTGGTCGCGATGGACGCAGAAAAAGCCTTCGACCGGGAATGGAACTATTTGTGGGAGGTGTTGGGGCAGTTCGGGTTTGGGCAGGGCTTTATTGATTGGGTCCGGCTGTGTTGCCAGGCACCGGTGGCGAGTGTCCGAAGGAATCGGTTGACGTTGGATTATTTTAGATTGCTCCGGGGGACTAGGCAGGAATGCCCCCTCTCCCCACTGCTGTTCGCTTTGGCCAGAGCCACTGGCGATGGCGCTAAGAGCTTCAAGGTACTGGAAGAGGTTGGTCCAAGGGGGGGTAGAACACAGGGTCTCGCTATACGTCGATGACCTGCTCCTATATATTTCCGACCCGTTAGGGGGGGATGGGAGAGATTATGAGGATTTTAGGGGAATTTGGCCGGTTTCCAGGGTACAAACTGAATATGGGGAAAAGCGAGATGTTTGCGATCCAGGCAAGGGGTCAGGAGAGGAGATTGGGAGAGCTGACGTTCAGAGTGGTGGGAGGGAGCTTTCATTATTTGGAAATCCAGGTGGAACGGACTAAGGGCTGTTGCATAAACTAAATTTGACCCGGCTAGTAGAACAGATGAGGGAGGACTTTCGAAGGTGGGACATGCTTCTGCTGTCACTGGCAGGGAGAGTACAGACTGTGAAAATGATGTTCCTCCCGAGGTTTCTGTTTGTTTTCAGTGCCTCCCCATCTTTATCCCAAGGGCCTTTTTTAAACGAGTAAACAAGGTGATTTTGGTTTTGTGTGGGTGGGTAGAACCCCACGAGTGAAGAAAGTGTGCCTGGAGCAGGGTCGGGTAAGGGTGGGTTGGCGCTGCCGATCTTTAGCAACTATTACTGGGCGGCAAATATATCTGTGATTAGGAAGTGGGTGGGGGAGGTCTGTATGGGAGTGAGTAGAGGTGGCATCATGCAAGGACACAAGTTTGGGGGCATTGGTAACGGCACCTCTGCCGTTCTCGCTGGCCTGGTACTCCACAAGCCCGGTGGTAGTGGCGGCCCTGAGAGCCTGGGGGCAGTGGAGGAAGCATTTGAGAATGGAGGGAGCATCGGTCTGGGCCTCAATTTGCAGTAACCATCGGTTTGTACCGGGAAGGCTGGATGGAGGGTTTTGGAGATGGCAGACAGCAAGGATTGAGAGGATGGGTGATCTATTTATAGATGGGAGCTTCCCCTGTTTGAAGGATTTAGAGGAGAAATTTGAAATGCCAGTAGGAAATGGATTCAGATATCTGCAGGTGCGGGATTTTTTGCGAAGGCAGGTTTCGACCTTTCCGCTCCTACCGCCACGGGGGATACAGGACAGGGTCGTTTCCAGAACGGGGGTGGGAGAGGGGAAGGTTTCAGATAGTTATAAAGAACTCATGGAGTAGGAGGAAATGCAGACAGAGGAGCCAAAGCGCAAGTGGGAAGTTGAGGTAGGGGGGGATATAGAGGCAGGTCTTTGGGCGGATGCGTTGAGCAGAGTCAACGTGCCCTCATCACGTTCCAGGCTCAGCCTGATTCAGTTTAAGGTAGTCCACAAGGCACACATGACGGTAGCCTGGATGAGCAAGTTTTCTGGGATAGGGGACAGGTGTGCGAGATGTGCGGGAGGGCCAGCAAACCATGTCCATATATTTTGGACATGTCCGAAGCTTAGGGGATTTTGACAGGGTTTTACAGAGGTCATGTCCACGGTGTTAAAAACAAGGGTGGTGCCAAGTCCAGAGATAGCGATTTTCGGAGTGTCAGAAGATCCGGGAGTCCAGGGAGTGAGAGAGGCTGACGTCTGGGCCTCTGCATCCTTGGTAGCCTGGAGACTGATATTGTTAGCGTGGAGGAACCCGAAGCCCCCAAATACAGAGATCTGGCTTAGTGACATGGCCTGGTTTCACAGACTTGAGAAAATCAAGTTCGCCCTAAGAAGGTCAATGCTAGGGTTCATACGGAGGTGGCAGCCATTTGTCGACTTCTTTGAAGAAAACTAACTGTCAGCAGAAGTGGGGGAGGGGGGCAGTTAGATTATTGTTTAGAGGTGGGACTTGTGAGGGAGTCAGGTGGTCTTTGCACTATGTTTATATTTGTATTTGTACTGTTTACTGTTATTATTATAAAATTATAAATGCCTTAATAAAATGTGTTATTTTTTAAACGGCGTACTCAAGGAGTACGCCACACGCTGTTGGGACGGCCTCAGGATGTCACCTGAGACCCTCCCCCGATGCTCTTCCCCCGATGGGCCGACTTCCCGATGGCATCGGTCGCTTGATCTCTCACTTTTCGTAAACCTGGCGGCTGCGGACTGCGTCCAGTGCCGCCACAGTCGGGGGTGGGGAGCCGTTCCGCTGGCAGGGGGGTCTTCGGCAGGTCTGGGGGGACTGGTCGGGGGGTGGTCCGGGGTGGCGAGAGAGGTTCCAAGGTGGCAGTTTTTGGCAGGCTGGGTCTGCACGCAGCCGGCGCCATGTTGTACGGCGTCTATCGGCAGGTAAAGCCGGGGGATTTACGTGGCGCGGCTGCTAGTCCCCCACTGGATGGAGCATCGGTGCGGGGGCAGCTCCGACGTTTTAGTCGTAAGACCAGACGCATCCTCCGGAAATACAACAGAATTGGAGAATTGAGTCCAGGATCTCCAGCTGGTGAGACACTGAGTATGGGGAGACTACAGCCTGGAGAGGGAACAAGAATACCCCAGGTGCTAACTAGCCAGAGGCTGAGGTTATACTCTGATTCTGCTGCAGAGGACTGCGGTGAGCAGCCAGCAGCTGACTAAAAATGATCCCTGCCTGCCCTCCATTTCAGAGAGCATTTAAGAATCAACCACATTTCTGTGGGTATGGAGTCATATAGAGACCAGACCAGGCTATGATGGCAGATTTTCTTCCCTATTTAGTGAACCAGGTGGGCTTTTACAACAATCCACAATGTTTCATGATTATCATTTGACTCTTAATTCCAGATTTTTTTTTACTGAATTCATATATCACCACCTTCCATGGTAGGATTCGAACCCGGGTTCCCAGAGGATTATCGTGAGTTTCTGGATTACTAGTCTAGTGACAGTCCCACTACACCACCGTCTCCACCTATGTAGAATGAATTGAGATAGCTGCAAACTGATTTCTGTGATGGTTGGGTCCTCAGGGGGAGTTTGAGTTGGTGCTATTCGTGGGATGCTCTCTCACATCTGTTCTGAGTCCGAAATTAAAATACTGCAGATGTGGGAAATCTGGTATAAAATCAGAAGGAAACACACTGCAGGTTAGGCAGCATCTGTGGAGATCGGAACAAAGTTAACATTTCAGGTTGATGTCCTTCCATCAAAATCAAAAAATGTTAGAAATGTGACATGTTAGAAACATTGACATGTCGAAGGATTTATGAAATGAAAGAGCTCATTCAGCACCTCATGCCCATGCCGGCCCAAAAAGAGTTATCTCATCTTCCAGACTTTAAATACAGAGGCAGGGAAAGTGGGGAGTGGCGGAGAAAGAACAAAAGGTCAGGAGCAGGATTCTCTGTCCAGCGACGCCGGAATCGCAAAACGCGATTTGGCGCAGAATTGTGCGTGAGCCGAAAATCAAGGCCAGCGGCGGGCGCCTAATGGAATGCCATGTTCTGGTGCCTCGACTGCGGCTTGAATGTGTTCTACGTCACATGTGGGTATGGGCATACAAATTGTATAATAAACACCGTTGGCATATCATTAACAGGCCCAGGGTATTCACGATCCTCCCGTGATGCTTTGCCTCAGCTAGGAGGAATTAACGATGGCAAGATTCATTTGTGGTATTTAAAATCAGGAAATAGATGCAGTGGCTGCTGAGGGAGAGGGAGGTGGAGTGGAGGTTGTGGGGTGCTGTGGTGGGGTGGTGGAGTGTTGGTGTGGAGGTGGTGGGGTATGGGGCCAGTGGGTTGTGTGTGGGAGGTGCGGTGGTGTAATGGTGGTGCCATGTGTGCCATAGGAACTCCGCAACTCAGAGGGGGCTCATTTGGTTCCCCGATACGGACCTCTGCCTGGGCGACTGCCGCTCTCCGGGGCAGTGAGGGGCAGCAGGTGCGGTGGGCCCCCCCTAGTCTGCTCTCTCTCTGCAGTTGTGCGCCGCCTTCTCCTGGGAATGGGAGGGACAGAAAATTCACAGTGTTAGGCAGTCAGATGGGGGCAGCACAGGCGGTGGGCAGCTAATGGCCTGGTTATGCAGGGCATCCGGCCATGGTGGACAGTATGGGCATTGGCATGTGGTGCAAGTTGGGGTGCGAGCAGACTGTCGTCGTGTGGGGTTCAGTCACCCTCTGGGTGGGAGGGTTATGGGTGTGTGGGAAGGAGGTCGGTGTCAGGGGCAAGGTGCTGGTTACTCACACTGGCCGCCCTAAGGAGGTTGTGCAGCTTTTTACAGCACTGCTGGCCAGTCCTCGTGGTGGGGCCCACAGCGCTCACGGCCTCTGCCACCTGCGCCCAGGTCCAGTGTACTGTGGTGGGCGTCAGCCTCCTTCCCACTCCAGGGAACAGGGTGTTCCACCTCTCTTTCACGGCTTCCAGCGTAGTCTCAAGCTCCGCAACGGCGAAATGGTGTGCCGCTCTTCGGGGTGCCATCTTCTTGGCCTGAACGAGTGTGTACAGGGAGTGGAGTGCTTACATATGGCTCCAGCTTGTGAGATTCTCGAGTGCCAATCCCGATCCCAGCGAATCGGATGCCATAATGCCTTGGAATTGCACTAGTTTCATGTGGTGCCGGTGCTAGCCCATCAACAGGTCTGAATTGCTCCGGTGTGGTAAACCACTGTGTTCCTATATTAAGGGGTGTACGGTAGAACCTGCACTACAGGTTCATCTGGGCCCCTACATGCTAGCTCCGCCCAGGAGCCAGGTTATAAATATGCGTGGCCTTCAGCTCGCAGCCATTTCGTCAGCTGCTGTAGGAGGCCACACTTCAGATACCAATAAAGCCTCAGTTTGAATTCAACTTCGTCTCCAGCCAAATTGATCGTGCCTCATCTGGGACCAGCGCCGCTTTCGGGCTCATAGAACACCACCGATTCAGTCCCGGCATCAGCACTTAGTCTCTGAAACGGAGAATCCCGGCCCCTGGGCGAGATTCTCCGACCCCCCGCCGGGTCGGAGAATCGCCGGGGGCTGGCGTGAATCCCGCCCCCACCGGTTGCCGAAGTCTCTGGCACCGGATATTCGGCGGGGGCGGGAATCGCGGCGCGCCGGTTGGGGGGCCCCCCGCGCGATTCTCCGGCTCGGATGGGCCGAAGTCCCGCCGCTAAAATGCCTGTCCCCCCGGCGTAGATTAAACCACCTACCTTACCGGCGGGACAAGGCGGCGCGGGCGGGCTCAGGGGTCCTGGGGGGGGGCGGGGGGCGATCTGGCCCTGGGGGTGCCCTGGCCCACGATCGGGGCCCACCGATCCACGGGCGGGCCTGTGCCGTGGGGGCACTCTTTTCCTTCTGCCTTCGCCACGGTCTCCACCATGGCGGAGGCGGAAGAGACTCCCTCCACTGCGCATGCACGGGACTGCCGTCAGCGGCCGCTAACGCTCCCGTGCATGCGCCGCCCGGAGATGTCATTTCCGCGCCAGCTGGCGGGGCACCAAAGGCCTTTTCCGCCAGCTGACGGGGCTGAAATTCGTATGGCGCCGACCTAGCCCCTCAAGGTTGGGGCTCGGCCCCCAAAGATGCGGAGTATTCCGCACCTTTGGGGCGGCACGATGCCCAACATATTTGCGCCGTTTTGGGCGCCAGTTGGCGGACATCGCGCCGTTTCCGGAGAATTTCGCCCCCTGTCTTTGGAGTGGAGAGGAATCATGAGTTGAAATAAAAGGAAGGCTTCTCAGAAGCATTGATATGGAAGGAGGGGAAATGGAATAAACTTGTTCTGGGAAGTGAGTTGGGAAGAAATGGAGTCCAGATTTCTGTGGGAATCAGTGAAGCTATAGTGCATATTGGTCGGGAGCCTTTCCCCAAAAATGTAGACAGAAAAAATGTATCCAGTTCAGGGCGAGAGCAGGAAATTACTCTGGTTCAATCATTCATTTTCTGGAAAAAGATGTGAAGAAGGGAGCTTGCGTCGGTCCAGAATGTTCCACATATCACATGCCAAAGGCAGGCATAGCTAGGGCTGTGGAGGGAAGATCTCCAGAGGAGGGGAGACTTGTGACAGTCATGGAAATGATCACTTGATGCTCAGTCCACCTCTTCCTACCTCCACCTCCTCCTCCAACACACCGAAGCTTGATGTTGAAAGTATTCCTATTTGGTTCAGTGTCTGAGGTCTGTAAAAATTTCTACCTAATAGACTTCAAATATATTATTGTCGCTACTTCAAATCTGAGATAAAGAGATTTCAGATTGATGTAAATTTGTCAGTCATTTCCTCCCCAGAGCAAATTCAGAGCAGAACTGACATTTTACATTATGGCTGCATTGTAAATGGGCCAAAAATAATTGAATAATTTCAATCTAAGTTAAGTAAGAGAACTGTGTGTTTCAATTTCAGGTACCTGAATATATTTACCCACCTGACTCTGTGCCAGCATATTCATCAATCCTGGTACCAAATGTAGACAATGTCTGCACGGATCTTCTTATGCACACAATCATGAAACAGGAAAAGGCTGTGTTGCTCATTGGTGAACAGGGAACAGCCAAGACAGTTATGATCAAGGTATGACATTGACGCCGACAACGTTTTCAAAAGCCTACACATGGGTGGCACGGCTGCACAGTGGTTAGCACTGTTGTTTCACAGCGCTAGTGTCCCAGGTTCAATTTCTGCTTGGGTCACTGTCTGTGTGGAGTCTGCACGTTCTCCCTGTGTCTGCGCGGGTTTCCTCCGGGCGCTGCAGTTTCCTCCCACAAGTCCCAAAAGACGTGCTTGTTAGGTGAATTGGACATTCTGAATTCTTCGTCATTGTACCCAAACAGACGGCCGAGTGTGGCGACTAGGGGCTTGTCACAGTAACTTCATTGAAGTGTTAATGTAAGCCTACTTGTGACACTAATAACGATTATTATGATTATTATTATAAATTCAGATATGCATAAGCATAACATCAAAATATATTTATATTTTCACTGTTGACAGAATAAAACATCTCCAGGTTCTTCACAGACAGTATACAACTAAATATGATACCAAGCCAGATAAAGAAATATTAGGTCAGATGATTGAAAGTTTGGTCAGAGAGGCAGGTTTCAAGAATTGTCTTAATGGAGGTAGGAATGGAGAGGTCAGGAAATGTAGGGGGGGACTTCCAAAGCACAGTGAGAACTTAGGCAACTGAAAGCATAGCATGAAAACATGGAGCATTACCATGGACAAAACTGAGTACAGTCAAAACCAAGCTTCTGGCTCTCAAGCAGCTTGACTATCGAGGAGGAGAGGAAGAAGGAGGGAAGAACGATAGTGAAAAAGGATTCATCAGTTAGGAGAAAAGACAGGTGATTCTGCGGCCGCAGACTTGACTCCAGGATGGTGTTTTGCCTCTCTGGGACCAGGGTCAGGAATGTCACTGAACGGCTGCAGGGAACCCTAAAGGGGGAGCGAGAGAAGTCAGAGGTCATGGTACACGTTGGTACCAACGATATAGGTACAATGAAGGCTGAGAAGTTGCATCATTAATTCAGGGAACTAGGCAGCAGATTAAAAAGCAGGACTTCAGAGGTTGTAATCTCTGGATTACTCCCAGTGCCACGTGCTGGGGAGTAGATAAATAGGAGAATAGGGCAAATGAATGCGTGGCTCAAGAGTTGGTGCAGGAGGGATGGTTTTAGATTCCTGGATCACTGGGACTGTTTCTGGGGAAGGTGGGACATGTGCAAGCGGATGGTCTGCACTTAAATCAGAATGGGATCAATATCTTTGTGAGTGGGTTTGCGATTGCTGTTGGGAGGAGTTTGAACTAATTTGCTCGGAGGTGGTGGATGCAGAGTACTAGTACAATAGGGACACAGCATTCTATACTAAAAGAACCAAGACAGAGGGAGTTCAGCCATGTTGAGTTCCAAGGAAGTAAGGCGTACTGGATGGCCTCTACTTTAATGCTAAGAGTATTATCGGTAAGTTTGATGAGTTAAGGGCGTGGATTGACACATAGAATTGTGATATTGTTGCCATCACAGCGATGTGGTTAAGGAAGGGGCAGTGCTGGCAGCTCACCATTCCGGGGTATAGGATCTTCAGAAAAGACAGGAGAGAGTGTAAAAAAGGAGGTGGTGTCCCTAATTGTTATTGATATATAAACAATATAGATGAGAATGTGGGGATGTGGGGGGGGGGGGGGGGCGGGGGGCGGATAATAAATACGTTTGTGAATGACATGAAGAGTGGCATGGTGGTTAATAGTAAAGGAGAAGGTCTTAGGTTGCAGGAAGATGTAGACGGGTTGATCACATGGGTAGATCAGTGGCAGATTGGTTTTAACCCTGAAAAATGCAAGGTGGTGCACTTTGGAAAGAGTAACAAGACAAGCGAGTACTCAATGAATGTCAGGACACTAAGAAGCTGAGAGGGATCTTGAGGGCGGCAGGACAGGTTAGTAGGATAGTTAAGAAGGAATATGGGACACTTGCCTTTAACAGTCATTTGAGCTGTGGAGAGAGTCTGGATAGGCTTGGGTTGTTTTATCTATGATGTGGAGATGCTGGCGTTGGATTGGGGTGGACACAGTAAGAAGTCTTACAACACCAGGTTAAAGTCCACCAGGTTTGTTTGGAATCACTAGCTTTCGGAGCAATGCTCCTTCCTCAGGTGTTTTATTTAGAGCAGAGAAAGCTGAGGTGTATATGACTATGAGGGCTATGGACAGGATGGATAGGAAGCAGCTGTTCCCCTTAGTTGAAGGGTCAATAACGAGGGGGGCATAATTTTAACGTGAGGGGCAGGAGGTTTAGAACGGATTTGAGGAAAACGTTTTTCACCCAGAGGTTGGTGGGTATCTGCCTGGGAGGGTAGGAGAGGCGGCAAACCTCACAAACATTAAAAGGTACATGGATGTGGATGAACACTTGAAGTGTCATAACATGCAAGGCTATGGGCCAAGTGCTGGAAAGTCGAATTAGTGTCGATTCAGTGTAGTTTTTTTGCTGCAGACTCAATGGGCTGAAGGGCCTCTTCTGTACTGTATGACTCTATAACTCTATGGATGGGATTCTCCCCTTCCTGGCGGGGCGGTGTCCCGGCGGGATGGAGTGGCAGGAACCGCTCCGGCATCGGGCCGCCCCAAAGGTGCGGATTTCTCCGCACCTTTAGGGGCCAAGCCCTCACCTTGCGGTGCTAGGCCCGCGCCGGAGTGGTTGACGCGCCGCTGGCCGGCAGGAAAGGCCTTTGGCGCACGGCAGCAGCTGCTGATGTCATCCCTGCGCATGCGCGGGGGGGGGGGGGGGGTCTCTTCCACGTCGGCCATGGCGGAGGCTATGGCCGAGGCGGAGGGAAAGGAGTGCCCCCACAGCACAGGCCCACCCGCGGATCGGTGGGCCCCGATCGCGGGGCCAGGCCACCATGGGGGAACCCCCCCGGGGCCAGATCGCCCCGCGCCCCCCCCCCCCCCAGGACCCTGGAGCCCGCCCGCGCCGCCAGTCCCGTCAGTAAGGGAGGTGGTTTAATTCCGGGACCGGCATGACAGCAGCGCAACTTTGGCCCATTGCGGGCCGGAGAATCACCGGGGGGGGCGCCGACCGGCGCGGCGCGATTCCCGCCCCTGCTGAATCTCTGGCGCCAGAGAACTCAGCGGCCGGCGGGAACGGGATTCATGATGCCCCCGGCGATTCTCCAACCCGGCGGGGGAGCCTGCGAATCCCGCCCATGATTTTAGATGATATATGGAAATTATAGAAAAGGTGACAATGAAATAGTTTTTTTTAACCAATTGAATTAGGAATTTGCCAGTGTAACTACTGAGAAATTGCTGAAAAGAGAGACATACTGCCAAAGCTTCTTGTCTTGCACTCATCAGTAAATTGACAAATTACTAATGATCACTGCAATTTATACTACGAAAGAAAAGCATGTTGATTGGTTGGCAAGTCAACTCTAATTATCCAAGGTGCTTTGCCATGGAGAGAGGAACATGAAAGTATAGGCTTTCCTAGCTCCCAGATAATTCAAAATACGCACATAACTTGAACATATTCCTTTTGTTTGCCGAGAATAGATCCTTACATATGAATGTATGTCACAGAATGTCCGTAAACAGAAAGGTCTTACTTTAAGTGGTGGCATATTTTCCACACACCTTCAGCTTTGATATAATCCAATTTCCATTAACAACACCAGAGCAAACTCGAGATATGATAAAATCGGAAGAGCATTTGACTTCACACACACTAAAAACGGAGGTTTGTGGTGTTGCTACACAACCCCCAGTACGTTCATACTATAAAAGAGGGATAACAAAAGAAAGAAGTATAGGGAGAAGACCACAGATCGAAGGTTGTTTCACCTATGTCCAGAGACCAGAATCAAAGTCCGATGGTGTACTCTTTCAGGGTCAGCAGGTTGAAGACTGCTGCTGGATAATTTGCTTTTCGACTAGTCAGGAATTCTTCAATGAGGTTGGCGCGTAGAGACAAATTAGATCTGGAGGCACTGGTATAGAAGTTCAGAAGTTCTAGTGGAAACAGTGTAGATGGGGGCCAGTCGTTCACCTGAACCAAACCCTAGTCCTGAGCTGCTGCTTGATGATGAATCTGAGTTTTCCAGCTCCACAAGGCAATATTACATGTTCCAGCAGCTTGGGAGGGTATGTGGGGGTCATGTGATATGACTCCCACTTTAGTTTGGACAATTCCTTTGTCTGAATTCTTGAGATGGTTAATGTTTCATCCATTGTTGTTTCTCTTCCCGTACCTAGTAGTGCGCAAGACAGATTTCTTTCATCTGTTCCCATAGTGAGGTTTTTCCTGGAATGGGTTGCAAACCTGTCACCAGAGGCTTATAGCTTGAGGGGCGCCATTCTACATCAAGCATGGTTGACCAGGAGTTTCTCCCATTCTTACTGCCTGCCATCGGCATGGTAGAAGGATTTTGCAAGTTGTTACTCAACCTGTTTAGCTGCATTATGAACGCACCTTCCTTGACCGAGTCCTGGGGTAAGACTTGAACCAACAGCTTTCGGGTCAGAGGCAGGGAAACTTCGCACTGCACCACAAGACCTCTGTTTCGTCCATTACTAATTTCAGAAAGAGATTTCAGGGTCATTTGTCCTCATAGACTGATTGTCTCCAATGGCCAGGAACAATTCTTTGGGATTTAATCTCTGCCGTCACAGGGGGCATTAGCTCTTTGTTCAATATAATGAGGGAGCAACGGTCCTGAATACCAGGAAGCTCCTTTTTTGTGAGCCGTAGCCAGTCATGGCTTCAGTCATTTTAAAGCCTTTGTCCAGTTTTTTAAAAAATGTATAAATTAGCCCGGATGGTATTTAAATAAAAGCCCTTCAGTGCAGAAGGAGGCCATTCGGCCCATCGAGTCTGCACCGACCCTCTGAAAGAGCACTTTACCTAGGCCCACTCCCGTGCCTTATTCCCATAAACCTACCTAACCTGCACATTCCTGGACACCAAGGGACAAATTTATCATGGCCAATCCACCTAATCTACACATTTTTGGGCTGCAGGAGTGAACTGGAGCAGCTGGAGGAAACCCACGCAGACACCAGGAGAAAGTGCAAACTCCTGGAATTTAATCAGTCTATGAGGACATAGTTACCTAAGGCTGGAATTGAACCCGAGTCCCTGGTTAAGCAGTGCTAACCACTGTGCCACCGTGCCGCGTAATATTTTATAACATATTTTATAAAATTATAGACTCAGGTCTTGGCCCTGGGACAGTAAATGTAAATGCACTCAGGATTGTTCAACAAGTGCTACCCAAGGGTGGAACTACAGTAGACATTTTGTTTTGGGTTTTGCAAGCAGGTACTCATTGAGTATGGCAATCTGCCGATTATGAACAATAAAAGGAACGTACTCTGTTATTTGATCAGCCAAGTTCTGGAGCGTACAGCCTGTGTACCTGACATTGCACCAGCACTGAAATTCATATATGACAGTACTTAATTGTGTGTAGGTAGAAGATATTTTCCGACAGATAGCAGAATCCTATTAGTGAAAAGCCTTATCAACAAACTAATCAGTACAGCTCTAGCCATTTAATCACCTTGCAAGCTTTACACAGAAATAAAGCGGATCAAAGCTATCCTGTGGGGCAATGGCTGCCCTGACCAGATCATTGTTACCTGTGTATTACACAAACTTGAAAATAGGCCAATGGCTACCACTTCCGTACCATAAAAATGCTGGGTCCACCTTACCCTGGAAAGGCAAAGTGTTTCTAAAATCTGAAGAACAAGTTAAGGAAGCCTTTTCATGGGGCTACTATGCAGTGGCCATGAGGGTGGTATTTTCCTCAAAGAGGATTCTGCCGTCAGAATGGTGCCTCCCCATCATGATGAAAATCTGAGCCTTTCTGTCTTCACAGAGGAAGATGCAGAAAATATCCATGAAATACTGGAGAACCAGGGGACTAGAGAGAATGAGGAACTGAAAGAAAGTAGAGTTAGTTAAAAAGTAGTACTGGAGAAATTAATGGGACTGAAAGTTGATAAATCCCCTGGACCTGATGATCTACATCGTAGAGTCTTGAATGAGGTGGCTGCAGAGATAATGGATGCATTGGTGGTCTATAGAATTCTATAGATTCTACAATGGTTCCTTAAGATTGGAAGGTGGCAAACGTAACCCCCCAATCTAAGAAAGGACGGAGAGATCTACAGAGCTGTTAGCAACACATCAGTAGGAGAAATGCTAGAATCTATTCTGAAGGATGTTATAACTGAACACTTAGAATATAATGGTAGGATTGGGCAGAGTCATCATGGATTTATGAAAGGGAAATGTCTGCATGGGTTTCCTCCAGGTGCTCCGGTTTCCTCCCACAGTCCAAAGATATACTGCCTTGCTGGTCTCCACAAATGGGAATCCAACGAAACGGCACTCATGGGAGTCTCGGCACTCATGGGGGTCTCCCAGGGGATTAGAGGTCCCCAGAGGCTTGTCCTCTGCGCAGGGTGGCACCCTGGCACTGCTGGTGCCAGTCTGGCACCTTGACATTGCCATTCTGGCACCCTGGCACTGGCAAGGTATCAGGCTGGTATTATTCATGCACTGTGCATCAGGCCCAGGGGTGCCCTGTGCGTGTGCAAGGGAGGGGGGGGGACTTCGGGTCTTGAGGACCCCCTTCTCAGTGAATTGGGGCTTGGAAGGGGTTCGGATGTCGGGTTAGGCGCCCAATCATATCCTGCTCTTCTCCTCAGCGCAGAAATGGGGACGAAGTGCTGCTTCGGACGCGTGTTCCCCACAACACGCGTGTTCCTCTGGGCAGCACAGTAGCATTGTGGATAGCACAATTGCTTCACAGCTCCAGGGTCCTAGGTTCGATTCCGGCTTGGGTTACTGTCTGTGCGGAGTCTGCACATCCTCCCCGTGTGTGCGTGGGTTTCCTCCGGGTGCTCCGGTTTCCTCCCATAGTCCAAAGATGTACAAGTTAGGTGGATTGGCCATGATAAATTGCCCTTAGTGTCCAAAATTGCCCTTAGTGTTGGGTGGGGTTACTGGGTTGTGGGGATAGGGTGGAGGTGTTGACTTTGGGTGGGGTGCTCTTTCCAAGGGCCGGTGCAGACTCGATGGGCCGAATGGCCTCCTTCTGCACTGTAAATTCTATGATAATCTATGACAAGGGGCAGCATGGTAGCATGGTGGTTAGCACAATTGCTTCACAGCTTTAAACATTCATTTCCATTGGTTTATCATAGAATTGGGGCTTGCTCCAGTATCATAGCTCCAGGGTCCCAGGTTCGATTCCCAGCTTGGTTCACTGTCTGTGCGGAGTCTGCACGTGTGTGCGTGGGTTTCCTCCGGGTGCTCCGGTTTCCTCCCCCAGTCTAAAGATGTGCAGGTTAGGTGGATTGGTCATGCTAAAATTGCCCTTAGTGTCCAAAATTGCCCTTAGTGTTGGGTTGGGTTACTGGGTTATGGGGATAGGGTGGAGGTGTGGGATTGGATTGAATGCTCTTTCAAAGATCCAGTGCAGACTCATGGGGCCGAATGGCCTCCTTCTGCACTGTAAATTCTAAAATTCTATATACGGGTTAGATGGATTGGCCATGATGAATTGCCCCTTAGTGTCCATGGATGTGTGAGTTAGGTTACGAAGATAGGCTGTATGGATGAGTGAGTGGACATGGGTAGAGTGCTCTGTCAAAGGGTCAGTGCAGACTTGATGGGCCAAATGGCCTCCTGCTGCATTGTATGGATTCTATGATTCTATATAAATACTGTGGCTACAAGAACTGGGAATTCTGTGGTGAGCAGCTCACTTTTGACTTGTGTACCAGATGCAAGATGCACTTCAGTAACTCACCAAAGCACCTTTGACAGCACATCCCAACCTTTGATAGCAATTTCTATCATCTCAAAGACAGGGGGAGCAGTTGCATGAGAACATCACCAACTGCAAATTCCCTTCAAAGCCACACACCATCTGACTTGTAACTACATTGCCCGCCGTTCCTTCACTATCATTGTGTTGAAGTACTGGAACTCTCTCGCGAACAACACATGAACTGCAGCAGTTCAATAAGGTGGCTCATCTCCATTTTCTCAAGGTCAATTGGGAATGGGCAATAAATGCTGCCCCAGCCAATGAAGCCCACATACTGTGAAAGAATAAAAAATGCACATGGGAGTCTTTCTTTCTTTATGTTACAATGGTAATGACATTTGAAAGATACCTAATGGACTGTCAAGCACTCAGCTTAGGAATAATAGAGGTTCTGCAGTTTGTGGTTTGGCATTTAAATTATTCAAAGAGAATATCTTAAAAAGGACTTAACAAATGTAATGAAAATCTAAAATTGCTTCCTCAATCATCTGGGACAGGCAAACATTGCTTAGGTAATTTAACTTTACTACCATATATGGATAAACAGAGATAACTTATGTTATACTTCGCTTTGAGGTAATGCTCTGATGATTGCTATGTTTGTGAATTGTATCTGAGGAATTAATTTGGCTTGCACATTAAATTCCAGGGCTCCATGAGTAAATATGATCCTGAGGTCCATGCAACCAAAAGTTTGAACTTCTCCTCTGCCACCCTGCCAAATATGTTCCAACGGAGCATTGAAAGTTATGTGGATAAACGAATGGGTACAACATATGGCCCACCCAGCGGCAAAAAAATGACTGTGTTTATTGATGACATTAATATGCCTGTGATCAATGAATGGGGTGATCAGGTAAATCTGTTCTTTAGCTCAGTTACTGAAGCATTTAAACTAACTAAATTTATTTTGTGTGCAATGTAATGTATTTTTAAAAGGAAAGTTGACACAAAATCCTTAAGCAAAGAAGAAATTTTTTTAAGGCATTCTATTTAGCAGATTGCACAAAACCTACATAAGATAAATGTCTGTTCATTAAACAGGTAACGAATGAGATTGTCCGACAGCTGATGGAACAGAAGGGTTTCTACAATCTTGAGAAGCCTGGCGAGTTCACCAACATTGTTGATGTACAGTTTGTCGCTGCTATGATTCATCCTGGTGGTGGCAGAAATGACATCCCTCAACGTCTCAAAAGACAGTTTGTAATTTATAACTGTACATTACCATCAAATGCATCCATTGATAAAATCTTCAGAACTATTGCAAGTGGCTATTTTTGTGAGCAGCGTGGTTTTCCTGCAGAGGTTTGCAAGCTAGCCTCAGCTATAGTGTCAACCACTCGCAAATTGTGGCAGGCTACCAAGATTAAGGTACGTTAAATACCAACATCGTGCAGTACATATTAGAATGGTGTATATAAGGAGCTAAATGGATCATATAAATCAAGTGGTTAAGGCTGACAATTGAGAGAGAAAAATTAAGGAGTACAACGAGGAAGCAATAGAAACAGGAGTGACATGAAGGATTTTTCAGAGAGCATCATTTGTCGAAGGAAATGTCGAAAGTACTTTACAATCTCAGTAGGTGCAAGGAAGATTGACACCAAGTGAACCAGGGAGAGATTAGACAGGGTCAAGAGATGGTTTTCAAAGAATGTTTTTATAGCTGGACAAAGGCTGAAACGTTTAAAGAGCGGATTCCAGAGCATCGGACCATGTAAACTCAAAGTTCTGACACCACTAATGATATAAGTGTACAGAGTGATGAGTAGGGGAATGGACACACTGGGCTAGATCTTTGCACTGAGGTGGAGAGCTTGAGTTGGGATATTTCTTGCCTCGCTAGAAAGTCTCCTGAATGTCACAACCTTTGCTCTGGGGCTAGGGCAGGTACAGGGTAGAATTGGGCCTTCTGACCCAGGAAACAGAGTGTAGGTTGCCATGGGGATGGTTGGTTGCTAAGCTGGACTGACTATATAAGGCCAGTCCAGTTCTCTAGGATTTCGCCCTAGTTATATTGAAGATTGTTAGTCTCTCTGGCCCCCACCCTTCATCCCACTTCCTTACTAACTCATGCGCCCTACCCACTGTACATGGCCCCTCATACATTCTATGCCAACTCATAGTTCCCCACCCACCTCATAGCCCCTTACAGTCCCATGCCAACTCATGCCCCCACCCATCAATCATGGCTCCTCATATCCTCCATGTCAACTTACACTAACTCATAGCCTTTCTATACCCATTCACCAAGTATACACTATGTACAGGACCAATGAGCCATATAGTATCAATGGTCTCTCTGGAACTGCATGGCAAAAACACCCATTCACAAACTTCTTGGGGAAAAAACTGCTGTTCCACAACTCTGTAAAAATGTCAACCAGACAGACCATTAAACTATCAATAAAACTTCAAATATTAAACACCTCTTAATCTTGTGCAAATAAACATTGACAGAAGAGATCACAGAAAGAACACCTTCTTATAACCCTTAAAGATCAATCAGCAGTCCTCCCCAGCCGTCAAAACGGAAGCCCCTGATGAAAGAATCCTTTTATTTGCAGCCAAACGTGCATATTAATGATGGGTTTAAGAACTCTTTCAGTAGAACTGCCTCATTATATCAGATTACCTACAGGTGCTGGACAGGCCACCCTGATTAAAAAGCTTAATATTGATGATAAACCCATTTTCAGCAGCCACAATAAAACTGCTCCAAGTTGCTATCTTTTTTAAAAAAATGTTTATTCAAATTTTCCAACAGAATTTTTAACAAACCCCCCCCCCCCCATAACAAAAAGAAAGAAACACAAACACAACAGTCAAAATTATACAAAACTTATACATTGGGTTTCCCCATATACAGTAACCCCCCCATATGACATTCAAAGGTACCCATAGGGAAGCCCCCCCCCACCCACCCGAATCCCCCACCCCCCCGAAAGAGACCCCCCCCCCCACCCTTGGGTTGCTGCTGCTGCTGACCTCCTCCTAACGCTCCACGAGATAGTCTAGGAACGGTTACCACCGCCTGAAGAACCACTGCACAGACCCTCGTAAGGCAAACTTTATCCTCTCCAGCTTAATGAACCCTGCCATGTCATTTATCCAGGCTTCCACCCTGGGGGGCTTCGCGTCCTTCCATAATAGCAAGATCCTCCGCCGGGCTACCAGGGACGCAAAGGCCAGGATACCGGCCTCTTTCGCCTCCTGCACTCCCGGCTCGTCCGATACCCCAAATAGTGCCAACCCCCAACTCGGCTTGACCTGGACTTTCACCACCTTGGACATAGTCCTCGCGAAACCCCTCCAAAACCCATCCAGTGCCGGGCACGACCAGAACATGTGGACGTGATTCGCCGGGCTTCCTGAGCACCTCCCACATCTGTCCTCCACCCCAAAGAACCTACTCAACCTCGCCCCTGTCAAATGCGCTCTGTGAATAACCTTGAATTGTATTAGGCTGAGCCTGGTGCAAGAGGAGGAAGAGTTAACCCTACTCAGGGCATCAGCCCACAGACCCTCATCTATCTCCTCCCCAAGCTCCTCCTCCCACTTGCCCTTTAACTCCTCTACCGAGGCCTCCTCCTCTTCTTTCAGCTCCTGGTAGATCGTCGAAACCCTGCCTTCTCCAACCCATACACCCAAAATCACCCTGCCCTGAGTCCTCTGTGCCGGGAGCAGCGGGAATTCCCTCACCTGCCGCCTCACAAACGCCCTCACTTGCATATACCTGAAAGCATTTCCCGGGGGTAACTCAAACTTCTCCTCCAGCGCCCCTAGGCTCGCAAACGTCCCATCTATAAACAGGTCCCCCATTCTTCTAATCCCTGCCCGATGCCAGCTCCGAAACCCCCCATCCATCCTTCCTGGGACGAACCGATGGTTCTCCCGAATCGGGGACCAAACCAAGGCTCCCACCTCGCCCCTGTGTCATCTCCCCTGCCCCCAGATCTTCAACGTCGCCGCCACCACTGGACACGTGGTGTATCTTGTCGGCGAGAGTGGCAGCGGTGCCGTCGCCAGCGCCCTCAGACTCGTGCCCACACAGGACGCCATCTCCAACCTCTCCCACGCCGCCCCCTCTCCCTCCATTACCCACTTACGGATCATCGCCACATTGGCAGCCCAATAATAGCCGCACAAATTCGACTGTCCCTACTACGCTCCAGAAACACCCTCTTTACCCTTGGGGTCTTATTTGCCCACACAAAACCCATGATGCTCCTACCTACCCATTTGAAAAAGGCCTTGGGAATCATAATGGGAAGGCACTGGAACACAAAGAGAAACCTCGGGAGGACCATCATTTTAACCGACTGCACCCTGCCCGCTAGCGAGAGTGGCAGCACATCCCATCTTTTGAAATCCTCCTCCATCTGTTCCACCAGCCCTGTCAATTTGAGCTTGTGCAGGGCCCCCCAACTCCCAGCCACCTGGATCCCTAAGTACCGAAAGCTCCTTTCCGCCCTCTTCAACGATAGGTCGTCTATCCCCTTTCCCTGGTCCCCGGGATGCACCACAAAGAGCTCACTTTTCCCTACATTGAGTTTATACCCTGAGAAGTCCCCAAACTCCCTTAGGATCCGCATGACCTCCGCCATCCCCTCCACTGGATCTGCCACATACAGCAACAGATCGTCCGCATATAGCGACACCCGATGTTCCTCTCCCCCTCGGATCAGTCCCCTCCATTTCCTGGACTCCCTTAGTGCCAAGGTCAGAGGCTCAATTGCCAATGCAAACAACAAGGGGGACAGGGGGCACCCCTGCCTCGTCTCTCGGTACAGCCGAAAGTACTCCGACCTCCGCCGATTCGTAGCGACACTCGCCACCGGGGCTCTATATAGCAACCTGACCCAGCTGATGAACCCCTCCCCGAACCCAAACCTCCGCAGCACTTCCCAAAGATACTCCCACTCCACCCGGTCGAAGGCCTTCTCCCCGTCCATAGCTGCCACTACCTCCGTTTCTCCCTCCACCGAGGGCATCATAATCACATTGAGGAACCTCCGCACATTGGTGTTTAGCTGCCTGCCCTTTACAAATCCCGTCTGGTCCTCATGAATCACACCCGGGAAACAGTCCTCAATTCTCATAGCCAGCACTTTTGCCAGCAACTTAGCATCCACATTGAGGAGCGAGATCGGTCTATACGACCCACATTGCAGTGGGTCCTTGTCCCGCTTCAGGATCAGAGAGATCAGCGTCCCGGACATTGTCGGGGGCAAGGTCCCCCCCTCCCTTGCCTTATAGAAAGTCCTCACTAGCAACGGGCCTAGCTGGTCCACTTATTTCCTGTAAAACTCAACCGGGAACCCATCTGGCCCCGGGGCCTTCCCCGCCTGCATGCTCCCCAATCCTTTAACCAGCTCCTCCAGCCCAATCAGCGCCCCCAAACCAGCCACTTCCTCCTCCTCCACCCTCGGGAACCTCAGCTGATCCAAACATCGTCGCATCCCCTCTTCCCCCTCTGGGGGCTCAGATCTGTACAGATCCACATACAAGTCCCTAAAGACCTTGTTTATTCTCACCGCACTCCGCACCGTATTCCCCCCACTATCCTTAACTCCACCTATCTCCCTCGCTGCCTCCCTCTTACGAAGCTGGTGTGCCAACATCCGACTCGCCTTCTCCCATATTCATACGTCACCCCCTGCGCTTTCCTCCACTGTGCCTCTGCTTTCCCTGTGGTCAACAGGTCGAACTCTGTCTGGAGGTTCTGCCGCTCCCTGAGTAGTCCCTCCTCGGGGGCCTCTGCATATCTCCTGTTCACCCTTAAGATCTCCCCCACCAACCTCTCCCTCTCCCTGTCCTCTCTCTTCTCCCTGTGGGCCATGATGGAGATTAACTCTCCCCTGTCCACCGCCTTCAGCGCCTCCCAGACTACCCCCACCTGCACCTCCCCATTGTCATTGACCTCCAAATATCTTTCAATGCACCCTCGCACCCGCCCGCACACCTCCTCATCCGGCAATAATCCCGCATCAAGACGCCACAGCGGGCGCTGGTCCCTCTCCTCTCCTAACTCCAGCTCCACCCAATGCAGAGCGTGGTCTGAGATGGCTATGGCCAAATACTCCGTTCCCTCCACTTTCGGGATTAGCGCCCTACTCAAAATAAAAAAATCTATCCGGGAGTAGGCTCTATGGACGTGGGAAAAGAATGAAAATTCCCTGGCCAGGGGCCTGACAAACCTCCATGGATCCACTCCCCCCATCTGGTCCATAAACCCCCTGAGCACCTTGGCCGCAGCCGGCCTCTTACCCGTCTTGGACCTAGAGCGATCCAGTACTGGGTCCAGCACCGTGTTGAAATCCCCCCCCATTATCAAGCTTCCTACCTCCAGGTCCGGAATCCGACCCAGCATGCTTTTCATAAATCCGGCATCATCCCAGTTTGGGGCATATACGTTTACCAGTACCACCCGCACCCCCTGCAACCTACCGCTCACCATCACATATCAACCTCCATTATCCACTAAAATATTCATTGCCTCAAACGACACCCGCTTCACCACCAGTATTGCAACCCCTCTGTTCTTCGCATCCAGCCCTGAATGGAATACCTGTCCTACCCATCCCTTTCTCAGCCTAACCTGATCTGCCACCTTCAAATGTGTCTCCTGGAGCATAACCACGTCTGCCTTCAGTCCCTTTAAGTGCGCGAACACCCGGGCCCTCTTGACCGGCCCGTTCAGGCCCCTCACATTCCAGTTATCAGCCGGATTGGGGGGCTGCTCACCCCCCCCCCCCTGCCAACTAGCCATCTCCTTTTCTAGGCCAGCCACGTGCCCGCGCCTCCCGCACCCTCCAGTCCCCCAGACGGCGGACCCCCACCCCGACGACCTCTCCTACTTCCAGCTCCCCTTTGGCCAATGCAGCAGCAACCCTATACACCCCCCTCTCCCCTCCCCCTGCTAGATCCACATCTAGCCCTTTTGCTCCCCCCATAACACTCCCGTAAGTCAGCTGACTCCTGCTGACCCCGGCCTCTCCCGCCATTCCATCGACCCCCCCCCCCCGCCCCCCCCCCCCCCAGTGTGAGAATCCCCCCTCCCTCTCCCTGGCAGCCAGGGTGCGCTCCTCTCCAGCACCGCCCCCCCCCCCCCCCCCCGCCCCCACCCCCGTCCTTCCCTAGCGCGGGAAAAAGCCTGCGCTTTCCTGAGCCGACCCCGCCCCCTCTGGCGCAGCTCCTTTTGCGGCCTTACCCCAATTCCCCATCCCCAGGCCTCCACTCTCCCTCTTCCTTCGTGGGGGTCTGCCCCTCCAACACTGACGCCCACACTCTCCCCATCAAATCCCTTCACCCATCCCCATCCAGCACTCAACCAAAGGAACATTCCCTAAACGTAATAAACACCATAGACACAGTAAACATCCCCCCACAACAAACCCTCAATTTGAGTCCAACTTTTCAGTCCGTATAAAGCTCCATGCCTCATCAGGCGTTTCAAAATAGTGGTGCCGATCCTGGAACGTGACCCACAGTCGCGCTGGCTGCAGCATACCGAACTTCACCCCCTTCCAATGGAGCACCGCCTTAGCCCGATTGAAACCAGCTCTCTTCTTAGCCACCTCTGCACTCCAGTCCTGGTAGATTTGGAGCTCCGTGTTCTCCCACCTGCTGCTCCGCTCTTTCTTGGCCCATCTCAGGACACACTCTCTGTCCATAAAGCGGTGAAACCACCCTTGGCAGCTCGTTTGCCTTGGGTCTCCTTGCTAGGACCCGGTGAGTCCCATCTAGCTCCAGGGGCCTCGGGAAGGCTCCTGCGCCCATCAGCGAATTGAGCATTGTGCTCACAGATGCCCCGGCATCGGGCCCCTCCACTCCTTCAGGGAGACCCAGAATCCGAAGATTCTTCCTCGACCTATTCTCCAGGTCCTCAAATCTTTCCGCCCACCTCTTGTGCAGCGCCTCATGTGCCTCCACCTTCACCGCCAGGCCCAAGATCTTGTCCTCGTTCTCCGAGGCTTTCTGCCGCACCTCCCGGATCGCCGCCCCTTGGGCGTTCTGGGTCTCCACTAGCTTCTCAATCGCCGCCTTCATTGGCGGCAGCATTTCGGTTTTCAGCTCCTCAAAGCAGCGTTTAAGAAACCCCTGCTGCTCCTGCAACCACGCTGCTTGGTCTCCACCCGCCGCCATCTTGTTTTTTCTCCCTCTCACTTTTCGCTGCTCCAAGATCAGGGGCGAAATTCTCCCCCAACGGCGCGATGTCCGCTGACTGGCGCCAAAAACTGTGCCAATCAGACGGGCATCGCGCCGGCCCAAAGGCGCGGAATGCTCCGCATCTTTGGGGGCCGAGCCCCGACATTGAGGGGCTAGGCCCGCGGCGGAGGGATTTCCGCCCCGCCAGCTGGCGGAAATGGCGTTTGTTGCCCCGCCAGCTGGCGCGGAAATGCGGCGCATGCGCGGGAGCGTCAGCGGCCGCTGACAGTTTCCCGGCGCATGCGCGGGAGCGTCAGTGGCCGCTGAAAGTTTCCCGCGCATGCGCAGTGGGGAGAGTCTCTTCCGCCTCCGCCATGGTGGAGGCCGTGGCGGAGGCGGAAGGGAAAGAGTGCCCCCACGGCACAGGCCCGCCTGCGGATCGGTGGGCCCCGATCGCGGGCCAGGCCACTGTGGGGGCACCCCTCGGGGTCAGATCGCCCCGAGCACCCCCCCAGCACCCCGGAGCCTGCCCACGCCGCCTGGTCCCGCCCGTAAATACCAGGTTTAATTTACGCCGGCGGGACAGGCAATTTCTGGGCAGGACTTCGGCCCATTCGGGCCGGAGAATTGAGCGGGGGGGTCCCGCCAACCTGCACGGCCCGATTCCTGCCCCCGCCCAATCTCCGGTACCGGAGACTTCGGCGGGGGCGGGATTCACGGCGGCCAACGGCCATTCTCCGACCCGGCGGGGGGTCGGAGAATGACGCCCCAGTTTTTTCACCGCTCCACTCCTGGTCCAATCCATATAATGCCGGGGGGACCTTGCTGTCACCTTCGCACACTGGAAGCCGTCGAACAATTTCCGTTGAGGCCCCTCTGGAGAGCCCAAAAGTCCGTTCCCGGCGGGAGCTGCCGAACGTGCGACCTACCTAGGCATAGCTGCAACTGGAAGTCCCCAAGTTGCTATCTTTAAACAGATTAAATAATAAATTTCAATGGAATGAAGAAAGGGCTTGTTTAGCACAGTGGGCTAAACAGCTGGCTTGTAATGCAGAACAATGATGGCAGCGCGGTTTCAATTCCCGTATTGGCCTCTCTGAACAGGTGCCGGAATGTGGCGACTGGGGGCTTTTCACAGTAACTTCATTGAAGCCTTCTTGTGACAATAAGCGATTTTTAAAAAAAAGAAACTATTTTATCTGCAACCCTGTTTCATGGTAAACTTAACATTTGTGATTGTGCAAATTAATCTTTGTGGACATTGAACTGTAATATAACCAGCATCTAGGCTCAGATGCTGATTTCCTGATTTCACTCAAAGCAGGACTCCCAACTATTTTTCTCTAACGAGCATCTATCATCATTTTGAACAATTTAATCAAACCATTCCTTAATCTCCTCTGTTCTAACAAACGATGCCTTATTTTTTTCAAGCCTTTCTTTATATTTAATATTTCTCTTACAAGGCAACATTCTTATGAATCTGTGCTACCCTGCCATCCTTGATTCATTACCCTTCCTGCGTTACGGAGCCCAAAATGGCACACAGTACTCCAGCTCTGGTATTTTAAGATATTACTTAGATTCACTATGACATCCCAATCTTTAGAGTATCCACCACTTGCCATAAAACATAGTATTACATTAATTTTATCTTAATTGGCCTTATCAACTTGAGATATTGCTTTTAATGTCTTCTGAGTTGGAGTTCCAAAATCCTTCTGCTCTTCCACCACATCCAATCTTGCCCCAGATTTATTGTTGTTATTCTACATAACATTTACTTACATGGAATGTCTTCAACAAATCAAATATACAGGTCAGCACAGCTGGAAAATTGGAATTGTTGCAAATCCAGTAAACATACTTCCATGCTGACTCTTCTGAGAATGCAATTTGATGGCATTAAGGGCTGATTTTTTGAGTTTGTATCGGCACCAGGGAACTTCACCCACCCCCAAGACATATTGGAAACTGCTTGTGATTTTCCAGTTTGTACTGTCAGTGGTATAGAGTTCATGCCACTGGTGCAAATTCAGAACAATACTCCATAGTGTCTTTCTCTGCAGGCCTCATCCATTCATTTCTAGAGTGGTCATTATCGATAGGCAACATGTAAAACTTCAAGAGAAGGAACAGCATGAAGAGTGAAACTATTGAAAATGCACCCTGAGGAAAAGACAGCAATGGCCAAAGGAAAAGCATGCTAAGGAGGGACACATGTTACTACTTGTGAGCTAGCAGGTCCTCAGTGATGGAACAGATTAAAGAGTTCACTGTTCTCATTTTGTATTCTTGGTTTTTGGTCACTTTTTAATATAACTTTTCCACCAAATTTTGTTTTACAGATGCTGCCCACTCCAGCCAAGTTTCATTATATTTTTAACCTCCGTGACCTTAGTCGTATTTGGCAGGGAGTGCTAACTGTCACGTCTGAAATTTGCCAGTCTCCGGATGTGTTGGTGCCACTATTTCTGCATGAATGCACTCGTGTTGTTGCAGATAGATTTACCAATCAGCAGGACAAAGACTGGTTTGAGAGTACAGTGAAAAAGGTTAAACAATATTTTTTCTAACAATCCAATCTGCCTCAAGAGTTTTTGAAGCAAAAGTTACAACACTTGTACACATTATTAGGTGTAATATAAGCACTCTGTGATAAATGTGCCATTTTAGATACGCCCTTTATTAGTGAAGGATATACATTTCAGTTTGTGGTGTATTTAAGAGAATTGAAATGAGCATATAAGCAACAATGCTCACCTTATTCCAATATAAAAGTACCAGCCAAAATATCTAAACGAAATATTCTGCAGATATTAAATGTTTAGATTTTACTGCGTTTACAATCATGATTTGTTGCTAAAAATATCTGGAAAGATATTTGTCTTTCTTATTGTCCTATTTCTGTAAATTTATTTAAAATTTAGTGACCATTTCAACAATTTAGGATAACTATTATGTTTTAATTGTAGAAAATCTTTGCAACCCATGTGCCACAATGAAGTGTTCATGTTAAGAAATACTTACATATTTTGTTTAATTGTTGAGGTAAGAGATCAGCACCACATTCTGAAGCGATCTGGTGCAGTGCTTTATTTATGGGCTTTACACTGAAATATGATTTTGCAGTCTTGAGTGCTCGATTGGGTTTGATGTCATTTGTCTCCCACCAAGCATTTCCAATTAGCAAAGCATATACCTTGGTATTTTGGTTGAATCTTTTATGTTCAATTTGGCTGAACATTGTTGCTTGACATCACATTAGCCTGTTTCTGTTGAGTGCTTAATTTCTCACTAGTTCATAAAGTGTAGGGAATTGGTATTAAACCCATATTTAAAAGCTTACAAGGGCCAGAAAAGAAAATTGTATTTAACCAATGTGCTACGTTCCTACAATGTAGACCGGGGGCGCGATTCTCCCAGCCCTGCGCCGGGCCGGAGAATCGCCGCAATCGGCGCCATTTGCGCCGGTGCATTTGGCGCGGCATCGGTTGCGGGCCGCTGTCTGTGGCGGGGCCGCCGATTTTCCGGCCCGGATGGGCCGAGCAGCCTCGCGGAAACGGCAGAGTCCCGCCGGCGCTGTTTACCCCTGATCGCTGCCAGCGGGAACTCTGCGCGAAGGGCCGGAGGGCAGCCTGTGGGGGGGGGGTCCGTCCCCAGGGGGGCCTCCGATGGGGTCTGGCCCGCGATCGGGGCCCACCGGTCGGCGGGCCGGCCTCCCCCCCCCTTCCCCCGTGCCTACTTTGTTGCGCGGCCGGCCCCTGCACCCCCACGCCATGTTGCGTCGGGGCCGGCTCGCTGAAGATGTCCCCCGCGCATGCGTGGGTTGGCGCGGCCCAACTGCGCATGTGCGGGTTGGCTCGGCGCCCATTTGGCGCTGGGAAGGGAGGCTGGAGTGGCATGAACTCTCCCAGCACCGTGCTGGCCCCCTGTTGGGGCCAGAATCGGTAGTCCCCACGCCCATCTCACGCCCGTGAAACGCGACGGCGTTCACAACAGCGCGAACACTTAGTCTTCATTTCGTAGAATCGCACCAGGGTGTTAATAATGTGGGGGTGGTGGAATGTTATCCGGTAGCTATGTTCAAGAGTTTGCAAAGCATTAATGACACAATCAAAACAAGTATAAACTAATGGGGAAGAAATTCAACTCATCATTCTCTCGCTGTAAAGTCAGCAAAAGATCTTTGAGTTTTGTTGTACGATGTGCCACACTTGCACCCATCTTATATAATTTCCTTACATATGCAAATCAGTGTTCTATGACTGGTATAGGACACTGAATGCAAAATTCAGGTGCAAATTCATAGTGCTTATACTGTGTGATCCAACTCTTTGTAACAGCGTTGAACAACCTACTAGCAACCCTAAAAATTCCAATTAATGTCTCCCAGAAAGAAGCTTAGGAATTTTTCAGTCTTTCCATTTGTGGACCCAAGTTTAAGCCGTTGTTGTTGCATTTGAGTACCTAGCCCCTACCCATACCACCCAACCGCCACCCACCCCCACCACTGGTTGCCAGCTCCTCCCATCATAAGCTAGAGAGGTGTAGCAGCGAATCAATTTCCCTACCCAGTAAGGTGAAGGAGGGTTTCTTCTTATGACCAGAACTCATTGACAGCATTTAAATGAGGCTCAAAATCAGACTTGGTTCATGTCACAGGCCAGCTAGGCCTCGTGCACAGAGCTTCTTCTAGTGCAATTTTAATTTCTCATCCATTTTTGAAATCAGATTATTAATCTATCCTGTTTACATATAGACCACCCTTGAGGATCACGGGGATGATATTTTTGCAAATATTCATCAAGAAGCATTCTTTGTTGATTTCTTCCGTGATGCTCCGGAGCCCACAGGAGATGAGCCAGATGATATGGAATTAGAAGCTCCTAAAATTTATGAACCAATTCCTTCATTTGATCTGTTGGCTGAGCGTCTTCAAATATATATGGAGCAGTATAATGAAGCTATCAGAGGTGCAAATATGGATTTGGTGTTCTTCAAGGTACTTGTATCATACTTCCTTTAGTGATGCAGATTGTGGATGTCTGATATAATCAATGACTAACATACGAATTAGGAGCAGGAATAGGCCACTTGGCCCTTCGAACTTGCTCCACCATTCAATAAGATCATGGCTGATCAGATTGTAACCTCAACCCCACACTCCTGCCTACCTTCAATACCCTTCCATCCCTTATTAACCAAGGATCTATCTACCTCTGCCTTAAAAATAGTTAAAGACTCTGCCTCTACTGTCTTTTGTGGAAGAGAGTTCCAGAGACTCACGTCCCTCCAGAGAGAAAGAATCCTATCCTCCTCACCTCTGTCTTAAATGAGTGACCCCTTATTTTTAAACAGTGACCCCCTCGTTCTGGATTCTCCCACAAGAGGAAACATCCTCTCCACATCCACCCAGTCAAGACCCCTCAGGATCTTAAAGATTTAAATTAAGCCAACTCTTACTCTTCTAAACACCAAAATACAAGCCTAGCCTGACCAACTATTCCCCATTATGCAACCCTTGGCATTCTTGGCATTAGTCTAGATGTGGTCCCACCCATGACACAATAAATAATAACATTCTATTCACTTTCTTAATTGCTTGCTGTACTTGCATACTAGCCTTTTGTGATGTATGCGCTAGGACACCCAGATCCCTCTGAATCTCAGAGCTCTGCAATTTCTCACCATTTAGATAAGTTTAATTTTTAGTCTTTCTATAAAGTCGACAATTTCACATTTTTCCACATTATACTCCATTCGCTAGATCTTTGCCCACTCACTTAACCTATCTATATCCCTTTGTAGCTTGTTATCTCCTCTTCACAATTTAATTTCCTATCTTTGTATCAACAGTACATTTGGCAGCCATACCTTTGATTCTTTCATCCAAGTCATTTATATAAATTGTAAAGAATTGAGACCCCAACACTGATCCCAGTGGTTACATCCTGCTACCCAGAAAAAGATCCATTTATGCCAACTTAATTTGGCATGTCTGCATCGACTCTCACAAACTTCTACAGATGTGTGATGGAGAGCATCCTCTCCGGCTGCATCACAGCCTGGTATGGCAACTGCTCGGTCCAAGATCACTGCAGAAACTGCAGACTGTGGTGAACTCAACCCAACGCATCACAAACTTGCCACCCCCACACTGATTCTGTATATACCTCTCGCTGCCTCAGGAAGGCAGACAGCATTATCAGACACCCCTCCCACACAGGCATTGCCTTAATCCAGACCCTTCCATCAGGCAGAAAGTACAGAAGTCTGAAGACTCGCACATCCAGACATAGGAACAGCTATTATGACTTTGGCATAATTAGAAGATTAGCTAGCTAACAGGATTTGATTTGATTTGATTTATTGTCACATGTACCAAAGTACTGTGAAAAGTATTTTTCTGCGGCCGAGGAACGTACACAGTACGTACATAGTAGACACAAGAATAATCAACAGAGGACATTAACAAATGGTACATCGACAAAACAGTGATAGGATAAAGTGCGGAACAAGGGGCCAAACAAAGCAAACAAAGCAAATCCAATATGTTACCCCCCTCCACCATGACATTTTATTTTCTGCTATAACTCTTGATGTGGCACCTTTTAAAATCCCTTCTTGAAACAGAAGTACAATTCAACAACGGTTTCCCTATATCCAAAGCATATATGACTCCTTAAAAGAATTCCAATAAAATTAAACATGGTTTCCATGGCACAGTGCCATGGTAACACTGTTGCCAAGGACCCATGTTCGATTCTGGCCTTGGGTGACAGTCTGTGTGGAGTTTACACGTTCTCCCCGTGTCTGCATGGGTTTCTGCTGGGTGCTCAAGTTTCCTCCTCCAGTCCAAAGCTGTGCAGGTTAGGTGGATTGGCCATGCTAAATTGCCACTTAATGTCCAAAGATGTGCATGTTAGGTGGGGTTACAGAGATAGGGTGGGGGAGTAGGCCTAGTTGGGTGCTCTTTCAGAGGGTTGGTGCAGAAGCGATGGGCTGAATAGCCTCTTTCTACTCCATAGGGATTCTATGGAAATCCATGTTGACTCTGGCTGGTTGTCTTGAATTTTTATAAGTGTCCTGCCATAACATCTTTCATAATAGCTTTGGAAGTTTTCCCTCTGACAGATGTTAAGCGATCTGGTCTGTAGTTTCCTGCTTTCTGCCTCCCTACCTATCCAATGGAACCATAAGCCCATAAGACATGGGAGCAGAAGTTGGCCATTTGGCCCATCGGCTCTGCTCTGCCATTCAATAAGATTATGGCGGAACCTTCCCAAATCTAAAGAATTTTGGAAAATTAATACCAACATATCAACTATCTCACTAGCCACTTCTTTTTAGATCCTAGTATGAAGTCCACCCAGACCCAAGGATTTGTCAGCCTGCAGCCCCAACAATATGCTCAGTACCACTTCTCTGGTTATTATAATTTCTCTGAGTTCCTCCCTCACTTCTATTTCCTGATTAACAGCTATTTCTGGGACGTTACTTGTATCCTCTACAGTGAAGACTAGAGGCTAAGAATCAATAACATTCTTTGCTTGGAAATATTTATATCTTTGCAATCACTGATGAAACTAATAGGTTTTCATTAAGTTTCAATCCCTTAATGTCCTAGATAATGATTGTTAAACTGACACTAGATAAGGAGCCCTGCTGCTTCGGTGATCACATTCTTTTGTTCTTGTTCTTCCTTTTAAGTTAAACTACCAGTTCTATTGTTGTGTCGCTGGTGAAGCTTAAAACCACATTGATCGTGGTGGGATTGGAGTTAAATGGGGTATTGTACAAATGAGCATACAGGACGAAGGCCTCACAATAGACAAGTTAATCTGTCACTGCACTTTTCATATGGACCTGCTGCATTTTTCCCAGCAGATAAAAATTTCTAGGATTTACCCTTTTTGTTTGTGTTATGTGTATTTATACTTTTTTTTACATCTATCTATTAACATGCTGTAAAAATGTATTATCTGCTAAATAAAAACTGGCAACGTTATCTTGCTGCCAGGTGCTGGATTAGTATTTGGGATGTGACTCTTATTAGCTTCCATTGTAGACCATGTGCAGTAAACTTAGTTTACTCGAGTTTGCAAATATAATTATTTGTTGTTAAAAGGATGCCATGATACATTTGATGAAGATATCCCGTGTTATTCGGACTCCACAAGGAAATGCATTGCTGGTAGGCGTTGGTGGATCTGGAAAACAGAGCCTTACTAGACTGGCTTCTTATATTGCAGGATATCAAAGCTTTCAGATTGTACTCACAAGGTAAAGTATTTTGCACTGCGTTTGATTAATCCACTAGCTTTGTTACATTATCTCCTTTTATTATTCTATAGTGGATGCAGGAGTAGATTCTATCCTTGCTGTTGACACCTTTTGGCCTCAGAACCAGATAATGGATGTAAACACATGTAGTTGAAGAATGGTTTTGCAAGTATAGAAATAATGTGGTACGTAAATGCTGGGGGATGTGTTGTATTTCTTTTGTAACTGGCTCAGTATGTTTTAAAATAGAGAAAGTGATAAAGCAATGTTGAATTTCAACCAAATAACTACTGAGACTTATTGATGCTGAGGCCATGTCATTCTGCATTGAAAACGAAGAAGATCATCAGGAAATCCAGAATAGTAAATACAGCTGAATATTACAAAGGAAACCTAAATAAAAATGTTTAGGATATTAAATAAGCAGTCATTACTTACGTCTTGATCAGATGATTCACATCTGTTGTACAAATAAGAGCAGAATGTTACATTCCGGAGAGTGCAGTGGCGGATGGGGTTTGCAGCAAGTTACCTGCTCATCGGCAGGTCAAATTCTCATGCGCGATCTTCTGCTTGAAACCTTATTAATTATGCATAAACAAGCTGCTTCCCGAATTGCGGTCAGGCACCCATCATCACCTCAAGGGGTTGAAGTTCCTGGCGCCATATTTATACGGCACCCGAACTGTGTGGGCGGGAGTTCAGGAGATGGGCCCAAGGAACAAAAACAGTGCATCAAGGTTTAGCCATGGCTCACTGGAGACTTTAATTAGCGGTGTCCGGTAGTACCTGGAGGTTCTTTTTCCCAGGCATTGATCCAGGACGTCCACCAATCTCACCTCACAGGCCTGACAGGCAGTCGCGAAGGAGCTTGATTATGTGGGCAACTGCCAGAGAAACGCCATCCAGTGTAGGAACAGGATGAATGACCTTATTCACACTGTTAGGGTAAGTCAGCTTCAGCTCACTCCAAGTGAAGATTCTCATTATGGCATTGTACACTCTAAGTATCACACAGCTCAGGGACCTCCAGGGGTCAGGCACAGGCCTTTGGAAACCAAAAGGGAGGAGGACCAGTAGTTGGACTACCCCAGGCCATCCACCCAAGTGACTCTGAACTTGTCCAGCTGATCCCAAACCCCTCAGCTTAAGCTGCACAGGCTGAGAAGAGTTCACCTGCACCACAACAGGAGACCTGAAATAGGGCAGAACTCTTCTGGTCACAGTCCTCCAGGGAACACCCGCCAAAGTAATCAAAGACAACAAGGCATAGCAGACAGCAGGCTGCCTCCACCTTTGCAATGGATCTCTGGGATGGCCCAAGAAGGAATGGTAGGGTTCGAAAGATTAAGAAACATTGATATCACTTCTGGCTCACGGGTGTTCAGACACTGTTTGTATCATGTAACTTTGTAAATTCATTTGTTGTTCATGACAATGGTCTCGCCATTTGAATGTGCTTGTCACATGCATCTGTGTGGCCACTTAGGTTGACATAAGCTCCCACTCATTGATCGCCTCATTTTGCCAGCATCACATTCATGTGGTGTCCAGCTGACACATTTTAGTTATTTGCCTAAAGTGTAGTGTCAGGGAGATGTGTCAAGCTCTTTATTGAAAGTGACTGAAAATTGGATTATGAACTTTTACCTTCAAGACACCATGGAGTTATGTGTACTCAATTGCCTTGAAGGGTCACCAGTAGGGTTGACTCAACTTCAAATAACTGTCTTCATTGTTAGTGCCAACGCATGAGACCTGCAGCCATTATGGTATCTCCATCCATGTGTGCATCTCTGTGACCTCAAGGTATGTCTCATTCAGGAGGCCACGATTGCATAAAGTCCAGGTGATGGAGGACTTGCACTGCTGTGCTGCCTTTTACTTCCCTGAGCAGCTAAATACAGTTTTGGTTGCTGACCTTTTCAAAGATTAGGACCTGGTAAAAGCTGAGGGTTGGAGGTCCAAGTAGAATGCTGGCCTTGCTCTCAATGTGAGTGGTTGTAGAAGCCTTTCAGATCACCAGTATGCCACTGAGGGACATGAGAAATGTGCTTGGTCCCCTTGCCTGCTCCTTACTCTGCCTGGAACCTTGGGATTATCAGTGCCTCATGCATATGTCTTCTCCATCGGGTCACTTTGATGGCATGCTCTCATGGAAGCTCACCATCATCTTCCTTCTCAGCTTCATGCCCTTTCAGGTCTTCATCAGGAGTTCTCAGCCTCCTTCATATTCTCCTCTGGCAGGCCATCTCCCTTTTTAGGTAGCAGGCTGTGCAGGGTGCTACACACCACTATTATGCAGAAGATTCTCTGTGGAGAATACTGTTGGGCCCCATCTGAGCAGTCCAAACATCTTTTCAGTGGGAACCCCTTATCACCAAGCAGCCAGTCCTATAAATGCTGTGGCCCTTCAAATATTTGAGGCATCAGGGACCTGGATGTAGATGTCGTGGGAACTACCATCGTACCTGGAACAGATGTACTTCTGATGATTGTACACCAACTGCACATTTATGGAGTGGAACCCTTTGCTATTAATGAACATCTGGGACTGTTGCCATAGAGCTCTCAAAGCCACACATCTGCAATCGATTGCACCCCGTATTCTAGGGAAGCCTGAGATAGCCACGAAGCCCTGGAATTTAGCAGCCCAATTGTTTTAATCCAGTGTGAACCTCACATAATCATGAGCCCAAGTGTAAAGGACATCCATTACCTTCTTGATACATTCATGTGTTGAGGACTGAGAAATACCACATAAAGAACAAAGAACAATACAGCACAGGAACAGGCCTTTCGGCCCTCCAAGCCTGAGGCGATCGCGACATAGGTTCCCTGTGGATCCTTGAAATGATCTTCTGGCATAAGAATTGTATAATATTGACCATCAGGAGCAGTGGAAGGGGATGTCCTCCCAGTCCACGTGACATTAGATTCTCTCGCAGAACCTGGTAGATATGAGCGACCACATAGTTGATATTTAGAGGCTTTCAACGATCATCTTGCATATGCCCAGAAGCTGTGCTTCCTTTGTGGTTGGCTCCATCTTCCACTCTCACACTGATCTAATTTAATGCTCATGTTGATCAACTTCATCGTCTCATGTTAAAGTGTTCCAAATATCAGTGACTCCAATTGCACCTTCTCAAAATGCTCTTCCAGATTTCTATCAGCTTAGAGTTCATTTCAATTTTGTTATTCGATGCAGTTTGAGGGTGCCCCCTAAGACCGCTCCTGTGTCCAGCCATGGGTCCCTCCCATACTGCCTCAGCACCACCCCGTGCAGATCCTTTTCCAGTTTTGATTTTAAATTACGTCATAACTTTGAGGTCTCAAGATGGTGACGCTGCATTTTTACTTCGAGACCAGCATTGACCCTCCCTTGGATATTCCTCAGACTTCATGATGTACTTGTAGAACTGCCTCCTGTGATTTTCCAGCTGGCATTCAAAACAAAACAGATGAACTGATAAGTGTGATCTGATAGCCATGGCAGAGTCGTGGCTGCAGGAAGACATAGATTGGAACCTGAATGTTGAAGGCTATATACCATTTAGGAAGGACAGGAAGTTATGTAAAGGTGGAAGGGCGTCTCTGTTAATTAATGAATGTATTAGTGCATTGGAGAGGGATGACCCAAGTTCAGGAAAACAGAATGTAGAAGCAGTTTCGGTTGAGTTAAGAAATTATAAAGGCAAAAGTCACTTGTGGAGTAGAGGTCCCTTAATTGTAACTACGTGGTAGAACAGTGTAAAAATGAGATAATGGGAGCTTGTCAGAAAAGTTTGTTGTCAAAATAAATTTGGACCAGGGACCAACGTGTTAAAACCTGTTGTATGGTATTCTGCGCCAGTTACTTAACTGCCTTTTCCTTTCATCAATAAACCCCTTTGTTAACTACTAGAAGCCTCCAGTGTAAGTCTCAAGTCACCACACTGTCCCTCTTGCCTTCCCCACCCATGATTCGATGTGAAGCCTTTCCTTCATGTGTCACACTAACACCTTCCACCTTTCCTTATCCAGAGTCTGCGTGCATCTCTTCACAATAAAACAATCCGAATCCTATCAACTCTCCTCTGTATCTGCATTCCAGTGTCCCATGTCGGGCTCCAACTTCCCCACGCTGTCTTCCCTTTTCTGGTTATCATGCCCCCCCCCCCCCCCCCCCACCCCACTCCCCCTGTGCTCCGCACACCACCTTACCCACTTCACCTTCATGTATTAGTCTTATTCTCTGTCCACCCCCCAACCTCGCTATACCCCTTTCACCCTCATGATCCCAACATCCATTCTCCACAGCAACCCCCCCCCCCCGCACACCTCACCGGATCGTTATGCTTGTCTCTGTTGTAGAGTGCCGCACTGCCTGAAGCCCACAGCACACAATGTTGGCACCAAACAGTAGCCTGGCAGCCACGATGAGCAGCCCAGCTCAACTCCCGTGGCACCCACCCTGAGCAATCCATGCATAAACCCCCAATAATGTAGCATCACTGAGGATCCGGTGCAGCTCTGTTGCAGGTAGGCTCTGAATGTTGCACTCACCTTGAAGTCATGAGCGAAGTGAGGGTGGAATGTTGCACGTCACTTATATCCAGTCGGGAATGAGATTCATCCAATTTCCCACTGGGGCGGCAAGTAATTAGGAGGGGAACACGATTCCAGTAAGTAGCATTTTTATTGAGTATTCATGTAATGCTAATGCATGCAGATAGGTTTCCCTTCATGGGTCAGCAGCAAATCTGACCCTCAGTCAGCCCGCCATGAAAGTGATGAGAGTAAAATTCTGACTTGTTTCTTGCTGGCGGGATTCCAACTTTTGGCCTCTCTCCGAATTATCTGCTCTTCTCGCCGCAAAACCCACTACCCAAGTTTGGAAAATACCACTCACAGCGCCAGTGAGCAACTGGTCATCTCCATAAAATAAATTAGCACATTACCTAATATTTACAGACACACCTCATTAATTCATTCTGTAGTGATCGGTATCTTGTGTAAGATCAAAAGGTAAACTCCCAGTTGCCTTAGTTCACCATACAGCTTTGAAAAAGAGTCATCCAGACTCAAAACGTTTGCTCCCTTCTCTCTCCACAGATGTTGTCAGACCTGCTGAGAGTGTCCAGCATTTTCTGTTTTTGTTTCACCATACAGCTGTTTCCACTTTCTTATTTATTTTCTCTAAACTCCAATATATTCCCCCTTTATACTTCCTCCATCCTTGATAATATAAATTCATGTAAACGTACCAGATGGATGTCGAGTAGATGGAGCCTTTAGCTATCTGGATCATACTGTCTGCAATTTATTTTCTTAACCTCTGGATTTACCTTTTTACAAAATATTTTCTGAACCTTTGATCAAACATTCGGTCACCACTTGTAGTCTCTCTCTCTCTGTTTTGGTGTCTGTTTTCCATATGCCTGTAAGTGAAGAAACATTCTTTGTGGTAAAGGCACTATAATTTCTGTGTAAAAGTGTTTGCATAATTTAAATATCATATTTATGTTTTAGAACTTACAATACAGGTAATCTTATGGATGACCTGAAGATTCTGTACCGCACAACTGGACAAAAAGGAAAAGGTGTGGCATTCATATTTACAGACAATGAAATAAAGGATGAGTCCTTCTTGGAATATATGAACAATGTTCTAGCCTCAGGTGAGGTCTCAAACCTCTTTGCTCGAGATGAAATTGATGAAATTACCCAAGAATTAATCCCAGTAATGAAAAAGGAGTATCCAAGGCGGCCACCGACTGTTGAAAATCTCTACGATTACTTCCTTTCACGGGTGCGCAGCAATCTGCATGTGATTCTTTGTTTTTCTCCTGTTGGGGAGAAATTCCGCAATCGTGCATTGAAATTTCCTGGTCTAATCTCTGGCTGCACTATGGACTGGTTTCAACGTTGGCCCAAAGATGCTCTTGTTGCAGTCGCTCAACATTTCCTAACTTCATATAGAATAGAGTGCACACCACAAGTTAAGCAGAGTGTTGTGAACACCATGGGAACATTTCAAGATACTGTGGCAGAGAAATGTGTTGAATACTTTGAACGATTTAGGCGTCAGACCTATGTGACTCCCAAGTCTTACTTATCTTTTATTGGAGGCTACAAAACTATCTATGGAGAGAAGTTTACTTACGTGGAAATGCTGTCCAACAGAATGGAGACAGGTACAGATTTATTGATTTAATTAGTAAGCCAATGGTCATGTTCTGTAAATATCTACAAATAGTAAATTCTGGCATTTATCTGAGTAGCTGCCGTTTAGTTACTTACTTGTGTTTTCTTTTATTGATTCAGAAAATTGATAAGGGGAGCCTGAATTGGTTCAATAATTCAGTCATTAATTAAACTGCAAGGAATGTCAAGAAAACTTGTTAATTTGTCCTACAGGTAAAAGAAAATGGGCTGGATTCTTTTGTCCCACACGCCGCAAGATTGCCAACATGTAAAGGTCCATTGACCTGGGTGGGAATTTCCGGTCACCGGGCGGGCGGAGAATCCCGCCCAATGACTCACGTTGTGTATACTAGTCTTCCCCATTTTGTAGATATAAAGGTGACTGCCAACAACCTAATGCAGTTGGTTGACAATCAGCTAAAGGTTCTATCAGTCATACATTATAAATCATGCTTAAATAAAAACCAAAAGGGATGAACAATTGTGGAATTGGTTGTTCGGATCAAAAAGGTTCATCAATTATTATGTGTGGAATCTTACCAAAAACGGGTGTCAGTTCCAGCGAGAAAACTGGAGTGAACCGGCACTGTGGTTCCAACATCTGAAGGCAGGAGGACCAATGTTGGAAGACCCTTGGCTGGTGCAGTCTTAAACGGGGTTGTTCCATTTGTGGTGCTGCTCCCTGTACAGTTAAGGGCCCAGGCTCCCCCCCCCCCCCCTCCTCAGCAGGCGTTGAACCTGGCCGCATGCAGCAGCATCTCTGTCTTTGCTGCTGCTCTATCGCTAGTAATAGAAATGCCAACTCAATAAGCTCCATGACTCTCTAGAATTATGCACTGAAAACAGAAGGAAATCAGGATGAGCGGTGAGGATTCCTGAAAAAGCCCTGTCCCTCAGCCCCCTAAGACCATAAGACATAGGAGCGGAAGTAAGGTCATTCGGTCCATCGAGTCCACTCCACCATTCAATCATGGCTGATTTCAACTCCATTTACCCGCGCTCTCTCCATAGCCCTTAATTCCTCGAGAAATCAAGAATTTATCAACTTCTGTCTTAAAGACACTCAACGTCCCGGCCTCCACCGCCCTCTGTGGCAATGAATTCCACAGACCCACCACTCTCTGGCTGAAGAAATTTCTCCTCATCTCTGTTCTAAAGTGACTCCCTTTTATTCTAAGGCTGTGCCCCCGGGTCCTAGTCTCCCCTGCTAATGGAAACAACGTCCCTACATCCACCCTATCTAAGCCATTCGTTATCTTGTAAGTTTCTATTAGATCTCCCCTCAACCTCCTAAACTCCAATGAATATAATCCCAGGATCCTCAGACGTTCATCATATGTTAGGCCTACCATTCCTGGGATCATCCGTGTGAATCTCCACTGGACCCGCTCCAGTGCCAGTATGTCCTTCCTGAGGTGTGGGGCCGAAAATTGCTCACAGTATTCTAAATGGGGCCTAACTAATGCTTTATAAAGCTTCAGAAGTACATCCCTGCTTTTATATTCCAAGCCTCTTGAGATGAATGACAATATTGCATTTGCTTTCTTAATTACGGACTCAACCTGCAAGTTTACCTTTAGAGAATCCTGGACTAGGACTCCCAAGTCCCTTTGCACTTCAGCATTATGAATATTGTCACCGTTTAGAAAATATTCCTTTTTCCAAAGTGCAAGAACTCGCACTTGCCCACGTTGAATTTCATCAGCCATTTCTTGGACCACTCTCCTAAACTGTCTAAATCTTTCTGCAGCCTCCCCACCTCCTCCATACTACCTGCCCCACCACCTATCTTTGTATCATCGGCAAACTTAGCCAGAATGCCCCCAGTCCCGTCATCTAGATCGTTAATATATAAAGAGAACAGCTGTGGCCCCAACACTGAACCCTGCGGGACACCACTGGTCACCGGTCGCCATTCCGAAAAATAACCTCTTATCCCAACTCTCTGCCTTCTGCCTGACAGCCAATCGTCAATCCATGTTAGTACCTTGCCTCGAATACCATGGGCCCTTATTTTACTCAGCAGTCTTCCATGAGGCACCTTATCAAAGGCCTTTTGGAAGTCAAGATAGATAACATCCATTGGCTCTCCTTGGTCTAACCTATTTGTTATCTCTTCAAAGAACTCTAACAGGTTTGTCAGGCACGACCTCCCCTTACTAAATCCATGCTGACTTGTCCTAATCCGACCCTGCACTTCCAAGAATTTAGAAATCTCATCCTTAACAATGGATTCTAGAATCTTGCCAACAACCGAGGTTAGGCTAATTGGCCTATAATTTTCCATCTTTTTCCTTGTTCCCTTCGTGAACAGGGCGGTTACAACAGCGATTTTACAATCCTCTGGGACTTTCCTTGACTCCAGTGACTTTTGAAAGATCATAACTAACGCCTCCACTATTTTGTCAGCTATCTCCTTTAGAACTCTAGGACGTAGCCCATCTGGGCCCGGAGGTTTATCAATTTTTAGACCTCTTAGTTTCTCTAGCACTTTCTCCTTTGTGATGGCTACCATATTCAACTCTGCCCCCTGACTCTCCGGAATTGTTGGGATATTACTCATGTCTTCTATTGTGAAGACTGACGCAAAGTACTTATTTAGTTCCTCAGCTATTTCCTTGTCTCCCATCACTAGATTACCAGCGTCATTTTGGAGCGGCCCAATGTCAACTTTTGCCTCCTGTTTGTTTTTAATGTATTTAAAGAAACTTTTACTATCATTCCTAATGTTACTGGCTAGCCTACCTTCATATTTGATCCTCTCCTTATTTTTCTCTTTGTTATCCTCTGTTTGTTTTTGTAGCCTTCCCAATCTTCTGACTTCCCACTACTCTTTGCCACATTATAGGCTTTCTCTTTTGCTTTGATGCATTCCCTAACTTCCTTTGTCAGCCATGGCTGCCTAATACCCCCACTGATAACGTTTCTTTTCTTTGGGATGAACCTCTCTACTGTGTCCTCAATTACTCCCAGAAACTCCTGCCATTGCTGTTCTACTGTCTTTCCCAGTAGGCTCTGCTCCCAGTTGATTTTCGTCAGTTCCTCCCTCATGCCCCTGTAGTTACCTTTATTTAACTGTAACACCTTTACATCTGATTCTACCTTCTTTCTTTCAAATTGGAGATTGAATTCTACCATATTATGATCACTGCCTCCTAAGTGCTCCCTTACTTTAAGATCTTTAATCAAGTCTGGCTCATTACATAACACTAAGTCCAGAATGGCCTGTTCCCTCGTGGGCTCCATCACAAGCTATTCCAAAAAGCCCTCCTGTAAACATTCAATGAATTCCCTTTCCTTGGGTCCACTGGCAGCATTATTTACCCAGTCCACCTGCATATTGAAGTCCCCCATGATCACTGTGACCTTGCCTTTCTGACATGCACTTTCTATTTCGTGGTGCATTTTGTGCCCCCGGTCCTGACCACTGTTAGGAGGCCTGTACATAACTCCCATTATGGTTTTTTGCCTTTGTGGTTCCTCAACTCTACCCACACAGACTCCATATCATCTGACCCTATGTCGTTTAGTGCTATTGATTTAATTTCATTCCTAATTAACAAGGCAACCCCGCCCCCTCTGCCCACCTCTCTGTCTTTTTGATAGGTTGTGAATCCCTGGATGTTTAAATGCCAGTCCTGAACCCCCTGCAACCATGTCTCTGTGATGCCTACCACATCATACCTGCCAGTCACAATCTGGGCCACAAGCTCATCTACCTTGTTCCGTACTCTACTGCGACCACCAACATGCGCTTCCTCCTTAGTGAGTGCCTCTCCCCTGAGCCTCACATACTCCCCTCTCACACTGGCATATCCACATTCCTGTCATAGAGTCATGGAGTCATACAACACCAAAAAGGCCCTTCGGCCCATCGAGTCTGTGTCGGTCAAAAACAGCCACCTAACTATTTTAATCCCATTTCCCAGCACTTGGCCCATCGCCATGTATACCTTGGCATTGCAAGTGCACATTTAAATACTTCTTAAATAATATAAGGTTCTCTGCCTCCATCATCCTTTCAGACAACGAGATCCACTCTCCCACCACTCTCCGGGTAAAAAGGTTTTTCCTCACAGCTCCTCTAAACCTCCTGCCCCTTACCTTAATCTATGCTCCCTGGTCATTGATCCCTCCACCTTGAGGAAAAACGTCTTCCTGTCTACTCTATCTATGCCCCTCATAATTTTATACATCTCAATCATATCCCCCCTCAGCCTCCTCTGCTCTAAGGAAAACAATCCACATCTATCCAATTCTCTTCATAACTAAAACTCTCCAGCCCAGGCAACATCCTGGTAAATTTCCTCTAGACCCTCTCAAATCCTATCACATCCTTCCTATAATGTGGTTCTAGAACTGCACACAATACTCTAGCTGTGGCCTAACCAATGTTTTATACATTTCCAGCACAACTTAACTGCTCTTAAACTCTATGCCTTGGCTAATAAAGGCAAGTATACCATATGCTTTCTTAACCAGTGCATCCACCTGCTCTGCTGCCTTAAGGGACTAGTGCACATGCAAACCAATGTCCTTCTGATCCTCGATGCTTCCCAGGGTCCTGCTGTTTATCATGCATTCCCTTGCCTTGTTTGTCCTGCCCAAGTGCATCACCTCACACTTATCTGGATTGAATTCCGTTTGCCACTGATCAGCACATCTGACCAGCTGTCAAATCCTCCTGTAATCGAAGGCTTTCTTCCTCACTATTTACCACCCCACCAATTTTAGTATCATCAGCAAACTTACTGATCGACCCTCCGACACTGATCCCTGCGGGACCCCACTGGATACAGGTGTCCAGTGAGAAAACCACCCCTCTGCCAGCACCCTCTACTTCCTGCCACTCAGCCAATTCTGGATGCAATTTGACCTTCTCATATCCACCAGGATAACATACCTGGACGCTCAAAAGTCTCCCTGGCTGTTGACTTATGGCCAACCCTCCTTGCATTACGTGACAGGGCTATTGAATGGATGCATGGGATCCGCATCTGCATCCTCATGGTGCACCTCAAAGAAGCCTCCCCATTATGACATGTGATGGGATGAGCAATTATAGACCTAATCATGAAGCCTTACCTTGGGGGGGTCACTTCAGTATATCCTGTGTAAGAGTGCTCGCTAATGACATACCAATGTATTAAAAATGGAGTTCCCGGGCTTCAGCGGCGCAGTTTGCACCATGGGTGGGGGGGGGTGCATGGGTTGATATGAGTTGGCACTAAGTTGGCTTAGGCCTGGAAGAAACCATGGGGATGAGTGGAGGGCATGGATTGTTATGGAAGAAATGAGGGGCATTGGGCGTGGATGGGAAGCCTGGGTTGGGATAAGTGCATGGGGGGTTAACAGGGTGTGAAGGGTAAGGGCTAGAGGGTCTAATTGAATAAAACAAGAGGGATAAAGTCCAATAAAACCAAGGTGCGCCTTTTAACCAGCCCATTTTGGCACTCACAACCATTTTATCCACCGCTGAAATGTTTCATGGGGTGATTGGCCTGATCCCAGGGCAATCCCCCACCCCCAAGAAATGAACATCCCACAAATCAGGGCACCGTTTCCCAAGATGGGTGCATTGAGCCAGAACATTTCCCAACTCCACGCACCTGCCTTGTGATAGAGATCTGCTTGGCTTTAGCCTCAGATCGGCAGAAACATTATTTTAGCTTAGTATTGAAAGATGAAAGCCATTCTGTTTGAGCACATGTACATTCAGACATGGCCTCGGTTGAATGTCTTAGCTAAACGATGACATCTCTCAGTGTAACATTCTCTCACAGCTCCACTGAAGGTTGAATCTAGATTATGTTATCAACTCTCAGATGGGGTTTGACTTGAAATGAGAATGTTACCAACTTGGCCAAGCTGACATGAATGCAATGTAAAATGAATCAGAATTTTACAGTGTATGAATTTGCAGGCAGCCCAATGGTTTTTACAAGCTTCCCTACATTCCGGTGGTGGGGACATAACATCCAGCCCAATATGTGTCTGAAAATCCAAATAAAAGACCCCATGTCACAGGTACAGTGCTAACAGACTCCTAGTTCTGCATATTACCTGAAATTAAAACTAGCTATTTTTTAAAAAGCAGGTTGCAATAAATGCCGGATTGTAGTTACCCAAGGAGCCCATTACACTATTTCCGAACACCTTAAGATGTCCGATGCCGATATAGCTCTTGAAGAAATGTGACTTTAAATGTTCTGAGTTAGTTTGCAATTTTCAGAAAACTGGGTTCTTGTTTCCTGTTCAACTTTTATCCCCTTTCTATATAGGTCTGGCGAAGCTAATGGAAGCCGAGGTGTCCGTCAATGAATTGTCCAAAGAACTTGTGATTAAGGAAAAAGACTTGGCAGTTGCTTCAAAAAAAGCAAATGAAGTTCTGGAGGAAGTGACTTTAAAGGCCCAGGCTGCTGAAGTTGTTAAAACGCAGGTTCAAAAAGTGAAAGACAAAGCTCAGATCATCGTGGATGAGATTGCAGCTGACAAAGCTGTAGCTGAAACTAAACTGGAAGCAGCTAAGCCTGCTTTGGCAGAGGCTGAAGCAGCTTTACAGGTGAAATGAAATGAAAATGAAATGAAATGAAATGAAAATCGCTTGTTGTCACATGTAGGCTTCAATGAAGTTACTGTGAAAAGCCCTTAGTCGCCACATTCTGGCGCCTGTTCGGGGAGGCTGGTGCGGGAATTGAACCGTGCTGCTGGCCTGCCTTGGTCTGCTTTCAAAGCCAGCGATTTAGCCCAGTGTGCTAAACCAGCCCCTTGATGTATGCGTAGTCTGTATGCTAACAGTGTATATAAATGCATTTTGTGCATTTAGCCCATAAGATTTGCCTCTCCTGAACTGGTAAGGTTAAGAATTTACATGGCTACTTACTGGACACATGTCTACCATGACTTGGTTTCTAATCCTCCATTCTAAATTATCCTGTTTCAATACCCACAGTGAGATAGTGCTGTTGATGCCCCTTTTCCTGTCCCCAGATATTTATCAGGCTTCTATTAAAGGAGTTATTGTAGTATGCCATTTATAGCTTATGTTGGGAGCGTGTTCCATTGTGTGTGATTTTGGGGTGGGTGGAGTAAATCAATAGCAATATGGACAAAATGAACCAAACTACTTGCTATTCAGAATTCGTACATCATTGCCAGAATTTTATTGTAACTGCAATCTTCTCCTTGTATTTTGAGTTAATTTATTGATAGGAACACGTACACCTGACAACACCGATATATATGGGGAACATGCAAAGTGTATTGGAGAGAAGGAATATGATAACTTCAGAATTAAGTATTTTTTGCTGATTCAATTTCCCATTGCTGTATTGGTCTTGTCATATTCATAATTAAAATATACAGGTTTAGACAATTAAGTTTTGGGAATACTGGAGCCATTGTTTCTGTTCCATGCTCTGAATTCCATTCCCTAGTGTTTGACTCCATCTCTTTCCACTGATCATAGGCTGAGACTACACCAGTCCGTTCTCAACTTTGATGTCATGTTTGACCCCAAGTTGAGCTACTGACCACATATTCCTGCCATCACCAAGGTCCCCTCGGTTTACCTTTGTAGTATTGTCTGACTTCACCTCTGCCACAGTACATTTGCTGCTGAAACCCTTATTCATGTCTTTGTTATTTCTATTTGACGATTCCCACACCCTTCTTGCTGGTATCCAATATTTTACCCACTGTAAATTTGAGTTCATCCAAAGCTCTGCTGCTCGTGTCCTAACCCGCACTAGGCCACAGTCACTTCTCACCTCTGTGCTTGCTGGGCTCCTGGTCAAGCAATATCTCAAGGTAAACATTTCCATCCATGTTTTCAATTCCTTCTGATACTTTGCTTCTCCCTATCTCTGTAATCTCCTCCAGCCTCAAAACTCTCAGATAAGTCTCCAGGCTTTTGGCATCTTGAGCATTTACAATTTTAATTGCTCCGTCATTGGCTGTGTCTTCAGTTAGATATGACTGAAGTGCTAGAGTTCCCCTCCACTCACACCCCCCACCGCGCTACCACACCTTCCTCCTTAAAACCTACCTCTTCGACTCTGTCTTTGGTAACCTGCCTAGTGATCTCGATTTTAACTTGGGATTTGGGATGGCTTTGATCCCCTTTACAAATCGTGGCTTGGACCAGGTTCCAGGATGCCCAATCCCATTCCCTGGGTTTCTGATTTTCGGGAGTGCCTTTTATGGGTGCAGGCTGGGCCAGGTTAAAATCCTGCAACTTGCAACCGGCCAAGCCAACTCCATTATAGTGATAGATATGTCCTGGTCCTCTTAAACATTCATGAAGTCGAGCCAGGGTTTCAATTAGTTATTGTTCACAGTTCCTCAAGAGGTTCCGTAACCCACAATCTGCAGGTGGGAATCTTTTAAAAGGTAAATTGAAAAGGCCTTGCTCATTCCCCCCATGGCAAAGTATGTCCTTCAAACAACCTCCATGGCTCCTCATGCCCTCCATGCCAAGGTATGTCCATAAACAATGTACTCTAATGCATGTCAAAACCTTCAGCCAAGAGTCCATAATGAGGTTGTCTGACAACTCAGAAATCCAAAACACTGAAACCAAAGAGAAAATATTGCTCGAGTGACACCTCTGGCTCTTTGATCTCTGCTCTCAATTTCACAATGCTTACTTATACATAGTTAAGAGGTTTAAAGTGCTTATGATTTCAGCTATTGAAACTTTAAAGGATCTGGAAAATTTAAACCTTTATTGCCTTGTAGTAAAAGGACTTTTCAGCGAATATAGTAAAAAATTATGAATTAATAACTTTTAAAAAAAAATTATTTTACACATTCTATTGTCACTGTAGGATTCATTAGTTTTATACAGTTTATTGTGGGCAATGGGCATGTAAGTGCCACAGCTCAGCTTTGGGGGCATAAGGATCCATGGGAGTTGGATGGACGGGCATAACCTGGCATGGGGGTCATGCGGGGTCAAAGGGGTTGTTTTAGGAGCATACATTGGCATGAGAGGTCATAGCAGTTGCTGGAGAGACTAAAGGAGTTGCTTGTGGGTGCATTCCTTGGCATGGGGGCATGAAGGGCCATCGTGAGTGGGGGCATGAGGTGGCATGGGAGTATGTGAAGGTGAGGGGGTGTGAGGAGTGAGGACTGGAGGCCTTTGTGTTTTTATTACAATAAAATTTTATTGTAATTGGGATGAAGTCCCACAGAACCATGGCGGTCTTTTAAACGGCCAACCTCGGCACCCAGCAGCCCCTGTGGCTGCTTCTGAGCTTTTTCCTGGGCCCAGCCTGCACCCACCCCTCCCACAATGAATATCTGGTCCTTGTGAGCACTTTCTTCTGAAGCAGCTGGGCTGTGCCAGACATTTTTCTGACTCTTACTACCCACCGCGAGGATGGAAATCCAGGCCTATATCTCCTTAATAAAAGCAAATTACTGCAGATGCTGGAATCTGAAACCAAAGAGAAAATGCTGGAAAATCTCAGCAGGTCTGGCAGCATCTGTAGGGAGAGAAAAGAGCTAACGTTTCGAGTCCGATGACTGTCAAAGCTAACAGACAGAGAAAGTGGGAAATATTTATACTGTGGAGTGAGAATGAAAGATGAAATAGAAGACCTATATCTCCTTATGTGGCTTGGTGACATATTTTATTTGATAATGCACCTGTGAAGTACGATTTATTATGTGAAAAGTTCCAGAACAATATAGCTGTGGTTGTTTTCAGTTTCAGACAAAATTTTATTAATTAAACCATAATCCATTGGCATGAATTGCCAGGTCCCAGTATCATGCAAAATGATATGTTGTTAAGCATAAAGCTTATTCACTTTCCGAGTAAGGTTTTCAGGTGAGTATGGACTTAATGGAGTCGATCATAGAATTTGCATCATCTACTGTGTGTCTTCAATCATAGAATCACAGAATTCCTACAGTGCTCCTATGTTTCTCTTCAGGAATGGCCCCATCTGATTGGAAGCTGGCAAATATAACACCGGGTGACAGGAAGGAGGGAGAGAAAAACTAGGGAATGACAGGCCAGTTATCCTAACATTAGACGTTGGGAAAATTCTGGAATATACTATAAGAAAGTCTTAACAATGCATTTAGAGAAGTATAGTATGATTAGAACAAATCGATATGGTTTAACAAAAGGGAAATTCTATTGGATAAATTATTCGAGCTTTTAGAAGATGTAGGATAGATAAGAATCAGTAGGTGTAATATACCTGAATTTCGAAAAAAAAACATTCAATAAGGTGCCACACAAAAGCTTAATAGGCAAGATTGGGGCTCATGGAGTTGGGGGTAATAAATTAGGATAGAGGTTTGCTTAACAGACAGGTGGCAAAGAGTGGTTACAATAGGGGCATTTTCTGGTTGCGAACTGTGACTAGTGGAGTGCCACATGGATCAGTGCTGGAATCTCAGCTATTTACAATAAATATTAATAACTTAGATAAATAGACAGAGTAATGTGTCAACGTTTTCTGATGATACAAAGTTATGTGCAATGGCAAACTGTGGGAAGCACAGAGAGGGTGTAAAGAATATAGGCTGGGATTTTCTGGCCAACTGAGGTGGGACCTGCCGCAAGTGATTTTTATCATGAATTTGGAATTTGTCCAAATATCTGGAATTTACGAGAAAACATTCATCCCATGCTGTATATGGAATGTAACACCACACCCTCTTTCAATGTAAATATCCCTGTTGTTCTCACCTGTCTTTGCTGGAATGAGGTACAATTAACATAGAGTGAGGATCTTGGACAGACATAGAAAGCCACATAAGCCATACTTCTGTTGCAAACTCATTTAAGATTTAGCAACTTGAACCCTGCCAGATAGGTAATTATCAGCACATAAATCCCTACACAAGTACCTACATTTACAGCAATCACCTTGTGGTATTCTCATAAGTGACATTCTTTGGGTGTCCCTGCTTATAACCACAACAACAAGAACTTGTATTGAAAATAATAACTTTGAAAATAATAAAACATCTCAAGGCGGTTCACAGGAGATTAATTGATGTGGAGCCAATGAAGGTGACATTAAGACAATTAAGACAGGTGTTTAAATGCCTTATCAAAGAGGTAGGTTTTAAGCAGCATCTTTAAGAATGAGGCAGGGGTGAAGCAGTTTGTGACAGATTTCCAGAGTTAAGGGCCCAGACACTAAAGGCATGGCTGTCAATTGTGGAGCTATGGGAGTTGGGAATTCACAAGAGGTCAGAGTTGGAGTAATGTAGAGGGTTGTAAGGCTAGAGGAAGTTATAGAGATAGGAAGGGTGAAGTTGTAGAGTTTTATTAAAAAAGGAAGTTGTCACATGAATGAGTCATCTCCTGGTGACAGGTTTGCAGACAGGGACAATTCTTGTAGGAGTAACAGACAGTATTTGCACTATTGGATCCTTCAGGCCTCCACGAGTGTGACAAATTGACCAACTTTTATCTTTATGCGAAAAGGGAGAGGAGTCCACTGCAACATCCCTCATACATTCATCTCTAGACTCAGTTTCACGTATTTATCTTATTTTTTTCTTTATGTTCAGCCTTATCTATCATTTGCTCCTCCCATGCAACCTTTACAAGTCTACTAACCTTACCTTCACACATTCTTAGCCTGTAAAAAGGCTCACAGATTTATTCATTCATGTCAGCCACTTATTTTAAAGTGGCCTCCATTTCCTTAATGGAGCTGCTAGTTCCAATATGAGCTGTTATAATTTTCTGCCACAGATCGTTACAAGCTGTGTGTCAAGCACCAGTAGTGCAAAAACATATTTAAGCTACATATCTGAGCTGCACTTAACATTATTGGCGAGTTCAGCTCCCCATTGTCCTAGCGTGTGCTGCAGCTCATGCAATGTAGTCACTGGGGCAGTTACATAGATGATCACAACAGCAATGATATAAAGATTACAGATGTGAGAAAATTGACACTTATTAAATAAAGACCTGCTGTTATAACCAAGTAGTTTCAGAACAAGACCCCCAGACACAAGGCTGAGAACAGAAATTTAAGTAGCTTACGAGACTAAAACAACACTTTCATTTCTCCCTGCGATGAGAGGATTGCACGATTGTAAAAAATAGGAACATGAGTAGATCATGTGGCCCATAAAGCCTGCTCCGCATTCAATAAGGTCGTGGCTAATCTGATTGTGGCCTTAACTCTAGTAAGCAGCCTGTACCGCCATAACCCTCGACTCAGTTGCAGATCAAAATTTTTTAACTTTCTTCTCCTGTAGTTCCGAGTTTAAAAAGTGTCCAGCAAGGGAAAATGGTGGGGTTAACCTGTTTATATTTCAATAATACAAGGAGTATTACAAACAAGATAGATGAGTTAAGGGCACAGGTAGACACATGGCAGCAGGATGTCATTGCCATAACGGAAACCTGGCTAAAGGAGGGGCAAGATTGGCAGCTCAATCTCTCTGGATATAAAGTTTTCAGATATTATAGCATGGGAGATAAAAAAGGAGGGGGATTAGCACTAATGGTTAAAGAATCAATTCCAGTTGTGAAAAGGGATGGTATACAGGTCAACAAACTAGGCTTTATGGATTGAGCTTCGAAATAAAGAAGGGGCAGTCACACTACTGGGAGTACACTACAGACCCCCAAATAGTGAAAGGCAGATAGAGCAAATATGTAGGCAAATTTCTGCCTATTGCAAAAAGAGGGCAATAATAGTAGGCGACTCTAACTTTCCCAATATCAAATGGGATTCAAGGAATATAAGGGGCACTGAGGGGGCAAAATTCATGCAGTGTGTCCAGGAAACCTTTTCAACCAATTAGTGACAAACCCAATGAGAGGAGATGCGATTTTAAACCTAATTTTGGGGAATGAAGAAGGACAAATGGGTGAAGTGACAGCTTGCAACCAGATTGGGGATTGTGATCACAATTCAGTTGGATTTAGTATTATCCTGAAAAGGACAGAGATAAAGCAGGAGTCAAAGTTTTGAATTTTGCAGAAATGAGAAGGGACTTGGCTGAGGTGGACTGGACAGCACTGCTAGAGGATAAATCAATGGAAAACCAGTGGGGAGCATTAAAAAGCAGGATCCTAAATGTACAAAGTAGACATGACCCCTCCAAAAATCAAAGTGGTACTGCGAGGTTTAGACACCTCTGGTTGTTTCGAGGAATACAGGGGAAGATTAAACAGAAATGTAAAGCGTACGACAGGCATAAAGCACTGCAGGTCACCTAGACGAGTATAGGAAATGCAGGAACAAAGTTAAAAAGGTAATCGAAGAGAGGGCATGAAAAAGATTAGCAAATAAAGTTAAAGAAAACCCAAAGGTGTTTTACCAATATATTCATGGGAAAAGGTTAGTTAAGGAAAAAGTGGGACCTATCAGAGATGAAGAAGGGAACGTGTGTGGATGCAAGGCTGTGGGAAGGGTTTTAAATAAATATTTTGTGTCCGTGTTTATAAGGGAAATGGATGATGCAGATATAGTAGTCCAGGAGGAACACTATGAGATATTGGATGGGATAATCGTAAAGAGAGAGGAAGTACTTGAAGGGTTGAAATCTTTGAAAGTTGATAAGTCACCAGGGCCAGATGGATTGTTTCCGAGGCTACTGAATGAGGTCAGGGACGAGGTAGCAGATGGTCTGAGGCTGATTTTCCAATCCTCACTAGATATAGGGGAGGTACCGGAGGACTAGAGAAATGCAAACGTGGTTTCATTGTTTAAAAAGGAATCACAGGAAATGCCAAACAATTATAGGCCAGTTAGTCTTACGTCAGTAGTAAGAAAATTAGTAGAATCAATCCTGAGAGATAGAATTAACTGTCACATAGAAAGGCACGGACTAGTCAGGGATAGTCAGCTTCACAAATTTGATTCATTTATATGAAGAAGTGACAAGAAGGGTTGATGGTATGAGGCTCATGCCTTTATTGAGGTTCGGGACCTTGGTCTCAGAATTAACTATCTCACTATTCACCTTGATAAAGAATTCCATCATATTATGGTCACTCATCCCCAAGGATTCTCTCTCACCTAGGTTACCAACTAATCCATTCTCATTGCACAACACCCAGTCCAGGATGGCCTGTTCCCTTGTTGGTTCCTCAACATACTGGTCCAGAAAACCATCCCGTACACACTCCAGAAATTCCTCCTCTATTGTACTGTGACTAATTTGAGCCACCCAATCTATATGCAGATTAAATTCACCCATAATCACAAATCTTCTTTTATCACACATCTCTGATTTCCTGTCTTATGCTATTCCCAACATTACCACTGCAGTTTGGTGGTCTATATACCACTCCTATAACGTTTTTTGCCCCTTGATGTTTCTTAACTCAACCAGACAGATTCCACACCATCTGAACTAATGTCTTTCCTCAATATTGTATCAATGTCTTCTTTAATCAACAATGCAACTCCTCCACCTTTTCCTTTCTGTCTGTCCTTCCGAAAAACTGAACAGCCCTCAATGTTTAGTTCCCATCCTTGGTCACCTTGGAGCCATGACTCCGTCATCCCAACTATATCATATCCCTTTACATCTATCTGCGCAACTAATTCATCCATTTTATTTTGAATGCACCGTGCGTTTAGGTACAAAACCTTAAGGTTCGTTGTTTTAATGTACCTTGTCCCTACTCTTTTCACAGTGTTATTATCTGATACAGGTTCTTGATTTCTCTGCCTATCACTTTTCTTATTCTCCTTTCTGTCTATTTCTCTTGTTCTTGATTCCCACGGCTCTGAATCCTTACATAGGTTCCCACTCCACTGCCATATTAATTTAAATCCTCCCCAACCGCTTTTGCAATTAACCCCCCCCCCGCAATCCCCCCTCAAGTATATCAGTCCCGGACCTGCCCAGGTGTAACCCGTCCAGTTTGTACAGGTCCCACTTCCCCCAGAACCAGTCCCAATGTCCCAGGAATCGGAAACCCTCCCCCTCACGCCATCTCTGCAGCCCTGTATTCATCGGATACATCCTACTATTTCTACTTTGGCTAGCACATGGTCAGAGAGTCGTGAACACAGCCCAGTCCATCACACAAACCTGCCTCCCATCCATTGACTCCATATACACCTCCCGCTGCATGGGGAAGGTGGGCAGCATAATCAAAGACCCATTCCACTCGGCTTACTCACTCTTACAACTTCTTCCATCGGGCAGGAGATACAAAAGTCTGAGAACACGCACGAACAGACTCAAAATCAGCTTCTTCCCCGCTGCTACCAGACTCCTAAATGTCCCTCTTATGTACTGACCTCATTAACACTATAACCCTGTATGCTTCACCTGGTGCCGGTGTTTATGTAGTTACATTGTGTACCTTGTGTTGCCCTATTATGTATTTTCTTTTCTTTTCTTTTCTTTACATGTACTTAATGATCTGTTGAGCTGCTCGCAGAAAAATACTTTTCACTGTACCTCAGTACACGTGACAATAAACAAATCCAATCTAATAGCAATCCTGAGATCACTACCTTTGAGGTCCGACTTCTGAACTTTCTTCCTAACTCCCTATATTCTGCTTTCAGGACCTCATCCTTTTTTTTACCTATGTCGTTGCTACTGATGTGCACCACGACCACTGACTATTCACCCTCCCACTCCAGAATATCCTGTAACTGCTCCAAGACATCCTTGACCCTGGCACCAGGAAGGCAACATACCATCCTGGAGTCTCATTTGCGGTCACAGAAACACCAATCTATTCCCCTTACAATCAAATCCCCTCCACCTATTACATTCCCACACTTTTTACTCCTCCCCTCTGCAGCAGAACCAACCATGGTGCAATGGATTTGGCAGTTGCTGTTTTCCCCTGAGGGGCCATTCCCCTCAACAGTATCCAAATGGTATATCTGTTCTGCAGGGGAATGGCCACAGGAGATTCCTGCACTACCTGCCTAGAACATAGAACATACAGTGCAGAAGGAGGCCATTCGGCCCATCGAGTCTGCACCAACCCACTTAAGCCCTCACTTCCACCCTATCCCCATAACCCACTAACCCCCCCTAACCTTTTTGGACACTAAGGGCAATTTTGCATGGCCAGTCCACCTAACCTGCACATCTTTGGACTGTGGGAGAAAACCGGAGCACCTAGAGGAAACCCACGCCGACACGGGGAGAACGTGCAGACAGTGACCCAGCGGGGAATCGAACTTTGGACCCTGGCGCTGTGAAGCCACAGGGCTATCCACTGTGCTACCGTGCTGCCCTAGCACTCTTGCTCTACCTGGTGGTCACCCATTCCCTTCCTGCCTGTGGAGTCTGAGCCTGCGATGTGGTGACCTCTTTACATGTGCTATCCATGACACTCTCCGACTCTCCGCCTCACGGATGCTCCACAGTGTCCCCAGTGCATGGTCCTGCACCAAGGTCTCCACTGTGAACACCACCCCTACAGTTTTGGCCTGGTTGCCTCAGAGTGACAGCTTCACATCCTCAGACAGAATGCTTTGGGACTCCTCCAGTCCACCTTGCAGTCTAAGGAGGGATGCCGGCATCCCTTCATGATATTCATGACTTTGCGTTTGTAGCTCAAGCAGGTGGGAGGACTGAATCCAGGGGTGCATCGGCTGACCGGGGCTCAGCAGAGTCCAGGGTTGAGTATCCCTCCGGGTGCAGGATCCCTGGGATTCCTTCCTCCGCCTACTGTGGATCATCAGTTCTGAGGTGTTCACCAGTGAGTGACCCTTACTTGCTAATCCCACCTAGGTAAGATTATCTGTGCTGGTGGAGGGTGCGGGTTACAGCTGTAATGACTCTTGAATGCTACTCTCCAAAATATTTTCCTCAGTATTGTTCGGGTCAGTTGTCTCCAAAAGCTAAGAGGATGGACCAGGCTGGTTGACTGATTATTCTGCAAGGGAAGTGAGGTGGCGTTAATGCATAACAGGGGCATAAGGATCACAGAAACATAACTCACATGAGGCTCGTGGCATGGCTGGATTTGATGAGGGTACTCACTTTTGTCTCTTGCCCTCAGCACAGGTGCAGTCCTGCCCCTCTTTGGCCAGCTCAAGGGCTCTCTCTTCAAACAGCGTGAGGGTCTTCATCTCGGGCATGCTGTGCCCGCTCAGCCGATTGTGCTTGAGCTTGTCCTGCAATGAGACAGATGGGAAGAGTGTAGGCAGGGCATGTTCCAGATCATATGGTAAAGATGCCTGTCATATATGGTAGGTGAGTGAGAGTGGGAACATGATGGGGAGAGGAGCCACAGGGTGAATAAGAGGGGTGTAAGAGGGCAGGTGTTGGGACCCTGCAAGGTGACTGGCCCTACCTATGTCATTGGTTCCCGCATGGACAATTCCAAATTCCTTTCCAGATGTGAAGAGATGTCCTTAAACCTGGCATTAGGCAGGCAGCACAATCTTCAGAGCTCTCAGCCGTGGCTGCAGAGAGCAGTATCTATCTCCCTGACTATACTATCTCCTATCACTTCCAAAATTCCTTTTCACTCCTTTCACTTGAATGGAATGCTAACACATGGTGCCATGGCCTGTTCACTCATCCATACTACAGTCTCTTCCTCATTCACACAGGTAACGAGAACCTGTCGGACAATATCAGGGGCTGAGGCTCCTCCATCACTGCCTGACTCATAGTCACATCCTCCTATCCCTGATCATTGACCAACTCTATAGTTCTGCCTAAGGGATGTGTGACAGCCTCCTAGAACAAAGCATCCAGGTAAATATTCTCCTCCCTCATGCCCCTCAATGTCTGCAACTTAGACTCCAACTCAGAAACTCTGAGCCGAAGTTCTGGAAAATGCTTACTGCAAATGTTTTTGTCCAGGATTGCAATACATTCCAAAGATTTCCACATGTTGCAATCATGACCATCTCTTCCCGTGTTCCCAAACCAGTGTTTTAGAACCAGATATGAACTGCATTAATGTGGTGCAAGAGCTCTGAACCTTCAACAAACATTCCTCCGAAGGTCTCATCTAAGACATGTGACCTGTGGCAGGATCATAGCAGATAGAATCTCATTCCAACTATCTAATGATTGAAAGAAGAAAATACATCCTAAATGAGCTTTTGTCGTTCTATAACCTGTTAGCGTTCAGTTCTAATTGGAAGCATGCGTTTGCTTAGAACCTGTGAATATGAATTGGCAGAAGAAGCACATGAATGTATTGTGTATAGGACATATAGCAGTAATAATAAGTAAAGCCCCCTTAACTTCATTGTTCAATATTACTATGGGAATAAATATTCACTGTTTTGCCACCTATATGTGATCATTTAATGGAATGGATCGGCTGCATTTTACTGAACATGTCAGAAATGACTGTGCAGGCAGCGAAGATCAAATTTACCCTGTGATGTATTTGTATTAGTGTGTTTTTTTTATGTTGAATAAATTAAGTTGTAATATTAATAACTGAGTGTTATACCAGCATACCTCACTAGCAAATTGCACCAAGTATTGGTTTATTAATCAGAATCTTCAACAGTGACTGTATGCATTGTTGGTGCATAAGATAATTCAAACTTTTTGTCACCAATTATAATTAACGTTGTTTTAAAATATTTGCAGACTATCAAACCAGCTGATATTGCCACAGTGCGCAAATTAGGCAAACCACCTCACTTAATCATGAGAATCATGGACTGCGTGCTGCTTCTCTTCCAAAGAAAAGTAGATCTTGTGACCCCTGATCCAGATCGACCTTGTGTGAAACCTTCATGGGCTGAAGCTTCAAAGCTTATGAACAACTCTTCATTTCTTAATATGTTGCTGACATTTGCAAAGGTAACCAGCCAATTATTTCTATCTCTGTGAGTTGGTTTCAGTTGTAGTTATCATACTTTGAATCCATTCAGATAAAGTTTGGAAATTGATTTATTATATACTGGTCAACCACCTTTTATAATGAAGATCCTTTTCACCATACTCCACCTGAAACAGAGGGCTACCTTTTGGCCTGATTCACGTCTTGCCAGTGATGCTCCAAAGCTGGATTCCCTGCCACCTTTGTGCCTATTCCAAACAGATGTGTGAGAATGAGTAGTCAACTAGAGTCTGACATATCTAAAACAAATTCGCTGAACATAGTGAGAATCTATTGCAACCGGGAAATGTTACATTTTACAAAAGCAATTTTTAAAATTGCAGAGGCGCACTTAAATTTACTCCATTGAAAAGGAGATAAAGGCCGGGATTTTCCAAAAGTTGACGACGGCCTAAACAGCAGAGTGTTTCACGCCAGCGTCAATGGCCCTCTTGGCCCAGCGATTCAGCGGCCCTCAGGGGGCCAGCATGGCACCAGAGTACTCCACGCAGCTCCGTCGCTGAAACGGGGTCCTGCACTGCTGGCTCGGGTCTGCGCATGTGCGTGCCGGCCATTTCACTAACTTGATTGAGTTTTTTGAGGAGGTGACAAAGATGATTGGTGAGGGGAGGGCAGTGGATGTTGTTTAAATGGACTTCAGTAAAGCTTTTGACAAGGTGCCTCATGGCAGACTGGTACAAAAGGTGAAGTCACATGGGATCAGAGGTGAGGTGGTAAGATGGATACAGAACTGGCTCAGTCACAGAAGGCAAAGGATAGCAGTAGAAGAATACTTTTCTGAATGGAAGGTTGTGACTCGTGGTGTTCCACAGGGATCGGTGCTTGGGCCTCTGTTGTTTGTGGTGTACATAAACGATTTAGAGGAAAATTTAGCCAGTCTGATTAGTAAGTTCGCGGATAACACGAAGGTTGGTGGAGTGGCAGATAGTGTTGAGGATTGTCAGAAGATACAGCAGGACATAGATAGGTTGGTGACTTGGGCAGAGAAATGGCAAATGGAGTTTAATCCGGACAAATGTGAGGTAATGCATTTTGGTAGGTCTAACATAGAGGGGAAATATACCGTAAATGGTAAAACTCTAAGCCATATAGAGAGAATATAGAAATTTAGGAATGTAGAAAGTGTGGTGAACTCAGCCCAACGTATCACAAAAGCTTGCCACCCGCACATTGACTCTGTGTACACCTCCCGCTGCCTCAGTTACGCAGACAGCATTATCAGAGACCCCTCCCACCCAGGCATTGCCTTCTTCCAGACCTTTCCATCAGGCAGAAGGTACAGAAGTCTGAAGACCCGAACATCCAGACATAGGAACAGCTTCTTCCCCATAGCTATAAGACTCCTCAACGACTCCCCCTCGGACTGATCTGTTCCCTGTAAGAACACTTCATGATACCCTATGCTGCTTTTGCTCATATATTTGCTTTGTTTGGCCCCTTGTTCCACACTGTAACCAATCATTGTTTGTCAATGTACCATTTGTAAATGTTCTCTGTTGATTATTCTTTTTGTCTACTATGTACATACTGTGCCGCAGAAAAATACTTTTCACTGTACTTCGGTACATGTGACAATAAATCAAATCAAATCAAATCAAAATCAAGTCAGAGAGATCTGGGCGTGCAGGTCCACAGATCTTTGAAGGTGGCAACACAAGTGGACAAGGTAGTCAAGAAGAATGCTCGCATTCATCGGACGGGGCATTGAGTATAAAAACCAGGAAGTCATGCTACAGTTGTATAGCACCTTGATAAGGCCGCACATGGAATATTGCACACAATTTTGGTCGCCACACTACCAGAAGGATGTGGAGGCTTTGGAGAGGGTGCAGAGGAGGTTCGTCAGGATGTTGCCTGGTCTGGAGGGTGTTAGCTATGTGGAGAGGCTGAATAGACTTGGACTGTTTTCATTAGAAAGACAGAGTTTGAGGGGTGACCTGATAGAGGTCTACAAGATTATGAGGGGCATGGAGAGAGTGGATGGGCAGGCATTCTTTCCCAGGGTGGAGGGGTCAGTCACCAGGGGGCATAGGTTTAAGGTCCATGGGGCAAAGTTTAAAGATGTGCGAGGCAGGTTTTTTTACACAGAGGGTGGTGAGTGCCTGGAACACATTGCCAGGGGAGGTTATGGAAGCAGATACATTAACGGCGTTCAAAAGGCATCTTGACAAACACATGGATAGGATGGGTATAGAGGGATCTGGCACAAGGAAGTGCTGAGGGTTTTGGCCAAGGTTGTTATCATGACCGGTACAGGCTTGGAGCTCCGGAGGGCCTGTTCCTGTGCTGTATTGTTCTTTGTTCTAAGTTTGTTCTTTGATTGCGAGCTGAGATGGTTTATTTTCTTGTTGTTTAAATGGAAATGAAGATAGCAAGTAAAGATATTGTATTCACTGTATTGAGCAGTATTGTTTCGGGGTAATCATAAATTATTTTCAGATATGATGTGAAAGATTTTAATACTGTGTTAGTAATGAAGTTTGTTTTAATATACCACATCCCTATTTCTTAATGTAATCATTCCTGGAGCAAAGTATCTTTTCCTCATAGTCATACAAAATTAAAATACCTATTGGGTTTCTGTCCAGTATCCTAGCCACTGTTAAAATAAATAAATAAAATAAATAATCTTTATTGTCACAAGTAGGCTTACATTAACACTGCAATGAAGTTACTGTGAAAAGCCCCTAGTCGCCACATTCCGCCGCCTGTTCGGGTACACAGAGGGATAATTTAGAATTCAGAATTCTTCTGTTGGGGGCTAATCTGGGATTGTAATACACTTCTGAAATAGCTTCATCTAGCAGTTACACTTCCACAGTTGTGGGGTGGACTGTCTTAACTGCTACCTGGAGTCCTTTGGTGAGGCAGATTGGCACGGAACGTCAAGGAGTATGAAAGCTCCATTTGCTTCAGGTTAGGTGATGATTGATGTGTTAGGCAGGTAGGTTCGAAGTGGACTGCACTCGATGCAGGGAAGCTAGAAACAGACGTCTAACACTGGAGAAGATCCAACACTGTTTTATTCAACGATAGAACTAATATACATATTCAGCTGTGGGTCGACACTATACTGAACTGACTGGAGACCTTGTAGTAGCCTGACCAGACTTACTAGCTACCGCATGGTGTTTGCACTTGCTAGCTCGTGGACTCTGACTGTCTCAGTGGCAGGGTCCAGAGAGAGCGGGAAACCTAGTGCCCTCTGGCTTTATAGTGGTGGTGTCCTGTCTGGTGATTGGCTGCACTGTGTTGTGTGCTTACTGGTCATCCTGTGTGTCAATCACTGCCTGTCTGCATCTCATTATATACACGAGTGGATATTATGACATCTCCCCCTTTCTTTTTAGATAAATAAATACCAAGGTGTGCGTGTGTATATATATATATTATATATGCCTGACTATATACAAAAGGTGTCTAAATGAACGTATATACATAGGAAGGTGTCGATAGTGCAGACGCATGGCAAACAAAACAATATTTACAGAGGCTAAATCAATGAAGTCACAAAATGTACAAAAGTTCAGTCTACAGATTCAGTTTTTGTGGTGGGCGACGAATTCTTGTCGATCGCCGCGGAGGTGGATCAGGAGCTGCCTACACGTGGATAGGCGGGATTGCTGCCATCGCGGTGGTCGCATGGGCCGGCAGGATTGCTGGTAGATCGGTGGCCTCGTGGCAGGGTATGTCTGGAGGAAGCATCGTAGGCGGCGGGGCACTTCGGTCAGGTAGCGGACATGGAACTCTTCGCAATGCCCGTCTGTTGCACCGTAGCAGGGAGCCATCAGCCATGCGGACAAAGAACGATCTTGGGGCCACTTGTTTGATCACAACAGCTGTGGCTGACCAGTCGCCCTCAGGCAACTGGGCACAAACATGATCAGTTGGGGCCAGCTCGGGCAGATCCGTGGCATGAGCATCGTACGTGGCTTTCTGTTGGGCCTGTGACTGCTGCATTCTCTGTAAGACCGTGAGGTGGTCAACGTCTGGAACATGGATGGCTGGAACTGTGGTCCTCAGAGTGCGATTCATGAGCATCTGCGCTGGAGACAACCCAGTGGACAGTGGGGTTGCCCTGTATGCCAGCATCGCCAGGTTGAAGTCGGAGCCTGAGTCTGCAGCTTTGCACAGCAACCGCTTTACAATATGGACTCCTTTCTCGGCCTTCCCATTCAACTGCAGGTAGTGGGGACTGGAGGTTAGGTGACGGAAGTTGGAGGACTGTGCAAAATCAGACCATTCCTGGCTGTAAAAGCAAGGACCGTTGTCGCTCATTACCGTGAGTGGAATCCCATGACTGGCGAACGTTTCTTTGCAGACTTTGATTACCGCCTTCGACGTGAGGTCGGACAGTTTCACCACTTCTGGGTAACTGGAGAAGTAGTCGACCAGGAGTACGTAGTCACGCCCTTGGCGTGGAAAACATCTACACCTACTTTGGACCACGGAGAGGTCACAATCTCGTGCTGTTGCAGCGTTTCCTTGGGTTGAGCTGGTTGAAACTTCTGACAGGTAGGGCAGTTGAGGACTGTGTCGGCAATGTCCTGGCTGATGCCCGGCCAATAGATCGCCACCCAAGCTCTGCGTCGGCATTTCTCGACCATAAGGTGACCCTCATGGAGTTGGCCCAACACCATAGTCCGCATGCTCTGAGGAATTACGATCCTGTCGAGTTTCAGAAGGATTCCCTCCACCACCGTCAGGTCGTCTTTTACGTGCTAGAACTGGGGACATTGTCCCTTCTGCCAGCGATTGGTAAGGTGCTGCATCACACGCTGCAGCAGAGGATCCTTGGCCGTCTCCTCACGAATTTGGGCCACCCGTTCGTCAGAGGCCGGAAGGTTGGTGGCACACAACTGCACTTGCGCTTCTATATGGCAGATGAAGTCACTTTGTTCACACTGTGTGGTAATGGACCTGGATAGGGCATCTGCCATGATCAGCTCTTTGCCTGGCGTGTATACAAGTTCGAAGTCGTAGCGGCGTAGCTTAAGAAGAAACAGCTGTAACCGAGGTGTCATGTCATTTAAATCCTTCTGGATTATATGGACTGAGGCCTGTGGTCCATTTCTACCGTGAATTTTGGCAGGCTGTAAACGTAGTCGTGAAACTTGACTATCCCTGTCAGGAGGCCTAGACACTCCTTTTCAATCTGAGCGTACCATTGCTCAGTGGGAGTCATGGCCCTGGAGGCATACGCCACTGGAGCCCAGGATGAGAAGTCATCTCGCTGAAGGAGCACCGCTCCAATGCCGTCCTGGCTTGCATCAGTCGATATCTTGGTTGGGTCGAAGAACGCTGGGACCGGGGCTGTCGTGAGCTTTGCTTTCAGCTCGCGCCATTCCTCTTCATGCGTGGACAGCCACTGGAATTCCGTCGACTTCTTGACAAGATGGCGGAGGGCCGTGGTGTGGGATGCCATTTTGGGAATGAATTTCCCGAGGAAGTTGACCATCCCGAGGAAGCGGAGGACCGCCTTCTTGTCCTTGTCGGCATCTGGCCTCACGCCCTGCTGCGAGATGTGGTCACCCAGGAACTTAATATCCAATTGACCAAATGAGCACTTGGCCCTGTTGAGCTGGAGACCATGTTCATGAATTCTCTGGAATACCTCCTTGAGGCGAGCAATGTGTTCCTGGGGCATTGTGGACCAGATAATTACGTCGTCAACGTATACTCGCACCCCCTCGATGCCCTCCATCACCTGCTCCATGATGCGGTGAAATACTTCGGAGGCAGATATGATCCCAAAAGGCATCCGGTTGTAGCAGTAGCGACCGAACGGGGTGTTGAACGTGCACAACTTGCGACTGGACGTGTCCAGCTGTGTTTGCCAAAAACCCTTGGAGGCGTCCAGCTTAGTAAAGAATCTGGCATGAGCCATCTCACTGGTCAACTCCTCACGTTTTGGTATCGGGTAATGCTCCCGCATGATGTTGCGGTTTAGATCCTTAGGGTCAATGCAAATGCGAAGCTCCCCTGACGGCTTCTTTATGCAGCCATGGAGCTGACCCAGTCTGTTGGCTCTGGGACCTTCGATATGATGCCCTGGTCTTGGAGGTCCTGTAATTGCTTCTTCAGACGATCCTTGAGGGGTGCCGGCACCCGACGTGGCGCATGAATTACCGGGGGTGTCGTTCGGCTTGACCAGGATATTATATCGGTATGGCAGCGTGCCCATTCCATCGAATACGCTGTGGTACTGCGTGATAATGTCATCTATGTCGGCTTGTAAGTTTCCATCAGGCGAGGCCGTCGCCGGTGATGATGACAAGATGAACCAGGTTCAGGAGCTTGCAGGCTCGAGCACCGAGCAGGAACGCTCTGTCAGGCCCGACGATTTCAAACCGCAGTGTTGCCTTGATCGCTTTGTTGGATACCCCTAGTTGACAGGAGCCACTGGCAGCCATGGCATTGCCATTGTAGTCAAGGAGCTGGCAGGTCGGTGGAAGAATGCTTGGTCTGGCACGGATGGTGTCGAGGTCGGATTTTGAGATGAAGTTCGCTGATGTGCCGGTGTCCAGTTTAAATCGGATGCGAGCCTTGTTAACTGTGAGGACAGCACACCACTCGTCGTCGGGGTCCACACTGAGGATCGAGAGGCGTTTCGCCGTTGTGGTGGAAGGCAGCTCATGTGTAGTTATGATGCCCACCCGGTACGGGGACTTGAGGCACACCACATCAGGGTTTGTTGGGCTGTCGGGATCGGAATCTGGCATGCCTTGTTGTATTGAGCGGACACCTCTGCGCCACAACTGGGATTGCTGGCTGCTGAACGGTGGAGCAGATCTGCAAAGGGCTGCGTAGTGGCCAAGCTTGCCACACTGTAGACCTACCGGCATCCTTTTGCCGGACATTGCCGCTTTAAATGGGCGGAGCCACATTTCGGACACGTCATGACGCCGACATCAGCGCGTTTCGTGGCCATCGCACATGCGCAGTGCGGTCGGTCGACGTACGCACCTACGCAGTCAGTTTGTCGGCCTCATCGTCCACTCGGCCGTGGCGCGCATGCGCAGGGATCTGAGAAAAGCGCGCGAAACGGCCACTCTCCTCGATGCTCAGGCCCTGCATTTGTGCAATGGCCTGCACCCGTTCCGCCTCGTTGGGGGCCAGCTTTGCAGTTTCTGCCGCCCTGATGTGGGAGTAACGATTCTTAGCATGCTCATGGACAACGCATGTCTCGATAGCGACAGAGAGGGTTAACTGTTTCACTTTCAGGAGCTGCTGCCAAAGGGAGTCGGAGTGAACCCCAAAAACGATCTGATCCCGGATCATAGAATCAGCCGTTGAGTTATAGTTACATGACTGCGCTAGGATGCGGAGATGGGTCAAGAAGGACTGAAAAGGTTCATCCTTACCCTGAAGCCTCTGCTGGAAAACGTACCGTTCAAAGCTCTCATTCACCTCAATGTCGCAGTGGCTGTCAAACTTCAGCAGGACTGTTTTGAATTTTGTTTTGTCTTTGCCGTCAGCGAACGTAAGGGAGTTGTAGATGTGGATGGCGTGGTCCCCCGCGGTGGAGAGAAATAGCGCGATCTTCCTGGCATCCGATGCTGCTTCGAGGTCGGAGGCCTCGATGTACAAGAGGAATTTTTGCTTGAAGATTTTTCAATTGGTACTGAGGTTGCCGGAGATGCGGAGCTGCGGAGGAGGCTGGATGTTTTTCATTTCACCGGATGGCTGCTTGCTGGTCAATGCTGATTCACTCGAGGTAGGTCCGTCAAGATCAGTATCACTCTGGTACCATGATGTGTTAGGCAGGTAGGTTCGATGTGGACTGCACGCGATGCAGGGAAGCTAGAAACAGATGTCTAACACTGGAGAAGATTCAACACAGTTTTATTCAACGATAGAACTAATATACATATTCAGCTGTGGGTCGACACTATACTGAACTGACTGGAGACCTTGTAGTAGCCTGACCAGACTTACTAGCTACCGCATGGTGTTTGCACTGTGCTAGCTCGTGGACTCTGACTGTCTCAGTGGCTGGGTCCAGAGAGAGCGGGAAACCTAGTGCCCTCTGGCTTTATAGTGGTGGTGTCCTGTCTGGTGATTGACTGCACTGTGTTGTGTGCTTACTGGTCATCCTGTGTGTCAATCACTGCCTGTCTGCATCTCATTATATACATGAGTGGACATTATGACAATGATAACATGCCAGTGTCTTCCAAAAGGGTATTCCTCTATTCAGGATAGTTGGGATCTGTCCTTTCATCAGTACAGATCTCTAGCAAGACATCTCTATTGCTAAGTAGATCATGGATGAAAAAAGCACAGATGCCGCTAGACATGAAGAATTACAGAACAATTGTGTTTGGAAAAAAGTGCATCTACATTTAACTATGTCAGATCGTTACTGCCTGCCATTATGGGAGCCGAAGATTTATTGTCAAAGCATTCAAGTAGTTTCATAGCCACTCACTTATTAAAGTAATGCCCAAAAATGAAATGAAATGAAAATCGCTTATTGTCACTGGTAGGCTTCAAATGAAGTTAGTGTGAAAAGCCCCGAGTTCCTACATTCCGGCGCCTGTTCGGGGAGGCTGGAATGGGAATAAATTCTGTTTTAAATATCGGGAAATACATTCAGCACGTTAGAGATATTGCAGTCTCAATTCCTAATAACGCTGTTTCTCTGATTACAGAAAGACAATTTTGTTATTTTAGGTGTTAGACCTCCAGCCCGCCCCGCCCAAGTATTTACTCTCATCCATCAGTAACAGATGAAACAACAATCAAAATTTTACAATTTTTGACATCCGGTGGCAACAATGGAGTGAGTGAGTGATCACAGATTTGGAGGCTCCTGCTTGAGGTGGAATTGTTTGGCCCTTGTTATCCAATCACGGGGGTGTTTGCTGGTACAAAGTACAGGAACAGACAAAATTAAGGATTCTCCTTCGGGTGAGCATGTCAGACCAGGAGCTTTCAAGGAGTGCGAAGGAAGGAAGGAAAGCTGACGGAGAGTTCTGTGGCATTGTTGCCCACTCAGTGGTCCACATAACAGTTGGCGGAATTTTTGATGGTCAAATTCCAGCAGCAAAGGCAGGAGGCCTCAGACGATCTGGATAAGGTGGCTGACCCGACTTGTGCAGCCATTGAGAGAGTGGAGCAGAGATTGGAGGCACATAGTGCGTCGCTCCAAAAAGTGGATGCGTCGGTGGTGGACCATGAGGACCGGTTGGCCTCTTTGAAGCTGGAGATTACGCTGGTGGCGGAGGGCCAAAGGAGGCTGAGGGAGAAAGTGGACGATTTGGGAAATCAGTCGAGGAGGCAGAATCTCTGGATTATGGGGTTGCGTAAGGCAGTGAGTGAACACAGGTCATGAAGTATGTCGCGAACATGCTTGGGAAGCTTGTGGGGGAGGGGGTCTTCAACCGACCTCTCCCCCCCACCCGTGGTGGATTGACTGCACAGACCGCTGAGGAGGAAGCCGAAGGTGGGCGAGCAACCAAGGGCGATGGTGGTACAACTGCACAGATATCTAGACAAGGAGAAGATTCTGCAGTGGGCGAAGGAGACGAGGAACTGCATCTGGGAAGGGAATGTGATTTGGATCTACCAGGGTCTGGGTGCGGAGCTGGAAAAGCACCCGGATGGGTTCAACAGGGTCAAAAAAGTCCTGTTCAAGGAAGGAGTGATGTTTGGAGTTCCAGCCCAGTGGTGGGTCACATACCAGGGCCAGGGGTACTATATGGACATGCCGGAGGAGGCGAGCAGGTACTTGCGAGACCATGGACTTGGGGACTTGTAAGCACTGTGGACTATGGAAATACCAATGGGGGAGGGGTGGGGGGGAAGGGGGGGAATGTTGGCGTTTTTTTAGCCAGGTTGAATGCTGTATCATGTTTTATATTATGTGGGTTATTAGAGTTGTGGGTGTAAGTGGGAATGTGGAGGAGCGGGTGGGAGGGATTAGGGGAATTTGGGGAAGGCAGTTGCCTCGAGTGGGGACCACCATGCTAGTGGATAGACTAGTTAATGGGAGTGAAGTAGGGGTAGATGTTGTGGGAGGGAAGGGAGAGGTGGGGGAGGAGGGTTGGTTTTCTTTTTCTCGCTGATAGCCCAGAGGCAGATCTTGTTGTGCTGACCGGACCTGGAGTTGCCGAAAGCGGGGCAATGGATAAGCGACTTGACAGAGTTCTTCCACCTAGGAAAAATCAAGTTTGCCATAAGAGGAGCGGAGGAGGGGTTCTCCACAAGGTAGGGGCTGTTCATTGACTTCTTTAAGGGACATTACCGCTTCAGTGGCGGGGGGGGAGGTTTGTTTGGGTTAGAGGGGCTGGATGTAAAAGGAGGGGATAGAGGGGGCGTTATGGGGGAATCGTGGCAATTGTGCTTGGTTTACTGTTGCTGCTGTTGTTTGCTTGTTTCTGTTCTATGTGTATTTGAAAATGCCTCCTCGAAAATATTTTTCAAAAAAAATTAACATTTTTTTGCATCATCTACATGTGAAGGTTGCATTAGAAACTGCAGGCACATGTCATGTGATCTGATGTCACATGACTGGATATTACATTGTCAGGTGTCACATCCATTGCATATTGGATTTCCAGGAGTACAGCAGACCATAATTGACGACGATATATGGCAGCAATGCTGCTGATAAGCAGTGATCTGTGTGGGGAATTAAATTAATGAACCCATTAATTGGTACATCTGTTAATTGCAACACTGGTCTCATTTGGGACAGTTTGGGATTCCAGCAACATCGACAACCCCTGAATGAATTTTTTTTAAATGGTACTTTATTTAGAAACATATAGAACTGAAATATATTGGAATGAATGAGAAATACATTAAGATTGGAATGGAAACTACCAAAAATAAATTTTGACGACTAAAAATATTGAGAAAGCGTGATGACATGAAAGTGCAATCTGAGAGAAGGAAGACGAGTGAAGTAGTAAATTTAAACAATTAAGACGATGATGCAAAGTGGGTAGCTGATGGAGTTCAGAGCTAGGAGCAGTAACTGGTAGGACTATTTGATTGTTTAGTGGAGTGCTGTGGTCAGGGAGGATTGAAATCACACTATAAGTTAATACCTTCAGGACTTTGCTACTAATCATGTGATTTCCATTTTTCAATGGATGATTTCTCTTTAACAACTTATGTCATTGCAATTGTTTTGAGACTCATTGGCGGGATTCTCCGACACCCCGCCGGGTCGGAGAATCGCCGGGGGCTGGCGTGAATCCCGCCCCCGCCGGTTGCTGAATTCTCCGGCACCGGATATTCGGCGGGGGTGGGAATCGCGCCGGTTGGCGGGCCCCCCCCGGCGATTCTCCGGCCCGCGATGGGCCGAAGTCCTGCTGCTGGAATGCCTGTCCCGCCGGCGAGAATCAAACCACCTCTCTTACCGGCGGGACAAGGCGGCGCGGGCGGGCTCCGGTGTCCTGGGGGGGGCGCGGGGCGTTCTGGCCCCGGGGGGTGCCCCCACGGTAGCCTGGCCCACGATCAGGGCCCACCGATCCGCGGGCGGGCCTGTGCCGTGGGGGCACTCTTTTCCTTCCGCCTTCGCCATGGTCTCCACTATGGCGGAGGCGGAAGAGACACCCTACACTGCGCATGCACGGGGATGCCGTGAGCGGCCGCTGACGCTCCCGCGCATGCGCCGCACGGCAAAGTCATTTCCGCGCCAGCTGGCGGGGCACCAAAGGCCTTTCCCGCCAGCTGGCGGGGCGGAAATCAGTCCGGCGCAGTCAAGGTGAGGGCTCAGCCCCTCAAGATGTGGAGAATTCCGCACCTTTGGGGCGGGGCGATGCCAGACTGATTCGCGCCGTTTTTGGCGCCGGTCGGCGGACATCGCGCCAATTGCGGAGAATCCCGCCCCATATGTTTTTTTTTAAATTTAAGAAAATCCATAATGCATGCTAAAATTTGTTTTGTTAGTTTGACGGTTACATTTACTCAAAATTTTAATGTTTGTGGAAAGTAATTTTCAGTTGTTACAATTATGATTGTTATGTTTTGGGACTTTTTAAATTTCAGGTAAAATGAAAAGGATCATGTGATCTTTTCTAAAGTTTGCCTGACAGTAAACTTGAGTGGTTTGATGGTTAAGAGATTAACGAGGACCCAAATTATTTTACTGGAAGAAGGTCCAAACTGTTTACACTTGGAGACAATGTCAGCAGCCTGTGTGCTAACAGTGATTAGACTGGAAAGGGTGGACTATCACTCGCAGGTCTGGAGCGCAGAGCTGGGGTATTTCCCTACTCCACAAACCCAATCCTGGAAAGAATGCTCCAAAAAGTGGGATTTCTGTTCTACAATGGCAGGGTTCTTCCAGGACCATGTGCAGATGCTGCCCACCAAGAAGGTGGGCTGGACAGACGGCCTGCCTCTGTGCTCCAGTACTATGTCCAAGATATCTTTAAAAAGCAATTAATCAAAAAAAACCTCTAGCCCGAAACACCCTCATACTCCATATCCTCACTATTCCCTATCCTCATGCTCTCCACTCACCCTCCATGGCTCCTTAAGTGCTCAATGCCAATCTATGCCCCTCTACTCACCCACATAGCCGATTACATTTCCTATGCCAACTTAGTGCCAACTCATGCCATTCCATGTCTCTCCGTCTACCACCCTTTTATACTTACATTTACCATGCCAACTCACCACGTATCCACCGGTGCAGACCTCAGGATCGATGCAGAAATTAAATAAAATTAAGTTCTCTAAGTGTCTATTGCAGGCTTTAAAAAAAGAATCAGAAAAATGAATTCACTACATTTACATTCATTCAACTATATCCTTATAAAAACACATATTTCATTGAAGTGCTTAATCGCTTATAAAAACACATTGGAATTCATAGTGCCACTTCAAAGAGTCTATAGTCACTTGAACTTGTCAATTAAACTGCGAAATGGAAGATGCACTACTATGATAATGGTATGTTGTAAAATCGGAATTGCAGCACTAATCCAATAATGTCTCTGGCTTATGTAAACAGACAGAGTGAAACAGCAATCAATTATTTCTTTAAACAACCCACAATTTTTTTCAGATATTTAAAGTACAGGAGTGTTAAATGCATTAACAGCTTGACAGTTCATTTTGACACTTTTGACAATTCCAATATGGTTGACACTTTTTCTATTTTTTTTACCCACATTCAAAAGCAAGTTTTAATAATTCCCCAAGGAGCACCTCACCACCCCTAAATGGGATCCGGTGAACCAAGACAATATTCAAAAGGTTACCCTATTACTCCCTATTACTCCAAAAGGGTATCTCACCTCTCCAAAGGACTCCACAAAGCTTGGACCTGCTTCTACAAAGGCTAACGTATGGGCATTGTGTTTCACACACTTGGGTCACCAAAATTAAATGTGAGTGGCGGCAGCTGCTGATTTATATGGGCAGTTGTTTCCTTGTAACATGCATTCGAAAATACAGACCCGGGTCCATTTCTGCCCTGCGGAAAGGCTAGGTACCGTGTTCAGGGGTGGGACGTCCAGGTTTCTGCCTCTGCTTCTTCTACCATTTTCCCAATGGCAGAGAGACTCTCTTGTCTTGCAAAGATCTAAGTTGAAGTCTTCAAAATCCAACAAAGTGTTGAAACTGTTGTATTTTAAACAATTGTTCTTTAAATTGTGCATTTAGTTCCAAGGTGAAAGCGTGTTGGGCTCTCAAGGAATGATAGTCAGCATCTCTGCCTAGATAAAAGGCCTATATGATTCCCATTGCCATGGTGGTAGGTTTTCATTGGGAAGGGTACAGAGGAACCCATTGTGGTATTGGGTTACAGGCTTTCTGAAAATCTCACATATGGGTGAGTCTGCCAGGTTCTGCGACAGAGAGAGCAGCCAGAGCCCAAAAGTCTCTGCGGTTCACTGCACTGGACTGCAGTAGGAAGCTCACTCTTCAATTTAAAAGACCATGGCCAGGATTGTCCTTTTGAGAGATGAAGTGCTGACCTTGGTACTGAGTCGCAAGAGTTCTACATTGATGAAAGCAGTGATGGTCCTGGACACGTTAACAGGACAGCACCCACTAGTGCAATACCAGCCACTCCAGCGTCCGTTTCGCCAGGCTCGAGATTGACACAGGAGGGGCTGACAGGCTGCAGGCACATATAAGCACCCCACTCCTCAAACACACTCATTCAAGCCAATACGATGCCACCCCGAAGAGCGGCCCCAAGATTTGCAGATGTGGAGATTGTTGGATGGCGTGAAGGAGAGGCGGGACACCTTGTTCCCCGGGGTGCGAAGGAAGCCACCACCCATGGACGTAACCCGGGCCTGGGCCTGGGTGTAGGTGGCAGAGGCCGTGAGCACTAACAGTCCACGTACACCCCACCCTGCACCACACACCGCCCACCTTGGACAAGTGACCTGCACACACTGGCTACTAGCCGTGGACCACCTATGCTGCCCGCATCTGAGTGTCTCATGCTGTGTATTGTTTGACCCCAAGAGAAGGCGGCTCAGAACCACAGGGAGAGAGAGAAGAACAGATGGGGCCCGCCGGACGTGGGGCTTCTCACCACCGCAGAGCAGAGAGTATTGGACCTGGTCGGTGGGCCAGGAGAGCGGGCAGTCATCGAGGTGGAGGTCGGCATCGAAGAAGCAAGTGAGCCCCCGATGGATTGTGGTGTCCCTACTGCACATGTGGAACCCCCCCCCCCCCACCCCAAACCCCCACCAACCCCATTATGACCAAACCATGCGTCTCGTCTTTTATCTTGCAGGATCATCCGACTTCAAGGCGGGGCCATCAGAGGCTATGCAGACCATGCATGCTGCCAAGACCAAGTGCAGTGTATTTTGTAAATGGTACACACAGCTGCCACTGTTCGTCGGTGGTGGAGGGTTTGAATGTTTGTGGAAGCAGGAGCAATCAAGCGGGCTGCTTTTTCCTGAATGGCGTTGAGCTTCTTGAGTGTTGTTGGAGCTGCACTCATCCAGGCAAGTGGAGAGTATTCCATTACACTCCTGGCTTGTGCCAGGTGGTCACTGAGTGATGTTGCTCAATCCCAGAGGGACGTGGCACAGTTCCTGTGCTCCATGACCGTGAGCATGGAGACCCTGGTCGGTACGAGAAAGAGCCTCCAGGACTGGCAGCGGCAGGTGATGGCTGAGCGCCGGAGCTCACTCCGCCACATCCCCGTCCCAAGGAAGCCGGGGGCCATCGGGCACCCCGAGCGAGGAGAAGGTGATGGGGCCCCACCAAATGACTCCTGCAGGGGAGTTGCTGGGACATCTCAGTGCCTCTGAATCCTCCCCACCTGTCCCTGGCGCATCCGATAGGCAGAACAGGATGGCACCAGGCCACCTGTGACACCTGGAAGACTGCCGGGCCCATCCAGGCCTGGTCACTCTGGATGACGGCTGCCAGAGGGGACTCAGGTCACAGGGTGGGAATTGCAGCCGAGCACCTCCACTCCTGATGTACCTCCTGGTGAACCACGTAGATGGAGCATTAGGACCTGTAAGGCCAGAAAGGTAGACACCAGTTAAGGTGGCATGGATGCAGCAGATAGGTTAGTGATAGGGGCTCGGGCACAATACCTGTAAATAGCACAATAAACACCTGTTCACCAACGTTCCGACAGCTTCGGTGTTCTGTCAGAAAGGTGTGAGGGATGGATTGGGCTGGGAGCAGAGGGTATGCCGCTGGGAGGGGTGGGAGGGGAGCTGTGGGAGCCCGCTGGTGTGAGGCGTGGGTGTTGGAGGTGGGCACAGGCCAGGGCCCCCAGGGTGGCCACCGTTCTATTACCCAGCCCCGTCTTTCCCACTCCCTCACCACCTATCCTGGACCCCATCCCTACCCCTGCCGCCACACCGGGCCCCCCCCCCCCCACCCCCAGGGGGTCGATGGGACTGTGAGATGGAATGGTCAGCAGCATGCAAGGATCGCCCAGGTGGACGGTGGAGACTGCTACCGAGGGCAGGAGTCGGACTGCTTCCAAAGATGTGGAGCACCAGAGCTCATCGCAGAACAGGTCATCATCACCCTCCATCCCATGGACCAGACTCGCTGATACTGCAAACCCAGGGCCCACACCCTGATTTTCAACACGTAGGAAGCACCAAGGGGGTACAGGTGCCAGTGGTGGTTCGGCTGGCTGTGTGAGGGGATGATTGGATGTGTGGGGGTACGATGGGACAGTCGAGCTGCCGGTGGCCAGGATCCCTAGTCGGTGAAACTAGTGGCGATGAGAGCGTCCCATGCCCGGCAGCTACGGCGCACATGCGACATCCATGCTCTGCCCATCTTGACCCTCCTCTGCATCCTCATCATCGGACAAGGCCTGGCATTCATCCTCCTCGTCAAGCATGTCGCCCCTCTACTGTAAATGTTGTGGCGGTGCAGCAGGCCACCATGATGTGGATGACCCTCCTAGCGCTACATTGGAGGGCCCCTCCAGAACAGTCCAGGTACATGAACCACATCTTCAGGACCCCAAGCACTGCTCGATCACGCCCGTGGTGATGGCATGGGCATCATTGTAGCAGGTCTCCACGTCAGTCTGAGGTCTCTGGATAGGGGTCATCAGCCATGGCTGCAGCAGATAGCCCCTATCACCCAAAAACCAACCCCTCACCAGGGGGTGCTCTTTGAAGGTGTAGGGTACCGTCGAGTGTGCCAGGATGAAGTTGTGTACCTTGGCTGGGCTCTGCCAGCAGGGTGGCACCTTGTTTGGAGGGGGGGTCTGCGGGCTCCTCGTGGGCCGCCTTTGGGGGGCGGGGGCAACCATATGGCCGATGGCGCTCTGCGTAACTACAGGCCACGGTGGGCGGTCAGTGGGGTGTGCTGCAAGATGACTGCCCCCCCCCCCCCCCCCCCCCCCAGCAGCAGCACTAGAATTGGGCACAGACATGCATGATGAGCAGCTGATCGAGTGTAACCCCTTTTCGTTTGTGAAGACCAGCCCCTCATGCGGCGGTGATTGTAGGGGGACATGTGTCTCGTCGATCACCCACTGGGCTTGGGGCATCCCAGCGATTGTGGCGTGCCCCACTGCCCGGGCATCCTGGTGGGCTCGGTCTATATTCTGCTTGATGTATTGCACCGCCTGGGTATACAGGGCCTCCGCAATGGCGCGGATGTATCTGTGCATGGAGGCCTGTGAGATCCCTGACAGGTCCCTACTTGGCGCCTGGAAGGACCCCGTCGCGTGGAAATTCAGGGCTACTGTCATCATGACGGCCACTGAGAGCAGGTGTCCTCCTGCATACGCCACGGTTCCAGGTGCGCCATGATGCGGCAGAGAAGTCAGAATGTTTCTTGCTCAGCCGGAGTCTTCGGCGACAAGCTCGGTCTGACTGGTCCTCGAATGACAGATGCTGCCTGTATACACGTGGTCTGATGCGGCGCCTCCTTCCCACCTCCTCCTCGGCCTGTTGGATGGCGGCTCTCCGTCCTCACTGACTTGTTCCTTCTCCTCTGGGGCAGGCTCCTGTTCTGCAGGGTCCTCCCCGAGCAGCTCGTTCTCGTACATCCTCATAGCATTATCCAGGACTGCGACAGCCAGGCAGATTCCAGCCATTTCTGCTTGGATACCTAAATCCATTCTCTGTAGGGGGTGAAAAGCAGATGTCAGCATGGCGCTTATCCCCGTACTCAACCAAGTCCTGCACTGTAGTCCCTGCCCCCGCACGTCCCCCTTCTCTCCCATCCCAATGCCACCCCAGTCATCCGCCAGACACATCGCTCTTCGCACCACAATCCTGGCCCCGTCAGTGCATGGCACCAGGGGTCCTCTAACCCTGGCACTGGTCCCTGCTGGCAGGGGTACTGATGGCTGGCTCTACCCATGCCAGCAGTACGCTCTGCGGCCCCTGTCCTATGCCCTCCCGCGGGATCTACTGTGGGCGTCCCCCTTGGGTGGGCCCTGCCAGCAGGGTGGCACCTGGTTGTGGGGTGGCAGGGTCTTTGGGCTGGTCGGTGGGGGGTGCCTTGTGGGGGGGCAACCATATGGCCGGTGGTGCTCTGTGCCACGACGGGACACAGTGGGTGGTCAGTGGGGTGTGCTGCAAGATGGCTGCCTCCCCCACCCTCACCTGGCCTGCAGTAGGACTGGCAGCCCATGGTTACGTCTTTGGGAACATGTCTTACCACCTCTCGCAGCCCTCAGCAGTCACGGCGCCTGTTTCCCGATTTTAAATACCACAAGTGAACCTCGCTGTCGGTAATTCCTCCTGGTGGAAGTGGAGCATCACTGGAGGCCCAATGCCGGGGCGGGCTCGGTAATGATATGCTAATGGCTTTTACTGTAAGACTTTCATGTCCACGCCGAGTTGTGTCGCATTCACGCCACTGTTGAGGCTCCAGAACGTGGCATTCCGTGTGTGATTGCACGTGATCCATTCCCTGTCGTTGTGGCATCTGCTGTCACCCTGAGCGTGCCATCACTGAGGCCGCGACACTGCCCGTCTGGAGCAAAGTTTGGCGTACGTGAATCAGAGTCGGCGTTTGGCTGCTCCCCATCTGAAGTCTGGTCTGTTTTCTGTTGATGCTCCCCGTCCGGAGTCTTAACAGGTTCACTGGAGGCAGCGATTCCTTGAAGCTGCACTTCTGGAGTCGGAACATGCAGGAATGCATTGACTAGTGGAGAGGTTCGAGCCATTGAGGGTGGAAGTGGTGCGGTGTCACCGTAGTTGTCAGTGGTCCCACCATGATCGTCGAGTGCCTCTGTACGCACGAGGCGAGGTCTGTCACCTTGCACCTTTTGCATGGGAAGTGGGATGCTATCGTCACTCATCTCACATCGCGTGGATAGATCCTCATTAGCAGCTTGCTGTTCACTAGGGTTGGGTAAATTGTCAGAGTTTTCATCTGGTGGTGCAAACCATGTCAGTGGACTGTCATTGTCTTGCCGTTGTCCTTCATTTGGGCTTTTCTTCTTTGGAATTTTAAATCTTCCCCCAGACATTGCAGAACCTTGTTTATTACCCTCAAGTTCTCCCATATGTATGGCCTCGAATGTAGGATCCAATGTTTCTTTCGACATTGTACTATTTTCCAAAGAACATTCCGTTTCAATTTTCTTCTCAGTTACTTCATATGTATCTTTGTCTAATGTACATGACTTCATAGTCTCTGGGTCTGATTTTGCTGGGACTGGCATAGTCACAGTCTCTCTTTTACTGTTCTCAATTGCCCACATTATACTCCCCAGACATAACTGCTTAATCTCTGGGGTTAGTGTGGTACAATGGATAATCGGGTCGACCTTATCTGCATCTTCACCATCAGTGGAAAGCACACTTTGTTCACTTGAAACTGCTGCGGGTTTTAAGTTCTTTATCTGGCTACTCGATGTCGGTGTCCTCAGGATTCTTGCTCCAATATTCTGCTCATTTATCAGTGGAGTGTGTATAGATTCAATGCAATTAATGTTCCCCTCAAGGTTTGAAGAGTCATTACTGACTAACTGCTGGTCTCCGAAGTTGGGACTTTGCGGTGTTGTGTTGAAGGGAGACATTTGTCCCTGCTGTAGGTATGATTCAGGTTGTGTTATTTCCATTAACTGAGGATCAATGTCTTGTCCATTTTTTAAATCCGTACTAAAACACTGGCAATTGTCAGTCTGCTCCTTGCAAGTTAAACATACAAGTAATTCCTTTAGCAAATCCTCTGCATCCTTCTGTGACCGTGCAGCATTATTAATATCTCTTCGGCTATAATGATCCTGAAGGTCAGCGCATAACCCTTTTTTCTTCGGGCTTGGAAGAGGCGATTGCTTTGGCTTGTCTTCAGTTGGGCTTGAACAGTCATCAGCGCTGTGCCCTTCATTGTAGCATGAGAGACCGTCATGGTCGTCCTGCTGTGCAGTGGAGCATGGTAGGCTGTTATAGCCTTCTTGCTGTTCACGTGAGCATGGCAGACTTGCATCGTCTGCCGCTGGTTGGTCAGGGGAGGTTGCTAGACCCTCATGGTCTTGTTCCTGCAAGGACTGCGCATCGGAGTCAAGCGTTTCTTCTATCGTGGAGGCTGTCCACGAGCTCTCTGTGGAGGCTTGTGACACTGGAGTCACTTCTTGTTCGTGCAAGGACTGCGCTCTGGAGTCTTGCGTTTCTGCAATTGTGGAGTCTGTCCACGTGCTTGCTGTGGAGGCTTGTGACTCTGGAGTCACTTCTTGTTCGTGCAAGGACTGCGCTCTGGAGTCTTGCGTTCCTTCTTTCGTAGAGTCGGGAACGCTGAGCGGGACGTGGACCATGCTCTGTGTGGCAGCAGGCCGCTCTCTGTGGGCTTGCACCGCTCCCTGTCTCCTAATTTCAGGCTGCAGCATCATCCTGCACTGATGAGTTGGGACGTCATATCTGCTGGGTTGAAGATCTTCAAATCCGAAAAATGAATCCGCATCTGCGTCGGATTCAATGTGAGGGTCGCCAATGTTCAACACGAAAGGTTCGTCCGAGTCATAGTCGTATAGGACCATTGAGCTGTAATTGGGCTCGCGAGGTCCAGAAAAAATGTAAAGATCGGTATCGAAGTATTCGAGGTCGGAATCATCGACTTGTGCGAAGGTAACTGCTTGTTGCAGGGTTCTTCGGAGGTCAAATTCATCTCCTGGGTCAATTTGCGGCAATGTGCTGTCATTCCAGGTGAGGGAAGGTTTTTTTACAGCTTTAACAGATTTTTGTTTTTTTGATTTGGGACGTTTCCCTTTTAAATTGGATTTGGGACGTTTCCCCTTTAAATTGGTGCGGTCTGGGGCCTCTGACATCCTGACGCTCGGTATGTAGCACGTAGGAAGCGACTGCGCATGCGCAGACGAAACTTCCGGTTCTGCGCACTTCTCGCGCAACTGTGCTAGCGTGATACCTTTAGCAAGATGGCCGCCGACCTCGACCCAAATCTCTCTCAGGCCCGGGATTTCGGCCATGAGGTGAGCACTGCCACTTTTCTTACCTTTGCTTGCCGATTGGAGTGTGTTTTCCTCACTGTATTTGGCGAATTTGTTCAGGACTGCCTGGTAATCGTACCTTTGTTGCCTCCTGAAGAACTTGAATTTTGTGAAGATTTCTTTTGCTCTTGCACCGGCGATGGTGAGGAGAAATTCAATTTTTTCATCATCAGCCAGGTCGTTGAGTTCGGCTGCCACCAGGAATAATTCAAACGCTTGCCGGAATCACCGCCAGTTTTCGCGGAGATCGCCGTGGCACTGGAGCGGCTGCGGAACCGGGAGCCAATACATCTTGCCTGGGTATTGCTGGGTGTCTCTGTACACTGAGGTATGCCGGCAGGTATCGATCCACTCCTGTACCATGTGGTGTTGGGTGCTCTGATGCACAGATGAACCAACACAGTTGTATTTGGTACAACGTTATTTTATTTCAACTGCTATTTACAGTTCGGTCTGGATACTCTGCACGTGGTGACTCCCTGTGTGTGTAGTGTAACAGGTCCTGTCCTTGTCCTGGTCTCCAGCTCTACTGGCCACCAGGTGTCGTGTTTCCTCTCTTATACTGTCTCTGTCCTTGTCTATGATTGGTTGTCGTGTTGTGTGTGCTGATTTGTCTGTTGGTGTGTCTATCATGATATGTGTGTTTGAATATCATGACAAAAAGAATCTCAAAAAATGTATTAATTCACATATAACAATTGCACGTCCTTCCAACATTTAATGGTTGTGCTGTTCTGTGATTCAGCAAAGCAGTGTGAAAAATAATTTGTCATGATGTTTTATACTATTGTGATTATATATGACTGTCAGAAACACTTTGTTTTACTGAAATCAAAACTTCCAATGTCAATAAGAGGTTTTGTTTGCATTAATTTTCAGTCTTGGATAACCTTGTTTGACCAATTAATTCACTCTGCTTAAAGGATTTAACAGACTTTGCTTAATGTGCAGGATTCTATCACTGGAGAGGTTGTAGATTTGCTGCAACCGTATCTGGATATGGATGACTACAATCTTGAAACTGCCAAGAAGGTGTGCGGCAATGTTGCAGGTCTGTGTTCGTGGACTAAAGCCATGGCAAGCTTCTTTGATATTAATAAAGAAGTGCTTCCACTGAAGGTAGAGTATCAATGCAGAAAATTAAATTGCACAACTTATAACTCTAATGTACAACACTAATGTACAACACTATGTGGAATGGTTTGACTGGCAATTTACTCACTATAAAAGCATTTGGATGATTGATTTTATGTTGCTATTCATAGGAGAAATAATACCTTGCTGTTTCTAAAGCTTTACATTGTAAATTGTGACCTGCTTCCATTTTTTTGGCACACAAATTGCAGCACAATCTAGACAATATCTATGCAAAAATATATAGAGAGAATACACATTAAATGCCCTCTGTAAACATTGGAAGTCCACTGGATGCAAGAGCATACCACCAGCTGTGTTTACTGTAATTAAGTGCAATATTTAGTTGTTTTATTTTTAGTTTCATGTGCTCCAAATTTAGTTGTTGAGCTGAATATTTATGCCTGCATGCAAATCAGGAATTTTTCATCAAAACCCAACTTGTCCTGGGTTGATTATATTATTGCAAATGTGACTGTTTTCATGAAAGTCGAATGATTTTAATTTGCATTTCATGTGAAGTACTAAGTTAACAGATAATGGTTTTTTACATGCCAGTGGAAATTCAAGTATCCCAACTAAGACATAGTTACTTTGTTCATACTGTTTATTTACTTTGCTGTGTCTATTTGGAAAAAGGCAAATCTGACTCTTCAAGAGGCCCGATTAGTTGTTGCCAAAGAGGAATTAGACAATGCCCAAGTTCAGCTAGATGACAAGCAGCGGGAGCTGGACGAAGTGCAGGCCATGTATGACGCTGCCATGTCAGAAAAGCAAGCACTACTTGATGATGCGGAAGCCTGTAGGAAGAAAATGAACAATGCCACCGCCCTCATTGAAGGCCTTGGTGGTGAAAAGGTAAAACTAAATTTGCCATAAACCCAATACTAATGTTCAGTACAGACCATTTGTTGAATGTGTTGTAATAATTCAGTAGTTATGTATAAATTTAACACAGCAATAAAATAAAATATTCCACCAACGGTTTGGAGGTGATGAGGGCATATTCTATTGATGAGGGATTCGCCAAGCAGGAAGCCCAAAAAGCAAACCCTTCAGTGTTTGTCTGCGGGGGCTGTACCTCATTCAAAGGTGGTCCATGCCTGCTTGAAGGACTTTGCATCAGGAAATGGTGAGGCCTGCTGAGATTGCCCCCCATCTTTTTTTTTCTTCCAAATGCCCCATTCAACCCACCTCAAACCAGCAACCTCCTTCTGAAACCCTCAACCCATACTCAATAAACTGAGGTCTGGATCCCTCAGTGATCTTGGTCTCTGGTGGGTGCATGGATGGCAACTGCCATCACTCCCGCTGGTGCTGATGGGCAAAGGACAGCTGCCGATCCCTGGCAGACTGGCAGTTTTCGGTGGGTGGGATTTCTACCTCTGGGCGCTAAACCTCAGGAACGGTGCTGGCTAGTGAAGTCCCGGATTGGCACTTAATATGACTGGCCTTCCCCAACAGAGATGACGCAGGCTACGGAGTTAAAATTGTAAATTAAGTTGGGAAACAATTCAGTGAAACCATTTAATATTAATTTCATTAAAAATATCTCAGATTCGGTGGACAGAAAGCAGTAAACTTTTCCAGGATCAGATCACTCGATTAGTGGGCGATGTATTGTTAGCCACTGGATTCCTCTCCTACTCTGGCCCATTTAACCAAGAATACAGGAACCTTTTGCTTCAAATGTGGAAAGAGGAGATGAGCAGCAACAATATTCCATATAGCGATGTAAGTGAATGTTTCAAATTGTATAATATTCTCCTATTTTGTTAAATCAAATTAAGTAATCTAACTGTCTGGTTGCATTTGCCAAATAATTGAAGTTGAAGTATTTACAGCTTAGAGTTGTGTTCTCAGTTTGACACTTGGGTATAAAAGGAATGGGTTGCACATTGTAGAAACCAGCTGAGTTTCACTTCCATCAATTTCAATGGAAGTAAACACCGGTCAGTTCCCAAGTGAAAAATGTAACCACTGATGTCTTCGAAAAACAAGAATCTTTTGAGAATTGTAGCATGCTTAAATGTTTTAAAATATTTTTAAACAAATTGGTTGAATAGTGGCAGATGATGTGAAAGATTGATAGGAATGGGTAATAATGGGGAAGATTAATGAGACTCATTGCTTTTAGCACTGATGACTTAGGTTGTTTCATTTCTGAGCCCAACCAGCAAACAGAGCCTGACAGCTGTAAAAAAGTAAACCATTTCTGAAGAATTGTCCTCAGAATTTGCTTTCTACCTCTGTAGGATAGTTTATGATTATAATTATTGCTGTACGCAGGGGCAGATTGTCAAGAGGAAAAAGGACAAGCAAATGTAAAAACATTTTTTATCCTTAATCAGTCTATTGCTTTATTCTTTTGCAATCTTATTCCTCCCGTCCTGTATTTTGCCATCTTCGACTTTTCTGTGCAGTTTTTTAATAATCTTTTATTCTGTCTTTCTAACTTTTCTTTGTTATTGCGGTCAGGACAGTATTGTTCGGGGCCATAGGGTCCTGAAGAGAGGTTGAAGGTGATGGGGGTCACAAAATCCAGCATGTGGCTTCCCATCGCCTACCCATCCAGCCCCAACGCCCAATCTGTATGAAATTTTACTGCTTGGGGGCTGGTGGTGGGGGACAGGAGTGGCAGGAGGAGGTCCATGCCATGTGATAGCTCAGCAGCTTTAGGTGGTGTCAGGCTCAGGGGCAGGGGTCCTCCTTTGTGACTGGAAATCCTGCCTCCAGCCTATCAACGGCCAATTAGCCTGCAAAATCCAGGCCACAGAGGAAGCAAAATAGAGAACTATGGAAGGAAGGTGGGAGGACAATCAACAAGAAAAGTAGAAATGCAGATAAACAGCTATGGGTTTCACAGGATCAGCTGAGTGAAGGGATAAGTTTGAAATAAATGGAAATAATTGGGACGACAGCAAAGCAGAAAATTGATTTCCTAACTACCCCATCCTGGGAGGAAATGTTCTGTTTTATTGAATGGTTAGCTATTGATTTGATATCATTGTGCAATTCAAGCCACGTGTGAGATTCTGGAGGTGTCCTGGCTCTTCGTTGAAAACTAGCATTCTAATTGATTGATTCCAAGATGATAACAAACAAAGAATTAGCTCACAGATTCTACAATTAAAAAAAGTCCTGAACATCTTTGGAAATAGTATTCATGCAAATGCAGACATTTTTTAAAGTTAAATGAGCAACGTAAGGGAGTCCAAATCGAGAGTGAAGTAATCACCAACAAATCCAACAGGGAAGTTGAGAGCAATCTCTTTACCCAGAGAGAGCTTAGAATGAGGAGCTTGATATCACATGTAGCAGTTGAGGTGAATAGCATAGATTTATTTAAAGGGAAGCTAGATAAACAAGTGAGGGAGAAAGGAATTAAAGGTTATGCTGATGGAGGTGGATGAAGGAGGGTGATAGGAATCTCGGGCGGGATTCTCCGACCCTCCGCCGTGCTGGAGAATTGCCGGGGGCCGGGTGAATCCCGCCCCGCTGCCCCGCCACCGGCTGCTGGATTCTCCGGCGCTGGTTTTTCGGCGGATGCGGGAATCGCGTCGCGCCGGTCGGGGGCCGATGGCAGTGGCCCCCCGGCAATCCTCTGCTCCGCGATGGGCCGAGTGGCCGCCCGTTTTCGGCCAGTCCTGCCGGCGTAAATCAAACAAGGCCTTACCGGCGGGACCTGGCTCTGCGAGCGGCCTGCGGAGTCCTCGGGGGGGGCGCAGGTGGTTCTGGCCCCGGGGGGGTGGGTGGTCCCCCCCACGGTGGCCTGGCCCGCGATCGGGGCCCACCGATCTGCGGGCGGGCCTGTACCATGGGGTCACTCTTTCCCTCCCTGCTGGCCGCTGTAACGGTCCGCCATGGCCGGCGCGGAGAAGAACCCCCCCTGCGCATGCGCTGGGATCATGCCAGAACACGCTGGCACACCCACGCACGCGCCAACCCGCGCGGCTGGTGGAGGCCCTTCGGCACCGGTTGGCACGGCGCCAACCCCATCGCCGCCGGCCTAGCCCCTGAAGGTGCGGAGGATTCCACAACTCCTGGGCGACCTGACGCGGAGTGGTTCACGCCACTCTTCAGCGCCAGTACGGCCCGCCCCGCCGGATAGCGGAGAATCCCGGCCCTCATGTGGAGCATAAACACCAGCATGGAACAATTAGGTCAAATGGTCTGTTCCTGTTCTGTGTTCCATAAGTCTATGGGCACAAGCCTCTCATCAGCCTATGGCTGGTTTGGTGGAGGGTGGGAATGGGGAATTCAACAGGAGCCGAAGATTAGGAAACCAGCCAGCGTAAAAACTATTCACAATTCTAATGGTGGATTAATGTCAGCTCTGTTCTTCCACTGTCTGTTGCCATGAATGCCATTTACATTCATTTGCCTTTCATGGATGCTCATTAAAAGAGCTACGTACTGGCATCCCGTCAGGCCTTCCAATCTTGTTCCACACGCAGGAAATCGCATTGGCATCAAAACATATTGAAAAAGAGTTACGTGCATAAGCCGGACCTCAGTTTGCTTCGAGATGAGTGCAACATATATAGCCTACCTTCCATAGCATTGTGTCTCTCCTGTGGCACCCCACGACAAACCCTCAATTTGAGTCCAGCTTTTCAGTCTGTATAAAGCTCCATGCCTCATCGGGTGTTTCAAAATAGTGGTGCCGATCTTGGAACGTTACCCACAGTCGCGCTGGCTGCAGCATACCGAACTTCACCCCCTTCCGATGGAGCACCGCCTTAGCCCGATTGAAACCAGCTCTCTTCTTAGCCACCTCCGCACTCCAGTCCTGGTGAATTTGGATCTCTGTGTTCTCCCACCTGCTGCTCCGCTCTTTTTTGGCCCATCTCAGGACACACTCTCTGTCCATAAAGCGGTGGAACCTCACCACTACAGCCCTTGGCGGCTCATTGGCTTTGCGTCTCCTTGCCAGGACCCGATGAGCCCCATCCAGCTCCAGGGGCCTCGGGAAAGCTCCCGCGCCCATCAACGAATTGAGCATCGTGCTCATGTATGCCCCGGCATCGGGCCCCTCCACTCCTTCAGGGAGACCCAGAATCCGAAGATTCTTCCTACTCGACCTATTCTCCAGGTCCTCAAATGTTTCCGGCCACCTCTTGTGCAGAGCCTCATGCGCCTCCACCTTCACCACCAGGCCTAAGATCTCATCCTCGTTCTCCGAGGCTTTTTGCCGCACCTCCCGAATCGCCATCCCTTGGGCCTTCTGGGTCTCCACAAGCTTCTCAATCGCCACCTTCATTGGCGCCAGCATTTCTGTCTTCAGCTCCTCAAAGCAGCGTTTAAGAAACTCCTGCTGCTCCTGCGACCACTGCGCCCATGCTGCTTGGTCTCCACCCGCCGCCATCTTGCTTTTCCTCCCTCGCACTTTTCGCTGCTACAGGATCACTTTTCTAACCGCTCCACTCCTGGTCCAATCCATATAATGTCGGGGGGACCTTGCTGTCACCTTCCCACACTGGAAGCCGTCGAACAATTGCGGTTGGGGCCCCTCTGGAGAGCCCAAAAGTCCGTTCCCGGTGGGAGCTGCCGAATGTGCGACCTACCTAGGCATAGCCGCAACCGGAAGTCGAAGTTGGACATCCTGTTAGTTAGGTTGTTCTCTGTCCATCAGTTCAAAGATTTTTGCACCATGACTTGCTGGAATTCTGAATAACATGTCTAGGGCAACAGGAAATTGGAAGCTCAGTGAATGTTGGGACCAGCAGTATATCTCCTTAGCCAGTGTAATTTGAGGATTGAAAAAGAAATAGAGGAATGAATGGAAGAGAGAGTGAATTAGAATGGAATCAGGTGCAGTAAGAGAACATTGTATCCCCCCCCCCCCCCCCTCCGTCTGTGACAAGTTTGATGGTGTGGGTGGCATTTAATCAGGTGAGAAACCCTGCTCCCTTCAAGCCTTCACTCCTTTTAAGTCCAAGCACACTTAAATGCTCATGCCGGTATTAGCCCTGGTGGGTGTCTGAACATGCAAGAAGTGCGATAAGGAAACCTGGGCTGTGTTGCTCGTGGGCTCCTGAGGAAGTCCTTGTTCAAAATCATAGTGCCTGAAGGAGAGGCCCTTTGAGAACTTCCCTCCACCCTTTCTGACGTCCTGCCATCAATCACCTATGCCTTGGGATTCAGCAGTGATATGAGGCACCAGCGTGGATGGGTGCATTACCAGCAGTAGCCACTGTGTCTCTGGTGGTGCTGACATTTAATAGAACTAGCGACTTTTGATTGGCTGGCAGATCTCAGGAGCAGCACTGACATTCCTGGGGGCCTTGATCCTGAGGAAGGCCAGCAGTTGTCTAGTTATGTGCCTGAATGCAACTAGGTACAGTGGGGATCTCATCAGCTAACTAGCCTGCAGGTGAGACCCCAGTCGCCTCCATTAAATGCTTCCTAAAAAGAAAGAAAAATCAGATTGAGAGAGGGAGAACAAGGAAAACTAAGAAAAAAACTAAAATATTGACATTATTTAGAATCTGTAAGAAGAAAATACCCCTTTCAGAAAAGACTCAGAATAGTTTTCATTGTTCACTTTATGGACTGGAGAGGTTGATTGACATTGCATGAACAATTATCATGTCATTAAAAGGGTGCTTATGCTATTTATCACAAATTTATCTGGTGATTTTAATGGACAATTAGTCTGGAAATCTATCAAATTCTTGAAAATGATAGGAAAGCTCATGATGCAGCATAAATCAATAAGCAAGTTCTGGAAATCCCCAACTCACAGCATATTCCCCTGAATTTGCTGGTTGAATTGTACATTAAAGATGGAATTTAATGCCTTCTCCTGAGGCAAGTTTAGAGTTGAGGGACAGGCTGTGAGGTGGAGACCCTGTCAACTTCCCGTTTTTGCACAGATCCTGGGCAGGAAGGTTCGTGGGCAGTCTTCCTGCCCTGATGGCAGTTGAGGTCCTTATGCGTGCATAAAGTCCTGCCCAGCCTCTCAGCCAGTGACCCCTTCCCCCTGACCCCCATTCTGCCCTCACTCACCTGGGTCCTTTGTTGATCCTGGGCCTCAGGTGAGTGCATTGGCAGCAACTGTCACTTGAGGCTGTTTTCGTTAGAGAGAAGAAGGTTAAGAGGTGACTTAATTGAGGCATACACGATGATCAGAGGATTGGATAGGGTGGACAGTGAGAGCCTTTTTCCTCGGATGGTGATGTCTAGCACGAGGGGACATAGATTTAAATTGAGGGGAGATAGATATAGGACAGATGTCGGAGGTAGGTTCTTTACTCAGAGTAGTAAGGGTGTGGAATGCCCTGCCTGCAACAGTAGTGGACTCGCCAACACTAAGCGCATTCAAATGGTCATTGGATAGACATATGGATGATAAGGGAATAGTGTAGATGGGCTTTAGAGTGGTTTCACAGGTCGGCGCAACATCGAGGACCGAAGGGCCTGTACTGCGCTGTAATGTTCTATGTCCTATGTTCTCTCGGTGGCACTGCCTGCAATGGAGGGTTGTGGCTCTCTGAGTGGAGGCGGGGAAAATCTGGTCTGGCCCCTTATATAATGGGCCTTCGCCAAAGAGGGCGATGTGGTGCTCTCGCTGGCTCTAGCCTATTAAAGACAGAGGGAAGTGATACCGTGATTACCAATAAGGGATAGCTGTCTAGAACCTAGGACCCTGGAGCTGTGAAGCAATTGTGCTATCCACAATGCTACCATGCTGCCCTGCCGTGATGCACTATCAATTACCACAAAGACGAGAGTAGTGGAATAATCGAGGCTTTATTGAGCAAAGATGTGTTGCCTCCTGTAGCTGCTACCAGAATGGCTGCACACACGGCGAGCACACACATTTATATGCCACCTACTGGGCGGAGCCAGAAGGCAGGGATTTACCCATGTCCCTGCCTGCAACAGTCGTGGACTCACCAACACTAAGGACATTCAAATGGTCATTGGATAGACATATGGATGATAAGGGAATAGTGTAGATGGGCTTTAGAGTGGTTTCACAGGTCGGCGCAACATCGAGGGCCGAAGGGCCTGTACTGCGCTGTAATGTTCTATGTCCTATGTTCTCTCGGTGGCACTGCCTGCAATGGAGGGTTGTGGCTCTCTGAGTGGAGGCGGGGAAAATCTGGTCTGGCCCCTTATATAATGGGCCTTCTCCAAAGAAGGCGATGTGGTGCTCTCGCTGGCTCTAGCCTATTAAAGACAGAGGGATGTCATACTGTGATTACCAATAAGGGATAGCTGTCTAGTTAACTGAGTACTTTGCATCTGTCTACACGGTAAATGAAGAGGATAAAATACTAGAAGGGAAGTTAAAAAGAAATATAGAGCAGAACTTTTTGGATGTGATAAAAGTATAGAAAGTGGTGGTCGAGAAATGAATGGGATTTCAAATAGACAGGTTTCCAGGACCAAATGCTTTCCATGTTAGAGATTTGAAAGAAATAGGTGAGGAGACTGTTGGTGCCTTAGCCATCATCACACAAAGAACTCTTGATTTGGGAATTTGTGCAGTTGGACTGGACAATTGCAAGTGCCCTGCCGTTATTTAAAAACGGTGGGAGAGGAACCAGGTAATTACAGACCTGTTAGTTTAACATCAAATATCAGGAAGTTACCAGAATCTATCATTAGGGACATTGTGACTGAATGCTTGGAACAATATGAGCTGACCAGAGATGGCGTGGATTTGTGAAGGATAAGTCATGTCTGATTAATCAACTTGAATTTGTTGAGGAGGTGACTAATGTAGTGGATAAGGAAGTATCTCTGGATGATAGCTATATGGATTTCCAAAAGTCATTTACTGAGATTCTACACTTGAGATTCTAAGTAAAAATGGAAGCTACAGAATTGGAGGCAATATTGCAACGTGAGGTGAAACTTTTTGAGAGTTAGTCTTATGACACCTTGGGCCAGTGCATGGTCAATTCCAACCCCACTTGACCCAGAGTCGCAACGCGGTTTAAATTAACATTTATTTTAAAAGTCTTTGGCTACCTATTATGCACAGTCACCAGGTTTGTAAATTTAAGCATGTAATAACCTGCAAAGGACTCATCCAGCTGGGGATGATTGCTCCCTGTGCTCAATTGGACTGAGTTAACCCAGCACTAGCATAAAAGGCCGGAAGCTGTGGAGCCAGCTAAAAGGCACAAAGTACTGATGGAAGGTAACCGGGCCCTGTACATGTATGATGCTGTTGCTGAAATAAAGGACTTTTAAGAAGCTCATTGGACTCGCATGGTTTTATCACAAAACACAATTAACTTTTCATTTTTAACAGTAACTATAATTAAATAGGTAACAAATACAACTAGTTAACTACTATCTAATCTCAGAATAAAAATATCTTTAAAAAAACTACTATCTAATCTCTAACTCTCCCCTCTTTTAACTCTCCCCAATCTCTATACACACACACAAATACACAGAGCAGAAAGAGAGGGGTAAAATAATGATGAAAGTAAAAGGATAAGAGTCTTTGGTTCAGATGGATGTCTTCCAGTTAGGTTTTTCTTCAGTTTAGGCAATCAGATTTTTCTTTCAGCTTGCAATGGTTTTCGCTGTAAAAGCAGGCAGCCAGCATTCGAGAGAGTTAGCTTCTTCTTTCAGATTCTAGAAGCCTTCAAACAGTAGGGAGCATAGAGAGAGAATTGCTTCCACCTTGACGGTTGTGGTAGTATGCATTAGGGGTCATGTGGGACTGTGAAGCCGTGATGCTGTTGGCTGACAGATCCCGGGTCCTGGTTGGCTGTTGATCCCTAGCTCCGCCCTGAAGGCGGAGTATAAGAACCTGGGCTTCTCCCCGCAGCTCCAGTCTGTTGCTGAACTGCTGGGAACAAGTCACGCTTAATAAAGCCTCATCGACTTCATCTCTATTCGTCTCTCTCGTAAGTCATTGTGCGCTACAATTTATTAAGCGTGACTTAAAGGACTATGGAGCTCAGGATCGCCCCGGAATGCCTGCGGATCAGCCCCCATGCAGTGAACGCGGCAGCAGTTTTTAAACACTGGCAGACTTGTTTCGAAGGCTACCTCCGAACGGCCCCCGGCCGGATCACAGAAGACCAGAAACTACAGGTCCTGCACTCAAGGGTAAGCCCGGAAATTTACCCTCTTATAGAAGACGCAGAGGATTTCCCGACGGCGCTCGCAGCACTAAAGAGCGTCTACGTTCGCCCGGTGAACCAGGTCTACGCACGCTACCAACTCGCAACGAGACGGCAAAGTCCCGGAGAATCGCTAGAAGAGTTCTACGCCGCGCTGCTAATTTTGGGACGGGGCTGCGGCTGCCCGCCGGTAAACGCGACGGAACACACGGACATGTTAATTTGCGATGCGTTTGTGGCAGGTATGAACTCTCCCCAAATCCGCCAAAGACTTTTAGAAAAAGAGTCGCTAGGACTCTCAGAGGCACGGGCCCTTGCAGCCTCCCTAGATGTGGCCTCGCAAAACGCCCGCGCCTACGGCCCCGACCGCACGGCAGCCCCTTGGGCTCCGTGGACCCCCGTTGCGACAAACCCCCTCCCCCCCTCCCTCACAGGCTTGCGCGGTTAAGACGCCAGACCATCCCGGGGGGGCCCGCTGCTATTTCTGCGGGCAGGCGAAACACCCCCGGCAGCGCTGCCCGGCCCGCGCAGCAACTTGCAAGAGCTGCGGGAAAAAGGGCCATTTTGCGGCTGTGTGCCGGTCCCGGGGGGTCGCCGCTGTCCCCGGAGAAGAACGAGTCCAGTGCATCCCATACGCTCCCCAACCCCCCCCAGCGCCCCATGTGCGACCCGTGGGCGCCGCCATTTTGGGTCCCGGCCACCACGAGGGGAGGATGGGCGCCGCCATCTTGTGACCCCCCAGCCATGTGCGATGCATGGGGGTGGCCATTTTGTCCACCCCCGACCATGTGCGATCCGTGGGGGTGGCCGTTTTGTCCACCCCCGGCCGCGTGCGATTCATGGATGCCGCCATCTTGGATGACAACAATGGACCCAAGCATCGACGGCTCCACAGGGTCCGAAGAAGACGCTGAGACACTACGACCACACCTGGCCTCGGTGACGCTGGATCAAGCATGGCCCCGGACGCTCCAGACGATGACAACAACGGTGCTGATCAACGGACACGAGACACCTTGCCTGACCGACTCCGGGAGCACCGAAAGCTTCATCCACCCAGACACGGTAAGACGCTGTTTTTTGACCATCCGTCCCAGTACGCAAAAGATTTCCCTAGCTGCAGGATCCCACTCCGTAGAGATCAAAGGGTTCTGCATAGTGACCCTAACGGTGCAAGGAAGGGAGTTTAAAAACTACAGGCTCTACGTCCTTCCCCAACTCTGCGCGCCCACATTACTGGGATTAGATTTCCAGTGCAACCTGCAGAGCCTAACGTTTCAATTCGGCGGCCCAATACCCCCACTCACTATCTGCGGCCTCGCAACCCTCAAAGTGGAACCGCCATCCTTGTTTGCAAATCTCACCCCGGATTGCAAACCCGTCGCCACTAGGAGCAGACGGTACAGCGCCCAGGACCGGACATTTATCCGGTCCGAAGTCCAGCGGTTGCTGAAGGAAGGCATAATCCAGGCCAGCAATAGTCCCTGGAGAGCACAGGTGGTAGTAGTAAAGACCGGGGAGAAGCAAAGGATGGTCATAGACTATAGCCAGACCATCAACAGGTACACACAGCTAGATGCGTACCCTCTCCCCCGCATATCCGACATGGTAAATCGGATTGCTCAATATAAGGTCTTCTCCACCGTGGACCTCAAGTCCGCCTATCACCAGCTCCCCATCCGCCCAAGTGACCGCAAGTACACAGCCTTCGAGGCAGATGGGCGACTATACCACTTCCTAAGGGTCCCATTTGGCGTCACGAACGGGGTCTCGGTCTTCCAACGAGAGATGGACCGAATGGTTGATCAACACGGGTTACAGGCCACGTTCCCGTATCTCGACAACGTAACCATCTGCGGCCACGATCAGCAGGACCACGACGCCAACCTCCAAAAATTCCTCCAGACCGCAAACGCCTTGAACCTCACATACAACGAGGACAAGTGCGTGTTTAGCACTAACCGGCTGGCCATCCTGGGATACGTAGTGCGCAATGGGATAATAGGCCCCGACCCCGAACGCATGCGCCCCCTTATGGAATTTCCCCTCCCTCACTGCTCCAAAGCCCTGAAACGCTGCCTGGGGTTCTTTTCATATTACGCCCAGTGGGTCCCCCAGTACGCAGACAAGGCCCGCCCACTAATACAGACCACTACCTTCCCCCTGTCGACAGAGGCTCTCCAGGCCTTCAGCCGCATCAAAGCGGATATCGCAAAGGCCACGATGCGCGCCATCGACGAGTCCCTCCCCTTCCAGGTCGAGAGCGACGCCTCTGATGTAGCTCTAGCGGCCACCCTTAACCAAGCGGCCTTCTTCTCCAGAACCCTCCACGCCTCAGAAATTCGCCACTCCTCAGTGGAAAAGGAAGCCCAAGCCATAGTGGAAGCTGTGCGACATTGGAGGCATTACCTGGCCGGCAGGAGATTCACTCTCCTCACTGACCAACGGTCGGTAGTTTTCATGTTCGATAATGCACAGCGGGGCAAAATTAAAAATGACAAGATCTTAAGGTGGAGGATCGAGCTCTCCACCTTCAACTACGAGATCTTGTACCGTCCCGGAAAGCTGAACGAGCCGTCCGATGCCCTATCCCGCGGCACATGTGCCAATGCACAAATAGACCATCTCCAAACCCTCCACGAGGACCTCTGCCACCCGGGGGTCACTCGGTTCTACCATTTTATAAAGTCCCGCAACCTCCCCTACTCCATGGAGGAGGTCCGTACTGTCACCAGGAACTGCCACATCTGCGCAGAGTGCAAACCGCACTTTTTCAGGCCAGATAGAACGCACCTGATCAAGGCTTCCCGCCCCTTTGAACGCCTCAGTCTGGATTTCAAAGGGCCCCTCCCCTCCACCAATCGAAACACATACTTCCTGAACGTGGTGGACGAGTACTCCCGTTTCCCTTTCGCCATCCCCTGCCCCGACATGACAGCGGCCACAGTTATTAAAGCCCTTAGCACTATATTCACACTGTTCGGTTGCCCCGCATATATCCATAGCGACAGGGGGTCCTCCTTCATGAGTGACGAGCTGCGCCAGTTCCTGCTCAGCAAGGGCATAGCCTCGAGCAGGACAACCAGCTACAACCCCCGGGGGAACGGGCAAGTAGAGAGGGAGAACGGCACGGTCTGGAAGACCGTCCTACTGGCCCTACGGTCCAGGGATCTCCCAGTTTCACGGTGGCAGGAGGTCCTCCCGGACGCTCTCCACTCCATCCGGTCGCTGCTGTGTACCGCCACTAACCAAACGCCTCATGAGCGCCTCCTTGTCTTCCCCAGGAAGTCCTCCTCCGGAACGTCGCTGCCGACCTGGATGGCGGCCCCAGGACCCATCTTGCTCCAGAAACATGTGTGGGCGCACAAATCGGACCCGTTGGTCGAGAGGGTTCATCTCCTCCATGCTAACCCGCAGTACGCCTACGTGGCGTACCCCGACGGCCGACAGGACACGGTCTCCCTGCGAGACCTGGCGCCCGCGGGCAACACGCACCCCCCCCCCGACACCGATCACCCCCTCCCTGCCACCGCCGAACCCCGCGACCGCCCCCTTCCCGGGAGGATCGGTCCTCCTCCCATGCCCGACCAGGAGTGAAACAGAAGCAGACACCGAAAAGCTCCCGGAGACGACAACGCGGGAACAAGCACCTGCACCAACACCGGGGCTGAGGCGATCGACAAGGAAGACCAGACCGCCCGCTCGACTCGTGGCATCGGTGTAACACAAGAATGTTGTGGACTTTAACGAGAATGTTTTTTCCTCTTACGAGTATTGTAAATAGTTCACAAACCCTGTACATAGCCTATTGTAGGGCAAAGTGTAGAGCATTGAAAGGACATGCCACAATTTTTCTTCCCCCAGGACCAGCCTTGTAAACCCCTACCACCATGCGAAACACCACCCGCCGGGTTCATTTTTAACAAGGGGTGAATGTGGTAGTATGCATTAGGGGTCATGTGGGACTGTGAAGCCGTGATGCTGTTGGCTGACAGATCCCGGATCCTGGTTGGCTGTTGATCCCTAGCTCCGCCCTGAAGGCGGAGTGTAAGAACCTGGGCTTCTCCCCGCAGCTCCAGTCTGTTGCTGAACTGCTGGGAACAAGTCACGCTTAATAAAGCCTCATCGACTTCATCTCTATTCGTCTCTCTCGTAAGTCATTGTGCGCTACAACGGTCTAGTGGCTTCTCTCGGGTTCTCTATGAAATACTCCACTTGACAGGAACGTGTCGGACGATGGCAGTCCCTAGCCAATCCATTGACTACCTGCCAACCAATCAAATCAAACCCCTCCAATCTCTTGGGTGCCATAGAGTCTGGGTTCTTCTGCGCAAAAAACAAAACTTTATAACACGATCGGCGGGATTATCCGACCCCCCCGCCGGGTCGGAAAATCCCCGGGGGGTGGCGAGAATCCCGCCCCGCCGCTCCGACGCCTGCTGCTGTATTCTCCGGCGCTGGCTTTCGGGCGGGGGCAGTGGGCCCCCCGGCAATTCACCGGGCCCCGATGGGCCGAGCGGCCATCGGTTTCTAGCCAGTCCCGCCGGCGTGGATTGGACACGGTCCCACACGGCGGGACTTGTCTGGTAGGCCGGCTGGTGCGGTCCTCGGGGGTGCGCGGGCGGATCCGGCCCCGCGGGAGGGGGGGGGGCCCACCGTAGCCTGGCCCATGATTGGGGCCCATCGATCTGCAGGCGGGCCTGTGCCATGGGGGCACTCCTTCCTTCCATGCCGGCCCCTGTAGGGCTCTGCCATGGCGGGCGCGGAGAAGACACCCACCTGCGCATGCATCAGAATACGCCGGTCTGCACATGCGCTAAATACGCCGACGGTTATGCGCATGCGCTAATGCACGCAGTCCCTTCGCCAACCCCTCCGGCACCAGCCTAGCCCCCGGAAGTGCGAAGAATTCTGCAACTTCCGGTTGGCCTGATGCGGGAGTGGTTCGCGCCGTTCTTGGCGCCTGCGCCGAGCCAATTTGCTGATTGCGGTGAATCCCGCCCAGTGTACTATTTTGACTTCCTTAATTCTTCTGCTTGACTTAAAGGTCTGTCTCCATTAATGATCCATGAATCAAAAATGATTAAGACAAAACAAAAGAAATAGGAACTAAGTGAATCAACAGGAAGGGCCCTGACAGTTAGGAATTGATGAATAGGGGCAAGGCTGATTTTAGTGACACCACAACTGCAGAGGATGCACTTCCTGCATCTGTCTTTTGTCTTTGCACTGCCTGTGAGGTCAAATCCAGTGTCAGAAACTGAAGCCTGCCACTCTGAAATTTGTTCAAAGAAAGGCAAAAGATTTAACAACAAGTCTGATCCCAGGTTGTTGAGTCGAATGCAATTTCTATTACTGCATCAAAAAACAGCAATTGAATGAAAACCACGTACCATTTTACCTGATAGCTAAAAACTGGAAATCTTATGGTGTCTGGTGCATTGAGCTTTATTTTTCTGGAATGCTCGCTGCCCAACTTTCAAAGATGAATGATTTCAGGTTTCGCTGAGCCACTAAGGAGCAAGCCTGAGAGGTCCAACGAGCCCTCAGGAGAAGATGAGCGTGGGGAGGCAGCAGACAGCAGACCACCAGTGGATAGAAGGAGAGGAAAAGTAGTGAAGGGAGAACAGGTACAAACAAGTGCTGGCATCTGCTGATGGGCACACACCAATTACATCAGAGGGAGAGACCGTGCATGTGCCTGTGGGCGGTGTGCGCAAACGCAACAGTTTGTGACACCTGGCCGATTGACGTCAAGCGTTATTCCACAGGGAAGATGGGTCCTTACTCAGTTTGACAAATGAGATACATGGTGTTCCCCAGGGATCTGCACTGAGCCCTCAATTTTTCATCATATTTATCATTGAAGGGGGAATAGAGAGTTGTACAAGTGAGTTTACAGATGGTAATAAATTGGGAGGCACAGCAAGCCGTGCAGGTCAGGGCAGGAAGTTATGAAGAGACAGAGACAGATTAAGTGAGTAGTCAGAACTGTGACAAATGGACTTCATTGCTGGCAAGTGTGAAGTCACCTGCTTTGGATCTAAGAATGACAAATCAGAGAATTTTCTAAATGATGAGAAAGCTGGACAATGTGGAAATTAGACAAGAGCAAAGAAATTTAGGTGTCTATGTACACAAATTACTAAAAGCCAATGGACACATACAAAAAAACAACTAAGAGGCTGATGGAAAGTTGACCTATCTTTCAAAAGGGACAGGAATATTAAAGGGAATACACCATGAGGTGTTGCGGCCGACATTCTCCATACGTTCTTCCGCCGGAGCTGAATTGGATGAGATTTGTCTTCCAGCTGGGAGCGCAAATCATGGAGCAATTTAGTATGCTTCACCATGCAAATATATGCATGGCAAAGAATATGAGGGATTTCCGAGGGAATCCCGCTATCGTGCCGGCATTTTGAGTGGGTGGCCCGACAGCGAAGTCCAGCGGCTGGCCAACCCACCACACCGCTAATCAGCCCCCCTAACCCCTTGCCCATATCACAAAGTATCCGCCAAACCCAGATTTTGTGTGTGCCTCCCCTTCCCCCAAGTACGGTGGTGATCTAATGTCCCCCCTAAGGTACCCCTAAATACAGAGACCTCCCACAGGGACCACATAAATAGGGAGTTCACCCCTCCCAGGCATCCTCTAAACAGGGAAACCCCCCTGAGATCTCCTAACTAAAGGAACCTCTCCCCTCCACCCCACAGAGACCCCCTAACTAGAGGGACCCCAGCAGGAACCCTCCAGCTGGAGAGACCCCCCCATCCCACAGGGACCCCCTAACCCACGGACCCCTCAGAAAGAGACCTCTTTCTGGAAGCTAGAGAGCAGTCCAGACAAGGGCAATAAAAAATTACAGTTGTAACACTTACCGAGAAGCACCTCGGGCAGGATTCTCCGCGAACCGACGGGGTGGGCCAGTCCGGCGCCGAGAAGTGGCGTGAACCACTCCGGCGTCGGGCCGCGCCGAAGGTGCGGAATCCTCCTCACCTTCAGGGGCTAGACCAGCGGCGAAGTGTTTGGCGCCATGCCAGCCAGCACGGAAGGGCTTGGCACCACGCCAACTGGCACCAAAGGGCCTCCGCCGGCCGGCGCGAGTTGGCGCATGCACGGGAGCGCCAGCGTGTGCTGGCATCATCCCAGCGCATGCGCAGGTGGGTTCTTCTCCGCACCGGCCAAGCCGGAGGTTGACAGCGGCCATTGCAGAGGGAAAGAGTGCCCCCACGGCACAGGCCTGCCCGCAGATCGGTGGGCCCCGATCGCTGCCCAGGCCACCTTGGGGTCACCCCCCGGGGGCCAGATCCCCCCGCGCCCCCCCCTCCCCCCAGGACTCTGCTGGCCGCCCGTGGAGCCAGGTCCCACCGGTAAGGACCTGTTGTGATTTATGCAGGCGGGTTTGGCCGGAAACGGGCGGCGATTCAGCCCATCGCGGGCCAAAGAATCGCCGGGTGGGCCGCTGCCAACGGCCCCCGACAGGCGCGGCGCGATTCCCGTCCCTGCCAAAACCCCGGCGCCAGAGAATTCGGCAGCCGGCCTGGACGGGATTCACGCTGCCCCTCGGTGATTCTCTGACCCGGCGGGGGGTCGGAGAATCCCGCCCCTCATGTCTATTCCTGGAAGGAGAACAGCTGTGACCTGTGTTTAAGCCCCTCAGATCGATTAGCTGCAAGCCATTCATCCATTTCTGGCATTGGGCTGTGATTGACAGCTTCCACAAAACAGCTGTGAGCCTTGCTTCATTCATCTTCTTCGTGGATGAGTAAGTCTGAGAGATGAAACCACAATGATTTCAAACATCAACCACATCAAAGAGAGTTAAGTGCATTCCAAGCATGCCCCTTCATTCTTGAGTGACGGTGCTGAGCTAGAAATTGACAGTTCTTAATAGCACGTACCCCGATCCCACCACCAGTGGGGGACTGGAGAAGCAGGTGCCAATCCCAATTTTTCCTGGACACCCAATTCTCCGCCGCATCGGGAACCCTGCTATCGGCGGCGGGCACAGAGATTCCAGCCCACTGTGTTCAGGTTAACGGTACAAAATCCTCAGGCATGACATATTGAACTGCCTCAGGGCAGCACGGTAGCATAGTGGATAGCACAATTGCTTCACAGCTCCAGGGTCCCAGGTTCGATTCCGGCTTGGGTCACTGTCTGTGCGGAGTCTGCACGTCCTCCCCGTGTGTGCGTGGGTTTCCTCCGGGTGCTACGGTTTCCTCCCACAGACCAAAGTTGTGCAGGTTAGGTGGATTGGCCATGCTAAATTGCCCTTAGTGTTGGGTGGGGTTACTGGGTTATGGGGATAGGGTGGAGGTGTGAGCTTGGGTAGGGTGCTCTTTCCAAGAGCCGGTGCAGACTCGATGGGCCGAATGGCCTCCTTCTGCACTGTAAATTGTATGTATGTATATTGACCATGTAACAACTTCCCCAAATCAATACCAGACTTAATGGGTTAAATTATGAGGACAAGTTGCTCAACTTGGCTTGCATTTCCTTAAGTATGGAAGGTTGAAATCTGATGCAATTCACGTATAGCAAATGAAAGAATTGACATGCCCAATACAGAAAAGATATTTCCTCTGATGTTGGAATCCAGAACGAGGGGCTCAGTCTTAAAATTAGAACCAAGTAATTCAGGAAGCACTTCTTCACACACAGTGGGTAGTGGAAATCTGCTACTCGTTCCTCCAAAATCCTGTGATTAATGAGTTATTTGAAGCCTCTAAGACTCAGATTTGACTTTTTTTTAGTTAAGAATATCAAGGGAGTAAAGGTAGGTGAATGTAGTTCAGTTACAGATCAACCACAACATAATTGAGTGCAAAACAGGCTCAAGGGGCTGACTAGCCTCTTCTTGTTCCTTTGCAAATGTGTTTATTTTCAGCTCCAGTTTCTGTCCAGCAAATGGTCGTGACTATGAACATTTCCTACCACTTTGTTCCATTTGTTCAAATGTATTTTGGCTTGTAGCTCCTTGTGAATCTAACACACAGTAATTTAAATTCCCTGAGCTTTGGCCATTGTGTATCAATTATTATTTTTTCAAATTTGTGAGACAGTCTGGAGTTTAAAAAAAAAGTTAGTCAGGTTGGATAGCTTGTGTACAAAAGCAAAGCACAATGGATGGCTCACTTGGTGCTGAGAAAAAAGAGAAATGGAAGAACCATACTTTATCATGTCAGGTGTGAATTATTGATCACTTTCTATTACAATGCAAAATTAATTGAGCTTAATTACTGTAAAAACATATTGTATTGGTGGTATAATTTATTTATTCTGTTACTTAATATATTTGTTTAACAATTAAAGCACTAGGCCAGTCAAGTCTAGTGATGTTCTGCTGCATTACCGAGACACGGACAGGAAACAAACTGCTGAAATAATCGGAAAAAGGTCTATGTCCATTACCCAAACACGCTGTGAATCTTTTCTGGAAATTTGGGAAAATTGAGATATTAGCCCGGACAGAGGGAGGCAGTGCCAGCTGCAAGAGTAGTCCGAAACACAACTCAAAAATATCTAAAAGACATCCAAGAACATAAAAATGGTTTGTGCCAAGTTGGATTTTCCAAAGCTCTTTTATCATTTGCGAGAACAGGAGCGCAACAGGAAAGAAGAAATGAGCAAACCACACCAATCATCATCGTGCGTTACTGAACGGCTAGTTCAAGGACAAACTGGCGAACATCTGACAATTACTATACAATTACAGGGGTGGCACAGTGACCCACTGGTTAGCACTGCTTCCTCACAGCGCCACAGACCCTGGTTCGATTCCCACCTCAGGTGACTGTGTGGAGTTTGCACATTCTACCCATGTCTGTGTAGATTTCCTCCAGTTGCTCCAATTTCCTCCCACAGTCCAAAGATGTGCAGGTTAGGTGGATTGGCTATGATAAATTGCCCCTTAGGGTGAGGTTCCAGGAATAGTGTGGGGGATTGGGCCTGGGTAGAGTGGTATTTTGAAGGGTCGGTGCAGACTGGATGGGCTGAACGGCCTCCTGCACTGTAGGGATTCTATGATCTCACACCTATTCAGGCATGGAATGTTGGAAAGCCAATGAAAGGAAGAGATTTCTATTTTGTTTTTAAAATCAGTGTTGGAAGCAGGCACAAGATGGCCGACTTTGGATTACATATAATTCTGTGAAGTAGCAATCATTGCAAAAACATTTTCTTTTATTTCTGCTTGCCCACTGCGTTTCAATTGCTTTCAAGTCTACGTGACACAAAAGTAGCCTTATGAATAAACATTGTTGCTTATTTTCAATGAGCCCATTCATGACATTGGAAAAGTGATAACCTTCAACAGTTTTCATTCGTTTTAATCTTCAGGACATCAACTTAATCAATATGTTGGTTGATAATGTTACAATCGGTGAATGGAACCTCCAGGGTCTTCCAAGTGATGATCTGTCAATACAGAATGGTATCATAGTAACCAAGGCAACCAGGTACCCACTTCTGATTGACCCACAAGGACAAGGCAAGATCTGGATTAAAAATAGAGAAAAGAACAATGAGTTGCAGGCAAGTCTGGGAAAATGGTTTTGCTTATAATGGGGTAAGATTTCCACCTTGGGTGTGATTGCTGATTGAGGGTCAGTTTAGCTCAATTGGCTGGATAGCTGGTTCATGATGCAGAGTAAGGCCAACAGGGCGGTTTCAATTCCTGTATTGGCTGAGGTTATTCATGAAGGTCCTACCTTCTCAACCTTTCCTCGCACCTGAGGTGTGGTGATCCTCAGGTTAAATCACCACTAGTCAGCTCTCCCCCTCAAAGGGGAAAGCAGTCTATGGTCACCTGGGACTATGGTGACTCAAAATTGCTGATTCTGGCCCAATTGTGTCCATCCCACTGAATTTCCATCAAATTGATTGACAACTTTTCAAAGGAAAAATCTGCCAATAACCAATTTGGTAGCCTTTTAAAATGTAATTTTTGAAAAACATTTTTTGCTTTAAAAAATATTCCTTCATATAGTTAAAAGGAGCTGTTTAGCACAGGGCTAAATCGCTGTCTTTGAAAGCAGACTAAAGCAGGCCAGCAGCACGGTTCGATTCCCGTAACAGCCTCCCCGAACAGGCGCCGGAATGTGGCGACTAGGGGCTTTTCGCAGTAACTTCATTTGAAGCCTACTTGTGACAATAAGCGATTTTCATTTCATTTCAAGTGATAATTTGAAATTTGATTAAAACAGCTGATAATAGTTTATAGGAGAAATATAACGGTTTCTAATCATCACCAGAATAACCAAATTTTAAATTGCTTTAAAAAAAATTCTATTTATTTTGAGTTACAGTAGTCTGTTTATTACCAAATCAGAACAAAAGTCATATTTAAAAGCTTTTGAAATGGATTGTTTAATAATGTTCTTGCACAAGAACCAGTTTATTAAAGCCTCCTTGCATTCCTGCATATGAACTCTTCATAGTAATTAATTCACGCTGGGTGTTTGGCCAATGTTGTGCACAGGGCCTGAATTCCATTTCTGGGTTGCAAAAATTTGAGTTGTGCTGAACACTGTTTAAGTTTAATCTTTTGTGACTGTTTGGTTGATTTTGGCCAAATTGTGTCAAAACAAATAACAATCAAGCAGAAACACTAGGCATACATCTTATAATTGCCCCAAATTTAAAATATCAATATTAGAAAATGCCAGTGATTTAAAATAATGGAGAATATGTCTGTGTAAAACAGTCATTGGGCTGGATTTTCCGTTTCAGCGGCTAAGTGCTGACGCCAGCTGAAGCATGTGTGGTCTTTTACGACCAAAAAATTGGCATCGACCCCTCGCCGATTCCGGCACCACTGAAGGGCTAGCACAGGCGCCGGGTGAAATTCCTGGCTGCCGCACTGAAAAAGGCTGAAGATTGGCCGGGTCCATGTCTGCGCATGCACACAACTGACAACCTGCAGCGGTCGCGCCATACAACATGGTGTCGGCCGTGCGCGGAGCCGACCCGGCATCCGCGACCCCACAGGCTACCCCCTGGCCACCCCACACCAGTCTTCCCAGCCCTCTCGGAAGCCACCCCCCAGCCAGCAGCACGGATCCAGGCTGAGTGTGACAGCGCGGGACACAGTCCGCAGCCGCCACACCATGTTCCCGCACGGCTGAGACCACATGTCAACTACGTAGTCGGGAACTAGGCCCATCGGTGGCGAAGCATCATGGGAGGGCCGGCCAATGATGCACCAATGCCGTTGCGACAACGTGTGGTGCGCTACGCGATGACGCCATTTTGGAGGGGGCGGAGCATGGCTGACCGGCATCAAACCGGCATTGGCCCCGATTTCGACGTCAGAGTCGATTCTCCACCCGATCGCCAATTACGATAGCGCCATCGGGCAATGGAGAATCCCGCCCATTGTTTTCTTTAAGGTAAACAGACCATTTCAATGCACCTTTGCCGCTATTGCCCTCAACATGCATCATAAATGTTATTCATCTCATATAATTCATGCAATTCATTGTTGTTTGTGGAATTCCGGGTGGGATTCTCTCAGCCAGGGCCGGGTCGGAGAATCCCCGCGACCGGTGCAAATCGCGGCACGGCACCCCAATGCCGGGACACGATTCTCCGTGGAGCGGAAAATCGGCACCATTGGTGCCAGCGTGATTGGCGTGGCGGCAGTCGGGGGCCGTTCTACGTGGTCTCCCCACTGATTCTAGGCCCGGGATGGGCCGAGCGGCCGTCGTAAAAATCCCGAGTCCCGCCGGCGGTGTTCTAATCTGCTCTCAGCCGGCGGGACCTCAGCGTGAAAGTTCCGTGGTCTGTGGGGGGGGAAGTTGGGGGCTGGTTTAACACAGGGCTAAATAGCTGGCTTTTAAAGCAGACCAAGGCAGGCCAGCAGCATGGTTCAATTTTCATACCAGCCTCCCCGAACAGGCGCCGGAATGTGGCGACGAGGGGCTTTTCACAGTAACTTCATTTGAAGCCTACCTGTGACAATAAGCGATTTTCATTTCATTTTATTTCATTTTTTCCACTTAAGGGGCAATTTAGCATGACCAATCCACCTAACCTGCACATCTGTGGGTTGTGGGGGTGAAACCCATGCAGACATGGGGAGAATGTGCAAACTCCACACGGACAGTGATCCAGGGCTGGGATTCGAACCCGGGTCCTCAGCACCGCAGTCCCAGTGCTAACCACTGCGCCACATGCCGCCCTACCTAATGATTAAGCTAATGGGCAGCATGGTAGCATAGTGGTTAGCACTATGGCTTCACAGCGCCAGGGTCCCAGGTTCGATTCCCGGCTTGGGCCACCGTTTGTGTGGAGTCTGCACGTTCTCCCTGTGTCTGCGTGGGTTTCCTCCGGGTGCTCGGATTCCTCCCACAAGTCCCGGAAGATGAGCTATTAGGCAATTTGGACATTCTAAATTCACCCTCTGTGTACCCGACCAGGCGACGAAGTGTGGCAACGCGGGGCTTTTCACAGTATCTTCATTGCAGTGTTAATGTAAGCCTACTTGTGACAACGTTTTTGCAGTGTATGACAGCAGGTGGGAAAGATGACATGAAGCCACCGGCCACAACAGCAGCTTCCTCTGCCTTATTGTTGAGCACACAGAAAAAATAATTCCAAGGAGCAGGTCCTATGCTGGCGGCCCATCCTGCTCGTGACTTATTTCCTAAAAGATCAGGGCACCTTTTTTAAAGAGTGCCCAAAACAAAAAAATTAGAAAAATAATCCCCTCCCATCCCCAAACACCACTCCAACCCCATGGAATAACGCCCCCCCCCTCGCCCTCCCACCAGACAACACAACAAACCCCTCATGGAAGTCACCCATGCAACACCCGCAATGGACACCTCCGGCACTGCCAAGGAGCAGAACCGTGGGGCATTGCCTGTGTAATGCTGGGGACAGTGCTTGGGCAGTGCCAATGGGCCATACCAGGGCGCAGTGCCCAGGCCACGACCCTCTTCCCCCGATCCAAGAACTCACCTAAATCTCTTTTGTGGATTCTGCTCTTCTGCTCGCCAGGTGCACGCCGTGGGAGACATGTCATGATTCATGTCAGCATGCCCTCACACCAACCAGAATTGACAACCTTAACGGCGGAGGGACTATCAAGCATTAAGACTTGATCCAGAGCAGCCTAAATTGGGAAAAGATTCTGAAATGCATGTTGAGCTCATTATTTACATGCTCAAATGACCTAACACCTGTTTCAGGCATGGGTTATGAACACCTATATTTCTGCCTTGACCAATTTGGTGGCCAAAGCACTTCTAGCATGGAATGTGAATGTGCGTGCCATCCGCCAAAATTGCATTTTTAGGTGCTTGTTGTATGCCTGTAACACAGGTGTGGCATCAACTAATTTCCAGTTATCTCTTCATATAAATAAAAATATTATTATTTCCCAAGTGATGTTATAACTGGATGGGAAGGTCCCAGAATGGAACCCTGGCTCAAAAGTTCATAACTTGTACTTTTCTTTGTAAAACGTGGAGAGACGAATCATGGGACCGCTAATTAGTTTTAACAAGAAAAAAACCATTTATTAAACATGAAAAACTTGGATTATGATACAATACTCCTTCACTTCCCCTTAGCTTAACAAAAATATCAGATTTTAAGATTAATATGGATTGCAAAGTGCATCTTCAGCTACAATGGTCCCATTAACAGAAAGTCCATTTTAAGCATGTAGATTGGTCACATACACACACTCTTCTCCAAACCCAAGTTAATGTCTGTGGTTTTCTCATCAGAATCCCTCCAGATGATTGTACAAGGGAGTTTCCAAGCTCCACTCCTAACAATACACTTGGTTCACATTAATAATTTCCATTAGCGGTTGGCAGTCCAAAATCTAGGTCATGTTTTCCAAATGCCTCTTTTAAACTGAGCTACTGCTCCACTTTCAACAGTGAATCCAGTTTAGGATTTTCACCAACCCCTTTAGGATTTCTTTGTCATGAGAGCTGTACAAACTGTTCACAATCGCTTTAACTCTCAATTCCCAGACTGTATTAAAATTACATCAGACATTTAATTTACCATTGAAGTCTGCTTCACCACTTTAACTCTGGTTACTGCAGTTGTCTCTTTAACTCAGAATGTTTTGTTTACTCTTCCTTGAATTTTTCTGTTATTCTTTGATGACTCCAGTCACCTTAGATATTCTTTCTGTCCCAACACCCTGGTTATCTGGACTGTACTTTGTTCCTCAGGAAGTTTGAAACTCCCTTGTCCTGACAGAGTTGAGAGAAGTTCACTCTCCAGTGTCCTGTCTCCAACTGCAATATATCCAGCTCAAACTAAAACTTAAAAGTTTTGTTTTATCCTTACAAGGGCCTCCAGTTGCTGAGCACCCCCTGCGAGTTCAATTTGTGATTCCACTCAATCCTACTCCCATCTATTCTCATCTAAATCTACCATTGTAATTCACTATTCCCTTCTCTCTCATGTGCTTATTTATATTCCAATTACATACATCTGTACTATTTGTTTCAACCATTTTGTGTGGTAATGAGTTCCACATTCTCATCGTAATAAAAACGTATCATAAGAAATAAGAGCAGGAGCAGAATATTTGGCCCCTCAAGTCTGTTCTTCCAGTCAGTTAGATCATGGCTGATCTGATTTGGCCTTAAACTCAATTTTCCTGCCTGTCCCCAAAACCCTTGGCTCTCTTGTCAATCAAAAATCTGTCCAACTCAAACCTTGACTACATTCAATGACCCAGCCTCTGCGGTTCACCGGGAGAGAAAGTTACAAATATTAACAACCGCCTGAGAAAATTAATTTCTCCTCACCTCAGTCTTAAACATTTTGAAATTGTGACTTCTAGTTTTAGATTCTTTCATAAAGGGAAACATCCTTTCATTCCTGTCAAGTCCCCTCAGATTCTTATATGTTTCCATTTCTTCAAAATTCTCATGAGTGTAGGCCCAACTTGCTGAACGTTTCCTCATGAGGCAACCATTTCACCCCAGGAATCAGCTTTGAGAATCTTCCCTGTACCAATTTCTTTGGGTAAAGTTTTTTCTGAACTCCATAATTTCTTGGAAACTATCTTATATTGAGGCTTCTTGTTATGCTCTTTCCCACTGGAGGAAACATTCTTTCTCTATCTGCTAGACCATAATATTAAAGACCTCTACTACATCACCCTTCTTTCTTCCTTTTTCAAGAGAAAATAGGCAAAGCCTGTCAATTCTGGCCTGATCTATATGCTGTACTCACACTTTTTCTGATATCAACACAGCAAATCTTCTCTGAACCCTCTCCAGAGCCTCTATATCATTTCTGAACAAGAACTCCATGCAGTATTCTTAAGTGTGGACTAGCCAACTTTTGTTTTTAATATGTCCTTGGGATGTGGGCGTTGCTGGCTGGGCCAGCATTTGTTGCCCATCCCTAATTTCCTTTGAACTGAGTGGCTTGCTAGGCCATTTAAGTGAGGGGGCAGTTAAGAGTCAACTGCATCACTGTGTGGGTCAGGAGTCACATGAAGGCAAGACTAGGTAAGGACGGCAGATAGCCTTCCCTGAAGGACATCAGTGATCCAGATGGGTTTTTACAACAATCAGCAATGGTTTCATGGTCATAATTAGAATTAATTCCAGATTTTCTTTTATTGAATTAAAATTTCACCATCCGCCATGGTGGGACTCGAATCCACAATGTCAGAGGGTACCCTGGGTCTCCAGATTACTAATCCAGTGACAATGCCACTGCCACCCCAGTTTGATACAGGTATTGCATTACTTCTCTAACCTTCAATTCTATTCCCTCAAAATAAAACCTACTACTTAGTTTGCTTTTTAATGGCCTCACCAAGCTGTGCCATAATTTTTAGTAATTGGTGCGTATGCACTCAGAAATCCCTTTGTTCCTCTATTCCACGGAACATTGTACTTCCTTACCTCATATTTTTCTGTGTTGTACCTCCTTTGCCAATTATATCCCCATTTTGCAAGTTTATTAATGTCCACTCATCACTTGTGGCATTTGTCCTCGGTGTTGACTATCCCCTCCAATTTGTGGCATCCAGTATTTTCCCACTAAGTGGTGGAAGTCCCACTCTCATCTTGTTAGGACCACCCCTGTCAAAATATCATTGTGAGGCAACCTTTTCAACCCTGCTGCTTCAAGATTGCCTTTCTTACCAGTAGGGGAAAGATTGGGGGGTGGGAGGGGGGGGGGGGGGGAGCAATATGCTGTGCAGTAAAATTCACCCTATTGTTTTTGATTCCAAAGTCTATATAGTTAATATAAATTGTGAACACAGTGCTCCCAGCACTGATCCTTGTGGCATACTACTTCCCATCTTCTACCATTCTTAATAACTCTTCTTTGCTCCTTTTCTGTCTTGATGCCAGCTAAAAATCCAATCTGGCACCTGTCCCCTGGATCCCCATTTTCTGAGGTTACTCATTTGTCTATTATCAGGCTCCTTATTGAAAGTGTTTTGAAAATGTAGATAAATTACATCTACTGAATTCCCATTGTCTATCCTCTCTCTCTTACCTCATCAAACATATTACATTTTCCTTTTCAAAATCCATGCTTATTACTCATTGTTGTATTCTTTGTTTCTATATATCCTATTATTTCTAAATATTCTTCTACTTTACTGAGAGTGTACCTTTCAAGTTTGTATATAACAACAGATGTTTTAGTCACCCAAACGAAAAGTCAGAAATATTTTATAATAACTGTCTCATCTTTGGCACATGCCAGAGGGAAAGATGGCCTCCTTCTGTGTTGTACGATTCTACAATGCACTACAAGGAAATTGACTATTTAAATTCTTGAGAGACCTCACGTATTCAGTTCCCTGTGCATCGGTCAACTTAATTCCCGTAAACGTCGACTCCACAAAGTCACATTGTATCTGCATGTATAAATGCACAATACTTTCACTTGATGTGGCTAGCTCTTGAAGGTGTCAGAAAAATTGATGTGAAATTGAACATACAGTCTGAGGGAGCATGCGACCGGAGTCATATATTCTGAAATGTTCTTTTGGAGTTTTGGGAACAATTTTTTGAAACAAGCCTAGTTGTAGCTTCCATTTCTTATTAATTTCACTGAATGTTTTTTACTAATCGTATGATTACATTTTGTTTCTGTAGATAACATCACTAAATCATAAGTACTTCAGAAGTCACCTAGAGGACTGTCTATCTTTGGGACGACCCCTGCTAATGGAGGATGTCGGAGAGGAGTTGGATCCTGCTCTTGACAATGTGCTGGAAAAGAACTTTATTAAATCAGGATCAACTTACAAAGTAAGATCAAGTTTGAAAGTAATTATGCATTTTAAAGAAATAAATGTTTACTCACAGTGGGATTTTTATATTGTTAAAAAGAATCACACCTCATTCAAATAATAAAAGCTGATTTGATTTAATAAAAATATTGTGAATGGATAACAGCTAAACTTGACTAATAATACCATTGTGATACTATGTGACATGTGCAACTGAATTATTCCCGAGTTCTGATCCTTCCATTGGGAATGAATGTGGTTCGGGAACCCGGGCAGGTTGGCGCCGGGACCCAAGAAGTAGATTTTTGAGGAGACAACTAATTAAGGGGCTACCTTCAGAATCCCTGACCAATTAAGGACAGAGGGTGGGTTCCGAGGCTGGAGAACCAATAGGATTGAAAAATGGGTAGCCCCGCCATTAGATGTGGGACTGCTGATGTGCGTAGGGGAACAAGAAGGTGCCTCAAGAAGGAGGGACCCTTTGAAATACTTTTCAAAGAGTGAAACTAAAAAGTGGCCACAATTGCCAGACCATCAATATGGAAGAGAAACCCTTCACAGGATGGCCCATACCCACAGCTGTAGCCATCTGACATTCCTGGCTGAAATTGGAGGTGGAGGGTTAAGTTAATGAGGCACTGTTGACCCCTCCCCCCCCACCCCCACCCCCACCCCCACCCACCCACAACATACACACAGACAGGCAGACACACACACACACACATGACAAGCATTTGGAAAATTCCAGATAGCTTTTGAGAAGTGCCCTCAGTGGTCAGGTTAACAGTCTTGTATCCGCCACTAGCATTCAGATGGAGTAACCTCCCAACCCAGCTTCAATGAAGATTGCCTGGAAGTGGGCCTATGGTGGCAGACTGGCACACTAGCCCACAGCATGAAATTGTGGGCTCTCCCACCTTGGTCACATCTCCACAGCCAAATGAAAGTTTGGCCTGTTGAATTTTGCATTTCAATTCTCAGTTGTCTCCTTTTACCATGAGTTGAATATCTGACTACAGTTCTCCATGTTGTGTTCATAGAGCTCGCTTTAAAGGTTGTTCTGGCAAAACTGATAGTCCCTGGTTCTCATCTCCTCTTCTGAATCTTTTTGTTGTAGGAGCAGCATTTATAAGCTGCATCGTGGAGCTTTGGCCAGCAAATAGGATGCTTTGTATGTTTCAAAAATTGAAGGGTGCGATAAATGGTCTATTTAATAACTTGAAGGCAAATTCCTCCATTCATCTTGCTATATAGAATCCCATGCGCAATGGCTGATGATATTCAGATCCCGGTGAATCAGCAACTCTATCGAATCAGATGATGGGCGGGATTTTCCTCAGCGGCACACCACAGGCCGATCCCAAGATCTTCTGGTCCCGCCATTGTCAATGGGGTTTCCCGTTGAATGTACTCCTTACCGTGGTGAAACCTGCCAGTGCGAACAGCCGGAAAGTTTCGGCCGGCGTTTGGTTTGTGTTCCCATCTGAGCATCCTGGCCTTCCAATATCAAGAGCTACTGAATTTTTGGTAGTAATTTTGGGCTGTACATAAACTAATTTTTGCACATCAATTACAAATTACAAGGGATGACAGCATTGAAGATCAATAGTGGACTGCACTATTAATTGTATTAACATTTGACTGTTTTTTCTAAATTGAGCACAGATTGGATACAGACAAAGCTCACTTTTATATTTTAATTCTTTGAATTATAGACACCCCCATCCAACCTCATATAAACTCACAAACAATTCCTTTCTTAAATGTTTTGTTCTCTATTGTTGGGTGTTCTGGATCACAAACAGGTCACCAACACTGGAAGTGGTGCAACTCTATTTTATTATAAGGTTAACTATATTAACATACTTGAACTGTGAGTAAATGCAATACCAGCTTTAACTGTTGACCCTTGCCTAGTCCTAACCAGGTGATGCACTCAGCACATGGGGAATGTCTGTGTTGCAGGCTGTGAGCTCTGTGCTCCGAGCTGGCTGCAACTAGAATGAGCGGGAACTCTCCTGTCCCCTGTCTTTATAGTGCGTGTGCTCTCACTGGTGATTGGCTGCGGTGTTGTGTATGCTGATTGGTCCCACTGCATGTCCATCAGTGTGTGTGTGTGTCTGCACCATAATATACTGGTGTATGACAGGTGTGTTAAATTTTCTCAAACCTTTCAAAAATGTGATGTGTGACCTTCTAAATAATTGCAGACTTTGAATAGGTGAACACACCAAAGCCAGTAATTACCTTTACAAAGAACATTTATATTCTTTCACATTTAAAATTTTGCAATAAATGCAAACAAATGGATGAGAAGAAATAAACATATTGCACCCACTTCTTTGATGCTAGGTAAAGGTTGGTGACAAAGAAATTGATGTGATGTTGGGATTCACCTTGTACATCACCACCAAACTGGCCAATCCTGCTTACACCCCTGAGATCAGTGCTAAGACTGCCATTATCGATTTTACTGTCACGATGAGAGGGCTAGAAGACCAACTTCTCGGTCGAGTCATCCTCATTGAGAAACAGGTGGGTAAAGACACGCAACAAAGAAATAAGAAATAGCGAAGCAGTTGTCACTGCTAAATAAAATTAATGTGAAATGAGGCTGATCTGTAGCAACAAATGAACAAAAGACCAAAAAAAATATGTTGCAGTGCCTACAATTTATTTTCAGGATATTGTTGAATCATTTTATATTGGACATATACATGATCATATTTATCACACAATTGGCAAATTTTAGACCTATCGATATTTTTTGTACCCTTTCCTAAAATGTTGGGGTTCAAGGGTCGACAAGTCACTCTTTGGCGGAATGAAAATAATCAGCTGCTCTCAGTCCTTGCAAACTGTCCTTCTGTAATATCAACTGGAGACCCTGGAGTACAATCCAAGTGTTGAATTTTTCTTCTGAAAATGGGAATATAATCTGCACTAATGTTATATCTTATCTGGAAAGCGTGGGATATGGTGAATGACATATTTGAATCAAAATTCTATTAACAACAATACTTATTGAAATACAGCACAAGATTGGCCAAATAGAGCTATTGTTGACATCTATGCTGTAACTTCATGCAATTTTCTACGCCTGAACATCTTGATGTCAGAGGTGTACTTTTATATTCACTGATTAACTGAGTGGTTGATGCAAAATGTTAATGCTAGACCTTTACACTGATATCTCTGGACAGATTATTGGATTTAAGTAACTTCTACTTCAATAACCCCCCGTAGCACAGTGGTTAGCACCGTTGCTTCACAGCTCCAGGGACCCGAGTTCGATTCCCAGCTTGGATCACTGTCTGTGCGGAGTCTGCACTTTCTCCCCATGTCTCCGTGGGTTTCCTCCGGGTGCTCCGGTTTCCTCCCACAAGTCACGACAGACGTGCTTATTAGGTAAAGCGAACCTCATGAATTCTCCCTCTGTGTACCCGAACAGGCGCAGGAGTGTGAGGACGAGGGGATTTTCACAGTAACTTCATTGCAGTGTTAATGTAAACCTGCTTGTGACACTAATAAAGATTGTTATTATGGAAGATCTATGATACCTAGCACACTTGACAAAAACATATTCAAACAATGTAGAGCAGCAATCAACAAAGCCAGTATTAAACCACAAATCTAAAATAATGGAATACAAGTCAGAGGAATTCTGTAATTAAACTATACTGTGTTGTTAAATTTAAAAAAACAGAAAGTACTCAACAGGCTAGGCAGGATCAGTGGAGGGAGAAGCTAATTTAACACTTCAGTTGATGACTTTTCATCAGAATTATATATACTGTCATGTGAGAGTACCTTTAAGAAATGGGTCTTTATCAAATAATGTAGTGGATGTACCTTTAGGAAAGGGGTGTTTATCAAATAGCTGCAGCGATGTCAGGTGGAGCTGGGCTGTCTGTGTTTACTTTCGTTTTTGAGCTGGCAGCTACAGTGTGTGTTCAGTTTAGTTTTCAGAGTTGGAGCTGCATCCAGCCAAACAAGGTGTAATTTTGATCTCTCGCTACATGAAAAGAATGTCTTCAGATCACTTGCTAATTTAAACGTGATAACTGCTCTCAGTAGAGAATTTAAACCTGCTGTTGTTGTTAAAGAGGATATTTGTCTTATGGATGTTGCTAGGAAAGATTAAGGATTACTTATAGAGTACTGTATTCTTTGGGGGAAGTATTTGAGTTGATAGTTGCTAAGATGTTTACTGTGTGTTTATAAAATGATAACTGGATTCATATAATAAACATTGTTTTGTTTTAAATGTACTTTAGATCTCTGTTGCGTCACACCTGTAGACCTGTAGAGTGGGCCCTTGTGCTCCCCATAACCAAAATCTATTAAAAGTTGGCGTCAGGTGAACTCCATGATACACTTTGGGGTTCTCTAAATCCTGGCTCGTAATAATACTGTGCTCTGGGTCACCTTGAGTACTTTATCCATTCCTGGTTGCTGAGAAGAACTGAAGAGATTTGGGTGCTTCAGAAACGTGGGGTGGGATTCTCCACTTGGAGGTGCCGAACTCGCGTTTGGCAATCGGCCGGAGAAAACCGTTTCCAACCAAATCGGGGCAGCGCCGCTTTCGCGATGCTCCACCCCCTCCAAAGCACCATATCGACATTGCCTGAGGCCCACCCACCGTTGCTCCGCCTCCGACTGGCTGAGTTCCCAACGGCGTCGGTCGCTTGTGCCATCATCCGTCGGGAACTCAGTGTGGCGGCTGCGGACTCAGTCCAGCGCTGCCACAGTCGGGGGAGGGCCGATTCGCGGGCATGGGGGACTTTGTCAGGACTGGGAGCATTGTTAGGGGGTGGTCTGGGGATCACGAGCCGGCCAAAGGGGGGGCACTATTTTGCAGGCTGGATCCGTGCACAGCCGGCGCCATGTTGCACGGCATGGCATGCTAGCCCCCAGCCAAACGGAGGATCGGTGGCCATTTTGCGCCGGATTTTGGGGTGTAAAACGCCACCGTTGTGGCGTATCAGGGAGAATTTCAACCCCTATGATCGATTTAAACCCTCCTTACTGTTGAGCCTCAAACACCCCTCACCCTCACCGCACTCAACCCCTCACCTCCTTAACCTCATCCCCTTAACTCCTCACATCCGTACTCCACTCACTCCTCACCTATGAACAGAACTCACAATCCCAATTATAATAGTTGGAAGTTATTGAACAGCCCAATAAACTAGCCATGCAAACCACCTGACTATTTAAAACAATTGTGTAAACAGTCAAATATTTGTAAAATGATTAGGCTGTTGGATTAGAGCCAGGAGTCTGTAACTCTCCCCAAGTAAGCACGCTGACTTCAGAATTGCTATAACAGATACCTAGATTAAATAGAAGCAATGGGATAACCTTTAAAAAATAGGCATTGTTACCAACGGCAAACCCAGCCTTGTTAACCCTGCAAAATCCTCCTTAATATCTGGGGCCTTGTGCCAAAGTATGAAGACCTGTCTCACAGATGAGTCAAGCAATAGCCTGACATAGTCATACTCACAGAATCATACATTAAAGACAATGTCACAGACACCACTATCATCATTCCTGGGTATGATCTGTCTCACCAGCAGGACAGACCCAGCAGAGGGGGCGGCACAGTGGTATACTGTCAGGAGGGAGTTGCCCTGGGAGTCCTCAACATCGACTCTGGACCCCGTGAAGCCACATGGCTTCAGATTAAAATGGGCAAGGAAATCTCCTGCTGATTACACACACCATCCACCATCAGCTAATGAAGCAGTACTCCTCCATGTTGAACACCACTTGGAGGAAGCACTGAGGGTGGCATGGGTGGATAATATACTCTGGGTGGGGGACTTTAATATCTATCATCAAGAGTGGCTCGGTATTACCACCACAGACAGAGCTGGCCGGGTCCTAAAGGACATAGCTGCTAGACTGGGATTGCAGCAGGTGGTGAGGGAACCAACAAGAGGGAAAAACATACTTGACATCATCCTCACCAACCTGCCTGCTGCAGATGCATCAGTCCATACAATACTGGTAGAAGTAACCAGCGCACAGTCCTTGTGGAGACAAAGTCCCATCTTCACATTGAGGATACCCTCCATCGTGATGTGTGGCACTACCACCGTGCTCAATGGGATAGACTTCGAACAGATCCAGCAACTCAAGACTGGGCATCCATGAGGCACTGTGGGCCATCAGCAGCAGCACAAGTATTCAACTAATACCTGCAACCTCATGGCCCGGCATATCCCCCACTCTACCATTACCACCAAGCCAGGGACAAACCCTGGCTCAATGAAGAGTGCAGGAGAGCATGCCAGGAGGAATATCAGGCGTACCAAAAAATGAGGTGTTGACCTGGTGAAGCTATAACACAGGACTACTTGTGTACCAAACAGCATAAACAGCAAGTAATGAGGGCAGCACGGTGGCATAGTGGTTAGCACTGCTGTCTCACAGCTCACAGCTCCGAGGCCCCAGGTTCGATCCAGGCTCTGGGTCACTGTTCGTGTGGATTTTGCGCATTCTCCCCGTGTTTGCATGAGTTTAGCCCCCCAATCTAAAGATGTGCAGGGTAGGTGGATTGGCCATGCTAAATTGTCCCTTGATTGGAAAAAAAGAATTGGGTATTCTAAATTAAAATTAAATAAACAGCAAGTAATAGACAGAGCTAAGCAACTCCACAACAAACGCATCAGATTTAAACTTTGCAGTCCTGCCACATCCAGCCACGAATGGTGGTGGACACTTAAACAACTCACGGGAGGAGGAGGCTCCACAAATATCCTCATCCTTAATGCTGGAGGAGCCCAGCACATATGTGCAAAGACTAGGCCGCAATATTCGCAACAATCTTCAGCCAGAAGTGCCGAGTGGATGATCCATTTCTGTCTCCTCCGGAGGTCCCCAGCATCATAGATGTCAGTCTTCAGCCAACACAATTTCATCCTCGTGGTATCAGGAAATGGCTGAAGACACTGCATACTGCAAAAGCTTTGGGGCCTGACAATATTCTGGCAATAGTACTGAAGACTTGTGCTCCAAAACTTGGCGCATCCCTAGCCAAAGTGTTCAAGCACAACGACAACACTGGCTTCCACCCGACAATGTGGAAAATTTCCCAGGTGTGTCCTGTACACAAGAAACAGGGCAAATCAGACCCTGCCGTGGGGCCGCTCGGTAGCACTGTGGTAGCACTGTTGCTTCACAGCGCCAGGGTCCCAGGTTCAATTCCCAGCTTGGGTCACTGTCTGTGCGGAGTCTGCACGTTCTCCCTGTGTCCGCGTGGGTTTCCTATGGGTCCTCCGGTTTGCTCCCACATGCTTCCAAAGACGTGCTATACTGTTAGGTGAATTGAACATTCTGAATTCTCCCTCTGTGCACCCGAACAGGCGCAGGAGTGTGGCGACTAGGGGCTTTACACAGTAACTTCATTGCAGTGTTCATGTATGCCTACTTGTGACAATAAAGATTATTATTAACACTCTATCAGTCTACTCTACATCATCAGCGAAGTGATGGAAGGAGTCATCAACAGTGCTATCATGCGGCACTTACTCAGCAATAACCTGCTCACGGATGCTCAGTTTGCCAAGGGCACTCAGCTCCTGACCTCATTACAGCCTTGGTTCAAACATGGACAAAAGAGCTGAATGCCAGAGGTGAGGTGAGAGTGACTACCCTTGACATCAAGGCAGCATTTGACCGGATATGACATCAAGGAATCCAAGCAAAACTGGTCAATGGGAATCAAGGGGAAAACCTTCGGCTGGTTGGAGTCACACCGGGCACAAAGGAAGATGGTTGTCGTGGTTAGAGGTTAATCATCTCAGCTCCAGGACATCACTGCAGGAGTTCCTCAGGGTGGCGTCCTTGGCCCAACCATCTTCAGCTGCTTCATCAATAACCTTTTCTCCATCATAAGGTCAGAAGTGGGGATGTTCGCCGATGACTGCACAATGTTCAGCACCATTCTCGACTCCTCAGATAATGAAGAAGTCCATGTCCAAATGCAGAAGACCTGCACAATATCCAGGCTTAGGCTGACAAGTGGTAAGTTACATTCGCGCCACACAAGTGCCAAAAATGACCATCTCCTACAAGAGAGGGTCTAACCACTGACCCTTGACATTCAATGGCATTACTATCACTGAATCCCCCACAATCAACATCCTGGTCATTACCATTGATCAGAAACTGAACTGGATTAGCCACATAAATACTGTGACTAACAGAGCAGGTTAAAGGCTAGGTATCCTACAGCGAGCAACCTACCACCTGACCCCCTCCAAGGTCTGTCCACCATCTACAAGGCACAAGTCAGGAATGTAATGGAATATTCTCCACTTGCCTGGATGAGTGCAGCTCCAACAACACTCAAGAAGCTTAAAACCACCATGACAAAGCAGCCTGCTTAATTGCTCCCTCTTCCACAAACATTCAGTCCCTCCACCACCGACAAACAGTGGCAGCCGTGTGTACCATCTACAATATGCAGTAACTCACCAAGGTTCCTTAGACAGCATCTTCCAAACCCACAACCACTACCATCTAGAAGGACAAGACCAGCAGATACCTGGGAATCCCACCACCTGGAGGTTCCTCTCCAAGGCACTCACCGTCCCAACTTGGAAATATTATTTTTTTAAATCTTTATTGTCACAAGTAGGTTTACATTAACACTGCAATGAAGTTACTGTGAAAATCCCCTCGTCGCCACATTCTGGTGCCTGTTCGGGTACACAGAGGGAGAATTCAGAATGTCCAAATTACCTAACAGCACGTTTTTCGGGACATGTGGGAGGATACCAGAGCACCCGGAGGAAACCCACGCAGACACGGGCAGAACGTACAGACTCTATACAGACAATGACCCAAACCGGGAATCGAACCTGGGACCCTAGAGCTGTGAAGCAACAGTGCTACCCACTGTATTACCGTGTTGCCGTTCCTTCACAGTCGCTGGGTCAAAATCCTGGAACTCCCTCCCTAACATCATATGGATGTACCTACACCTCAGGGACTCTTGGACAGTCACATGGACAGCAGTAAATTGAAGGGGTGTAGGTTAGGTTGATCTTAGATTCGGATAAATGGTCGGCACAACTTCGTGGGCTGAAGGGCCTGAATGTACTGTGCTGTACTATTCTATGTTCTATGATTGCAGAGGGTCAAGAAATCAGCTCACCACCTTCTAAAGCGACAGACAATAAATGCTGGCCGAACCAGCGAAGCCTACATCCCATAAATTAATGTTTTCAAAGCTACATTTTCGATACTGTAAAATTTATTCTCTCATTTTATCCATTTTATGAACTTTTAAATTTGTCTGAAGTCTTTTCCACAATTACAAAGTTGATCTTTTGCTTGACAGCCTGCCAGTTGGCAGCAGTAACAATCTGGCAAACACAATGTTTATTGTACACAGATAACACTCATGTTACAGCATTTCAGTGTGAACGATAAAGGAGGTAAAACAATTTTACAGTACATGTGAAAATGACCTGGTTTAGAAACGGAGACAGGGGGCGGGATTCTCTAATAATGGGGCTATGCCCACGCTGGCGTTAAAAGCGACGCCAACCACTCCGGTGTCAACGGTCCCCGATAATGGGGAATGGTCCCCTTCCTAGGTGGCTAGGTTGCCGCCGGAGTGGTCCCCGCAGCTCCAGCCGGCGTGGAACGGCCTGCGCGGGTTTGCACATGCGCGGAACGGCCGGCGTATTTCTACGCATGCGTGGGAGTTCCCTTCTCCGCGCCGGCCCCCGGGCAATATGGCCCGGTGCGCAGTAAAATAGGCCCCCACGGATCCAGCCCGCCCGCCAATCGGTAGGCCCTGATCTCGGGCCTGGCCACCGTGGGGTCGGATCCTCCCGTGCCCCCCCTCCTCCAGGACGGCCTCCGCACACTCACCTTCCAGGTCCCGCCGTGTGGGACCTGAGTAACCCACATCAGTGGGATGCGGCCAAAGTCGTTGGCCACTTGGCCCATCGGGGCCCGGAGAATCGCCGGGGGGGGCGCTGTCAACGGCCCGCGGGGAATCCCGCAGGCACTCGAGAATCGGCAGCGGAGAATGGGGAAGCTGGCTTCGGGGCGGATTCTCGCCCCCCCCCGGGGATTTCCCGGCCTGGATGCCTGGGGATGCCTCTAGCCGGCTATATACTTTCCAGTCGCAGCTCCGTTTTTTCTCGATCAGAACCATGAAAATCTGGTCCAAGACCATGAAGGAGTGAGACTTGTAAATTGAAAATCCAGAATCATAGGATCATGGAATCCTAAAGTGCAGAAGGAAACCATTCGGCCCACCCAGTCTCACTGACCCTCTGAAAGAGCACTCTACCTAGGCCCACACCCTCACCCTATCCCCATAACCCCCCCTAACCTTTTGGACAATAAGGGCAATTTATTATGGCCAATACACCTAACCTGCACATTTTTGGATCGTGAGAGGAAACCAGAGCAGCGGGAGGATACCCACGCAGGCATGGGGAGAACATCATGGGGGTGATTCTCCGAGCCCCGCACTGGGTCGGAGAATCGGCGCAACCGCGCCATGACGTCCCGCGCCGAGGGTGCGGACTATCGGTGCCATTTGCACCAGCGTGTTTGGCGTGGCGCCGGCCGCTGGAATCGGCGTGGCCGCCGATTCTCCGGCCTGGGGCGAGCGGCCACGCCGATACAACAGAGTCCTGCCAGCGCCGTTCATCCCTGGTCGCTGCCGACAGGAACTCTGCGCGAACGGTAGGGGGGCGGCCTGTGGGGGGGGGGGGGGGGGCTCCTTCACCGGGGGGGGGGCCTCCGTTGGGGTCTGGCCCACGATTGGGGCCCACCAATCGGCAGGCCAGTCTCTCCCCCTCCGGGCTTACTTTCTGGCATGGCTGGCCCCTGAATACCGACGCCGGGGCCGACGCGCTAAAGAAGTCCCCCGCGCATGCGCAGGTTGGCGCGGCCCAACCTGCGCATGCAGGTTTTCTTAACAGTGTTAAAGAAAATTGAACAAACTAGGTAGATGAGTGATACACTGTACAAGTTATGAGTACAGTGATCATTAAACAATAAGTCCAAATCATATGCATGAGTCCACAGTTCATTAATTATTAGGGTCGAGTGGCTTTCTTGTTTGGTTGGTGAGTTGGTGATGTTGATGGTGGCATTGCATTGTAAACGCCATCAGTGTTCCTGTGCTGAAGGAACCAAGAAGTGGTCAAATCACTTTGTTCAGACTGGAGTCTAGTTACTAGTGGTGTACCACAAGGATCTGTTTTGGGGCCACTGCTGTTTGTCATTTTTATAAATGACTTGGAGGAGGGCGTAGAAGGATGGGTGAGTAAATTTGCAGATGACACTAAAGTCGGTGGAGTTGTGGACAGTGCGGACGGATGTTACAAGTTACAGAGGGACATAGATAAGCTGCAGCACTGGGCTGAGAGGGGACAAATGGAGTTTAATGCAGAAAAGTGTGAGGTGAATCATTTTGGAAGGAATAACAGGAAGACAGAGTACTGGGCTAATGGTAAGATTCTTGGCAGTGTGGATGAGCAGAGAGATCTCGGTGTCCATGTACATAGATCCCTGAAAGTTGTCACCCAGGTTGAGAGGGTTGTTAAGAAGGCGTACGGTGTGTTAGCTTTTATTGGTAGAGGGATTGAGTTTCAGAGCCATGAGGTCATGTTGGAGCTGTACAAAACTCTGGTGCAGCCGCATTTGGAGTATTGCGTGCAATTCTGGTCGCCGCATTATAGGAAGGATGTGGAAGTATTGGAAAGGGTGCAGAGGAGATTTACCAGAATGTTGCCTGGTATGGAGGGAAGACCTTATGAGGAAAGGCAGAGGAACTTGAGGCTGTTTTCATTAGAGAGAAGAAGGTTAAGAGGTGACTTAATTGAGGCATACAAGATGATCAGAGGATTGGATAGGGTGGACAGTGAGACCCTTCTTCCTCGGATGGTGATGTCTAGCATGAGGGGACATAGCTTTAAATTGAGGGGAGATAGATATAGGACAGATGTCAGAGGTAGGTTCTTTATTCAGAGAGTAGTAAGGGCATGGAATGCCCTGCCTGCAACAGTAGTGGACTCGCCAACACTAAGGGCATTCAAATGGTCATTGGATAGACATATGGACAATAAGGGAATAGTGTAGATGGGCTTTAGAGTGATTTCACTGGTCGGCGCAACATCGAGGGCCAAAGGGCCTGTACTGCGCTGTTATGTTCTATGTTGTCGGATTTGGACTCTTTATTTTTTTTCTTTCGATGCTTGTGGTGGTAATTCTTGATGACATCTGTCCTGAAAGCCAGGTTGCCTGTTGGTAGTGCAGCGAACGTGAATTGGTAAGATGCATCATCCTGCCATGGCATGTCATTGTATTAAGCTGAGCAGTAACAGTGTCCCTCATTTGCAGAGTTGTACCATGTCGTACCAGTCGTAGTTCCATTGGTGTTGTTTTTGTCGTGCTTGTTGTTGACGTTGTTGCCATTGGTACTCTTCTTGCTATTGTCTTTGATGTTGTTGTTGTGGTGGTTGGTTTTGTTGCTGTTTTTGCTGCTCTCAAGGACCACACTCTGTGGGTAATACGACTCCTTCACACAGTTACTCGTGTCAGCGTCCTGTGTGGCATCTGCTGTCTCCTTGAGCGTGCTGTCACTGAGTTTGCGGCGCTCCCCGCCTGGAGTCATGTCCGGCTTACTTGAATCAGCTTTGGCTTGTCGATGCTCCCCATCTGGAGTCTGGTTTGTTTCACCTGAGTCAGTTTTGGCTTGTCGATGCTCCCCATCTGGAGTCTGGTCTGTTTCACCTGAGTCAGTTTTGGCTTGTCGATGCTCCCCGTCTGGTGCCGTTTCTGGTCCATCTGAATCAGCTTTGGTGTCTTGACGCTCCCCGTCCGGAGTCATTGCAGGTTCACTTGAGTCCGCTGAGGTTTCTTGATGCTCCATGTGCAGAGTCATTTCAGGTTCACTTGAACCTTCTGAAGTTTCGTGATACTCCCCGTCCGGAGTCGAAACAGTCAGAATGCATTTGCTTGTGGAGGGGCTCGAGCGAATGAGGTTTGACTTAACGTGGTGTCACCGGAGTCACCAGTAGCCTCACTGTGATTGTCGAGTGCCTCTGTACATTCTAGCTGAGGTCTGTCACGTTGCACATCTGGTATGGGAAGTGGGATGCCATCGTCACTTGTCTCACATACAGTGGGTAGAGCCTCAGTGTCTTCTTGTCGTTCACTTGAGCTGGGTAGACCGTCAGAGTCTTCTTCTGGTGGCTCAAATAATCTGGGTGAACTGCCAAAGTCTTCTTGCTGTTCACTGGAGCATGGCAGACTATCATAGTCTTTCTGTTGTGCACTTGAGCATGGCAGACTGTCATAGTCTTTCTGTTGTTCACTTGAGCGTGGCAGACTTGCATTGTCTGCTGCTGGTTGCTCAGAGGACGTTGCTAGACCCTTGTGGTCTTGTTCATGCAAGGACTGCGCTTTGGAGTCTTGCATTGCTTCTATCGTGGAGGCTGTCCACGAGCTCGCTGTGGAGGCTTGTGTCACTCCCTCTGTGGAGTCTTGCAGCGTTCCTTATGTGGAACCGTGCATTGGTCTCTCTGTGGAAACTGTCATCACTTCTTGTTCATGCAAGGACTGCGCTCTGGAGTCTTGCGTTGCTTCTATCGTGGAGTCTGTCCACGAGCTCGCTGTGAAGTCTTTCATCGCTTTCTGTGTGGAGGCTGGGACCCTTTGTGGTGCGTGGACCACTCTCTGTGTGGAGTCAGGAGCCCTTCGCGGTGCGTGGACCACTATCTGTGTGGCAGCAGGCCGCTCTCTGTGGGCTTGTACTGCTCTCTGTCTCTTGGTGTCAGGCTGCAGGATAATCCTGCACTCACGAGTGGGGATGTCATATATGCTGGGCTGAAGATTCCCCAATCCGAAGAACTCGTTGTCGGGGTCTTCAATGTACAACACGTCTAATTGTGGATCGGATTTAGTACTGGGGTAGCCTCCAAAGGTGAAAGTTTCATCTGAGTCGTCTTCCAAGACCATATCACCACGTTTTGTGTCGGAGCTGGCATTCGGCTCGCGATGTCCAAAGAAGAATTCACGGTCTGAGTCATAGTCTTCAAGGACGGTATCTTCTCTTTGGGCAGTGCTAACTGCTTGTTGCAGGATTCTGCGGAGGTTACTTTCAGCTACTGGTCGAATTTCAGGCATTGTGCTGTCGTTCCAGGTGAAAGAATCTGGTTTTGAGGCTTTAGATTTTTTTTTTGTGTTTTGGGACATTTCCCCATTAAGTGGGCGTGGTCTGGGGCCTCTGACGTCATGAAGCGTGTGACATAGTGCGTAGGAAGCGATTGCGCATGCGCAGATCACTGGTCCTTTACTTGGGACCTTCTTTTCAATTGCGCATGCGTGGCTTCTCGCGCATGCGTGGCTTCTCGCGCATGCGCAAACGGACCTTCCCGTTCTGTGTGCTCTTCGCCCAACTGCGCAACTGCCCAACAAGCACCTTTTCCAAGATGGCTGCAATTCAAAACTGCCGTTCGTTGCAGCAAGCCTACCTCATGATGAGTGTTGCCGCCTCTTTTACCTTTTCGTCTTGTATGTTCCTCGCAAAATTCTTAGAATTTGTCCAGAACTGCCTGGAAGTCGCCCTTGTTTTGCCCCTTTGCGTATCTGAAGGTCTGGTAGATTTCAGCTGCTTCTGGACCCGCGATGGTATGTAGAAGCTTTATTTTCTCTGCATTTGGCACGCCATCTAGGTCGGACGCAACCAGGTAGATCTCGAATCTCTGCCTGAACCAACGCCAGTTTTCACTGAGATTGCCTTGGTACCTGAGCTGCTGTGGAACCGGAATCCCGAACATCTTGCCTGGGTGTTGTTGCTGGTTCTCACTGTGTTGTTGAGTTTTAACTATATGGATTGAAACAGTTCACTCCTGGAACCATGTTTTGTTATGCTCTTGACGTAGCATAAGCTGCTTACTTGATGTGCACTCTGACAAAGGAAAGTTCAGACTTTGAGATAGCTTTAACATGTTCATTGCTGTTAACAATTCTCCTACTTGGATTCAACGCTACTGTTAATCCTGCTATCGCTACTCAGACTCACTAACCAGTCTGCTACAATCCAGGTGGTGGGTGTGGTGTTCAATCAACCCTGTGTCTGTACTCACTGAGTGTCTGCACTGGAAAGAGACTGAGCATGTGTGATGTGTCCTTTTATATGGGTTGGTGTAATGCCCTCCCGTGGTAGTGTCACCTCTGTGTGTATCGTGACTGCCCATTGGTCGTGTCCTATCTAACTGACCTATTGGTTGACTGCATGTGTGTCATGTCTCTGGTGTTCCCTCTAGTGTCTAGCTAGGTGTAGTGTATGTACATTAACCCTTTGTGTACTTACAGTGATCTATATCACCACAGAGTCAGCACGTTCTCCCTGTGTCTGCATGGATGTGCTCTGGTTTCATCCCGAAAGACATGCATGTTAGGTGAATTGGACATTCTGAATTCTCCCTCAGTGTTCCCGAACAGGTGGCGTAGTGTGGCGACTATGGGATTGTCACAGTAAGTTTATTGCAATGTAAGCCCACTTGTGACACTAATATAAAGATTATTATTACATCTTTGGAATTAAAAACCCAGATTTCATTAGAAAAGGACACTTTAATAAATAATAGTTTTTCTTAACTTTTCCTCTTACGAGAAGCAGTTATTTTGCACTTTGATACTAGAGGAATCTTTAAAAGATAAATTTCTCAATTTAAAACAAAATTGTTTTTAAGTGTGCAGTTACTTGGAGTTAACAACTTCTTTAACAATGTTCTTCGGAAGATTTTAGGCTGAATAATTAGATGAGTTTTCTGCAGTCTCTGGTATGTCATAAAGCACAAGTGTCCTGAATATCTCTGAACACAAATGCTTAGATGTGTCCATCTTGATGTTCACCAGCTATTTTGCCAATGTTGACAGGGTCAGGGTGCAGTGACACTTTTCCATGCTTAACTGAACTGTCCTGTCTACCAAAGAGGCCAGAAATGGAGACATAGGACTGGATTTTTATGTAGGAAGCAGGAGGGTCAAGCCGTGAAACTTCCTGACTTTAGAAGACCCATCTCCTTTAAAAAGGAACCCGACCATTGTATTTTTGTTCCGGGAGGTAGGGGTGGGATCGAGGCAAAAAGTTTGAAATTTTAATGGGTGATTCTCCTGCTTCCCAGGACCCTCTGAAAATGCCTCCGACGCTTAGCTAGAGTGAGAGACTTTGGACAGTTCTGTGGGACTTAATTGAATAGTTACCCAGGAAATGTTACACAGAAAGATCCTAGTCTAATTCCTTGATAATGGTACAACTGACCCACAATTACTTGCACTGACTGGCCCTCTTCCAACTATCCTCCTTGACCCCCTAACCACTCAACTACCCTCCCCCAGCTCGACCAGACAACCCCCACCACACTTATAACACCCCCAAACCAACCTGACTAGTTCATGGCGTGACTACCTCTTCTGACCTGATTATTCTCTGACCCACCTACCTACTCACCCACTTACCTACTCACCCACCTACCCATCTCCCTCTACCCAGTTACCTCACCAACCTACCCACTTCGCCCTAAGCTCACTCACATACTGATCATAGAATTTACAGTGCAGAAGGAGGCCATTCGGCCCATCGGGTCTGCACCAGCTCTTAGAAAGAGCAACCTACCCAAGGTCCACACCTCCACCCTATCCCCATAATCCAGCAACCCCACCCAACACTATGGGCAATTTTGGACACTAAGGGCAATTTAGCATGGCCAATCCACCTAACCTGCACATCTTTGGACTGTGGGAGGAAACCGGAGCACCCGGAGGAAACCCACGCAGACACGGGGAGGATGTGCAGACTCCGCACAGACAGTGACCCAAGCCGGAATCGAACCTAGCACCCTGGAGCTGTGAAGCAATTGTGCTATCCACAATGCTACCATGCTGCCCTGCCGTGATGCACTATCAATTACCACAAAGACGAGAGTAGTGGAATAATCAAGGCTTTATTGAGCAAAGATGTTGTGCCTCCTGTAGCTGCTACCAGAATGGCTGCAGCTCCGGCACACATTTATATGCCGCCTACTGGGCGGAGCCAGAAGGCAGGGATTTACCCATGTCCCTACCTGCAACAGTCGTGGACTCGCCAACAATAAGGACATTCAAATGGTCATTGGATAGACATATGGATGATAAGGGAATAGTGTAGATGGGCTTTAGAGTGGTTTCACAGGTCGGCGCAACATCGAGGGCCGAAGGGCCTGTACTGCGCTGTTATGTTCTATGTTCTATGTACCTCTAGTATACGTGTCTTACCGTAATACATATAATACAGCTAGTGGTGACTACCACACATACCCACCTTTTGTGAGGGCTACGAAGAAACCAGCACGAGTTTTAAGGATACAAAGAAATAACATTTATTTACAATAACATATATACACAACAGCAGCAGCAACTTCGCTTGCTACTCACCTCTTCCTGCTGGTTCCAACCTGGCCAGCTTTATTTATACAGGGAGTCTGCTAATGATTTCTCCACCCCCCTCATTGGGGAAGCTCATACTCCTGGGATTGTCATTAGTCCCCAGCCAATGGTAAGCAGGCAGGTTATAACACCACCGTACCCATTCATTCATCACATTCACTAACTCACTCACTCACCGAATCACTAACATGCACAATGGACACTTAAGCTTATCCTGTGGCAACTAGTGCCATAAAAATCAGTGTGGCTTCTACGCTGATTCTCTTCTCTGCTCTCTGTGTTGATTTCTGTGTTGAGGAAGTTCCTCTGCATCGTGGATTGGTACTTTGGCCTTTTTAAATGTATCCAGGTAAATGTGTATCTGACTGATCACATTGGATGCAGCAGTTCCAACACTGTGGTTGCAAGATTTGGGCCAGGCTCACTGTTGGTCTCAAACCAACTACTGTCAAAATCTCCACTGAGTCAATGTATTAGTATGGTACTGAGCAATACACAGCAGAAAGGTGTTAAATTCCACCAGTCTGCTGATTCCAGCTGATTCACCTGATGAAGGAGCTGCACTCTGAAAGCTAGTGATTCGAAACAAACCTGTTGGACTATAACCTGGTGTTGTAAGACTTCTTACTGATTCCAGCTGAAGTGAGGAATGGGAGCAATGTAGAGCTGTAAATTATTTCATTCCCTTGGTTATAAGGGAAATACAAGCCAAGATTCCCACTCCTAATTGCTATCCAATCAGAAGATATGGGCAGCACGGTAGCATTGTAGATAGCTCAATTGCTTCACAGCTCCAGGGTCCCAGGTTCGATTCCGGCTTGGGTCACTGGCTGTGCGGAGTCTGCACATCCTCCCCGTGTGTGCGTGGGTTTCCTCCGGGTGCTCCGGATTCCTCCCACAGTTCAAAGATGTGCAGGTTAGGTGGATTGGCCATGATAAATTGCCCTTAGTGTCCAAAATTGCCCTTAGTGTTGGGTGGTGTTACTGGATTATGGGGATAGGGTGGAGGTGTTGACCTTGGGTAGGGTGCTCTTTCCAAGAGCCGATGCAGACTCGATGGGCCGAATGGCCTCCTTCTGCACTGTAAATTCTATGCTAATGATAAAAAAAGATGGATAATTGTGAACAGTGGGTGATGATAGGATTGCTCATGGAAGCATACTCTCGCATGGGTTGGTATTTGCAGGAGAGGAGGGGAGAGAATTTGTAGATTGGAAAGCTTTGTCAAGAATTTCCAGATTATTAACATATTTAATTGTTGTGGTTTACACTAGGAGTTGGAAGCAGAGAGGGTACAACTGATGGAAGAAGTCACATCAAACAAACGGAGAATGCAAGAATTGGAAGATAACCTGCTATTTCGTCTAACCAGCACAGAAGGCTCTCTGGTGGAGGATGAGTCATTGATTGAAGTACTTAAGGTCACTAAGATAACAGCTGAAGAGGTAAAAATGACTGACAAAAGTATTATTCTGGGTCTGATTAGTCGATAATGTTGCAGCTGTATAGAACCTTAGTTAGGCCACACTTGGAGTATAGTGTTCAATTCTGGTCGCCACACTACCAGAAGGATGTGGAGGCTTTAGAGAGGGTGCAGAAGAGATTTACCAGAATGTTGCCTGGTATGGAGGGCATAAGCTATGAGGAGCGATTGAATAAACTCGGTTTGTTCTCACTGGAACGAAGGAGGTTGAGGGGCGACCTGATAGAGGTATACAAAATTATGAGGGGCATAGACAGAGTGGATAGTCAGAGGCTTTTCCCCAGGGTAGAGGGGTCAATTACTAGGGGGCATAGGTTTAAGGTGAGAGGGGCAAAGTTTAGAGTAGATGTACGAGGCAAGTTTTTTACGCAGAGGGTAGTGGGTGCCTGGAACTCACTACCGGAGGAGGTAGTGGAGGCAGGGACGATAGGGACATTTAAGGGGCATCTTGACAAATATATGAATAGGATGGGAATAGAAGGATACGGACCCAGGAAGTGTAGAAGATTGTAGTTTAGTCGGGCAGTATGGTCGGCACGGGCTTGGAGGGCCGAAGGGCCTGTTCCTGTGCTGTACATTTCTTTGTTCTTTGTTCTTTGTTCTTTGATCCACAGGGCGTGATTTTCCCACTGCGTTGCACCCTACGGCGATCCCATTATGTCGGATGCATAGCAGGAGAGGCCAAAAAAGGGTTTTGCGGCAGATTCTGAGCCGCGTGCGACGCACCTGAACTGTGGTGCCGTGGCGATCTGGATCACACTCTCACTAAGTGTGATCCAGATAAACAAATTTAACTGATCGATTAGGCTCATTTAAATAGGCACAGCCCATTTGAGGCAGCAGTCTCCTAGCTCCCGGGATTCCACACCCGCCTGTACCCAAGCCAGTGTGAATTAATACTGCTTCCCAGGAAATATGAAAAATAATGGTGATACCGTAGAAATAGAAAAATCAGGATGGACTGAGCTCAGACAGAGGTTTCAGGAGAACCATTGTGGTGAGGATATTACACCAGCTCTACAGAGTTTGAATCAGTTTTCCTTCAAAACAAAAGGGATTTTTTCTTCATTTATTTTATGGTCGAAGGAGTTTGAAAATCTAATTTTACTTGCAGGTGAGTGAAAAACTGAACACAGCTGCACAGACAGAAGTGAAGATTAATGCCGCTCGTGAGGAATATCGGCCGGTTGCTTCACGTGGCAGCAACCTTTACTTCCTCATTGTCGAAATGAGTCTAGTGAATATCATGTACCAGACATCACTTCGACAATTCCTGGGTAATTTTGACATATCCATGGAGAAATCATCAAAATCACAGGTCACCTCTAAGCGAATTGCTAACATCATTGAATATCTCACCTATGAAGTGTTCAGGTATACAGCGCGGGGTCTGTATGAGAATCACAAATTCCTCTTCACTCTGCTTATGACACTAAAGATTGATCTACAGTCCAAGAAGGTCTCTCATGAAGATTTCCAGACTTTGATTAAAGGTAACCTTCACTAGTTGAATGATTTGTAGAGTACCTGTGATAAACATGTGTTGGAAGCTAAACTTGTTGCTCAATACAGAAAGCGGCTGACAAACCATAGAACCATAGAACTGTTACATCACAGAAGGAGGACATTCAGCCCATCTTGTCCATGCCAGCCCCAGGTGTCGCCCAGGTGTCCTTTCTAATTCCACCTTCTTGCACGTGGTCCATAGCCCTGCAGCTTACAGCACTTAAGGTTCAGATCCAGGTACCTTTTGAAAGAGTTCAGGGTCTCTGCCTCCACCACCACCTCGGGCAGCGAATTCCAGACACCCAATACCTGCTGCGTAAAAAAGTTCTTCCTCATGTCCCCATTACACCTTCTGCCACTTATCTTGGAACTATGTTCCCGTTTCGAGAATTCTCCACCAGTAAACTATTTCATCCTGTCCACAAATGCCAAATATTAAGCATTTGGCTTTCGATCCAACTATAGTTGTAAATGGCTTTGACTCATGGCTATTCATATTAAATACAATTCTTTTTTCATCCCCTTTGTTCCTTTGAGTGACTAACCAAATTAGCTGATGGTTTTGAGAAAATGGATTCCTTTACACAAGTACTTGTTTAATCCTGGTAATTTTTGAATGTCACATAGCACAGTGTAAGTATGAATGCATTCATCTAGGGCAGCACGGTGGCACAGTGGGTAGCACTGCTGCCTCACAGCGTCGAGGTCCCAGGTTCGATCCCAGCCCTGGGTCACTGTCCGTGTGGAGTTTGCACATTCTCCCCGTGTTTGCTTGGGCCTCACCCCCACAACCCAAAGATGTGCAAGGTAGGTGGATTGGCCACGCTAAATTGTCCCTTAATTGGAACAAAATGAATTGGGTACTCTAAAAAAAATGTTAAATTAATACATTCATCTGTTTTATATTTGGGGTTAATTTAACTTATTTAGAATCTTTTTCAGGTGCAAAACATATGCATGTAATTAACAAGGCAGCGTGATCAACTGGAAATAAAAGTAAATGCTGGAAATAACTATAATTTGTGCATCAAGTATAACCCAAACTAGGCCATTAGTTGAAGCATAAAGATAATAAAAGGAAAAATCCTTTCTAGAGAAAGCAACACCTGGAAGAGGAAGCCCAGAAGAAAAGAAGTTACATTGAGTTAGCAGGTCCTCCAGATAACCCAAAGCAATTCTAGCCAATGAATTGCAGGTGAAGTATAGTCACTGTTGTTATGTGTGCGGTGAGTGGATACTGTCAGGTAATGGTTACATTATAGGGCTGGAAATCCCGTGAGTTCAAATCCAACCCCGTTATTTTCCAAATGTGAATTCCGTGTAGAACTCAATATGGAACTAAAGCTAAACTGTTTGATTGTCATAGGTTCTCTTCACCAAAGTGAACCAGTCATCTTAAATTGGTCTGGTCTCCATGTGATTTCAATACCGTACCATAATGTGGTCGAATGGGCAGCTTCCTGAAGTTGTTTTAAAAAAACTCGAGCAGTGGTTCAAGAATCCTCATCCTCTCTGGGAAACCGGGAATGGGCAAAAAATGCCAGTCTTTCCAGCAATGCACACATGCAGAGAATGAAAAAGAGGCAGCCAATTTGCATACAGCAAGATCACACAACTGTAATGAGATAATCAATTTGTTTTTCGTAGAGCTTAATAAGAGATTTGTATTATCCCAGGCACCAGAAGAACTCCCTGCTCTTTTTCAGGTACTACCTGGGGATCTGTTAGTCTACCTGAACAGATAGTGAGAATCAAGAGAACAAAAGAAAAAGCTAATGGGGGAGGAAGGGAAAAATGAGGATTCATGGAGGCAAGAAGCCGAGCTGCAAGTGGAATATTTAGATAAGTAAGAAAAAATAACTTTAAACTTGCAGACTCTACTATCAAAGGTATCTGTTAAAATATATTTAATTTTACTGTGCAGCTTTGAACATTCTCCCTCTTGCTATTTGATGCACGATCAATTGCACAGAAACCAGAGTTGAATACAACTGAGGCTTTATTACTCTAAGATGTGTGGCCTCCTACAGCAGCCATTTCACCAGCTGGTGAAATGGCTGCTGTATAGGGAGCACACATTTTTATACTGGGCGGAGCCAGCAGGCAGGGACTACCCCCGTACCTGTAGTACAGGGTCTTACCACACATCTTCTAATATGTACAACAGTGGTGATTACCACATTAACCCCCTGTTAAAATTGAGTCCGGCCGGGGTGCTGGAGAACTATATACGGCGCAAGTTTAATATACAGAAGAAAAAAATATATATTTCTTTCTGAAGTCCAGTACAAGGTGGTTTGATAGTCTCGAACCAATTATAGATTTAGCTGGTCCGGGGCCTTGATGTGGCGTTGGGACCGACGCAGTGGTGGCGGTGATTCCGGTGTTGGTGTGGTACTCGGTGACTCCGGGAGCGTGCCAAAATCCCCTTCATCCTCGGGCGTGGGCAGGGGGAGGACGGATGGTCCTGGCGGGGTTGCTGCTGGGTGCGCCGGGGGAGGGGGGTGGAGCCAGGCCGGAGGGGGGTGTGTGTGTGGAACCTGCTGGTGCCAGGTCCCTGAGGGAGACAGTATCCTGGCAGCCATCTGGGTACGCTATGTAGGCATACTGGGGGTTAGCGTGGAAAGCTACACCCTTTCAACCAACGGGTCCGCCTTGTGGAGTCGGACGTGCCTACGGAGGAGTACGGGTCCTGGAGCTGAGAGCCAAGTCGGGAGCGACGCCCCGGATGTGGACTTCCTGGGGAAGGCAAAGAGACATTCATGGGGTGTGTCGTTAGTGGCGATGCATAGTAGCGACCGAATGGAGTTCAGTACATCGGGGAGGACCTCCTGCCAGCGGGAGGCCGGGAGATTTCTGGACCGTAGGGCCAGTTGGACGGCCCTCCAGACCGTCCCATTCTCCCTCTCCACCTGCCCGTTTCCCCGGGGGTTATAGCTGGTCATCCTGCTCGAGGCGATACCCCTGCTGAGCAGGAACTGATGCAGCTCATCACTCATGAATGATGTCACTGTGGATGTAGGCAGGGAAGCCGAACAGAGCGAAGATTGTGTTGAGGGCTTTGATGACAGTGGCAGACGTCATGTCGGGCATGGGATGGCGAAGGGGATCTGGAGTATTCATCGACCACACTGAGGAAATACGTGTTACTGTCGATGGAGGGTCGCCCTTCGAAATCCACGCTGAGACGTTCAAAGGGGCAGGAGGCCTTCACCAGGCACGCGCGGTCCGGCTGTTAGAAGTCCGGTTGCACTCCGCACAGACCTGGCAGTCCCTTGTGATTGCCCTGACTTCCTCGATGGAGTAGTGCAGATTGCGGGCCTTTATGAAATTGTACAACGCGTGACTCCCGGGTGACAAAGGTTGTCGTGCAGGGTCCGGAGTCGGTCTATTTGTGCGCTGACACATGTACCTTGGGATAGGGCATCGGGGGGCTCGTTGAGCTTGCCGGGGCGATGCAAAATCTCGTAGTTGTAGGTGGAGAGCTCGATCCTCCACCTCAAGATTTTATCATTTTCGATCTTACCCCGCTGTGTTATTGAACATGAAGGCTACCGACCGTTGGTCAGTGAGGAGAGTGAATCTCCTGCCGGCCAGGTAATGCCTCCAATGTCTCACAGCTTCAACGATAGCTTGGGTCTCCTTTTCGACAGAGGAGTGCCGAATTTCGGAGGCATGAAGGGTGCGGGAAAAGAATGCCACGGGTCTGCCTGCCTGATTGAGGGTGGCGGCTAGGGCGACTTCTGATGCGTCGCTCTCCACTTGAAAGGGCAGCGTCTCGTCGACTGCGTGCATCGCGGCCTTGGCGATATCGGCTCTAATACGGTTGATGGCATGTTGAGCCTCGGCCGTCAGGGGGAAAAGGGTGGCCTGGATGAGTGGGTGGGCCTTATCCGCATAGTTTGGGACCTACTTGGCGTAGTATGAAAAGAACCCCAGGCAGCTTTTGAGGGCCTTGGGGCAGTGGGGAAGGGGAGCTCCATGAGGGGGCGCATGCGGTCGGGATCGGGGCCCAGAACTCCGTTCTGGACCACAGAGTCGATGATGGCTAAGCAGTTTGTGCTGAATACGCACTTCTCCTTGTTGTAGGTGACGTTTAGGAGAGTGGCGGTGTGGAGAAATTTGGCAAGGTTGGCATTGTGGTCCTGCTGATCGTGGCCGCAGATGGTGACATTATCTAGGTACGGGAAGGTGGCCTGCAACCCCTACCGGTCGACCATTTGGTCCATCTCCCTTTGGAAGACCGAGACCCCGTTGGTGACGCTGAAGGGAACCCTGAAAGAATGGTAGAGGCGGCCATCTGTTTCGAAGGCAGTGTATGGGCGGTCCGCATTACGGATGCGGAGCTGGTGGTAGGCAGATTTGAGGTCTACAGTTGAGAAGACCCGGTCTGGGCAATCTGATTGACCATATCAGATATGCGTGGGAGGGGGTACGCGTCGAGCTGCGTGTACCTATTGTTGGTCTGGCTGTAGTCCACGACCATTCTGTGTTTCTCCCCGGTTTTCACCACTACCACTGGGGCTCTCGAGGGGCTGTTGCTGGCCTCGATGATGCATTCCCGAAGTAGCCGCTGGACCTCGGACCCGATGAAGGTCCTGTCCTGGGTGCTGTACCTTCTGCTCTTGGTGGCGACGGGTTTGCAATCCGGGGTTAGGTTTGCGAATAGGGAAGGTGGGTCGGCCTCTAGGGTCGCGAGGCTGCACACAGTAAGCGGTGGTAGGGGCCCGCCGAATTTCAAGGTTAGACTCTGGAGGTTACACTGGCAGCCCAAGCGGAGTAGCAGGGCAGCGCAGAGGTTGGGGAGGACGTAGAGGTGGAAGCCGTTGAATTCTACGCCCTGGACCATGAGTGTGACTATACAGTACCCCCGGATCGCCACGGAGTATCTGGATGGATGAAGCTCCCGGAGTCCAGCAGGCAAGAGGTCTCGTGCCCATCGATCTTCACGCTTGTCGAGGCGGTGGCTAGATTGTGTGGGCGAGACTAGTCGATCATGACTGAGGCGAGTCGTGGCTGGTCGTTGCTGGTGTCTCTGACCAGGGGAATTAAAGCACGCCAGAAATCTTCAATGGACTCACCAGGGAGTTGACTGTGAGTAGAGAGTACGTGTCTGGCGAAGAGCGTGTTCGTCTGCTGGGCGTAATTCTCTTTCAGTAGCGCCATGGCTTTGTCATAGTTCGGTGCGTCCTGGATAAGAGGAAATTCGTTGGAGCTCAGCCGCGAGTAGAGTATCTGGATCTTCTGAGCTTCCGGGATTGGGTCTGGTGCAGACCTGATGTAAGCTTCAAAACAAGCTAGCCAGTGTTGAAAGTCCTTTTTGGCGTCGCTTGATTGCGGATCCAGCTGCAGGCGATCCGCTCCGGCTTGATGCGGAGGTCCATCTTCTGAAAATCTTAGAGTAATAAATTGATGCATGATCAATTGCACAGAGACGAGAGTTGAATTCAACTGAGGCTTTATTACTCTAAGATGTGTGGCCTCCTACAGCAGCTGGCGAAATGGCTGCTGTATAGGGAGCACACATATTTATACTCTGCTTACTGGATGGAGCCAGCAGGCAGGGACTACCCCCGTACCTGTAGTACAGGGTCTTACCACACATCTTTTAATATGTACAACAGTGGTGATTACCACACTACTACCTTTTAAAAAAAATATTTTTATTCTCCTCCTTTTTCACATTTTCTCCCAAATTTGCACCCACCAACAATAGACAATTAGCAGTAACGAATACAAAATGTCAATCCCCATGTCAACAACAACTCATCCTCCCATCAACCCCCAAACAACTGCCTGCATGTTAACATAAACAAAGAACAAAAAGGAATCAGGAATCACCCAGTCACCGTTAACATTACAGTCACCCTCCCCACAACCCTCCCAATATAACACGCCCCCCACCACTAATGTTCGATATATTATCCAATTCTTGAAAGTACATAATGAATAACGCCCATGAATTGTAGAACCCCTCCATCTTTCCCCTCAGTTCAAACTTAACCTTCTAAAGAGTCAAGAATTCCAACAGGATTCAAATTAAAAAACAGGTCCTCAAGGGTCATAATCTCTGGATTACTGTCCCAACCACGTGCAAATTGGCATAGGGAGGCAAGAATAAGGGAGGTTAACACGTGGCTGAAAGAGTGGTGTGGGAATGAGGGGTTCCTTTTCATGGGACACTGGCATCAGTTTTGGGACAGGGGGGGACCTGTACCGTTGGGATGGTCTCCACCTGAACCGAGCTGGGACCAGTGTTCTGGCGAAAAGAGTAAATAGGGTGGTCAATAGGACTTTAAACTAAAGATTGGGGGGGAAGGGAAAGTCAGGGAACCAAGAGGTGAAGTAATCAGCAGGGAGCGTAGCTGCTTAGGAATACAAAAAAACACGAACAGACAAAACTCAAGAGTGGTTACGATTGTCCCCATCCCACAAAATATGACACAGTGTATGGAAAGGCTCAGTAAACCAAGGTTCACCACACTAAGAAAACAAAAAGGGACGGTCAATAGAGAATTAAAGGTGCTATATTTAAATGCGCACAGTGTACGGAACAAGGTAGATGAGCTTGTGGCCCAGATTGTGACTGGCAGGTATGATGTGGTAGGCATCATAGAGACATGGTTGCAGGGGGTTCAGGACTGGCATTTAAACATCCAGGGATTCACAACCTATCGAAAAGACAGAGAGGTGGGCAGAGGGGGCGGGGTTGCCTTGTTAATTAGGAATGAAAGTAAATCAATAGCACTAAACGACATAGGGTCAGATGATGTGGAGTCTGTGTGGGTAGAGTTGAGGAACCACAAAGGCAAAAAAACCATAATGGGAGTTATGTACAGGCCTCCTAACAGTGGTCAGGACCGGGGGCACAAAATGCACCACGAAATAGAAAGTGCATGTCAGAAAGGCAAGGTCACAGTGATCATGGGGGACTTCAATATGCAGGTGGACTGGGTAAATAATGCTGCCAGTGGACCCAAGGAAAGGGAATTCATTGAATGTTTACAGGAGGGCTTTTTGGAACAGCTTGTGATGGAGCCCATGAGGGAACAGGCTATTCTGGACTTAGTGTTATGTAATGAGCCAGACTTGATTAAAGATCTTAAAGTAAGGGAGCACTTAGGAGGCAGTGATCATAATATGGTCGAATTCAATCTCCAATTTGAAAGAAAGAAGGTAGAATCAGATGTAAAGGTGTTACAGTTAAATAAAGGTAACTACAGGGGCATGAGGGAGGAACTGACGAAAATCGACTGGGAGCAGAGCCTAGTGGGAAAGACAGTAGAACAGCAATGGCAGGAGTTTCTGGGAGTAATTGAGGACACAGTACAGAGGTTCATCCCAAAGAAAGGAAAGGTTATCAGAGGGGGGATTAGGCAGCCATGGCTGACAAAGGAAGTTAGGGAATGCATCAAAGCAAAAGAGAAAGCCTATAATGTGGCAAAGAGTAGTGGGAAGTCAGAAGATTGGGACGACTACAAAAACAAACAGAGGATAACAAAGAGAGAAATAAGGAAAGAGAGGATCAAATTTGAAGGTAGGCTAGCCAGTAACATTAGGAATGATAGTAAAAGTTTCTTTAAATACATTAAAAACAAACGGGAGGCAAAAGTTGACATTGGGCCACTCCAAAATGACGCTGGTAATTTTGTGATGGGAGACAAGGAAATAGCTGAGGAACTGAATAAGTACTTTGCGTCAGTCTTCAATGTAGAAGACATGAGTAATATCCCAACAATTCCGGAGAGTCGGGGGCAGAGTTGAATATGGTAGCCATCACAAAGGAGAAAGTGCTAGAGAAACTAAGAGGTCTAAAAATTGATAAATCCCCGGGCCCAGATGGGCTACATCCTAGAGTTCTAAAGGAGATAGCTGAAGAAATAGTGGAGGCGTTAGTTATGATCTTTCAAAAGTCACTGGAGTCAGGGAAAGTCCCAGAGGATTGGAAAATCGCTGTTGTAACCCCCCCTGTTCAAGAAGGGAACAAGGAAAAAGATGGAAAATTATAGGCCAATTAGCCTAACCTCGGTTGTTGGCAAGATTCTAGAATCCATTGTTAAGGATGAGATTTCTAAATTCTTGGAAGTGCAGGGTCGGATTAGGACAAGTCAGCATGGATTTAGTAAGGGGAGGTCGTGCCTGACAAACCTGTTAGAGTTCTTTGAAGAGATAACAAATAGGTTAGACCAAGGAGAGCCAATGGATGTTATCTATCTTGACTTCCAAAAGGCCTTTGATAAGGTGCCTCACAGGAGACTGCTGAGTAAAATAAGGGCCCATGGTATTCGAGGCAAGGTACTAACATGGATTGACGATTGGCTGTCAGGCAGGAGGCAGAGAGTTGGGATAAAAGGTTCTTTTTCGGAATGGCAACCGGTGACGAGTGGTGTCCCGCAGGGTTCAGTGTTGGGGCCACAGCTCTTCTCTTTTTATATTAACGATCTAGATGACGGGACTGGGGGCATTCTGGCTCAGTTTGCCGATGATACAAAGATAGGTGGAGAGGCAGGTAGTATGGAGGAGGTAGGGAGGCTGCAGAAAGATTTAGACAGTTTAGGAGAGTGGTCCAAGAAATGGCTGATGAAATTCAACGTGGGCAAGTGCGAGGTCTTGCACTTTGGAAAAAAGAATAGAGGCGTGGACTATTTTCTAAACGGTGACAAAATTCATAATGCTGAAGTGCAAAGGGACTTGGGAGTCCTAGTCCAGGATTCTCTAAAGGTAAACTTGCAGGTTGAGTCCGTAATTAAGAAAGCAAATGGAATGTTGCCATTCATCTCAAGAGGCTTGGAATATAAAAGCAGGGATGTACTTCTGAAGCTTTATAAAGCATTAGTTAGCCCCCATTTAGAATACTGTGAAAATTGTGAGCAATTTTGGGCCCCACACCTCAGGAAGGACATACTGGCACTAGAGCAGGAGATTCACACGGATGATCCCAGGAATGGTAGGCCTAACATACGATGAACGTCTGAGGATCCTGGGATTATATTCATTGGAGTTTAGGAGGTTGAGGGGAGATCTAATAGGAATTTACAAGATAATGAATGGCTTAGATAGGGTGGATGTAGGGAAGTTGTTTCCATTAGCAGGGAGACTAGGACCCGGGGGCACAGCCTTAGAATAAAAGGGAGTCACTTTAGAACAGAGATGAGGAGAAATTTCTTCAGCCAGAGAGTGGTGGGTCTGTGGAATTCATTGCCACAGAGGGCGGTGGAGGCCGGGACGTTGAGTGTCTTTAAGACAGAAGTTGATAAATTCTTGATTTCTCAAGGAATTAAGGGCTATGGAGAGAGAGCGGGTAAATGGAGTTGAAATCAGCCATGATTGAATGGTGGAGTGGACTCGATGGACCGAATGGCCTTACTTCCACTCCTAAGTCTTATGGTCTTATGGTCCCCCCACCATGCCAAGGCACAGGGTGGAGAGGCTGCTCTCCATCCCAAAGGGATCCGCCATCGGGCAATCAACGAGGCGAAGGCTACAACATCGGCCTCCGAAACCGTTTCCAACGCCGGCTGGTCTGACACCCTGAATATGACCTCCTGAGGGCCCGGGTCCAGTTTCATGTGCACCACTTTAGAGATTACTCTTAAAAACCTCCTTCCAGTAATCCTCCAGCTTTGGACAGGACCAAAACATATGAATGGGATTTGCACCCCCCTCCCCCCCACCCCCGCACGTTCACACACATCTTCTACCCCTCAAAGAGCCAGCTCATCCTCACCCTTGTGTGGTGTGCTCTATATACCACCTTCAGCTGTATCAGACCAACCTCGCGCACGAGGTGGAGGCGTTCACTCTCCGGAGGACCTCACACCAGAACCCCTCCTCCATACCCTCGCACAGCTCTTCCTTCCATTTTGCTTTGATCCCTTCCAGTGGTGCGTTTTCCTCTTCCAAAATAGCCACGTAAACTGCCAACACTACCCCCTTCTCCAGTCCCCCTGTCGTCAGCACCTCCTCCAGCAATGTGGAGGACGGCTCCACCGGGAAGCTCAGTATCTCCTTCCTGGCAAAATCTAGTACCTACATGTACCTAAACATTTCCCCCTGCTCCAGCCCATTCTTCGCTCCCAGCTCCTTCAATCCTGCAAACCCACTCCCAAGTGACTTAATCCCCTTCTCCTTCCATTTCCGAAAATTTCTATCTCACTTCCCTGACTCAAATCTGTGGTTCCCCCAAATTGACATTTGCTCTTACCTTCTGAATTGTCCTTGAAAATATTTGCAGAAACTAGATGACCAGTGAGAGTTGGGGAGAATGAAACAGTTCAGAAAATCGTCACTAATAGTGTGGGCCCTTTTTAACTGCATTTTTAAAAATATTCATGCATGAGATATGAGCATTGCTGAGAAAGCCTGTATTCTTTGCCCAACCCTAATTACCCTTGAGAAGTTGATGGTGAGCTGCCTTCTTGAACCACTGCAGTCCATGAGGTGTAGGTACACCCACAGTACTGTTAGGGAGGGAGTTCCAGAATTTTGGCCCAGTGGCGATATATTTCCAAGTCAGGATTGTGTGTGTTTATACGATCATGCCATGCTGGAATAAACCCGAGACTGGGAGACCAATGGGCATCAGTGCCTTGAGTCCAGGAGACTCTTGACGGTTAAGACAAATAAATTGAAAGCTTTTGAAAAACAATCAGGTACATTAAATGAATATGGTCCCGATGTACACTTGCTATCAATTTGGATTATAATGGGTAACTGAAGTGTTATATTGCTATTAATGATACTGGAACATTATTGACTTTATGGGTGAATGCAGATGGGAATGGTGAAGTAATGAATCAGTGGTTTGCTATCAGATGGTTTTACACATTTCGGAAGCATTTGGTGAGCTACTCTATATCTGTCCGAGCCCAATAAAATAACACTCATTCATCCAGCAAGGATATTCAGCATAAAGTGTTTTAATTGAGGGATTAACTTTATTCACCGATCAAACTGGAGAAATTTTCAGTCTTAAATAGCACGTCTAGAAGAATTAAATGAGCTGTTAAATTAATGTATTAACCTTATTCACTGACCCTGTGATATGTTGAACTTTATGCAGAAGTAGAATGAAGAGCTCAGAACACATTTGCTTTATTGAGAATTTCAGTTCAGATAGATCCAGTATGAAGATATTTTACCTTTAGAAACGGTAGGCAAAGAAAAGCAGTTCCCAGCTGCTGATAGTACAAGGACTAGACTTTCACAAATTTAAAGCTTCAGGCAATTGATGCAGGGAGATGAGAGGAAGAACTGTTCTAAGCAATGAGTTGTAATGACTTGGAACTCACTGCCTATGAAGGTGGTGGAAGTGGAAATGATCAATTATTTCAAAAGAAAAATGCATTTTGTTTTCCAAGTGTATCTTCACGCACTTTTTCATTTTCTTTGTGAAATAATGGGGAGGTGGTGGATTATCAGCCCATGGAAATGCACCCTGAACTCTCATTCTGTGGCCAACAAGTGCTGGAGTGCGACTTGAACTCAAACTTTCTGCCCGTAAGGAGGGACACAACCACTGCACTACAAGGCCTCCTCGGAAGGGAATCATAGAATCATAGAATCATAGAATCATAGAAGTTTACAGCATGGAAACAGGCCCTTCGGCCCAACCAGTCCATGCCGCCCAGTTTTTTACCATTAAGCTAGTCCCAGTTGCCCGCACTTGGCCCATAACCCTCTATACCCATCTTACCCATGTAACCATCTAAATGCTTTTTGAAAGACACAATTGTACCCGCTTCTACTACTACCTCTGGCAGCCCATTCCAGACACTCACTACCCTCTGAGTGAAGAAATTGCCCCTCTGGGCCCTTCTGAATCTCTCCCCTCTCACCTTAAACCTATGCCCTCTAGTTTTAGACTCCCCTACCTTTGGGAAAAGATGTTGACTATCTACCTTATCTATGCCCCTCATTATTTTATAGACCTCTATAAGATCACCCCTAAGGCTCCTACGCTCCAGGGAAAAAAGTCCCAGTCTATCCAGCCTCTCCTTATAACTCAAACCATCAAGTCCCGGCAACATCCTAGTAAATCTTTTCTGCACTCTTTCTAGTTTAATAATATCCTTTCTATAATAGGGTGACCAGAACTGCACACAGTATTCCAAGTGTGGCCGTACCAATGTCTTGTACAACTTCAACAAGACGTCCCAACTCCTATATTCAATGTTCTGACCAATGAAACCAAGCATGCCGAATGCCTTCTTCACCACCCTGTCCACCTGCGACTCCACCTTCAAGGAGCTATGAACCTGTACTCCTAGATCTCTTTGTTCTATAACTCTCCCCAACGCCATACCATTAACTGAGTAGGTCCTGGCCTGATTCGATCTGCCAAAATGCATCACCTCACATTTATCTAAATTAAACTCCATCTGCCATTCGTCGGCCCACTGGCCTAATTGATCAAGATCCCGTTGCAATCCTAGATAACCTTCTTCACTATCCACTATGCCACCAATCTTGGTGTCATCTGCAAACTTACTAACCATGCCTCCTAAATTCTCATCCAAATCATTAATATAAATCACAAATAACAGTGGACCCAGCACCGATCCCTGAGGCACACCACTGGTCACAGGCCTCCAGTTTGAAAAACAACCCTCTACAACCACCCTCTGCCTTCTGTCGTCCAGCCAATTTTGAATCCAATTGGCAACCTCACCCTGGATCCCGTGAGCTTTAACCTTCTGCAACAACCTACCATGCGGTACCTTGTCAAAGGCTTTGCTAAAGTCCATGTAGACAACGTCTACTGCACTACCCTCATCTACCTTCTTGGTCACCCCCTCAAAAAACTCAATCAAATTTGTGAGACATGATTTTCCACGCACAAAGCCATGCTGACTGCCCCGAATCAGTCCTTGCCTCTCTAAATGCTTGTAGATCCTGTCTCTCAGAATACCTTCTAGCAACTTACCTACTACAGACGTTAGGCTCACCGGTCTGTAGTTCCCAGGCTTTTCCCTGCTGCCCTTCTTAAACAAGGGCACAACATTCGCCACTCTCCAATCTTCAGGCACCTCACCTGTGGCTGCCGATGATTCAAATATCTCGGTTAGGGGACCCGCAATTTCCTCCCTAGCCTCCCACAACATCCTGGGATACATTTCATCAGGTCCCGGGGATTTATCTACCTTGATGCGCTTTAAGACTTCCAGCACCTCCTCCTCTGTAATATGCACACTTCTCAAGACATCACTATTTATTCCCCTTAGTTTCCTAACATCCATGCCTTTCTCCACCGTGAATACCGATGAGAAATATTCATTCAGGATCTCACCCAACTCTTGTGGCTCTGCACATAAATGCCCTTGTTGATCCTTAAGAGGCCCTACTCTGTCCCTAGTTACTCTTTTCCCCTTTATGTATCTGTAGAATCTCTTTGGATTCTCCCTTGCATTATTTGCCAAAGCAATTTCATGTCCCCTTTTTGCCCTCCTGATTTCCCTCTTAACTCTATTTCGACAATCTCTATACTCTTCAAGGGATCTACTTGATCCCAGTTGATGTACGTCATATCTACTTGATCCCAGTTGATGTACGTCATATGCCTCCTTCTTCTTTTTGACCAGAGTCTCAATATCTCGAGTCATCCAGGGTTCCCTACTTCTACCAGCCTTGCCCTTCACTCTAAAGGGAATGTGCTTACCCTGCACCCTGGTTAACACATTTTTAAAAGCCTCCCATTTACCAGCCGTCCCTTTGTCTGCCAATAGTCTCCCCCAATCTACCTCTGCAAGTTCCTGTCTGATACCATCAAAATTGGCCTTGCCCCAATTAAGAATTTTAACTCTTGGGCCAGACCTATCATTCTCCATAGCTATCTTAAAACTAATGGAATTATGGTCACTTGTCCCAAAGTGATCCCTCACTAGCACTTCTATCACTTGCCCTTCCTTATTTCCCAAGACGAGGTCAAGTTTTGCCCCCTCTCTAGTCGGTCCATCCACATACTGAATGAGAAATTCCTCCTGAATACACTCAACAAATTTCCCTCCATCCAAGCCCCTAATGCTATGACTGTCCCAGTCAATGTTGGGAAAGTTAAAGTCCCCTACTACTACCACCCTATTATTCTTGCAGCTATCTGTAATCTCCTTACATATTTGCTCCTCAATTTCCCGCTGACTATTTGGGGGCCTGTAGTACAGTCCTACCAAGGTGATCTCTCCCTTCTTATTTTTCAGTTCCACCCATATAGACTCAGTGGGCGAACCCTCGGATATATCCCCTCTAAGTACTGCCGTGATGTTCTCCCTAATCAAAAACGCCACTCCCCCTCCTCTCTTACCTCCTGTTCTATCCTTTCTATAGCATCTGTAGCCCGGAACATTGAGCTGCCAGTCCTGCCCCTCCCTTAGCCATGTTTCAGTCATAGCTATAATATCCCAGTCCCATGTGCCCGTCCATGCCCTGAGTTCATCCGCTTTGCCCGTCAGGCCCCTTGCATTGAAATAAATGCAGTTTAATGTAGACCTTCCTTGCTCTCTGCCCTGCTTTCTCTGGTCATGCTTTACACACTCTCCCTTCCTGCCTTTTGTTTCTGTCCCCACTGACTTCCTACATCGGTTCCCATCCCCCTGGCACATTAGTTTAAACCCTCCCCAACTGCACTAGCAAACACCCCCCCGAGAACATTGGTTCCGGTCCCACCCAATAGGCAACAAAGGGAAGTAAACTTGCAGGACTATGGGGATTGAGCTGATGGTGGGACTGACTGGATTGCTCTACAAGAGAGCAGGCATGAACTTATTGGGCCAACTGGCTTCTTCTGTGTTGTCATGACTATGATTTTGCCTTGAACTTTAATGACATAAAGTGCGAGATCGGGACAGGAGCAGCCAACTTTAAAGTTAAGTTCTTTTCAGAGGACCTCTTGTGAGCTAGAAGAAACATGAGTGTTGACCTAAGCCCCTCAAGAAAACCTTCGGCCGCTCGCTTTCTTCCCAGGGATCTGCCAACCTGACTTGCCCCAACTTTCCTGATTGCCCAAGAACTATCCGCAAACATCCCTAGCTACGGTATCCTGCTGCTTACTTTTCTGACGCTTAGCCAGCTAGCCTATCAATCTGGTTGGCTGCTGAGTTGGAAACAGAAGAAAAATACGATGACGAGGTCATGCAATTAAATTCGGCAGGACATAGGCTTTCCTGGGATTTCTGGATTCAAACCCACTACCAACACGATAGCATAGTGGTTAGCACAATTGCTTCACAGCTCCAGGGTCCCAGGTTCGATTCGCAGCTTGGGTCGCTGTCTGCACGTTCTCCCCGTGTGTGCGTAGGTTTCCTCCGGGTGCTCCGGTTTCCTCCCACAGTCCAAAGATGTGCAGGTTAAGTGGATTGGCCATGCTAAATTGCCCTTAGTGTCCAAATTTCCCTTAGTGTCCAAATTTCCCTTAGTCTTGGGTGGGGTTACTGGGTTATGGGGTTAGGGTGGAGGTGTGGACTTGGGTTGGATGCTCTTTCCAAGAGCTGGTGCAGACTCGATGGGCCGAATGGCCTCCTTCTGCACTGTAACTTCTATGTTTCTATGGTGCCCCACAACTTCCACACCACCCAGTAAATGCCTTTATCATGCTCTTGCACACTCTGTCTCTCTCTCTCTCTCACTTTAATTTACATTCAACCTCTCTTTTTAAAAAAAGACTAAATATAACATTAAATTAATATGAATTTTCAAATTTGTCCTTTGGATTTTCAAATTGATTTGAAGAAAACCAACTGAGCAGAAACTGAGAAGAAAACATATTCTGCAGTGTCGGTGAAGTAAGGGCTTATGAAATTAGCTGCAGTGCACATGCTTTGAGTGCACAATCTAATTAAGTTCATACTGCCATTGTTTTGGGCAAATTATCACTCCCAGTCCAGATTTAGACCTTTAAGGTTTGATATTAAAACCACAAAGCAAATGTGAGTGTATACAGCACAGTTAATACTGTTACTTCACAGTGCCAGGGACCCGGGTTCGATTCCCGCTTGAGTCACTGTCTGTGCGGAGTCTGCACGTTCTCCCCGTGTCTGTGTGGGTTTCCTTCGGGTGCTTTGATTTCCTCCCACAGTCCCAAAAGATGTGCTTGTTAGGTAGATTAGATATTCTGAATTCTCCCTCTGTGTACCCGAACAGGCGCCAGAGTGTGGCGACTGGGGAATTTTCAGACCCTGGGCGAAATTCTCCCCCAACGGCGGGATGTCCGCCGACTGGCGCCAAAGCCGGCGCCAATCAGACGGGCATCGCGCCGGCCCAAAGGTGCGGAATGCTCCGCATCTTTGGCGGCCTAGCCCCAACATTGAGGGGCTAGGCCGACGCCGGAGGGATTTCCGACCCGCCAGCTGGCGGAAATGGCGTTTGTTTCCCCGCCAGCTGGCGCGGAAATGCGGCGCATGCGCGGGAGCGTCAGCGGCCGCTGTCAGTTTCCCGGCGCATGCGCGGGAGCGTCAGCGGCCGCTGTCAGTTTCCCACGCATGCGCAGTGGGGAGAGTCTCTTCCGCCTCCGCCATGGTGGAGGCCGTGGCGGAGGTGGAAGGGAAAGAGTGCCCCCACGGCACAGGCCCGCCCGCGGATCGGTGGGCCCCGATCGCGGGCCAGGCCACCGTGGGGGCACCCCCCGGGGTCAGATCGCCCCGCGCCCCCCCCCGGACCCCGGAGCCCGCCCACGCCGCCTGGTCCCGCCGGTAAATACCAGGTTTGATTTACGCCGCCGGGACAGGCAATTTCTGGGCGGGACTTCGGCCCATCTGGGCCGGAGAATCCAGCGGGGGGTCCCGCCAACCGGCGCGGCCGGATTCCCGCCCCCGCCTAATCTCCGGGAGCGGAGACTTCGGCGGGGGCGGGGGCGGGATTCACGGTGGCCAACGGCCATTCTCCGACCCGGCGGGGGGTCGGAGAATGACGCCCCCTACTTGTGACACAAATAAAGATTATTATTATTATTATTATTAATCATGTCATTATGAACCATCCCCTTTTCAGAATGTTCTGTTTCATACTCAGTGCTCATGACACAGTACAATAGTTAAGGTGTTGACTGATTATAGCAGTAAATATCCATCAATTAGTCGACTGCATTCCCAGATGTGAAGCAAGGAAAATCCAAGAGATCCAACACATAAGCATTCATTCTGTCTCATGTATGGCGGCAGCCATATGTACTGTGGGCAAGATACACTGCAGCAACCCACCACACCTTCAACAGCACCTTCCTTAAGACCATAAGACCATAACTCACAACCTCTACTACTGAAAAGAACAAAGGCCCCAGACAAATGTGAAGTTATCTGCAAGATCCACTGCTACTTGCACACCATCCTGACTTGGAACCCATACCCATAACTTCCAGGTTCCCGAGCGTCGCATTTAGGGGGGGTATGATGCATTGGAAATCCACATCTTTGGAGGTTTCCACGTAAGGGTTTACCGGCAATTGCCCAGAAGCACTAATTTCCTCTGGACGATTGCATTGCACTGGGGACTATCCGACAGAAGCATAACTCCAGAGAAACGATTTAAACACCAGCATCACATGGGACACCCCACATAAACATGACCCCCTTGGGGACCCACCACATCACCCGTATCCCCGACCCGACCATCACTCCCCTCTCCCAACTCTGGTCGCAAACCGGACCGAACCCCACCCCCCCTCCCCCCCACTCTGAACTGAGCCCCCTCCCGAGCTGAGCCCCTTCCCTGATTGAACCCCATCCCATAGCGCCCCTCCCCCCCCATGCTCTCCTGGATTGACTGACCCCCCCCTCTTTACCTCCCGGTTCCACCTAAACCACTGGGTATGACCACCCCTCCTCACACCACCACAACCACCAGGTCCGACTCCCCTAACGTCGGGTCTGACTGCACCCCCCCCACCAACACCAGGTGCAGCCCACCACACTGTGTCTGACTCTGACATCCCTCTCTGTTTTCAACCACTGGGCCCTACTCCGACCACTCCACACAGGGGCCGATACCAACCGCCCCCTCCACCACATCGGGTCCAAACCCCCCCTCCCCCCCACCGGCCGGACTGATCACCTCTCCCCCACACTGGCTCCATCCCTCCACCCACACAGTGTCCAACCCTCTCCCCATTCCCTAAACTTTATAACTTAACTGCTCTCTGCAAATTGTCCCTTTAAACCTCCTCTTTACGGAAGCCACTGCCATAAAAATGGGGAGTGACTTATCTCTCTCTGCGCCCCAATTACTCCACGACGATGCTGCTGGGGGGAGGGGTGCACATCGCTGTTCCTGTCTCACCCAGACTGATTGAGGAAGGTGGGCAAGACTGGGACTTCAGAATCACAGCAAAGTCTGTCGAGAGTGGCAGTCCGACGGAGATTTCCATTCTGCAGAAGTTACAGTTCATTACTGTTCCTTCACAAATGCTGGGTCAAAATCCAGGAATTGCCTCCATAACAGTAGGGGTGCAATGGTATCGCATGGACTGCAGATTTGTGGAAAGGCAGTCCACCAGTGCCTTCTCATAGGGAATTAGTATTGTGCAACAAATACTGGTCTTGCCAGTGATACCCATTTCCCATGAATTAATTTTTAATATCTTATTAATACGTGGTAAGACTACACATCTTTGCTCGGATCCATTGGTGTTGGACCGCTTATATTACAATCCCAGTTGGTGTTAGTACTAGATGGAAAGATTCCAGGTTGGAACACTGGCTTAAAAGATCATGGGCGGGATTCTCCGTTTGGGAGATTTATGTTCTCCCGCCAGAGCTAAATTGCACCATTTTACGATTCCCTTGTGGGTTTCACAAGGAATCCCACTATCAAGCTGCCATTTTGACCCTCCTCAATTGCTGTGCAGGGGTGGGGGGTGGGGGTTCTGGGTCAATTGAGGAGGGTCAAGATGGCAGCTTGATAGTGGGATTCCCTGAAAATCCCTTGAGCAATAAGGAGACCTCCCAGGGTTCACGACGGATGAGACCACACGTGTTCCACGCCGTCAGGAACTCGGCCGGTCAGGGATGGAGCATCGCGGACCTCAGGTGATGGGCTGTGGCTGTGGATACAGCGTGCGGTGTACTCCTAGAGTGTGCCGTTTTTCAGGGGGTGGAGCATCGTGAAAGTGACGTCGCCCCCGATTTTGGCATCGTCGGGGATTCTCCGCCCCCTCGCCGAATGCAATTTCGGCATCGGGGATCAGAGAATTCAGGACCCTATGCTTGAATAAAAATTATTAAACGTGAATAGTTTGACTCAACTTCCTGCCCCCACATTAGCTTCACAAAAGTATACAGTTTGGGGATGAAAACATTGCCCCCTTGGCCCACCATGAGGTCCACCCCGTCAGGTTCATGATTCCGGAGACCACAGCTGCGGGGACTAGAGAATCACGGGAGGCTGGCACATAGGGCGCCGGGTCCACTAAATAGATGCAAATGGGTCATTAAGTCCCATTTGCATGTATTTATATTCCCCCCGCCGGCGCGTGTCGTGGACCTCGTTCACGCCACCAGCGAGGGGGTCGGAGCATCATGCCGCCTATCCAGATATTCCCCCAACACCCAATTCTCCGTCCCATCAGGGAACACATTCCGGGCACCCTGGTATGGAGAATCCTGCCTCATAACTTTTATTTTAGAAAATGTGGATGAACAGAATCACAGGACCCTTAATTAGTTTTAACATTAATGATTTGAACGAGGGAACTAAATGTAATATCTTCAAATTTGCAGATGACATAAATCGGGGCGGGGGGTGGGGGGGGGGGGGTGGGGTGAGCTCTGAGGAGGGTGCAGAGATGTTGCAGTGTGATTTAGACAAGTTGAGTGAGTGGGCAAATGAATGGTAGATGCAGTATAATGTGGATAAATGTGAGGATATCCACTTTCGTACCAAAACGGGAAGGCAGATTATTATCTGAATGGCTAAAAGTTTCAAGAGGGGAATGTGAAATGTGACCTGGATGTCCTCGTACACCAGTCACTGAAGCTAAGCATGCCAGTGCAGCAGGCAGTGAAGAAGGAAAATGGTATGTTGGCTTTCATTGCGAGAGGGTTTGAATACAGGAGCAGGAATGTCTTGCTGCAGTTATACAAGACCTTGTGAGGCCACAGCTGGAATATTGTGTGACCTTTTGGTCTCCTTATCTGAGGAAGGATGTTCTTGCTATGGAGGGACTGCAGAAAAGGTTTACCAGAATGATTCCTGCGATGGCGGGACTGACGGATGAGGAGAAATTGAGTCAGTTAGCATTTTATTCACTGTGGTTCAGAACAATGAGGGGATACCTCATAGAAACCTTTAAAATTCTAACATAACTAAGAGAGGGTAGATACAGGAAGGATGTTCCCCATGGTGGGTGAATCCAGAACCAAGGGTCACAATCTGAGGATACGGGGTGAACCATTTAGGACTGAGATGAGGAGACATTTCTTCACCCAGAGAGTGGTGAGCCTGTGGAATTTGTTACCTCAGAAATTAATTGAGGCCAAAACATTATATGTTTTCAAGAAGGAGTTAGATATAGCTCTTTGGCTGAAAGGGATCAAAGAATATGAGGGGGGGGGAAGGTGAGAATAGGCCATTGGATCAGCCATGATCATAATAATTGGCAGCGCAGGCTCGAAGGGCCAAATGGCCTACTCCTCCTAATTTCTTTATGTTCCAAACAATGCTTTCCATCAGTTATCTGCATTAAGAATCCACTTCAGGTTTTCCCACTATCCTTTCAAACAAAGCCACCCCTCCACTTTTAACAAGGAATCCAGAACCATGTTTTCCACTCCTTACTTGTTTCCTTTGTCTTAAATTATTTTACACAGGTACTCAGTCCCCAATCGAATATTATAACACTGGAAATAAGAGCACTGAACCTTATGATTGCTTCAGATATGTGGCTTGTCTGTAACTAACCTCATCAGCTTATCTCTTCCCAGATCTGACTTTACCATCTATAAACAGTGTCCTCTTGCGAAAAGCAGGTCCTCTTTGTTACTTTAACTTCAGACTTCTTGAAAACTCCTCTTTATTTTTCTAGTTTCCTCAAATAGCAGATTCTTTAAGTTTCCTGCACTTGTTACCTGAACCATTATTCCATAGTATGGCTTTACCTCTAGAGAAGCCAAGAGAGATGTTCCTTCTCTAGCCTTCTGAAACTGATTACTAATGAATTCAGGTAAAACTACACTCAAAAAGCATTCCTACTCTAAAGATGCCGCTGGTTGCTAGGCATTGACTATGTATTTCTCCCAGCTTGTTTATGTTTTCTGCCGTAACCCTCTCTAGGCACAACAGAAACATGTTTTGTCTGAAATCTCCAGATGCAAACACCTTTGTCGAACATGAATCTAACTATATGTTTACCCTTCCTTACACAGGGACACTAAATGAAACCCATTTAAAGCTATGCCTTATTTCTAATACTTAAGAATATAAAGATAGATTATTTGAAACTACCATTATTTTCCTGACAATTAGCTCTTGCGTTAGTCAGCATGCTATTATCCCTCAGTCAGCTTCTCTTGATTTAGAGCTCATAACCTGTTCTAATATATTTTGCTTTTTATTACTGATGCTCAGTAAGATCAAGTGAGAAAAACATTTGTGGAAATATACAATTAATTGAAATTGTACTTTTATTTGGGAGCAATGCATCAGGTTATATTTTTGAATAGGTATTTTATCCCTGAGAAATGACATAGTGGTTATGCACAAGATGAATATTTGTTTTTGTAATATGGGTGTCACAGAAAGGGCTGACATATATGACCTTCTCTAATTGTTCTTTAGAAGGCACGAACTACTGCAGTCCATTTGGGGAAGTTTATGGATTTTCATGGATTAGGCATATTGAAATGTTGTGTACTCTATGCAAAAGTATACAGTTTGCAGATTTGTAGGGAAGAGCCAATCAATGTAATGGATCTGTGCATTGTAAACCCTGTCCACAGTAACATAATTCAGTGTTGACCAGTGATTGCCTCAACACTAAATATAGCTTTTAGTTCTGTTCTTTGAATATGAAGATTAATTATAGCATTTAACCCAAATGGGTTACTCCACATAATGTTTTTATTATCATATGGATTTCTTGAATTTCTAAGCAGGCCAGTGGGCTCATTAGCAAGTTTTCTTTGTTGCAGGATATCCCTAATGAACTAAGATGGCCTTGAACTCATTGTCCTATACTGTACCCTATTAATCACTCATTAATAGACCATAATTAAACCATAAAATGTGTTATTAGCCTACCTCAAGCAATTTAGATCAAGCTGATGAACCATTTTATTTCTGTTGCATTTATACTTATTTGGCTATAATACTTGATGACTGCAATATGCATTGGTTTGTCTTTACTTTACATTGCCACAAATATTATTTTCACATTACTGTGAAAGGGTGAACATAAGGGTTGCTACATTACAAATGTTTTTTATGAATTTCTCTATGATTAAAATATAAAAGTAATTTTAAAGTTGGCTAAAGGAAGTCTTTATACGATTTGTAAAGCGTAAGAATACATAAATCTATTTGGCCCTTCGAGCCTGCTCTTCCATTCAAAAAGATCATGGCTGATCTACTAACTCTACCCTATATTTCATTATCATAAAATATCTCTTTTGTCTAGTCCTTATGCTTTTGTCTTCTGTCGAGCCCTTCTATGGCGTTGGTTAAAATATAGGGCTGAATTCTTTCCGTCGGGATTGTCCGTTTTGCCGGTAGCCCGGGGGTTTCCTGACGGCGTGGGGCTGCCCAACAATGGGAAACGTCATTGACCAGCCCGTGAAACGGAGAATCCCGATGGCGTGCCGCACCAGAAATCTGACGCGACGGGACGGAGAAACCCGCCCATTGTACCTTGGCTTTTGTTGTTGCTTGTCAAAAATTTTATTGCCTTTCATCCAAGTCCTACTTGGGCCATCTTCTTCACAACTTTTGCTGGCACACTGATGACTGTAGCGATGCCGTTTCATGCTTTTGACCGGGACTGGTAAATTGAAATCAACTTTGCTTCCAATTTCCACCTGTGTTTCATCTTCACATGGTGCATATCCAACACTTCCCTTCCCTTCCTTAACTTCGCTGTCTCAGTAGACCGAATGGTTACATGCTGACATGGCTACTTGAGAGGTCTCGTGGCAGACGTGGGGGTTTTCCCTGGAGTGTGAGCAGAATACAAGCATGTAAGAGCGGCTCAGACTAGTGATTAAACTATTGTTTGTTATAAGTGCTTGGTCACCAGTCTTTGTCACCCAGCACTTCTACATGGTGTCAGGAGTTGGCTGTATGGCACAAGGACTTCATCATATCGCCCGACACGTATTCAAATGAAAACATTGCAGACAACTGAGCCAAATTTAAAAAGGAGAACATAATACTCCACAGGCACGCGTTCGACTCTAAAAACCAAAGATCTGACTGATCGATACAACGACAACTTTGAATATCTCCGTAAAACCTATACATTTAGCACCTTTATCGATGAGTTAATCAGGGATTGAATAGCTGTGGGGTCCACATCAATCTCGTCTGCAAGCAGTTGCTGTGAGAGAAAACTTAACACTACAAACAGCTATTAATATTTGCCGACTAAACAAACAGTCTGAAAAAAGAAGCAAGGAGTTCAGGCAGGAAACCAAGGTTTTTGTGGTACAGGGCACATCCAGCCCCAACTGTGGTGGCCACCACTCCAGAACAAAGCAGCATGTTTGGCAAAAGGTAAACACTAAAACAAATGTGGAAAGTGGAATCATTTCACAAAATGCTGCAGTTCAAAATCACAGCAGCCTTCCTTTGCCACCAGCCACATTGCAGCCAGTCAGTCCTCCAAGGTTAGGAGTGTCAGCAAAATAAACAAACTGGAGCTCAGCCAGAGCAATCAAACCACTGAGCCTCCAACATCACTGTGAGAATGTCACCACCGTCACAGAAAATGGTGACATCTCAATCCCTGAACATGAATTGCAGCAACGCAAAACTGAAGATGAAGATTGACACTGGAGCAAAGTCATGGAATCATAGAATTCCTACAGTGCAGAAGGAGGCCATTCGGCCCATTGAGTCTACACTGATCCTTTGAAAGGGCACTCTACCTATGCCCAATCTCCCACCCTATCCCCGTAACCCCACCCTGGAGGCAGTTTAGCGCAGCAAATCCACCCAACCTGCACGTCTTTGGACTGTGGGAGTAAACCGGAGCACTTGGAGGAAACCCACGCAGACACGGGAGGAATGTGCAAACACCACACAGGCAGACCATGCCACTCCCAGGTATAATGTATTTCCCAGCTGTATGTTATAGAAACTAGACCCATGTATAGCACTGGACCCCAATACCCAGCTGGATCTTGTGGCCTATGGCGGACAAACCATCGGCGTTGAAGGTGTGGCCACTCTCCATTGCACAAAGTGCAGCTTCAGTTTCATATAGTCAACCAGAATTCAAGGCCATTGTTAGGTCTTCAGAACAGCATCACACTGGGGCTCATCCAATCTGCTCCAGAGGTACATGCTCTGCAACACCAAGCGCAAGAAATGAGAGCGCAAAGACCACTTTAACTGCAATGCCATTGGTAAGCTACCAGTAATATACCACATGAGACTAGATAATTCAGAACCACCAACAGTTTGTGCTCCAAGAAGAGTACCAATAGCCATGAAGCAGAAAGTAGTCAATGAGCAGCATTGGATGATGACACTGGGTGTCATAACTCCCATAGAAAAGACCACAAACTGGTTTTCAATGGTGGCTACAGTAAAGAAAGATGGTACGGTCTGGATATGCATTGACTTGGTTCACCTAAACAAATCGCTGCTCAGGCCTCATCACTTTATGAAGGTAGTGGAACATGTAATAGCAGACACACCTAGAGACAAGGGGCAGGATTCTCTGATACTGAGGCTAAGTGTTGACACTGTCGTAAACGCCGTCGCGTTTTACGATGGCGTCAACAGGCCCCTAGGAGCAGCGATCCTGCGCCGCACAGGGGGCCAGCACAGCACTGGAGCGCTTCACGCAGCTCCAGCTGTCGATACGGGCGCCGCGGGTCCCCGCATGCACTACGGCCGCCGTGAGTTCGCACATGCGCGCTGTGGCCGGCTCGAATTCACGCATGCGCGCTAGTTTCCTTCTCCGCGCTGGCCCCAATGCAACATGGCAGAGAGCTACAGGGACCCGGCGCGGAGAAACACAGGCCCCCATCAGGAGAAGCCCGCCCGCCGATCGGTAGGCCCCGATCGCGGGCCAGGCCACCGTGGAGGCCCCCCCCGGGGTCGGATCCCCACTCGCCCCCCCCCCCAACCAGGCCGCCCCCCGCAACATGAACGCCGAGGTCCTGTCGGGTAGGACCACACGTGAACGGCACCGGCGTGACTCGGCCTTACTTGGCGGGCACTCGGCCCATTGCGTGCGGAGAATTGCCAGGGCGGCCCCGACCTGACCGCACTGGTGCCGATTAGAATCGGTGGACTGGGGTCGGGGATGCGTCGCGTGAATACCCCCCCCCTCCCCCCTCCCGCCGATTCTCTGACCCAGCCCGGGCAAATTGTGAGGAAGACATAGACTTCAAGACAATAGAGGTTCTGTCCTCTCATAGCATCCAGGAACTCAAAGATGCCATACAGGCGGACATCACTTGCTGGCAACAGCACAACTTCATCATGATTGGCCGACCTGAGTACTCGAGGCAGTTTCCCCATGAGCTCTGCACATTCTTCGTCATCAGAGATGAACTAACCGTACAGGACAGATTGATACTGCATGGCCAGTGGTTTGTCATCCCTACCTCTGTTCAGAGATACTACAACCAGCAGCTTCACCAGGGGAAACCTGGATTGGAATCAACTGGGTTTTGGGCCAAGGAATCACTATGCTGGCCCTCCATGTATGCTGACATGGAAAGAGAAGTCTTCAGGTGTGCATCGTGCAATGCGCTCAATTCGCATCAAACAAAAGAACCACTGCACCTACATGAGGTCCTGGATCTCCCATGGTCATTTACAGTGGCTGGTATTTTTGAGTAGAATGGGAAACAACATTTGGTCTTAGTCGATTCATATTCTGGGTATTTTGAACTTAACTGCCAAACATGACGAGTAACACAGTCACCATAATGCTCAGGAGACATTTTGCCACACCCGGCATCCTTCAAAGAGTCATGACAGACAACACTCACCAATTCGCCTCCACTGAATACTGAATTTAGAAACTTTGCGCACACATGGGGCTTTGCACACATCATGAGCAGCCCCCCTTTACTCACAGTCCAGTGGCCTGTCGGAACAGGCAGTATGCTCAGTTAATGATCTTCTTGAGAAATGTGCCCGGGTTTACACTGATTACTATACTGCATTCCTCAACCTGCGAACCATGCCAAGACAGGGGGCTGGATTCTCCTTTTGGGAGACTAAGTCCCCATGCCGGCGTGAAAACGGTGGTGTTTTATGGCAGGAAAACTGGTGCAAAACGGCCACAGATTCACCATTTTGCTGAGGGCTAGCAGGGAGGCAGCGTAGAGCTCCCAGCTCTTGCAGCTGATACGGCCCTGAGCATGTCCGTAGCCACGCTAAGTTCACAAAAGGTAAGACCACACGTGTCCCATGCCATCGGGAACTCGGCCGATTGGGGACGGAGCATCCTGGTGCAGGCCTCAGGTAATGGCCTGAGGCCGTGGATACGTGGCACGGCGTACTAGTACTCCGCTTTTCAGGGAGCGGAGCTTTGTGAAAGCAGCCTCCGGGAGTATTGCCGTCATTGGGGATTCTCTGCTCCCTCATCGAACGCGATTTTGGCATCGGGGAATGGAGAATGCAGCCCCTGGTCTTCCCTCGTCAACACAGCGACTATTCTCCAGGCACGCCTACTACCAATTCTTATTGCCAAGGCTCTTTTGCAGCCAAAACTCAAAACCAAAGTGAGTGGTGCCCTTCATGGAATGCCAATTATGAGGGAAACTGTACCATAAGCACATGCTCAGCCCCCTAACATCTGGTCAACTGGTCAAGATCCAGGGGTGAAATTCTCCCCAAACGGCACGATGTCCGCTGACTGGCGCCCAAAACGGCGCCAATCAGACGGGCATCGCGCCGCCCCAAAGGTGCGGAATGCTCAGCATCTTTGGGGGCCGAGCCCCAACAATGAGGGGCTAGGCCGGTGCCGGAGGGATTTCCGCCCCGCCAGCTGGCGGTAATGGCGTTTGTTGCCCCACTAGCTGGCGCGGAAATGACATGTCGGGGCGGCGCATGCGTGGGAGCGTCAGTGGCCGCTGACAGTTTCCCGCGCATGCGCAGTGGGGAGAGTCTCTTCCGCCTCCGCCATGGTGGAGACCATGGTGGAGGCGGAAGGGAAAGAGTGCCCCCACGGCACAGGCCCGCCCGCGGATCGGTGGGCCCCGATTGTGGGCCAGGCCACCGTGGGGGCACCCCCTGGGGTCAGATCGCCCCCCCCCCCCCCCCCCAGGACCCCGGAGCCCGCCCACGCCGCCTTGTCCCGCCGGTAAATAGGTCCTCTAATTTACGCCGGCGGGACAGCCAATTTCTCGGCGGGACTTCGGCCCATCCGGGTCGGAGAATCCAGCGGGGGGGGGGCCCGCCAACCAGCGCGGCCCGATTCCCGCCCCCGCCGAATATCCGGTACCGGAGACTTCGGCAACCGGCGGGGGCGGGATTCACGGCGGCCAACGGATGCCCCAGATCACAAACAGCCATGACAATTGATGGTGGATCACAGCCATGCCCCAAAGCCGAACAGTTACGTAGTAGCCTCGGATGATGCCCAATATGCACGCAACTGCCATCATCTGCTACAAGTATCAAAATCAGCATCAGTAGATGCCGCAGTACCCCAGCATGTCAGCCTATGACACAGGTCCCCTCCATCAGTGGAACAAGAGGCTCCTCCAAAGGCCTATGTAACAAACCCTGCATCCACTGGATACACCAAAGGAACGTCCCAGGTCACCTGGACTGAGGACACCAGCTGAAGAACAACTAGAGTACAGCCAACTGGCACATTCACATGCTTAGGTGTATGACCGCATCCAAAATGGAGACAGAGTGTTCGCGCCGTTGTGAACGCCGTTGAGGTTCATGACGGAGCGAAACGGCCCCTATCCCGACCGATTCAGGCCCCGAAAATGGGCTAGGAGCGGCGCCGCGTCATTTACACGCGCCAGGCCTTGGTGCCGCGTAAAGGCGGCGCCGCATACATGACGCGGCCGGCACCACATGACTGGCGTCACCCACGCATGCGTGGTTGCCGTCCTCCCCGAGTCCACCCCGCAAGAAGATGTCCGATGGATCTTGCGGGGCTGCGGAAGAAAGGAGGTCCTCCTTCAGAGAGGACGGCCCGACAATCGGTGGGCACCGATTGTGGGCCAGACACCATTTGAGGCCCCCCCCCCCCGGTGCAGGATCCCCCCCCCACCCCCAGCGTTCCCGCGCTGTTCCCGCCGGCAGCGACCAGGTGTGGACGGCGCCGGGGGAACCCGCCGTTTTGGGCAGGCCGCTTGGCCCATCCGGCACTGAGAATCGCGGGGGTACCGGTGAATCGCCATTTTGGCTGTCTCGGGCGATTCACTGGACCGCGCCGTGCAAAACGCGATTGTGCTGATCTGGCCGCTTCCATGAATCGCAGGAGGGCATCGGACCGGCGTCGCGGGAAAATTTGGCGACCCAGGCGATTCTCTGAAACGGCGCGGGAGCAGAGAAACGCGCCCAAGATTCCAGGACTACGTTGATGTGTTGGGTGTTCTGGATCACATACAGGTCACCAACACTTGAAGTAGTGCAACACTATTTTATTAAAAGGTTAACTATTTAAACATACTTGAACTGTGGCTAAATACGATCCTAGCTTTAACTAAAGACCTTTGCCTTGTCCTAACCAGTTGATGCACTCAGCACATGGTGAATGTCTGTGTTGCAGGCTGTGAGCTCTGTGCTCCTAGCTAGCTGCTACTCGAATGAGCGGGAACTCTGATGCCCCCTGTCTTTATAGTGCGTGTGCTCTCACTGGTGATTGGCTGTAGTGTTGTGTATGTTGATTGGTCCCACTGTGTGTCCATCAGTGTGTGTCTGCACCATGATATACTGGTGTATATTATGACATGCGTAATGAACTAGTCGACAACTGCCTTCATCTTCCTTCTTTACACAACAAAATGGGGTGGTGGGGGCGGAGGTGATGCGAAGGGTCATGCGCCAGTGCAGCAGCTTAATCCGTGTTGCACCCGATGTCGATTGTTATGTATTGTTAGCCTGCTCAATCTGTATCTTACAAAATAGTTTGCACACAGTTATTATTTGCGCACACTGTTACATCTCAGTATCACCAGATCTGTGATGGGGCTATCCTTATCCTCACTTTCCCCTGCATCAGCCTTCACCACATATCTTGCCCACCCGAAGGGACTGTTCCCTCTGTGACACCGTGGCTCACTCCCAGCACCTTGCAGCTGTATAGGGTGCTGGTGAGGCCACATCTGGAGTACTGTGTACAGTTAAGGTCTCCTTACTTGAGAAAGGATGTTCTGGCACTGGAGGGGATGCAGAGGAGATTTTCTAGATTGATGCCGGAGCTGAGAGGATTAGCTTCTGAGGAGAGACTGTGTAGACTGGGACTATACTCATTGGAATTTAGAAGAATGAGAGGGGATCTTCTTGGGGCTGGTTTAGCACAGGGCTAAAAAGCTGGCTTTTAAAACTGACCAAGGCAGGCCAGCAGCACGGTTCAATTCCCATACTGGCCTCCCCGAGCAGGCGCCGGAATGTGGCGAATAGGGGCTTTTAACAGTAACCTCATTTGAAGCCAACTTGTGACAATAAGCGATTTTCATTTCATTTCCCTTCCTGTGGCAAGTTCCCAAGCAATTGCAGGAGGTGTTACCACCTGCCCTTTTACTTCTATCTTTACCGTCCAATGCCCCAAACCGTCCTTCCAGGTGAAGCAGTAATATATATTTTTTCTTTCAATTTAGTATGCTGCAGTCACTGCTTACAAGGTGATCTCCTGTACAACTGAGGTTGGGTGACTGCTTTGCAGAACATCCCCACCCAGTTCACAAGCATGACTCTGAGCTTCCGGCTGGGTGCCATTTTAATTCAGCACCTTGCTCTCACACTTACATTTCAACAGCCTCAGCAGCCTTTTCCTCACTAGGTACATTAACAATTCTAGGACCCATGACTAAGTCACATTTTAAATTAATTCTATAGAAAGGAATAAGTTCCATCAACACCCCATATCGAAACTTTTTAATTTTGTAAACTTTCTGGAGAGAAATTAATGTCACCTGCCCACATCAATGACTATGGTGGTCATGTATCCCGAAGCATACCAATTGACTTCCCCGCCTCGTCAAACAAAAATCAGGACATTTTTCCTTTAAACAGAAAACTTTGTTAACCTTTAGTGGTAAATGCAGGAGAATCTTCCATCATGCCATCAGCTTTACCTACAAGGATAGTATTCTCTTAAGGGACGAGCTGCTGTGCAATTCTACAAATGCTAGAGACTTGCTTTACAATTTACACCATTCACTCTTCACATGTCCTTTTTTATGACAAAGATAACATTTCAGTCCCTTTGAATCAAACTTATCTTCCAGACTTTCCCTATACAACTCAGAAGACTGCTGCATACTTATTGTCATGTTTCTCTGAAATATCGTCAATTTCCTCAATTGCTGCTCTGCTGTTGCCAATTTAACTGAGAGTTTTAGGACGCCTGGGATACCCATGAACCCACATGTCATGATATCCACATCAGCATATCATGGTGCAATCACACACACTGATGGACAGGCAGTTGAACCAACCAGCACACACATAACATCGCAGCCAATCACCAGTGAGAGCACACGCACTATAAAACAGTGAACACCGCAGTTCCCGCTCATTCTACCAGGAGATAGCTCAGAGCACAGAGCTCACAGCGTGCCACTCAGACATAGACCATGTGCTGAGTGCCTCACTAAGATAGTGATAGGGCTGGGTCCACAGGTTAGCTGGTGAAGCACGTGCCCAAGCCAGTAGTTAGTTGTTACAGTTGTTTAGACAATAAAACTGAGTTGTACCATCTATAGCCGTGTTGGATCATTTGTGCATCAGAACACCCAACACGACACCGCAGTTAAATTGCAAAGGCCAAGTTAATACCTCTGTAATTGACTGATTAACATATTGCAATCAACAAACCACCTCTCCCATGAGGGTAGCTCACATGAAGCCTGGTGAAAGTCGGCATATTGGATTCGGCTTCCTGGTCCACTATCACGTGCCCTTGTTTTAATTCCCCATCTGCTTCCAAATCCACAGGCTACTACATATTAAAATTCAGCTCTTTGGTTCACAGCGATGCCTTTGAGTTACACCATTACGTTGCTGCATGGATCATTCAATAGTTGACACTTTGGTGTATAAAATTGCAGTATGATTGTGTGTCAACATGACTGATGTGAAGTAAATTACACTGAAAGATGTGCTCACACTGCATATAAGTATATCAGGGCCAACCGCCGGCAAGTACCTGAATGGTTTCCTTTAAAAATAGAATGTTGTACAATGATTTCTAGCTTACATTACAAAATATAGTTAAAGGGCCATTTACCAACATGTGCAAAACATATATGTGTATTTCAAATGGGGCAACATTTACAAGCGCAGGTTTGGTTAGGAAAATATTATTTACTCTTAAGTAGTGAAATATTGAGTGAGAGTTTGGGTGGGTGTTCTGATGCAGTCTCACTGCAAAGCCATTTTAACCAGTGGTGGGAACGGCAGTGGTTTGACCGCTCTTGACTGTAGATAGACAGCCAATTAAGTAAGTTAAAGGTCCGAACAACCGCCATTTACCCAGGTCACTGGAATTCTACAGCTTCCCAGCTGTGTGGCAAAGTCATTTAGCTGCATGGAGGTGGATCCTTGCAGCTTCCCATGGGGAGGGGGGGGGGCACATCTGGAGGCACCAGTGCCCAAAGAGGGGGTCCTCTGAGGCAAAGGCGGACCCCCATGGCTCCATCCCTTTCGATCACTGGGCCATTCTTGCCTTGCCCTGGCAGAGAAAACATGTTTATATCTCCCCTGCGAGTTATCCTCAAAGTAGAGGCATCCTTTCATTCGCATTGCAGCCTCAGCAGTTGCCACTGTAAAGAGTAATAATAATCTTTATTGTCACAAGTAGGCTTACATTAACACTGCAATGAAGTTACTGTGAAAAGCCCCGAATCGCCACATTCCGCCTGTTCGGGTACACAGATGGAGAATTCAGAATGTCCAAGTTACCTAACAGTACGGGCGCGATTCTCCGATGCCGCGCCATTTGGGAGAATCGCCTGGGGCGCCATTTTTTCATGCGCGCCGGTCCGACGCCCTCCCGCGATGCACCCAAGCGGCGAGATCGGCACTATCTAGTTCTGCGCGGCACAGTTCGGTGAATCGCCCGAGACACCCAAAATGGCGAATTTCCGCCACCCCCGCTATTCTCAGGCCCGGATGCGCCGACCGGCCTTCCCAAAACGACGGCTTCCTGCCAGCGCCATCCACACCTGGTCGCTGCCGGCGGGAACAGCGCGGGAACGCTGGGGGGGGGCGGCCTGTGGGGGGGTGGCATGTGGGGGAGCGAGGAGGGTTCTTTCACCGGGGTAGGACTCAAAAGGGGTCTGGCCCGCGATTGGTGCCCACCGATTAGCGGGCCGGCCTCTCTGAAGGAGGACCTCCTTTCCTCCGCGCCCCACAAGATCCATCCGACATCTTCTTGCGGGGCGGCCTCGGGGAGGACGGCAACCACACATGCGTGGGTGACGCCAGTTGAGCGGCGGATGCCGCGGAGCCACTTTTATGCGGCGCCAATGCCCGGCGCACGCTGACAACGCTTTAGCGACACGCCCCTCGAGTTTCTCGCGGCCCCGATCCTTGCCCATTTTCGGGCCCTGAATCGGTCAAGATCGGGGCTGTTTCGCGCCGTCGTGAACCTCGACGGCATTCACGACGGCATGGGCACTTAGTCGCGGGAGCGGAGAATCGCACCCTATGTCTTTGGGGACTTGTGGGAGGAAACCGGAGCACCAGGAGGAAACCCACGCAGACACGGGGAGAACGTGCAGACTCTGTACAATTAGTGATCCAAGCCAGGAATCGATCTTGGGACCCTGGCACTGTGAAGCATCAATGCTAACCACTGAATCACTGTGCTACCATGCTGCCCTACCACTGTGCTACCGTGCTGCCCTTTTGAGGGTTTTGAGGCAGCACGGTAGCATAGTGGTTATCACAGTTGCTTCACAGCTCCAGGGTCGCAGGTTCGATTCCCTGCTTGGGTCACTGTCTGTGCGGAGTCTGCATGTTCTCCCCGTGTCTGCGTGGGTTTCCGCCGGATGCTCCGGTTTCCTCCCACAGTCCAAAAATGTGCAGCTTAGTTGAATTGACCATGATAAATTGCCTTTAGTGTCCAAAAAGGTTAGGTGGGCTTACGGGGATAGGGTGGATGAGTGGGCTTAAATGGGGTGCTCTTTCCAAGGGCCAGTGCAGACTCAATGGGCCAAATGGCCTCCTTCTGCACTGTAAATTCTATGATTCTATGATTAATTAAGAAAAACTCTGAGGTCCAAATGTTTAATTTCCAACACTAGGGTCCTCAGTTGTGCTTGACCTACAGGGTACGAATAACTGGTACTTATGAATTGAGTAGAATAGATTAAGCAGGATTTTATGTAAATCGACTTACCAAGAAGCAGTGAAGAGAACATAAAAGCTTCTCATCTCTCAAAGTCCCAGGAATTCTTGGTGTTGTCAGCACAGACTATGTGCCCCTTCTTTGTCTTTGTCTTTGAATTGATGTTGAACTGTGTGCAGAATAATCATACCCCAGAAACCATGGTAACATTATACCAACAAGGATTACAGTTTCTCAACTTTTATCCCTCAGTCTCCCATTCCTCCTTCCTTTTTTTTTGAGATGGTCCAAATTCACTCCTCCTATTGGCTATAGGGTGTAAATCATCTTGTGTCACTCCAAATTTACAGCAACCCCTGCATTATGGGTCATAAACTCAGATGTTTTCATCGGTACAGCTAAGCCTAAATAAAGTCACATTCTCTTCTTAACATATTTAAACTCAAGCCCCATACTAAAGCTATTAAAATCAACAGTTAAGACCACCTCATATCATAATATCAGTGAAACAAGGTTTCCTTTCTGGTACAGATCAATTAAAGCAATGTATGGTTTGTTTAAATGTTATGTCATCTTGAGTTCAGGTTGCTTTAGCTGTCCCATCAATTGATTCAAAAACAAACACCTACTTGCATTTTGACCATTAAGATATCTTCAGCTCAAAACCCAAAGGAGCTCCAGCATAAAATAATAGAACAATTTTGTTTCTTCACAAACAGCTGCTTTTCTGTTCCCCAACTAACTTGACTGTTAATTGTCCAACAAAATGTCAAAACTGAACCACTTAATTTTGAAAAATGGTTACAGAATAAACTCATAGATAATACAGATTATAAACCTTACTTTTCACTAAGGCACAGCTGAGGCTGAAGATCTGCTGGCCCTTGGATCAAGCTGACAGGGAGAGACACCCTGCTTTCCTTAATTGGGTGATGAGACTGACAGCAGCCATTTAAGAGGCTGCAGACAGTAGGATTGCCGTTGTGGTCCCACCGGCTGCCCATCGGGCTCGGTATCTAGATGGCGGGGGGAGGCATTATGGTACTGTCATTGCAATAGTAACCCAGCATCATGCTCTGGGGGGCCCCAAGTTCAAATCCCACTAAGCCAGATGGTGAAATTTGAATTCCATAAAGATCTAGAATTTAGAAAGTCCAAAGATGACCATGAAACCTTTGTTGATTGTCGTAAAATCTCATCTGATCCTTCAGAGAAGGAAATCTGCCAACCTCACCTGGTCTCCTTGTGACTCCAAATTCACAGAAATGTGTTTGGCTCTTATGTGCCCTCGGAAATGGCCTAGCAGTTCAAGGGCAATTTGGGAGAGGCAATAGGTGCTGACCCAGCCACAGATGCCCATATCCCATGAATAAATATTTTAAAATATAGCTGCCAAGAAAATCCTGGCCAATTTGTGATAACAGTAATGTTGTACGTGTAATCATTTATTTGTTTTCATTATGTACGACTATTGATGATCTTTTTTATGAATATTCTCCTTTTACAATCTTATTCGAAGAATAACAGCTTATCAGAAATGTGTTTACCATTAATAGGCTGAATTTAAGGCTCCCCCACCCCTGCAGAAGCAGGTTCAGTAGTGAGAGCATCGAGTGATCAGGCGGAAAGGGTGTGGGGTGGGGACCCGCTGTCTTCCCACCTTGTGCTAAACAAACCCTGGTTAGGAAGGGTGGAGAGCGACCTTCCCACATGAAAGTCCATTGAGGACCTTAAGTATTCGACCAGTGGCAGTCGGGGAGAGGGGGGTGCAGTGACTTGCCATCCAGCAAAGTTGCCCAGCCAGTCCTTTTGGGTTTCCCAGTGGCCTTCCAAGGGGAGGGAGGGGTGACTCTTGTTCATGAAGGAAGAGAGGGACCAATGAAAGAGAGGTCATTCCTCTTACGATGCCATCCCTCTCACCAGCGACACCCTCTGCAATAACCCACAACCCATCCACATTCACCTCTGCATGGAGATCGACAGCTGATTCCTCCTTCGAGCTCGCATGTAGTACCGCCACTTCTGGTGGCAGTACTGGTACTAGAGAGCTTCCAGCCTCTAATTGGCCGACAGCTCTCGGGGCTGCAATTTCCATCCTATTGAGGGCTCAATTGCCTGGAAGGCCAAACGCTATCCAGGTAAGTGCCGAGCATTCCGAATAGAAGGGACGTGGGTCTCTCACCGGTTTGCCAATCTGTCGCACTAAATAAATTCTACCCTGTGGTGGTATTTTCTGGCCACTCCCACCGGTGGGATCTTCTGATCCCGCCAACATTAATGAAGATTTGAATGGCTTGCCGCATGCGCTGCATGGAATGCCATCATGCCGGGCTGTAAAATCCCTGCCAATGTCTCAGATATCAACAATGCAAATATTTACAATTTTAAACCAGGAAAACTGAAGTAGATCTAATGTGTACTTCATGAATCATGCTGCAGTTATCTGATTAGATATCAAGTTTAGCTTTTTCAGTGCTTTGGCTCTTCCCGGTGTCATGATTCTTCAAAAAATTGAGAATATCTTTTCAGGGAAGACAACAAGTAGAAGCAAGTCAGCAATGGAGAGCACATTTTTCATGTTTCTACATAACCTCTTAGAATCTGAAAATTGGTGACAGGGAATTAACTAAGACTTCTGATATTTAATAGGTGCACAGAGTTGCTACCTTGTGATGGGAAAGAGGATTAAATGGAGCATAAATTAATTTTATTGCATTCAGTGTCAAAATTAATAGTAATAAATCTTTGTACCAGTTGATATTACTCAGTTTGTTCGTAATAATCAAATATGCATTACTTATTTGTGCAGGTGGCGCCTCTTTAGACCTCAATTCTGTTGAACCCAAACCAAAGAAATGGATCATTGATATGACCTGGCTAAATCTGGTGCAGCTCTCTCATTCATACCCATTCACTCAACTGCTAACGCAAGTGGGGAAAAATGATAAAGCTTGGAAGCTGTGGTTTGACAACGAAGCTCCAGAGGAAGCTCCTCTCCCTGACAGCTATGACAATACATTGGACACATTCCGTAAATTACTACTGATTCGCAGTTGGTGTCCAGACCGTACCATTGCTCAGGTAAATCTCTCCCCAAAGTTGGAGCGAGGAAACAAATTCTGATAACAATCCTCAAATATTTTTTATGAGTTGAAATTTGAGTTCCGCTCTCTTATGAGCAGTATTTAAAACAATTTTCCACATCTGCTTTTTCTATACTGATATATTCCAGCCGCGATTTAACCAACGCGTGGATCTGGGTGCACTGTTTAAATAGCGGGAAAGGCCAAAGTTGAGGTTTACCCCGGGCGCGAATCAATTTGCCATCTAACCGGCCCCCTCCCAATGGCAAATTCCGGATCTTATCCAAATATGGCAAGCATATTATTCACTCCAATTTGCATTAATTTTGATCTAATTTATGAGGTTTACACCAAATGTAACGCCCTCCTGGGAATTAACTGGCTCCTCAGCGAGAAATCACGTGGGCGTCATTTCGTACTTTTTAAAACATGAAGCTGAAGCACTGGCTGCTGAGGGGAACTGAGGAGGTAAGAAGCCAATTCCATTTTCTGGCATGAAGCTCTAGCTCACTTGATTCCCCTCAGGAGGATCGGGTTTGATCGGAGGACTGAAGCGTTATAGGTTGGCAGTCGGAGAGCAGGGCTTTTCATCTATGAGGCCTTCAAGCCAGCTTTAGTATTTTTCTCTTTTCTGGCATGCTCTGGGTCGGTGCAATTTTCCACTGCTGGGGCGTCTACTGCTGGGACCTGTAGGGGGGCGAGAGAGGCGGATTGATCTGAATGTGCAACTTGATTAAGGTGTTGAAGGAATGCTTTTGCAGATTGCTGGTGATTTTATTGTGAGTGATGTGAGTGCTGCATGTTGACGAGCACGTCACCTTGAATCAAACATGCTGGATGACGAGGCTGTTTTACTGCACCTGTTGTAGTTGTGTGTTTGTACTGATGTTCTGTAGCGAAAAGATACTTGTGTGCATATGGAATGGTGCCTTTTCCTTGTTGATTAATGGTTGGTGTGATATATGGACTGTTAAGTAGTTGATTTTCCTCTCTTTGTATAAAGGTACTGTTGACCGTTTAATGAACAAAATATTCTTGTGGGTACACGTGCCAGGTCTCAGACAGCGATTATTGCATCGCATTTCAATCTATCTTTGAAGACTGAATACTTTGCCTGAACTCCAGATGTGTAGCACCATAATTGCTGCAGCCAACAATCAAACACTCAAGAGCTGGGCTTCAGCACTGGGGATATCTTTGTGACCACAGGATGAGTGCGTGGATCAGGGGAGGGCACCTCAGCACGGTCTCCCTAATGTTCCCGGCAGGGGTCTAGGTCTAAGGGCTCCTGATGTAGCCAGGGATGAGCACACAGAGCAAAGTTTTCCAGCACAATTGGCTCCCTGGATGGAATATGAGACACTTAAGGGTAGGGGATTTGAGGGTTCCGCGGTGGAAGCCCCAACTGGTTATCATTCTATCTCCTTCTCCAATTCCTTACAGAGACCAAAATAGATGGTGGTGTTGATCCCACAGAAGATGCTTTCGTGTGGTGGTGGCAGTCCAGGTGGCTGGATGCCAGAGAAGGCAGCAGCCTTGACGCTTGCTGGAGGGCTGGACCCGTGTCCTGGGGGCTACTGCACACATAAAGGCCTGGCCGCCCATCAGGACAAGAGGAATCCAGAGGTGGGCGCCACAATGGCCCACAATGCACAGGAATTGTTGGTCTTTTGAGGAAATAACGGACAGCATGTGACGCAGGAGATTCTTCCTCACAAAGGAGGCAGTGCAGCTTCTGTGCCACGCCCTCGTGGACTTGGCCTCCCTTGGAGGAGGAGGACACCTGCCCCAACAGCCATGAAGGTCACCGCAGCCTGAACTTCTATGCCACTAGTTCATTCCAGGGCTCAAGCAGGGACGTGTGCAGCATATCAGGAGCTATAACCCACAAGTGCATCCTTGAGGTCACGGATGCCCTGTGTGCTGGGCAGCAGACTACATCAAATTTGATGCTGGACCAAGCCCACAAAGATAACTGGGCTGTAGGATTCTCTGCCATCGCCGGAATGCCCCAGGTCCAGGGGGTAATTGATGGCACGCATTTCAACTTTCGCACACCGAGGCATCAACCCTTCATTGACAGGAAGGGGTTCCATTACCTAAATATTCAACACGTGCACCTCCCATCATCTCTGTGATCCCTCCACCCCCTCCAACAACCCTGTTCTACTCTGCCAGGGTCGGTGTAACATGCCCCAGGGTGATGGGCGTGTGTTGGCACTGTCAGAGAGTCAATATACAAGGCAGGAGAGTGATGATCACTCACTCTGAGGTAAGGTCTGCTGCTCCTCAGTTTATGCCAAAGCCTGTTCCCAGCGCACTCACACCCATCCTCCAAACAGGGTCTGCATTGGGGGCATTTGGTCTTTGACCACTGTCCCTGGGGGACAGGGGTTGGGGGGGGGGGGGGGGAGCAGAGAGCAACAAGGGTTGGAGGAGTAACAACAAGAATAATGTGAGAGAGGCTTCACATGCATCAGGCATGACATGTTTTAATTGTGAATAGTTGACATTTACATTCCGCCAAGCTACCGATAGGTTGAATCCTGGGATGATGGGACTATCATATGAGGAGAGACTAAGACGGTTAGGATTATATTCATTGACGATAAGAAGAGTGAGAGGGGATCACATCGAAACTTACAAAATTCTAACAGGATTAGACAGGGTAGATTCAGAAAGAATGTTCCCGATGATGGGGGAGTCCAGAGCTGGGGTCATAGTTTGAGGATAATGGGTAAACCTTTTGGGACTGAGGTGAGGAGACATTTCTTCACCCAGAGAGTGGGGAATCTGTAGAATTTGCTCCCACAGAAAGTAGTTGAGGTGAAAACGTTGCATAATTTCAAGAAGGAATTAGATACAACTCTTGGGGCGAAAGGGATATGGGAGGAAGGCAGGATCAGGGTATTGAACTTGATAAACAGCCATGATCATAATGAATGGCAGAGCAGGCTCCAAGGGCCGAATGGCCTCGTCCTGCGTCTATTTTCTATATCTCTATGATAGTGTCCTCCCACATCGTGTGTCCCCCATGTGCCCAATATGTGACCTCAGTCCTCTTGATCTTACGTGGTGCACTGCTACGTCCAGGTATGTCCAGAGGATGCACATCAGAGGTGGAGGCAGCCTTCTGCTTTGCATGCCCTGAGGCATTTGATGCCCACGATTTACCGTTATCCCTGGTTTCCCTGTGCCACCCTATTCTGCCCGCTGCCCTTGAGATGTGCTGATGTCAGTCCGTGAGATTTGGAAGAATTAGAGACTACCAACATCTCATTGGTGGCAGGTCCTGGGATGGCCTCCAGTGGTTCCTCCTCCTTGAAGTAAGCTCCAAAGGCCTCTGCATCATCTGCCTCTGCCAGATTTGGCAACTCCCCATTGTCTGCACCATGGTGTTGATGACCTCAGCGACTGGGCCATGCTGTATACTGCCTCGGCAATATCGACCTGCATCTGGGACATGATATCAAGGCCCTCAGCCAAGGTCGTCACGGACTGAGCCATGCCTTGGACACCACCTTGTGCTCCAGGCTTTCCACTGCGGTTGCCAGACCATCAGTATTGGCCTCAGTGCCACACATTGTTGGCATCATCTCCTGCACCCATAGCCTTTCGAACGTCTCCAGTCGGCTATGCACTTGCTGGAATGTTGCTGACTATCCCTCCTGAATCTCACAGCAGTGGTCCAAACATCTGCATCAGCTCTGGGAGAACCTTGTCCAGAGGCTCGGCATCTGACTGGAACTCAACTGAGTCCTGGGTTCCAGCAGACTTCCAGCTGTTGTCTCCCATGGATGTTCCTGCCTCCACCAGATGTGCATCAGTAAGTGTGTGCTGCCCAACAGATTGTGCCCTAGAAGCCAGGCCACTAATGTCGCCACCGAGATGAGTGTCTCTGCTCTGATGGAAGGTGAGGGTGATAGCTGTGATGCCTCAATGGTCATCTTCAAAGCACAGAGATCAGATGTGGGGAGGTTGCATGGTGTCAGCCAGTGATTTGTGGGCGGGGGTGGGGTTAGGAATTTGAGGGGTGGCAGGCGGATCTGATGCTAGGAGAGAGGTGGTAACTTACCCTTGCAGCTCGGTGCAGGTCGTTGGCCTTCTTCCGACATTGGACGCTGGTCCTCCTTGTCATGCTGCCCGCACTGACCGCCATTGCCGCTGCCTCCCAGGAAGAACTGGTAGCCCTGCTGCTGGCCCTCCGACCCCTTTGGGGGATCGGGATGACCCATCGTTCATTCACAGCGTGAAGAAATATGTCCAGGTCGGCATCCCCAAAGTGAGGAGCAGTTCTGCATGCTGCCATGCTTGTGTGTTGACTGGGAGTGAGTGGTGAGGGAGTGTTTAAAAGCAGCTCTTCTTGTTAACAGCTAGACACTGAGGCGTGAGTCTGGCAAATCAGTTGGCAAGACAGCCAGTAATGGTGAGAAGCTCATGGGGCCTATTTCAGCAGTGAGTGCCATTCAATTCGGGCCATGATTACGCCACCGCGGCCGTCAAGAAACACCCCCTTAGCTCTATAAGATAGTTCTTTCAAGGTTACACAGCGGCTTGCATTTCTCTGAACTATCTTGAGTGTTTGTATTTCTTCCTTGTGAGCAGAACTGGGTGTAATACTCCAACCATCCAGAATGTTATACAGTTTGACCATTGTTTCCTCGACCATTGTGTCTATATATGTCAACAGTGTATCTGTTTTGTTGATTGATGCTGTGCAGTGGCGTCTACATCTTTTTCATCTTCTCCCTTACTTAGCTTCTTCAACACCATGCATGAAGTACACATGTTGCTACCTTTTCTTCCACTCTTGGTGTTTTCCAATTGTCCATATTAAAGTAATTTTTCATTTTTTACCACATACGCATTTTCTCCAAATCATTTTGTATTTCCTGTTACGCTCTCCAAGAATAAACCTCCCTCCCTCTTAATTTTGACCCAGTTTTTATGATGAGACTCACTGTGCTCGTCATTATTATGAAGTCAATCTGACAACAACCGCTGAAGTACACATGTGGACAAGTAAATGCAGAAATTGCTGTCCAAGTTACCCTGCTGCTCCATAGGCTGCACAATAACAATACCTCCACAACATTCGTGAAATCAGTGCAAAGGCCAGAGATTTTTGTTTCTTACCCACTAATTACCCATTAAACATTCTAGGAATGGTTAATTCTGGCGCATTCAGGTGTAAGTGAATTTTTAACACCATGATCACTCATAATTACTGCCAAATAACCTTTGGCCCTGAATATGTGCATATTATTTAATGGAATGGGGCTCCACCTTGGATTTAGCCAACTGAGCCAACTGTAACACATCTGCCATCATTTGTTATTGCCCAGTCATTGAACAGAATGCCCTGATAGAGTGTGCGCCCTTGTAGGTTATCAGACCATGGTGTTTGGTGAGGGTCATGTTGATTCCATTTTATTGAGGCAATAATAATTATAAGTTGTATAGATTTTAAAGGTAAGCTCTCCAGCATCGACATGTTTTAAAAATTTGCACCGGCACTCTAAAGCACCAGTGAATGTGTTTCCATGGATACAGCAGCTACTTAATGCTGGTAAGGCGGAATTGAAATGGATTGACCTTGATTAAATTTGTTACTGGCTATTACTAAAGTAATTCTGGTCAGGTTGCTATCTTGCACGTGTAAGCTGATAATCTGTTTTATGCACTTTGGATCACACTGCAATGCAAATTATACCATAAAATTACCATGCAGGTATGTCAGACTTAAAGTTATTACCACATATCAAATATTATTCATACAATAACTGTATACTTCAGGTCAATCATTTGATTGACAGGCGTAGTGGCTTGGTTTACTCATGAGGCGCAAGTAGCTTCTCAACTATTGAACATTGAAGCCATTCTCCTGAGGAACTGGACCAACAAAACCTGGAAAATCGATCTACTGAGTGGATTATTTAGGTCAATTTCCTTCATTAAATATTTATTTCCATGCAGCTAACTTTCTGCATTGTTGATTCTTGGATGTTCTGAATTATTTATGTGTTTCTTCTTTGGCAATAGTTTTTCCAATGTTTTTCAATGCTGTTGAGCTGTATCTGTCGAATTTCCTCCTTATTTTAATTTTTTTCTGTTGTATATTTGATGGCGCCCATATTTCTCAGTGCTCTTGCTTTCCCCAGGCTCGTCACTACATTGCTGAGTCACTAGGACAAAAATATGCAGAAGGAGTTATTCTCGATATGGAAGCAATGTGGGCAGAAAGTGATAATCGAACACCAATGGTGTGTTTCCTTTCCATGGGCTCTGATCCTACAGAAAGTATTGAACGCTTGGCCAAGAATAAGGTACATTACTAACGTTAAAGGACAAAGTGCAGCAATTTTTTGTTAATTCATTTTCGTCATTCTGCTTGTTGTTTTTAAATGTTACACCCAAACTGGAGAATTATATGTTAAGTATGGCATTTTGGGAAAACAAACATTGAAAATCCAAGGAATAAAATTAACTGGGATGTTTCTGACAGAAAAATATGACAGGTAGAGGTGACGGAAATATAACAGCAAAATGCCATTGGAAATAACTGACTGTAACACCATTGGTTGGAAAGTCATGGATAATGCAACCCTGAACTTTCAACTTGCACTATCAGCAGGCATTGAGAATGGATACATGCAAAATTACCGACGGTATATACACATACACAAGAATTTTAAATCTATTAATAAGATGCTCATTTGTTGCCTAAATTGGTACGCTGGTAATTTATTTTGTTTGGGTTTGGGTTAGGGTTAGGGTTAGGGTTTCACCGATGGAAGGCTTTAAAATTTGGACAATTTAACATTTGAGTACCAAACATCAGCATGAACCATTCCCAATGTGGTACAATATGTGTTAGCCAATGCAACTCTGTCTCCATGATAAAATGTCTTTTATCTACTAATGCAATAGCATGAATATTTCCATTTCATGTAGCAAAGATACTAGTTGAGTTTTCCACCTCCCTGCACAGTGTGTTTTCTGCTGGAGGAAACGGCTCACCCTTGGCCAATGGCACGATTTTCCGGTCACTCCAAAGTCTACAGTGATTTGCGTGGCATGCCCATCCTGCTGCCAGGGAACCTGCTGTGGGGGAACATTGTTCAGTGGGAAGGGCTGGAAAATCCCACCTACTGTGTGGGCTATTATAGTGAATTTGACAATTTAGTGGCAAGCTGTGTAATTCTATGGGTAGGTTTGCATTCTACACCAGTACTCTCTTGGAGCAGGCGTCTGCAGCATCTATTCATCAATATGACTGTTGCTAATGGCAATCATTATCAGCTAATCCTTAAAGGTGTGATGTGACAAAGCAAAACTATTTTTTTATGAAAACTAATGTACCACTCTAATACTAAATGAGGTTTTCTTGCTTTATTGATAATTATGCAACTGATTTGTCTCTTCTAATGGGAAGATGCAAAATATTTAATCATCTTCAAAGCATTTGACAATCTTATCTGCGAAATAAATTATAAAATTATACTTCTATTACAAAACGTTCTACTACTTTGATCTAAGATAACATTTTATTTAAATACAGACAAGCAGAATGTATTATTTTGCAAGTTAAAATCATAAACAATGAGTATAAGCATGTATTTTCAGTGACAGTTACGTTTTTTTTCAAAATACATAGATGTTAATTGAATATTACATGAGCCCATTTTATACTGTTGCAAGTACAGATAGATTTGTACTTTTTAATGTTCCTCCAGAATGTTCCCTGCCGTGCCATATCTATGGGCCAGGGTCAGGAGATTCATGCAAGACGTTTGCTGACTCAAAGCATGCAAGATGGTGGCTGGCTTCTTTTACAGAACTGCCACCTGGGCTTGAGTTTCATGGATGAACTTTTAGATACTGTCACCACAACAGAATCTATGCATGATGGATGTCGAACTTGGATCACAACAGAAGTCCACCCAAAGTTTCCCATCAACCTACTACAGTCATCTATTAAATTTACCAATGAGCCCCCACAAGGTAGGACAGAATTTTGAGAAATTCCTTGGAGCTTCTCCCAAGTTGACTAGAAGTGTGAAGGAAAACCTTTTACGCAGGTAAATAGAATTCCCACCACAGTTCCGGTGAATGAATAATGGTAAAGTAGGAGCAGCTCCTGAAGAATTCCCAGCCTCTATGTGCATATTACTTACAGAAAAACGGAACTATTTAGTTTCCCAAGGGTCAATGGTGGCAGCAATGGATTGTGAACTGCAGTGGGATTTCTCAAAGCTGGGAATATCTGCAATAAGCTGTGCTGGAATTGACTGAAGTTGTTTCTGATTTACTTAATGCTCGTAGAATAAACTTCTCCCACCTGCTATTGTACTGAGTTTAATCTTCAGGATTTGGCATAATAGAAAGATCACTGTGCCTTTATGCGCCTTCTGTGATGAATACATTTTTGGTTGTAGTAAAGTGAAGCACAAATGATTCCCGGTAACTCAGATGGCCAATTCACTGAGCAGCCGAAGCACGTAATCAGGAAGTTCGAGGATTCTGTGCTGAGTTATGGTGAGGTTAGAGTGATTTCCTTTGACATCAAGGCAGCATTGGACTGAATGTGGCATCAAGGAGTCCGAGCAAAGCTGGAGTCAATGGGAGTCAGGGGAAAACTCTTCTCTGATCGGAGTCATACCAAGCATAAAGGAAGATGGTTGTAGTGGTTGGAGATGAATCATCTCAGTCCAAGGATATTGCTATAGGAGTTCCTCAGGGGAGTGTCCCCGGCTCAATCATCTCAAGAATAATTTCCTCAATGACCTTCCCTCCATCATATGATCAAAAGGTGGGCTGTTTGCTGACGACTATACAATGTTCATCACCATTCCTGACTCCTCAGATGCAGGAGCTGTCTGTGCTCAGTTGCAGCAAGACCTAGGTAACATTCAGGCTTGGACTGATAAGTGGCAAGTAACATTTATGCCACACGAGTGCCAGACAATGACCATCTCCAACATGAGGGAAACCAACCACCTCCTTTTGACATTCAATGGAAATACCATTGCTGAATCCTCCATGATTAACTTCCTGAAGGTTATCATTGATAAGAAACTGAACTGGACAAGTCATATTATCAGTGAGGCGATAAGAGTACATCAGACATGAGGAATCCTGCGGCAAGTAACTCGACTCCTGTTTCCCCAAAGCCTGTCTACCACTACAAGGCACAAGTCAGGAGTGTGATGGAATATTCTCCACTTGCCTGGATGGGTGAAGCTCCAAAAACACTCAAAAAGCTCAACACCATCCAGGACAAAGCAGCCTATTTGATTGGCACCCAGCCACCACCTTCAACATTCACTCTCTCAATCACCGACGCACAGTGGCAGCAGTGGGCACCATTTACAAGATGCACCACAGCAACTCACCAAGGCTCCATTGACAACACCTTCCAAAACTTTACTCTCTCCCACCTAGAAGGCCAAAGGCAGCAGATGTATGTGAACAGCACCACCTGCAAATTCCGCTCCAAGAAACACATCATCCTGAATTGAAAATATATATATATTTTTCAAAAGTATTTTTATCGAAGTTTCACAAAATAACAAAATAACAATCAACCAATGAAACCCCAAGAGTGCAAAATCAAAAATTACAAGCAAATCTAAAATAAAAACACATAATTAAACTTAAACACTATAACTAAACCCCCAACAGCTGGCAGTGCCTGGACCCTTAAAAAAAAGGAAATCAAAGGTTGCCAACTCAGGTAAAACTGCCCCACTGACCACCTGATGGTGTATTTAATTTTCTCCAAGTATAGGAATGACATTAAATCACCCAACCAAGCAGAAGCTCTGGTGGATGATACATGTTTGTAATAAAATACATTTTAAAAAAAAGAAGTTCTGGGTGGAATTAGAGGCCTCCAACTAAGCAATATTCGCCTCGGGGCTATAGTGAGGAAAAGGCGACAATGTCTGCCCCTACCCCAGAGCGAAAGGCCGGTGAATTTGAAGCCCCAAATATGGCTACCAATAGACACGGATTTAAATCTGAGAGTCTCCAATATAATACTAAAACAAATGAAGCCCAGACGCTGGCAGGTTTGGGGCAGGACCAAAACATATCTGTATGGTTAGCTGGGGCAAGCGAACAACAGTCATATTCGTCCTTCACATTTGAAAAGAACTCACTCATTCTTGCTTGGTCAAGTGCATCCTATGTAAAAACTTGAACTGAATTAAGCTCCACTGGGCACAAGAAGTCGTGGCGTTAATCCGATTTAGGGCCTCTCGCCAAGCCTCACTAGTACATATAGGACCTAGCTCACTCTCTCATCTCACCCTCACCCCGTTTAGTGAGGCGGGATCCAACAAGAGGACATGGCCATATATGTCTAAATTAGACCCCCCGCTAGGCTGAGCCAAGAATAAAATGCTCTTCAGCAAGGAGGAAGATGGAGCCAAAGGAAAGGAAGGGATGGGCAAAATATGGTGGTGACTTGTCTTCTTGAACCGCTGAGGTCCCTGAGATATGGATACACCCACAGTGCAATTCGGGTTCCAGGATTTTGATCCCAGCGACAGTGAAGGAACGGTGATATATGTCCAGGTCAGGTTGATGAGTGACGTGCAGAGGAACCTCCAGCTGGTGGGGTTCCCAGGTATCTGCTGCGTTTGCCCTCCTAGATGGTAGTGGTCGTGGGTTTGGAAAGTGTTGTCTAAGGAACCTTGCCGAGTTCCTGCAATGCATCTTGTAGATGGTACACACAACTGCCACTGTTGGTCAGTGGTGGAGGGATTGAATGTTTGTGGAAGGGGTAGCAATCACGCAGGCTGCTTTGTCCTGGATGGTGTCAAGCTCCTTGAGTGTTTTTGAAGCTGCACTCATCCAGGCAAGTGGAGAGTATTCCATTACACTCCTGACTTGTGCCTTGTAGATGGTGGACAGGCTTTGGGGAGTCAGGAGATGAGTTAATCGCCGTAGGGTTCCTAGCCTTTGACATGGTCTGATAGAAGTATTAATATAGCTAGTCCAGTTCAGTTTCTGATCAATGGTAACCCCCAAGGTGTTGATTGTTGGGGATTCAGTGATGATAATGCCATTGAATGTTAAGGAGCGATGGTTAGATCCTCTCTTGTAGAAGATAGTCATTGCCTGGCACTTGTGTGGCGTGAATGTAACTTGCTACAAATGGTGCTGAACATTGTGCAGTTATCCGCAAACATCCCCACTTCAGACCTTATGATGGAAGGGAGATCATTGATGAAACAGCTGAAAATTATTGGGCCCAGGACACTACCCTGAGGAACTCCTGCAGTGTTGTTCTGGAACTGAGATGATTGACCTCCAACCTCCACAACCATCTTCCTTTGTGCCAATGTTTGGCCCCCCGAATAGTTTTCTCTTTGATTCCCATTGAATCCAGTCTTTCTAGAGTTCCTTGATCTCACACCTGGTCAAATACTACCTTGATGTCAAGGGCAGTCACTCTCACCTCACCTTCATGTTTGAACGAAGGCTGTAATGAGGTCAGGAGCTGAGTGACCCTGGCGGAACCCAAACTGAGCATCCAAGAGCAGATTGTTGCTGAGTAAGTGCCGCTTATTAGCACTGTTAATGACTCCTTCATCACTTTGCTGATGATGGAGATTAGACTGATAGGGCGATAATTGGCTGTGTTGGATTTTTCCTGTTTCTTGTGTACAGGACACACCTGGGCAATTTTTCACATTGTCGGTTAGATGCCAGTGTTATAGCTGGACTGGAACAGTTCTGGAGCACAAGTCTTCAGTAATATTGTCGGAATATTGTCAGGGCCCATTGTCTTTGCAATATCCAGTGCCAACAGTCTTTTCTTGATATCACGTGGAGTGTTTTGTATTGGCTGAAGACCGACATCTGTGATGCTGGGGACCTCCGGAGGAGACCGAGATGCATCATCCATTCGGCACTTTTGGCCGAAGATTGTTGCGACTGCCTCAGCCTTGTCTTTAGCACATATGTGCTGGGCTCCTCCAACATTGAGGCTGGGCTCCTCCAACATTTGTGGAGCCTCCTCCTCCAATGAATTGTATAATTGTCTACCACCATTCACGGCTAGATTGGCAGGACTGCAGAACTTAGATCTGATGCGTTTGTTGTGGACTTGCTTAGCTCTGTCTATTACTTGCTGCTTATGTTGTTTGGCACACAAGTAGTCCTGTGTTGTAGCTTCACCAGGTCGACACCTAATTTTTTGGTAAGTCTGGTGTTGCTCCTGGCATGCTCTCCTGCACTCTTCATTGAACCAGGTTGATCTCCTGGCTTGGTGTTAATGGTAGAGTGGGGGATATGCCATGCCATGAGTTTCCAGATTGTGGTTGAGTACAATTCTGCTGCTGCTGATGGTCCACAGCACCTCATTGATGCGCCGTCTTCAGTTGCTAGATATGTTCAAAGTCTGTCCCATTTAGCACGGTCGTAGTGCCACACAACATGATGGAGAGTATCCTCAATGTGAAGATGGGACTTTATCTCCACAAGGATTGTGCAGTGGTCACTTCTACCGATACTGTCATGGTCAGATGTATGTGCAGCAAGCAGGTTGGTGAGGGTGAAGTCAAGTATGTTTTTCCCGCTTGTTGATTCTCTCACCACCTACTGCAGTCCCAGTCTAGCAGCTATGTCCTTTAGAACCCAGCCAGCTAAGTCTATAGTGGTACTACTGAGCCACTCTTGGTGATGCAAATTGAAGTCCTCCACCCAAAGTATATTCTACACCCTTACCACCCTCCGTGCTTGCTCAGTGATGTTCAACATGGGAGTACTGGTTCATTAGCTGGTGGTTGCTGGTACGTGGTAATCAGCAGGAGGTTTCCTTGCCCATGTTTAACCTGAAGCCATGAGATTTCCTGGGGTCCAGAATTGATATTGAGGACTCCCAGGACAACTCCCTCCGAACTGTATACCACTGTGCCGCCACCTCTGAGACATTGTCTATAAGGTATGACTCTGTGAGTATGATTGTGCCAAGCTGTTGCTTAACTAGTCTGTGAGACAGCTCTCCCAACTTTGCCCCCCCCCCCCCAAATGTTAGTATGAGTGGCTTACTGGGCCATTTCAGAGGGTATTTAAGAGTCAACCACATTGCTATTGGTCTGGAGTCAGGTGTAGGCCAGACCAGGTAAAAATGGCAGATTTCCTTCCCCAAAGAACATTAGTGAACCAGATGGGTTTTACGACAATCGACAATAGTTTCATGGTGATCATTAGACTTTTAATTCCAGATATTTTATTTGATCCTACGAAATTATACTTGGGAGGCAAGGCTCCAACTGGACAACCTTAGCAAGCAGCTTAACGTTTAATAATCTTTATTAGTGTCACAAGTAGGCTTACATTAACACTCCAATGAAGTTACTGTGAAAATCGTCTAGTCGCCACATTCTGGCGCCTGTTTGGGTACACCGAGGGAGAATTCAGAATGTCCAATTCACCTAACAAGCAAGTCTTTCGGGACTTGTGGGAGGAAACCGGATCACCCAGAGGAAACCCACGCAGACACAGGGAGAATGTGCAGACTCCGCACAGACAGTGACCCAAGCTGGGAACCTGGGACTCTGTTGCATAAATATTGGGTAGTTCCTTTGGTGAGGATCATGTCACAAAGTTTAGAATATTAGTAAACGGTTGTTTGTCAAACTGGCCATGTTTATACACTGGTGTTCAGGCCTCTGTATTAGGGCCTCTGTCTTTTTTCGTACTTATTAATAACTCGGACACGGCACAATTTCAAAATTTGAAGTGGAGATTGCCAGAGTTGGACTGGGGTGAGCACAGTAAGACGTCTTACAACACCAGGTTAAAGTCCAAGAGGTTTGTTTCGAATCACTAGCTTTCGGAGCGCAGCTCCTTCCTCAGGTGAATGTTTGTCATCTTCAAAATTTGAAGATGACAAACTCAGAAATGTGGTAAACAATGAGGAGGTTGGAAAAGACTTCAGGAGGCCATAAACATACCCATGAATTGGCAGATGAATTTCAACACAGAAATGTGAACTCATACATTTTAGTGGGACACATGTGCAATATGAACCAGATGGTACAATTTTAAAGGGAGTGCAGGGATATAGAAACTTGAAAGCTCATGTTCATAGATCTTTGAAAACGAACACAAAACTCATCTTTGGCATATATTTCGTCAATAGTGTAGCAGAGTACAAAAGCAAGGAAATTATGCTTAACCTTTAGAAAATACTGGTTATACCATAGGTGGAGCATTGTACCCAATTCTGGACACTGTACTTCAGGAAGGATGCCAAGGCGACTTCCGGGTGCGGATATGCAGAGCTAGGTCGCATATTCGGTAGCTCCCGCTTGGAACGGACTTTTGGGCTCTTTTGCAGGGCCCCCACGGCATTTGTTTGACATTTCCCGGTGTGGCAGGAAGACTGCAGCATTCCCCTGACAGTGTCCCCCAGGAGTGTTGTGTCTTTTGGCTGCCAGGCCCGGCAGAAGCAGTGGAAGATTTGGCTGCAACAGGATAAACAGCATTTGCAGCAGTTTGCAGCATGCAAGCGGGGGACGGGCAAGCTTAAAGCTGCAGAGTCCTGAGGACCTTTATCAAAAGTGAATTCTAACAGCAGAGGGAACAACTGTGAAAAGATCTCACCAGGGCCACTGAAGAAGCGGGGACGAGGCTTCCGGTGGCGGCCATGGAGGAGTAGGTCACGCATTCGGCAGCTCCCGTCTGGAACGGACACTTAGACCTTTTTCAGGAGTTTCCACGGACATTTTGGGGCAGATTGGTGAAGCGAACACTGCCAAAAGGATTCCCTCTCGAGACTTTTGGGCTCTTTTCAGGGCCCCCAAGGGCATTTTTTCGACGTTTCCCGGTGTGGGAAGGAGTTAATAATAGTTCCCCGTCAGTATATGGCTTTAACTAGGAGCGTGGTGACAAAAAAGGTGGTGGTGGACCAGAAGAAGGGAGGGAAGAAGGACAAAATGGCGGCGGGCGGAGACCAGGCAGCGTGGAGGCAGTGGGCGGAGGAGCAACAGGAGGGTATCCAGCGCTGCCTCAGAGAGATTAAAAAGGACCTGCTAGAGCCGATGAAGGCTTCTATTGATAAGCTGCTGGAGACACAGACGGCCCAGGGGGTGGCGATCCGAGAGGCTCAACAAAGATCTCTGTCAATGAGGACGGGATCTTAGTCCTGGCGGTAAAGGTGGTGGCGCACGAGGTGCTCCACAAGAAATGGCAGGAGCGGTTCGAGGAGATGGAGAATCGGTCGAGGCGGAAGAATCTGCGGATTCTGGGCCTCCCGGAGGGGCCGGACGTGGGGGCCTATGTGGTCACCATGTTAAACTCGCTGATGGGAGCGGGGTCCTTCCAGGGGCCCCTGGAGCTGGAAGGGGGCCATAGAGTGTTGGCGAGGACGCCCAAGGCTAACAAGCCTCCGCGGGCGGTGCTGGTGCGGTTCCATCGGTTCGTCGATCGGGAGTGTGTGCTCAGGTGGGCCAAGAAGGAGAGGAGCAGCAGGTGGGAGAACGCGGAGGTTCGGATATATCAGGACTGGAGTGCGGAGGTGGCGAAGAGGAGGGCCGGGTACAATCGAGCGAAGGTGGTGCTGCACAGGAAGGGGGTGAAGTTAGGCATGTTGCAGCCGGCGCGATTGTGGGTTACCTACAAGGACCGGCACCATTATTTTGAGTCTCCGGAGGAGGCATGGGCCTTTGTTCAGGCCGAGAAGCAGGACATAGACTGAGGGTCGGGATGGGCGATTGGGGACTGCGGTGGATATGTTATGCCTATTTTTGGTTCGGGGGGGGGGGTATTTGCATTGTTTTGGGTTTCTTTTTCTCTGTGTTTTTCTCTTTCGGGTTGGGGAGGGTGGATGGGGCGGGTTGCGCACTGTTTTGGTTGGTGGCGGGGCCTGGTAGGTGGTGAGCGCGGGATTTCTTTTCCCGCGCTGAAGACTGGGGGGGACGGGACCGGGGCGGGGAAGCGAGGATTGTTTCCCGCGCTTAGAACGGAGGGGGAGAGCCTGTGAATGGGGAGCGGGAGAGGAGGGTGTGCCACACAATGGGAGGAGTCGAAGGGGAGGCGGGAGTAGCCGGGGTCAGCAGGACTCAGCTGACTTGCGGAAGTGCAATGGGGGGAGTAAACCAGCTAGGATGGGTCCTAGCCCGGGGCGGGGGGGGGGGGGGGGGGGAATCGAGCTGCTGCTGCTAAGATCAAGGAGGAGCTGGAGCGAGTGGGGTGGGTCAAGACGGGGGTATGCCGCTGTGGGGAATGGGCTGGGTGTGGGGTGCGGGCGCGTGGCTGGTCGAGGAGGGATCATGGCTAGTCGGCGGGGGAGGGGGGCGGGTAGCCCCCTAATCCGGCTGATAACCTGGAATGTAAGGGGACTGAATGGGCCGATTAAGCGGGCCCACGTGTTCGCGCACCTGAAGGGGCTCAAGGCGGATGTGGTTATGCTCCAGGAGACACACCTGAAGGTGGCAGACCAGGTAAGATTGAGGAAAGGGTGGGTAGGTCAGGTGTTTCACTCGGGGCTAGATGCCAAAAATCAAGGGGTGGCGATCTTGGTGGGAAAGAAGGTGTTATTCGAGGCGTCGAGCATTGTGGCAGATAATGGCGGTAGGTACATAATGGTAAGTGGTACATTGCAGGGAGAGAGGGTGGTACTGGTCAATGTGTATGCTCCGAACTGGGACGATGCGGGTTTTATGCGGCGTATGTTGGGTCGGATCTCAGACTTGAAAGTGGGGGGCCTGATAATGGGGGGAGACTTTAACACGGTGTTGGATCCTGCACTGGATCGCTCCAGGTCTAGGACGGGTTGGAAGCCGGCGGCGGCTAGAGTGTTGAGGGGATTTATGGACCAAATGGGAGGGGTGGACCCTTGGAGATTTGCAAGGCTGGGGGCGAGGGAATTTTCATTCTTCTCACATGTCCATAAGGCTTATTCTCGAATCGACTTTTTCATTTTGAGTAGGGCGCTGATAGCGAGAGTAGAGGATACCGAGTATTCAGCAATAGCCATTTCGGACCACGCCCCGCATTGGGTGGACTTGGAGATGGGGGAGGAGAGGGACCAGCGCCCGCTGTCGCGCTTGGAGGTGGGGCTGTTGGCGGACGAGGAGGTGAGCGAGCGGGTCCGAGGAAGTATAGAGAGGTACCTGGAGACCAACGACAATGGGGAGGTCCGAGTGGGGATGGTATGGGAGGCACTGAAGGTGGTGGTGAGGGGAGAGCTGATCTCCATCAGGGCCCACAAGGAGCGGGGGGAGAGGGAGAGGCTGGTGGGGGAGATGGTGAGGGTAGACAGGAGGTATGCGGAAGAACCTGAGGAAGGATTGTTGAGGAAGAGGCGCAGCCTCCAGGTCGTATTCGACCTGGTGACCACCAGGAAGGCGGAGGTGCAGTGGAGGAAGGCCCAGGGGGCGGTCTACGAGTATGGGGAAAAGGCAAGCCGGATGCTGGCGCATCAGCTTCGGAAGCGGGACGCAGCTAGGGAGATCGGGGGAGTTAAGGACAGGGGAGGGAGCGTGGTGCGGAGTGGGGTTGGCATCAATGGGGTCTTCAGGGACTTTTACGAGGAATTGTACCGATCCGAGCCCCCACGGGAGGAGGGAGGGATGGGCCGTTTCCTGGACCAATTGAGCTTTCCAAAGGTGGAAGAGGGACTGGTGGCGGGACTGGGGGCCCTGATTGGGCTGGAGGAGCTGATCAAAGGGATAGGAAGCATGCAAGCGGGGAAGGCACCGGGGCTGGACGGTTTCCCGGTCGAGTTCCATAAAAAATATATGGACCTGTTGGGCCCGCTGTTAGTTAGGACTTTAATGAGGCAAGGGAGGGGGGGGGCTTTACCCCTGACGATGTCCCGGGCACTGATCTCCTTGATCCTGAAGCGGGACAAGGATCCCCTGCAATGTGGGTCATACAGACCGATTTCCTTGCTAAATTTAGATGCCAAGGTGCTGGCGAAGGTCTTAGCCACGAGGATTGAGGATTGTGTGCCGCAGATCATCCATGATGACCAGACGGGGTTAGTGAAGGGGAGACAGTTGAACGCGAATGTGCGGAGGCTTTTGAACGTTATCATGATGCCGGCAAGGGAGGGGGAGGCGGAGATAGTGGTGGCGATGGACGCTGAGAAAGCCTTCGATAGGGTAGAGTGGGGGTACCTGTGGGAGGTGCTGAAGAGGTTCGGGTTATGGGAGGGTTTGTCAGGTGGGTTAGGCTGTTGTACGAGGTCCCGATGGCGAGTGTGGCCACAAATAGGAGGAGGTCCGAGTACGTTCGGTTGCACCGAGGGACGAGACAGGGGTGTCCCCTGTCCCCCCTGCTCTTCGCACTGGCGATTGAACCCCTGGCTATGGCACTGAGAGAGTCAAGGAACTGGAGGGGGTTGGTGCGGGGTGGGGAGGAGCACAGGGTGTCGCTTTATGCGGACCCGGTGGGAGGAATGCCAGAGGTAATGAGGATGCTTAGGGAATTCGGGGACTTTTCGAGGTACAAGCTCAATATGGGGAAGAGCGAGCTGTTCGTAGTTCAGCTAGGGGACCAGGAGAGGGGGATTGGCGAGCTCCCACTAAAAAGGGCGGAGAGGAGTTTCAGATATTTGGGGGTCCAGGTGGCCAGGAGCTGGGGGGCCCTGCATAGGCTTAACTTTACAAGGCTGGTGGAGCAAATGGAGGAGTTCAAGAGGTGGGACGCGTTGCCGCTGTCCCTGGCGGGTAGGGTGCAGTCAATCACAATGACGGTGCTCCCAATGTTTTTGTTCCTGTTCCAGTGCCTCCCCGTGTTTATCCCGAAGGCTTTTTTCAGGCGGGTTAACAGGAGTATAATGGGGTTTGTGTGGGCACGAGGGACTCCAAGGGTGAGAAGGGTGTTCCTGGAGCGGAGTAGCGATAGGGGGGGGGCTGGCGCTGCCCAACCTCTGTGGGTACTACTGGGCCGCCAATGCGACAATGGTGCGCAAGTGGGTGATGGAGGGGGAGGGGGCTGCATGGAAGAGGCTGGAGACGGCGTCCTCTGTGGGTACGAGTCTGGGGGCGCTGGCAACGGCGCTGCTGCCGCTCCCTCCAAGGAGGTATATCACGAGCCCGGTGGTGGTGGCGGCCCTCAAAATTTGGGGGCAGTGGAGGCGGCATAGGGGGGAAGTTAGGGCCTCGGCGTGGACCCCCATTACGGGGGAACCACCAGTTCGCCCCAGGAAGAACAGGTGGAGGGTTTTCGGAGTGGCACAGGGCAGGCATACGAAAGTTAGGGGACCTGTTTGTGGATGGGAAGTTCACGAGCTTGGGTGAGCTGGAGGAGAAGTACGGGCTCCCCCCGGGGAACACCTTCAGGTACTTACAGGTAAGGGCGTTTGCCAGATGGCAGGTGGTGGAATTCCCACGGCTACTGCCACACACAGTACAGGACAGGGTGCTCTCGGGGGGGGTGGGTGGGATTGGGGAAGATCTCGGAAACTTACCAGGTGATGCAGGAGGAGGAGGCGGCCTCGGTGGTGGAGTTGAAAGGTAAGTGGGAGGAGGAGTTGGGAGAGGAGATCGAAGAGGGGACGTGGGCAGATGCCCTAGGGAGGGTGAACTCTTCCTCTTCATGCGCGAGGCTCAGCCTCATACAGTTTAAGGTGCTGCACAGGGCACACATGACCGGGACAAGGATGAGCAGGTTCTTTGGGGGTGAGGACAGGTGTGTTAGGTGCTCAGGGAGCCCAGCAAATCACACCCATATGTTCTGGGCATGCCCAGTGCTGGAGGAATTTTGGAAGGGCGTAGCGAGGACGGTGTCGAGGGTGGTAGGATCCAGGCTGGGGGCTCGCAATATTTAGGGTGGCAGAGGAGCCGGGAGTGCAGGAGGCGAAAGAGGCCGGAATTCTGGCCTTTGCGTCCCTGGTAGCCCGGCGGAGGATTCTCCTTCAGTGGAAAGATGCGAGGCCCCCAAGCGTGGAATCCTGGATCAGCGATATGGCAGGGTTCATTAAATTGGAGAGGGTGAAATTCGCCTTGAGAGGGTCGGTACAAGGGTTCTTTAGGCGGTGGCAACCGTTCTTAGACTTTCTGGCAGAACGCTAGACATTGGTCAATGGCAGCAGCAGCTCGGGGGGGGGTGGGATTACTTTATTTTTGTTTATGTTATTTACACTGGAAGGGTCTGAGGGGGTATATACACCTGTTGTCTTAAGTCGGGGTGTTAATGTTAATTTATTATTTAGGTACGGGGGGAGGGGTTTGGGGGGTTGCTTTTTTAGATTGTGTTTTGTACTTAACCCTGTTGGGTTCTTTTTTCTTTCTCATTTTGTTATTGATATTTTATGAAAACCTTTAATAAAAATTATTTTTTTTAAAAAGGAAGGATGCCAAGGCCTTGGAGAGAGGGCAGAGGAAATTTTCTGAAAGGTTATCAGGGATGAAGGATGTGGTATGTGGAGAATCTAGCAAAGTTGCTTTTCAAGCAGAGAAAGCAGAGAGGTGTTCAAAAATCATGGATGATTTTAGTAAACGGAAATAAGGATAAACTCTCCAGTGGCAGGAGGGTCAGTAACCAGAGAATACAGATTGAAGATTATTGACAAAAGTGTTATGGTTAGGGTTAGCACCCAGCACCCATGGACCCGCTGAACCAGGAACATTCCTCGTCACAATGGACACCTCGGCACTCTACATCAGCCTCCCCCATGACGACGGCATTGCTGCAACAGCCTCAGTACACAACACCGACAACTGCCAATCTCCAGATGCAATTCTGCAACTCATCCGCTTCATTCTGGATCACAACGTCTTCAACTTCGACAACAATTTCTTCATCCAGCTGCACAGAACAGCCATGGGGAACAAATTCACACCTCGATATGCCAATATCTTCATGCACAAGTTTGAACAAGACCTCCTCACTGCACAGGACATTCAACCGATGTTATACACCAGATACATCGATGACATTTTTTTCCTATGGACCCACGACGATGAATCACCGAAACGACTACACGATGACATCAATAAGTTCCATCCCACCATTAGACTCACCATGGACTACTCTCCAGAATCGGTTACATTCTTGGACACACTCATCTCCATCAAGGACGGTCACCTCAGCACTTCACTTTACCACAAGCCCACGGATAACCTCACGATGCTCCACTTCTCCAGCTTCCACCCTAAACACATTAAAGAAGCCATCCCCTATGGACAAGCCCACCGTATACACAGGATCTGCTCAGATGAGGATGAGTGTAACACACATCTACAGATGCTGAAAGATGCCCTTGTACGAACGGGATATGGCGCTCGACTCAGCGATCGACAGTTCCAACGCGCCACAGCAAAAAACGGCACAAACCTCCTCAGAAGACAAACATGGGACACAACTGACAGAGTACCCTTCGTCGTCCAGTACTTCCCCGGAGGGTAGAAACTATGACATCTTCTTCGCAGCCTTCAACACGTCATCGATGAAGATGAACATCTTGCCAAGGTCATCCCCACATCCCCACTACTTGCCTTCAAACAACCGCGCAACCTCAAACAAACTATTGTTTACAGCAAACTACCCAGTCTTCAGAACAGCAACCACGACACCACACAACCCTGCCATGGCAATCTCTGCAAGACGTGCCAGATCATCGACATGGATACCACCATTACACGTGAGAACACCACCCACCAGGTACGCGGTACATATTCGTGCGACTCGGCCAACATTGTCTACCTCATACGCTGCAGGAAAGGATGTCCCGAAACGTGGTACATTGGCGAGACCATGCAGACGCTGCGACAACGAATGAACGGACATCGCGCAACAATCGTCAGGCAGGAATGTTCCCTTCCAGTCGGGGAACACTTCAGTAGTCAAGGGCATTCAGCCTCTGATCTTCGGGTAAGCGTTCTCCAAGGTGGCCTTCAGGACGCGCAACAACGCAAAATCGGCGAGCAGAAACTTATAGCCAGGTTCCGCACACATGAGTAAGGCCTCAACCGGGACCTTGGATTCATGCCCCATTACATTCACCCCCCCCACCATCTGGCCTGGGCTTGCAAAATCCTATCAACTGTCCTGGCTTGAGACAATTCACACCTCTTTAACCTGGGGTTACCCCTATCTCTGGATCTGTAAAGATTTAATTACCTACAAATGCACGCATTCTAAGCATTGTCTTGCATCTTTGACTTTGTCTATATATATGTTTCTGGAACATACCTCTTAATTCACTTGAGGAAGGAGCAGTGCTCCGAAAGCTAGTGATTTGAAACAAACCTGTTAGACTTTAACCTGGTGTTGTAAGACTTCTTACTGTGCTCACCCCAGTCCAACGCCGACATCTCCACATCACTTGACAAAAGGAGCAGAGGAGACACAACCTTTTATATGTCGAGTTGTGGTCTGGCTAAATATTTAATGGAAGAGGATTTGCACAGATGTGATGATAGGGATTAACTGGATAGCACAGGCATAATAGACCAGTTGGCGTCCTCTTGGTCGGAATCATTCTGTAATTCTATGGATTCAGAAATGAAAGAGACTCCAATGAGTTTTTGTTTTAAATGTGACTCCAGACTTTGCTTTTCATGGTAGCACAGTGGTTAGCACTGTCACTTCACAGCTTCAGGGTCCCAGGTTCGATTCCTGTCGTGGGTCACTGTCTGTGTGGAATCTGCACGTTCTCCCTGTGTTTGCATGGGTTTTCTCCGGGTGCTCCAGTTTCCTCCTACAAGTCCCGAAAGACATGCTGTCAGGTGAATTGGACATTCTGAATTCTCCCTCTGTGTGCCAGAACAAGCGCCGGAATGTGGCGACTCGGGGCTTTTCACAGTAACTTTGTTGCAGTGTTAATGCAAGCTTACTTATGACACTGATAAAGATTATTATTATTATTATCAGTAAGATTACATTTAATTCCTTACATCATAGGTACATACATGGTCAGAAACACGTCTGTGTTTAAAAGTGAGATGGGTCGGTATGAACTACACTCGGTCAGGTGGTCCTCCCTCTTAAAATAGAAGCTTGAGCGAGGGTTGGAGGCAATGAACTTAGAGACAGGGAGATAGTGAACATATCCAATAACAAGGGAATAAGCTGTTCCAAGAATCTCTTGCAAAACTGGACCGAGAAGGTATTCGGGCCCGGGGCCTTGTCGGACTGCATCAGCCCAATACATTTCAAAATCTCTTCAGGGCGTATCGGGGAGTCCAACTCACAGCACGTACCCACCTCAACAGTCGAGATGGGTAGACCATCCAAAAAGTCAGACATGAGCGATTTATCAGCAGCGGCCTCTGACTTATGTAGATCACAGTAATCGGATTTAAAAGCCACATTGACTGGGAGAGGGGTGGAAATGAGGTTGCCACCCAAATTGAGTATCCTAGGGATCTCATGGGAAGACACTTGCCGTTGAGTTGCTGAACAAGAAGACGACTGGCCTTCTCCCATACTCATAAAACTTGCCCTTGGAGCACTGTAACTGATGTACAGTTTTGCTGGTGGACAGTAGCTCGAACTAGGTCTGTAATATTTTCCTGCTTGCCAATGGCTCCAGAGTAGGATTGAGCAAGTATTGGTGGTCCGCCTCTAAGATGGAATCCACCAGCCTCTGCTGCTCCAACTTCGCCATCCTCATCATGTACTCTCTATATGAAATAATTTCCCCCCTAAGAGCCTCCCATAGCGTGGAGGGAGAGATTGAGTCGGACTTGCTTAATTTAATATAATCATCTATGGAGGAAGACAAATGTTCACAAAATGTATTATCTGCCAGCGGAGTAGAATCCAATCTCCAGGGTGGGTGTTGGAAAGGGCCAGACTCCAACAATAGATCAACAACTTGCACAACCCATCCAGCATTCACCAATAATGTCAATGCGGAAAGCTGCCCATAGAATCCACACTGTGCAGAAAGAGTCCATTCGGACTATCAAGTCTGCACCAACTCCCACTCCCCCGCCTCATCCCTGCAACCCCACCTAGCCTGCACATCTTTTAATACTAAGGGGCAATTTAGCATGGCCATTCCACTGAAGATGCACGTGTTTGCACTGGGAGGAAACTGGAGCACGCGGAGGAATCCCATGCAGCCACAGGGAGAAAGTCCAAACTCCACACAGGCAGTCATCCAAGGTTGGAATCAAACCTGGGTCCCTGGTGCTGTGAGGCAGCAGTGCTAACCACTGTGCCACCGTGCCATGTCTGCTGGTTTGTGGCACTGCCTGTCCCAGAGAAACAACCTACGTCTGCATAACACCACTGAAAGCATGTTTGAATCTAGAACATGTCTTTATATATAGTACATGCTGAGATGATTTCACTCACATAGCACTGTGACATGAAATACATTAAAGGGACTATTTATGCGATAATCCATTTGGGAACTTGCAGTTATGTAATACCTTTAATGTAGTGAGATAACCCAGTCATTTACATGAGTGGGAAGAATAATATTCAAGCAATGAAGAAAATTACACTGAAGGTAGGTGAATTAATAGTGTCCCTTCCTGGTGTGTAGGAATTGATTAGTGGCAAAACAAATGTTTCCTTTAACTGAACATGCACTAATAGGGAATCTATTAACTGTAATTATTTCAATACTGTAAAAGCTGTTCAGTCCGAGGGATGAAAAGACAATTTCATGATAGAAATATCGGTTGAACTTGATAGTTTAATTTCAGGAGAAGTGCATATTATGAAGTCCACGTTTACATATCATTTTCAATTTTGACTGTTGCAGAAAGAATATTATATTTTAGGCTCACAAGCAAAATAACTTGACAATAATTATTTGAAATTTCCATGGTTTTAAAGATGTGAGTGGCATTGATTCATGTCGTCCCTGACACACTCCTTGTATTATAAATCTAAGACTAAAGTAATTGTTTCATTGCATGTCTGTGTTCTTGTAAATGCGTAGGTGTGAAAGCTGGTCTGAAACGTACTTACAACAGCATCACCCAGGAACAACTGGATATCAGCAATATGCCACAGTGGAAACCATTGTTATATGCTGTGGCCTTCCTTCATACAACTGTGCAGGTATAGCTCTTCTAATTCATTTGGACATAATTTATACTGCAATTTCATTTGTAATGAAAAAATTTTGATCTCCCAATTCAATTAAATCAATGCAATAACACTCCTGTTAGAATTAGTGCAAATTTATAATGGAAGTCTGAACACTAATCTCTCATTCTCAGTAACAGAACCAGCCAGATTTTTCATGTATAGCAATTGATGGAAGCAAATTTAGCTTGGTTCTGTCACAGGTATATGGGCCAGGATTCGCCGTTTGGGAGACTATGGATGGGATTCTCTGTTGGCTGACACCAAAATCATGAAACGCGATTGGGCGGAGAATAGGTTCCGACGCCAAAATCGCGGCGGGCCTTGATTTGACGTCAAATCGCAATTCTCCATCAGCTCGACAGTGGTGTCATTGCAGTCTGGAATGCATGTACAGTAAACACCGTTTGTATGTCATTAGCTCGCCTGAGCCGGTATTTTCCGTGGCCTCTGAAATGCTCCACCTCTGATGGGCCGAGTTCCCGACGGTGAGTTACTTGTACTTTTAAAAATCGTGAAACAGGCGATGTGTCTGTTGAGGGAGAAAGGGGCTACGGTAAGTGTCCAACATCGCCATAGTTTGCTGACAGTTGTGCCGCTGGCCGTAGAGGCTTCTGACAGGGCTGGGGGCATTAGGTGGGGTGGCCAGGAAGTGGGCTGTGGCTGGGGTGGACGGACAACACCATTGCCCGCAGCTGGCAAGGCAGCCATCCAGCTGCGCACATCGCTAACAGCTCTCTGTGAACTTAAGGCCACGGGTGGTATAGATGTCCCCCCAGGCCACCACCCTAGGTGCCCTCTGGCTCTAGCCACCCCATCAGATGTATGGGCGTGCTCTTTGTCTAGCCTAGCCTTGATCGAGATCACCTCACCCCTCACCACCACCTTTAAAGCCTCCCAGACAACCGCCTTCGAGACCTCACCCGTACAGTTAAAACCTACATATTCCTCGATTACTTTTTAAATTTTGTCACAGAAAACTCGGTCCCCTAACAGTCCCACACCTAACGTTAACTTCTACCCTGGTCTCTGTACCACCCGCTTCTCCAGTACCATATCCACCCAATGCGGAGCATGATCTGATATTACAATTGCCGAGTACTCTGACCCTTAAACCCCAGCCAGCAGCACCTTCCCCACCATGAAAAAGTTGATCCGCGAGCAAACCTTATGGACCGCTGAGAAAAATGAGTACTCCCGCTCGCTCAGGTACAGAATCCTCTAAGGGTTCACCCCTCCCATTACCACCATTAACCCAGCCAACGCCTTTGCCCCCCCTGACGGGACCAGCGAGCGCGGCCGTGACCTGTCCAATCTTGGCTCCTGCACCAAGTTCCAGAGTTCCAGACCCACCACTATCAGTTCATGTGTGGCCCTGTGCTCGGCGGGAGGTGGGGCACCCTCTGCTATGGTTGGGGGGACCCTCCACAGGGATGGGCTGCCATGGGAGGGTGGCGTTGGCAACCGATCATGCCACCACCATGCCAACCCCTGGAACATGTGTACCATTCTGGGGGAACCCTTGTCCCTTCCCATCTGCCCCAATGACCACCCATAACCCCCACCCACTGTCGGGGGATCTGGCCATGCAGCTGAAGGCTATGGCCTCTAGGGTATTGGCAATCATGGTTAAGTGAGCACTTCACACAACCCAAGTGGATTCCAGTGGATGGGCGATCATGTAGCATGTGGGATCCATTGCCTGTGTACCTGGATGCTGCAGGAAGCAGCACCACACGTGCAGCAGCCAACATCTGAACACCCAGGGGATGGGACACAGCTCCAGGGGACATGTCCACGACCGGAAGGTGGGTGAAGTGCCACGGGGAAGAGACCAGCGCCCAGCCCGGTTGACATTTTGAGCAGGGTACAGGGTTTAGGGCCTGGTGAGGTGGGACCGCTGTGGCCGGGAGTGCGTGGGCAGGGTGTTCCGGGTAGGGAGGTGGGGGGGATCAGTGGGGGAATGGAGGGTCCCAGGGTGGGGGCCACTGCTGTTTGTCAGTCTAACACCCTCTCCCAATGCCCTGGCTGCAGCATCCTTTGAACAGATGATGGACAGCACGTGCCGCAGGAGGCTCCGCCTCTCTAAGGAGACAGTGCGGCGACACTTGTGCCATGTCCTCGCAGACTTGGCACCATGTGGAAGGGGAGGACATCGGCTCCCGGTGGCCCTGCAGCACTGAACCTTTACGCACAGGATCATCCAGGGCTCAAGTGGGAACCTATGTGGTATCTCACAGGCCACAGCCCACAAGTGCATCCGGCAGGTCACAAATGCCCTGTTTGCCCGGGCGGAAGACTGCATCGCCTTTGACATGGACCAGGCTCTGCAAGATGCCCGGGCTGCAGGATTCTCCGCCATCGCCTGGTGCCCCAGGTCCAGGGGGGGTCATACATGCAACACATGTCACCCTGCACTCACCGGGCAATCTAGGTGTTCCCTATGTTAACAGAAAAGGGTTCCACTCCCTGGACATGCACCTTGTGTGTGACCACCAGATGCAGATAATCCCAGGGAGTGTTCACGACAGCAACATCCTGGGGCAGTCGATCATCCCTGCTCTCTTCAAGGAGCACCTCAGGATGAGTGGCTGACTAGGGGTATAAAGGGTACCTGCTGAAGACCTGGCTAATGACACCAGTACGGAGCCCGGAGACTGAAGTGGAACCTGGTACAACAAGGCCCATGCGGCCACTCGGGCTGTGATTGAGCGGTGCACACACTCCTCAAGATGTAGTTCTGATGCCTCGACCGCTCTGGAGTGCACTCCAGTACACCGCCCTGAGGGTCACCCTCTTCGTTGTGGTCTGCTGTTCTGTGCTCTCCACAACCTCGCACAGCAGCAGGGCGACGAGCTGGTGGTTGGTTACGAGGAACATGTGGCCACCTCCGAGGAGGAGGAGGGGGTTGGGGATGAGGACAAGGATGATCAGGAGGCGTCGGACCAGCAGAGGCTGGAGGAGAAGGCCAGGAAGGAAACTGAGGCCCAGCAGGAGGCTGCAAGACAGGCGGCAGCGGTAAGGGTCCGGCAAGCCAGGGAGGCCCTCACACTGGGCTGGTTCACCTAGGCGTGGCTTGGTCCGTCATCGCAACCTCATCCACCTACCATCCCCATTTCCCACCCTCCGAGGGTATGTGTCACATCACTCCAGGGTGCTGGGACGTTGTCGGCACTGTCAGCGGGTCACTGTCAAAAACATGGGTGATAACCCGCAGAGAGCTAGGCGCTTGTGCTCATCTATCTATGCCATAGTCTGACCCCTGCCTGTCTGCTGAGTGCTCGCTCACACCCATCACCTGCACGCGGTGATGCATTGCGGAAGTAAGTGACACAGACATCCTACTGGTTGAGCATAAGAGTTTTTATTGTTCAATACAGGTCCCCAATTTCCCGATGGTGCCGCCCCCCCACTCCCCCCAACCCTCATCCTTCACACCCCCTTCACCTCCTACCTACCCTGTCCCTCCTCCTCACCCTGTCCCCCCTCCCCGGGTGCCCTCAGTGATCCTCAATGTGCCGGCCCTCTTAGCTCTACTATTATGTCTAGGTGTCTCCCCAAGATGCACATCTGAGGTGGAGACAGCCAGCTGCTTCCCTCATCCTGTGGCCTTCTATGCCCCTGGCGGGCGTCCTCTGGGGGCTCTGCGACCTGAGGGCCCCGGCTGACCTGTCGACGGCGCATGCACAGCCGTGCCCACCTTCCCCATGTGCTGACCCCGAGGAGTGGAACTCAGGGGAGCTGGTGACCACCGTCGCCACTCCATGGTACCGGTCCAGGTTGGCACTCAGCTCCCGCTCAGTGCCCACAGAGCCCTGGGATCCACGTTGGGACGGAGGGGCATCTGGTCGAGCCCCGGCTGCCCCTGCATCATCTGGCTCTGCCAGCCCTGGCAGTTCCCCAATTTCTGCACCATGGTGTTGAAGCCCTCACCGATGTTCCTCACGGACTGGGACACATCCCCCAATGACCAGGCTACGTTCTGCAGTGCCTCGGCAATGCCCACCTGCGACTGGGACATGCTCCGCAGTACCTCTGCCATTCCCATCTGAGAGCAGGACATGTCCCGCAGAACCTCATCAAGGTCAACCTGGTACTGGGTGACATTCTGCCGAGACCCTCAGCCCTGGCTGTCACCAAATGAGCGACGCCTCGGACACCTTCACTCATGCTGCCGACGTCGTGCACCAGTGCTGTTGCCACCCTAGCAGTGTTGGCCTCGGCGCCACTCATTGCCGGCACCATCTCCTGCACCCGTAGCCTCTATCAACTATGGATTTGCTGGCGTGATGGTGACATCTCCCTCTGAGTGTCCCGGCTGCTCCCTATCATCTCCATCAGCTCCGGAAGCTCAGCATCAAGCTGGGACGCAGCTGGGTCCTGGGATCCAGCAGCCCTCCGATGCTGTCTCGCCTGGGGGTTCCTGCCTCCACCAGATGTGCATCATCAGCACTGTGGTGCTCACCAGATTGTGCTCCAGAAGCCTGTCCGTTAACATGTCCCACCGAGGTGTGTGTATATGCGCTGGTGGAGGGTGGGGATGATAGCTGTGACGCGACTATAACTGGTGCATCCTCGGAGCTCCCCTCCGAGGTGTTCTCCTCAGAGTCAGGAGAGGGGCCACCCGGGATGGGCTGGCACTGTCGGCTGGAGGTCTTGCAGGACAATGGACATGTGGTCAGTGGGAGGAATGGGTCAGTCAGTAAGACAATCACTACTCACGTTTGACAGGTCCTCCGGGTGGAGCCCGGTGGTTCCTCACCTCTGCGGCGTCTGCCAGCTTCCGCGTGGGTGACCGCCCTGTCCTCGGCCACAAGAGTCACCTCCAGGGCCTGCTCCTCGAAGGAGCTGAGGATTCTCAAGTCCGGCACCCCACCGCCAGTCTGGGCCCTCTCCTGCCGATTATGGGAGAGCTTTTCCTGAGCAGATAAGACACAGAGAGAGCATCGGTAGCCATATGCATGGTTCACAGTTGGGGGGGGGGGGGGGTGGAGGAGGTGTGCTGAGAAGGTTGGGGGGGGGGAGGGAAGGGAAGGATGAATGGTTGGATGGAGGGCAGGTGAAATGGGAGGGGAAGGAGGGAGGGTTGGGGCTGGATGCTCCATTGGGGGGTTGGGGGGTTGGTGTCTACCCACTCGTGCTGCCCGGTGTAGGTAGTTGACCTTCTTCTGGCACTGGAGGCCAGTCCTCCTGGTCACACACGAGCTGCTTGCTGGCTCATCCTCCAGTACCCAAGGGGGAACAGGACATCCCTGTTGGCCTCCACCACATCCTGGAGCCTCCCCAAGTCAACATCCCCGAATCTTGGGGCTGGTCTCCGTGGGCCATTATTGGGCTGTTATTGTGAGCTGGCTGGGTTTGGTCGAGCAAGTGCAGCTTAAGTGCTGCTCGACATTGCTTGTGGGGGTTGGTGAGCGTGGTGCCGGCAAATCAGCTGGTGAGCCTTCATTTGTGACGAGAAGCCCGTGAGGCCTCATTAAGTAGACCAATTAACGTTGAATGGCATTGCAGGCGTCGCTGGGCTGAGCACCGGGAAGCTTGCGGCAATTCCAGCTCGCTACCGCACTTCAAAATTTTTCCGGAGAATCGCGCCCTTATTCTCAGAAACGGAGAATTCCGCGCTTTGTTCTTCCACTGGAGCTGAATTCCAGTAGTTTTATGATCCTCTTGTGGTCATAAAGCTGAATGCAATTCAGTGTTCCGTGCCATGTAAATTAAAGCATGGCTTGGAATACGGGGGGTTCCCGGGGGAATCCCGATATAGGGTCGCCATTTTGAGCAGGTGGCCCGATAGAGGCATCCCGCGGCTGGAACCCTCCCCGGCATCGCAAATTGGCTATGACCACCCCCCCCCGCCTCACCCCACTGCATGGAAGAACCCATCCCTGAATTGCCTGGATGCCCCCCCACCCCCAAGTACGGGGGTGGCCTGACCCCCCCCCTCCCTGGGACTGCTGTAATAAGGGATCCCTCACAGACTCCCACCCCACCTCAGAAAAGAGACCCATGTCTGAAAGCTAGAGAGAAATTCAGATAGGGCTGTGGGAAGCATTATAACTGTGACACTTACCTTGTAGTTCCATGTGTCCATTCCTTGAAGGTGAGCAGCTGTGCCTGCAACTGGTTCCCACATATTTACTGTCTGCAATCCATTCATGGCTTTCAAAGAGAGTTAAGTGCAATGAAATCACATGCTTGAGTGATTGGATTGTACTTAGTGCAACTTACATCTCTTCGATGTGGGCAATATTTGCAAACATTGGGGTTTCACCACTTAGGCCAGTGAAGTGTGAAGGGATATGAATGGATCAAAGCGGCAGATGGTTTTTTACAAGCTGTCAATCACATACCACTATGGTGGGTCGGTCACCCCCCCCCCAGGCAATCCATGGGCTGTGGTGCGGTGTGGTGTGGAAGGGGTGGTGGGCATAGCTGATTTGCGGTGTGGGGGGAATGGTCTGTACCATCGTGGCCCTGATGTGGTGGACCTCGCGGTGGGCCAAGGGCCGGGCCACCACATCAGGGCCATGATTGTAGAGATCACAAGTGAACCTCGTCCACGTGATTCCCGGCCGTGAGGACCAGAGAACCATGGAAGGGTGGAGCATAGAGTGCCGGGCCCACTAAATAGTTGCAAATGGGTCATTATAGCCCATTTATATTCCTTTCCATGCTCCCGCTGGTGTGCAGAATGGAACTTATTCACGCTGCCAGCGAGGGATCGGAGCATGACATTTGGGTCAGTGCCGATCCCGATTTTGCCCGGACACCCGATTCTCCTTCCCATTCGGGAACATTCTGGGAGTCCTGGGGATGGAGAATCCCGCCTGTGATCTCCCCATCAGATTTCTCTTTCTGTCCTCTGCAAAGGGAATGTTTAACGCCCAGGCATTAAAGACAACAATCTATCCCAAAATCTCAGCAAATCATTAGTGGGATCAAAGGTACATTCAAACAAGCCTGATGTTATTGGAAAGTGCTCCATCGTTTTATAATCGGTTCCATTATGTTGTCATGACGTTTTCCAATACATTTACAAGAATTGGCAATATACACTAAAATGCCAGCTGGAGGCAATAATCAGAACTTTTTGTTGAGTTGCTACCCCAGTAAAATGAAACCTTTTTCTGTGCAAGAGTAATTTATTGAATTGTTTCCACTGAGGAGTAACTTGCATCAGATACTAATAGGGCAAAAGTTAAGTCAAGAGCAATTATGACCCCGAACGAACTGGTGACTTGTTCCCAGGAGAAAATGTTCCTGTGGGCTCAAATAGTGTGATAAGGCCAATGGTGTCAGAGAATCATATTCTGACAACACAGCAGAGTGCCATTTGACCTGTCGAGTTTATGCTGGGCTCTTTGAAACAGCTGTACAATTTAATTGCACATCCTAAAGTTTCCTCCATTACTCTGAAAATTGGTCCTGTTCAAGTACATGTCCAGTTGCCTTTTGAAATTTCCACTGAAATGTTGTGCAATAATGATAACTGAATTCATCAGGAGCATGTGATTATCAGCATTTAATCAGCTGTATGCTGCCTATGCATCCACAAATGCCTACATTCCTCTTAAATGATCTTGAATTATCACTTCACAATTGGTAGCTATATATTACAGTTCAGAATTTATTTAAAATTGCCTGTGATTTCAGTTAGCATTCTAGTACATAAAATAAATAGACTTTCTCAGCGTCCTCAGGGAATTCTATAAATAATTTTATTTGTTCCAATATCTCACTCAGATCTCCACTGTTTGTGAATCATGGTTCTTTTGCATTTTATGGAACCGTACAAATGTGAGGCATAGGAGGTGGCCTTTCAACCTATCATAATTTTAATGAGTGAAAAAGTGCTGTCCAATCTAATCACAATTTCCAGCTCTTGGCCCATAGCCTTGCCAAATATGGCACCTCATACATCTCCAAGTATTTTTTTCAATTTGACGAGGGTTTGGAGCTCTACCATCCTCTTACTAAGTAAGTTCCTGACCTCTACCACCCTTCAGATGAAAATAATTCTCCTTAATTAATTCTCCTCTAATCATTCTTCAAATTATTTAAATCTATGCCTGCTGGTTAGTACCCCCTCTCTGCTAAGCAGAATAGGTCCTTCTTATTCACTCGATCGAGACCCCCTCATAGTTTATACACCTCAAATAATACTCCCTTCAGCCTCCTCTGTTGCAAAGAAAATGATCCCAGCTTATTCAATATTTCCTCATAGCTGAAATTTTCTAATCCTGGCAACATCCTCCTTTGTTTCCCCGGTGGCAGAACATGCAATGCAATTTTCTTCTATTATTTTTCCTTTCTAATTTTCTCTCAGAACAGGGCATCTCACACCTTATACTATTCGTTAAACGTTTTACTTCACCCTTCAGCTCAATTTTTCTTTGCCATAACTTACTAGAAGTATGAGCTAATAACATTCATGATAAAGACAGTGGGGCATCTGGATGATGGAACCAATTTTGTATCCCCTTAGTGGGTGATGGATCTGGCATTGTATCCCCTTAGCAAATGAGATTTAAAGATTGAGAAAGAAGCTAATAGAGAAAGATGGTGAATTTGAATTGAATATAAGATATAGTAAGAGAAACAAGTGAAGAGAGCACTCAGTAGAATGCATGTCTCCATTATACTGTCAACATTATTACAATCATGCCGCTCTTCCTTGAGGTTTTTCCCTGCCTGATTGATGCGAGGTAACTTCAAAGCTGAAAACACATATTTTTACTAAGAGTTTCCATCTCACTGAGGATGCTTCAAGCCAATCCACATCCAGCAACATGCTCTGAAAACTCTGTTCATATTTTGACAGCTATGACCAATTACACCACAGCAGCTGAGTCAATCCATTGCATTCTAAAATAATCAACAACATTTTAAATCAAGCAACCCACAACATTCCACCATCTGGGAAGGTAGAATAATCTGAATTGCAGATTTCTTCAGGACCAAAGCATTACCATTTACTAATAAAATTGGCTAATTGGTGATATGACAGTGAAACAGACAACATCCATCTAGTAGTTAACCTTATTTCAGGAGACTATGCCAGGCATATTTGAATGACAATGACAGGCAGTTTTTAAAATTGATTCATGGAATGTGGCGTAGCTGGCTACGTTAGCATTTATTGCCCATCCTTAATTGCCCTTAAACTGGAAGGCTTGCTTGGTCATTTCGGAGGGCATTTAAGAATCAACCACATTGCTGTGGATCTGGAGCCACAGGTAAACCATACCACATAAGAAAGATGGATTTCCTTCCCTAAAGGACATTTGCGAACCAGATGGGGTTTTACGACAATTGGCAATGATTTCATGGTTATCATTAGACTTTTAATTCCAGAGATTTATTGACAACATCTGCTATGGTGTGATTCACGATCGCAGAGCATTACCTTAGGTCTCTGGATTACTAGTCCAGTGACAAAACCACCATAGAATCCCTACAGTGCAGAAGGAGGCCATCCAGCCCATTGAGTCTGCATCGACCGTCTGAAAGAGCACCCTATCCAGGCCCACTCCCCCGCTCTATCCTCGTCACCTCATCTAAACTTTGGACACTAAGGGGCAACTTAGCATGGCCAATCCACCTATCCTACACATCTTTGGACTGTAGCATTGTGTCCTGGAGCACATAATCTGTGTTGTACTTTATTGCTGTGCCAATGGTAGTATTTCAAGGAGTGAAAGGAATAGTATATAAAAATGTGAAGCACAATAAACACAATTCTAGTACAAAAACTATAGGTACCAACTCCGCAGGTGGATAGAAAAGGTCTCAGTGCATTATTTGAAGAAGAGCAGGGAAGTTCTTTCTAGTCTCTTGCCAATATTGCCTCAATGAACAGCAGTTTAAAAAAAAACGATTACCTGGGCATTATCACATTGCTGTTTGAAGGATTGTGCTGTGCGAATTGGCTGCTGTATTTTCTACAATACAACAATATCAACACATCAAACGTACTTCAATGATCTTAAGTTGCTTTAGGATAATCTGAAAGGTCATATAAAAAGGAATTCCTTTGAATTGTCTATAATAATTCTAGTTCCTTTTTCCAATTAACATCTACAGGAAAGACGAAAGTTTGGTCCACTTGGATGGAATATCCCATATGAATTTAATCAAGCTGATTTCACTGCCAGTGTTCAGTTTGTGCAGAACCACCTGGATGAAATGGACATTAAGCGTGGTGTGAACTGGAACTGCATGCGCTACATGCTGGGGGAGGTGCAATATGGAGGACGTGTAACAGATGACCTGGACAAGCATCTACTCAATACATTTGCAAGCGTGTGGTTTGGCGAAATTATGTTCACAGATAAATTTTGCTTTTACAAAGATTATATTATTCCACAAGGCAAGACAATTCAAGATGTCCTGCATTACATTGAGAGTCTGCCGCTGGTTGATAGTCCTGAGGTATTCAAGAATTTCTTTGCCAACTTAAAAATCTACCTGATATAAAGTTCAGCATTTTAATAATACTTACCTCTTCTATGCTCTAAGAATGGCTCAGCTGTTTTCCTATTTTTAGTGCATTTGTTTGTTTGCGTCCCAGACTTCAGTCACAGTGTTACTGGGCAGGATCAACACAAACAGGTGGAAAACAAGACTAGTTTATGAGGTTACAAAGGGTAATGAAAAATGCGATTCAGGTGTTGTAGAGGTAGTAATTGTCCTTTTTGGAATTTCCTCCAGTGCATTAGGACTTCAACGGGGTAATGACATGTGCCTTGGTTCATATGTCTGCGACGATCCATAAATCGGAAGAAATGGAAAGAGGGACTGTATAATGGTGATTTTGGGCTGGATTTCCATGTCTCAGCAAGTTACTGTGAAAATCCCCTAGTTGCCACATTCCGGCGCCTGTTCGAGTACACAGAGGGAGTTTTCAGAATGTCCAAATTACCTAAAAGCACGTCTTACTGACTTGTGGAAGGAAACTGGAGCACCCGGAGGAAACTCATTCAGACACAGGGAGAATGTGCAAACTCCACACAGACAGTGAACCTAGCCGGGAATTGAAATTGGGACCCTGGAGCTGTGAATCAACAGCGCTACCCACTGTGCTACTGTATTGAAATGGTTTGGGGGAAATTAATGGGATTGAAGGCAGTTAAATTTCCAGAGCTTGATAATCTTCATCCCAGAGTATTTAAGGAACTGGCCCTAGAAATAGCAGATCCATAGGTGGTCATTTTCTAAAATTCTTTGGACTCTGGAATGTTTCCTGTAGATTGGAGGGTAGCTAATGTAACCCTGCTATTCAAAAAAGGGAGGTAGAGAGAAAACAGGGAAATATAGGCCAGTGAGCCTAACGTCGGTAGTAGGGAAGTTGCTAGAGTCCATTATCAAGGATTCCATAGCACAGCATTTGGGAAGCAGTGGTGTAATCAGATCGAGTCAGCATGGATTTACGAAAGGGAATTATGCTTGACAAATCCACTGGAATTCTTTGAAGATGTAACTAGTAGAGTTGACCAGGGAGAACTGGTGGATATGGTTTATTTAGACTTTCAGAAGGCTTTTGACAAGCTCTCACACAGCATTCTATGAATACTAGATTACTCATGGATTACTATATAAAGTTAAAGCACATTCTGGGTAGAGTTTTGAGATGGATAGAAAGCTGGTCACCAAACAGGAAGTAAAAAGTTGGAATAAATGTGTCTTTTTCCGATTGGCAGGCAGTGACTAGTGGGGTACTGCAGGAATCTATGCTAGGACCCCAACTGTTCACATTATATATTAATGATTTGGACAAGGGAACTAAATGTATTATCTCAAAATTTGCAGATGAATGGGAGGGTGTGCTGTGAGGAAGATGCAGAGATGCTTCCCCGGGATTTGGACAGGTTGAGTGAGTGGGCACATATATGGCAGATGCTGTATAATGTGGATAAATGTGAGGTTATCCGCTTTGGTAGCAAAAATAGGAAGGCAGATCATTATTTGAATGGGTGTAAATTGAGAGAGCTGGATACTCAGCAAGACCTTGGTGTCCTTGGACATTATTCGCTGAAAGTAAGCACACAGGTACAGCAAGGAGTAAAGAAGGCAAATGATATGTTGGCCTTCATAGCGAGAGGATTTGAGTACAGGAATAGAGATGTATTACTGCAATTGTATAGGCATTGGTGAGGCCACACCTGAAGTATTTTGTATAGTTTTGGTGTCCTTATCTGAGGAAGGATGTTCTTGCTATGAAGGGAGTGTAGCGAAGGTTTAACAGGCTGCTTCCTGGGATGGCAGGGCTGTCATATGAGGAGAGACAAAATCAGTTAGGATTATATTCATTGGAGTTCAGAAGAGTGAAAGGGGATCTCATAGAAATTTACAAAATTCTAACAGGATTAGGCAGGGTGCATTCAGAAAGAATGTTCCCGATGGTGGGGGAGTCCAGAACTAGGAGTCATAGTTTGAGGATAAGGGGTAATCCTTTTAAGACTGGGGTGAGGAGAAGTTTTTTCACCCAGAGAGTGGTGAATCTGTGAATTCAATACCACAGAAAGTAGTTGAGGCCAAAACGTTGGGTGATTTAAAGAAGGAATTAGATAGAGCTCTTGGGACTAAAGGGATCAAGGGATATGGGGGGGGGGGGAAGGAAGGATCAGGGTATTGAACTTGATGATCAGCCATGATCATAATGAATGGGAGTGCAAGTTCAAAGAGCCGAAAGGCCTCCTCCTGCTTCTATTTCCTGTGTATGTATGTTTAAAAAGGTCAGGCTTCCAATCCATGATGCAAAATAATTCCTTTAGTGCAGCAAAACTACACACAGAACAGCAAAGAGAATCAGTGCAGAAGCTACACTGCCCCTGCCCCTCCTCAGCCCACCTCACCGCCACGTTTTGCAGCTCTAGCCATTGTAAGGTAAGTTTAAATGTCCATTGTGAAGATTAGCGAAAGGGTAGGGCGGGTGGGTGGGTGGATGTGGTAAGTGGGTAGGGTGCCACGTGGGTGAGGTGGCCGGTGGGTGAGTGGATAGATGTGTTGGAACGGATTGTCAGGTTGGGTGCTGATCAGGTTATGTTGGGATCTCAATCTATCTGGGTGGTAGGGGCTCGTCAGGCTGGGAGTAGTCTAGTGGTGGGGGATAATCATGTCTAAGGGGTAATAGTCAGGTTGGATCGGGGTGGGGAGTCGGGTGGTGGGGGGAACTAATTCTGGGTGGGGGATTTTGGGGGATCTGTAAGGTAGTCGGGGAGGCAGTGGCATAGTGGTATTGTCACTGGACTTGTAAACGAGAAACCCAGAGTAATGTTCTGGGGACCCAGGTTCAAATCCTGCCACTGCAGATGGTGAAATTTGAACTCAATAAAAATCTGGAATTAAAAGTATAATGATGACCATGAAACCATTGTCATAAAAAAACATCTGGTTCATTAATGTCCTTTAGGGGAAGAAATCTGTTGTCCGTACCTGGTCTGGCCTACATGTGACTCCAGATCCACAGCAATGTGCTTGACTCTTTACTGCCCCTCAAGGGTAATTAGGGATGAGCAATAAATGCTGGCCCAGCCTGCGATGCCCACGTCCATGAATACATTTTTTAAAAGTCGGGGAGTCAGTGAGGTCATCAGGAGGTTTAGGGGGCAGTCAGGATGGTCAGTGTGGATGATTGGGGGAGGGGGGGGGTCAGATGTATTGTTACCCAGGAGCTGGACTAGAATTTTTCTGTCGAGTACTTCGTGGCTAACAATCCAGGTTAAGTGTTGCGAGTCTGCCTGAAGTCTCTGAATCTAACTCAGGGTCAGGGTCCAAAGGAGCAAGGGAATTGTTCATTGGACAATTCCCACAGTTAGTGCAGTAGGACTTCAACAGGGTAATGACCCGTGCCTTGGTTCATATGTCTGCGACGATCCATAAACCAGTCGAAATGGAACGAGGGACTGTATAATGGTGATTTTGAGCTGGATTTCCATGTCTCAGCAATGTCAGAATAGAGGCAGGCGAGATTTAAAAATGGAAGGTGGGGCCCAATTCTGGAATTCCCATGCCTCTTCCCATTGTGTGGGCTTTTATGGCCCTGGGATAAATGTGCAAGTAGTGAACCAGAACAAAGTAATCATGCCTTTGTCTACTCCATTGCTGTAGTGGGCATTTTAGACAGCCCATTATTTCCATAGATTTGGGCCTGTTTTTCTAAGAGGCATGGTTCACAGCACCTCAGAGGAATCATGGACCATGGGGGAAGCCTTGTCTGGAGTCCAATACCTTTTGACAGATAAGATTTTGACAACTATGCATGTCAAAATGTAATGGTGTATGATGTAAGTCCTGTAGATGTCAACATGTAATGTCTAGAAAATCCTATGAAAATGTAGGTCAACTTAAATGCAGAATATAAAAGTAAACTGCCAGCTTCTGTGTGTGTGGGTGGTTACTACTTTTCTCATCCGCTACATGAGGTCTGTTCTGTGTGGGTATGTATGAAATTATTGCACACCTTTGTAACACAGCCCATATGCCTACTTGATCCCTTGCACCCAGTTATAAGGTAGAGATAAGTAAAACAGCCATTTGTGCAATACAAATTGAGGCTGACTACCAATGTGAGGGTAGCATGTCATAGCTGTAAAGGGAACTTGACTTGCATGCCAAATACATGCAAAAACATAACTTTTGAGACCACGAAAATTGAGTTGTCTTATATGCCAGGTTAACCTATTAGCTGCAATCTATAGTATGTTTTTAAAAACATTTAATGAGAGGGATTGCTTAAGAAAAGCTAATTGATTATTATTTTGGCCTGCAGTGTTAAAGCGCTCAGATGCATTTGAGTACTTTATCCAGCGGGTAAAGTATTCTTTTGCATTCAGACATTTTGAGATTAAAATTCTAATGTGTCAATTTGCCCATTTGATTACATATTTTCACTGGTTGACAACCCAGTCATCTGTTGAGCCTTTGAAGAATTGAAAGAGCTTGCCGTTTGTTCCACTACTTCAAAAGGCTGTATTATTTTCTGCCTAGCCAGTTCATTATTTGAAGCATTGGAACAGATGGCATCGATTCTCGTGCTTCAAAGGTTGTAAAGATGACTGAGGTATTTCAAAGGCATTGCTGAAAGATATACCTCTCAAAGCTTTCATTGACCTCAACGTTGAAGTGCTGGTCGAGCTTGAGGAGGATCGTGTCATATTTAGATTTGTTCTCGTCTTCCGCGAACACCAAAGAGTTGTATACATCGATGGCGTGCTGACCTGCGGTAGTGAGGGGCATGGCAATCTTTGTTTCGTCCGAGGCACCCTGTTTTTCGTTGGCTCGCATGAACAGTTCGAATCGCTGCTTGAAGAGCAGCTACTCCTACAAAATTACTCATAAACTTACCTGTTGACTCATCTTTAAATGGGCTACCAGATTATGCCAGGCAGAGTACACACAGCACATGCTCTTCCCAGTCTTCCTCTGAGTGCCAGAATACCAGCCACTGTTGTCTCTCCCCAACCACCAACAGACCTACTTTCCTCCAACCCGAGACCTGCCAGATAATTTGATATTGCTGTATCGTAGAGTCAGCGTGTTGCTGCAGGAAAATCATTTTCCACCTGCTGCCTGAATGCACATGTGACCCGGCCCATAGTATGAACCAAGCTTCTCATCGGGACTCTTGGGCTTCTGGCTACCCATTAACCTACATTAATCTAATTGATTTGATAGTGCACATTTTGTTTGCTTTGTTATCTGGGTCTCTCTGGTAGTTTAACACATGGAGCATGTTGCAAGCTGAGTCATCTGAACTGCTTAGATCTCTTTTAGATTGGGGCATGTAATTATGGTTGAAATTATGTATCATTCACTCCAGAATTAACCCATGCTATTCCCAATTACGGTGCTGTAACACAAATGGGAAAACAAAGATTTACTTTGCAAATACGTAACAGAACACAAATGTGTATTTCGATTATCTTTTTTTTCTAGGTATTCGGGCTTCATTCAAATGCAGATATAACTTATCAGACTAATATGGCAAATGAGACCCTCAACACAATAGTCAACATTCAACCAAAGGACAGTGGTGATGGTGAAGGAGAGACCAGAGAAAGCATTGTCCAACGCCTTGCAAACGAGATGTTGGAAAAACTACCAGCAGACTATATTCCACATGAGGTAAAACACTAATAATCTCAGATTTTTCACTTTTATTTTGAGGTGTGATAATCAAAATCCCTTAACGTTAGCACATCACAGATAGCCCAATCATAACATTGAGATAAAACGCTACTATACAGTAATATAAAGTTGAAATTAACACTTGACAAACTACAGGATAGATTTGGATAAGGAAAGCTATTCCATTCATTTCAACTCATCGATCTAAAAGAAGATCGAACACTCTCCACAATATCTGTTTCTTAAATGACTCCATGGTTTTCATTGTTAGAACCATGGAATTCCTACAGTGCAAAATGAGACTTTTTGGCCCATTGAGTCTGCACCGACCCTCTGAAAGAGCACCCCACCCATGACCCCACCTAACCTGCCCATCTTTAGACACTAAGGGAAGATTTTAGCATGTCCAGTCCAACTAACCTGCACATCTTTGGCCTGTGGGAGGAATCAAGAGCACCCGGAGGAAACCCACGCAGACATGGGGAGAAAGTGCAAACTCCACACAGACCTGAGGCCGGAATTGAACCCGGATCCCTGGCGCTGTGAAGCAACAGTGCTAACTACTGTGTCATTATGCCCCCATGTTACAGCTGGATATTTATTTATTGTATTATTTACTCTTCAGTGTTGAGAAGACTAGTCTACCTTCAGTTCAAATTTCAATTTTTAATTGAAATTTGAATTTTAAATTTGTAATTTGAAACTGTCATCCTGTCCTCTTGTAATGGAAAAGTTTGAAATAGAGTTTGGGATTTATTTTCCCGTACTGTTATATTTTATTTCTCAGTTACCTCCTCTCAGGACTGAAAAACATTAATTCTTTCCTCATATCTATCTTACAAAGAACAAAGAACAATACAACACAGGAACAGGCCTTCGGCCCTCAAAGCCTAATGAAGCTTGGAGCTTCATTATTATTTTTTGTGTTTTTGAATGCCTTCTCTTGTCTCTTAACTGGACACAGTAGTCAAATGTTGTCCAACTACAGCCACTATATTTTGCTATCATCTTCACATTTGAGAAATTTGAAATCCGGTTCGATAAAATTAGTAACAGTAGAGTTCCCAACACAGATCCCTCGGGAAGTCTCATTATTTTCCTCCCTCCCTTAGTTCTGCCCTTCTTGATCCCATAACAAGTACTTGCTGATACAAACACTTATCTTAATATCTGACTCATTCCTATGAGTTTTCATCAACCCTCACTCAGCACATTAAGCCCAAACAGCAATCTTTTACAAAATTATGAGGGGCATAGACAGAGTGTAGAGTCAGAGACTTTTCCCCAGGGTAGAGGGGTCAATTACTAGGGGGCATGCGTTTAAGGTGCGAAGGGCAAGGTTTAGAGGAGATCTACAAGGCAGGTTTTTTACACAGAGGACAGTGGGTGCCTGGAACTCTCTGCCAGAGGAGGTGGTGGAAGCAGGGACAATAGTGACGTTTAAGGGGCATCTTGACAAATACATGAATAGGCTGGGAATCGAGGGATACGGACCCCGGAAGTGTAGAAGATTTTAGATTAGACGGGCAGCATGGTCGGCGCAGGCTTGGAGGGCCGAAGGGCCTGTTCCTGTGCTGTACTTTTCTTTGTTCTTTGTTCTTTGACTGGTGTACAAGGACACCCAGGTATTGTTGCATATTCCCCTCTCCTGATTCATGCCCAGTCAGATAATAGTCTGCCTTCTTATTTTTGCTACCAAACCTCACATTTATCCACATTGTACTGCATCTGCCATTAATATGTCCACTCATTCAACTTGTCCAAATCACTCTGTAGGGTCTCTGCATTCTCCTCATAGCTCACCCTCCCACCCACCTTTGTGTCACCAGCAAATTTAGAGATTTTACATTTCATTTCCTCATCAAAATCATGAATATATATTGTGAGTAGCTGGAATCCCAGCACTGATCCCTGCGGTATCCCGCTAGTTACTGACTGCCATTTGGAAAAAGACCCATTCTTTCCTACTCTTTGTTTTCTGTCTGCCAACTAGTTTTCTATCCATTTCAATTCACTACCCCTAACCCCATGCATTTTAATTTTACACGCTAATCTCTTATGTAGGACTTTGTCACAAACCTTCTGAAAGTCCAAATATACCACATCCACTGACCCCCTCTCATCAACTCTACTAGTTTATGATTCTCCCTTCATAAATTAATGCTGACTCAGTCTGATCCCGCCACTGTTTTAAAACTGCTCTGTTATAAAGGGCACGGTTTAATGGGAACACATTCAGAGTCTGCTTTTGGGTACAATACCAGAGTGTTTCTTGGCAGCTGCAGCACCGAGAAACACCCCGCTATTCAACGTCACTTGCCGTTTTTTTTGGCCTCAGCATGGACCATCCTGTCAGGCTACACTTACTTCATTTCCTGCACTGATCTCATCTTGCCAGTGCAAGAAGTATATTTGTGGATTGGGGTGCCATTTTTAAAGGCAGCCCCAATCTTTCAACCCCCCTCTGTATCCCCTCCACATCCTCCAGAGCCCCCCGCTCCCCACTCCACTGCACCCACCTTACCTCAAACCTTTCCTCACCATAACTCTTCAGGGCATGGAACCCCAGGCCCTGGCATGGGCAACATGGCACCTTGGCCTTGGCATCCGGGTAGTGCTCCTGCCATTCCTGGGAATGCCATCCCAGCACCCTGGAGTGCCAAGGTGGCACTATCAGGTACCCGGGTGGCAGTTCCAAGGTGCCAGACTGGCAGTAACAAGGTGCCCACGGGTCAGTGGGAGTGTCAGAGTACCACCCTGCCCAGACCTCAACCACTCAGGGGTCTCCAATGGCTTGGGCGATCCTTCTAGATGCCGCTACGACTGGTCCACATTTGTGTGGACCAGTACTAAACGGCACCCCGTCGAGTCCTCTCTGGGGAGGCCGTTACTTCCCAGGCCCGGGAGAATATGGTGCAGACATATTTAAATGAGCTGAATGGCTCATTTAAATATGCCAATCTGGATCATGCCCAGTGAGGGCAAGATCCAGATCACGAGTCTCAGGAGGTTAGGTTGAATCCTGCGAGACATCTGAAGCCTCGCGAACCTGCGAGAGGCCACTCGCGATATTTACTGGCCTCATTGCGACACTAAGTCCGGCGGGACGAGGTCAGTAAATCGCACCCCTTTGATAATGGATTTTAGAATTTTACCCACTAGGCCATTGTTGGAGCATAGATGCTATTTTGGACAATCCATTACAGGAAATATTTTGAGTTCATGGAGGAGACATGGCATAAGACCATAAGATATATGAGCAGAATTAGGCCATTCTGCCCATCGGGTTTGCACTACCATTCAATCATGGCTGATATGTTTCTCATCCCCATTCTACTGCCTTCTCGCAATAACCCCTGATTTCCTTATTAATCAAGAACCTACCTATCTCTGTCTTAAAGACATTCAGAGATTTGGCCTCTACAGCCTTCAGCTGCAAGGAGTTCCACAGATTCACCACTGGAGAAATTCCTCCTCATCTCAGTTTTAAAGGATTGTCCCTTGAGTCTGAGGCTATGCCCTCGGGTTCTAGTTTCTCCGACTAGAGGAAACATCCTCTCCATGTCTACTCTATCTAGGCCTCTCAGTATTCTGTAAGTTTCAATAAGATCCCCCCCCTCAACCTTGCAAACTCCATTGAGTACAGACCCAGAGGCATAAATTCACCACGATGATGCATCGTATGGGAAAATATAATTACAAAAGTCACAGGACTATTACCACTGAGAAAGTTAAGAGAATAATCATTGATTTTTTAAAATAATGAAAAGTTTACACTGAAAAAAAAAAATTGATGACACCTTGAATGAAAAGGAGTCATAAATTTAAAATTATAAATGAGGATAGGTAATAGGTGAAATTTCATTATGTAGAAGGCTGTACGAACAGGGAATGTTTTGCCACAGGGCATGGTTGAGGCACAGGCCTTTGTTTCCTTTAATGAAAATTTAGTTAAATCTTTGAAGCAGAGAAACATACCAGACTGTGGGAAACAGTGTAATTGTTGAATTCATTTTAGATTACTAATAATAATAATCTTTATTAGTGTCACAAGTAGGCTTACATTAACACTGCAATGAAGTGACTGTGAAAATCCCCTAGTCGCCACATTCCTGCGCCTGTTCGGGTACACGGAGGGAGAATTAAGAATGTCCAATTCACCTAACAGCACGTCTTTCGGGACTTGTGGGAGGAAACGGGAGCACCCGGAGGAAACCCACGCAGGCACGGGGGGAACGTGCAGACTCCGCACAGTGACTCAAGCTGGGAATCGAACCTGGGTCCCTGGCGCTGTGAAGCAACAGTGCTAACCTCTGTGCTACCGTGCCGCCCATTTTACTGTTACAATCTTACTGTTACAATCGTGAATTTGTTTAGAGTTATCTGTCGCTATACTCATTTTCCCTCTGAAGCCTTTCTGAATTTCCTAAGTGATCACACTGCACAGTCTATCTGGTTAACCTGACTCCATAAAATGACTACATACATACATAAATTAATTGATGCAGTTCTACACTTTGAACATCATAGACAGTAACTGGATTTGTTTGTTTTTTTGCTTCTATCCAACATTATTTATTCGGGTAATTTTAACATGGACAGTAGATGTCTTTGGTGTGATTTTATCACAGCCACTCTTCCATACACTGGCATGTTAGAGAAAAGGTTAAGCAAAACCTTAATAAAACTTTGCTTCTGTAGGACCATACTTCTTACCCTATTACACACCAGAATGCCACAAGATCATCTTGAAGTTAACCATATACCTGACAGAGGATTGAAAGATGTGTCCAAGTATTTCCCATAATGGCAAACCACAAGCTGGAAGGGTGAATGGGTTCAAGGCACCTAACTTCACTAGTTTTCAGTATTTCAGTACAGCTCCTATGCAGTTTCTTTTAATGTAAAGTACTGATGAATGCCTGCAGGTTCAGTCCCAAACAAAATGGCATTTATTTGCGGTATTGCGGTATTTATTCAGTTCTAGCCAACCGTCCACAGTGATTTCACAATGCGCACACTGCTGCAGTGGGCAATTTGAGACGTTTGGTTTTAATAGGCAATATTACATTGATCTTTTGCCACTTTATTTGTATTAAATTATATGCCACAATTTAAAAAAATAACGATTTTTTAAAATCGGAAGTGTTCTTACTAATTGGTAACTTTGTTAAGTTTTACTTCGATTACTTTACCCTGTAGAATCTTTCACCAATGGGGTTGGGAATTTCCATATCATTTGGGTGTGATTAATTGCACTGAAATTTTGAAATAATTACACACTTGGGTGCTTAAAATAGAAAATGTTCTCCTATTAGATACTTAATGTATGTAGGAAATGATTCAATTACTTTGTAATGTGATATCTGGCAGCTTTGCCTCTCTCCAAGGTACAGTTTTTCAGGGCTCGACAATGGAACCTGCTTTTATACAATCAACAAATACTGTAAGACCAGGGAGATGAATTGATATTGATGACGTGCTTCAGCTTTCTTGATGATTATTTCACAAAATAATCTTCATATTCATATCAAGGATTACTTAAATACTTATGTCAGCAAACCAGAGGAGATGTTATTAAAAATGAAAGATCTGTGGCTTTTAAACATTTTGTGTCATATGCTGAAATAAAATGAACCTTGTTTTGTCTGGGGTTTTTTTTGCAGGTTAAAGCTCGACTTCAGAAAATGGGCTCAATCCAACCAATGAACATCTTCTTGCGTCAGGAAATTGATCGAATGCAACGAGTTATTGGCCGAGTCAGAGTTACACTGACAGATCTACAACTGGCTATAGATGGTAAACTTTTACTTCCATCTTGAGGAAAAGGAAATCTTGTATAATATTAAATCTGCATGAGTAGACAATCGTTATCTGGAATGAGTATAGGTAATTTGATCATAGCTTTTAAAAATGCGGAATTCTCACTGGTTGAATACAATACTTTCACAGGAACTTAGAAAATGCTGGATGAAGAAAGGCCAAGGTCATTTGGTTCACCTCAGGGTTTCCTAGTCGTCACATGATGCAATAATAATAAAGTTGTTGATTTTCAAGCTTGTTTGAGGTCCTTGGGGCCCACATGAAATGCAATATTAGTATGTGATTGATAGTCAATCACAACCTACCTCAGTAGATTAATGACAACGACAATGTGGTTGACTCTTAACTGCCCTCCATAATAACTGAGCAAGCAACTCCGGGGCAATTAGAGACAAGTATTGGCCTTGCCAGCAATGCCCACATTCAGTCAAACAATAAATAAAGTGACAAGGGCTTAGCAAATAACAATGACCATATCATCTTTCAGTCCATATTGTTTTTAAATGCATATATGACTGAATGGAGAAAGAAGGTATGTAGGCTTAACCAAGGATTACACCTTGTTTGAAGCCAATATGTTGTCCTCCTCTGAAGATGATATTTACCTTTGGAGAGCTAACTATTTAAGTCCATGCAGTGATTTGTGGATCTAGAAAGCTCCAGTTTAAAAGATCAGTTGTTAAAAACATGCTGGGATAATAGGAAGACTTCCTGTTTCTGTTTCACAAGGATGTGAAAGCAGAAGGCTAATTGAACCAAGTTGATGTACTTCATTGTTTGCAATATGCATTATGTTTGTATTAAACAGAATTTAAAAATCATTTTTTTTTTGGGGGGGGGGAGGGATGGAGACATGTAGATGCATCATATAAACAATCATATGTTGTTCCTGAATATTATTTAATGGAGGAAGACTGCAGAAAGCTGCAGCACGGAGGGATTTGGGTGCCCTTGCGCATAAATCACAAAAAGCTGGCATGCAAGTTCAGCAGGTAATTGGGAAGGCAAATGGAATGTTGGCCTTTATTTCAAAGGGAATGGAGTATAAAAATAGGGAAGTCCTGCTAAAACTATACAAGGCGCCAGTTAGACCACACCTGGAATACTGTGAACAGTTTTAGTCCCCTTATCAAAGGAAAGATATACTGACATTGGAGGCAGTCCAGAGAAGGTTTACTAGGTTGATCCCGGAAATGGAGGGATTTTCTTACGAAGAGAGGTTGAATAGATTGGGGCTGTACTCATTGGAATTCAGAAGAATGAGAGGTGACCTTATTGAGACATATAGGATTCTCAGGGGGCTTGACAGGGTAGATGCTGAGAGGTTGTTTCTTTTGTGGGAGAGTCTAGGACCAGAGGGCATCCTTAAAGAGTAAGAGGTTGCCATTTGGGACAGAGATGAGGAGGAATTTCTTTTCTCAGAGGGTAGTGAATCTGTAGAGTTCTTTACCACATAGAGCTGTAGAGGTTGGTGGTTTAGTATGTTCAAGGCTGAGGTAGACAGATTTTTAAACAGTAAGTGAATCGGGAGTTATGAGGATAAGGCGGGAAAGTGGAGTTGAGGATTATATCAGATCAGCCATGATCTTATTGAATGGTGGAGCAGACTCAATGGGCTGAGTGGCCAACTTCTGCTCCTACGTCTTATGGTCTTATAGATAAAGGTCTGCTGTATAGTTGTGCTGCTAACTTTTGGTTGGCTCTTAATTCGTAATTGGCTCTGTTTTATAACCTTTGCTCGAGAGTCGCCAGGTATCTCTATGATACCGCCACGAGGTTCAAGTTCAAGTAATGATCAATAACTCAACACACCAATTAGTAAGATTCAAATCAAAACACATTTATTATACACAGTAAATCACTACTCATGCATAAACTCTACTTTCTAGACTATTCCTATCACTAAAAGGCCTATACTTAGCTTCGGAATTGGCCCACCAGGTCAGGGGAACAAATGGCCTTTCGTTCAGGTCCTGAGTCTGCAGAATTCAAAAGCTGATATGGACTTGTAGCTAGGAGCGCCTATCTCGTAGCGAGCGTTGACTGGAGACTTACTTGGTTGATGTGGCCGCTTGGGCAGTTCACTCTCGGGTTGATTCGCGTTGTTGAGTGACCCTGCCAAGGAAGGACGATTTGTACTTGGGGGCTTGACTTTATAGTCCTCAGGGGCTTCCCGCCCTTCGGGGCGGACCCCGTACCTGATTCCAATTGATTGGACTGCGTTCTGATCATTTGGATCGATTTCTCCAATACTGGAGTTGTTCCCTGATCACTGGGCGGTCCCTAAATGTCTGTTGGCCTTCCTTTGTCTTGGCTCCTGCTGGCGCCGAGGAGTCTGGCTTGGCTTTATTCACCTTAAGTGTTGCGATTGTGCCTTGGAATCGCTCATTACTATGCAGATGGCTGCTGGTTTCAGTGCTGTCTGGTTTTTGCAAGTTTCAATACACATGGTTTCTGCACTTGCTCAATTTTGCCTGTGTTGGCTGAATTTCCCTTCAGTCTTTGCGGTTCTCCATTTTAAGTCGGGAAGTGGCCAACCCAGGTGGCTACAGTTGACAAGAAAACTCTGAGACTTCCAGGCAACAGCTGCTGGATGAGGTTCTCTCGTGGCTGGACATGAGACTACGAACACAAATATCAAAGGCTCAAGAACAAACAAAGAACAAAGAAATGTACAGCACAGGAACAGGCCCTTCGGCCCTCCAAGCCCGTGCCGACCATGCTGCCCGACTAAACTACAATCTTCTACACTTCCTGTGTCCGTATCCCTCTATTCCCATCCTATTCATGTATTTGTCAAGATGCCCCTTAAATGCCTCCTGTGATTAAATTGCTTAGAAACAAGCAGCTGCTGCAAAAGCTTCTGCACCTGGAACTGGTAGAAATGCAGTGTGATGGTTTGTACTTTGTCAGAAAGGTGCTGGAAGTACACAATTGTATGCTGAACAATGATATTCACCAAGCCACTGATGTAGGAGCGATTTCAAGACCTGTATATTGAGTCAGCTTCCACGTGGGGTTAGTCCCTGTGGCTCAGCTCAGTACAGAGAGGAACAAACACAACAACCTGGACAAGGCGGCTTATTTAATCAAGCTTGTCACGTGTACACGGATATCGATAGACTGGATATCGGCCAAAACCTGTTCTGCCGAACAAAGACCAGAACACAGCACTTATACAACGTTCAAAAATCAATAGCCCACCCCAGTTCAACGCGATCAAATCCCTGAAACTGCTACTTTTAAACTTATCCAACTGAATTGCAAGCAGTGTTTAAACTTCACCCAATAAAATCGCAAACAGCGCATGATTGATCCTCAGCCTGACAACTGTGTACAATCCCAGCAGCTTGCTGACTGTTTGTGAGAAACAGAACAACAGAACCAGCACCCTGAATTGTTTCATAAAGAAAAAGGACGGGATTCTCCTACCCCCCATGCCGGGCCGGAGAATTGCCGGGGGGGGCGGCGTGCATCCCGCCCCTCTGCCCTGATGCCGGCTGCCGAATTCTCCGGCGCCGTGTTTTTGGCAGGGGCGGGAATTGTGGCGCGCCGGTCGGGGGCCATTGGTGGCGGCCCCCCCGGTGATTCTCCGCTCCGCAATGGGCCGAGCGGCCACCTGTTTTCGGCCAGTCCCGCCGGCGTAAATTACACAAGGTTTGTACCGGCAGGACCTGGCTCTGCGGGCGGCCTGCGGAGTTCTTGGGGGGGCACCGGGGTTCTGGCCCTGGGGGGGGGCCCCACGGTGGCCTGGCCCGTGAACGGGGCCCACCAATCTGCGGGCGGGCCTATGCCATGGGGGCACTCTTTCTCTCCGCGCCAGCTGCTGTAAAGCTCCGCCATGGCCAGCGCGGAGAAGAAACCCCCTACGCATGCGCAGGAATCACGGCAGCTGTTCTGGGAACACGCTGGCCCTCCTGCGCATGCGCCAACTCGCGCCGGCCGGCGGAGGCCCTTCGGCACCGGTTGCCGCAGCGCCAATCTGTCCAGTACCGGCCTAGCCCCCAAAGCATACCGGAGAATCCCGCCCAAGATGTCAGAAGTAATGTCCTTTTGGTCAAGTTAGCTATCCTAAATCCCATTTGATTACTTATTATTGCTGTGTCCTAAAAATACATGTTTAATGGTTAATAATGATTACTCAGTCCTATAATTCATCTCAATCCGTAATAAAATAATTTATGTAAAACTACTCTAGTGGCATGCTAACTATTCAGTTTCTAAGAGGTTTCATCGCCGAACCCCCCTTTCAGCCAGTTGTAAGGGACTGCTTAACTCCTCTCCACCCACACATGTTGGATGGCAAACTATGTTATCCTCTCCAGTTTGCTGTCAGTATAATTTCTATATCACTGGGCTAAATCGCTGGCTTTGAAAGCAGACCAAGGCAGGCCAGCAGTACAGTTGAATTCCCATACCAGCCTCCCCGAACAGGCGCCGGAATGTGGCGACTAGGGGCTTTTCACAGTAACTTCATTGAAGCCTACTTGTGACAATAAGCGATTTGCATTTCATTTTCATATTCAGTGATCAAATTGTGTTGTCAGAAAATTTGTGCAAGTGGTGGATTTTAAACACTTAAATGATAAAAATGTTGGAAATCTGAAACTGACCTCAACCCACCACTTCCACTTTTTAACCGAGATGGGTAACCAACCTGCTCCCAGGAGATGGGCTTGTTATTTAAATATTACAATGAGGCTGTAGACTCAGAATTAATCGGCATTTTAAATTGAAACTTGGCCAGTCAGGACTCAGGAAAACCTGGCAGCTAATGAGAGGTCTGAGCTTTTCCTTTTATCTGCTGGATCCAGTTTAACTGCTTTAACCATCCCCTGAAACTGGACACCACGCCCACTCACCACCCAATCCCAATCATTCTGATCTTCACCTCCATCAATCCTTTGCATCTCCCCTTCACCAACCCTCCCAACCTTCCTACCTTATGATAGCTTCCATCCAAGCCCTTCACTTCCTCCCTCACTGGCCCATTTGATCTCACCCCCGTGACACTTTTGATCTTCTCCTATCCTCTGGCCTCTGAAGCCCAATCTTCCCCAAACCCAGCATGAGATTTGAGATTTCTTCGCTGGCCTCTAGTTCCCAAACTCCTTGGCCTTTCCAGTCTTCCCTACTTTAAAAAAAAATAAATTTAGAGTACCCAATTTATTTTTTCTAATTAAGGGGCAATTTAGCATGGCCAATCCACCTACCCTGCACATCTTAGGGTTGTGGGGGGAAAGCCCACGCGAGCACAGGGAGAATGTGCAAACTCCACACGGACAGTGACCCAGGGCCGGGAACCTGGGACCTCGGCGCCGTGAGGCAGCAGGGCTAACCCACTGTACTGCCCTCAGTCTTCCCTACCTGCCACCTCCATTCCAATCCCTACCTGCAACCTTATGTCAAAGGTCTACCTTCTCAACAGCCAGATAGTTTGCTTCTCAATCTGACAAGTTGTGTCCAGACAAATCATGAAAATCAGTTCCTGCCATTAACTTTAACAGGGTCTGAGGGAAAGCTGTTTCTTTTGGGTATTCTCAAATGCAAATTATGCCCCTGCTCACTCCTCCTAAACCCAAGATAAGATTAGGGTTTAGGAGTCTGTGGTTTTCCTTTTCTGATATTACTTTTCAGAAAATAACCTTGAGGTAGAAAAATAGTCCTATTGCATCACCACAATACGATGTCCAGTTCAGTTACTTATTTATTTTAAAAATTCATTTATGGGATGTGGGTGTCACTGGTTAGACCCTTCTAGAGTAACAGTTGGAGAGTGGGTGGGAGCTGGTGAATCCATAGGGTAAGCACAGGGGTGGCTGTGAGGTCCCTGGATGGGGTCCTGTGAGAAGCCGGTGCCATAGGCAGAGTGGGGGGCTCTAAAATAGGGTGGTTCTCAGCCTCCTGAGAGCAGAAGACTCTTACGCGGGAGAGGAAGAGTGCAGTCAGAATGAAACCTGACTCCCAGGTTGCACTTTGAAGCCTCAGAGCATGAGATGTCTGGATGTTCAAGGTCACTGGTATAGAGGCCTGGCTATCAGAGATTAGTGTATGGGTGGCTGGCTGTTCAAATTGGAAGGCTTGTTTAATCCACAGCCAGTGAGAGCTGGGGGAATGAGGGTGCGCTCGAAGGATGAAGTTGACAGCAAATTGCAGTCTTCACACGCATCAGGGGCGGGTTTCTCCCATACCCGGCGGAGTGGGGGGTTCCCGGCTGGACGGAGAGGCCCGCCCTGGAGTGGTTGGCGCCTCGCCGGTCGGCGGGATAGGGGCTTGGCGCCACACCAACTGGCGCCGATGGGCCTCCGCCGGCCGGCAAGAGTCGGCGCATGCGCGGGAGCGCCAACGCGTGCTGGCATCATCCCCGCACATGCGCGGGAGGCTTCGTCTCCGCATCGGCCATCGTGGAGGACCACAGCGGCTGATGCGGAGGAATAGAGTGCCTCCGTGGCACAGGCCCGCCCGCGGATCGGTTGGCCCCGATAGCGGGCCAGGCCACCGTGGGGACACCTCCCGGGGGCCAGATCCCCCTGCGACCTCCCAGGAACCCCGGAGCCCGCCCGCGCCGCCAGGTCCCGCCGGTAAGGGACCTCCTCTAATTTACACCAGCGGGGCCGGCTACAGGCGGGCGGGACTTCGGCCCATCGTGGGCCGGAGAATTTGGGCGGCCCTGGCGCCCAATGAGTCGCGCCGGACCCCGCCATTCTCCGAGGCTGGTTTTTGGGGGCGGGAGAATTGGGAGGACGGTGGGGGCGGAATTCAGGCCAACCCCCGGCGATTCTCCCACCCGGCGGGGGGTCGTAGAATCCCGCCCCAGGTGTGCCTCACCTGCCACAAGGGAAAGTCAGCTTCCTAATCAACTCCCTTTGATGAGTCACTTGTCCCAATTTTGTCAGCATTGCAATGCATGAGTGTGCCACTAATTGGCACCCAATTGTTAACCCTTTGGAAGAATAACCCCCAAACTGAACTCCAAGATTAAGACTCACATTTCCATGACAGAGAGGTAACACAGATGTGGCTCCCAATGCGAGGTGTTGTGGTGAAGGCGGTCATCGGTCATCAGGAGATGACGGGTGTCAGAGTCTCATTCCCTGTGAGGTTGGAACGCAAATCCATGGAATGCACTCAATTACCCTCCTCACCCATTGGGGGACATGCAGACCGTTGAGGTTCTCAAAGATTGAAGTGTTTCATTCAGGCAGAGTTAAGAGTAGCAACTGTGAGAAAGTAGCTATTATGTGTCAGGGGGAGTAAGTGAAGCTCATTGGAAAGGCATTCACATCGGGGGATGTGTATGTCACAGATCCTGAGAGGGCTGAGGATCAGTGCATTGTCACGACTTCTCATCAGTCACTTTGATGTCCTCTTCCGTTCAGTTTTTGATATGAGAGAATCATGGAGCAGTCGAGCCGGCAATTCTATTGATTGCTATTGAGCAGAAGCAGCGACATTGACGTGGTGTTGCATGCAGCCAGGAACAGCAGCCTGCAGAGGTGGGGGAGGCTGGGCCCATTGATCTTCAGGGAGCAGGGCCACAGATGGCGGAGCCTCGGAGGAGATATTGCCGGCCTCGGGTATACTGCCATAGACCTCCTACCGCCAGGTGTCAGAGGTCCAATGCCAGAGAAGACTGCGTCTGTCCGGGGGGACAGTAGAGCACCTTAGACAGGTGATGCAAGAGCTGGCACTAATGGATTGGGAGGTCACCCTTTACCTGTGACAGTAAAAGTTGCTGCTGCTCTGAACCTCTCTGCCACTGCCTCATTTCAGGGCTTCACGGGTAACCTGTGTGGCAGTTCCCAGTCATCCGAGCATGAGTACATAAGGGAGGTCATAGATGCGCTATTTGCGAGGGCCCACATGTACATCAGCTTGGACCAGGACCAGGCAAGCCCAGGCGCCAGGCCCATGTGCTTTTCTCACATAGCAGATATGTCCCAACTGCAAGCTGTCATCTACTGCACCCACATGGCTCTGCGCTGCCCATGGTAGCATGGGACATCATTTGTGAACCTCAAGAGATACCACTGCATCAGTATCCAGATCGTCTGTGACCACACGATATGCATCATGCAGGTGTGTTTCACAGAGAACATCCATAACAGTTACATCTTGTGGTGCTCGTAGATCCCAGTGGCTGGAGAGATGGCTCCATGGGGACAGTGGGTACCCACAAAGGAGGTGGCTGATGACACCAGTACGGAGACACAAGCACCCGCTGAGACTCACTACAACCAGGCTCATGGGTCAATGCATGCGCTGTTCAGGCAGGCGATTGGCCTGCTCAAGATGCAGCTCCAGTGCCTAGAACGTCTGAGGGAGCCCTCCAGTACAGCCCCCAGAGGGTGTCCTGTATGATAGTGGGCTACTGCACACAGTTGAGGAGGGCGGCAAGGGACAACCTGTGGAGGAGGAGGAGGAAGGATCTTGGGCGATGGTCAAGGGCACAATTTGGCAGAGCTAGGGCTGCCCTCAGGACTAGTGTGTGAAGACCTCTCCTACCATAGGGTCTGACATCTGTTCACTACTGTGGTGCCTACAGATGGTCATCGTGATGGTGGATACATTCATGGGGAAGGCACTAAAGTGATTGTCCGTGCACTGCAGGAGAATGAAGAAGGCTTGCAGTGAGGACAGAGTGATGCCCAACTTATCCTCTGACTCCTGCCTGACAGACACAAGACGTCTGACACCTGCCTGACAGAGAACTGAACGTGACCTTACACTGCACAGGGTGATTGTAGGGGAGCAGAGAGGCCGAATCACACATCTCAGCTGATACTGCCTCCTCCAAGGTCAAATGTCCCAGTGTTTTTCTCCACCTACTGACGACATGGACAAACTCTCAACACATTTTCAGCCGTTGGCATTCTTAGAACTAGAGAACGCTGATAGACATTAGAGGCCTGAGCGTTAATGTGGGGGATTGGGTGGGTCATTGGCAGGGGGGGTAGGAACACCTTGTCAGACCTTAACAAAGATCAATATACGGAACATGATATGTAACATTTTTAAGTTTTTAAGACTGTGCAGAAAAGATAGATTTTTTTCTGGGAGTGATAGTATAAGAAATTAAGCATTCTTATTTTATAACCAAAACTGCATTAAAGCAAAATAAAAGAAAACAATATTTAAACTCTCAGACTTCACAATTATAACACTAACAGATTATATGTAGTTTCTTAACTTTAATACACAAATTCCCATTAAACAACACTTGGCCTTAGAACTCAGCTCTCATTCCACTTACACATCCAGGCAAAGGTAGCCTTTTGATTTGGAAATCAATCTTTCTTCTGTTAGGGACATCGCCTTGAGAATTCTTTGTCAAAGCTTTCTCTCTGTGGCAGTTTTTCATGATGTCTTTGATGGCTACCAAATGCATCTCTCTTGCCTTAGATTGGGACCTTCCTCAATGCTGCTCCTTCCTGCTAAATCTTGGCCTGAAGTGCAACTAAAACACCAATAATTTGTGTGACAGGATTTTCGCTGCACCATTGGCAATGTTAGGATTTCAGAGCTGGGTCAGCTCCAAGGAAATACCCTGTCTTCATAATTTAGGCTGTACATTTTATAGAATTAAACATTTATTGTTTACCAAGGAAGAAATAGCAAGACATCTGGATAGAAATTGTCTCATTGGGCAGATGCAGCATGGGTTCATGAAGGACAGGTCATGTTTAACAAATTTACTGGAATTCTTTGAGGATATTATGAGTGCGGTGGACAACGGGGAACCGGTGGATGTGGTGTATCTGGATTTCCAGAAGGCATTCAATAAGGCACCGCACAAAAGGCTGCTGCGTAAGATAAAGGTACATGCTGTTATGGGTAATAGAGAATTGGTTAACTAACAGAAAGCAAAGAGTGGGGATAAATGGGTGTTTTTCTGGTTGGCGATCAGTGGATAGTTTTGTGCCTCAGGGATCAGTGTTGGGGCCGCAGTTGATTTGGAGTTGGGGACCAATTATAATGTGACAAAGTTCTCAGATGACACTAAGATGAGAGCAAAGTGCGTGGAGGACACTGAAATTCTGCAAAGGGATATAGATAGTTCAAGTGAGTGGGCAAGGGTCTGGCAGGTGGAGTACAGTGTTAGTAAATGTGAGGTCATCCATTTTGGTAGGAATAACAGCAAAATGGACTATTATTTAAATGGCAATAAATTGCAGCATGCTGCTGTGCAGAGGGACCTGGGTGTCCTTGTGCATGAATCGCAAAAAATTGGTTTGCAGTTGCAGCAGGTAATTAAGTAGGTAAATGGAATTTTGCCCTTCATTGCTGGAAGGATGGAATTTAAAAACAGGGACGTTATGTTGCAGCTGTATAGGGTGCTGGTGAGGCCGCATCTGGAGTACTGTGTACAGTTAAGGTCTCCTTACTTGAGAAAGGATGCACTGGCACTGGAGGGTGTGCAGAGGGTATTTTCTAGATTGATGCCGGAGCTGAGAGGATTAGCTTATGAGGAGAGACTGAGTAGATTGGGACTATACTCATTGGAATTTAGAAGAATGAGAGGGGATCTTAGAAGGGCTGGTTCAGCACAGGGCTAAATCGCTGGCTTTGAAAGCAGACCAAGGCAGGCCAGCAGCACGGTTCAATTCCCGTACCAGCCTCCCCGAACAGGCGCTGGAATGTGGCGACTAGGGGCTTTTCACAGTAACTTCATTTGAAGCCTACTTGTGACAATAAGCGATTTTCATTTCATTTCATAGAAACATATAAAATTATGAAGGGAATCGATAAGATAGAAGCAGAGAGGTTGTTTCCACTGGCGGGTGAAACTAGAAGTAGGGGGCAGAGCCTCAAAATAAGGGGTAGCAGATTTAGGACTGAGTTGAGGAGAAATTTATTCACCCAAAGGGTTGTGAATCTGTGGAATTCCCTGCCCAATGAAGCAGTTGAGACTACCTTGTTGAATGTTTTTAAGGCAAAGATAGACTTTTCAGCAGTAAAGGAATTAATGATTATGGTGAGTGGGTGGGTAAGTGGAGCTGAGTCCACAAAAAGATCAGCCATGATCTTATTGAATGGCGAAGCAGGCTCGAGGGGCCAGGTGGCCTACTCCTGCTCCTAGTTCTTAAGTTCTTATATAAAAAATACTAGGGGCAGCATAGTGGCACAGGGGTTATAACTGCTGTGTCACAGCGCTAGCCCCGTGTCTGCGTGGGTTTCCTCCTGGTGCTCTGGTTTCCTCCCACAGTCCAAAGATGATTCACCTGAGGAAGGAGCAGTGCTCTGAAAGCTAGTGACATCGAAACAAACCTGTTGGACTTCAACCTGGTGTTGTAAGACTTCTTACTGAGTCCAAAGATGTGCAGGTTAGGTGGATTGGCCATGCTAAATTGTCCCTTAGGGTGGGATTGCAGGAATAGGTCAGGGGATTGGGCCCAGGTAGTGTGGTCGTTCAAAGGCTCGGTGCAGGCTTGATGGGCCGATTGGCCTCCTCTGCACTGTGGGGATTCTGTAATCAGTCTTTATGAATAATTAAATGAGTCCAATAAAGGAAATTATCAAGGTGGCATTCAAAATAAATACTGATGTGTGTGTGCTTTTACTGCAACAATGAGATCTGGAATTTTAAACAAGAATGTAATTATTATTAGTGTGGGTGTATCAATAAGAATTAGTCAGGATGCAGGTGTTGCCCACGTGAGTCATATATGTCCTTGAGGGAAAGAATTGAGAGAAAAGGTTTCATGAGACTTAACAACTTACTGGTACAGGTATTGTTATTCTTTACAAAAGTTGCCATTTTATTTTAACCTTCTACCTCAAAATGTTACATTATTAGATTGACTGTGTAGTTTGCCATTATATATGTTGAAAGCTTTTCCAGCTTTTCCCTCAGAATTTAATTTCAAGTGCAGAAATTGATTTCCCAAATGTCTAGAGGTGAACTGATTCCATTTTAACTGCAAAAGAATAGGTTAATTACTCAGGCATTGCATTTTATTTCCATTTCCATAATGGCTTGAGTTGAAGAATAATCTTCCCTGACATCTGTGAATGAGTGAAGATGTGCACGGAATGTTGGAAGGCACGGTTTAACTAATGCCTGTGCATACGTGATCAGCAGCAAAACTGAGAACCGTTCAAAAATGCACAAGAAGTGGCACCTTTCTCCGTGGATATCGATCTGTAATTTATATATGGAGCTATATTGTTTCTTCCATTTGAAAGAAATCGGTAATCCTTGTTAATAGGATCAAGAGATTAAAAGAGATTTCTGTGTTGCAGATAAAGGGTTCTGTTCGGAATTAATTTTCAGTGACTGAGAACCCAAACGAACAAATAGAAAAGCTGAAAAATACTTGTGCAGAAAGTGAATGTTTAAGGTTTAAGGCTAATTGGGTGCCAGTCAATTGAGCTACTTTATCCTGGATTGTGTGGAGCTTCTTGAGTGTTATAAGCGCTGCACTCAGCCAAGCAAGTGGAGAGTATTCCATCAGACACCTCGCTTGTGGTTGTAGGCGATGCACAGGCTTTGAGAATTGTTTCTGAATTCCCAGCCTCTGACCTGCTCTTGTAGTCCCAGTATTTAAATGGCTGGTACGGTTAAGTTTCTGGTTAATGGTAACCCCCAGGTAGTACGTAAGAAATTACATTGATTATCAGAACATCTTGGACCAATCGTTCTGAGATTTGGGAGGTGAAGTTGAATGGAATAAATGCTGAGTATTACAGATAGCATTAGAATGAAGGGAATGTGTAAATTATGAAAGCATTTTCTTCGAGGCTGGTGAAAATGTGGAATTGGATAAAAGGCTAGCAAAAGGGAACATCAAGATGAGGTTTATGGAGAGATGGTACAGCCTAACTTTGTTTTAAACAAACAAAATAAACTTTTTAAAATGTTTAAAATGTAAGATCAAGTGTAGCATCTGCTCTGCCTTTTGGACTTAGATCTGGTATCTTGTGGGGACCCTTGTGGGGACCTTGAATTGGATTCAATTTGAATTGGTTTTTGGAGCAGGCAAGGAGCTAGATTAGGGGTTCGCCCCTCTCCACACTCTGAGCCCTGGTTTTGTAACTCAGAAAAAGTAATTTAAAAAAAGAACATTGAGTGATATCTAGCAGTTACTAAAGGCATCAGTGAGTAATTGAAGAGTATGTTGATACTGAAAGCTCAGCTGGGCGTAAACTAAGCTGAAGCTGGGGACATGTGTGGGATTTCACAAACACCCGCACACAGGTGCATCATAGATGTCCCGGATTCCTGACACGCCCAGGCATCTATCTACATCCACTTTAACCTGGACCAGGCATACCATGCCTGGGCTGCTGGATTTACTGGCATGGCCTAGCTTCAGGGGATTGTTGATGGCATGCATGATGCTCTCCGAGCAGTGGCTCGACAGTGGGTGTTGTTCATTAACAGAAAGAAGTTCCACTCCCTGAACGTGCAATAGGTGTGCGATCTCCAGCATCACATCATGCACGTTTGTGCACAATACCCAGGCAGCATGCACGACACATACATCCTGGCACACTCAGAGGTTCCTGGCACCTTTGAGAGCATTCCCTCAGGTGAATGGTTGATTAGTGGGTGACAAGGTATACCCACTAACATGGTTAGTGATGCCTGTGCGGAGACCCCAGACCGAGGCAAAGAACCCTTATAACGATGCTCACTCAGGGCGAGCAGGGCATTGGGCCCCTAAAGATGTGCTTCTGCTGCCTGGACAATTCTGGTGAGGCTCTTAAATATAGCCCCCAGAGGGCCACGTGCATCATGGTGGCCTGCTGCATCCTGCACAACAATGCCAAGCAGTGGGGCGATATGCTGGAGGAGGGGGAAGAATGATAGACCTGGTTGTACGAGAGCGGTGACACGGATGAGCTGCAGAACAAATCATTCAGGGCCATCGAGCCAGGGAGAACCTGATCACCTCCCGATTTGCCGACCAGGAGACCAAAAGACTGGCAGCTCCATTGCCATCACCTTTTCCAGAGGCACAGGCACGACATTTGTCTTGGGGACTGCTGTTCTCTGGGATCGGGCAGACCTCCAACCTGTTGCTCCCTCAGACGTCTGTGCCTCAATCTGATGGGATGCACAGCATGTGTGTGGTGCTCACCAGAGCGTGACCCAGGTGCCTGACCACTAACATTTCCCACTGGGATGAGAGTATGCCGATAGATGGTGCTGGTGAAAGCAGTGCTGTGAGGTCTGTGTCTTTCCTGGTCTGCTCCGGGGTGTACGGAGGGTCTGGGGCGGGGGCGGGGGCGGCGGGCTGCAATCCTAGGTGGCCAGGCCTCATCTGATGGGAATCCTGGGAGACAAAAGATGAAGACCATGGGGTCAGCTGTTCGGAGCGGCAGCGCAAAAATGTTCTGAGCCTCTGCTGACGGGGAGCACTTAGACTCTGGAACAGAGAATCCCACCCCACAATTCAAAATACATGAATGGGTCCTATTTTAAATTGTGCCACAGGAATTGTGGGGGCCAGTTCCATGTGATTTCAGCTTGTGCTAACGATGTAGAGATTTCAATTGTAGGGAGTTTAAGGGTGATCCACCAGTTTAACTTTACAGATCCACGGATCCAACTTTAAATTGGCAAAAAGGATTGCACGGTCTCATCCCACTCGGTGCACACAAGTACTTCTGCTTAAAGAGGTGGCATCATTGATACTTTTTTGGTGGGGTTGGCTGCCCAGACTGATTTGCTAACAATAAAATAACTAAAAATTTAAATAAATTGGTCAAACTAGGTGAAATTAAAGCAATTAATAATTAACAAATACTAGTCAATGAAGGCACCCTGTGAACCAGTATTTGGCTGTGTTAGTAAGGGCACACGTGCATAAACAAGTGCTCAAATGTATATGGTAACACCCTAATTTAGATAGACAAATGGAACTGTGTGATTATTGAAAGGAACCTATTTTAAATAAATCAGTTTAATTGTGGGCCCAGGCAGGCTTAACCTCCTCAGTGCACAATCAATGCCTCACCTTAAAGAGGCGACATCACTAAACTGTGAGAGAGGTTTTGACTTTGGACAAAAAAATAACTATAATAAAATCAAATCAATAGGTTAAATCAGGTGAAATCAAAACAAAAATTCCATGCAGTGCTGACTAGTCATGAGGGCATCTATTGAACTAGGAGAAAGCGAGGTGTTCATGTTCCAATGCCATGGGGGGGGAGGGGGGGGGGAATCAGAGCTTGAAATAACATGTTAGAAGTTGCAATTGAGAAGGATGTTGGTGCGATCAATGATTGTGCCTGAAAACAGTCAGTCAGTGTGAAACGGTTAGAAAAGGTTCAGAGAAAAGCAAGCAGGATAATAGGGAATGATTTTGTTATGAAATGCTCAAGGAACTCAACTGCCCACACCTGGAGACAAGAACACCGAGAAAGGATATAATACAGGTCTTTAAAATAATGAAGGCAAAGATACGATGAAATGTGAATATTTAGTTTGGACAATTAGAACAGGATTGGATGCATAGGGGGACTGATCTCAGAAAAGGTTTTGTGTTAATTGGTGTCTTGAAAATGAGGCTACAGGTGGCACAATGGTGCAGTGGTTAGCACTGCTGCCTCACGGCGCTGAGGACCCGGGTCCGATCCTGGCTCCGGGTCACTGTCCGTGTAGAGTTTGCACATTCTCGCCGTGTCTGCATGGGTTTCACCCCCACCCCAAAGATGTGAAGGATAGGTGGACTGGCCACGCTAAATTGCCCCTTAATTGGGAAAAAAACAATTGGGTACTTTAAATTTTTAAAAAAAGAAAAGAAAATGGGGCTAGATCAGTCACTCTTGAGGAGAAAGACAACAAATTATGCAGCTGCTTGCTGATTCTTTAGGGGAAACAAGGAAAAGATTCAAGTTCTTTGAGATACAAATTAACATGGAGGGGGCTGGTGGGGAAGGAAAGTCTGCAAAAAAAAGATCCTCATGAGTGGGTTCAAATGACTTAAGAACATTTCTCAGGCAGCCTTTCTGTTCATTGCATCTGACAGATATGTGCGATAAACATTCACAGCTCTACAGAAACACAGGACAAATGTTTTTCTTGCTTCAACAATAAACACACCAGCCTGGCCTTTCCATCAGATTGCACTGGCTTCATCACAATTTGGTTGTAATTAGGCAAACGAGTGCAAAAGACAGAGGAAACACGATGACAAATTGTGCTCGGCACAAAGAGTTTCCACAATTTTTAATGCTGGTTTAAATCCATGGAGCTAGCAGCCAGCCCCAGCCACAAAACAGGCCACTGTCCCAAATCAAATTAATCGCCAATATGAATTCTGCTAATTGTTCTCTTGAACAAGACTTCTTTTTAAAAATTAATTTATGGAATGTCAACATTCCTACATATATTGCCCATCTTGAAACGCTGCAGCCCATGAGGTTTAGATGCATGCACAGTGCTTTTTGGGAGAGTGTTCTAGAATTGTAACTCAACGGCAGTGAAGTGAGAATGATATAGTCCAAATCAGGATGGTGAATGGCCTGCAGGTGGTGGATTTCCCATGTACCTGGTGCCCTTGTTATTACAGGTGATAGAGGTTGCAGGTTCGGAAGGTGCTATTGAAGGAACCTTGGCAAGTTGCTGTAGTGCAACTTCTAAATCAGTGTTTTTCAAAGAGGGGTCACGACCAGCATAAAATGGGTCGCCAAACAGTTGCCAAGAATAATCCCCAAAGATCGCTTGACCATTTTTTCTGTTTTCTCTCTGGGTAAATTCTCACTGCAGTACAGTGTATGACCACATGAGGCTGGTGTACCAGCCGGTGCCATGGACTTCCTTGCCTCCCTGGACCACAGTTGAGGGAGTTTGCAACAGAGACCTGTAAAGTTCACTTTGGGTGGCATTTCCTACTACTGTGTTCAGCGTTAAGACTTGCATTATTTCTGAGTTCAGTGTGTCACTAACATAAGACCATAAGACAAAGAAGCAGAATTGGCCACTCGGCCCATCGAGTTTGCTCCGCCATTCAATCATGGCTGATATTTTTCTCATCCCCATTCTCCTGCTGTTTCCCCATAACCCCTGATCCCCTTATTGATCAAAAACCTATCTATCTCTGTTTTAAAGATACTCAGTAATTTGGCCTCCACAGCCTTCTGCAACAAAGAGTTCCAGAGATTCACAACCCTCTGGCTGAAGAAATTCCTCCTCATCTCTGTTTGAAAGGATCGACCCTTTAGTCTGAGATTGTGTCCTCTGCTTCTAGTTGTTCCTACAAGTGGAAACATCTTAAGAACATAAGAACTAGGAACAGGAGTAGGCCACCTGGCCCCTCGAGCCTGCTCCGCCATTTAATGAGATCATGGCTGATCTTTGTGGACTCAGCTCCACTCTCCGGCCCGTACACCATATCCCCGAATCCCTTTATTCTTTAGAAAGGTATCTATCTTTTTCTTAAAAACGTTTAAAGAAGGAGCCTCAACTGCTTCACTGGGCAAGGAATTCCAGAGATTCACAACCCTTTGGGTGAAGAAGTTCCTCCTACACTCTGTCCTAAATCTACTTCCCCTTATTTTGAGGCTATGCCCCCTAGTTCTGCTTTCCCCGACCAGTGGAAACAACCTGCCCACATCTATCCTATCTATTCCCTTCATAATTTTATGTTTCAATAAGATCCCCCCGCATCCTTCTAAACTCCAATGAGTACAGTCCCAGTCTACTCAACCTCTCGTCATAATCTAATCCCCTCAACTCTGGGATCAACCTAGTGAATCTCCTCTGCACTCACTCCAGTGCCAATATGTCCTTTCTCAGGTAAGGAGACCAAAACTGAACACAATATCTCCACATCCACTCCACATCTACTCTATCCAGACCTCGCAGTATCCTGTAAGCTTCAATAAGATCCCCTCTCCTCCGGGCAGCACGGTGGCACAGTGGATAGCACTGCTGCCTCATGGCGCCGATGTCCCAGGTTCGATCCCGGCTCTGGGTCACTGTCCGTGTGGACTTTGCACATTCTCCCCGTGTTTGTGTGGGTTTCGCCCCCACAACCCAAAGATGTGCAGGATAGGTGGATTGGCCACGTTAAATTGCCCCTTAATAGGAAAAAATGAATTGGGTACTCTAAATTTATTTTTAAAAAAGATCCCCTCTCATCCTTCTAAACTCCGAGTACATATCCAGAGTCCTCAACCATTCCTCAAACGACAAGCTCTTCATTCCAGGGATCATTCTTGTGAATCTCCTCTGGACCCTTTCCAAGGCCAGCACATCCTTCCTTAGATACGGGGCCCAAAACCTCTCATAAAACTCCAAATGGGTCTGACCAGAGCCTTCTATAGCCTCAGAAATACATCCCTGGTCTTGTATTCTAGCTATCTCGACATGAATGCTAACATTGCACGTTAACTTTAAGAGAATTGTGAACAAGAACTCCCAAGTCCGTTTGTGCTTCTGGTTTGCTGAGCATTTCCCATTTAGAAAATAGTCTATGCCTCCATTTCTCCTTCCAAAGTGCATAACCTCACACTTTCCCACATTGTAGTCCATCTGCCACTTATTTGCCCACTCTCCTAGCCTTTCCAAGTCCTTCTGCAGCCCGCCAGATTCCTCAATACTACCTGTCCGTTTATAGATCTTTTATTTTTTTAAATTATTTATAATCTTTATTGTCACAAGTAGGCTTACATTAACACTGCAATGAAGTTACTGTGAAAAGCTCCTAGTCGCCACATTCCGGCACCTGTTTGGGTACATAGAGAGAGAATACAGAATATCCAATTCCCCTGACAGCACATATGTTGGGACTTGTGGGAGGAAACCGGAGCACCCGGAGGAAACCCACGCAGACACAGGGAGAACGTGCAGGCTCCACACAGACAGTGACCCAAGCCAAGAATTGAACCTGGGATCCTGGAGCTGTGAAGCGACAGTGCTACCCACTGTGCTACCATGCTGCAGATCTTTGTATCATCTGCAAACATAGCAACATGCCTTCAGTTCATTCTTCCAGATCATTAATGTATATTGTAAAAAGTCGTGGTCCCAGTTGTGGTCCCAGCACCGAACCCTGAGGCACATTACTATTTAGCGGCTGCCATCCTGAAAAAGACCCGTTTATCCCCACTTTCTGCCTTCTGCCAGTCAGCCAATCCTCTATCTATGCCAGGATCTTACCCTTAACATCATGGGCTCTTAACTTATTTAACAATCTCCTATGCGGCACCTTGTCAACGGCCTTCTGGAAACCTAAATAAATCAGGTCCACTGGTTCTCCTTTGTCTAACTTCCTTGTTACTTCCTCAAAGAACTCTTAACAGATTTGTCAGACATGACCTCCCCCTGACGAAGCCGTGCTGACTCAGTCCTATTTTACCATGCACTTCCAAGTACTCTGTGATCTCATCTTTAATAATGGACTCTAAAATCTTACCAATGACTGAAGTTAGGCTAACCGGCTTATAATTTCCCGTCTTCTGCCTCCCTCCTTTCTTAAACAGAAAGGATACCCTGCACATCTTTGGGTTATGGGGGTGAAACCCACACAAACACGGGGAGAATGTGCAAACTCCACACGGACTATGGCCTAGAGCCGGGTTCGAACCTGGGACCTCGGCATTGTGAGGCAGCAATGCTAACCACTGCGCCACCATGCTACCCCTTGTTTATATTACTAGCTAGCTTGCACTCATATTTCATCTTCTCCCCCCTTATTGCTTAGGTAGTTAGGTGGATGAGTGGGTAGGTGGTTGAGTGTGAAGGTGGTTGAATGGTTGAGGTGGTAGGTGGGTGAGGTAGATGAATAGGAAGGTAGGTGAGTGAGTGGGCAGTCGGCTGGTCAGGGAGTGTAGTTGGGTGGTCAGGCGAATGGTTGGGTGATTGAGGGAAGTCATGTCATGAAGGATCGAGCTGGATTGTGATAAGTTACGTGGTTGAGGGGTCGGGTTGTGGATACTTGTTGGGCCGGAGATATGGCTGGTGATCCAGGGGAGAGTTGTGGGGGGTGCAGTAAGGGAGTGTGATTAGGTGGTCTGTTGTTAAATTACCCAGGTGTTAGACCAGCTTTTAAACTATTGTACATTTGGTCTCTGGCGATGCAGATTTTGGAGGCTTTGAGCCACAGTAATTGTACAATTTGTCCAGCACCTCACTGCCATGTTTTCTGAATCAAACTTTTCTTTTAAATTCAGGAACAATTATAATGTCTGAGGACTTGAGGGATGCTCTTGATAACATGTACGATGCCCGGATTCCAAAGATCTGGTTCAAAATTTCCTGGGAGTCTGCTACTCTTGGGTTCTGGTTTACAGAGCTGCTCGAGAGAAGCCAACAATTCCACACCTGGATTTTTGATGGACGACCAAACCAGTTCTGGATGACAGGATTCTTTAATCCTCAGGTTAGAGCCACTTACACTGAAATACCTAAAACTGCGTCATTTGAACACAGCACAGTTGTTGTGAATGATCGTAAAATCACATAATCACTTAGATTTTATTGTATTGAGAACACACGATGGTGTTAAATTATTTTACAATTGCTGCCACAAAGCTGTAATGATTTGGTAAAACACTTCAGTAGAGTTTTCTGCGACTAATTTAAAATTCTATTTATTAAAAAAATACTACTGTCCCGTTCTGGAATTTGATATGTTCTGACCGTGACAAAATGAAAATTACTTTTTATAGTTTTGCAAGTGCCAAAAATACCTGTTTTAGACACCAATTTTATGGTGTATAGAGAGCAAGCTCTACTAACTCAATTTCTTTTCCAAGCATTTTATTTTATTGTTGTCTCTCTGTAAATTATTTTTAGTCTCTTGTATATCTTGGATTTTATACTTATCATTCTTAGAGTTACTTGGGCTCAGCTTGCCCTACCTCCATTAACCATCAAGTGTCGCCTTGATTAAAGGTTACTTTCAATTGCATTCCCTGACCCCGATCATAAATAGGCCTGTTTTACACACAAATTCTCTACAGGCATACCAGTGGTAAGCTCGCCACCGGCTTGATTTTGAGGCTGGACTAATGCCTTTGTGTTTGCTTTACAGAAATGTTTCAGCATTAATTGAATGCCAACAGTATGTGTTTAAAAACAGATCATTTTCCCCACTTATATTTGTCTCATTATGGTCTAGAAGTATTAGTTATTAATGTTGCTAAGAGATTCAATGTTGATTCTTAGCAAAACTAACTCCAGAACACAAGTCATGGCTTCTATTCTGCCACTTAGCGAGTTTTATACTTGGTAACAGATGACATCCTTAACAAGCAATGTGAACAGAGGCTGATGCATGTGCAGTGAGACAGTTACCTGCTACGTGTAATTAGGAATACTTCAGGAACTAAAAGACATGCCTTTAATAAGCATAGTAAGAAGTCTTAAAACACCAGGTTAAAGTCCAACAGGTTTGTTTTGTATCACTAGCTTTCAGAGCGCTGCTCCTTCCTCAGGTGAATGAAGAGGTATGTTCCAGAAACACATATATAGACAAATTCAAAGATGCCAGACAATGCTTAGAATGCAAGCATTAGCAGGTGATTAAATCTTTACAGATCCAGAGATGGGGTAACCCCAGGTTAAAAAGGTGTGAATTGTGTCAAGTCAGGACAGTTGGTAGGATTTCGCAGGCCAGATGGTGGGGGATGAATGTAATGTGACATGAATCCCAGGTCCCGGTTGAGGCCGCACTCATGTGTGCGGAACTTGGCGATAAGCTTCTGCTCGGCGATTCTGCGTTGTCGCGCGTCCTGAAGGCCGCCTTGGAGAACGCTTACCCGGAGATCAGAGGCTGAATGCCCTTGACTGCTGAAGTGTTCCCCGACTGGAAGGGAACATTCCTGCCTGGTGATTGTTGCGCGATGTCCGTTCATTCGTTGTCGCAGCGTATGCATGGTCTCGCCAATGTACCACGCTTCGGGACACCCTTTCCTGCGGCGTATGAGGTAGACAACGTTGGCCGAGTCGCACGAGTATGTACCGCGTACCTGGTGGGTGGTGTTCTCACGTGTAATGGTGGTATCCATGTCTATGATCTGGCACGTCTTGCAGAGATTGCCATGGCAGGGTTGTGTGGTGTCGTGGTCATTGTTCTGAAGGCTGGGTAGTTTGCTGCACATTGGCGACAGTGCAGAATCGCCGGGCAGAAACTTATAGCCAAGTTCCGCACACATGAGTGCGGCTTCAACCGGGACTTGGGATTCATGTTGCATTACATTCATCCCCCACCATCTGGCCTGCAAAATCCTACCAACTGTCCTGGCTTGACACAATTCACACCTCTTTAACCTGGGGTTACGCCATCTCTGGATCTGTAAAGATTTAATCACCTGCTAATGCTTGCATTCTAAGCATTGTCTGGCATCTTTGAATTTGTCTGTATATATGTTTCTGGAACATACCTCTTCATTCACCTGAGGAAGGAGCAGCGCTCTGAAAGCTAGTGATACGAAACAAACCTGTTGGACTTTAACCTGGTAAGACTTCTTACTGTGCTCACCCCAGTCCAACGCCAGCTTCTCCACATCATGGCTTTAATAAGCATGTCAGCTTTGACAAAGAGTCATCCAGACTCGAATCGTTAGCTCCCTTCTCTCTCCACAGATGCTGTCAGACCTGCTGAGATTGTTTCGTATTTTCTGCTTGTGTTGCCTTTAATAATATTCACAAAAACGCAGTACGAGTTTTCAATGGAGTGCAATGTTTTATACTCATGCTAATGTTTTCACTAAAAGGCATCACAGTAAATTTCACCCTCCGGGTGTTAGGAGTGTAAGAGCAGAAGCACAGGAATGGGCCATTAAAGAAAGAAAAGAAAGATTTGCATTTATATAGCACCTTTCATGATCACAAAACATCTCATAGCACTTTACATAGAACATAGAACATTACAGCCCAGTACAGGCCCTTCGGCCCTCGATGTTGCGCCGACCTGTGAAACCACTCTAAAGCCCATCAACACTATTCCCTTATCGTCCATATGTCTATCCAATGACCATTTGAATGCCCTTAGTGTTGGCGAGTCCACTACTGTTGCAGGCAGGGCATTCCACGCCCTTACTACTCTCTGAGTAAAGAACCTACCACTGACATCTGTCTTATATCTATCTCCCCTCAATTTAAAGCTAAGTCCCGTCATGCTAGACATCACCATCCAAGGAAAAAGGCTCTCACTGTCCACCCTATCCAATCCTCTGATCATCTTGTATGCCTCAATTAAGTCACCTCTTAATCTTCTCTCTAACGAAAACAGCCTCACGTCCCTGAGCCTTTCCTCATAAGATCTTCCCTCCATACCAGGCAACATTCTGGTAAATCTCCTCTGCACCCTTTCCAATGCTTCCACATCCTTCCTATAATGCGGCGACCAGAATTGCACGCAATACTCCAAATGCGGCCGCACCAGAGTTTTGTACAGCTGCAACATGACCTCATGGCTCCGAAACTCAATCCCTCTACCAATAAAAGCTAACACACCGTGCGCCTTCTTAACAATCCTCTCAACCTGAGTGGCAACTTTCAGGGATCTATGTACATGGACACCGAGATCTCTCTGCTCATCCACACTGCCAAGAATCTTACCATTAGCCCAGCACTCTGTCTTCCAATTATTCCTTCCAAAATGAATCACCTCACACTTATCTGCATTAAACTCCATTTGCCAGCTCTCAGCCCAGCGTTGCAGCTTATCTATGTCCCTCTGTAACTTGTAACATCCTTCCGCATTGTCCACAACTCCACCGACTTTAGTGTCATCTGCAAATTTACTTACCCATCCTTCTACGCCCTCCTCCAGGTCATTTATAAAAATGACAAAAAGTAGTGGCCCCAAAACAGATCCTTGTGGTACACCACTAGTAACTGGACTTCACTCTGAACACTTCCCATCAACCACCACCCTTTGTCTTCTTCCAGCTAGCCAATTTCTGATCCAAACTGCTAAATCTCCCTGAATCCCATGCTTACGTATTTTCTGCAGTAGCCTGCCGTGGGGATCCTTATCAAACGCTTTACTGAAATCCATATACACCACAGCAACTGCTTTACCCTCATCCACCTGTTTGGTCACCTTCTCAAAGAACTCAATAAGGTTTGTGAGGCACGACCTACCCTTCACAAAACCGTGTTGACTATCCCTAATCAAATTATTTCTTTCCAGATGATTATACACCCTATCTCTTATAAACCTTTCCAAGATTTTGCCCACAACAGAAGTAAGGCTCACTGGTCTATAGTTACCGGGGTTGTCTCTACTCCCCTTCTTGAACAAGGGGACAACATTTGCTATCCTCCAGTCTTCTGGCACTATTCCTGTAGACAAAGATGACTTAAAGATCAAAGCCAAAGGCTCAGCAATCTCCTCCCTAGCTTCCCAGTGAATCCTAGGATAAATCCCATCCGGCCCAGGGGACTTTACAGCAATTAAGGGTGCGGTCTTCCCAAAAGGGAAAGAGCGAGCATGTTTAGCAGTGCCAAGAAACACTTGGCTACTCAACAAGACTCGCTTTGAATAAGGGGCCTAAACGGGGAGCGCGCGGCCGAAAGTGCGTACAACCCCATTTTTTACAATGATGGCGTCCCGATCTCTGAGGTCCACAATAAAAACCCCGACCTCCAACCCCCCCCCCCCCCCCCCCCCCAGCCTGAATGCAACATGGGAGGGTCCCCCGGTCCCCACCCATCCTACCCACCCCACCCACAACACCAATGCTGGGCAACTCTGGCTCAATCGCATATGTGCAAAAAATGTCAGCTTGGCACCCTGGCAGTGCCCTTCCAAGTTGGCAGTGCCAGCTGGGCACCACCAGGCTTACAGTCAGGTGTCACTGCCAAGGTGCCAGGCTGGCACTTCCGGGGTACCCAGTGGAACCAGCAGCGCTAGGACACCACTCTGCCCAAAGGACATGCAGCTGAGGGTCACCAAACCCCTTGGAGACCCTCATGAGTGCCGTTCCATCTGGTCTCCGTTTGTGGGGACCAGTACCAAACGGCACTCGCCGAAGGTCTCCGATGTGAAGTGATTGATTCCCAAAGCCCCAGGTACCTTGGGAATCTGCACATTAGAGTAAGGCATCGCACTAATATGCAGATTTGCCAAAAGCTGATCCCGCCCACCTTGCAACATTTCGCGAGATTGTGTTGAATTTTGCAAGGTGTTGCGAACCGGGTAGATCCCTGGAGCGGGGTCTCCCGGCTGTCACCGGCCACACTGCGCCACAGTGAACTGCTTTTCCGGTGTAGCGTGGCCGGAAGATCGCGCCCTAAGTATTTAGTAGTGTATTCAATGTTGTCATAGGAGGTGGGCACCCATTTGTGTACAAGAAGCTCCCACGAGCAGCAAGATGTTAATGAGCAGATAATCTGTTTTTGTGATGTTGATTGAGGGATAAATCTCAGAATTTTGCAGCCCTGTTCAGGTGTCCAGCCACTCAACAATGTGCTTATCATTCACTGTATGTGACATTAATTTAAATTAGCAGACAGCACTAAGTTTGCTTATTAAAAGGGGAAAATGTTTGTAATACTCGGCAGATCTGGCAGCGTCTGTGGAGAGGGAAACAGATTTAACATTTCAGATCAGTGAACCATGGTCAAAATTCTGCTTGCTGTCTATATTGGAAGCAATAGGCCAGATTAATCACAAATTGTGATCTCTGCACCTATTTTTTGCGAGTTTTGAATTATGCAATCTTAAATTTTTGAACAGTAGCAAATTTTCAATTCATACATATTGACATATGTTGTCTACATAGGTTGACTCATGGGGAATTGACTTTTGCATACATTTTTACATCTGATAGCTACAAAATAAATATATTCGTTAAAGATAAAGATATTTCTCTCCACAGGGCTTTTTGACTGCAATGCGACAGGAAACCACCCGTATGAATCTGAGCAAGGGTTGGGCTCTAGATAGTGTCATTCTTTATAATGACGTGACCAGGATGATGAGGGAAGATGTTAATTCATCCCCCCCTGCAGATATCGGTGGTGTTTATGTTTATGGCCTGTTCCTGGATGGAGGAGGCTGGGACAAAAGAAATACAAGGCTCATGGAATCGCCTCCGAAGGTAAGCTGTTTCCTATTTACTTATCGCAAATGCCTGGCACAGAGCAAAGAAATACTTGGATTTATAAACTCTCATGTATTAATTGGTTGGGTGAGGTAAGAGGTACATAACTGTCTCCTGGAGGAGTCGGTGTGAGATCAGATTGATGTTGGCCCTGTAACCTATATTTCTGCCAACATGTAACACAGTCCATAAAAATAATCTGGAGGTGGAAAATCATCTGGCATGATCAGATATGAAGGACCTGCGACAGCACCTTAAAGGGAATTTTTAAAAAGCATTTTATAGCAGCAGCGACATGTTTGCAAAATCTTTAGTGATCTGTTTTTGATGGGAGCTCCAGGGTGGAATGAATGCCGTCAAAGTAATTGAATGGTCTCTCATCGGCGTGAAGTGATGTTGCTTAATGTGGTCGCGGGGCCCCTTTAAGGCGGCGGGCGCCACCCACCATGTGACCAGCTTGGGGCTAACCCCAGGCCAATAGGGCGTTTGGGCAGTGCCCTGGGGGCAGGATTCCGGGCAGCCTGGACCAGGGAGCCCTAGTGCCTGGACCACGGAGCCCAAGTGTTAAGACCTGCTGTAGAGTATTCTGTGCCTGTTACTTAACTGCCTTTGCCTTTCATCAATAAAGCCTTTGTTAATTAATTAAAGCCTCTAGTATATGTCTCGAGTGCCCAATCCATTCCAATACACAGGGCAAGCGAAAGGACCCTCTTCAATGTGACTGTGTTGGTATCTTGACAGTGTGGCTGAAATATTGAATCGGTCCAGAAATCAGGATGTGAAGGAACTCGTCAATAAGTTGATACTTCTATCAGTTACACATCACCTGGGTTTTAAGCACAAATAGGCTGCTAGCGATACAAAACTACCCCTCATTTAAGTGTGTCAAATTGTTTTGTAAAATGATTTCCTGCATTTGTAAACAAGAGAGAGAAACTAATACAGATGAAGATAAACCGAGTTTAACGGGGTGTTTCCTGCTGACGTTTTGGGTGAGATCTACATCAGTATTCATCCACACTTAGTCATTTTTTGGGGCATGGGGGACTTTTGCCCTAGCATTGATCTGGGCGGGCCGTTAAATAGTAAGAAAGGGCATTTTTTGGGGGGCAGATGCAAATCAGTGTGCTATTTAACCGACCAGCTCCCGATGGCTGGTCCCGATCTCACCTAAATATGGTGAGCATATCATTAACCCCAATTTGCATTAATCTCCATCTTGTTAGCAAGATTGAAGTTGAATGTAACAGCCGCCCTGGAATTAACCGGCTCCCTAGTGGGTGTCATTTAGTACTCCTTTTTTGAAAACGTGAAGCTGGCGCAATGGGTAGCTGAGGAGGTGAGTAGCCATTTCCATTTTTGGGCATATAGTTCAAGGGCCCTGCAGCTGCTGCCCCAGGGCTCGGGGTGAGGGTGGGGGGGGAGGGGAGACCCCTCAGGGGGAATTGGACTTGGTCAGGGTGCAGAAGCATTCCAGGTTGGGGGTTTCCCCAAGGCCAGTGGGGGGCGGGGGCGGATGGGAGGTGGGGGTAGAGGGGCTTTTCATTTGTGAGGCCTTCAAGCCATCTTGAAATATTGTGGATACCTATAACAGGGGCATCTACAAACTTCTGGTGGCGACATGTTGGGGAGAGGTCGCTTATGAGGTAGCTCCAACCAGGATCTGCACTTTTTAGTTTTTATGCCCAAGGAGATCTTTGCAAGAAAGCATTCTGGATTGGTAATTCAAGATTCCCGCACTGAACACATGCCAAAAAGGAAAGGGAAAGGAAGCAATAAACCCACAGTAGCCAATTATTTGGCAGAATTGGAGGCTTCACACAGTTCTTCAGCAGAGAAAATGGCGATGGCAGCATTGCCCAAACCCCATTGAATATCTGTCATAGATGTTTGGGAAGATGATGGGCGATTGTGATCTCGCTTCCTCCCCTGGAGCTGGACAGGGCACATCGGACGTTTCGGCAGAAACCTTGGCCGGATGAGCCACCTTGAGCGATCATCACTCGGTTCCACAGCTTTCGGGAGAAGAAGAGGGTCGCAAAGTGAGTCAAAGGACACCTTGACACAAAGTCGAAAGGAAACCTCATGAGGATTTATCAGGACATGGGGGCTGAGTTGGCAAGGAAGCGGGCGACCTTTAATAAGGTTAAGGCCGTTCTGTACAAGAAAGGAGTTTAGTTCGGGGTGGTGTACCCGGCAAGGTTGCGGGTCACATACGAGTCCAAGGACTATTACTTTGAGGCACCAGAGGAAGCAGATGCCTTTATTAATAAGCATGGTCTGCTTCAATGTGTTGTATGGGGTTTTGATTTCTGCTTCCTGTGGGTTGGGAAGTGTGTTGGGATATCGTGCACATAATTGTTATTTGTTGATAAAATTTGGTTTTCTGTTTGTGGGGTTGATGGGAGATTTTTTTATGATGTAAGGGATATATGTTTGCTGGGAGGGGAGTTGATAGATGGGAGATGGGCTGCGTCAATACAGAGCTCCCATTGGAAATGTAGTTTGGTACAAAACTGTGATATGAGGATTAGTTTATCCTCGGAATGGGCAATGTCGTTGTCTTTTCCATTGTCCTGGGTGTGTGTGTGTGTGTGGGGGGGGTGCTGTGGGGGGGGTGGGGGCGCAGGCTGCCCTGCCAGCAATAAACAAGGCTAGCAAATAGGAGTGACATGACGGCGGGGGGGGGGAGGAGCTGCAGCTGTTGAACCAGTTCAGTCAGGTTTGATGAGTTTAGTGTTTGGGTTGGGGCATGAGGGGTGGTGGGTGTTTTGGTTTGGTTTCAGTTTGTGTATTTGGGCTGGATAGTGGTTGGGAGCATGGGGTGGGGGAGGGGTTAGTTTGCTGATGGTGGATTGGATTGGATTGGATTTGTTTATTGTCACGTGTACCGAGGTACAGTGAAAAGTATTTTTCTGCGAGCAGCTCAACAGATGGTGGTAGAGGGGTTGCTTTGATTTGCTCTGAGGGTGAGGTTGGTGGCCATCTTGAAATGGCCTTTTGCCTGTTCCTCTTGAATATTTATTTGGTAGTCCCTGACGGTAGAAAAAGCTGATTCCGGGATGAGGAGGAGTGGTCACCTAGAATGTCAGGGAGCTGGGTGGCCCAGTGAAGAGGTCGAAGGTTTTTGCTCACCTAAAGAATCTGAATGCTGCTGTGGTGGTTTTGCAGGAGACTCACTTGCGGGTAAGTGATCAGGCCAGGCTGCAGAGGTGGTGGGTGGGACATGTGATTCACTTGGGCTTTGATGGCTGGTTAATAAGCGGGTCCCCTTGTCATAAAACAAAGAACAAAGAAATGCACAGCACAGGAACAGGCCCTTCGGCCCTCCAAGCCCGTGCCGACCATGCTGCCCGACTAAACTACAATCTTCTACACTTCCTGGGTCCGTATCCCTCTATTCCCATCCTATTCATGTATTTGTCAAGATGCCCCCTAAATGTCACTATCGTCCCTGCTTCCACCACCTCTTCCGGTAGCAAGTTCCAGGCACCCACTACCCTCTGTGTAAAAAACTTGCCTCGTACATCTACTCTAAACCTTGCCCCTCTCACCTTAAACCTATGCCCCCTAGTAATTGACCCCTCTACCCTGGGGAAAAGCCTCTGACTATCCACTCTGTCTATGCCCCTCATAATTTTGTAGACCTCTATCAGGTCGCCCCTCAACCTCCGTCATTCCAGTGAGAACAAACCGAGTTTATTCAACTGCTCCTCATAGCTAATGCCCTCCATACCAGGCAACATTCTGGTGAATCTCTTCTGCACCCTCTCTAAAGCCTCCACATCCTTCTGGTAGTGTGGCAACCAGAATTGAACACTATACTCCAAGTGTGGCCTAACTAAGGTTCTGTACAGCTGCAACATGACTTGCCAATTTTTATACTCAATGCCCCTGCCAATGAAGGCAAGCATGCCGTATGCCTTCTTGACTACCTTCTCCACCTGTGTTGCACCTTTCAGTGACCTGTGGACCTTTACACCTAGATCTCTCTGACTTTCAATACTCTTGAGTGTTCTACCATTCACTGTATATTCCCTACCTGCATTAGACCTTCCAAAATGCATTACCTCACATTTGTCCAGATTAAACTCAGTCTGCCATCTCTCCGCCCAAGTCTCCAAACAATCTAAATCCTGCTGTATCCTCTGACAGTCCTCATCGCTATCTGCAATTCCACCAACCTTTGTGTCGTCTGCAAACCTACTAATTAGACCAGTTACATTTTCCTCCAAATCATTTATATATAGTACAAACAGCAAAGGTCCCAGCACTGATCCCTGCGGAACACCACTGATCACAGCCCTCCAATTAGAAAAGCATCCTTCCATTGCTACTCTCTGCCTTTGATGACCTAGCCAGTTCTGTATCCACCTTGCCAGCTCACCCCTGATCCCGTGTGACTTCACCTTTTGTACTAGTCTACCATGAGGGACCTTGTCAAAGGCCTTACTGAAGTCCATATAGACAACATCCACTGCCCTACCTGCATCAATCATCTTTGTGACCTCCTCGATAAACTCTATCAAGTTAGTAAATCCAGCAAGGTCATGGCAGATCCTAACGGTAGGTACGTGGTGGTTAGTGGGCCTCTGGCTGGTACATGGATGGTTCTGGTAAATGTTTATGCCTCCAACTAGGATGATGTGGTGTTTATTAGGAACCTGCCGGCTTCCATCCCAATCTAGGCACACACCAGCTGGTTCTGGGAGGGACTTCAATTGTAAGATAGACCGGTCTAGGCCTTAGTCTCGGGCTCTCTCAGGGATGGTGAAGGCCTTTATGGAGCAGATGAGGGGAGCGAACCCGCGGAGATTTTCCCACCAAGCGGTAGGAAGTTTTCATTTTTCCCCCATGTGCATGATGTATTCTCCAGGATTGATTTTTTTTTTATTTTGGGGGGGGGTGGGGGGGGGGGGTGCACGGAGGGTTGGTGGTGGTCCCTGCTTTCATAGGTTAGAAGGGTGGAATTTCCGGCAATAGTAATCTCTGACCGTGCTCCACATTTTGTGGGCCCCCTGCTGGAGCTGGATCCCATTCAGCACTCGCCGTGGAGATCAGGTGTGGTGCTACTAGTGGAGGAGGGGTTTTGTCAGTGTATGACTGCAACAATCGAGGAATATATTAGGTTTGACAGGAACGACTTAGTCTCTCCCTCCACACTATGGGCGGCCCTTAAGCCGGTGGTAAGAGCGGAGGTAATCTCTTATAAAGCGCACTTAGACACGATGGTGTGAGGAGAATGGCTACAACTGGTAGGGGCGATATTGAAAACGGATCACCATTTTCAGAGAACCATACTCCGGAGTTTATGCCAACTAGGAAGCAGCTGCAAATGTAGTTTGACCTGGTATTCGCAGGGAAGGTGGTGAGCCAGCTGCGGAACTTGAGGGAAATGGTTTACGTGCACAGGGCAGGCTGCTACCTGGGAGATCATACAGATCAGGGACTCGGGCGGCAGCTTTGTATCCGTTCCAAGGAAGGCTAATGTGGCATTTGAAGCTTTCTATAGGGATCTTTATAGGTCAGAGTCCCCGGACAATGGGTCAGACATGGCAGAGTTCTTGGATGGGGTGCCCTTCCCGGTGGTGGAAACAGTAGGGAATTGTTGGAAGCTCTGTTAAGCTCTGAGGAGATGCTAAGGGGCATTGGGCTGATGTGAACAGATAAGATCACTGGCTCTGAGTTTTCCGTTGAGTTTTATATGACTGGTTGGTGCCATTGGTACAAGATATGTTCAATGACTCTCTAGCTCTGGGATCGTTGCCTGATACACCCTCGCAGGCCTCCAGCTCCCTCATTTTGAAAAAGGATAAGGATCCCCCAAAATGTGGATCATGTAGGCCCATGTATCTTTTGAATGTGGACACCAAGATGTTGCCTACGGTGCTGGTGCTGTGATTGGTGTCCTGTGTCCTGGAGGTAATTGCAGAAGACCAGACAGGTTGTGTGAAGGGGCTGCAGTTATCGGTTAATATACTGCTGGTTCTGAAAGTTGTCCTCTCCCCTTCTCCAGCCCCTGAACCAGATGTGATTATATCTATGAATGCTGAGAAAGTGTTTGGCAGGGTGAAGTGGGGGTATCTTTTTGAGGTGCTTGGGAGATTCATGGGCGGGGTTCTGCGGGAATCGGCGGGGCGGGCAACTCCGGCGGGAAGGAGTGGTGTGAACCACTCCGGCGTCGGGCCGCCCCAAACGTGCGGACTCCTCCGCACCTTCAGGGGCTATGGCAGCGCTGGAGTGGTTTGCGCTGCGCCGGCAGGTGGGGAAGGGGCTTGGCACCACGCCAACCGGCGCCGAAGGGCCTCCGCCGGCCGGCGCGTGTTGGCGCATGCACGGGAGCGCCAGCATGTGCTGGCGTCATCCCAGCGCAGGTGCAGGGGGGTTCATCTCCACGTCGGCTATCGTGGAGGACCACAGCGGCCGATGCGGAAGATTAGAGTGCCCCCACGGCACAGGCCCACCCGCGGGTCGGTGGGCCCCGATCGCGGGCCAGGCCACCGTGGGGGCACCTCCAGGGGTCAGATCACCCCGCACCCCCCCGAGGACCTCGGAGGCCGCCCGATCAGCCAGGTCCTGCCGGCAAATACCTGGTGTAATATACACCAGCGGGACTGGTCGAAAACGGGCGGCCACTCGGCCCATCGCGGGCCGGAGAATCACTGGGGAAGCCGCTGCCAGCGGCCGCCGACCGGCGTGGCGCGATTCCCACCGCCGCGAAATCCCCGGCTCCGGAGAATTTGGCAGCCGGCGGGGGCGGGATTCATGCCGCCCCCGGCGATTCTCCAACCCGGTGGGGGGTCGGAGAATCCCACCCCATATTTGGGAAGAAGTTTATCTTCTGGGTTCGGCTGTTGTATAAAGCCCCTACAGCCAGTGTAGGCAGAAATGTGCTGAGTTTGGTGTATTTTCCACTGAATAGGAGCACAAGGTGCCCATTGTCACCGCTCCTGTTCATGCTCGCGTTAGAACCTTTAGCTATAGCGCTGAGGCCTTCGGGAAAATGGAGGGGGATAAGGCGGGGTGAGGAGGGAGAATAGGGTGTCTCTATCTGTGGATGACCTGCTCTGGTATGTTATGGATCCAGTCTCCTCTATGGATGCAATTATGAAACTACTGAGAAACTTTGGCTCCTTTTTGGGCAATAAGTTGAATCGGGAGAAGACTCAATATTTTCCAGTTAACCCCCGGGGAGGGGAGCCAATCTGGGGGTATTGCCTTTTCGTCTTCTGGGTATCTGAGTGGCCCATGATCGGTCCATGCTTCACAGGTTTAATTATACAAGTTTGGTGAGTACAGTAAGGTCCGATTTACAGAGGTGGGATGACTTCCTTTTTTTGAGCGGGTAAGACACCAAGAATTGGGAGGGTGTACTTTCAGAGGGGCTGGCAGACTGGCTTCGCTCCCGTTCTCGCCAGCGAGGTATTGCTCGAAGCCAGGGGTGATCTCTACTTTAAGGATATGGAGGCAGTTTAGGCAGCATTATAAGCTGAGTGCCATGTCATTGCGGGCCCCCATATTTGGTAACCCTTTGTGCCATTGGGGTTGGATACGATGTTTAAGTCGCGGGAAGGAAAGGGCCTCAAGTGCTTTAGGGATCTGTTCATGGAGCATAGTGGGCTAACTAGCTGGCTTGCAAAACTGAGCAATGCCAGCAGCGTGGGTTCAATTCCCGTACCAGCCTCCCCGAACAGGCGGCGGAATGTGGCAACTAGGGGCTTTTCACAGTAACTTCATTGAAGCCTACTTGTGACCATCAGCGATTATTATTATTTGCCAGTTGGGAGGAGTTCTCGGTAAAATTTCAGCTGCCTGGAGAATACTTGTACCGACATTATCAGTTACGTGAATTTATCCGTAAGGTTTGTCCTATATTTCCGTAGCACCCAAACCCTCCCTGTTGGGGAGAATCCTATTCATAGAATTATAGAATTTACAGTGCAAAAGGAGGCCATTCGGGCCATCGAGTCTGCACCGGCCCTTGGAAAGAGCACCCCACTTAAGCTCACACCTCTACCCTATCCCCGTAACCCAGTAACCCCACCTAACCTTTTTGGACACTAAGGGCAATTTATCATGGCCAATCCACCTAACCTACACATCTTTGGACTGTGGGAGGGAACCGGAGCACCCGGAGGAAACCCACGCAGACACGAGGAGAACATGCAGACTCCGCACAGACAGTAAGCCAAGCCCGGAATCGAACCTGGGACCCTGGAGCTGTGAAGCAATAGTGCTAACCACTGTGCTACCTAGCCCCGGTATTGTCTGCATGGTCTGGGGGGGGGGGGAACATTTCAAATATTTATGGGCAGATCATGGCAATGGAAGCTCTCTGCTGGAGTGGGTGAGGGCCAAGTGGGAGGAGGAGCAGAGATACATTCTGGATGAGGATGTGTGGAATGAGGCCCTTCCATAGGGTGAAATCCACCTCCTCCTGTGCACAACTCAGCCTGATTCACCTTAAGGTGGTATTGAGGGCTCACCTAACTAAGGCTAGGATGAGTGGGTTCCTTGCAGGAGTGCAGACGGGTGTGAGCGATGTCTCGTGGGCCCATTAACCACACCCACATGTCATGGTCGTGTCCAAGGATGGTAAGCTTTTGGGTCTCCTTCTTTAGCACCATGTCAGCGATTCTTAACATTGATCTGGAGCCTTGTCCGTTGGTGATCATTTTCGGGGTGTCGGACGTGCTGCTGGGGCTGCAGACTGGGGTGAAGGCGGACGTTCTTGCCTTTGCCAATGATAGCCCAGAGGCAAGTTCTGCTGGGATGGAGATCTTCTGATCCGCCCAATGCCTCGGCCTGGTTGGGTAACATCATGGAATTTTTATATCTGGAAAATGTTAAATACACCGTTAGGAGTCGGTAGAGGGGTTCTGCCTGGGATGGCTGCCATTCACCATGGACTATCACCATGTGGGGAGATGTTTGCATGAACTTTGGTAGCTTCCCTGGGGGCATGTTTGGGGAAGGGGTGGTGGGAGACACCTAATTGGGGACCTTGTGGCCCATAGAGAAGCTTTTCAGCACTAATGACCGCCCCAACCTCCACTCTCACTAAGTAATACCCTGCCTCTTTGCCAGAGCCTACCTGACGGGCCTGACAATCCCAGATCTCACTGCTGTGTCCTCTCATCTAGCCACAGTCCCAGCAGTGGCCGTCACACCCAGAGGAATAGTTGGGACTGCTGTGCAGCTGGCCTTGCGATTGGCTGCCACCTTTTTGGAGTTTATTTAAAGAAACGCAAGCTCTGAAGGTAACTAATTAGAAGCCAGCTGAGTCAAAATGTTGCCCTCAGCTTTGGGACCAATTGTCAGGGTATTCCACAGCCACGATTAAATGCCAGCCTCTGTGTGAGAGCTTCATTGATGTGCAACTTACATGGAGATAAAGAGCTTTTAGAGCCTGGTGTATTTCTCATTCTTTTGGAAAAAGCTTTGAGCAACATATAAAGACACCATGGGGGCAAAGTTTGTCTACGTCTGTCGTGTGAATTGGATGATAGCCAATTGGTAGTTTCTTTCACACCTCACCCGATATTCTCTCCTTCAATGAACTTTGCCTGCTTTTGTTGCCATGTTTTGGGAATACTTCTGAAAAATTCATACTTTTATATTTGGATCAGCTCATTGAGCATGTTACTAGACAAACATCTGAACTCTTTTTCCATCTTCACAGAGAAGCTGACTTGTAAAAGCAAATTATACCAGACCAGGAAGACAATTAAGGAAGGCCTCCATAAAATGCCTCCTTCAATGCGAACTTACAATCCACCTCAGGGAGTACCAAAGCACCTAACCACTAGTTATGTTTGGCAAGATAATGTGAAACTAATGCTAACGGTTGATTTGTCAGTGTCGATAGAACCATAGAAAAGTTACAGCACAGAAGGAGGCCATTTGGCCAATCTTGTCCATGCCAGCCTGAGGACATGTAGGTGCCCTTTCTAATCCCACCTTCCTGTATCCGGTCCATAGCCCTGTAGCACTTAGGGTCTCTGCCTCCACCACCAACTCAGGCAGCAAATTCCAGACACCCACTACCCTCTGCATAAAAATGTTCTTCCCCATGTCCCCTCTACACTTTCTGCCACCTATCTTGAATCTATGTCCCTAGTTCTAGAATTTTCTGCCAAGGGAAACAATTTTATCCTGTCCACTCTACCTCTTCCCCTCATAATTTTGTACATCTCAATTAAGTCATCTTTCAGCCTTTGAATAACCCCGACCTATCTAATTTCTACTCGTAGCTACACTTTTCTAGCCCTGGCAATATTCTTGTAAACCTCTCTCCAGAGTAACAACGTCCTTCCTGTAATGTGGTGACCAGAATTGCACACACTACTCCAGTTGTGGCCTCACCAGTGTTTTATACAATTCCAACATTATATACTTACTTATATATTCGATACCTCTGCCAATGAATGAGAACACACCATATGCATTCTTTACAAACTTGTCTACTTGAACTGCTGCTTTTAGGGACCTGTGTACTTGTACACCAAGATCTCTCACTTCATCTACCCCTCTTAGTATATTCCCATTTATTGTGGTAGGATTCCCAGTGGTAGAATGGAGTACTTCTGGTAGTGCACAATGGAAACAAAAATTGCTGCCACTTATCTGGCACCTGCAGAAACTCTCCTGAAAAAATAGCATTAAAAAAACAACTACATTTATTGGCCTATAAATGTTCTGTTCTCTTTCCTTTGGTGCTTTATATTTTATACATTCTATGTCATAATCGTGTGTTGATTATAGCTTCTTCCCAGTGGTAGGAATTGAATATGTTGCCTGGCTGCTGGGTGTCAGTGGCTATTTCTTGGGATTGAGATAGCTCCATTCCTCCTTGTGCTCAATCACCATATCTGATGTCACAGTTACTGGCTGGTTCTGCCTACTTTACAACACATTTTTTCAACTTTGCAAGACAGTTGGGCATCGTGACAATACACCTTCATTCACATCTATGCCAGCTGTGCTCCAAAAATGTTGACTGATTTGTGTTTGAGTAGACCTCTGGGCAGAGGAGGCTGGTGTCGACCTGTGTTATGGTCATATCAAAGCTCATATCAAAGCTCCAAAACCTAGGACTTGGCTCCTCACTCTGCAACTGGATCCTCAACTTTCTGCCCCATTGACCACAATCAGTAAGGATAAACAACAAAACCACGATAGTCCTCAATACCGGCGCCCCACAAGGCTGCGTACTTAGCCCCCTACTATACTCCCTATACTCACACGGCTGTTTGGCAAAATTTGACTCCAACTTTTGCTGACGACAGGACTGTAATGGGTCAGATTTCGAATAACGACGAGTCAGAATACAGGAGGGAGATAGAGAACCTTGTGGAGTGGTGTAACAACAACAATCTCTCCCTCAATGCCAGCAAAACTAAAGAGCTGGTAATTGACTTCAGGAAGCAAAGTATCGTACACACCCCTGTCAGCATCAACAGGGCCGAGGTGGAGATGGTTGCCAGCTTCAAATTCCTAGGTGTGCACATCACCAACAATCTGCCCTGGTCCACCCACATTGATGCTACGACCAAGAAAACATAACAGCGTCTATACCTCCTCAGGAAACTAAGGAAATTCGGCATGTCCACTTTGACTCTTACCAACTTTTACAGGTGCGCCAGAGAAGGCACCCGATCTGCTTGCATCACAGCCTGGTATGGCAACTGCTCGGCCCAAGACCGTAATAAACTACAGAGTCATGAACACTGCCCAGTCCATCATGTGAACCCGCCTCCCATCCAGTGACTCTGTCTACACCTCCCGCTGCCTTTGGAAAGTGGGCAGCATAATCAAAGACCCCTCCCACCCGGAGTATTCACTTTCCAACTTCTTCCATCAGGCAGGAGATACAAAAGTCTGAGAACATGCACTAACAGATTCAAAAACAGTTTCTTCCCCGCTGTTACCGGACTCCTAAATTACCCTCTTTTGGACTGGACTGATCTCTTCATGCATCTTCTCTACTGAGTTAAGTAATTCGGACACTCTGCATTCTCGCTCCGTGTACCCGAACAAGCGCCAGAATGTGGCAACCAGGGGCTTTTCACATCAACTTCATTGCAGTGTTAATGTCAGCCTACTTGTGACAATAAAGATTATTATTTTAAAAATCTTCTCCACTGAGTAGTACTACACTCCTGTATGCTTTAACAAGGGCTAGTTTAGCTCAGTGGGCTAGACAGCTGGTTTGTGATGCAGAACAAGGCCAGCAGCGTGAGTTTAATTCCCGTACCAGCTTACCCGAACAGGCGCCGGACTGTGGCAACTCGGGGCTTTTCACAGCAACTTCATACTTGTGACAATAAAAGGTTATTATTATTATTTACCCAATGCCTGTGTCGATGTATTTATAATTGTGTATTTTATGTTTGCCCCTTTATGCATTTTCATTTCATGTATGGAATGAGCTGTCAGAGCTGTACGCAGAACAATACTTTTCACTGTACCTCGGTACACATGGCAATAAAACCAATCCAATCCAATGGTTCGAGCCACACCAATCCCCCACTGTTGTAGATTGGAGCTCCAAGCTTTTAACGTAACAACATCAACATTCTGGAGGGAAACTCAAATACTGTTGCACACACTTCCTGATGGAACACAGTTCAGTTAAACCGTTATATCGCTGCACATATGCATGTGGTGGATTTCTCCATGTTTGCTATCACACCTTTCAAGGCCCATTGCCGTCTCTCAGATTACAGTAATTGAATGTTTGTGATGGGATGGCAAGTTTTGTTGATGTCTGAATTTTCCAGCGCTCCCCCCATGGCAGGATCCCATGTGGCGGCGCTGGCGAGCCACTGAAATCTCCATTCACATCAGCAGGACAGGGAGATCCCACCAGTGTGAGGGACTGGAAAATCCCGGTGCTGGGTTTCAGCAGGAGGGGAGAAGGCATGAAGGATTACCCTCTAATCACCATGTTCGTTGTATGAGAGTAGAGTCCCACAGAAATTCAGGGTGATGATGTGTGGCATAATGTGCTTGAGTGAATGTTCCAGGCTGAAAGCAAAGACGTAGGGAAAGAAGTAAGAATGATGGTTCCCTGTACCGAGGGTGCACCTGCAGGCTGGTGTGAATGGATGTCTCGAATCAAGAATTAGATATACAGTGGGTGGTTATCCAGATCATCCTGTGGAAAAGAAGAGAACTAATCATATACCTGCATCACATGCACACATCTTCACAGTGGAGCAATACGTCTTAAATAAATGATTGAGATTATCAAGAAATCAAGGAAACAAATGTTGTCTTTTGGTCGAGGGCTCAATCTGGCTTCTCCTCCAAGTTTTATTTCAAGAAATGACAGGCCACTGGTTGAAGAGCCGGTGAGCTGGTATTGCCTCTTTTCGGAAAAGGCCTGCCAAATCATGTGGTACTCCGGCATTTGCGAGCCCAGTGGCAGGCATTCCCCAGGGATCAAGGATCCTGGAGGTAGAAGCTCTGACGGTACAAGCTGCCGGTCAATCTCGGCTAAATTATGGACCATGAGATTTGACTAAATGTTTTCCTTCTTTTCAATATGATACTATATTGTGTCACTTTGCCACCTCTGCTTCAGTGCATTTTGATGCATTAGGTGATATAAGGATAAATCTGAAGAAACAACAAAGCTCTTTTCTTATTAAAAAGCAAAATACTGTGGACGCTGGAAATCTAAAAGGAAAACAAAAAGTGCTGGAAGTACCCAGATGGTTGGCATCTTGTGGAGAGAAACAGAGTTAATGGGCATGGTTTACCGATCGCATCCTGCCGGAATCGGAACGGGATGCTGCGGGTAACTGCTGCGAGAGGCCTCTTCCAGAATTCCAGGACAGTTGTGATGTCCCAAGAGATCTAACGAGACATCGTGACTGTATCGGTCTTGCCGTGGTGACCCCGGCTGGGTGCCATTTAGTACTAGTCCACAAAAACGTAGACCAGGTGGAACAGTACCTGGGGGGGGGGTCTCCCAGCCCATTGGAGACCACTACTGAGTGGTCGAGGTCAGGGCAGGGTGGCATTTTGCTCTCCCCTGGCACCCGTGCACTACCAGGCTGGTACCTTGGCACTGCAACCCCGGTAGTGCCAAGGCCAGGGTGCCAGTGCCAGGTTTCCATGGTAGCACAGCCAAGGGCCGGGGCCTGAGGGGGGCCATGCCCATGAAGGGTGGGGGCATGAAGGGGCCGCAGAAAGGTGGGGCTAAAGGGTGGGGGTCCTGAAAGGCGGCATGGGGAGGCCTGAAAAGGGGGGCCCTCAGTGACCCCCAGAGCAGGGTATCCTCACTTGGGGGGGGGTTGGGATAATCTCCACGTGTGTGAGAGGTGACATTTACCATGGGTGGGCTGTGAGGAAACATCAAGCTCACAGAGATCGAGGCACTCTTTCAGAATAGTGGCCTGATCTCTGAGGAGCTGGTCTGGTTGGCGCGTTCAGTTCCCCAGTGCTGAAAATATTTCTAATTGCGGCTTGACCTGGGAGAAACTCCCCAATGCCCAACAAATGATTAAGTGTGGTTAAATAGCAGAGTGGATCTCACCAACAAAGCAGCAGGGAATCAGCCACCAAACCTGCCCAAAATGATATTTAGAAATGTTTCTGTTAGGATGGCACAGCGGCTAGCACTGTTGCCTCACAGCACCGAGGACCCAGGGTCGATCCCGGCCCCGGGTCACTGTTCGTGTGGCGTTTGCACATTCTCCCTGGGCCTGTATAGGTCTCACCCCCACAACCCAAAAAGATGTGCAGGGTAGGTGGATTGGCCATGCTAAATTGCCCCTGAATTGGAAAAAAAAGGCATGTTTCCATTAAATCATGCCCTATGTTTCAGGTCAAGATGACCTTTCATTGGAACATATCAGTCCCAATGAAAGGTCATCTCAATCTGAAACACGTCCCTCCACAGATATTTTCTTATTAGAACTGATTCATAAGTTTGTGTGCTACCTCGCTGATCCAAACTTGCAGTTCTCTGGAACCACTAACAACTAACATTGCTGTATGTTATAAATGTGTGTTTCAGTAGTGCTTTGGAATATGTTAGTAAGTAACATATTAGTAAGTATTTTCCTTCTTTCTATTGATTTCAACTCACTAGAAAGAAAGTGCAGAATGTCAGAAAGAATATTTGTGAGATAGTATTGGAACAACCTAGTCACCTCTTCGGTTGAATCACCAATATAGATTTTGTGCTGGCTGAATATACATACTGCAGAATTCTCTCAGATCTTTTTCAATTTTTATTTTTTGAAAAGTGATTTATTTCCTGTAATTTTTATTTAATGTTGATATAATCAAGAGGAATGAATTGCAAGGAAGAATATAGGAGACTACAGGAACAGAATGGTCATCGGAGTGGTAGACTTGATAAGTATGTACCTGTCAGGCAGGGAGGAAGTGGTCGAGCAAGGGAACCGTGGTTTACTAAAGCAGTTGAAACACTTGTCAAGAGGAAGAAAGAGGCTTATGTAAAGATGAGACATGAAGGTTCAGTTAGGGCGCTCAAGAGTTACAAGTTAGCTAGGAAGGACCTAAAGAGAGAGCTAAGAAGAGCCAGGAGGGGACATGAGAAGTCTTTGGCAGGTAGGATCAAGGATAACCCTAAAGCTTTCTATCGATATGTCAGGAATAAAATAACGACTAGGGTAAGAGTAGGGCCAGTCAAGGACAGTAGTGGGAAGTTGTGCTTGGAGTCCGAGGAGATAGGAGAGGTGCTAAATGAATATTTTTCGTCAGTATTCACACAGGAAAAAGACAATGTTGTCGAGGAGAATACTGAGATTCAGGCTACTAGACTAGAAGGGCTTGAGATTCATAAGGAGGAGGTGTTAGCAATTCTGGAAAGTGTGAAAATAAATAAGTCCCCTGGGCCAGATGGGATTTATCCTAGGATTCTCTGGGAAGCTAGGGAGGAGATTGCTGAGCCTTTGGCTTTGATCTTTACGTCGTCTTTGTCTACAGGAATAGTGCCAGAAGACTGGAGGATATCAAATGTTGTCCCCTTGTTCAAGAAGGGGAGTAGAGACAACCCAGGTAACTATAGACCAGTGAGCCTTACTTCTGTTGTGGGCAAAATCTTGGAAAGGTTTATAAGAGACAGGGTGTATAATCATCTGGAAATGAATAATTTGATTAGAGATAGTCAACACGGTTTTGTGAAGGATAGGTCGTGCCTCACAAACAAACCTTATTGAGTTCTTTGAGAAGGTGACCAAACTGGTGGATGAGAGTAAAGCAGTTGATGTGGTGTATATGGATTTCAGTAAAGCGTTTGATAAGGTTCCCCATGGTAGGCTACTGCAGAAAATACGGAGGCATGGGATTCAGATTCAGATTTAGCAGTTTGGATCAGAAATTGGCTAGCTGGAAGAAGACAAAGGGTGGTGGTTGATGGGAAGTGTCCAGACTGGAGTCCAGTTACTAGTGGTGTACCACAAGGATCTGTTTTGGGGCCACTGCTGTTTGTCATTTTTATAAATGAGCTGGAGGAGGGAGTAGAAGGATGGGTGAATAAATTTGCAGATGACACTAAAGTCGGTGAAGTTGTGGACAGTGCGGAGGGATGTTACAAGTTACAGGGGGACATAGATAAGCTGCAGCGCTGGGCTGAGAGGTGGCAAATGGAGTTTAATGCAGAAAAGTGTGAGGTGATTCATTTTGGAAGGAATAACAGGAAGACAGAGTACTGGGCTAATGGTAAGATTCTTGGCAGTGTGGATGAGCAGAGAGATCTCGGTGTCCATGTACATAGATCCCTGAAAGTTGCCACCCAGGTTGAGAGGGTTGTTAAGAAGGCGTACGGCGTGTTAGCTTTTATTGGTAGAGGGATTGAGTTTCGGAGCCATGAGGTCATGTTGCAGCTGTACAAAACTCTGATGCGGCCGCATTTGGAGTATTGCGTGCAATTCTGGTCGCCTCATTATAGGAAGGATGTTGGAAGCATTGGAAAGGATACAGAGATTTACCAGAATGTTGCCTGGCATGGAGGGAAGATCTTATGAGGAAAAGCTGCGGGACTTGAGGCTGTTTTCGTTAGAGAGAAGAAGGTTAAGAGGTGACTTAATTGCGGCATACAAGATGATCAGAGGATTGGATAGGGTGGACAGTGAGAGCCTTTTTCCTTGGATGGTGATGTCCAGCACGAGGGCACATAGCTTTAAGTTGAGGGGAGATAGATATAAGACAGATGTCAGAGCTAGGTTCTTTACTCAGAGAGTAGTAAGGGCGTGGAATGCCCTGCCTGCAACAGTTGTGGACTCGTCAAAACTAAGGGCATTCAAATGGTCATTGGATAGACATATCGACGATAAGGGAATAGTGTAGATTGGCTTTAGAGTAGTTTCACAGGTCGGTGCAACATCGAGGGCCGAAGGGCCTATACTGCGCTATAATGTTCTATGTTCTAGTTCTATTACTACAAAAAAATGAGAAGTAATGCATTTCAAGAGCAAGACTTAACAGATGGAGGTGAAACCACAAATCAATGCAAGAGAATAAACCTATTTTTGTGCAAATACCTAGGCCAGAAATTAGATAACGCCGCACCCATTATAAAAGAAAAATGGATGACAAAGCTCCTAATGCGCTGTGCGTATTTGTATACATGGCACCTGCCACGTTTGTATAGATATCAAAAGAGGCATTAAAGGCCCACAAAATGGCATTAGGCTCTTTACACATGCAGAAGTAAAGAGCCTTATTCCTGCTTAATGCTTCCTTTACCAAATTAATTTTTCCTGCTCATCGAAGACTGGTGTAAAAATTTGTTTGGCTCAAAAATGATTTTAAAAAGTCATAAGGGGCGTCATTCTCCGACCCCCTGCCGGGTCGGAGAATCGCCGGGGGCTGCCGTGAATCCCGCCCCCGCCGGTTGCCGAAGTCTCCGGCACCGGAGATTCGGCGGGGGCGGGAATCGCGCCGGTTGGCGGGCCCCCCCCGCTCGATTCTCCGGCCCGGATGGGTCGAAGTCCCGCCGATAAATTGCCTGTCCCGCCGGCGTAAATTAAAGTACCTATTTGCCGGCGGGACAAGGCGGCGTGGGCGGGCTCCGGGGTCCTGGGGGGGGCGCGGGGCGATCTGGCCCCGAGGGGTGCCCCCACGGTGGCCTGGCCCGCGATCGGGGCCCACCGATCCGCGGGCGGGCCTGTGCCATGGGGGCACTCTTTCCCTTCCGCCTCCGCCACGGTCTCCACCATGGCGGAGGCGGAAGAGACTCCCTCCACTGCGCATGCGCGGGAAACTTTCAGCGGCCGCTGACGCTCCCGCGCATGCGCCGCCCCGACATGTCATTTCCGCGCCAGCTGGCGGGGCAACAAACGCCGTTTCCGCCAACTGGCGGGGCGGAAATTCCTCCGGCGTCGGCCTAGCCCCTCAATGTTGGGGCTCGGCCCCCAAAGATGCGGAGCATTCCGCACTTTGGGGCGGCGCGATGCCCGTCTGATTGGCGCTGTTTTGGGCGCCAGTCGGCGGACATCGCGCCGTTTCGGGAGAATTTCGCCCAAGTTTTCTCTATAAAACAAGAATTACACCACATCTGGAATACTGTGCAGATCGAGGTTTCTCATTGTAGGAGAAATGTAATAGTCCTCGAAAAAAGTGCATGTAGGGTTTCCTCTGGGTGCTCCGGTTTCCTCCCACAGGTCCCGAAAGACATGCTGTTAGGTGAATTGGACATTCTGAATTTTCCCTCTCTGTACCGGAACAGGCGCCGGAGTGTGGCGACTTGGGGCTTTTCACTGTAACTTTGTTGCAGTGTTAATGTAAGCCTACTTGTGACAATAATAAAGATTACAAAAAAAAAGATTAGCCAGTAAGAACTAGCAATCATAGGGTAAATAACAAAGCCATGATGGAGAAACTAAGACAAAAGCAAAATACAGCAGGATGTTGGGAAACAAACAAAAACAGAAAATGCTGGAAATACTCAGCAGGTCAGGCAGCACCTGCGGAGAGAGAAACAGGGTTACAGATTGATGAAAGGTCACCATCAATATGAAGCAGTAAATTTGTTTTTCTCTCCATAGATGCTGCCTGCTGACATGCTGAGTATTTTCAGCAATCTCTGTTTTAAGTATTTTCTCTCTCACACAAAGATAGGTTTTGACGGAGAATTGAGATGTATTCAGAATGGCAAAAACGATAAAGGCAATAAACTAGGGATTTATTCAATCCCAGTCACACCAAAAAGTAAGCTGGTGTCTATGCCAATCTTACTGATGGCAACTTAACACCTGAGTTTCTGATGGAGCTCGTTAGCTGAATGTAAACCTTAGCATAAAACAAGCACAAATGCAGCACCTCCAATTGGGGTGACAGAGATTGTGGTGGCATCTGATTATCTTTCATCTGATGCTCCTTTTTCTTTTTTTCAGTGGAGGTTTGGGCTTTATTCTCATGTGTAGCTACAGTAATATCTAACAGTCAATACAATGGTTTTCATTATTCAGAAAGAAATTGCGACTGCTTACTTATGCTTTTCTAATAATTACTAAACTATTCAAGCCTCCACTCACACAGTTAAGGATTATGCAAATTATGATATGCCCATTCGGCAATGCATGATTGAATATACCTTTATTTATTTTATTTACCATTTCACAATTGAAGGTACTACTCGAAATTCTGTATTTGTTTGCTGACTCCATTTAATTGTCTGTTATTTCCAACTGTTTTTGCAGGTATTGTTCACATTGCTTCCAGTAGTTCACGTGTATGCAATCAGCGCTACTGCACCTCCTGATTCAAAGAAACAGCAGGGGGCAGTGTACTCATGTCCTGTCTACAAGAAGCCCAGGCGGACTGATTTGACGTACATCTTCTCTCTCTATCTGAAAACAATACAGCTTCCTGATCATTGGACCCTGCGTGGAGTGGCTTTACTCTGTGACTGCAAATAAACACATGATTAGATCCAGCAAAATGAGCGTTAGAATATTGTTGTGCTTAGTAAAACATGAAATTTCATTCTAATTTGCTTAGTTGTGTAATTGCACAGTTTTGTGACATGTGTTTGCCAGATAATGAATTCAGTATTCAAATGGGAGAGATTGGACACAGCGGGGTGGATTTGAACATTTATCCTCTGAGCAGTGGTGGATCAGCTCAACCTGTTTGATGCTCTGCCCCATTTTCATTTCCGAACATGCAAACATTTAGGGACGGCAAAAGACCCGTTGATCTGCCCAACCTATTCCACAAAATCAGGCAACTAATTCACATTATCCATTTTCCAAACATCAGCCGAGCTAAAAATTTATGCTTGTGACATTTTTAAAAATTTGGAGTAACAGTTCTTTTTTTTTTCCAATTAAGAGGCAATTTAGCGTGGCCCCAATCCACCTACCCTGCACATCTTTTTGGGTTGTGGGGGTGAGACCCACGCAGACACGGGGAGATTGTGCAAACTCCAGACGGACAGTGACTTGGGCTGGGATTGAACCTGGGTCCTCGGCGCCATGAGGTTGTGACATTTTAAAGATTTCTTTCTTTTGACGAACACTAATTGCCTCCTATTATGAACTGTCCATTTGTATTTTGTCCTAGTTCACAAATCAGAAAATTAAACATATGATAAAACTGAGGTATTTGATTTTCCATGTGGTTAAATGCTGAGTTACAATTACTGTAGATATCATGCAACAGTTGGCAAAACATATAATGTGCTTGAACCTAAGCAATTAAACTTAATTTTGAATAAATTTTGTTGCATTTATTATTCATTTAATTAGCAGAGTGAATTATGAACCCTGTTTTAGGATAAAAACAGATAAATACAAGGGGCCTAACCTTTGATGTTCTTCCAGTGTACTTCAGTTAGAGTCTGTTAAATTGCCACAAATTTGGTATACACCAAATGCCTGCTTACTGTCGCTTTATTAACTGTCATTCCACTTTGGCACGGGTCTACAACAGAGTGCAGGCCCTCTTGTCTGATCTGGACAGTGGCATTTTGATGTGGAGGCAACAGGATTCTCAAGGTAGCAAAGCTGTTGTTTCCTCAAGCAGCCTTTAAAGATAAAAAAGATAAAGATCCTTTATTGTCACATTAGGCATACATTAACACTGCAAAGAAGTTACTGTGAAAAGCCCCTCGTCGCCATATTCTGGTGCCTGTTTGGGTACACAGAGGGAGAATTCAGAATTCTCAACTGGTACGGGAATTGAACCCGCGCTGCTGACCTTGTTCTGCATCACAAACCAGCTGTCTAGCCCACTGAGCTAAATCAGCCCCTTTTGGGTGAAAAGTACTGTTCAGTCCAGGAAGGACCTAATTGCTTGTCAGTAAAAAGGTGAATTGCGGTACGCAGCCTGCGAGTTTCTGTTGATTTAGGAGCACCAGGTGTGGCCCTTGTGAGGCTTTGCAGAGTGGAGACAGATTCGCTGTTGTGAAGTCGTTTGAGGTAGCTTGAAGCTTGTGATTTAAGTGTGCAGGTAATTTACTGCTTTAATCTCTTGAAATGAAACAAAGTGTTTACACCTGTAAGTACTGCCAGGATATGTTGGAATAGAAGCATCATCATGGAAAATATAGAAACACTCTTGGCAGTCTGGATCGAAGACCAAAACAAATGCAGTGTGCCTATTAAAATGATGGCCATTCAAGCGAAAGCTAGAAGCTTGTATGATGACTTAAAGAATGAGCAGGGTGAGAGTTCACAGTAGGAAAGTTTTCATGCTAGTCATGTTTGGTTTAAGGCCTTACTATTTGCATAAAATCAGTGAAGCGACAAGTGCCAACACTAGCCTGATTAATTGCCCATTTAAAAATAATTTTCCAAAAAGGTGGCTATTCATTGAAACAAATATTCAACGTCAATGAGACTGGACCTTTTTTGGAAGCATATTCCACAAAGAACATACATTCTCAAACCCAAGACGAAGTTCAAGATTTACCAGACAGGATTGATCCCTGCTTCTGAGACTTGGAAAACCTACAGCAGGCACCTCAAAGCATGGAGAAGTGCCACCAATGGCACATTCGCAAGTTCCTCCAAATGCAGTGGCAGGAAAGGTGGTCTAACAGCAATGGTCCTTCCCAAGCCAACATGCTCAGTATAAAGTTGCTAACCATTCAAAACCAGTTTCACTGAAATGCTTTAGGGAAGACCTTGAAGCATCCCTCAAAGTGGTCAAACATCCCTGTGGTGCTGACTCAAGGGAGGTTCCTGGCTTATGACTGAGCAAAATGGAGAAGGTTCATTCAGGGGCTGAACACATCAAGACCCTTTCAAGAGAACACGCAGAGGTGAATTGAGGAATTTGCAAGAACACACAAACAACTTGGGCTGGATTCTCCCAAAATGAGACTATGTCCCCATGCCAACGTAAAAACGGTGGAGTTTTACTCCCGAAATTCTGATTAAAAAGTTGAACTAATTCAATGCCCTGCAGGTGGCTAATAGAGACCCGCAGTAAATCGTGCAGCTTTAGTTGCGAATACGGGCCCCCGCACTTCCGGTTCGGTGTCCGCGCATGGGCATGGCGGCGGCCTCCAGTGGCCGCTCCGAGCTCCATGGCGGACTCTGACCGCCGAGCCACACAGAGAAAAGAGACCACCCAATTGGCCGCCCGCCCAAGCCTGAAACCACGCAGTCTTAACCCCGGCCGCCTATAAGGCCACCCCCCACCTCCCAGCCTCTGATCCCCCCACCCCCGACCAGGGCGGCCGTGGACAGAGTCCGCAGCCGCCACACCAGTATCCCGACTGGCAATAAGTGGTTAGTTCGGCCGGTCAGGAGTGGAGGATTACTGGGCGGGCCTCTGGCAATGGCCCCCCGGCAGCGCGGCGTACTCGGTGGTCACGCCGATTTTCGGGGCTTGAAGAATCGCCGGACCGGCATCGGGCCCGATTACGGCGTGAAAATGGATTCTCTGCCCCCACGCCGGCCGCAATTGTGGCGCGGGGCTGTGGAAAATCCAGCCCCTCTTCTATCTGACCCTCCAAGCAGCACTAGCCCACATGTGACTGAGTCTGCAGATCGCACTTTGGGTTCTGAAATGGCTGATGAGCCTATTCGAACCAGAGTGGCAATAAGAGACCCTTAAACCCAAAGGACTGTCTCAGATGAGAGTGAAAATGGCGATCTAATTTGGTCATTTATTTTACAGTTAGTTCAATCAGTAATGTACGGTATTACAAAGGAACCAAATTCTACTTCACACATTTGATTCCTATGATTAACTTGAAGTTGCATTTAAAAAGTCAAGATTTTAAAGAATGCAACTCGGACTTTAAGTGAGGAATTACTGTGGAAGCAATAAAATAAGAGAAGTTAATGCAGGGCTGAAGATATGGTGCAGGAAGGAGGGCTTCAGGTTCTTGAGGAATTGGGACTAGTTCTGGAGCAGGAAGGACCTGTAAAAGACAGATCGATCGCAACTCCACTGCATTGGAATGAATGTCTTCATAGGCAGGTTAACTCAAGCTGTGAATAGGTTATCATAGAATTTCATAGAATTTACAGTGCAGAAGGAGGCCATTCGGCCCATCGAGTCTGCACCAGCTCTTGGAAAGAGCACCCTACCCAAGGTCAACACCTCCACCCTATCCCCATAACCCAGTAACCCCACCCAATACTCAAGGCAATTTTGGACACTTAGGGCAATTTATCATGGCCAATCCACCTAACCTGCACATCTTTGGACTGTGGGAGGAAACCGGAGCACCCGGAGGAAACCCACGCACACACGGGGAGGATGTGCAGACTCCGCACAGACAGTGATCCAAGCCGGAATCGAACCTGGGACCCTGGAGCTGTGAAGCAATTGTGCTATTCACAATGCTACCGTGCTACAGTGGGTTTAAACTAATTTGGCTGGGGAGGAACACCACAATGTCAACTAGAGATGAGTTACAAGATACACTGAGAACTGGAGAGACAAACAGCATCAGAATAAAAAATAGTTCAGAAATAACAGGAATCAGAACGGCAAAGTAAGATAGGTTTAGAGTGAATGTGCGGAGATAGGCAGAACTCTCTAAATAAGGTCGGTGAGCTGCAGGTGTAAGCGAAATGTTATATATCTACAGTACAACTCAACAGATCCACACCCCTGTTCATGTCCCACATGAACCCCCACCCAACCTCCTTTAACACATTAACATATTGTTAAATTATTTTATTTTACTCATGTGTTTATCTAGATTTCCCTTAAATGCGTCTGTGCTCGTCACCGTACCTTCTTGTGGTAGTGTCATGGGAGTGTCACTTTAAGAAATGTTTGTCTGCTCAAGTGGCTGCAGTGATGTCAGAGTGTGGGTGTAGCAGAGCTCTGGCTCTGTTTTTTAGTTTCACTTTGAGGAAATGCTTGGGTGTGTCTGTGTTTTTTGGTTTTGGTTTAGTGTTGGAGCTGAAGCCAGCCAAAGAAGGTGTAATTTCGATCTCTCTGCCATCTAAAGACTATTTCTAGATCATTTGGTGAATTCAGAGTGATAACTGCTCTCAGTAGAGAATTTAAACCTGATGTGCTTCTGTAAAAAGGATTTTTGTCTTATGGATGTTAAAAGGAAAGTTTAAGGATTACTTAGAGTGTTGTATTCTTTGGGGGTGTATTTGAATTGATGATTGCTAAGGTGTTCACTGTATGTTTTAAAAAGGTTAACTGAGTTCATAGAATAAACATTGTTTTGCTTTAAAAATTACGTTTAAATTTCTGCTGCACCACACCTGTAGAGTGGGGCGTGGGCTCCCCATACCACAATCTAGTAAAAGTCGTGGGTCAGGTGAACTCCATGATACACTTTGGGGTTCTCTAAACCCTGGCTCACAATAGTAGCAAGTTCCACAATCTACTAATTTTACTATCTGGATGAAGACATTTCTCTTGAATTTTCTTTTTGACAATTAATGGCGATTTTATATTTTTAACTGTTTGTTCTGTTCACGCATGTAACTGGATACATGTACTATATATCTCCCCTATCAAATCCTTTCATAATCTTGAAGATCTTGAAAGATTACCCCCTCCAGATTTATTTGTAGACAGCAAAGCTGGAGACTATCCAATCTTTCTTGAATAACTGACTTTCCTAACTGACACTAAAATAGGTGGGACAGTAAGTTGCAAAGAGGAAATAAAAACCTTATAAATGGACATAGATAGGTTAGGTGAGTGAGCCAAAATGTGGCAGATGGAGTTTAACATGGATAAGTGTAAGGTCATCCATTTTGGTCGGAAAAATAGGAAGGCAACTTACGATCTAAATGGGGAGAGAATTCAGGATGCTCCGATGCAGAGGGATCTGGGTGTCCTTGTGTATGAGTCGCAGAAAACTAATATGCAGGTACAGCAGGTAATAAAGAATGTTGGCATATAGAGCTAAAGGAATAGTGCTGTTACAACTGTACAAAGCATTGGTGAGACCCTTATTTGAGGAAAGATGTAGTGACATTGAAGACAGTTCAGAGGAGGTTCACTAGATTGATTCCAGAGATGAGGGATTTGTCTTATGAAGAGAGATTGAGCATTTAAGCCTTTACTCTCTGGAGTTTAGAAAAATGAGGGGAGATCAAATTGAGGTGTATAAAATAATACAAGGTATGGATAAAGTAGATGTGGAGCAGCTGCTTCTTCTTGTGAGGCATTCCAGATCATCTCAGGATCAGGGGTAGCAAATTTAAAACAGAGAGGAGGAGAAACTACTTCTCGGAATGTTGTAAATCTGTGGAATTTGCCTTCCCAGAGTGTGATGGATGCTGAGACAGTGAGTACATTTTAGGAGGAGTTCGCCAGATTTTTATTTAGTAATGGGTTGAAGAGTTATGGAGAATGGGCAGGATGATGGAGTTGATGCCAGGATGAGATCAGACATGATCGTATTGAATGGTGGAGCAGGCTCGAAAGGCTAAATTGCCGACTCCTGCGTCTAGTTTTTATGCTCTAAGGAAAGAACTATTCTGTCAAATTCCACCTTCCAGCTCGTGGTCTGTAGCCCTGTAGGTAACAGCCCTTAAGCAGAAATCTGGCGTTCTTGAATAATAAGGGGATTTCTTGATTAATAAGAGGATCAGGGGTTATGTGGAGACGGCAGGAGAATGGGGATGAGGAACATATCAGTCATGATCGAATGGCAGGGCAGACTTGATGGACCGAATTGCCTAATTCTGCTCCTATATCTTATTGTCTATGGCCTAACTTCGCATTTCTAGTATCATTCCAGTAAATCTTATTTTGGCCCTTTCTCCTGTGTCTCGTATTCTTGGTGTAACATTGCGACCAAAACTGATTTTAGTACTCCAAGTGTGGTGGTGAGATAGGATTGAGTGCCATCAAGCTACATGTGGAAGAACCTGACATTGTGTTTTCAGATGATGAACGGGATTGACTATTTGCGGGACCATGTCTTCCCGCTGTAACTGATTAGCGTGCAATTCACGTTTCCATTGGGGCTCTATTCCTTTAGCGATTCAGGACATAAAAATGGGCTAGCACTCCGCCCACATAAATTGAGAGCAATTCCCATTCCCACGGGCAACGGATTTGCTGAGGCCGGAGTTAGTACTGAAGAGCCTGGCAAACTGGAGCTGATCATAAGCGCTCCATTCCTCACACAGTCTCATTCCAACCAAGAAGATGGCAAAAGGAGATCTGCCACTCACTTTCAGGAAAGTGAGACCGACAGAATGCTGGATGTAGTGGAGGAGAGGAGGGACACCCTCTTCCCCAGGATGGGGCGCTGACTAAAGCCCGCTATAGTGAACAACGCTTGGGAGGAGGTGGCAGAGGCGGCTAGTGCTGCCAACCTGACTCAAAGAACCGGAACACAGTGCTGCAAAAAGATGAATGACCTCCTCAGCGCAGCTCGGGTGAGTCACCACCTCTGTGCCCCTGGCATCACTCCCGTCCCTCACTCCTCACATCATTCTCCAATCCCCTAGTCCTGAAAGACGTTCTTGTTAGGTGAATTGGACATTCTGAATTCTCCCTCTGTGTGCCCGAACAGGCGTTGTAGTGTGGCGACTAGGGGATTTTCACCGTAGCTTCATTGCAGTGTTAATGTAAGCCTACTTGTGACAATAATAAAGATTATTATAGAGGCCAACCACCCCACCTACCTGCATCTTCCTTACAACCCAATCTCTACCAAACCCCATACAGGTATTGTCCTCTTTGGCCAGGAGTCTTGTACACACATGCCACCAGCTACAGTCCCCTCCGTAGAACTCACCTCCCAGAGTCTCACAATGTCCTTTCTGTGTCTTCCAGTCCAGTGATTTTCAAAGTCGGGATCGCGACCCACGGATGGGTTGCGGGCTAGTGCTGGGAGGGTCGCGGGGTCATCGGTCGCGGCGTTCCAGATCACAGGTAGAAGTGCCCAATATCTGCAACCGATGGCACAGTGGTTAGCACTGCTGCATCACAGCTCCAGGGACCGGGGTTCAATTCTGGTCTCAGGTGACTCTCAGTGTGGAGTTTGCACTTTCTCCCTGTGTCTGCGTGGGTTTCCTCCGAGTGCTCCGGTTTCCTCCCAGAGTCCAATGATGTGCAGGTTAGGTGTATTGGCCATGCTAAATTGCCCTTAGTGTCCAAAAGGTTATGTCGAGTTACTGGGTTACGGGGATAGGGTGGAGGCATGGGCTTAAGCAGGGTAAAAGTAATTTACTGTTGATGCTGGAATCTGAAACCAAAGATGCCTCTTCCTGACGTCAGCGCGCCAACTCAGGAGCAGATTCTTTAAAAAGCCGATGGAGCCTTCTCTCCAGGAGCAGCACAGAGAGCAGGTCATGAGCCCCATACACTGACATCACATGCTCTGGGCGCAAGAGAGATCCCTCCATTTTGTAGTTGCCAGCAGTGCTGGTGTGAGCTCCAGGGCCTCTGGTGACCAACACATGAAGAAGAAGCTGACAACAGAAACAAAGCAGTATAAAGATGATTTCTTGAGGTATGGCTTAATTAACTGTGCCACTGCAAATCAGGATGTAAAGTTCATGTAAATCAGGATGTAAATCAGGATGCGGACAGAGTCCAGCGGCGCCGCAATTGGGGGGGGGGGGGGGCGGTTCCTCTGACAGGGGCTGAGGGGACTGGTGGGGGGTGGTCCGGAGTTGGCACGGTTGGTTACAGGGGGGCAGTTTTTGTCACGTATACAGAGGTACAGTGAAAAGTATTTTTCTGCGAGCAGCTCAAACAGATCAGTTAGTACATGAAAATAAAATAAAAAGTAAATACATAATCGGGCAACACAAGGTACACAATGTAAATACATAGACACCGGCATCGGGTGAAGCATACAGGAGTGTAATATTAATTAGGTCAGTCCATCAGAGGATTGTTTACGAATCTGGTAATAAGCCGGGGGCTTTACACTGTGCGGCTGCTAGCCCCCCACCAAATGGAGGATCGGTATGGGGACGGTGGCGACTTTCTGGTCATAAGATCAGAGAATCCAGCCCTAGAACTAGGAGAGCGAAACGTAGAGAAGGTGACATGTTGGTTTGCAGGGGGGGGGGGGGGGGGGGGGGGGGGGGTGGTGGGGGGGGGGGTGGAGGGGTTCAGAATGGGTGTAGGTGGAGGAGGTCCCATATGTGGGGACAAGACTAAGGGTCCTGGCAAAGGCCCCGCTCCCATTTTTTCTGAGGAGGTACACTCGTAGTCCCATCATTGGATCGTCTCTCAAAATTTGGAATCAGTTGAGGCAGCACCTTAATATAAGATGTATGTCGATACTGGCCCCAATATGTGGGAACCATAGGCTAATTCCAGGGGGGGTTGGACGCGATGTACGGGAGCTGGTGCAGGAATGGGATAGAACGGGTAAGGGACATTTTTGTTGAGGGGTGAGTCGCAGGGCTAGTGGAGATGCAGGAGAACTTTGAATAGCTAAGTGAGTTTAGATATTTTAAGATTTGGGGCTTTGCACGGAAGGAGCTGCCCTCATTCCCTCAGCTGCCAAAGCACACGCAATGAGATAAGTTGTTAATACCAGATGATCTGGGGAGGGATGGATTGGTGATACTTACAGGTGGTTGGTGGAGACGGAGAAGGCACCAGTGGAGGGGACAGAGGAGAAATTGGGGATTGGGCTTGGCTGGGGGGCTTGGAGTCAAATAATGCTCATGATCAATTCTACCTCATCCTGTGCTAAGATGAGCACTATACAGTTTAAGGTGGTGCATAGGGCACACAAGACTCAGGCCTGTAGGAGTGGGTTTTTGCCGAGGGGGAGTATGTGTGCAAACGATGTGGTTGATGTTGTGTTCTCTGTTCAAAGTTGTCCACTTCTAGTAGCATGTTGTGTTATCTACTTTGCTTTACCTGAAAGGCTCGGATGCATAGTGTTGAATAAAGAACACAAAGTTTTATTAACAAATAGAACTATAAATTTATTACACTACTAAGATTCGTTCACATTCCTAAAGTAGAAAGTTTCTATATTAAACGATCCTGTATCTAACTAACAGAACTATCAAGGACACAACTGCTCTCAATCATGCATCACCATCTTTTCCCAGAATCCCCAAGTCACATGATATATATATGACTGTTCCCTCTAGTGGTAAGAAGCATTATCATTAACTTGTTAACTCTTTACATCCCAGTCAATATACATATCATTACAGGAGGGGGCCGGCGAACCACATTCATATGTTCTGGCGGTGGACAAAGTTGGGGGTTTCTGGGCAGCGGATTTCAAGACTCGGTCAGAAATAGTGAGGGTGAACATATCACCGTGCCCTTTGGTGGCGAATTTTGGAGTTCCGGTTTTGCCGGAGCTGCTGGAGGGAAGGGGGCCGATGTCGTGGCCTTCGCCTCTGATGACCCAGCGGTGAATCTTATTGAGTTGGAGGTCCACTGGGGGTCTTGGCATGGTTAGAGGATTTACATGAGTTCTTAAGTCTGGAGAAAATTAAGTTTGTTCTTAGGGGCTCGGAGGTTTTATGCGCAGTCGCTGTTTGAAGATCTGGTGTTGCCAGTGGTGATGGGGTGGGGGGGGGGGGGGCATAATTTAAGGGAGAAAATTGACAAACTGTTTAAATTATGTTTATATCCGGTTGTTGTTTGTGTATGTTTTTGTCTGTGTTTGGAATAACATTTTTTTTAAAAAGCTAGGAGAGCGACCAATGTTAGCCCTTTGGTGGACCCTAGTAATAATAGTGAAGGAACAGTTAAAAAGCTACTGTAGGTGATTCTCTTGCTCTGACTAGATAGATAAGAATGGAACATAGGAACAGGTGTAGGCCATTCAGCCCATCGAGCCTGTTCTACCATTCAGTATGATCATGGCGGATCGAACACTTCAGTACCTTTTACACCCATTATCCCCATAACCCTTTAAGTTATTAGTAATCAGAAATCGATCAATCTCTGCTTTAAGCATACAGAAAGCTTTTGAAGGCAGCAGGGCAATTTGAGAAGGCTATTCAAAAGGCATATAGGGGCTTGCCTGTTTGACACAGTTCATTGAATAAATACATGGCCCAGCTTTTCTCCTGGTTTTTAATGTTCTTTTCCAGCTCTATCGGATTAGATTTTTTTCTTCCCATTTTATATGAACTAGTAAATGAACAACTCGCAAGCTAGGTTTTTTTGTGTAAATGGTTACGGGCCTCAGCACTGACCCCTGGGCTATGCAATTTTGTATTTCTCTCCAATCTGCCCATCGCCCTCTCAACTGCACCTACTATGTCCTGTGTCCCAGCCAATATTATTATCCACCTCCAAATCTAACCTCAAAAATCCACTGGCTTACTCATGTATAGCAGCTAATCGTGCAAGAATTTAACAATGCAGGTACACTATCTCGAAGGACCTTGCAACATCCATGTGAAATATAATTTCCACCAAAAAGGCAAGGAGATTTACAAGACAAGATCTGTCCCTTTTTAAATCATGTTCGCTGTCACACACTGGGGTATTTTCATTTGGACAATCTCAGGTTTGTTACTAATGATTGATTCATTATTTTAAAAGTTACAATGCAAAATTAAGAGGTCTCTAGTTAATTGCATTTGTTTTGTCATTTCTTTTTGATGCCTTGTTTTCAATTCACTGCAGCCTTCCTTTATCAAATTCAATTTCGCAATTTGCTGGGTGTGATCATGAACTTTGGTTTGCGAGTTAGTTTTACTGAGAGATTGAGGAGAAACGTGAAGATGCATTTCTTTAGAAAGAGAGCTTTGCAGGCAATCCTTTAGTTTTTATTAAGAAAAATGTAGATAATTGTGTGAAGCAGAGGGATACATAGCTATGACAGGACAGAATGGCAGGAGAATTAGTTTTGGATTGATATAGCACAGAGATAGTGCAATCACAATAGGCTGAAAAGCCTCTTTTTCTGATGATAAATAATGTCTCGGGGTTCTTTGGTTAAACCTAATCACTAGCTTTTATCAGACCCAAGGAGGTGAAATTGCGGACATGCGGGCCGATAAAATAAGAGGCAGCCGGGTCACATTGACTCCCCGACACAGTCCCACTGCTGGGCTGGAAGTGAATAGGTTGTATATCCCAAGCAGGCAGGTAGTGAATTTCCATAATCAAAAGCCCTCACAATAAGACACACTTTACTGTGCTGCCATATGCAGAGGGAGGCTGCCAGCTAAATGGAGGCGACCTCCTTTTGGCAGCCTGGGTGGGGAAAGGTTTCACGGCCTATGGAAGGGGCTGGGCTGTGGCCCAATGGCCTCCAAGGAGGGGTTTTCCCACCAGCCCTCAGCCCTGAGAATTTTTTAAAGTTATTTTAAAAAATGACCAGTCCTTGATCCCAAGCAACCCTGCAAACTTCAGTGACACTGCTGAGGCGTCAGAGTTGCCAGCTCTCTGATTGGACTGACAGCGTGCAGAGCCCACACGCATCTCTTTACTGGATGACAGGCGCACAGGCAGCCAATTAGGAGACAAGCTGTGGCAAAACTGATGAGCCACATCAATAGGCCCTTCCATTCACTCTATCCACCCCCTCACAATCTCATATCAAAACTCCAAAACCTAGGACTCGGCTCCTCCCTCTGCAACTGGATCCTCGACTTCCTGACCCATAGACCACAATCAGTAAAGATAAATAGCAACACCTCCTCCACGATAGTCCTCAATACTGGGGTCGCGCAAGGCTGCGTACTTAACTCCCTCGACACACATGACTGTGTGGCAAAAATTGGCTCCAACTCCATCCGCATGTTTGCTGATGACAGACCACAGTGGGTTGGATCTTGAACAACGATGAGTCAGAGTACAGGAGGGAGATAGACACCTAGTGACGTGGCATAACAAGAACAATCTCTCCCTCAATGTCAGCAAAACTAAGGAGCTGGTCATTAACTTCAGGAAGCAAAATATCGCACACACCCCTGTCTTCATCAATGGTGCCGAGGTGGGGATGATGGTTGACAGCTACAAATTCCACGGTGTGCACATCACAAACAATCTGCCCTGGTCCACTCACGTCGATGCTACGACCAAAAAAAGCACAAAAGCGCCTATATTTCCTCAGGAAACTTAGGGAATTTGGCGTGACCACATTGATTCTTACCAATTTTACAAATGCGCCATAGAAAGCACCCTATCTGGCTGCATCAAAGCCTGGTATGGCAACTGCTCGGCCCAAGACCATAATAAACTACAGAGAGCCGTGAACACAGCCCAGTCCATCACGGGAAACCACCTCCCATTCATTGACTTTCTCTACACCTCCTGCTGCCATGGGAAAGCAGGCAGCAGAATCAAAGACCCCTCCCACCTAGGTTATTCTTTCTTTAAACTTCTTCCAGCAGGCAGGAGATACAAAAGTCTGAAAACACGTACTGACAGATTCAAAAACAGCTTCTTCTCCGCCGTTACCAGACCCCTGAATGACCCTCTTATGGACTGAACTGATCCCTTCACACATCTTCTCTACTGAGTAATACTGTATTCCTGTATGCTTCACCCGTTGCCTGTGCCTATGTATTTACATTGTGTATTTATGTATGTCCTATGTATTTCATGTATGGTATAATCTGACTGGACTGTACCTCAGTACACTTGACAATAAATCAATTCCAAATCCAAATTCAAATCAATTAAATCACCCCTCAGCCTCTTTTCCAAAGAAAACCATAGAAATCACAGAATTCCTACAGTGCAGAAGGAGGCCATTTAGCCCATCAAGTCTGCACCAACCCTCTGAAAGAGCACCCAACCTAGGCCCACTCCCCCATCCTGTCCCCGTAACCCCACCTAAGTTGCATATCATTGGGCACTAGGGTGCAATTTAGCATGGCCAATCCATCTAACCAGCACATCTTTGGACTGTGGGAAGAAGCACCTGAAGGAAACCCACAGGGGTTACAGGGAAAATGTGCAAACTCTACACAGACAGTCACCCAAGGTCGGAATTGAACCCGGGTCCCTGGTGCTGTGAGGCAGCAGGGCTAACCACTGTGCCACCATGCCGCCCTTAAACAACCCTAACATATCAAATCTTTCCCCACAGCTGCAATGTTCCAGTCCTGGCAATACCCTCGCCAATCTCCTCTGCATCCTCTCTGGTATAATTACATCCTTTCTGTTTATGAGGTGGCCAGAACTGCACACAGTACTGAAGTTGTGGCCAAATTGATGTTTTATATAGTTCCAACATAACCTCCCAGGCTCTTATATCCAAGCCATGACTAATAAATGAAACGTATTGGAGACAAAATCCCTGGATTCATGCAAGAGACAGTTGGAAGCTGCAAACGGGTGAATGTATGTTTCTTTGAAAAGGCAAGCTAGATAAACAAATGGTTTATTTTATAAATATTTACTCTTGTTTTGAAGTTGTGTGTAATCTATGCATGGTGGTAGATATGGCCCAATGCGCTTATGCATAAGAAAAACATTGTGAAAACAGGTGACCGGGAATGGAGTAGCATTGAGAAAGAGTGTCCAGGGAAGGGACAAGGGAGAGGGTATGGCAAGAGGTTCCAGAAGAAGAGCTCAGACAGGGCCAGGAATATATCCATGTTAAGTTCAGTTAAAAAAAGAGGTGCAGAGAAAAAATAAGACCCCAAATAGTGAAAGGGCAGTGGAGAGCAGATTTTAAAGTGAGAAGGGCTCAAGAGATGCCCTGAACATCCAAGAAAGCAGCAGAAGGTAGGTCACTCTATGCTGCAGGCTGTTGGGGCAAAGGTACCCCTACAGAGTAGTAGTAGTCTGCGCGACACAGCTGAAGTTATGAAATTGTGCTTGTGAGGTGATGCTTGAGTGTATATTCAGAAATCCAGAGGAACAGAATCTCGGAAGGTGATATGGAACCTTTTGGGGGGCCATTGTTGAAGCCATCCAAATCGGACTGACTTTTGAAGAGAATCCTAAAATGAGCTCTTCAAAGGTGAAGACTGCAATCCCTCATGAGAGAAACATAATTTCAGCGAGATTGGTTGACTCACAGTGTTACGAACATCTGGAAGGGTTGTTGAGAAATCCATGGACTCTGTCCTGGTGGCATGTGCTAATTATTGTGCAGTATGTATTCAACCACAGTTGGTTTGTTAAGTCACATGTACCTCATACTTAGGCTGATCATTAGAGTATAAGCCAGATATTCTAAATTGTTTTATATTTCTGACCTTGTATAGCAAAGTTTATCTTTGTTTCTTCAAAGCCGAAGGAACCTTGGGTGGGATTCTCTGATCCTGAGGCTAAGTGTTGACGCCATCGTAAACGCCGTCGCATTTCCCGATGGCATCAACATGGCCTCAGCAGCAGCAATTCTGGCCACTTCAGGGGGCCAGCACAGCACTGGAGCGACCCACACCGCTCTAGCTGCCGATCTCGGCGTCAGCTGGGTGCCGCAGGTCTGCGCAGTGGGACTGGCGTGATTTTCGCGCATGTGCGCTGTCTCCCTTCTCCGCACCGGTCCCGATGCAACATGGCGTAGGGCTACAGGGGCCGGCGCGGAACAAAGGAGGCCCCCAGCCCGAGAGGCCGGCCCACCGATCAGTGGGCCCCGATCGTGGGCCAGGCCACAGCGGAGGCCCCCCCGGGGTCGGACCCATCTCCTCTCCCACAGGCCACCCCCGGATCCTTCCACGCCGAGGTCCCGCCGGGTAAGACCAGGTTAGAATGGCGCCCCAGGGTGAGAGAATCCCTCCTTGTGCCTTTATTTATTGACCAAGTGCCTTGAATCTCAAAATTTGTCCAACTTTAAACAAAATGTTATTGGTTTCTAACGGGATATTATCAACAACATGGTGGTCTGGCCAGGGATCATAATGACACAGAGGAAGACCAAGAGAAAGAGTAGAAGCAAAACAAGATTAATGGAGAAATTTTAACCACAGAAAATAAGAGGTTAGGTTAGTTGGGGGTTTAAAGGATGGGATTTGTCAGCCCTTCCTGCCAACAAGATCTTCAGGTTCCACCAAAGTTGACCCCCGCGGCAGGCAGACGGGGGAGCCATGCAAATTGCCTTTGACTTTGGCGGGACGGAAGTTTCTGCCATCAGCCACCCGCTGGGGGTGGGGGTGGGGGACGGGGGGACAGGAGGGGGGGGGTGAATTTCAGCCAAACTCTTAAAAATCAGAATCCCAAATTAGTCTCCAACTTGCCAACTTCCATGTTGAACACAGGTGGATGAGTGGACACTTCAAATTTTATAATGAGACTGCGTGTCTAATTGTTATTCAGCTTTATAAATTGAACTGTTGTTGGTCAGTTTTCCTGAGCTCGCGAAACCTAGCAATTAGACCAAGGTGTGGGGTGTACGATCCATGAAGGAATTGCCTTTACAACTACCTGATGGATCCGATGTGGCTGCCTCGGCAACCTTTGTGATCTGGTAACCCAACCCTGAATACCTCAATACGTCTTCTGTAAGGCCACCGATCTATTCTGTCCAAGTCCTTGACCCATTCCCAGGACTCCAACTCCTCACCTCATGCTTCCAATCACACTGCCAGGCCACCAATCCACTCTATCTCCAGGATGTTGGTCATTACCCCGGGACACTGAATTGACCCACCTTCCCCTATAATTAATCCTTGCCCCCACCTCCACCACTACGCCGAGATTGATGCTCCTTTCCCACTGATCAACTCCTCTATCCCCACAATTTATCTCCCCTTCTCCACCCACCCCCAACACCCATCAATCCTGATACTGCCCATGCTTTCCTTTGCCACACGATCCGTTCTGCAACCTGCCCAAGAGCCTACCTTGTTCTGCAAACACCACTGACTGTCTCCTCATGCGAGTAGAAGTAAAGTCTGTTACTCAGGTTCGTTTCCGGGTGGGGAATTGATCAATGATGCCCATGCATGTGTCATGTGAGAGCACCTTTATGAAATGGGTGTTTTAAATGGGTGTGTATAAAAGTATCTGTAGTGAAAGTACCTTTAAGAAATGGGTGTTTATTACTGCAGTGATGTCAGAGAGTGGGTGGAGCTGGGCTGTCTGTCAGCTTTTTACTTTTGTTTTAGGCTGTTTGCTGCAGTCACAGCCAGAAGGTGTATTAGAGTCTCTCCCTGTAATCTAAAGACTATAAATTGTTCCTGGTGATTTAAAACTAATAACAGTAGTGACTTTAACCTGATGTGCTTCTGGAAAAAGGTGTTTTAAGTCTTATGGATGTTAAAAGGAAAGCTTAAAGGATTACTTAGTGTTGCATTCTTTGGGGGTTGTATTTGAATTAATGGTTGCTAAGATGTTCACTGTATGTTTTAAAAAGGTTACCTTGAGTTCATAGAATAAACATTGTTTTGCTTTAGAAAATACTTTTTCATTTCTGCTGTATCACACCTGTAGAGTGGGCCGTGTGCTCCCCATACCACAATCTATTAAAAGTTGTGGGTCAAGTGAACTCCATGATACACTTTGGGGTTCTCTAAACCCTGGCCCATAACACATGCAGCGGGATAAAATACCACAGCATGCAGGAGAACCTTAACCTCTAGGTCTCCTTTGACTTATCTTGACGTCTCCACCCCCCACAGGCCAGCTGAGTTAAAATTCAGACCTATGAGAGGAAGAAAGAAGATGTTAAAGTTTGTAAGACGAGCATAGACAAGGGATAATATTCTGTCTTCATACATGGGCCATAATCTGGCATAGTGGATAGACAGCCAATTATAGAATTTGTATGATTTCCATTGGAGCCTACAACTGGCAAGCAATCTATTCCACCAAATTGCTGCCCATGGAGTCAATGTGATCCTTATTTACAGGAAGATGAAGACACAAATTTGACCCTGAACTGCATCATGGAAGATTAACAGTTATACAAAACATTGTGCATTATATAGTGCAATGCTCATTATATCCAGCACATTCTCTGACTCACTGTAATCAATCCCTAGGAAATTTGACTGTGTTATATATTTTGTTTCAGTTTATAAAGAAGAATCATGCAATGAACACTCTTGATGTTTCTAGGAATTAGGTGTAAGATTTCAATAATTCTGCCAGGACCTATTGTAGCCAAAACCATAAAACGTGCAGCTAGCTACAGATTCTCTGGACTTGTTCCTATTGTGTTTTGGAGGTGTGATACTAGGAAGCACGGAGGTTTAAAATAACAGAGCTTTAATTAGTCTGTGATCTGTTACATGGCTGTTCTTCTCCGTTTCACGCACTAGGACTTAAGATACCACTTCTAATGAATACATTAATGCAACAGAATATCACTAGAGCGAATAAGAATTAATGCAATCAGAACATTTCCTCGCCCTTAAATTGAACGTCCCCAGCAAGTTCAAAAGAAGTTAAAATGAACAGCCAATACATCAGACGGTCTGGAGGTTGTCGCTCGAGGAACGATTGATCGCGAACCTCTGCCATATTCTTCTTCACTGGTGGTAAACTCTGGTATTTCTGTCTTTACCCTAACTTCATTGGTGTTTGGTTTGACCGGCGTTGATGTTGGAACTAGGGGTTATCCTTGTGTCTGATCAGAAGGGGAGGTGTTGCTTTCCTCAACAATGTCTGTTAGTGTCAGGGTTGTAGGAAGGGTCAAGTCATGGCTTTGTAGGGTTGAACCTGGATTTTCCACAGGCCCCAATTCCATTCTTCCAGCCAGCAACTGGCCTGCATGTCTCCTCCAGATAAAGTCATCTCTGGTCTGGACAGTATAAGAGACACAGGTCCAGTCTGTGCAAGGATTGTGCAGGAACCCATTTCCCTCCTGTGGAGTAATTCCTAGCCAAAACTCCTTGTCCTTGTTGGAAGATTCCCATGCGTTGCCTTGCTTTCCCGCCATTTCATTTGTACTTGTTGTTTGTGTTGTGCGATCTCTTTCGTTTTTGTGGTTTCAACAGATCGGACGTGGAATGTAGCTGCCTTTTCATCATTAGTAGGAGAGGTCTTGGAGTGGATGGTACGGTATTCCTATGGATGGTAGGAACTTGTGGCGACGTTTGTTCAGCGAACCTTGTTCTCTGGAGGCTATCAAGGTATGTTTCCTGGTTTGGATGAAGCATTCAGTTCATTACTAGCAAGGTGGTACGGTGCGTACTTAATATGTTGAATATCATTCTCTTGTAAGGAATTTCAGATTCTTGTGAGACACATTGAGGTGCATTGTCGCTTACCAGTTGTTCATGGAATGCAAAGTAACAAACACTTCTAGCTTCACAATAGTCTTCTCTGATGAGGTAGATTTCATCACAGCAACCTCTGGCCACTTGTGTGAGCATTGACCGTTACCAAGAACATTTGCCCTTCAAAAGGTCCTGCAAATTACACACGTACAGGCTGCCAAGCCTCTTCAAGCCATTCCCATGAATGCAGAGGTGCAAAGGGTGACAGGTCTGTTGCCTTTGCACGGGAAGAACATGTTCTAACTTTCTCATCAATTTCCTGTCCAGTCCAGGCCACCAGAAATAACTTCTCGCTATTTCCTTCATGTGTAGGACTCTACAATAGTCTTCATGTAGCTTCTCTACACCCATTTCCTCAATGATGGTGGAATGGTCACTCTGAGCCTCATAGAAGACATCCTGACTGTACTGACATCTCCAATCTCCTTGATAATAAGAATAATCTTTATTGTCACAAGTAGGCTTACATTAACACTGCAATGAAGTTACTGTGAAAAGCCCCTGGCCGCCACATTTCGGCGCCTGTTTGGGTTCAGGGAGGGAGAATTCAGAATGTCCAATTCACCTAACAGCATGTCTTTTGGGACTTGTAGGGGGAAACCAGAGCACCCGGAGGAAACCCACGCAGACACTGGGAGAACGTGCAGACTCCACACAGATGGTGACCAAAGCCGGGAATCAAACCTGGGACCCTGGAGCTGTGAAGCAACAGTGCTACTCACTGTGCTACCGTGAGTAGTAGGGTTTCAGGTTAGGTCCTAGTTCCAAAGTCTTCTCTCGTAAGACCAGGGGCTGGATTCTCTGCTGCCCCGTGCTGAAATCGTGGCCGGCGCGGGAGGGGAGAATCCACTTTCACTCTGTAATCGGGCCCGGCACCAGTCCGGCGATTCTCCGGGGCCCGTAAATCAGCGTGATCGTGGAGTACGCCGAGCGGCTTGGGTCCTATTGACAGAGGCCTGCCCAGCAAACCTCCGCTCCCGACCGGCCGAGTCTCCGAGGGTGTGGAACTAAACACTTATGCTTATGCCGGTCGTGATGCTGGCGTGGTGGCTGCGGACCCAGTCTGCGACCGCCCAAGTCGGGGGGGGGGGGGGGGGGGGGGGGGGGGGATGGATCGGAGGCCAGGGTGGCCATATAGGCAGTCAGGGATTAGATCTGCGGGTTTAGATGCTCGGGCGCGCGGCCGATCGGGGGGGGGGTCTCCTTTCTATGTGTGTCTCTGCGGTCCGAGTCCGTCATGGAGCTTGGCGCGGCCGCTGGAGGCTGCCACCGTGCGCATGCGCGGTCTCCGAACCGGAAGTGCGGGGGCCCGTACCGCAGCTAAAGCTGTGAGATTTACTCCGGGTCCCTGCTAACACCCTGCAGGGCTGAGAATTAGGTCAACCTTTTTCTATGAATGGCGGGAGTAAAACACCACCGTTTTTACTCCGGCGTCAACACTTAGCCTCATTTTGGGACAATCCAGCCCCATATTCTGAGAGCATAAGATCACTCCGAGTGCGTTTCCTCACTTGTTTAGAAATGACTGGTGTGGTGTCTACTTGTTCAAAGTAGAAGATATTCTTATTTGAGCAGCCTGACAAATTACCTGGCAGTGGTAAGGTTGAAAGTCCATCTGCATTACCATGTAGACGTGACTGTCTGTACTTAATGGTATCAGTATGTGCAGGCAAAAGCAATGCCCATCTTTCCATTCTATTTGCGACAAGTGATAAAATTCTCATGTGTGGTCATTTTGTTTTCTCTGACCCTTTTGTACAGCTAGACATTTCTCCTTTTGTTTTGCTTAAATGCTGCATTGGTTTGTTCTTGCTTCTTAGTTTTACTTAGAACATGCCTGCCTGCAGGCATGCTCTATGTGTCCTTTTATCCACAGCATTGACATCCATGTCTTTACACCAACAGTCAGCAGCAGAATGCCCTGACTTTGCACATGGGTAACATGTATGAATCTCGAGATTCTTGGGTGTAAATTCAGCAGCCGTTTTGTGTATTCGAGTACACAGACTAAATTTCTCAACTCCTTTGCAGAGAGCTCCAAAGAAACAGAGATTTCCATAGGTTTCTGCAGAGTAAGATTAATCTTGGTTAGCAAATGTTTCTGTGCTGCCGCACTGTGTAGACCACAAACCAATCTGTTCCGAAGAGTGCCATTCAGCACATCTCCGAACTCTCAATATTCTGCAAGTCTTTTATGCACAGCCACAAATTGCGCGATGACTCTTGTTTTCTTTTATGGAATCCAAAGCCCTCTGCAATCACCAAGAGTTTTGGCGAAAAATGTGCTTGCAAGATACTCACAATGTTTTTGCACATCTTAATGGCTTCTCAGGTTGCAGTAAACTACAAAGGAGATTAAATATTGCTCAGGAAAGTGGGCATCATAATATCTTCCGCTATTTTGTTTGCCTACGCAAAATAGTCAAAAGCTCAGTATAGAAGCTCCATCGCTCAACATTTTTATCAAAGGGCTGAAAACCCCTGCCATTTTTCTACTAATGGAGGTTTCCCGTATGCACACTTAGCAACTGCATTTTCAGCAGTTACCTTAATTCTCTCATGCACAAGGTAACAACTCAAGATTCAGGCTTTTGTTTATCATAGACAGCTGTATAATCTGTCCTGCAGGCAGATTATTGCTACTCATGTCCACCCAGTCCACGAGTCACAACGGGTGAAAGATTTTCCTTTCTAAATGTTTGTTTTTCCCAACTTTTCTCGGTAAATTTCTTCCTCCTGGTTGGCTAGCCAGCGTACGTTTGTAGTCCTCATCGCCAGTTTTTATGTTCTGTTTTTTAAAGTATGATACTAGGGAGCGCGGAGGTTTAAAATAACAGAACTCTATTTACAGTGTGTGATCTCTTACATGGCTGTTCTTCTCTCTCTGTTTCCCACACTAGGACTTAGGATGTCACTTCCGATGAATACATTAATACAGCGTTTCACTAGAGCGAGTAAGAATTATTGAAAATACACCCCACCAATAGTGTGCTGCACTCTTCTTCCACTCTTTCAACCATTTTAGATCATGCCTGAACTCACCCATCCTGACCGCTGCATGCTGACCTTCAAATCTCTTCATCCACTGTACCCACATCAACACCCCCAGCGAAGCAACTCTTTCCAGTTCCCTTCCCTTCCCTCACTATCACCTTCACATCTAGTTTTGTCCCCAGAGCTGCTACCTCTAGTCTCTTGACCAATGTTACCCCAACTTTTCCCCTTGCCCCAGATCACAGTCTGTGAACAGTGGCCTGAAGACACCAATAGGGTGTGGGGTGACCAATGGGCTTAAAATTGTATTTTTCAGCTTAGGTTTCAAATTTACAAACAAACGAATTAGGAGCAGGAATCGGCCTTTTGGCCCCTAGAGCCTTCACCGCCGTCCAATAAGATCGGGGTTTTTCAACCCCTGGTGGGTCGCGGGCAGGAGTCTGGAGGATTGTGGAGCCACGGTCGCGACATTGCTGCGGTGGTCTGGATCGTGAGAGAAGCGCTCAACAGCTGCTAATGTCACTTTTATTGAGAACGGCAGCCGTTCCTGCCTTTTAAATGAGAAGAAATTAGGCTGTATGCAGTCTTCCAGCCATAACCGGCAGCAGTGTCCTCTGTCAAGTACCCCGTTTGTGCATGTCTTTGGTGCCAAATCACAGAGGAGAGCTTCTTCCATTTTCTAGCTGCTGGCAAGCAAGGCAAGAGGATTGTGAAGATTAATCATTTTCTTACAGGAGATGGCCAGAGGCACAAATAGCCAGTGTACCTACTGGACAGGATCTCCCCCCTGAATCTGCTGGAGAGAGCTGCACAGGAGAGTCCAGGTCAGGTCAGAGTAGTGCTGATGTTAGCTCTGTGCAGAGCCTCTGGTTAACAGCTCACAAAGAAGAAACTCGGGAATAAAGCAGTATAAAGATGATTTCTTGAGGTATGGTTTTGTCAGTTGTGCCAATGCAAATAACGATGTAAAGCTCATGTGTGGTGTATGTGGGGAAGTACTGACAAATGAGAGAAGATGCAGGTTTGAAAAAGTAGTGGGTGAAAAATTCCTTTTGAGGTTAAGACCCCAGAGTCAGCTATTAATTTACAGCTGACTCAAAATTAAAAGATTACGCTGCTGTACCTGTCCTGTGATACCACATTAAAAACACGTCAAAAGTCCATTCTGGAGTAGCATCTCCCAGGAGTATCAAGTGATGAGTAAAACAAACTTTTTGTTACTATTCACGATGACCTCCATGTGCGAGGTTGGATTTTCTGTTTTCACAAACATGAAGACGGCACAAAGGAAATGGCTGAAGTCTGCCCTGACATGTGCATTGCCCTCTCCTCCTGTGAACCTGACTTGAGTGAGATCGCGAGGACCAAGCAGACTCCCCTTTCACATTAAAGATACGCGAACATGGCGTGTCGCGAAGGTCGGCTGGCGTGGGTCCTGAAGGATGGCCGGTTGGCAAAAGTGGGTCCCGGGAAAGAAAGGTTTGAAAAACACTGAATAAGATTATGATCTCATTGCCTCTGCTAAGTTCCTGTTAGAGGATTCTGCTAAAGTTTATTTGCATAATTGCAACCATATAGCCTTCCATCAACCAGTGCCATGGGTAGCATAATGGAATGTGGTTGTATATTTTATCTCATTCAAAAGTATGCCTTAATGTATTTAAGAGTGACAACCTGGCACACTGTTACCACTGCAACTGAAAATGGGTTTATCAGCAAAAATAAGCATTTAAATTGAACGTGTCTAATCGTTTCACCTGTGAATAACTTGATATAAATTCACTGAAAATGATTGTGAGAAACAACATTGAACCAATTACCAGTTCTATTTGTGCATACTTGTCGTCCATGTTGCATCCTTGAATAATCGAGACTTGCCAAACCGTGATGTGACAGCACGGTAGCACAGTGGTTAGCACAGTTGCTTCACAGCTCCACGGTCCCAGGTTCGATCCCTGGCTTGGGTCACTGTCTGTGCGGAGTCTGCATGTTCTCCCCGTGTCTGCGTGGGTTTCCTCCGGGTGCTCCGGTTTCCTCCCACAGTTCAAAGATGTGCAGGTTAGGTGGATTGGCCATGATAAATTGCACTTAGTGTCCAAAAAAAGGTTAGCTGGGGTTACTGCATTACAGGGATAGGGTGGAGGCGTGGGTTTCAGTAGGGTGCTCTTTCCAAGAGCCGGTGCAGACGAGATGGGCCGAATGGCCTCCTTCTGCACTGTAAATTCGACGATTCGATGATTCTATAACAATTACCACCGTAGCCTCTTATTGAAGCATGGAAAATAGATAACTTACATCATCTTTTCTCTTCTTACCATACCATAGTTTTAAGGTTTGAACCTGGATTACAATTCAACAAAAAATGAGAACTGAAATTAGATTGTGCTTAATGCTATTCAGTCACCTGAGCACATGGCACTACATGTCTAAGGTGCCATTTCTATTTTAAATACTCAGCTGGTAAAAATGAATGATCAGATTAATCAGCATAAGGTTTACAGCACTGTCTTCCCATACAACCAAGTATTAATGCTAACCTCTCCAGAGATGACAGAAGCTCCCAAGCGAGTGATTTTACTTACTTGGTGTGCGCGAGGTTGGGATTCATTAATTCGTAGAATGTGGGTGTTACATTACAGCAAGGATGAGGATGGTATAGTCTGTTGCCTTGTGAGCTGTAAATGTGCTTACAAGTCAGTCTGTGCAAACTGATAAAGCGGTTCTAAATATATGCCTTGAAAAGAAGAACCCCACAATTGATTAGGCATTAAAATATGAAGCTTATTCTCTGTGCGATATGGGTGATTCCACTTACTATAACTGGAATCTGCTCTGTTCAGAGTGATGATGACTTCATGATTTCCAGGAAGTGGTACTGCAACAAATAGGTTCTTTATATAGTGAGCGAGTTAAACAATCCTTAAATCCTTCTATTGGCTCAGCCTGTCCTATCAGCGTTGGCAACACCAGTCTGCCTCTTAATACCCAACCACGTCAATATTTTTAAAATCTCAAAGGAAAGAAGAACTGTGAATGCTGGGAATCTGAAAGAAGAACAGAAAATGTTGCAATTAGACTGTAGGGCCACCTGAAACTGAAGGGAGTAAAAAAAACAGATTAATGTTTTGGGTGGATACTTTTGAATGAAGTGTTAATCAACCTTTTCAGATGCTAATGGATCTGCTGCCATGTTGAGATGAGATTTTCCTTTACATGTTCTCCCATATTCTGCTTTTATCAAAGAAGTTGTCACAGGTCAGTAGGCCAGGTCATAGTTGTATAGTTCAGAACAGGTATATATGCAGGCTTTAGTGTCCAAGACATTCTGATCCATGTTATATACATTCTTGGTGAAAGGATGCAATAGTCTGATCCTTTGTCTCCTAGTGAGCCCAAGATGAGTCATTATTTAAAAATTTTAAACAACATACGCACTCATTTTATGGTTAAATCCAATTATACCCTTTAGTTGGCAGTAGAATTGAACACATGACACAAAAAATAAATTGCGCGATTACCACATCTCTACAAATGGATTCAAATTCCATTTTTAAATGCTGCCAACACTTCAACAATAGAATTATTAAAAGCCTCATATTTCCCTTTCATAGTGATGTGATTTCATGGTGATGTGAAGCCATATCCCGGCTTAACTCACTTAAATATTTCACACTCCAATATATTTATATTCTTGCGGATTTATCCCTTTCCATTAATTTGTAATTGTCAATATCCTCTTATGTATTTGTGAAAGACACTTCAAAAAGAACCTCTTAACGACTACCTCCACATTGCTTTGTGAAAGGTTCCTCAAATCTGGCTAGCAATGTGCCAGCAGAACATCAGTGCTTAATGGTTGCCTAATTGTCTCTTATGAAAACACGTTTATCTTTAGAAAGATGCCCAGCAATCCAGTGCAACTTTTATAAACCTATAGATGACAGGGCTTGTGGTACAAAATAAAGAATTTAAATGTGAGTTTTTAAAATATATTTTGCCATTGGAGAGAACATTATTATAAGTGCAGCGATGAAGATGGATGAAAACAGTTCAGATGTGACATGCACATTTAATGGACACATATTCTAAACAGCTGTCTCTTTTAATAATTTGGAAGGGCGATTTCTATATTTATTATAAAAATAAACATTCAGACCTAACTAGGAAGTCGCTACATTTAACTGTAACTGTTGTTACTTAGTTGAACCTGAAAACATGATTTGCCCTTGACAGAACTAGGTGAAATCTGAGCTTTTTAACTATTATTAATCCTCCCCATACCTAATACACCTGGCACAAAATGTCCGCTTGTCACACAGCAACAAACACTTCACCCATCAGTGCAGACATACTTTCACATCGAATGAATGTCGAGTTCGTGTTCCAATACAAGCTGAGCTGGTGTTTTTGCTTCCCTGTTAAGGAGCTGCCATTTTCACTACGTGAAAGGGAACATGGAAGAGAGCTGGATTCCTTTTCTGATTCACCTCCACAGCATTCTTTAATTTGGACGGCAAAATAAAGTTTACAATTTTCTCATTTGGGAGCTATTAATGTTAGGATAATTCAATGGATGGAAAATACAAATTGAAAAATAACATGAAACTCCTGTGGGGCAGGAATAAATAATGGTGTGTGCCCACTTTTTAAAAGGATAAAGATGGCCTCTATTTGATGCCAGGTTTACCTCAGGCACTAAGTCAAAACTGTGCCTCCCTGTGATTACAACATTTAAATAAATAGAAAAAAGCAGCTGAGAGAGAGCTAATGTATATTTCTGAAATTCAAACATAATAATCTTGATTCCGACACCACTTACATTAATCAGGCGCAAAAAAGTACATTGTTATGCTTTTGATTTATTGTTTCCCTTACAATTATGCAAAAAACTTCTTTTGCGACTCCTTAGGCTATCCTGCTGTATACTCTGATGTCTGGAGGTGTCATTAATAAGAATAACTTGTATTGACAGAGCATGTTAAATATCAGAAAAATGTCCCAAAACATGACAATGAACTTGTTCCCAGGTATCGGCGTATACGTCGACACAGAAGTACCTGGGAGCAATCGGGATTGTTGTTTGACTTTCCATCTGGTATAACTTTCCCTCCAATCGTTCCCTTATCAGTAACTCCCAGGAGTGGGAATTGAACTTGAGAACCTGCCAGTTCATGACAAATGTGCTGCCCACAGAACTGCCCCTGGATTCCTTTTGAAAGGCAACCATATGTTAGGCACAGGAAATTCTGCTAAGGGAGGCAGAATTATTTCTAGCTGATATCCAGTGACACTTGGGTATATTTGCTGCTAAGTGTTTTGAACTGTGGCACTGAAGATGAGCTGCAATCAATTGCAGTAATATACACTGGTCTGTATGTTTTAAATGACCTAAAGTATCAGTCTCACTCACTCAACCGGTAACATAATCTTCCAGGTGCTGCTGGCTTTTTTTCTTACTTGCATGACTAATTTCTATGTGCCACGAGTTCATTGATAGATGTTCACATTAATATAGGTCGCGATTCAACCGCCATGTTGCGCTGGCATGGACCCGGGCGCGCCGGTTAAATGGCGGGAGATCCACACTGGGTGTGAATCGGTTCGCGATCTAACCGGCCGGCTCCACGTTGGTGGGTACTGGATCCCACCCAGATGTGGTGAGGCACCAATTGAGACCAATTAAGAGCAAACTCCATCTCATTAGCGAGAAGGAAGCCAAATCTTCCAGCCTCCCGGGAATTAATGGTCGCGCGGGCATCATTTTGCACTCCTATTTAAAAACGGGAAAGTAGCGCAATGGCTGCTGAGGAGAGCTGAGGAGGTGAGTAGCCATTTCCATTCCCCGGCATGCAGTCCAGGGACACTGGAGCTGCTGCCCCACTGCTCGGGGTGGGGAGCTCCGTGGGTGGTGGATGGGAGACCCCTCAGGCGGGAATGGGCCTGGGTGGAGAGCTGTGTGTCATAGGTCGGTTGTCGCCCCTGGGCTGGGTTGGTGAGGGGCTCTGCGCCTGCGCGACCTACAGGCCATCCTCTAATATTGTGCATATCCATAACTGGCAACTACAGCCGCTGCCTGACTATCCAACCCAACACTTCCACACAGAGCCCTGATTGTGGTTATATGCTGAAGATCACTTTACTTCCCTTTGGCTTCACAGCTGAAGGCTACTGCCAATAAGGAATTGGCATTGTTAGTTATGTGAGCACTTAACTGCTCTCAAGTGGTGCTACAGGTTGTGGCTGCAATTCCTAGAGGCTGCTGTTTCCTTCTTTTTCTGCAGCCTGGAGTAAGGAATGGGAGGATGGGAAGATGACCTGTTGCCTGGGCTGTAGAAGAGGAAGGGGAGTTCTTTCTCTCTCCTGGTGTGCTCTGGATCGGTGTGATGTTTCCCTGCTGAGAAGTCTACTGCTGGAGATGCAAAAGAAAGAGAACAAGGCAGATTGATCCGAATGAGCAACTTGTTGAAGGTGTTGAAGAAATGCTTTTGCAGATTGTTGATGATTTCCTTTTGTGGGGAAAATGCCAGCTTGGCACTTTGGGACTGCCAGAGGGTGCCAGGCTGACAGTGACAGGGTGCCAGACTGGAAGTGCCAAGGTGCTCTGATGGCACCAGCAGTGCCGGGATGCCACCCTGCCCAGAAGGCAACCGCCTGGTGGCTTCCAATCCCCTGGGAGACCCCCACAAGTGCCGTTCCATCTGGTTCCCATTTGTGGAGACCAGCACTGAATGGCGCTCACCCAAGGTTTCCAAGGCGAAAGGGGTTAGATCCCAATGCCTCAGGTAGATCATGGGAGAGCATGTTAGCGTGAGAATAGCAGTCTCACTTTAATATGCAGATTTTGAAAATAGTGATCCCGACCATTGTTGAGTGGCAGGGGGCCTTTGGTTTTCTTCCGACATTGGGCAGCAGCCCTCCTGGTCACGCTGCCTGAACCGGCGGTTGACGGCCTTGTTACGAGTCGTCCCACCCCCTCAGGGGAACAGGGTGTCCCATCTGCTGCCTGGCCTGGTCAGCATCCCTAAAGCATTGAGAGATCTACATGGTGCCATGGTTGTGTTCTGCCTAGGGGTGAGTTCGGAGGGAGCGTTTATGAGCCCGATATGACACTTAGAATGTTTCCCATTAAATCACAGCCATAGTTTATGACTGTCTCTTTGGACACTAATGGAGATGAAATAAATCTTGGGCAGCAGCAGTGGGCAACACAGTAGAACACTGGTTAGAAAAATTGCTTCACAGCTCCAGGGTCCCAGGTTCGATTCCCGGCTTCGGTCACTGTCTGTGCGGAGTCGGCACGTTCTCCACGTGTCTGTTTGGGTTTCCTCCGCGGGCTGCGGTTTCCTCCCACAGTCCAAAGATGAGCAGGTTAGGTGCATTGACCATGATAAATTGTCCTTAGTGTCCAAAAATAGGTGAGGTGGGGTTACAGGGATAGGGGTGACGGTGTGGGCTTAAGTGGGGTGCTTTTCCAAGGGCCGATGCAGACTCGATGGGCCGAATCGCCTCCTTCTGCATTCTATGATCTATGAATTGGCAGCTTGTTTTGCCATTTTGTCCATCGAATTGGAAAGAAACAGGGAAAGGAATCAAGTGGACTGTACATGTGCTGCTCATTCACTATTGCCCATTTTGTACTTCCTCCCAAGAGAATTACACACCCTATGAGAATTAGTTTTCAAGAGATAGTCAATGCTTAGATCAATTGACCTGCCTGCTGATGGAATAGAGTTTGCATATATTAGAATGCTATTACATCATGCACACGATGATGACTTCAAGTCTCAGCAGGCCAGAGACGGAGATAAGTACATCCAGTTCCCAAATAGGAATCCTCATCTCAAATCTCCATAGCGTGCTGGTGTGATGCTTGGTTACAGTACTGCCTCACCAGGAGGGATGTTCATCACAGTCATTGGCTGGATTTAGAGATTAAGGAAAATACCCATTGGTTTAGAATACTTTGACTGTTCATTTATCTGACAAGTTTTGAGCAAGGTTTGTAGAAAGGCTTTAATAATGTTGGAGCACAAGCATATAGTCAATCATATGTGAGGGCTTCATTCCCCTCACAAATACTGTTTGGTCCACAGATATTTCAGTGGGAACTGTGAGGAGATACCGAGCATAAAAAGTCCACATGGGGCACCACAGAAGTAAGAGTTTGGGACAAATTACATCACGTTTCCTAGTTTAAGGCAACCCAGATCAGAACCCCTTTGTGCTACATTGGAAAGATATGTCTCCTGCTTAAAGCACCCGTCATCAGTAAGTGCGACTGGTTCCTTTACCAAAGCATCTGAGCAATCTGAAGGCACATGGTTGAATAAAACTTCTTGCAGTAATGAAAGTGGCAGTCACATATTCTCTCCAAATGGACAACACTTAAAGCTTTGGCAGGGAAGACGAGAGGTACACTTAGCAAGCATGTTTTGATATATTTGAATTTAACTTTTAATGCACTAACTTTGCTTCTGTTGCGCCTTTTTTTATTATTCATCCATGTGGGCGTCACTGGCAGGGCCAGCATTGATTGCCCATCCCTGAGGGCATTTCAGAGTCTGTGGGCCAGTTGTCACGTGTAGGCCAGACCAGGTAAGGACAACAGATTTCCTTCCCTAAAGGACATTCGTGAACCAGATGGGTTTTTATGACAATTGGTCATCAACAGGCTTTTAATTCCAGATTTTTATTGAATTCAAATTCCATCTGCCCTGGTAGGATTTGAACTCAGGCCCCCGGAGCATTACCCTGGGTCTCTGGATTACTAATCCAGCGACAATATCACTATGCCACTGGCTCCCCATATATTGTCCCCCCCAATTAAGCACAAGGCAACAGGCAATTTAGTTGTTGGAAATAAATGCTGAATAACATTAGAAACAAGACAAGTTCCACTACGGCAGATAATTTTCTGCAACCACTAATCCATATATGCAGACCGAGGCAGCATTTCTTACAGATGACATGTTCATATGATTGGTTTGAACATATATATCAGTCAGGTCAGTGCATGGAATTCTCGTACTTTCCCTTTCGGGTACCCTGTTGGTTCGCTCTATTTTAACTTGTACATAAACTCCCTACATAACACAATCACCAATCTCACTGTCACTTGAGCTTTCACCACCTCCGAGGTTTTCATCATTGGCGAGGCCACCTCCAATCACTTCCTCATCTTCCACATATCCTACCCACATGTACCTTTGCTGCTCTGGAACTTTGGAAAATAACTGCCCTTCAGATCTCATTAACACATTCTCTAATCCTCGCCTTCTCTTGTCTGACCTGCTATTTCAGCCACCACACTCAATATCGCCCTCGGTTCCATCTTCAATATAATTTTCCCTCCTAAATCCCTCATGATTCCCAATTATAGTTCACACTCCTGCACTTTCAGCTATGAGGGCCACAAACGTGAAAGCAGCCGGCGCATTGGAGAAGGGTTGGAAATTCTAAATTTCAGGGATCAGTATTGGATCCACTTTTATTTTTAACGTATGTATATGATTTGGAATTGCACGTAGAAAGTATGTCCAAATGTTTTAGCAATAGAGAAAGGGATCATGACATGGCAGTCTAAAATATTTCAGGATACCAGAGTTAGTTGGATTATTGAAATGTGGCATGTAGACACGATGCAATGTAGAAAAGTATGAGCTTGAACATTTTGAAAGGCAGAACATAGGATCAGAGATTATACTCTGATCATCAAATCTCTACAATCAGAAGGAGGCCATTTGGCCCATCAAGTCTGCACCGACCCTCTGAAAGAGCATCCTATCTAGGCTCACTTCCCCGGAATGCTGTAATCCCACCTAACCGTTGGACACTTAGGCACAATTTATCATGGCCAACTCACCTAACCTACACATCTTTGGACTGTGGGAGGAAACCAGAGCACCCGGAGAAAACCCACGCAGACACGGGGAGAAGGTGCAGACTCCGCACAGAGAGTCACCTGAGGCCGGAATCGAACACGGGTCCATGGCGCTGTGAGGAAGCAATGCTAACCATGGCACTAACGTGCTGCCCTGATTTGGAAAGACAGTGAAGGATATGATTGAACATAGAACAAGTACACAATTCCTTCAAATTACACATGAAAATAGAAAAAGCAGAGGAAAGATATTGAGTTCTATAAACAGAGGTAAAAGACTATGGGTGTAAATAAATAATGGTAGATTTAAGAATGCAATGGCAGGCCAACAGTGAGAATATGGTGGTGCACATTGCTGCACCCCATTACAGAAAAAGGACGTTAAAGTAAGGATGTTAAGACAGTTGTGAGGAAATATTTGAGAAACCTTCCCATTGAAGCAGGGAAAGCAAAGTGATGACATTTTAATTTATGAAGAGTTTTGATAAATGAATAAGAAAAGACTATTTCCCCCACGCCCGGCTTGGAGAATCTGTGACAACAATCGGCAATTGAAACTTCTCACTGAGAGACTGAGGAAAGAGGTTAGGAGACTCTTTTTTTTAAACAGGATGTTTTTGGAGCATGAAATGCTTTGCCACAAGGGATGGTTGAAGCAGAGACTGTGACATATTTTAAAGGAAAATGAATAAATATTTAAAGCAGACGATAAGGAGACAGCAGAAGGATTAGTTTTTGATTGAACTAGCGCAAATGTGTTCGAAAAATAACTCCCTTCCCTCGTCATCAGACCAGGTTTGACTTTACAAGGGGAAGCGGCCATGCTTGGTTCTGAAATAAAGGTACTTAAGACAATTAAAGTTGCAATTCACCAGTATTTTACAGGCAATTTTCTAAAAAGTGCCCCAAGGCTACAGGGCATCAGAACCTTGGCAGGTATGTCAGTGTGGCAATGCTGTGGCAGTTCAGGTTAATGCCACATTCGGCAGCTGTGAGGCGAGGCAGTGTACCCTCACTGCGTCCTACGGCCAAAACAATTTTGCATCAAGGAGGGGTTTGGATGCCAGGGATTAGGGGTTGAGCCTCCATAATGCCATCAGGCTGCTGGCACGTGGATACATTGAAAGGAGGTGTGTAAGGTGTTTGGACGAAGAATCTATCAGAGTGGCCCTCCACATTGGCAGTGCCCACCTGCCATGTGTATTATCCACTCAGGAATTGGGACCTCGGGCGGCATGGTGACGCATGGTTAGCATTGCTGCCTCACGGCGCCAAGGACCTGGGTTCGATCCTGGCTCCGGGTCACTGTCCATGTGCAGTTTGTATATTCTCCCCATGTCCTTGTGGGTCGCACCCTCACAGCCCAAGCTTAATTGTCCCCTTAATTGGAAAAAAAAGAATTAGGTATTCAAAAGTTATTTTTTTTTTAAAGCAATTAGGGCCTCTAGTGAGGAGGAACACTCTGGAGGGAGGTACATCGGGATCCAAACAGCAGTGATTTCATGGCCACCAGCACGGGTGGCCTTTGGGTGGGGAAGGAACAGAAGGCCGCAGAGGGACACACAAGCAGTTGTCAGTGTGGAGAAAAAGGTACCCTGTAGCAGGAGTGTGCAGATCATAGAATTTACAGAAGGAGAAGGAGGCCATTCAGCCCATCGAGGCTGCACCGGCTCTTGGAAAGAGCACCCACACCTCACCTCCACCACATCCCAGTAACCCCACCTACCCTTTTTTTGGACACTAAGGTAAATATATCATTGCCAATTCATCTAACCTGCACATCTTTGGACTGTGGGAGGAAACTGGAGCACCCGGAGGAAACCTACGCAGACACGGGGTGAACGCCCAGACACCGCACAGGCAGCGACCCAAGCTGGGAATCGAACCTGTGACCCTGGAGCTGTGAAGCAACTCTGCTAACCACTGTGCTACCATGCTGCCGCATAGAGGATGAGCTACCTCCAGATGTTGAAGTGGTGTGTGTCACCACAGACTGTGCCTCTCCCAAGAAACTCTCACAAATCTTTGCACCATGATGACAAACCTTACAATGCCTTGCAGTTTTCTGTCGACATGTTTTATAAGGGAGATCATTCCATTCTCTCTGCAAAGAGAGGGCAGAACATTTCATTTTCCCTTTCCTGCGAAAAGCAGGAAGAACAAACATGTAGCTTCACCAGAATAGCAGGCTTCCCCATGGTGCGGGTGCCATTGAATACACTCTTATTGATGCTTTGTGGGCACCACATGTAAATCCAGTGGCCTACCACAACAGTAAAGGATTCCTCGGCCTCAGAGTTCAACTGGTGTATGACAATACTCACTGCATCGTGCAGACCAATGCCCGGCATCCTGGAAGTATGAGGCCTTTACTTCTTATTCTTTCAAAGGAAGTCAGCATCGCTGGCAAGGTTTCCCAAAAGGGAATGGTGGCATAGAAGTAATATTATTAGGCTAGTATTCCAGAGGTTTGGACTAATGCTCTGGAGACATAAGTTCAAATCCCACCACAGCAGGCGATAAATTTAAATTCAATTAATTAATAAACCCAAAATCTCAAGAAATGATGATCATGAAATTACCAAATGGTCATAAAAATAAGGGAAGGAAACCCGGTCTGGCCTACATGTGACCCAAGGCAATGTGGTTCACTTTTAACTGCCCTCTGAGGCCAACAAATGCTGGCCTTGCCACTGAAGCTCGTATCCCATGAAATGAAAATGAAAATGGCTTATTGTCACAAGTAGGCTTCAATGAAGTTACTGTGAAAAGCCCCGAGTCGTCACATTCCGGCGCCTGTTCGGGGAGGCTGGTACGGGAATCGAACCGTGCTACTGGCCTGCCTTGGTCTGCTTTCAAAGCCAGCGATTTAGCCAAGTGTGCTAAACTAGCCCCGTGAAGCTCTTATCAAAAAAATATAAAATAAAATTGATGCTTATGCGTAATTGTCCTTGAGCAGGTCCCCTGCCCATTGTACCATCAGATTTTGAGCCACATAGGAAACTAAAGGGTGACTACCGACCATCTGTCTCATGATGCTAGTTTACAAACCATGTACATATGAGCAATAGGCATACAGTAAGAATGATCTTTGGGCTACTCTGGAGGAGCCCAGAAGTACACTCCAGAAGCTGTGTCATCATGGTTTGCTAGATCCTGCACAATATCACTATTATGAGTGTACAATGCTTGCCATCAAGTATATAGGAATGGATAGGTTATACAGTACAGACACAGGCCATTCAACCCAACCATCCTTGTTGGTGTTTATACGGTCCTTGAGCCTCTTTCCATCTTTCCTCATTTTAATCTATCATTGAACTCTCTATTTCCTCTCCCTCAGATGTCGGCCTCGTTTCCCCCTTAAATTAACTTCAACCATTATGTGTGATAGCGAATTCCACCTTCTCACCAATCCTGAGGTAACGTGGCTTCCTCAGTATTCTTTATTGGCTTTCCTGCTTACTATATTATTTTGATGGCCTCCAGTTACCTTGAGGTAATAAAGCAGTGCGATGATTTGGGAGAAAAACAAAAGGTGTGAGATAGGAAGTAACAGAAAGTTGAACAGTAATGGTGCACCATTGAATAAGAGCAATGCAAGGAATAGTGGTTAAAAACTGAAAACCAAACGTTCTTTATCAGAAAGCACTAATCATGCACATCACAATAGAGAAACTAGCAGCAAAAATAGAGATACATGGTTTTGATATTGCTATTACAGAGGCATGGCTGCAAGGTGAATAAGAAATTCTCCAAGATATACAACATAGGAAGTAACTGAGAAGGAGGGGGAGAAAAAGGTCAGAAAAAAAGAGGAGGATGAATAGGAAAGAAGGAGGTATCAACACAACCCCTTCCTGGCTCGATTGTCTGTGATTGGCTCATCTGACTGCAGTACCAGTGAACTCAACGCCAATTTCCCATTCAACAACAGTCTTGCACCTTACCTTCCCTGTGATAATGATCGCCACAGTGCCCTCTTGGTCACTGTGCTGAAATAGAAGCCAATGCGAAGCAAATATTCCAAAACAATTTTATCAATCATCCAGTGTTCCATACAAAAGTCAGCTGATGACCCTGGTGCATTCCGTTGTTGCCTGTCTAATGTGTGCCTTCACCTGTTCTAGTTCTCCTAGTCAGTGCTACTTCAAGGCTGCAACATGGTTGGCAAAAGGCTGCTCACTCTCAGCAGGGGATCTACAGACTGCAGAATGACCTTAAGTAACTCTGGCCCTAGAAGGCATGCTTTTGGACTGCACCAGCTCAGCGATCACAGCAGCAGCCTTGGCTGGCGGACTGACAAACAACTGGTGACATGACATTGGAGGGCGAATGCTGTCACCCTGAGGGAGCCGTGTGCTCCATGGAGCCATTGCCACCCACTAGAGGTGGCGCCTCAGCAATCCTGACATTGTGTTTAAGGGCAGGTTGCTGGACCTCTGTAAAAAAGAGGAGGAAATGTTTTTTTTCTCGAAGTCTGTGGAATTCTCTTTCTCAGAAAGCAGTGGTAGGCTAGGTCATTGAGTTTATTCAAAGCTGAGTTAGATTTTTGATAGACAAGGGACTTGAGGGTTATGGATGGAAGTGGAGTTGAGACCACAACCAGATCAGTCATGATCTTACTGAATGATTGAAGGGCCGAATGGCCTATTCCTGCTCCTAGATCCTATGTTCCTAAGATGCTGTTGTGAGCCCCTTTGAGCACCGGTATCCACAGATTTCAGTCTGAGCTCCCACTGCAGCACTCAGACAATGAGTGGCTCCTGCTTGTGCTGCAATGGAAGCTGAGATATTGGCCATCAGACTTGCATCATGTTAGAGTTCACCACCTCCATGGTGGAAAATCCAAGCTCTGCACAAAACCACTAATGCCAGGCCCTCCATGCTCCGTGACATTGACTGGTGACTTTCTAGAAAGCCTGCCATTACACCAAGCATTTCTGTGTGTATACCCAATAGCCTTTTCTTTTGTACGCTGCTCCAATAAAGTCCTCTACTAGAGTACCTGTGCGACCAAGTCCATCAACATTTGTTGACATTAACAATTCCCTTTCTTCCTCATTATTTGTAGGCCACGTGTTCTTAGGTGGGGCTTGGCCATGCTAAATTGCCAAATTAGTGTCCAAAGATGAGCAGATTAGGTGGATTTACCATGATCAATGTGCGGAGTTACAGGATAGGGCTGGGGAGTGGGCCGAGGTAGAGTGCTCATCTGGAAGATCAGTGCAGACTTTATGGACTGAATGGCCTCCTTCTGCACTGTAGGGATTCTCTGGATTCTATGGCAGTGTCTTACCTCGTGTTGATCCTGTCTTTAAGCTACCCTCTACAGTTCAAACCGTGTCAGTATTAGGATTAGAGAGACTTTATTCATAACCAGTCTCTTATTCCTCTTCTTAATGCTCCCCAGCCAGTGTCAGGCCAGGATTCAATTCATGGATATCTGAAAGAAAAAAAAACACACGTAGGGTTGAGGTGAGGGAAAGGATGGTAAAAGAGTCGGCACATGTTTAAACCATCTGCAGATTATAAATCAGAATAGATTGTTGGATGAGGAATAAGTAGGTTATGTGAGAAGGTGGATTAGGTTTGAGGATACCATCATCTTTAATTGTTCAAGCCCACCTCTCAATCATGGCCATACAACCAACGTCTTCATTGGGATGAGTACATGCTGCCATGTCTGTATCCCTGCTGAATTGCTGCTGCTGTCTGTGGATTTGTGCTACCTTGTCCTTCAAGAGAGAGGGAAGTGTATCGGTGAGTTTGATGATGAGCCTGTAATGGTTGAATCATTGGCAGTGTGTGGAGCCTGTGAGATGTGGGTGCAAGGCGTCCAGCAGTGCTAAATGTAAGACAGTGAGGTGAAATTATGAATGTGAAGTGTGAGCATTAGCTAATTGTTGGTAGATTGTTGGTAGATGGGAGAGTCAGTGTTTGTAGTTTATTTAAACTTTCAGAACAATTTCGACAAAGTGCCACATAAGAGATTAGCGTGTAAAATTAAAGTGCATGAGATGGGTGGGGGGTTGGGGTGGGGGGGGGGCATGTATTGAGATGGATAGAAAACTGGTTGGCAGACAGGAAATAAAGTGTAAGAATAAATGGGTCTCTTTTTCCAAATGGAAATGGGTGGCAGTGACTGGTGGGTTCCACAAAGATCAGTGTTAGGAGCCCAGCTATTCACAATCTATATTAATGATCTAGATGGGGTAAATGTGTATCTCCAAATGTGCAGATGACTATGATGAATGTAAGAAATTGTCATATTTTATACTTTTTGCCGTACTGTTGTTAAAACCTGGATTAAGATGCATACAGATGGTATGACTTGTAGAGCGGAGATTAAGGTGTCATAAAAGTGAGAACATCATTGATTTTCAGGTGAAGTGTTCTGCTAATAGATCTTGATAACCAGTTACTTGTTTGCAGATAGTTAGATAATGGAATATTGTTTAGGTTTGAAGGACCCATGCGGTGTAGCTAATTTATGAGAGGTATCATCGAATTTATATCATAGAATTTACAGTGAAGAAGGAGACCATTCGGCCCATCGAGTCTGCACCAGCTCTTGGAAAGAGCACCCCACCCAAGGTCAACACCTCCACCCTATCCCCACAACCCAGTAACCCCACCCAACACTAAGGGCAATTTTGAACACTAAGGGCAATTTATCATGGCCAATCCACCTAACCTGCACATCTTTGGGCTGTGGGAGGAAACCGGAGCACCCGGAGGAAACCCACGCACACACAGGGAGAATGTGCAGACTCCGCACAGACAGTGACCCAAGCCGCAATCAAACCTTGGACCCTGGAGCTGTGAAGCAATAGTGCTATCCATAATGCTACCGTGTTGTGTTTGGGCCTGGCTAAACAAGTCAAGGGTCATCTTGTAAAAAGAGACAAAAGAATGTCTTATGCTTTGGATACAGATGATGTAGTTAAGTAGAGGAGCCAGGTCTGTCAGATTTGTCTGAAGAGTCAGTAGGTCCTAGAACCCTAATCTGAACAGAGGTTTGGTCCTGAATGGTTCTCTCTCCAAAGGTTCTGCACAGAAATAAACAGGTAAAACCCTGTTTAACTTTATTCATGAGTGGTATTTAATATATATTGGTTTGCTTAATTGGAATACAGTGGCAGGTTTAGGAAGTAAGTTCTGGGGCGGGATTCTCCGACCCCCCACTGGGCCGGAGAATCACCGCAGGGCGGCGTGAATCCCGCCCCGACGCTGGCTGCTGTATTCTCTGCGCCGGGGTTTTGGCGGGGGCGGGAAACGCACCGCGCCGGTTGGCAGCCGCTGGTAGTGGCCGCCCCCCGGCGATTCTCCGGCCCGCAATGGGCTGAGTGGCTTCCCGTTTTCAGCGGGTCCCGCCGGCATAAATCAAACCAGGTACGTACCGGTGGGACCTGGCTCTGCGGGAGGCCTGCGGAGTCCTCGGGGGGGGCGGCGGGATCTGGCCCCAGGGGTGGGGGGGTCCCCACGGTGGCCTGGCCCGCGATGGGGCCCACTGATCCACAGGCGGGCCTGTGCCGTGGGGGCACTCTTTCCCTCTGCACCGGCTGCTGTCAACCTCCGCCATGGCCAGCGCGGAGAAGAACCCCTCTGCGCATGCGCTGGGATGATGCCAGCACACGCTGGCACTCACGCGCATGCGCCAACTCGCGCCGTCCGGCGGAGGCCCTTCGGCGCCGGTTGGCGCAGCGCCAAGCCCGCCGGTTGCAGCCTAGCCCCTGAAGGTGCGGAGGGAGGATTCTGCACCTACGTAGCGGCCCAACGCCGGACTGGTTCACGCCACTCCTCGCCGCCAGTACGGCCCGTCCCGCCGGGTAGGGGAGAATCCCACCCAAGGTGTTTTCTTTTACTGAAGAACTGTTGCAACTGGTAACTGTAATTAAGATGTATAAAGGGGACATAGATTTGAGGGAAAGGGAAGAAGGTTTAGAGGGGATGTGAGGAAAACCCTTTTCGCCCAGAGGGTGGCGGGAATCTGGAACTCACTGTGGGAAAATGGGATTAGAATAGTTAGGTGGTTGTTTTTGACCTGCACAGACTCAATCTGCTGAAGGGCCTTTTCTGTGCTGTAGACCTCTATGACTTTATGTAAAAAGCTATTTCTTTGCAGCTAATGTGGTAATTCTGTGATTAAATTAAAGTTTGTTTTAACAGAAAAGATAACTATTGGTCGGTGTTATACTCCTGTGGTGCAGTAACATTTCCTCACAGTTTTACAAATTGAAAATAGTTGGCTTCTCATTCAGGATCCGCGACAAAATTGAGGGCTCGCCCGGCATCCTACCAAAATTGGGAGCTCTTTGCGGGATTTTAAAAGTGTAATTCCTTGTTTGGCTTGGGTTTTATTGAATTTAAAGACAGCAAGTATGAAGAGGTGCTGTTTTCAGGTGTTGATACTCTGCCAGTTTAATAGGGAGTGACTTGTAGAATGGATGTTTCAGAGCTTTCCTAGGTGTGAAGAAATAACCATGGATGGTTTACAAAACGTGCTTAAAACAATTTTTGGGGAATTGGCACACAGGAAAAGAGAGAGGCAATGGCAAGGAAACAAGTAAAGAGGGAGAATTTGAACTTCAAAGAATAGACCTGAGGAAAAGTGAGTTGGAACACCATAGAGCCTTAAAAGGTTAGAGTTAAAGGCAGTTGAAGAAAGGTCAAAGGGAGGGGTGATCCTTCCTAGTCCAAATTTTGGTGGGGATCTGTTTAAATATGTTCAAGCTCTGCCAAGGTTTGAGGAGAAAGATGTGGAAGCATTTTAATTTCATTTGAGAAAGTAGCTAAACAATTTAATTGACAAAACTCATGTGGGTATCGTTGGTTCAATCAAAATTAGTAGGTATAGCTAGTGAAGTGTTTATATCATTGTCAGAGGAGATAACTAGGGATTGTGATGAGGTAAGAAAAGGCATTTTAGGTGCATGTGAACCAGTGCCAGAAGCCGAGAGTCAGAAGTTTAGAAATATAATGAAAGAACTAGGTCAGATGTATATACAATTTGAAAGAATCAAACAAAATAATTTTGATAGGCATTAAAAATATACCTAAATGGTGAAGCTCTTATGGAAATGATTATTCTGGAGGAATTTAAATATTCATTGTCATGATATGCACTCATGCATATAATGAGATACAGACAGGCAGTGACAGACACCCAGTACAGCCAATCAACACACAGGACAGAACACAACCAATCACCAGGCAGAACACTATAAGGTTGTCTCCCACTATAAAACACATGAGGCATCAACACTCTGCCTCTTTCCACTGGTGACAACTGGAGTGACAGTCAGGGTGTATATATCAGTTAGCACCTTTTACACGTGGCTCAGAGCTAGTCTGGTCTAGTTAGTTATAGTAAGCATGCTTAGATTAGTAGAGTGTCAAACCCACAGCGAACTGTGTGCACTGCTTAACAAGTTCAATAAAGCGTATTGAACCAACATCACAGTTTGGAGTCTACTTTCAAGTACAACTGCATCCAGTTGCAGTCCGTGTTACCCCTGGGTGATTAACACGACATGGTAGCAGTAATCTACTATCTCTAAGTGGTTTACCTCGAGTGATTCCGTGACGACCAGCAAGTGCCTTCCAGCGGCATGGAGAAGATCCAGGCCCCTCCACAGCTACGGATATTCGGCAATCTCGGCGCCAACTGTCGGGTCTTCAAGCAAAGGTTCCTTCTCTACATTGAGGCCTCTAACTTTGAGGATGCGTCCAATGCTAGAAAAATCGCACTGCTCCTATCAACTGCAGGGGACCAAGCCATCCAGATTTTCAACTCGCTTAATTTTACCGATGGCCAGGATAAGACCAAATTCAAGACCGTTTTGGAGAAGTTCGACAGTCACTGTGAAGTCGAAACAAACAAGACCTTTGAGCGCTATAACTTGCAACAACGCCTTCAGGGTAAGGATTAACCGTACCAATCGTTTCTAACTCATCTCCGTATATTAGCACAGTCCTGCAATTATGGTGCAACCGATGATTCCATGATCGGGGATCAGATCGTGTTTGGGGTGCACTCCGATTCCTTGCGGGAGCAACTCCTCAAAATTAAGCACATGACCGTGCCAGTCATGTACTCTCGTTTCAAATCAGCAGAATACGAAAAACTTGCCTCCCACGAGGCAGAGAGTGTACAGGCCATCGCCTGGATGCAGCGCCTCAGTATCGATGAAAACGGCCATTTTGCGCGCTTTTCCCAGGGCCCCACGTATGCGCAACACGAACGGGAGAACGAAGCGGCCGAAAACCAAACTGCGCAGGTGCTAACGTCGGCTGACCGCACTGCGCATGTGCGACAAAGCACGGAGCGTAACGATGTCAACGTCATGACGTGCCCAAACTGCGGCACCGCCCACTTAAAGCAGCAATGCCCTGCAAAAGGCAGGCAATGTTTAAATAGCGGGAAGCCTGGAAATTATGCAGCCCTGTGCAGATCTGCACCACCAATCTGGCAGCAATCCCGCCTGTAAAGGCTCCATCGTCCCCACCTCCACCTCTCAGGCGGTCGACAAGGATCAGACACAAGCCCCAAAGATTGGACTTATAGACATTTATCTTGTAAATTTTGTTCCGTACCTGGACGCTAGACACCTCTTATGTATATATTCATCCACTCGCTTTCATCCACTTGCCATTTAATGTAAATAGTTCTACATGTAAATACAGTCGCATATTCTCCAAGCAACCAACATTTTTTTTGAAAAAAAGGGGAGATGTCATGATATTGCCCATATCCCCTCCTCCCCCCAGCCAGGTGGCATGGACCGCATGGGTCCAACTGTTGGAGGCTGGCACCTGGCCAGGTGGACCAACTCACTTGCCCTCGCATCCCCCTCCCCGGGACGGACCCCTCCCCATCCCCCCTAACCGGCATGGACCCCCCATCCCCCTCCCCGGGCCGGACCCCCCATCCTCCTCCCCGGCACGGACCCCCATCCCCCTCCCCGGCACGGACCCCTTCCTCCTCCCCGGCACGGAACCCCCCCCCCCATCCCCCTCCCCGGCACGGACCCCCCCCCCCCCTCCCCGGCACGGACCCCCCCCATCCCCCTCCCCGGCACGGACCCCCCACCCCCCTCCCCGGCACGGACCCCCCATCCTCCTCCCTGGCACGGACCCCCCCCTCCCCCTCCCCGGCACAGACCCCCCATCCTCCTCCCCGGCACGGGCCCCCCATCCCCCTCCCCGGCACGGACCCCCCATCCTCCTCCCGGCACGGACCCCATCCTCCTCCCCGGCACGGAACCCCCACCCGGCACTCCCCCGGAGCCCAGCCCACTCTAACCACCCCCCCTGCCGCACACACACACACAACCCTAGACACACCTCTCCCCACACATTCAGACTGCGGCCACGCCATCGCCTGCCCAGCGGCCAACCCCCCAGGCCGTCACTCACCTCCACGCTGGTCGGCGTGAACCTGGAGCACAGGTTGACGCCGATTAAAAGGAGGTTTGATTTACGTCGACGTGACCCGTCATCACGTCGACGGGACTTCGGCCCATCCGGACGGGGGAATATCGGCAGGCCCAAAATCGGCTGCCTTGCGCACAACCGTGCCATTCTCCGACGTCTGCGGCGCCATTAACGCCCCGCCGACTTTTCTCCCTTCGGAGATTTCGCCAACCGGCGGGGGCGGGATTCACAGCGGCCAACGGCCATTCTCCGACCCGCTGGGGGGTCGGAGATTGACGCCCCGATTCCACACTGGTGGGAGCACTTAGACTCTGGAACAGTGATTCCTGCCCAGTCTTTCTCCCCCCCGCAGCCTATTCTTCAAAGCTTTTTTCTTTCATTGTGCACTTTTTCTATCATTTTTACAAATTTTTGTTGTTACTCAATGTCTCATTCACCTCATTAAGTATCTTGGAATTCTCCCTAATTGACCCGATTGAGATAATTAGGGTAGCTGGAGTCTCCAATCAGTTTCTTTCCCCCTCATTTATATTATCGAGGGCTGACTCTGACCTGAAGGATTGATGAATGTAATATAAATCACTTTCATCTACAATGTGCAATTGCAAATATTAGAGGATTAATATTTAATGCATTCTTGTGACATCTCTTTGTGAAGTTTCTTAATACCGCCCCTCACTTCATTTTGAATTTGGTAATGCCATCTACAAAACAATGGACAAGGGAATATCATAAAGATGCAGCAAGTATTTGAACACAGAACACTAACGGTACTTTATAGGCTACACGTATGTAATTAGGAGGTAATTGCCAGAAAATAATACAAGAGAGATCTTATTGTGGTCATGCATAGTAGCATGTATTTATATTATTCAGTGAAAGCCAGTATCTGCAATGGAGCAGGAGATTGCATCTCACATTCTTTCTGTTTTCAGCATGAGGAGAAAGTATTGATGCAGGCTTCTCTGCAAGCAAGTTCGCTAAACCATGAAGTATTGCACTCATAAGATAAAACAGCAATAAAATCTTAACAATGAAACATCTTAAAACAATTTATGTGACTCCATATATTAAGCAAGATGTACCATGAAAATATTATTAACAAAGATGTTTCTGGAGCATGAGCCGGATAATGAGAAGACTTTGTAATAAAAACAATGCTGCAAATATCTGTGGGGAGAAACACGTTTCAGGTGAATGACCTTTTGTCAATTCTGTCAAAAGATTATTGGTGTGAAAGATTATTCCTTCCTCTCTGCACAGGTGCTGCCTGACCAGTGTTTCCCTATTTCAGCTTCCCAACATCGACAGTATTTCGCTTTTGAATGGGAGGACTTAGTTTGAATGACGTTCTTCTTTCTGCTATGCATCCTCACTCACGTAACTTTAGACCAGCCATTTATTAGATTTATAGATGCAATACGCTTCCTAAACATGACATTTGCTTTAACTGTGTTCAAAACAGACTCTTTAACTTGTATTAGCAAAGGTCAACCAATGTTGGTATATTCTTGTTGCTACCTCTGAGCAAGTCTGTAAAGTTTGAGTAATAAGGACATAGGTTTGAAATAAATGCCTTGCTCAAGGTTGGCTGCCTATTTCTGGCCGTATGACCTCAGGTTAGTACTGTCTGCAGCACAGTAAAGCAGCTGTCACTTCTTGCTCATATAACCAGAAATATCTGAGGCAGCAATCATACTGAGAAAGGGAATGGAAATGTTTGCTTGTTATGAATGAACCGGGCTCTCTCATTATTTTATAGCTTCTGGACAGATAAGGTGCATGATTATTGATCGTACAGAAAACAGGGGCATTGATGTAGATATAGTAATGGAATAGCTATACAATGGTGAAAAGTGAGACATGCATTTTCATCACCAGAAAATCACTGCTTTCACTTACTTAGCAAGTGTGCAATTTGCCCTCAGGACAATCCAGGAAAACAGGAATGGACCATGGGTCTCAATGTTTTCTGTATAAAAGGTAACCAAAAAGGATGTTGGCTTGGGGAAGGTGAAAGTCTGAAGTGAGGAAATAATGGGTGCGGTCTTCCCAAAAGGGAACAAACTCCCTGAGTGAGTGTGTTTAGCCGCGTGTTTCCCGGTACTCGCAGTGCCATGAAACATATGGCTATTCACCGTGACTTGTGTTGAATAAGGGCCTGAACGGGCAATGCATGTCTGTAGCCCCTTTTTTGTAATGGGGAGCTCCGTTCTCCGGAACTCCTCGTTGTAGCATCGCAAAATGCCATCCCTACCTCCAAGGCCCCCAAAAGAATCCCAGACCTCCCCCTCCTTCAGCCCGAATACAATATGGGAGGGTTCCTCTGCCCCGCACCCCCCAACACCTACGCTGGACAATTCCAGCCGGGTCATGCAAGCACAAGAAATGCAAACTTGGCTCCACCAACCTGGCACCACTCCTGTCTGCTGGAAGTGCCATCTGGGCACCTACAGACTGGCACCCAAATAGCCAGGCTGGCACTGCCAGGGCACCCAGGTGGCACCAGCAGTGTCAGGGCACCACCCTGCCCAATGGGCATGCAGTTGGGGGCCTCCAATCCCCTTGGAGACTCCTATGAGTGCCGTTCCATTTGGTTCCCATTTGTGGGGACCAGTACCAAACAGCACTCGCCTAAGGAATCCTAGGCAAAGGAATGGAATCCCAAAGCCTCGGGTACCTTGGGAATCTGCACATTAAAGTCACTTACTGTCTCGCTCTAATATGCAGATTTGCCTAAAGGTGACCCCGCCCATTGAGGGCGGGATTCACCTCTCAACATCTCGCGAGATCATGTTGAATCTCCCGTGCCGTTATGAGCCAGATAGATCTGGGAGTGGGGTCTCCTGGTTTCAACGGCCACGCTGCGCTGCGGCGAGCTGTTTTGCCAGTGCAGCGTGGCCGGAGGATCACGCTCAATGTTTCAGTTAAACAAAGCATTTGGCTGGGATTGACCCTCCTCCCACCAAGTAGCGTGTTTTCTGACGGCAGAGGGGGGTCACCATTGGCTGCCTGCGGGATCTTCCAGCTCCACCGATGTCTATATAATTTTGCGTGGCTCACCCACCCACCACCATGGAACATGCCGTGGCGGGGGAGTGGGGGGTGGGGGGTGTAGCTTTTGGCAAGACTGGAAGGCCCCGCCCTTAGTTAGAATGCCAAAGCTCAGGAAAGATCTATTTGCTTGGGATGTGGTGGAGATTCCCCAGAATGGTGCCAGCGCTTAAAAGGTTAAATTGTGAAGACAGATTGCATAAACCTGAACACTTCTGAGTTTGGAAGGTTGAGGGGTGAACTGATGAAAAGTTTAAAGTAATGAAGGGATTGAGTAGATTAGGTCCAGAGAAACTATTTGCTGTGGTGGGGAATTCTAGAACAGCAGGAAGTAATATTAAATGTAAAGCCAGAGCACTAAGGAAGCAGTTAACACTTGAGACAAACCCTAAAATCTTCCCTTGTTTCTGATGTTAGGATTGTTTTCTCAACCCCAGACCAACAGAGGTCCTAACATTGAAACTGAAGCAGACCATTCAGCCCCTCAACACCATTAAGTGACCGTTAAGATGCCATTAAGTGAGATCATGGTTGATCAGTATTGCACCTCTCCCCTTGTCCCCTTATCCTTTGACCCATTTACCTAACAAAAATTTATCAATCACAAATTTAAATGAATTAACTGAGGAAGCATGAACTGCTTTTTGTGGGGCGAATTTCATGTACCTACCACCATTTGATGGGAGAATTGTTTCCTATCTTCTTCTCAAATAGCCTCACTTGGGTTTTCATGTTACGTTCCCTATTCTCTCTATCTATCCTATTATTTTCAGAATCCTAAACTCCTCAATAAAATCTATAATCCAGAGCCTAGTTTATGTAAGTGCTCCTCATAATTTAACCTTTTGAACCTTTGTATCCATGCTGCTCTTCTTCAAAGCTGATTCAGGCATGTAGTGAAAATCAGCAACTACCCGGCATAAAGGTGTCTGTCACAGTAATAGTAACTGTAGGAAGGGTAAATCTTCAGTAAGCGTTATTTTGTTGTGAAGAATTCACAATCACACAGGGACTGGTCGTTTTCTTTGTTCTCTCAGACTCGTGGGCTGTGGAGCCAGCTCCACGTCGGCATTTGCTTGTGCTTGCATTTCTGCTTGCCTTACTCCCAACCAGCTCAGCTATTCCCATGTTTGTAATTGCCATTCATTTCTCTCACTGGAGATTATTTTTAACTGCCATGCACAGCCTATGTTTATGCAATGGGGTAGCCGGCAGCAAAAAATTAAAAAAGAATTGCCCATCCTTTCGCTGCTGAGGTCCCACTTGATGTAGTTTTCAGATTGGCTTTAAAATGGGAAGCAAATTGTCCTGCTCGAAACAGACTTGAATACTGAAATCGTGAAACCAAGGTCTTGTGCTGTGGGTCGGACCCTAGTACATGTTGTGTACTAATATTACTCATTATCACTTGTGCTTTGCATCTATTCTTGTAACCAAAGATGCTGGCATTGCAGTTTAGTAGTCCCATCATAGGGTCAGCGTTCATAGTCGTTGAGCTATTGATCTGTTAGGTAGCAGCTAAAACACATTTCAATTGCACAGAACAAAAGGGTCTTACAATGTAATGGCTGCTATCATTTTCCATACTGTAAATTTAAGAGATCACCATTCCACATTTCCCAGTGAAATTGGAGCCTGAGCTGCAGATGAGCACATGAGAGCATGATACAAATATGATATGTATTCAATTTGGTTAAAAGAAAAGCTTATCTAAAACGCTATTCAACGAGTAAGTAATCCTTTATGTCTTTCTTCTGCTGTCATAAGTGCATACTGAGATCCCAGAATAGATCTTTTTTATGTTGAATAATCAAAACAGCACCAGCACCGAGCTACAGGGGACAGCAATTTTGGTTAACCCAGGGTGCTATTTCCAATTCCTCACAAGCTTTTATTAGCCATGTCCAAAGGTATGATTTTATTTTTTCTGATTTCTACAGTATCTTGCATTTTGTTTCTTTGATAAATTTGGGTATTTACTATATCGAAGAACACATTTTGCAGAAATAACTTCAAGTTATTTGTACTGTCATGTGAGAGTACCTTTAAGACATGGATGTTTAAGCAATGTACCTTTAAGAAAACAGTGATGTCAGAGAGTGGGTGGGGCTGAGCTCAGGTCAGCCATTTTGCAGGTTTTCTTTGCAGGTTTGAAAAGTGATTGGGAGTGTCTGTGTTTGCAGTGAGCTGGATCTCTGCCATGTAAGACTATCTCTGGATCATTTGGGTGATTTAAACTCATAATAGTAAAGCCTTTAATCTGATGTGATTTTGTTTAAAGGTGTTAAGTCTCTTGGAAGTTTGAAGGAACATTTTGAGGAATTATTTACTGTTGCAATATTTTCTGAGTTATCTTTGAAGTAAGGGGTGTTAAGAGATCCAATGTTTATTTAAGATGTTAAATTGAGTTCATGGAATAAATATTGTTTTGTGTTTAAAAACCCACGTGTCCATAATTGTAATCCCACACCTAGGGAACAAGCCGTGTGCTAGGAAAAGCAACAAATACATTAAAGGGAGAGGTTGGTTGAACTCCATGATACATTTTGGGGTTCTGAAACGCCTTGCCCATAACTGTACTGTTTCTTCAGAACCACTGCCATTTCAAAGTTATACAAATCAGCCCCCAGTGTCCATGAATCCGGAATCTCTCCTGGTTGTGCGGCATAGCAAGAAGTGTAGGTTCATGAAGTGTGGGCCTTTACATTCGTTTTAAAATAATGTTTGATTTATGCTGACTATATGTGCAGGATCCAGTTCTAGATGAGCTGCAATTTCCTCCAATTTAAACATTGTCTTAGGCCTCCATCATAAACTCTATTCCCTAGCTACCGATTTCGCCTCTCCACCCACACTGACCAGTTTTTGTGATTGCAACAGTATTTTGGAGTTGAATCATTATTGTCCGTGAACTAAATTTCTGTGCCTTTCTGGAGTTTTTGGTCAAGCAATAATAGAAAGAATTGTCAAAAGTGGCAAATATATGTTTCTCTTTGAATATCGGCTACCAGTGTGATTCATTGGTAGTGACAGGCACTTGCTTTGGTTAAAAACAGGGAGCTATTAAAAATAACCACTGCTCCATGTATTTAAATCGTTTTCAATCTGTGTCACTGTTGCTGATCATAAATCTCATCCTCTGCATTTTGTTGACAATGACAGATCTGTAAATATACTGAAAAGGACTTAACCTTGAAACTATCATTTCAGAAAAATGCTTCTGAAAACGATATAGAAGATTCAAGGATAATATTTAACAATGGGTCAGAGTTAAATTTGCATTAACAATGTAATGAAATGTGTTGACACTTGTCATGTGAAGGTTTGTAGCTTCTGCGACCTTGCGTGCTGCAATGTGTGATTCTCAGTATATTGAGGACTGAACGTGTTCAAAATTACGGATGTAAGCAATTAAAATAAATTGTTTAATGAAGAACTCGGGATAATCTGATTGTGGTGCTGTGGAATATGATTAGTATTGATTTAATGGGCTGAGTCTGTATGTTAGCCACTACGATGTCTAAATGAGTAAAACGCAGTATATAATACACAATGGGAGCTTTGTTTCAGTCGGGACACTAGATGTGCACATTAATGCTGTTGTCACCTTACATAAAGAAGCAATAAGATTCCTACTCAGAATTCAATCTGCCACTCTACGTCTGGTCACCTGGATCTTTGTGAGCACCTGCACCCACTCAGACATATTGTGAAAGTTCCCATTGCTTGGCAGTGTTTTGGTAGAGCAATGCTCCTGTCCACCACAACTCTGCTGCTATTTCATCCTTGGGTCTCCATTTAGCATGCAGAGTTATGAGAATTACAACTGCTCCCAACAGGATTACTGACACTGGATGAAAGGAAGTACAGTACTGACAATGTGAAAGGGAGGCTATTCCAGCAACAGGAAGTAAAATATATGCCTCAGTTGGCCAAAGACTGAGGTGAGTTGATGATACATTTCAGCAACTGTGTCTGCCTTTGTTGACAGGAGGCATCCAAGATACAAAAAAATGGTCCATATTTTCCAGGATTTCACTGTTGATCTTACTCACTGTGCTCATTTATGTTCATAAACTAGCGTACCAATGGTGTACTGAGAGAGTGTTACATTATTCTAGATTCTACACTTGGATTGGATTGGATTGGATTTGTTTAGGTACAGTGAAAAGTATTTTTCTGCGAGCAGCTCAACAGATCATTAAGTACATGAGAAGAAAAGGGAATAAAAGAAAATACATAATAGGGCAACACAACATATACAATGTAACTACATAAGCACTGGCATCGGATGAAGCATACAGGGTGTAGTGTTAATGAAGTCACTTTGGATAAATCACTAACCTGAAGTCTTGTGCATCTATTCCACTAATTCAACTTGATTTCATAGATCACATGAAAAAAGGTGGAAGATTTTTTTGGTGATCTGGCCAACATTCCTCCTTCATACAACATACAAAGGACATAGGATCATAGAAGTTCTACAGTGTAGGAGAGGCCATTTGGCCCATCATGTCTGCTCTGGTCCTCCAGATGAGCATAATGACTGATTGTCATTCTCCTGCCTTTTCCCTATATCCCTGCACATTGTTCCTATTCAAATAATCATCTAATGCCATCTTGAATACCTTGATTGAACCTGTCTCCACCACCCTTCCAGGCAGTGCATTCCAGACCCGAACCACTCGTTGTGTGAAAAAGATTTTCTCACGTCACATTTGCTTCTTTTGCATTTCACTTTAAATCTGTGCCCTCTCGTTCTTGATCCTTTTACGAACAGGAATAGTTTTTCCCTGTCTACTCTTTACAACCCCCTCATGAATTTGAACACCTCTGCCAGTCTGATGTGGCACTGGCTTGTATCCAGAAAACTGTGCTGTGATAACCATTATGGGGTTAACAGCTCATAGATTCTATTTAACTGAGGACTGGACCTTAAAATGGCTCCGGCCTCTTCACTGCTGGAACAGACCATCGATCAGTCAGCGTACCCTGTCAGTTCGACATTCAAAAATTAAAATCTATTCTGATGTATTTGTATGAATTTGTTCCATCTGACATTTTAACAAAGGCTTTAACTCATCTAATTTAAGTAGGTTAACAGCTTCATAGGTTGCAGAGGAATTTCATATAATCGCATTAACACAAGACTATTGCGCAGAGCAATTTCACCCCGACAGCTATCAAGAAGGCCTTCACTTCACAAAAAAAACACTTCAACTATCTTGGACTAATACACAATATAGCTCAATTACTATCTGAAAAGAGTCCATTGGGATTGCAAAACAAATTTTTGTAAAAGCATGCAGAATGTTCAGTTGGACAAGGATGCTTAAATATTACACCTATGACATTTTTATTGTTTGGAATGAAGAAAATAATGATCGTGTGGGTTGAGACAAATATGCTTTTGAACCAAATGACTGCATTAGCAGTTGTACCACTCATCAGCAGGTTCAGGTTGGCTATTTTCGAATGTTATTGGACATTTTCTCTTTGTTTCCTCCTTCTACATCTCTCCAAATCGCATGTTGTACCGGGATAAGCAGAAAGTAACATTGTCCTCTGCCATTATCAGTCTGGATTCGAGCAATTAGAGCACACCGGGGGTCAGTGCATCAGCTTTCATTCTCTTCCTGTGTGGAAAAACACAGCACTTTGCTTCGATCAGGAACTCACAACATCCGGGTAGGTGTGAATATGCATCCTATCGTTCACTGAATTATTACGAATCTTCATCGACATGTTCCCAACATAGGGTAAATTTACATCATGGTTTAAGAATTAGAATGAGATCAAATCTTGTTGCTTTTTCACACTTTTTTACTTTTCTCTTTTGTTATGTTCCTCTAGCCCAACTTGTGTCCATTTAAAGATGAATAAACATCCAACATCCTTTTTGAGTTCAAGATTTGACATTCTCCTGGCTGTCGTGTTCCAGTTGATTTGGGAAAATTATCATCTTTGAGCATATCCTATTGTAGCAAACACTGCTGGAGTTTTGTTACAATGAGAAGCTATTTTTCCACTAATGGGTCCCATTATTTAACAGGAACATTTGCCTGGAAACGATACATCCTAACCCTTTCAATAATGATGGCTTAGTAGGAACAGATGCTGGGACGAAGGATGATGGGGAAATTTTTTCAAACCACAAGGATATTCTGACTGAGCAACCTACTGTAATTATGAGCAGCTCAAATGTGCTATTTCCAGCTTTAATTTCAAAGCAATGCTGTTGTGAAAGTTATTACTGATGAAAAAGTCATTGGAGGCTGTTATTTTCTTCACCACTAACAGGTGAGCTAGCTGTGTAACCTAATGTCCTTGTATCACTAAATGTGCTTTTTGGCTGATGATTATTGCTTTTTATGAATAGCTAATTTTAGGAATACAACTCTTTGTTTGGGGATTGAAATTTTTCAAAGTAAGGTAAATGCACACTCCTGGTTTGAGAAGTTGGTAAAGCACCCCTAAGATAATTACAATTCAAAGGATGGTCCCTGTTTCCTTAAAGGGATTAGAGTTAGAGGTGTGGGATCAATAGGCAGCAAGTGATATAGAAGCAAAATACGGCAGATTCTGAAAATCTGAACTGAAACAGAAAAGGCTGAAAAAGCTCGGCAGGTCTGGCAGCATCTGTGGAGAGAGAAAAAGGGTTAATGTTTCAAGTCTGCATTACTCTTCTTCAGGGCGACAAGTGATCCTCTCTTAGCTTCTTATCGGAGTCAGTGTGTCTGTAATATTGCAGTTGTTGCCATTAGAGGTATAAATTATTCCTGTGTTTTCCTGATCAAAGAAAGTTTGGAAAGTAACTAGTGAAAGAGGAAAGGCATTAAATTTATATTGTCCTTTTCAGATCAAAGGACAGGTTTAAAGTTGGAGCTAATCAGTTAACATTTTCCATCTAAGACATCCCAGGTGTGCCACGTTGCCATGGGGAGAGATTGCAGGGAGAGTTTTTTTAGTTTTTGTTTATTTATATAATTGCTCATAGGAACTGGCTCCAAGAGTTGAAGACTGGGAGCAGCTTTGAGAGAAGTTGAGAGAGAATCCACGAAGAATTGTATCACAGGGCTATCAGAAACCAAGAGCATTTTCTGATATAGAGTCACAAAGCACCAGTGCACTGAGGGCCATGCTTGAGTTAGGGAGTAAACAATCATGAGGTGCTTAAAGAGAGTTGGAGTGTCACTTAGCTGGACGCTGGTGGAAGGACTGCAAAAAGTCTCAGACCTTGAGAATACCACGAACACAGAAGAGAATCAAAGTGAATTCCTAAGAGTTGTGGGACATGATGGTTTTGTCAGAGGAGATGTGAGGGAACCCTGAAGATCCCATAAAGTATAACGGAATTTGGGTGAAATTAAAAATAGAGTGGTCTGTTGAGATTATTGGATTTAAAATATGTGTTTGTGAAAAGTAATGTTAAGTTTATAGCGCCTGTTTTGTTTAGCTCTTGTACTGTGGGCAGCACAGTAACACAGTGGTTAGCATTGTTGCTTCACAGATCCAGGATCCCAGGTTCGATTCCCTCTTGGGTCACTGTCTGTGCGGAGTATGCACGACCTCCCCATGTCTGCGTGGGTTTCCTCCAGCTGCTCCGGTTTCCTTCCACAAGTCCCAAAAGGCATGGGCCGGAATTCTCCCCTAATCGGCGGGGTGGGCCGTATCGGCGCCGCGGAGTGGAGTGAACCAATCCGGTGTTGGGCCGCCCGGAAGGTGCGGAATCCTCGGTACCATTTGCCAGGCCCGAACGGTCACTGCCGTTTCTAGGCCCAGCATCACTACCGCTACATCCCCCATGTGCGATCCAGGGGCACCGCCATCTTCGCCGCCACCCGCCACGTGCGGCCTGTGGGTGCTGGCATCTTGTATGTCGCCCGCCATGTGCGCCCCGTGGGCGCCGCCATTTTCGGCGCCATCTTGGAACGCACCCGAGGACCCCTGCTCGCCTGGCTGTACACTAGCCGCCGATACCTCCGCCACCGCCGACCGGCCCTCCCACCACCTTCCGCAGCTCGCCTCCATTATCCTCGACCAGTCTTGGCCTCGCAACCTCGCGACCGCTACAATGACTGTACGGATCAACGGGCACGAGACGACCTGCCTCTTCGATCTCGGGAGCACGGAGAGAGTCATACACCCAGCTACGGTAAGGCGCTGCTCCCTCCTGGTTCTTCCCGTGACCCAGAAAATCCTCCTGGCCTTCGGATCCCATTCCGTACAGATCCGGGGATACTGCGTCGCGACCCTCTTGGTACAGGGAGTAGAGTACAGTAACTTCAGACTCTACGTCCTCACCCATCTCTGCACTGCCCTGTTACTGGGTCTCGATTTCCAGTGCCACCTCCAGAGCCTCACCCTAAAGTTCGGAGGACCCCTGCCCCCCCTCACCGTCTGTGGCCTCACGACCCTTAAGGCCGATCCACCCTTGCTCTTCGCGAATCTCACCCCGGATTGTAAGCCCATCGCCACGAGGAGCAGACGCTTACAGTGCCCAGGACAGGACCTTTATCAGGTCGGAGGTACAGCGACCTCTGCGGAAGGGGGTCATTGAGGCCAGTAACAGTCGCTGGAGAGCTCAAGTGGTGGTCGTTAAAACTGGGGAGAAGCACCGGATGGTCATCGACTACATTCAGACCATTAACCGGTACACGCAACTCGATGCGTACCCCCTCCCCCGCATATCTGACATGGTCAACCAGATTGCGCAGTATCGAGTCTTCTCCAGCGTTGACTTGAAATCCGCATACCACCAGCTCCCTATCCTCCCGGAGGACCGCCAATACACTGCATTCGAAGTAGATGACTGCCTCTACCATTTCCTTAGGGTTCCCATCCGCGTCACCAATGGGGTCTCGGTCTTCCAGCGAGAGATGGACTGAATGGTTGACCAGTACGGGCTGCGGGCCACGTTCCCGTATCTGGATAACGTCACCATCTGCGGCCACGACCAGCAGGACCACAACGCGAATCTCCAGAAAGTCCTCCACACCGCTAAACTCCTTAACCTTACCTATAATAAGGAGAAATGCATTTTCCGCACAACCCGCCTCGCCATTCTTGGCTACGTTGTGGAAAATGGAGTCCTCGGGCCCGACCCCGACTGCATGCGCCCGCTCCTGGAACTCCCCCTCCCTCACTGTCCCAAGGCTCTGAAGCGATGCCTGGGATTCTTCTTGTACTATGCCCAGTGGGTCCCTAATTATGCGGACAAGGCGCGCCCACTCATCAAGTCCACCATTTTCCCCCTGACGGCTGAGGCCCGCCAGGCCTTCAACCACATCAAGGCAGACTTTCCCAAAGCCACAATGCACGCAGTCGACGAGTCCCTCCCGTTTCAAGTGGAGAGCGACGCATCGGACGTGGCTCTGGACTCCACCCTCAACCAGGCGGGCAGACCCGTGGCTTTCTTCTCCCGTACCCTCCATGCCTCCGAAATCCGGCACTCCTCTGTCAAAAAGGAAGCCCAAGCCATTGTGGAAGCTGTGCTGCATTGGAGGCATTACCTGGCCGGCAGGAGATTCATTCTCCTCACTGACCAACGGTCGGTTGCCTTCATGTTTACTAACACACAGCGGGGCAAGATTAAGACCGACAGGATCTTGAGGTGGAGGATTGAACTCTCCACCTATAACTACGAGATCTTGTATCGCCCTGAGAAGCTCAATGAGCCCCCTGATGCCCTGTCCCATGGTACATGTGCCAGCGCACAAGTAGTCCGACTTCGGACTCTCCACAATGACCTCTGCCACCTGGGGGTCATCCGGTTCTTCCACTTTATCAAGGCCCGCAACCTGCCTTACCCCATCGAGGAGGTCAGGACTGTGACCAGGGACTGCCAGGTTTGCACGGTGCAAACAGAGCACATCTGGTGAAGGCCTCCTGCCCCTTTGAGCGCCTCAGCATCGATTTCAAAGGGCCACTCCCCTCCACTGACCGCAACGTGTCCTTCCTCAACATCATTGATGAGTACTGCTGTTTCCCTTTCGCCATCCCATGCCCTGACATAATTTCTACCACTGTCATCAAGGCCCTACACACTCTCTTCACTTTGTTCGGTTTCCCCACCTACATTCATAGTGATCAGGGCTCCTCGTTCATGAGTGATGAGCTGCGTCAGTTCCTGCTCAGCAGAGGCATCGCCTTGAGCAGGACGACTAGCTACAACCCCCGGGGAAACGGACAGGTGGAGAGGGAGAACGCGACGGTCTGGAAGGCCATCATTCTGGCCCTACGGTCGAGACGTCTCCCAGTCTCCCACTGGCAGGAGGTCCTCCCCGATGCGCTCCACTCCATCCGGTCACTCCTGTGCACAGCTACCAATGAGGCCACTCATGAACATGTGTTTGCTTTCCCCAGGAAGTACACCTCCGGGGTCTCGCTCCCGACCTGGCTGACAGTTCCTGGGCCCGTCATCCTCCGGAAGCATGCAAGGAGCCATAAATCAGACCGCCTCGTCGAAAACGTCCTCCTCCTCCATGCAAACCCACAGTATGCCTACGTGGCACACCATGACGGCGACAGGACACTGTCTCCCTCCGGGACCTGGCACCCGCTGGTTCCCCATCCACAATCACCACCACCCCCAACCTGGTACCGTCTCCTCCCCCTCCGGTGGCGACCACCGCCAACCCCGCCCCTGCACCGTTCCCCCCCCCCCCCCCCCCCCCACCAGCGCCGATCACCACCACCCCCGCCCTGGCGGCGCCCGTCGTACCCACCAGCTCAACTACTGGGTGAAGAAGGAGAGGACAACACGCTCCCGGAGTCGCAGGCACTCACATCGACACTTTGTGTCGTCTGCAAACTTACTAATCGGACCAGTTGCATTTTCCTCCAAATCATTTATATATACTACGAACAGCAAAGGTCCCAGCACTGATCCCTGCGGAACACCACTGGTCACAGCCCTCCAATTAGAAAAGCACCCTTCCATTGCTACTCTCTGCCTTCTATGACCTAGCCAGTTCTGTATCCACCTTGCCAGCTCACCCTTGATCCCGTGTGACTTCACCTTTTGTACCAGTCGACCATGAGGGACCTTGTCAAAGGCCTTACTGAAGTCCATATAGACAACATCCACTGCCCTACCTGCATCAATTATCTTTGTGACGTCTTCGAAAATCTCTGTCAAGTTAGTGAGACACGACCTCCCCTTCACAAAACCATGCTCCCTCTCACTAATACGTACATTTGCTTCCAAATGGGAGTAGATCCTGTCTCGAAGAATTCTCTCCAGTAATTTCCCGACCACTGACGTAAGGCTCACCGGCCTGTAGTTCCCTGGATTATCCTTGCTACCCGTCTTAAACAAAGGAACAACATTGGCTATTCTCCAGTCCTCCGGAACATCACCTGAAGACAGTGAGGATCCAAAGATTTCTGTCAAGGCCTCAGCAATTTCCTCTCTAGCCTCCTTCAGTATTCTGGGGTAGATCCCATCAGGCCCTGGGGACTTATCTACCTTAATATTTTTCAAGACACCCAACACCTCGTCTTTTTGGATGTCAATGTGACTCAGGCTATCTACACACCCTTCTCCAGACTCAACATCCACCAATTCCTTCTCTTTGGTGAATACTAATGCAAAGTATTCATTTAGTACCTCGCCCATTTCCTCTGGCTCCACACATAGATTCCCTTGCCTATCCTTCAGTGGGCCAACCCTTTCCCTGGCTACCCTCTTGCTTTGTATGTACGTGTAAAAAGCCTTGGGATTTTCCTTAACCCTATTTGCCAATGACCTTTCGTGAGCCCTTCTAGCCCTCCTGACTCCTTGCTTAAGTTCCTTCCTACTTTCCTTATATTCCACACAGGCTTCGACTGTTCCCAGCCTTCTAGCCCTGACAAATGCCTCCTTTTTCTTTTTGACGAGGCCTACAATATCTCTCGTTATCCAAGGTTCCCGAAATTTGCTGTAGTTATCCTTCTTCCTCACAGGAACATGCCAGTCCTAAATCCCTTTCAACTGAGACTTGAAAGCCTCCCACATGTCAGATGTTGATTTGCCCTCAAACATCCGCCCCCAATCTAGGTTCTTCAGTTCCCGCCTAATATTGTTATAATTAGCCTTCCCCCAATTTAGCACATTCACCCTAGGACCACTCTTATCCTTGTCCACCAGCACTTTAAAACTTTCTGAATTGTGGTCACTGTTCCCAAAATGCTCCCCTACTGAAACCTCTACCACCTGGCCGGGCTCATTCCCCAATACCAGGTCCAGTGCCGCCACTTCCCTAGTTGGACTGTCTACATATTGTTTTAAGAAGCCCTGCTGGATGCTCCTTAAAAACTCTGCCCCGTCTATGCCCCTAGCTCTAAGTGAGTCCCAGTCAATATTGGGGAAGTTGAAGTCTCCCATCACAACAACCCTGTTGTTTTTACTCTTTTCCAAAATCTGTCTACCTATCTGCTCCTCTATCTCCTGCTGGTTGTTGGGAGGCCTTTAGTAAACCCCCAACATTGTGACTGCACCCTTCTTATTCCTGATCGCTACCCATATAGCCTCACTGCCCTCTGAGGTGTCCTCCCGTTGTACAGCTGTGATATTCTCCCTAACCAATAGCGCAATCCCGCCACCCCTTTTACATCCCCCTCTATCCCACCTGAAACATCTAAATCCTGGAACGTTGAGCTGCCAATCCTGTCCTTCCCTCAACCAGGTCTCTGTAATGGCAATGACATCATAGTTCCAAGTACTAATCCATGCTCTAAGTTCATCAGCCTTACCCGTAATACTTCTTGCATTAAAACATATGCACTTCAGGCCACCAGGCCCACTGTGTTCAGCAACATCTTCCTGTCTTCTCTGCCTCAGAGCCATACTGGCCCTATTCCCTAGATCTCCCTCAATGCTTTCACCTTCTGACCAATTGCTCCGGTGCCCACCCCCCTGCCATACTAGTTTAAACCCTCCCGTGTGACACTAGCAAACCTCGCGGCCAGGATATTTATGCCTCTCCAGTTTAGATGCAACCCGCCCTTCTTATACAGGCCACACCTGCCCCGGAAGAGCTCCCAGTGGTCCAGATAACGGAAACCCTCCCTCCTACACCAGCTGTTTAGCCACGTGTTCAGCTGCTTTATCTTCCTATTTCTAGCCTCACTGGCACGTGGCACAGGGAGTAATCCCAAGATTACAATCCTTGAGGTCCTGTCTTTTAACTTTCTGCCTAGCTCCCTGAACTCCTGCTGCAGGACCTCATGCCCCTTCCTGCCTAAGTCATTAGTACCAATATGTACAACGACCTCTGCCTGTTTGCCCTCCCGCTTCAGGATGCCCGCTACCCGTTCGGAGATATCCTGGACCCTGGCACCAGGGAGGCAACATACCATCCTGGAGTCTCTTTCACGTCCACAGAATCGCCTATCTGTGCCTCTGACTATAGAGTCCCCTTTGACCATTGCTCTTCTGTGATTTGACCCTCCCTTCTGAACATCAGAGCCAGCCGTGGTGCCACTGCTTTGGCTGCTGCTGTTTTCCCCTAATAGGCTATCCCCCCCGACAGTATCCAAAGGGGTATACCTGTTCGAGAGGGGTACTACCACAGGGGTTTCCTGCACTGACTGCCTGCCATTTCTGGTGGTCACCCATTTCTCTGCCTGCACCTTGGGTGTGACCACATTTATATAACTGCTATCTATGACGCTTCCGCCACCTACATGCTCCTAAGTGCATCCAACTGCTGCTCCAACCGAACCATGTGGTCTGTGAGGAGCTTCAGTTGGGTGCACTTTCTGCAGATGAAGCCGTCCGGGACTCATTTGACATTATGTCAATTAATTAGTAATTTAAATTAAAAAGTTTTTTTTAAAAGTTACTGTTAACTATATGTTTCCTAGCACTAGATTTCTATTATAAATGTGAAAGCTAAATACAGTACTCTCCGATCTCTGGCTTAGATAACCCTCTAAATTATTATTAAGTAATTATGTTTAATTAGTTTCACAAAGCTTAATTTTTAAATTTAGTGTAGCTTTCCAACCAGCCAATCAGGTCACAGCTTTACTGTGATGTCACTTCAGTTTCCCCGCCCCACACAATTTGAAAAGGTAATAAAAATAAATAAAAATTACTTATATTTCCAGGTTCTCAGGTGCTCTCTGGTTCTCTCCCTGCAGATTAAAAGTTACAGACCAGAAGAAAGAGAGAGAACAAAAACAGTAGGGAGAAAGCACCTTCTCCCACTCTGCACCGAATTACCTCTCTGCACCAAATTACCAAGTTCCAAATTCCCACTCTGGATGTGTCTCACTCTGGCTGTGTCTCCTTGACCTGCGCAAAGCTTACGGTACACTGCCATTGTACTCCAGTTATTACGGTAAATCCCAGCCTGCTGGCTCTGCCCAGCTGGCTCTGTATAAAAGTGTACGCTCTCCTGCACAGCCCCCATTCTTGGGTCCAGTTTGCACACAGCAAGCTCCCACTAATAGCAATGTGATAATGACCAGATATTATGATTTTGGATATGGGCTAATATTAAATATTGGAAAAGCCATTGGGAAAACGTATCCTGCACTTCCTCAAAACAGTGCCAAAGGACCTTTCACCTGTTCCCGAGAGGGCAGGCAAATCTTTGTTTCAACATTTCTTTCCAAAGACAACGGACAGGATTCTCGGTCCAGCGGCGCCAGAATCGCGAAACGCGATTTGGTGGGGAATCGCACGTCAGCTGAAAATCGAGGCTGGAATGCTATACTGCGGTGCCTCGACAGCGGTGTGAATGCGTTCCATGAAGCAAGCTGGCGTGGGCATGAAAACTGTACAGTGACACGGTTAGCATATCATTAACGGGCCCAATCCGGTCTTCTCCGGTCTCCCAGAATGCTCCACCTCCACCAGTCGGGAGTTACGCAGCCATGATTCATTTTTGGTATTACAAACTGGGAACCTGGCGCCGTGGCTGGGGAGCGTCTGAGAGGAGGTAAGCTGAGTACCCAAAAGTGCAACCATGGGCTGCCAGCCATGCCGCTGGCCCAAACGGGCATCTGCCAGGGCCGCGGGGTGTTGTGGTGGGGGGGGGGCCGCGGGGTGTTGTGGTTGGGGGGGCCGCGGGGTGTTGTGGTGGGTGGGGTGGGGGGGGCGAACAGGCGACAGACCATGGGTTTGGGGTGTCCCCACAAGGACCTGGGAGACCAGGCACAGGCCGCCACGGTCGTGGCCTGCAAGCCAGCCATCTGGCTGCGCACACCGCTGACAGCCCACTGCGTCCACAAATGTGCAGCACCACCAACCGGAAGGGGTGTACTCACCATGCCAACACGTCTGCTCTCTGCCCCCTACAAGAAATGGATTTTGGATGAGAGGTAGGAGTTGTTGGCAACTGAGTACTCGCCTCAGTCCTGGCGGATGCCCTGAGGCTGTACGAGCAGGAGATACTCGGGAAGCACCCTGCAGAACAGATGCCTGCCCCAGAGGCGCAGGGACGAGTTGGTGATGATGGAGAACCGTGTGTCTAGCAGGCCGAGGAGGAGGTGGAATGGAGGTGACACATCAGGCCTCGTATGTACCGGCAATGTTTGTCATTCGAGGCCCTGCTGGACTAGGCGTGCTGCCACAAACTCCCGGCTGAGCTAGGACACTGTGCATCACCTGTGCTGGGTGATGATGCACCTGGCATCATCGAGAGGACACCCGCACCTGGTGGCTGTCAAGGTAACGGTTGCACTGAATCTCTTTGCAGAGAGGTCCTACCAGGCGCTGAGCAGGGACCAGTCAGGTCCCAGTCCTCCGCTCCTTGGCCTGTATGCCCGGGGGATGCAATATATCACCTTCGGTGTGGACCGCGCCTACCAGGTTGCCCAGGCAGCAGGATTCAACACCATCGTCGGCATGCCCAGGTCCAGGGGGTGACTCATGGGACACGTGTCCCCCTGTGGGAACCGGCGCATGAGGGGGTGCCTTCATCAATAGGAAGGGATTCCACTCCCTCAACGTGCAGCTGGTGTGAGATGACTGCTTGCACATTGTGCAAGTCTGCTCCCGATATCCGGGCAGCGTGCACGACGTCTTCATCCTGGTGCACTTGTTGGATTCGAGGCAGTCCCCCAGGTGAGAGCCTGGCTGCTGGGTGACAGGGATCATTGCTATAGCCATGGCTGATGATGCTTAACCAGAGGCCAGAGACTGACGGAGAGACCCACTGCAACCATGCCCATGCAGCGACTAGGGGCATGATTGAGCGGTGCATCGGCATCCTGAAGGCACGGTTCAGATGCCTGGATTACTCTGGAGGAGCCTCCAGTGCACTCCTGGTAGGGTCTCTCACATCGTGGTGGCCTGCTGTGTTCTGTACAACAGTGCACAGCAGTGGGGTGACATGCTGGAGATGGAGGTGGAGGAATTCCAGGCCTTGCCCGATGAGGAGGACACAGTCGAGGGCCAGGACATGGGGCCCTGGCAAGCTCGGGAGGTCACTTGGCGTGTGCACCAGGACCGTCGAGCAAGGGACAACCTTGTCTCCGGGGTCACTGATGGCTGTCCTCCCCCGTGCCCCCATGGGCCTGATCGAAGGAAATCTCCACTGTCCCATTCCACGCCGCAACACACACTCTCCCAAGGGATGCCCTACCCCTGCACTCCAACCCCTCTCTGAGCCCCCCACCAGCTGCTCCACAGGGTGCGGGCCCTGGGCCGGCATTACCAGCGACCTGGTCCATGGAGTAGAGGATGGTGATGCACAGTGTCCTAGCTCAGCCGTGGTGAACTCTGGTGCTCCGTAATGTCTGCCACCATCTGACTCCCACCTTGGTATTACATTCCACTGTCCGCCCGGGTGACCTCTGCATGCTAGCCACCCCACCACATGGGTCCATAGACCTTCTGGGGGGCAGGGCAGGGGCTGGGCCTGGGGGCTGGGGTGCGGTGTGCAGTGGTAGGTCACCCGCCAGGCAGGCCACGCCACTGAGCGTCCTGGCCCGTGCAGTACAGCAGCACCCGCGCCCCAGGTTCCCACCCCCACCCACCGCATCCCCACACCTCAACTCCCCCCCACACCCACGCCCATCTGGCACACCCTCTGCGCCCAGCCCATCCCTCACACCCTGCGGACAGCGGGCCGAGGCGGTTCAGAATGCCGATGCAGTTAATTGTGACAATGATATATACGCTAAGTGTGCCCTAGCCCCTACCGCTATTTGCTACACCTGTGCCAACTTAACTGGTGTCTTACCTACTAACCGTATATTCCATATCACTCCTTCTAGATGGTCTGTGAGGCGGTGCATCAGAAGTGGAGGCAGCCTGCTACTTTTCCCATTTTCCCACCCTGTGACAAAGGTCCTCTTTGGTGGCTGTTCCAGGCCTGGATGGACCCGGCAGTCATCCGGGTGTCACAGGTGGCATTATTCCACTCTCTTCTGCCCGCTGATCATCAAATGCACCAGAGACAGGTGGTTGGGGTGGGGGGGGGGGGGGGGGGGGGGTGGTGGAGTCCAAGGTGCTGCAGTGTTCTGGAACCTCCCCTGCAGGAGTTACTGGCACAGGCCCATCATAACACCATAAGACCATAAGAGATGGGAGCAGAATTAAGCCACTCGGCCCATCGAGTCTGCTCCGTTATTCAATCATGGCTGATATTTTCTCGTCCCCATTCTCCTGCCTTCTCCCCATAACCCCTTATCCCCTTATTAATCAAGAGCCTATCTATCTCTGTCTTAAAGACACTCAGTGATTTGGCCTCCACAGTCTTCCGCGGCAAAGGTTTCCACAGATTCGCCACCCTCTGGCTGAAGAAATTCCTCCTCATCTGTGGTTTAAAGGATCGTCCCTTTAGTCTGAGATTGTGTCCTCTGGTTATAGTTTTTCCTACAAGTGGAAACATGCTCTCCACGTCCACTCTATCCAGGCCTCACAGTATCCTGTAAGTTTCAATAAGATCCCCCCTCATCCTTCTGAACTCCAACGAGTACAGACCCAGAGTCCTCAACTGTTCCTCATATGACAAGTTCTTAATTCCAGGAATCATTCTTGTGAACCTCTTCTAGACCCTTTCCAAGGCCAGCACATTCTTCCTTAGATATGGGGCCCAAAACTTCTTTCAATACTCCAAATGGGGTCTGACCAGAGCCTTGTACAGCCTCAGAAGTACATCCCTGGTCTTGTATTCTAGCCCTTTTGACATGAATGCTAACATTGCATTTGCCTTCTTAACTGCCGACTGAACCTGCACGTTAACCTTAAGAGAATCGTGAACAAGGACTCCCAAGTCCCTTTGTGCTTCTGATTTCCTAAACATTTCCCCATTTAGAAAATAATCTATGCCTAAATTCCTCCTTCCAAAGTGCATAACTTCACACTTTTCCACGTTGTATTTCATTTGCCACGTCATTGCCCACTTTCCTAGCTTGTCCAAGTCCTTCTGCAGCCCCCTTGCTTCCTCAATACTACCTGTCCCTCTACAGATCTTTGTCTCATCTGCAAACTTAGCAACAGTGCCTTCAGTTCCTTCTTCCAGATCATTAATGTATATTGTGAAAAGTTGTGGTCCCAGCACAGACCCCTGAGGCACACCACTAGTCATTGGCTGCTATCCTGAGAAAGACCCCTTTATCCCCATTCTCTGCCTTCTGCCAGTCAGCCAATCCTCTATCCATGCCAGGATCTTAATCTTAACACCATGGGCTTTTAAGTTATTTAACAATCTCCTGTGCGGCACCTTGTCAAAGGCCTTCTGGAAATTTAAATAAATCACGTCCACTGGTCCATCACCTCCTCCTCGCTCAGGGTGCCCACAGGCCCCCGCGCTACTCCCTGGGACGGGATAAAGGCTGGAGCAAGCTCCAGGGGCACCACTGTAGCCTGGCTCCCCCGGTGCTGGAGGACTGCTCTTGTGTCGACCAGGGTCTCGATGCTCGCAGCCATGGAGCAGAGAGACTGGGCCACGTCCCTCTGGGACTGTGCCAGGTCACTCTGTGACTGTGCCAGGTCAGCCAGCACCCGGCCACTGCACTCGGCTCCCGCAATCATGTCCCATTGTGACTGGGCCACGTTCTGGAGTGCCACAGCAATGTCCATGTGACGCTGGTATATGGCTGCCTGTGACAGGGCTGCCCTGTCCAGTGCCTCATGCACCGCACACAAACTGTGCACCAGGCCATCGACATTCTGACCCATGACCACTCATCCACCATAGGCGCCATCTGTACGGTGTTGGCCTGGGTGGGTCGCATGGATGGCACCACCTCCTGCCCCTGCAGTCGCTTGGACTCCTCCAGGCTCTGAATGGTTGCTGACACCCCGTCATGTAGTCCCCGGCTCGGGTCCAATCTCCAGCATTGATGGGACCACCCTTTCCAGAAGCGCAAGACCTGCCTGGACGGCAGCTAGTCCCTGGGGTCAGGCCACCCTCTGACTGTCTGCTCTCTCGGGATGTACCGCAGTATGTGTATGGTGTGTACCAGATAGTGCCCCAGGTGCCTCTTCTCTAAAGTACCCAAACAACGTGAGTGTCTCTGGGATGATGGAAGGTCTTGGTGAGAGCTGTGATGGAAAGTCGGTCTTGCCCTTTTATGTATTTTCTTTTTATTTTATTTACATGTACCAAATGATCTGTTTGAGCTGCTCGCAGAAAAATACTTCTGACTGTTCCTCGGTACACGTGACAATAAACAAATCCATCCAATCCATCCATCGTCCCCGGATGTGTCCTCCGAGGTGTCGCGATGTTGCGGCTGGGTGCAAGGCCCCCTGACAGCCCCACCCATCACCCAATGAGTCATGAAATTGCGGCTGGGAGCAGGGGCCACTGGCTAGTTCCTCATCGTCTGATGGTGACCCTGCAAAACACAATACAACTTGCATGGTTGATCGTGGGTGGGTGTAGTGTAGGAGGAAGGGGTGACTCACATGCCAGAGAGACATTGCGATGTATCGAGGGCTTACCAGGTTGTCCCATGCCGACCTGCACCTCTGCAACTTCCTGCTCTGCTCCATGCTGACCAGGTCCAAGGCCCTCTGCTGCACCACGGTGAGTGGCCGCAGGTCCGGTGGACCCCCTCCTGCCTGTTCTCGCTCCTGCTGACTGGGCTGCCTTCTCCTGGGGGAAGGATAATCACAGTGTGAGACATTCAGATGCGGGCAGCGCACGGGGTCTGCAGCTGCTCGCCCGCCCAGTGGGGGTCGCATTGCGGTGGGTGAGTGGGGGGCAGGGAGTGCCAGGGGCACAGTGGTGGTGGTGACTCACCTGGACCACTCTGAGGAGATGGTGCAGCTTCTTCCTGCACTGCGGCTCAGTCATTCCGATGGGGCCCACGGCGCTCTGCCACCTGTGCCCATGCTCGGTTGACATCCACGGGTGACAGCCTCCTTCCTGGCCCAGGGAACAGGGTGTCCCGCCTCTTACCCATAGCGTCCGGCAGTGTCTTGAGCTTGCATCGGCGAATCTCAGCGCCGCTCCTCTTGTTTCCATTTTCTTGGCTGGAATGAGAGTGTGTGGGGAAGAGGGTGCTTATATGTAGCTCCAGCTTTTCAGGCTCTGTCAATCCTGACAGCAGGGAATCCGACGTCAGCGTTGGTTAGAATTGCACTACTTCCACATGGCACTGGCGCTGGCCCATTTACATGTCCTAAATTCCTTTTTGGATTGTAGAACACCACCGATTCAGTCCTGGCATCAGCACTTAGTCTCCACAGAGAAAGCAGCTCCACACCTTTGACACTGTCGCAGTTCCTCAGTATTGGATTAGAGTGTCAGCCTTAATTATTGTGCTCAAGTCCTAGATGGGGACTTGAGCCTACAATCTGACTCCGTGGTGAGAGCACCACCAGCTAAGCCATGGTTGACATGCACAGTGGGGTAGGGGATGGGGGAGGGTGGATGGATTTGGAAGGGCCCTTTGGGAAGAGAAGACACAAAATTTCCTGTGAAGCTCATCGGAGCAGGTAAAAAAACATGTTTGGATTCATTTCCCCTTGATCTTCTCTCGGCAGTGTTCAGACCCACTCATAAATCCTCAGAGAACAAGCAGCACGGTGGCACAGTGGTTAGCACAGCTCCCTCACGGCGCCGAGGTCCCAGGTTTGATCCCGGTCCCAGGTCACTGTCCGTGAGTTTGCACATTGTCCCCCTGTCTGCATGGGTTTCGCCCCCACAACCCAAAGATGTGCAGAGTAGGTGGATTGAACATGCTAAATTGCCTCTTAATTGGAAAAATTAATTGGGAACTCTAAATTTATAGTAAATAAATAAATCCTCAGATAACAATCAGTGGCCACATGCAGCAAGCACTGGACAAAATTTAGGATTGGCCCATAAGTGGCAAGTCACATTTGCCACACAGGTACCATCCAATGACCATCTCCAACAAAAGAGAATCTATCCATCTCCCTTTGACATTCAACAGCATCACCATCGCTGAATCACCCACCATTAATATCCGGGAGTTACCATTTTCCAGAATCTTGGGTGAGATTCCCCGACCCCCTGCCGGGTCGGAGAATTGGCGGGGGTTGGCGTGAATCCCGCCCCGCCGGTTGCTGAATTAAACTGCACCGGATATTCGACGGGGGCGGGAATCGCGCCGCGCCGGTTGGCGGGCCCCCCCCCGCGATTCTCCAGCCTGGATGGGCCGAAGTCCCGCCGCTAAAATGCCTGTCCCGCCGGCGTAGATTAAACCACCTACCTTACCGGCGGGACAAGGCGGCGCAGGCGGGCTCCGGGGTCCTGGGGGGGGGGGGGGGGGGCGGAGCGATCTGGCCCTGGGGGGTGCCCCCACAGAGGCCTGGCCCGCGATCCGGGCCCACCGATCCGCGGGCGGGCCTGTGTCGTGGGGGCACTCTTTTCCTTCCGCCTTCGCCACGGTCTCCACCATGGCGGAGGCGGAAGAGACTCCCTCCACTGCGCATGCGCGGGAATGCAGTCAGCGACCGCTAACGCTCCCGCGCATGCGCCACCCGGAGATGTCATTTCCGCGCCAGCTGGCGGGGCACCAAAGGCCTTTTCTGCCAGCTGGCGGGGCGGAAATTCGCCCGGCGCCGACCTAGCCCCTTAAGGTTGGGGCTCGGCCCCCCAAGATGTGGAGCATTCCACACCTTTGGGGCGGCGCGATGCCCGACTGATTTGCGCCGCTTTGGGCGCCAGTCGGCGGACATCGCGCCGATACCGGAGAATTTCGCCCCTTAACTGGGACAGCCACGTAAATATTCGGCAGGATTCTCCATTCCTGGGACTTTGTGTTGAGGCTAGGGCAGGATTCATGGACTTCCATGACAGCAAAACTGGCACCACACCTGGACCGATTCAGCGACTGTTCAGGCACTCACACCAGTGCCACATGGTACACTGGTGTGAAACAGTGTCAGATTTGCTGTATTCGCAATTGACACTCGGGAGGCTGACAAGCTGCAGCTGCATATACACACTTCACTCCCCACACACACCGTTCCAGCCTACAAGATGGCACTGGTTGCACTGGAGCGCGCTCATCCTGCTGATGGGTCAGCTGGGGCCAGAGGGCACCTAGGGGGGTGGCCTTGGGGGGGGGAACCATACGACCTGTGGCCCTAAGTTCACAGTGGGTAGTCAGCGGCATGCGCAGCTGCATGGCTGCCTTACAGGCCGCGGCAATGGTGTTCCGTGCCCGTCCACTCTGACCCCACAGCCCACCTCATGGCCACCCCCTGCTGCTCTCCCTGGCCCTCTCCCTGGCCCTGGCAGAATCCACCCCCACCGGCCAGCGGCATGACTGTCAGCAACTATGGCGATGTTGGACACTTTCGTACCCCCTCTCTCTCCCTCAGCAGCCATGGCGCCTGTTGTATGATTTTTAGAAGCTCAAGTGAACCTCGCCGTTGGGAATTCACCCCGGTGGAGGCGGATAATCACGGAGGCCCCGGTGAATACCGGGTCAGGCCCACTAATGATATGCGAGGGGTGTTTACTGTGTGTTCGGAGTGAAACGCATTGACGCCGCTGCCGAGGCACCAGAGAATTACGGTTTGACGGGAAACCGACGCCGGCCACTGATTCCACGCAAAATCGTGTTTCCCGATTCCGGTGTCTGCTGACTGAGAATCCCGCCCACTGTGCCTACAACAGCAGGCCAGAGGCTGGGAATTCTCCAGTGAGTAACTCACCTCCTGACCCCACAAAGCCCGTCCACCACCTGCAAGGCACAAGTCGGGAGCGTGATGGAATACTCTCCACCTGCCTTGGAGAATCTGGACACCATCCTTGATAAAACAGCCTGTTTGATCGGCACCTCATCCACTGCATTTAACATTCACTTCCTCCACATCCGGTGCACAGTGGCAGCAGTGTGTACCATCCACAGGATGCACTGCAGCAATTCACCAAGATTCCTTCATAGCATGTTCAAAATCCAGGACCTCTACCAACTGGGACAAGTCACACATCATCAGATTTGGAAATATACCGTTCCTTTACTGTTGCCTGATCAAAAATCTGGAATTCGCTTCCTAACAGCACCGAGGGCGCACCTAGATCACATGGACAGCAGCGATTTGTAGCGGTGTTCACCACCAATATCAGTGTAATATAGTTCAGTATTGTTTATATTTGGAGGGTGAAACATTTGTTTTCAGTGTTTGTTTTTGAGCAGCTACAGGAGGCAAAGAAACTATTTGCATGTTCGGTGTTACAGACAGATGACACAGCCATCAGCGAATTTGCTTTTCTGGAGATGATGACAAAAAGGTTGAATTTTGAGGTATGTTGATTTTTTTCTTTTTAAATCACGAACAAGTAACATTGACCCAGATATTTCTGTCTCTGCATGGTTGTACCCCGGAAGGTACGCTGGGGGCCCCCTCGGAAGTCCCCACCCACTGACTATATGGGAATTGCCGGGGGAGTTTCAACTTCCATTGGGTATTTATCCTGCATCTGGAACCGTCTGAAATTCTGAATTAGCGTTGGAGACTTTTTGGACTCCAGTTCACTAGCACAAGTAACCTAGGAAAGGTTAGAAGAATTAAAAACAGTTCGAACTGGTTTGCTACTAACCCCTCCCAACTCCCCCTCAACTACCATGCCCGAGATCCCCTGTCTACCCCGTGAGTCTCCCTACTAGTCTCCAGACCCACCAACTACCCCCTGACCCTCTTACCACCCTCTGAACACTCCCCCCCCCACCCCGACTAAGATCCTGACCCCCAACTACCCTCCAGCCCCAGTCCCCCGAATACCCCCCCACCTCCGACTAAACTACCTGTGGTGATATACATCACTGTAAGTACACAAAGGGTTAATGTACATACACTACACCTAGCTAGACACTAGAGGGAGCACCAGAGACATGACACACAGACATTCAACCAATAGGTCAGTAAGATAGGACACGATCAATGGGCATTCATGATACACATAGAGGTGACATTACCACAGGAGGGCATTACACCAACCCATATAAAAGGACACATCACACATGCTCAGTCTCTGTGGAGACACTCAGTGAGTACAGGCACAGGGTTGATTTGAAACACATCACACCCACCACGTGGATTGTAGCAGACTGGTTCGTCAGTCTGAGTAGCTATAGCAGGATTAACAGGAGAGTCGAATCCAAGTAGGAGAATCGTTAACAGTAATAAATGTGTTAAAGCCATCTTGGCTTTATTCCCTGGAACAGTCCTCCCCTGTGAAGGAAGAACTCCAGAAGCAGGTACACTCCACAATTCCCAGGAAGCCCAGGTCTGAATGCCCAGTTAGAAATGTGGAGCTCCAGTGCAAAGTAAGTAAATAGGAGGAAATTGCCACTCCTTTGGCCTATTGTGTTTCATTCTGTAGCAAGTGTACGCTGAACTCTTTCCAGACTCCTCCCATAGATTTTTAAAAATTGTTTGTATCATGGTTATATTTTCCCCTAAAGGTGTATTATTTGACATATTATGCTTGGGAAGAACATTTAACACAACATTGTGTTCTTCGATCTGTTGCTCAAAGCAGTACTTTTTGCTGGGAGTTGTCACAAGCAATTATGTTAGAATCATAGAATCTCTACAGTGCAGAAAGAGGCCATTCGGCCCATCGAGTCTGTACTGACCCTTTGAACGACCACTCTATATAGACCCAATCCCCAGTCCTATTCCTGAAATCCCACCCTAAGGGGTAATTTTTGCATGGCCAATCCACCTAACATTTTTGGACTGTGGGAGGAAACCGGAGCAACCGGGGGAAACCCATGCAGACATGGGGAGAAAGTGCAAACTCCACACAGACAGTTCCCCGAGGTTGGAATTGAACCCGGGATCCTGGAGCTGTTAGGCAGCAGTGCTAACCACTGTGCCACCATGCCGTCCCAAGCGAGAAGATTATTCAGTAAAGTGCTTACCAGAATTCTGGAAGCTTACAGTAATAATCTGTGCCATGAGGCCTTGGTTGACAATTATGTTTGGGCTTGTCCCAGCTGCTGATTTTCCAACCCTGGTTTGTGTTGCCAAACGCAGCATTGGGAGGTGCCAGCTGACAGGTTGGGTGTGTGAGAACTGAGCAGCTTCATTAGGTGAGCTACAGAGAAACATCAGCAGAGGCCCCAGAGTGATTCCTACAGATTGTCCTTTCAGTCAGATTTCAGAGTGTACAGCCTTGGAGATTAAAAAGCAATTGGAATGAGGATTAGTATACATGTCGGAAAGACAATGGATAACCACAGTCCAAATTCAAATTAACCACTTTGGGTCAGTTCTCATTGATTCATCTAATACTGGAATTTGCACCAGTTTAATTATTTTGACCAAGAAAAATGTTGATGCTGTGCCCATTTTATGCCTTGAAGAGGAACACCTAAGTATCCAATATGACCACAGCACACCAGAAGTGGGCAACCTTGTGGAATTTTAAGTTCAATAGTTTTAAATATTACCATATGTTGCCTTTTTACCCTTTAGGTAAACCACAAGCTGTTTCTTATATTGACCAAATGACCACGGACAACCAGTACGTTAGCTCAAAAACACAGTTTATTAATAGCACAGGACTTGTATCTCTTTGCAATAATACACGCGGCTCCGTACTAAACTACACCTAATAACTAAGATTACCTTTACTTAACTTCGCGTGACCGGCACTGTGCGAGATAAAGCCTTTATCCGGGTCCACATGGCCGGTTGGAAGTTGTTGGGTTTGTCTCAGCTGGGCTCGTCCTTCAGGAAATGGTCGCGGGTCCTTGAACTTGGTTGTTTTGCTACAGTTGGTCGCGAACAGGCCGGCCCCAAAAGAGGCCGATCCCTAGTGCGCAGGACTTTTTATCCTTCGTCTCTTTCGCGCCCTTTTGGGCGGTCCTTACTGCAGGTCCAATGGATCAATAGGGTTTCGATCACCCTCATTGATCTTTGCCAATTAGGGGGCGGTTACCTCGATGGCTGTGCGGGTCCTAGCTATCATTGTCCCAGGCACGTAGGCCTTTCCAAATAAGTGGGGTGGTGGCGCCGGTTAGTCTGCTATCGTTGATGGTCATTAATGCGAATGCTATTGTCTTGGGGAAAATGGTGATCGATCTTTAATGATGGGAGTTTCTTACCAGGGCCAGGATTCTCCTCTACCCTGCGGGTCGGGGGAATCCGGCGTAATGGAGTGGTGGGAACCACTCCGGCGTCGGGCCGCCCCAAAGGTGCGGAATTCTCCGCACCTTTAGGGGCCAAACCCCTACCTTGAGGGGCTAGGCCCGCGCCGGAGTGATTTCCGCCCCGCCGGTTGGCGGGAAAGGCCTTTGGCGCCACGCCAGCCGGCGGCGAAAGGACTTCGCCGGGCGACGAATGAGCGGGAATGTCAGCGGCCGCTCACGGCATCCCCGCGCATGCGCAGTGGAGGGGGTCTCTTTCACCTCCGCCATAGTGAAGACCATGGCGACGGCGGAAGAAAAAGAGTGCCCCCACAGCACAGGCCCGCCCGCCGATTGGTGGGCCCTGATCGCAGGCCAGGCCACCGTGCGGGCACCCCCCGGGGCCAGATCGCCCTGCGCCCCCCCAGGACCCCGGAGCCCGCCCGCGCCGTCTGCTCCCGCCGGTAAGGTAGGTGGTTCAATCCACGCCGGCTGGCGAGGTTTGACAGCGGCGGGACTTCGGCTCATCGCGGGCGAGATTCACGCCACCCCCCGGCGATTCTCTGACCCGGCGGGGGTCAGAGAATCGCGCCCCAGGTCTGGTTTCTTTGCACATTAGACAGAAGCTGTGTACCTGTCTGTGTCCCAAATTGACCACAATTCCCATAGTCCTTTGCAGGTGGCCATTTTAAATGGCTACACATATTCATGGAGTAAATTTCCAGGCAGTTCTCTCAACTCATCGGGATAGTTTTTCCTCGGTTTTCCAGATCTTCTGCTGAAATTATGACAGATGAGCAGGATAAGTCCTGTGGATATTCATCTGCATATAATATATGCATGATGTGGAGATGCCGGCATTGGACTGGGGGTGAGCACAGTAACAAGTCTCACAACACCAGGTTAAAGTCCAACAGCTTTGTTTCAAATCACTAGCTTTCGGAGCGCAGCTCCTTCCTCAGATGAATCCTGATGAAGGAGCTGCGCTCCGAAAGCTAGTGATTCGAAACAAACCTGTTGGACTTTAACCTAGTGTTGTAAGACTTCTTACTATAAAAATAAGGACTAATCATAACTTTAAATTGGTAATTGAATTATATCCATGTATCAGAGAATGATACAGAACAGGATGAGGCCATTCAGCTCTTGGTGCCTGTGCCATGTTCTGAAATAGTCCCACCACCTTCCCTAATCTTTTCTCATTGACCAGGTATACATCCCTTTCTGAGATTTGACTGTCTGAGTCCAAATGTGCCCCGACCTCTTACTCTGCGTCATTTGAAGACTTCACTTGGTTTGCAATTGCACAGGAGAATGACTGCAATTTAAGTAATAAAAATATAACAATTAAAATTTTCCATCATAATTCCAGACAAAATGGCCGGGATTCTCCCTTCTGGGGACACAATCCCCACCCCGGTGGGAAAACTGGCGCCAACCACTCCGTGTCAACAGCCCCCGAAAATGCATGATTCCGCGCATGCACAGACCGGCCGGCGTATTTTTGCGCATGCGCACCAGCCCCCGGGCAATATGGCGGAGCCCTACAGGGGCCTGGCGTGGAGGAACATAGGCCCCCACGGAACCAGCCCGCCCGCAGATCGGTAAGCCCCGATCGCGGGCCAGGCCACCTGGGGGCCCCCCCGAGGTCGGATCCCCCCGCGCCCCCCCCCCCCCCCCAGGGCTGTCCCCGCACACTTACCTGCCAGGTCCCGCCGTGCGTGTGGTGAGTAATTCACGCCAGCGGGACTGGCCAAAACTGGACGGCCGCTTGGCCCATTGGGGCCCGGTGAATCACAGGGGGGGCCGCTGTCAACGGTCCCTGACCGCCGTGGCGGGAATCCTGCCGCCATCCGAAAAACAGCACCGGTGACTACAGCAGCCAGCGTCGGGGCGGCGGGGCGGGATTTGCGCCTCCCTCCCGGGGATTTTCCGACCTGGCGGGGGTCGGAGAATCACGCCCAAGAAGTGTCATAAGCTACAGTTAAACTAACATGCTGATGGGTATGTTTTAATTTAAGGTATTTCTACCATGGTGGACGACTTTGGATCCTGAACTGGATAGTTTTTCCTGGACTTTCCCGATCTTCTGCTGAAAGTATGACAGAAGAACAGGATAAGTCCTGTGGATATTCATCTGCATATAAAAATAAGAGCTAATGCATAACTTTAAATTGGTAACTGAATTATATCTGAGTGTCACAGAATGCCCAGACCTCTTACTCTGTTTCATCTGAAGACTTCACTTGGTTTGCAACTGATCCTACATTCAAACTTACAAATAAATGAATTAGGAGCAGGAGTAGGCCATTCGGCCCCTCGAGCCTTCTCCACCATTCAATAAGATCATGGCTGATCTATTTAGCACACTGGGCTAAATAGCTGGCTTTTAAAGCAGACCAAGGAAGGCCAGCAGCATGGGTTTAATTCCCGTACCGGCCTCCCCGAACAGGCGCCGGAATGTGGCGACTAGGGGCTTTTCACAGTAACTTCATTCGAAGCCTACTTGTGACAATAAGCGATTTTCATTTCATTTCATTTCATTTAAGGCCTTCAACTCAACATTCCACCTACTCCCAATAACCTTTGACTCTCTTCTTGAGCAAGAATCGTTCTATCTCTGCCTCAGAAATATTCATTGACTCTGCCTCTTTCACTCACTGGAGAAGACAGTTCCAAAGAGGAACTGAGGGAAAAGAATTATTCCCATCACCATGATATGTAATGGGAGACCGCTGGTTCTAGTCTCTCCCACAAGGGGAAATATCATTTCAACATCCACCCTGTTCAGTCCCCTCAGGATCTTAAATGCTTCAATAAGATAGAATCATAGAATTTACAGTGCAGGCGAAGGCCATTTGGCCCATCGAGTCTGCATCAGCCCTTGTAAAGATCAACCTATCCAAGCCCATGCTTCCACCCTATCTCCAAAACCCAGTAACTCCACCTAACCTTTTTGGACATGAAGGGGCAATTTAGCATGGCCAATCCACCTAACCTGCACATCTTTGGACTGTGGGAAGAAACCGGAGCAACCGGAGGAAACCCACGCAGACACGGGGAGAATGTACAAATTCCGCACAGTCACCCGAGATAGGAATTGAACCCGGGTCCCTGGAACTGTGAGGCAGCAGTACTAACCACTGTGCCACTGTGTCGCCCACCTCTCAATTGCCTCAACTCCAATGAATATAGGTCCAACCTGTCCAACCTTCCCTCATACCATAAACCCACATCCCGGTTATCAGTGGAATGAAAAATCTCTGAACTGCTTTGAACACATTTATATCCTTTCTTAAATAAGGGGACCAAAACTGCACACAGTACTGTCGATGTGGTCTCACCAAGGGCCTGTATAACCGTAGCAAAACGTCCCTACTTTTATGTTCCATTCCCCTTGCTATAACTGACAATTTTTCATTTGCCTTTCTAATCACTTGCTGTACCTGCAGACTAACTTTTCCTGATTCATGTACCAGGACACCCAGATCCCTCTGTACCTCAAAGTCCCTCTCCATTTAAATAATGGTAACTTCTAGCCTTCGTGGTGTCGTAATTGTGGGCTACCCCAAAAATGATCTGGGGAACCACCCAGAGGTCCCCATGCAAGGATTGCATGGCAATTGTTCGGAAAGTTCAAACTTCTGTTCAACAATTGCCCTGTAATGGGAACCATCTGATAATGTGATTTTAAATATATTTCCCACTCTCTTACAGTAATAGTTACCCATAAAAAGAATTAAAACCACTTCTAACTTTTTGGTAACTATTGTACTGACACTCCCGGCACCCCCAAGGTCGCCTCCCACTAAAATCCCACCTTCTCCGACTATCCCTCTGACCCCCCCCCCAATAGATCCCTCACGAGACGCACGACAACCCCCATGGGATTCTCCCCTTGCCAAAACCCCACAAGACACAACCCATCCCCCAAACACCCGTAGGTACCCCAGACTACCCTCCCCATTCCCCCACTGGCCACACCCCAGCTCTGGCAACCTGCATTCTGTGGTCTAATGGCTGTAATTCCATGGAAAGTATGATATATAATAAGTATGCAACGGAGATATCACTTCCTGTAGTTAAAGTATAAGTTACCTACAAGATGAAAATAGTGTTTAGTCAAAAATGTTTTACAGTAAAAGTTTTAAAATGTGAAATCTTGTTAGGTCATTCTTTCAGTTCATAACTAGAAGTTTGAATCTTTTTTTAAGTTATCAGTCTCTACGGAGATTGTAACAAAATTGGCACTTTCGGAACTTCATATCCATAGGGTGAGATGAGTTCACTGGGTTTGGCCAAAGTTTACACATACAAGATTTCACAGTGTCATTTGCTATATCCGTTGAATGGTTAAAAATAGTTGCCTCTACTCTTTTCCCAATGGCAACATGAAATGGTGACAGGTCCCTCAATCAGACACTGAGTACCTCTGAATGAGGCCCCACCCCCAGAAGCCCACCAGCAAACATGCTAACATTGCGCTCACACGTGGCACCTGCTGTTGGCTTAATGCTGTTGGCTTAATAGGTGCCACTTAAGGGCGTCGATTGATGGTAGAATGAGAAGGCCTTCGACAGGCAGTCTCACCACAGATTTAATTGGGGTTGATGCAGGAAAATAGCAGAGTCCCTACCTGGCACCCACCCACCCAATTAAATACCCCTCACCTTGGGGGAACGGCACAAGATTTTGCCCATTAACTTTGCGTCTCTCCGAGTCTTCTATAATCTCGTCTTTATGGAGTTTATAAGCTTGCTAAGGAGGATAAACCAAGGTTAGTGTGAGCATTTTAGGCAACAATGGAAGAAAGATGGGGTTGAAAAGGGTCTGATAATTAAAGTCCTAAACAAAATTAAAGTGCAAAAAAGTAGTTATATTAATAATCTGATCACATTAAATTCAATAAATTAAAGGTTAAGCTCAATTAGAAAACAGATAATTAAAAAGATTTATTCCTTTCCTACGCTGCAACTCCAATTTTAATTCTGAGCATGTGAAATAATTGCACAATTATTTGATGACTTTTAAGACCACACAAATTGAGTTTGGAATTAGTGTTACTTACAAATTAAGAGAATAAATTTCCAAAAATCTAAAGTATGTAAAAATTCCGCAAAACATCAGATAACCAATGAGATTATTTAACATTCGACACGTATGTTCTATATTTTCGTTTTAGCCAGAGGGAAGTGCTCAAAGGCAAAATACTGGTAAAAAAAAACACTAGAGTAGTTTTCAGTCTTCATGGGCCACTTACTTTCTCGTTGTGGAACCCCATGGGCCATATATAAACAATTACAACACAAAACACTGATCTATCGACCACCATTGCTAAATGCAAAATTAATCTTGTGTAATTAAATTCACATAAAAAACTCCCCCCAAGCTAAATTACAGGCTTCAATTATAAATTAATTTTTGTATAATTAAAAACATCACCTGCCACAATGTATATACTGAGAGACATTCCTGGATGACTGCCGCCTCCCCCTCCCCCTTATTCCCATTTGTGCAATGGCAGCCTGCATTGCTGATGTTGACTGGTTGATTACTCCCACCAACCCTCCCCAGTCCCCTACACTTCAACCTCCAGTTCTTGGCTGCTGATATTTCCAAATCTTCTGGGTTTGACTGTTGTTTTACAGGCCTGGAGATTTAAAAGAAGAAAGGCTTCTAGTGTGTTTCACGACTCTAGGCTGTCTCACGTCGCCTTAGCCAATTAACACTTTTGAAATGTAATCGCTATTACAATGTAGGAAACGTGATCAAACATTAAGGACGGTCACCTCAGCACTTCGCTTTACCGCAAACCCACGGATAACCTCACGATGCTCCACTTCTCCAGCTTCCAACCTAAACACATTAAAGAAGCCATCCCCTATGGACAAGCGCTCCGTATACACAGGATCTGCTCAGACGAGGAGGAGCGTAACAGACATCGACAGACGTTGAAAGATGCCCTCGTACGAACGGGATATGGCACTCGACTCATCGATCGACAGTTCCAACGCGCCACAGCGAAAAACCGCACCGACCTCCTCAGAAGACAAACATGGGACACAACCGACAGAATACCCTTCGTCGTCCAGTACTTCCCCGGAGCAGAGAAACTACGTCATCTTCTTCACAGCCTTCAACACGTCATTGATGACGATGAACATCTTGCCAAGGTCATCGCCACACCCCCACTACTTGCCTTCAAACAACCGCGCAACCTCAAACAAACCATTGTTTGCAGCAAACTACCCAGTCTTCAGAACAGTGACCACGACACCACACAACCCTGCCATTGCAATCTCTGCAAGACGTGCCAGATCATCGACACGGATACCACTATTACACGTGAGAACACCACCCACCAGGTAAGCGGTACATACTCGTGCGACTCGGCCAACGTTGTCTACCTCATACGCTGCAGGAAAGGATGTCCCGAAGCGTGGTACGTTGGCGAGACCATGCAGACGCTGCGACAACGAATGAACGGACATCGCGCAACAATCACCAGGCAGGAATGTTCCCTTCCAGTCAGGGAACACTTCAGCAGTCAAGGGCATTCAGCCTCTGATCTCCGGGTAAGCGTTCTCCAAGGCGGCCTTCAGGACGCGCGACAACGCAGAATCGCCGGGCAGAAACTTATAGTCAAGTTCCGCACACATGAGTGCGGCCTCAACCGGGACCTGGGATTCATGTCGCATTACATTCATCCCCCACCATCTGGCCTGCAAAATCCTACCAACTGTCCTGGTTTGACACAATTCACACCTCTTTAACCTGAGGTTACCCCCATCTCTGGATCTGTAAAGATTTAATCACCTGCTAATGCTCACATTCCAAGCATTGTTTGGCATCTTTGAATTTGTCTATTTATGTGTTTCTGGAACATACCTCTTCATTCACCTGAGGAAGGAGCAGCGCTCCGAAAGCTAGTGACATCGAAACAAACCTTTTGGACTTTAATCTGGTGTTGTAAGACTTCGTAGTGTGCTCACCCCAGTCCAACGCCGGCATCTCCACATCACAAACATTAAACTGGTTAGGTGCTGTGAACAGGCGGGGTTGTGCCTGATAAACCCACACCCATTCAGTGGAATGCAGCCAGGACACCAACTTTGAGCTTATTGTTCATTCTGGCAATTTCTAAATACGTTAGCTGCACACTATTCATTGGCAGCTTGCATCAGCTGGGGGGGGGGGGGGGGGGCTGGTGCTGTGAAGCAGCAGTGCTAACCACTGTGCTATCGCATCGCCCATATTGAACTGAGTTTCTCAGATTGCATTTCAAAACCAAAACACTACTTAACATTAACCTGCACTGCTTAGAGTTAAAGGTGCTAAAATCATTGGGAATAATGTGCTGATCAACAATGGCTGGCCATGGGAGAGAGCAGGAACAACAGCTTCAGACACTGTACTGGAGGCCATGGTGAGAGAGATGGAGGAGAGGAGAGATATTCTGTATAATCAGGGGAGGGCCTGCATAGCTGCGGCTCCTGGGTGGAGAATGGCAGTGTAACGTGGAACAAGTCACACATTGATGGACAGATCATTTCTATGACAAAGCTCTGGACAGAATGACACATTCTCAGGCTTCTCCTCCATTTCTGTTGAGGAACCTGCAAGGGGTGATACTGTGTGTTTAGGTTTTTTGTGAAAGTGAGCCGATATAGATTTGTATTGGTACCAATATGGAACGGTGATGTTTCCTCGTTGTTTAATGGTTAGTGTGATATGTGGAATGTTACATAGTTGACTTTCAAATCTTTGTTACTGTTGACTGTTTAATAAACAAAATATTCTCAAGAGATGCTACAGGTTGTGTTTGCTGCTGCTGCTTGTGGCAGCTAATTCCTGGAGGCTGTTGCTGCTGTTTCTGTCCCTTTCTGTAGCTGGGAGTAAGGAACGGGAGGATGGGAGGATGATCTGATGCCTGAGCTGGAGAAGGGAAAATTGAGCTCTTTCTCTTTTCTGGCCTGCTGTGGGACAGTGTGAGTTTTTCACTGCTCAGGGGTCTACTGCTGGGAGCTGCAAGAGGGGGAGAGAGTGGTAGGTTAATCTTAATGAGCGGCATATTCTGCCTGTTGCAGCTCGCAGGTGCAGCTGGCCAGGAGTTGTGTTTGCTGCCGCCTCTTTGCTTTTGTGGTCTGGAATGGGAGGATGGTAAGATGACCTGCTGCCAGAGCTGGAGAAAGGGAAGTGGAGCTATTCCTCTCTTCTTGCATGCTCTGCGCCAGTACAACTTTCCCCTGCTGAGACGTCTACTGCTGGGAACTACAGGAGGGAGAGAGAGGCCGATTGACCTGAATGAGCAACCTGATGAAGGTTTGAAGAAATGCTTTTGCAGATTGTTGATGATTTTATTGTGAGTGCTGCATGTTGACTAGCACATTGCCCTGACTCAAACACGCTGGACGGCGAGGCTGTTTTTCAACACTTTGAACGCCAGTGGAACATATGGGTACTGAGCTTTGGATCCAATGAAATTAGGCTGTATAAGAAGGCCTGTACAATTGAAGCTCATGGACGAGACTGATGCGTAAAACGACTGAACGGCAAGGATCCTCCAGTTTGTTGAGGACCTGATGGGTCATACAATGGGCGGGGTTCTCTGAACCTGAGGCTAAGTGTTGACGCCGTTGTAAACGCCGTCGAGTGGAGTGACCTACGCCGCTCCAGCTGCCGATACCGGCCTCAAATGTGTGTTGCAGGTCTGCGCATGCGCGCTGCAACTGGTGCGAGTGCTAGTTGCGACCAGTGCGATCCACGCATTCGCACTGCAACCTGCCGCATGTGCGGTGGCTTCCTTCTCGGCACCGGTCCTGACGCAACATGGCGTAGGGCTACAGGGGACGGCGCGGAGCAAAAGAGGCCCCCAGCCCGAGAGGCCGGCCTGCCGATCGGTAGGCCCCGATCGCGGGCCAGGCCACAACAGAGGCCACCCCCCGGGTCGGACTCCCCCTCCCCTTTCCAGGCCGCCGGAAGGATGCACGCCGACGTCCCGGCGGGTAAGACCACACGAGGACGGCACCGGCGGGACTCGGATGTTTTCTTGCCGCCACTCAGCCCATCCCGGGCGGAGAATCGCTGGGGGGAGCCGTGTAGAGCGGCCCCCGACTAGCGCCGCACCGACCACGTCGATGCCAATGGCGCTGATTCTCTACTCGCTGGAGAATCGGTGGACCGCCGTCGAGGCAGCATCGCACGATTTGCGCATGGCCCGGCGTGGGCTGAGAGAATTCTGCCCAATGTGCTTGGTTTTCTTGGTGCAAATAAACAGTTGTATCTTTGAGTTGTACCGATATTCTGTAGCGGAAAGATACTTGTGTATGTATGGCACAGTGCCTTTTCCTCGTTGATTCATGATTTGTGTGATTATTAAGTGGTTAGTTTTCACCTTTTCTGTTTGAAGGTCACTGAAGCCCTGAACCTTAATGCAACTGGCTCATTCCAAGCCTCGAGCGGGGACCTGTGCGACATTTCTTAAGCTATAGCCCACTGGTGTACCCGCGAGGTCACGGATGCCCTGGACCAAGCCCACTAAGGTGCCCAGGCTGCAGGATTCTCCACCAATCGCAGGATGCCCCAGGTCCAGGAGGCAATGTATATATGTTGAGATTGTGTAAGATCATTGCCTCCGGATAATGCACGTGTGAGCCTGCTACCCCGGGAGCGTTCATGACAGCAAAATCCTGGGGCACTCTGAGATTCCTAATGGCTTCGAGGACCACCCCGGGATGACAGTTTGGCTCTTAGGGGACAACGGGTATCCGCTGAGGTCCTGGTTGATGACGCTGATACGGAGGCCTGAGACCAAGGTGGAGACTCAATATCACGAGGCCAATGAGACTGACTCAAAATGTGGTTCCGATGCCTGGACCACTCTGGTGGTGTCCTGCAGTACACCTCCTCCTCTTACAGCAGCGGAGCAACATGCTGGAGGAGGAGAAGGAGAGACTAGTGGCCTCGTCTGTGGAGGAGGAGGCAGACCAGGAGTGCTGGAGTACGAACCAGGAGAGGAGTGAGGCCCTCATCCTCACCTGATTCACATCGGACTAGATTGTGTCCATCAGCTCAACCCCTCCCCCCCATTTCTCTCCTTTCCCCTCACCCTATTCCCTAGCTTCCCCCCATCCCCCCATTTTCCTCCTTCCCCCTTCAATCCCCGCCCTCCCCAATCCCCACCCCCTCCCCGACCAACCTGTTTCACCTGACAAGAGTCTGTGTAACATCACTCCAGGATGATGGGCTAATGTCAGCACTGTAAGCGGGTCAATATATAAGGCAGGAGAGTGATGATAGCTCGCTGTGAGGAACTCTGGTGCTCCTCAGTTTCTGACACCTCGCCCACCTGTGCCACTCCGTGCTCCTCAATCTTCTTGATCTTTCGTGGTCTTCTGCTATGTGTAGTTGTGTCTCAAGGATGGACATCAGAGGTGGAGGCAGCCTGCTGATTTTCGTATTCAGTGGTCTTTGATACCCTTGACGGACGTCCTCTCGAGGGCCTGGAGCTGGAGGAATCCAGCCGACTTACCAGTGCCTCAGGCACCTCCGTGTCACGCTGTTCTGCTCACTGCCCTTGGGATATGCTGGTGTCCATAGGGGGGGATTCGGAAGAACTGGAGACCACTGTAGTCTCCTTGGTGGCAGGCCCGGGTTGGCCTTCAGCACATCCTCCTCACTGATGGTGCTTGTAGGGCGTGGGGGATTCCATGGGACGGAGGGGCAGCTGCAGTGAGCTCTAGAGACCTCTGCGTCATCTGGCTCTGCCAGTCCTAACGGGTTCCCATTGTCCGTAGCATAGTGTTGACGCCCTCAACGATGCTCCTCAGTGACTGGGCCTGCCACCCAGTGGAGTGCTTCGGCAATATTCATCTGCATCCGGGACATGTCCTTCAGCGCCTGAGACATGCTCTGCAGTGCCTCGGCTATGTCCACTTGCATCTGGGACACATCCCCAGTGACAGGACATGATGTCAAGGCTGTTAGCCATGGTCGTCACAGACTGGTGGTCGCCACCCAAACAGTGTTGGCTTTGATATTGGCATGATCGACAACATCACCTGCGAACGAAGCCTTTTGGACTCCTCCAATTGGCTATGCAGTCGCTGGAATATACCTGACATCCCCTCCTAAATGTCACGGCTCTGGCCTATCATCTTCATCAGCTCTGGGAGAACTTTGTCCACAGTCCCAGCATGACCCGGCTTCATCACATGGAGATCCTGCAAGACAATGGACATGTGGGCAGTGAGAGGGAAGGGTCATTTTGTCTGACATGAACAACTCATTTGAGACAGGTCATCTGCGTGAAGAGGCAGTGGATCCTCATCTCACTAGCGCAGGCCAAACTCACTGTTGGTGACAGCTCTCTCCTTGGTCAATCCCGTGATCTCCAGGGCTTATTCCTCAAAGGGGTGAGGACTCAGATGTCAGGGACCCTTCCCCCCTGTCTTGGCCCTTTCCCTCTTATTATGGGCTAGCTTCCCCTGCAGGGACAAAGAGAGGACATTGGAAGCCGCACACATGATGGGTCTGGGGAGGGGGGGGGGGGGGGGGGGCCAGGTCTATAGCAGGTGGCATGTGTGGCGCCGCACCTGGATGTGATAGGGTTGTGCTGGTGGGTGCCGGGCGGTTCTGAGGAACAAGCACAAAGATTGGATGTGGGGGGCGCAGTGTGTCAGCCAGTGGATTGGTGGGGGTGGGGAGTTTGGGAATTTGAGGGGTGGCAGGCAGAACTGATGCCAGAAGAGAGGTGATAACTTATCCTTGCAGCTCAGTGGAAGTTGTTTGTCTTCCAACATTGGACAGTGGTCCTCCTTCTCATGCTGCATGCACTTACAGCCACTGCCACTGCCAATCTTCTGTATTCTCCTTCTCATGCTGCCTGCACTTACAGCCACTGCCACTGCCAATCTTCTGTATTCTCCTTCTCATGCTGCCTGCACTTACTGCCACTGCCAATCTTCTGTATTCTCCTTCTCATGCTGCCTGCACTTACAGCCACTGCCACTGCCAATCTTCTGTATTCTCCTTCTCATGCTGCCTGCACTTACTGCCACTGCCACTGCCAATCTTCTGTATTCTCCTTCTCATGCTGCCTGCACTTACAGCCACTGCCACTGCCAATCTTCTGTATTCTCCTTCTCATGCTGCCTGCACTTACTGCCACTGCCAATCGCCTGTATTCTCCTTCTCATGCTGCCTGCACTTACAGCCACTGCCAATCTTCTGTATTCTCCTTCTCATGCTGCCTGCACTTACAGCCACTGCCAATCTTCTGTATTCTCCTTCTCATACTGCCTGCACTTACAGCCACTGCCAATCTTCTGTATTCTCCTTCTCATACTGCCTGCACTTACAGCCACTGCCACTGCCAATCTTCTGTATTCTCCTTCTCATGCTGCCTGCACTTACTGCCACTGCCAATCTTCTGTATTCTCCTTCTCATGCTGCCTGCACTTACAGCCACTGCCACTGCCAATCTTCTGTATTCTCCTTCTCATGCTGCCTGCACTTACAGCCACTGCCACTGCCAATCTTCTGTATTCTCCTTCTCATGCTGCCTGCACTTACAGCCACTGCCACTGCCAATCTACTGTATTCTCCTTCTCATGCTGCCTGCACTTACAGCCACTGCCACTGCCAATCTTCTGTATTCTCCTTCTCATGCTGCCTGCACTTACAGCCACTGCCACTGCCAATCTTCTGTATTCTCCTTCTCATGCTGCCTGCACTTACAGCCACTGCCAATCTTCTGTATTCTCCTTCTCATGCTGCCTGCACTTACTGCCACTGCCAATCTTCTGTATTCTCCTTCTCATGCTGCCTGCACTTACTGCCACTGCCACTGCCAATCTTCTGTATTCTCCTTCTCATGCTGCCTGCACTTACAGCCACTGCCAATCGACTGTATTCTCCTTCTCATGGTGCCTGCACTTACTGCCACTGCCAATCTTCTGTATTCTCCTTCTCATGCTGCCTGCACTTACAGCCACTGCCAATCGCCTGTATTCTCCTTCTCATGCTGCCTGCACTTACAGCCACTGCCAATCGCCTGTATTCTCCTTCTCATGCTACCTGCACTTACTGCCACTGCCACTGCCAATCTTCTGTATTCTCCTTCTCATGCTGCCTGTACTTACAGCCACTGCCAATCGCCTGTATTCTCCTTCTCATGCTGCCTGCACGTACAGCCACTGCCAATCTTCTGTATTCTCCTTCTCATGCTGCCTGCACTTACAGCCACTGCCAATCGCCTGTATTCTCCTTCTCATGCTGCCTGCACTTACAGCCACTGCCAATCTTCTGTATTCTCCTTCTCATGCTGCCTGCACTTACTGCCACTGCCAATCTTCTGTATTCTCCTTCTCATGCTGCCTGCACTTACTGCCACTGCCAATCTTCTGTATTCTCCTTCTCATGCTGCCTGCACTTACAGCCACTGCCAATCTTCTGTATTCTCCTTCTCATGCTGTCTGCACTTACAGCCACTGCCAATCTTCTGTATTCTCCTTCTCATGCTGCCTGCACTTACAGCCACTGCCAATCTTCTGTATTCTCCTTCTCATGCTGCCTGCACTTACAGCCACTGCCAATCGCCTGTATTCTCCTTCTCATGCTGCCTGCACTTACTGCCACTGCCAATCTTCTGTATTCTCCTTCTCATGCTGCCTGTACTTACAGCCACTGCCAATCTTCTGTATTCTCCTTCTCATGCTGCCTGCACTTACAGCCACTGCCAATCTTCTGTATTCTCCTTCTCATGCTGTCTGCACTTACAGCCACTGCCAATCTTCTGTATTCTCCTTCTCATGCTGCCTGCACTTACTGCCACTGCCAATCTTCTGTATTCTCCTTCTCATGCTGCCTGCACTTACTGCCACTGCCAATCTTCTGTATTCTCCTTCTCATGCTGCCTGCACTTACAGCCACTGCCAATCTTCTGTATTCTCCTTCTCATGCTGCCTGCACTTACAGCCACTGCCACTGCCAATCTTCTGTATTCTCCTTCTCATGCTGCCTGCACTTACAGCCACTGCCAATCTTCTGTATTCTCCTTCTCATGCTGCCTGCACTTACTGCCACTGCCAATCTTCTGTATTCTCCTTCTCATGCTGCCTGCACTTACAGCCACTGCCACTGCCAATCTTCTGTATTCTCCTTCTCATGCTGCCTGCACTTACAGCCACTGCCAATCTTCTGTATTCTCCTTCTCATGCTGCCTGCACTTACAGTCACTGCCAATCTTCTGTATTCTCCTTCTCATGCTGCCTGCACTTACTGCCACTGCCAATCTTCTGTATTCTCCTTCTCATGCTGCCTGCACTTACTGCCACTGCCAATCTTCTGTATTCTCCTTCTCATGCTGCCTGCACTTACTGCCACTGCCAATCTTCTGTATTCTCCTTCTCATGCTGCCTGCACTTACAGCCACTGCCAATCTTCTGTATTCTCCTTCTCATGCTGCCTGCACTTACAGCCACTGCCAATCTTCTGTATTCTCCTTCTCATGCTGTCTGCACTTACAGCCACTGCCAATCTTCTGTATTCTCCTTCTCATGCTGCCTGCACTTACTGCCACTGCCAATCTTCTGTATTCTCCTTCTCATGCTGCCTGCACTTACAGCCACTGCCACTGCCAATCTTCTGTATTCTCCTTCTCATGCTGCCTGCACTTACAGCCACTGCCAATCTTCTGTATTCTCCTTCTCATGCTGCCTGCACTTACAGCCACTGCCAATCTTCTGTATTCTCCTTCTCATGCTGCCTGCACTTACTGCCACTGCCAATCTTCTGTATTCTCCTTCTCATGCTGCCTGCACTTACAGCCACTGCCAATCGACTGTATTCTCCTTCTCATGGTGCCTGCACTTACTGCCACTGCCAATCTTCTGTATTCTCCTTCTCATGCTGCCTGCACTTACAGCCACTGCCAATCGCCTGTATTCTCCTTTTCATGCTGCCTGCACTTACTGCCACTGCCACTGCCAATCTTCTGTATTCTCCTTCTCATGCTGCCTGCACTTACAGCCACTGCCAATCTTCTGTATTCTCCTTCTCATGCTGCCTGCACTTACTGCCACTGCCAATCGCCTGTATTCTCCTTCTCATGCTGCCTGCACTTACTGCCACTGCCAATCGCCTGTATTCTCCTTCTCATGCTGCCTGCACTTACTGCCGCTGCCAATCTTCTGTATTCTCCTTCTCATGCTGCCTGCACTTACTGCCACTGCCAATCCTCTGTATTCTCCTTTTCATGCTGCCTGCACTTACAGCCACTGCCACTGCCAATCGTCTGTATTCTCCTTCTCATGCTGCCTGCACTTACAGCCACTGCCAATCTTCTGTATTCTCCTTCTCATGCTGCCTGCACTTACAGCCACTGCCACTGCCAATCTTCTGTATTCTCCTTCTCATGCTGCCTGCACTTACAGCCACTGCCAATCTTCTGTATTGTCCTTCTCATGCTGCCTGCACTTACAGCCACTGCCAATCTTCTGTATTCTCCTTCTCATGCTGCCTGCACTTACTGCCACTGCCAATCTTCTGCATTCTCCTTCTCATGCTGCCTGCACTTACAGCCACTGCCAATCGCCTGTATTCTCCTTCTCATGCTGCCTGCACTTACAGCCACTGCCAATCTTCTGTATTCTCCTTCTCATGCTGCCTGCACTTACAGCCACTGCCAATCGACTGTATTCTCCTTCTCATGCTGCCTGCACTTACAGCCACTGCCAATCTTCTGTATTCTCCTTCTCATGCTGCCTGCACTTACAGCCACTGCCAATCGACTGTATTCTCCTTCTCATGCTGCCTGCACTTACTACCACTGCCAATCTTCTGTATTCTCCTTCTCATGCTGCCTGCACTTACAGCCACTGCCAATCTTCTGTATTCTCCTTCTCATGCTGCCTGCACTTACAGCCACTGCCAATCGACTGTATTCTCCTTCTCATGCTGCCTGCACTTACTGCCACTGCCAATCTTCTGTATTCTCCTTCTCATGCTGCCTGCACTTACAGCCACTGCCAATCTTCTGTATTCTCCTTCTCATGCTGCCTGCACTTACTGCCACTGCCAATCTTCTGTATTCTCCTTCTCATGCTGCCTGCACTTACTGCCACTGCCACTGCCAATCTTCTGTATTCTCCTTCTCATGCTGCCTGCACTTACTGCCACTGCCAATCTTCTGTATTCTCCTTCTCATGCTGCCTGCACTTACAGCCACTGCCAATCTTCTGTATTCTCCTTCTCATGCTGCCTGCACTTACTGCCACTGCCAATCTTCTGTACTCTCCTTCTCATGCTGCCTGCACTTACTGCCACTGCCAATCTTCTGTATTCTCCTTCTCATGCTGCCTGCACTTACTGCCACTGCCACTGCCAATCTTCTGTATTCTCCTTCTCATGCTGCCTGCACTTACTGCCACTGCCAATCTTCTGTATTCTCCTTCTCATGCTGCCTGCACTTACAGCCACTGCCAATCGACTGTATTCTCCTTCTCATGCTGCCTGCACTTACTGCCACTGCCAATATTCTGTATTCTCCTTCTCATGCTGCTTGCACTTACTGCCACTGCCACTGCCAATCATCTGTATTCTCCTTCTCATGCTGCCTGCACTTACTGCCACTGCTAATCTTCTGTATTCTCCTTCTCATGCTGCCTGCACTTACAGCCACTGCCAATCTTCTGTATTCTCCTTCTCATGCTGCCTGCACTTACTGCCACTGCCAATCTTCTGTATTCTCCTTCTCATGCTGCCTGCACTTACTGCCACTACCAATCTTCTGTATTCTCCTTCTCATGCTGCCTGCACTTACAGCCACTGCCAATCTTCTGTATTCTCCTTCTCATGCTGCCTGCACTTACTGCCACTGCCAATCTTCTGTATTCTCCTTCTCATGCTGCCTGCACTTACTGCCACTACCAATCTTCTGTATTCTCCTTCTCATGCTGCCTGCACTTACAGCCACTGCCAATCTTCTGTATTCTCCTTCTCATGCTGCCTGCACTTACTGCCACTGCCAATCTTCTGTATTCTCCTTCTCATGCTGCCTGCACTTACTGCCACTGCCAATCTTCTGTATTCTCCTGCTCATGCTGTCTGCACTTACAGCCACTGCCAATCTTCTGTAATCTCCTTCTCATGCTGCCTGCACTTACTGCCACTGCCACTGCCAATCTTCTGTATTCTCCTTCTCATGCTGCCTGCACTTACAGCCACTGCCACTGCCAATCTTCTGTATTCTCCTTCTCATGCTGCCTGCACTTACAGCCACTGCCAATCTTCTGTATTCTCCTTCTCATGCTGCCTGCACTTACAGCCACTGCCAATCTTCTGTATTCTCCTTCTCATGCTGCCTGCACTTACTGCCACTGCCAATCTTCTGCATTCTCCTTCTCATGCTGCCTGCACTTACAGCCACTGCCAATCGACTGTATTCTCCTTCTCATGGTGCCTGTATTTACTGCCACTGCCAATCTTCTGTATTCTCCTTCTCATGCTGCCTGCACTTACAGCCACTGCCAATCGCCTGTATTCTCCTTCTCATGCTGCCTGCACTTACAGCCACTGCCAATCGCCTGTATTCTCCTTCTCATGCTGCCTGCACTTACTGCCACTGCCACTGCCAATCTTCTGTATTCCCCTTCTCATGCTGCCTGCACTTACAGCCACTGCCAATCGCCTGTATTCTCCTTCTCATGCTGCCTGCACTTACTGCCACTGCCAATCTTCTGTATTCTCCTTCTCATGCTGCCTGCACTTACTGCCACTGCCAATCCTCTGTATTCTCCTTCTCATGCTGCCTGCACTTACAGCCACTGCCACTGCCAATCTTCTGTATTCTCCTTCTCATGCTGCCTGCACTTACAGCCACTGCCAATCGACTGTATTCTCCTTCTCATGGTGCCTGCACTTACTGCCACTGCCAATCTTCTGTATTCTCCTTCTCATGCTGCCTGCACTTACAGCCACTGCCAATCGCCTGTATTCTCCTTCTCATGCTGCCTGCACTTACAGCCACTGCCAATCGCCTGTATTCTCCTTCTCATGCTACCTGCACTTACTGCCACTGCCAATCGCCTGTATTCTCCTTCTCATGCTACCTGCACTTACTGCCACTGCCAATCTTCTGTATTCTCCTTCTCATGCTGCCTGTACTTACAGCCACTGCCAATCGCCTGTATTCTCCTTCTCATGCTGCCTGCACGTACAGCCACTGCCAATCTTCTGTATTCTCCTTCTCATGCTGCCTGCACTTACAGCCACTGCCAATCTTCTGTATTCTCCTTCTCATGCTGCCTGCACTTACTGCCACTGCCAATCTTCTGTATTCTCCTTCTCATGCTGCCTGCACTTACTGCCACTGCCAATCTTCTGTATTCTCCTTCTCATGCTGTCTGCACTTACAGCCACTGCCATTCTTCTGTATTCTCCTTCTCATGCTGCCTGCACTTACTGCCACTGCCACTGCCAATCTTCTGTATTCTCCTTCTCATGCTGCCTGCACTTACAGCCACTGCCACTGCCAATCTTCTGTATTCTCCTTCTCATGCTGCCTGCACTTACAGCCACTGCCAATCTTCTGTATTCTCCTTCTCATGCTGCCTGCACTTACAGCCACTGCCAATCTTCTGTATTCTCCTTCTCATGCTGCCTGCACTTACTGCCACTGCCAATCTTCTGTATTCTCCTTCTCATGCTGCCTGCACTTACAGCCACTGCCAATCGACTGTATTCTCCTTCTCATGGTGCCTGCACTTACTGCCACTGCCAATCTTATGTATTCTCCTTCTCATGCTGCCTGCACTTACAGCCACTGCCAATCGCCTGTATTCTCCTTCTCATGCTGCCTGCACTTACAGCCACTGCCAATCGCCTGTATTCTCCTTTTCATGCTGCCTGCACTTACTGCCACTGCCACTGCCAATCTTCTGTATTCTCCTTCTCATGCTGCCTGCACTTACAGCCACTGCCAATCGCCTGTATTCTCCTTCTCATGCTGCCTGCACTTACTGCCGCTGCCAATCTTCTGTATTCTCCTTCTCATGCTGCCTGCACTTACTGCCACTGCCAATCCTCTGTATTCTCCTTTTCATGCTGCCTGCACTTACAGCCACTGCCACTGCCAATCTTCTGTATTCTCCTTCTCATGCTGCCTGCACTTACAGCCACTGCCAATCTTCTGTATTCTCCTTCTCATGCTGCCTGCACTTACAGCCACTGCCAATCTTCTGTATTCTCCTTCTCATGCTGCCTGCACTTACAGCCACTGCCAATCTTCTGTATTCTCCTTCTCATGCTGCCTGCACTTACTGCCACTGCCAATCTTCTGCATTCTCCTTCTCATGCTGCCTGCACTTACAGCCACTGCCAATCGACTGTATTCTCCTTCTCATGGTGCCTGCACTTACTGCCACTGCCAATCTTCTGTATTCTCCTTCTCATGCTGCCTGCACTTACAGCCACTGCCAATCTTCTGTATTCTCCTTCTCATGCTGCCTGCACTTACAGCCACTGCCAATCGCCTGTATTCTCCTTCTCATGCTGCCTGCACTTACTGCCACTGCCACTGCCAATCTTCTGTATTCCCCTTCTCATGCTGCCTGCACTTACAGCCACTGCCAATCGCCTGTATTCTCCTTCTCATGCTGCCTGCACTTACTGCCACTGCCAATCTTCTGTATTCTCCTTCTCATGCTGCCTGCACTTACTGCCACTGCCAATCCTCTGTATTCTCCTTCTCATGCTGCCTGCACTTACAGCCACTGCCACTGCCAATCTTCTGTATTCTCCTTCTCATGCTGCCTGCACTTACAGCCACTGCCAATCTTCTGTATTCTCCTTCTCATGCTGCCTGCACTTACTGCCACTGCCAATCTTCTGTATTCTCCTTCTCATGCTGCCTGCACTTACAGCCACTGCCAATCAACTGTATTCTCCTTCTCATGGTGCCTGCACTTACTGCCACTGCCAATCTTCTGTATTCTCCTTCTCATGCTGCCTGCACTTACAGCCACTGCCAATCGCCTGTATTCTCCTTCTCATGCTGCCTGCACTTACAGCCACTGCCAATCGCCTGTATTCTCCTTCTCATGCTACCTGCACTTACTGCCACTGCCACTGCCAATCTTCTGTATTCTCCTTCTCATGCTGCCTGTACTTACAGCCACTGCCAATCACCTGTATTCTCCTTCTCATGCTACCTGCACTTACTGCCACTGCCACTGCCAATCTTCTGTATTCTCCTTCTCATGCTGCCTGCACTTACAGCCACTGCCAATCTTCTGTATTCTCCTTCTCATGCTGCCTGCACTTACAGCCACTGCCAATCGCCTGTATTCTCCTTCTCATGCTGCCTGCACTTACAGCCACTGCCAATCTTCTGTATTCTCCTTCTCATGCTGCCTGCACTTACTGCCACTGCCAATCTTCTGTATTCTCCTTCTCATGCTGCCTGCACTTACTGCCACTGCCAATCTTCTGTATTCTCCTTCTCATGCTGTCTGCACTTACAGCCACTGCCAATCTTCTGTATTCTCCTTCTCATGCTGCCTGCACTTACTGCCACTGCCACTGCCAATCTTCTGTATTCTCCTTCTCATGCTGCCTGCACTTACTGCCACTGCCAATCTTCTGTATTCTCCTTCTCATGCTGCCTGCACTTACTGCCACTGCCAATCTTCTGTATTCTCCTTCTCATGCTGTCTGCACTTACAGCCACTGCCAATCTTCTGTATTCTCCTTCTCATGCTGCCTGCACTTACTGCCACTGCCACTGCCAATCTTCTGTATTCTCCTTCTCATGCTGCCTGCACTTACAGCCACTGCCACTGCCAATCTTCTGTATTCTCCTTCTCATGCTGCCTGCACTTACAGCCACTGCCAATCTTCTGTATTCTCCTTCTCATGCTGCCTGCACTTACAGCCACTGCCAATCTTCTGTATTCTCCTTCTCATGCTGCCTGCACTTACTGCCACTGCCAATCTTCTGTATTCTCCTTCTCATGCTGCCTGCACTTACATCCACTGCCAATCGACTGTATTCTCCTTCTCATGGTGCCTGCACTTACTGCCACTGCCAATCTTCTGTATTCTCCTTCTCATGCTGCCTGCACTTACAGCCACTGCCAATCGCCTTTATTCTCCTTCTCATGCTGCCTGCACTTACAGCCACTGCCAATCGCCTGTATTCTCCTTTTCATGCTGCCTGCACTTACTGCCACTGCCACTGCCAATCTTCTGTATTCTCCTTCTCATGCTGCCTGCACTTACAGCCACTGCCAATCGCCTGTATTCCCCTTCTCATGCTGCCTGCACTTACTGCCGCTGCCAATCTTCTGTATTCTCCTTCTCATGCTGCCTGCACTTACTGCCACTGCCAATCCTCTGTATTCTCCTTTTCATGCTGCCTGCACTTACAGCCACTGCCACTGCCAATCTTCTGTATTCTCCTTCTCATGCTGCCTGCACTTACAGCCACTGCCAATCTTCTGTATTCTCCTTCTCATGCTGCCTGCACTTACTGCCACTGCCAATCTTCTGTATTCTCCTTCTCATGCTGCCTGCACTTACAGCCACTGCCAATCGACTGTATTCTCCTTCTAATGGTGCCTGCACTTACTGCCACTGCCAATCTTCTGTATTCTCCTTCTCATGCTGCCTGCACTTACAGCCACTGCCAATCGCCTGTATTCTCCTTCTCATGCTGCCTGCACGTACAGCCACTGCCAATCTTCTGTATTCTCCTTCTCATGCTGCCTGCACTTACTGCCACTGCCAATCTTCTGTATTCTCCTTCTCATGCTGCCTGCACTTACAGCCACTGCCAATCGACTGTATTCTCCTTCTAATGGTGCCTGCACTTACTGCCACTGCCAATCTTCTGTATTCTCCTTCTCATGCTGCCTGCACTTACAGCCACTGCCAATCGCCTGTATTCTCCTTCTCATGCTGCCTGCACTTACAGCCACTGCCAATCGCCTGTATTCTCCTTCTCATGCTACCTGCACTTACTGCCACTGCCACTGCCAATCTTCTGTATTCTCCTTCTCATGCTGCCTGTACTTACAGCCACTGCCAATCACCTGTATTCTCCTTCTCATGCTGCCTGCACGTACAGCCACTGCCAATCTTCTGTATTCTCCTTCTCATGCTGCCTGCACTTACAGCCACTGCCAATCGCCTGTATTCTCCTTCTCATGCTGCCTGCACTTACAGCCACTGCCAATCTTCTGTATTCTCCTTCTCATGCTGCCTGCACTTACTGCCACTGCCAATCTTCTGTATTCTCCTTCTCATGCTGCCTGCACTTACTGCCACTGCCAATCTTCTGTATTCTCCTTCTCATCCTGTCTGCACTTACAGCCACTGCCAATCTTCTGTATTCTCCTTCTCATGCTGCCTGCACTTACTGCCACTGCCACTGCCAATCTTCTGTATTCTCCTTCTCATGCTGCCTGCACTTACAGCCACTGCCACTGCCAATCTTCTGTATTCTCCTTCTCATGCTGCCTGCACTTACAGCCACTGCCAATCTTCTGTATTCTCCTTCTCATGCTGCCTGCACTTACAGCCACTGCCAATCTTCTGTATTCTCCTTCTCATGCTGCCTGCACTTACTGCCACTGCCAATCTTCTGTATTCTCCTTCTCATGCTGCCTGCACTTACATCCACTGCCAATCGACTGTATTCTCCTTCTCATGGTGCCTGCACTTACTGCCACTGCCAATCTTCTGTATTCTCCTTCTCATGCTGCCTGCACTTACAGCCACTGCCAATCGCCTTTATTCTCCTTCTCATGCTGCCTGCACTTACAGCCACTGCCAATCGCCTGTATTCTCCTTTTCATGCTGCCTGCACTTACTGCCACTGCCACTGCCAATCTTCTGTATTCTCCTTCTCATGCTGCCTGCACTTACAGCCACTGCCAATCGCCTGTATTCTCCTTCTCATGCTGCCTGCACTTACTGCCGCTGCCAATCTTCTGTATTCTCCTTCTCATGCTGCCTGCACTTACTGCCACTGCCAATCCTCTGTATTCTCCTTTTCATGCTGCCTGCACTTACAGCCACTGCCACTGCCAATCTTCTGTATTCTCCTTCTCATGCTGCCTGCACTTACAGCCACTGCCAATCTTCTGTATTCTCCTTCTCATGCTGCCTGCACTTACTGCCACTGCCAATCTTCTGTATTCTCCTTCTCATGCTGCCTGCACTTACAGCCACTGCCAATCGACTGTATTCTCCTTCTAATGGTGCCTGCACTTACTGCCACTGCCAATCTTCTGTATTCTCCTTCTCATGCTGCCTGCACTTACAGCCACTGCCAATCGCCTGTATTCTCCTTCTCATGCTGCCTGCACTTACAGCCACTGCCAATCTTCTGTATTCTCCTTCTCATGCTGCCTGCACTTACAGCCACTGCCAATCGCCTGTATTCTCCTTCTCATGCTGCCTGCACTTACTGCCACTGCCAATCTTCTGTATTCTCCTTCTCATGCTGCCTGCACTTACTGCCACTGCCAATCCTCTGTATTCTCCTTCTCATACTGCCTGCACTTACTGCCACTGCCAATCTTCTGTATTCTCCTTCTCATGCTGCCTGCACTTACTGCCACTGCCAAACTTCTGTATTCTCCTTCTCATGCTGCCTGCACTTACTGCCACTGCCAATCTTCTGTATTCTCCTTCTCATGCTACCTGCACTTACAGCCACTGCCAATCTTCTGTATTCTCCTTCTCATGCTGCCTGCACTTACAGCCACTGCCAATCGACTGTATTCTCCTTCTCATGCTGCCTGCACTTACTGCCACTGCCAATCTTCTGTATTCTCCTTCTCATGCTGCCAGCACTTACTGCCACTGCCAATCGACTGTATTCTCCTTCTCATGCTGCCTGCACTTACAGCCACTGCCAATCTTCTGTATTCTCCTTCTCATGCTGCCTGCACTTACAGCCACTGCCACTGCCAATCTTCTGTATTCTCCTTCTCATGCTGCCTGCACTTACAGCCACTGCCAATCGACAGTATTCTCCTTCTCATGCTGCCTGCACTTACAGCCACTGCCACTGCCAATCTTCTGTATTCTCCATCTCATGCTGCCTGCACTCACTGCCACTGCCAATCTACTGTATTCTCCTTCTCATGCTGCCTGCACTTACTGCCACTGCCAATCGCCTGTATTCTCCTTCTCATGCTGCCTGCACTTACTGCCACTGCCACTGCCAATCTTCTGTATTCTCCTTCTCATGCTGCCTGCACTTACAGCCACTGCCAATCGCCTGTATTCTCCTTCTCATGCTGCCTGCACTTACTGCCACTGCCACTGCCAATCTTCTGTATTCTCCTTCTCATGCTGCCTGCACTTACAGCCACTGCCAATCGCCTGTATTCTCATTCTCATGCTGCCTGCACTTACAGCCACTGCCAATCGCCTGTATTCTCCTTCTCATGCTGCCTGCACTTACTACCACTGCCAATCTTCTGTATTATCCTTCTCATGCTGCCTGCACTTACTGCCACTGCCAATCCTCTGTATTCTCCTTCTCATGCTGCCTGCACTTACAGCCACTGCCACTGCCAATCTTCTGTATTCTCCTTCTCATGCTGCCTGCACTTACAGCCACTGCCAATCTTCTGTATTCTCCTTCTCATGCTGCCTGCACTTACTGCCACTGCCAATCTTCTGTATTCTCCTTCTCATGCTGCCTGCACTTACAGCCACTGCCAATCGACTGTATTCTCCTTCTCATGGTGCCTGCACTTACTGCCACTGCCAATCTTCTGTATTCTCCTTCTCATGCTGCCTGCACTTACAGCCACTGCCAATCGCCTGTATTCTCCTTCTCATGCTGCCTGCACTTACAGCCACTGCCAATCGCCTGTATTCTCCTTCTCATGCTGCCTGCACTTACAGCCACTGCCAATCGCCTGTATTCTCCTTCTCATGCTACCTGCACTTACTGCCACTGCCACTGCCAATCTTCTGTATTCTCCTTCTCATGCTGCCTGTACTTACAGCCACTGCCAATCTTCTGTATTCTCCTTCTCATGCTGCCTGCACTTACTGCCACTGCCAATCTTCTGTATTCTCCTTCTCATGCTGCCTGCACTTACTACCACTGCCAATCTTCTGTATTCTCCTTCTCATGCTGTCTGCACTTACAGCCACTGCCAATCTTCTGTATTCTCCTTCTCATGCTGCCTGCACTTACTGCCACTGCCACTGCCAATCTTCTGTATTCTCCTTCTCATGCTGCCTGCACTTACAGCCACTGCCAATCTTCTGTATTCTCCTTCTCATGCTGCCTGCACTTACAGCCACTGCCAATCTTCTGTATTCTCCTTCTCATGCTGCCTGCACTTACAGCCACTGCCAATCTTCTGTATTCTCCTTCTCATGCTGCCTGCACTTACTGCCACTGCCAATCTTCTGTATTCTCCTTCTCATGCTGCCTGCACTTACAGCCACTGCCAATCTTCTGTATTCTCCATCTCATGCTGCCTGCACTTACTGCCACTGCCAATCTACTGTATTCTCCTTCTCATGCTGCCTGCACTTACTGCCACTGCCAATCTTCTGTATTCTCCTTCTCATGCTGTCTGCACTTACAGCCACTGCCACTGCCAATCTTCTGTATTCTCCTTCTCATGCTGCCTGCACTTACTGCCACTGCCACTGCCAATCTTCTGTATTCTCCTTCTCATGCTGCCTGCACTTACAGCCACTGCCAATCGCCTGTATTCTCCTTCTCATGCTGCCTGCACTTACTGCCACTGCCACTGCCAATCTTCTGTATTCTCCTTCTCATGCTGCCTGCACTTACAGCCACTGCCAATCGCCTGTATTCTCCTTCTCATGCTGCCTGCACTTACAGCCACTGCCAATCGCCTGTATTCTCCTTCTCATGCTGCCTGCACTTACTGCCACTGCCAATCTTCTGTATTATCCTTCTCATGCTGCCTGCACTTACTGCCACTGCCAATCCTCTGTATTCTCCTTCTCATGCTGCCTGCACTTACAGCCACTGCCACTGCCAATCTTCTGTATTCTCCTTCTCATGCTGCCTGCACTTACAGCCACTGCCAATCTTCTGTATTCTCCTTCTCATGCTGCCTGCACTTACAGCCACTGCCAATCGACTGTATTCTCCTTCTCATGGTGCCTGCACTTACTGCCACTGCCAATCTTCTGTATTCTCCTTCTCATGCTGCCTGCACTTACAGCCACTGCCAATCGCCTGTATTCTCCTTCTCATGCTGCCTGCACTTACAGCCACTGCCAATCGCCTGTATTCTCCTTCTCATGCTGCCTGCACTTACAGCCACTGCCAATCGCCTGTATTCTCCTTCTCATGCTACCTGCACTTACTGCCACTGCCACTGCCAATCTTCTGTATTCTCCTTCTCATGCTGCCTGTACTTACAGCCACTGCCAATCGCCTGTATTCTCCTTCTCATGCTTCCTGCACTTACAGCCACTGCCAATCTTCTGTATTCTCCTTCTCATGCTGCCTGCACTTACAGCCACTGCCAATCGCCTGTATTCTCCTTCTCATGCTGCCTGCACTTACAGCCACTGCCAATCTTCTGTATTCTCCTTCTCATGCTGCCTGCACTTACTGCCACTGCCAATCTTCTGTATTCTCCTTCTCATGCTGCCTGCACTTACTACCACTGCCAATCTTCTGTATTCTCCTTCTCATGCTGTCTGCACTTACAGCCACTGCCAATCTTCTGTATTCTCCTTCTCATGCTGCCTGCACTTACTGCCACTGCCACTGCCAATCTTCTGTATTCTCCTTCTCATGCTGCCTGCACTTACAGCCACTGCCACTGCCAATCTTCTGTATTCTCCTTCTCATGCTGCCTGCACTTACAGCCACTGCCAATCTTCTGTATTCTCCTTCTCATGCTGCCTGCACTTACAGCCACTGCCAATCTTCTGTATTCTCCTTCTCATGCTGCCTGCACTTACTGCCACTGCCAATCTTCTGTATTCTCCTTCTCATGCTGCCTGCACTTACAGCCACTGCCAATCGACTGTATTCTCCTTCTCATGGTGCCTGCACTTACTGCCACTGCCAATCTTCTGTATTCTCCTTCTCATGCTGCCTGCACTTACAGCCACTGCCAATCGCCTGTATTCTCCTTCTCATGCTGCCTGCACTTACAGCCACTGCCAATCGCCTGTATTCTCCTTCTCATGCTGCCTGCACTTACTGCCACTGCCACTGCCAATCTTCTGTATTCTCCTTCTCATGCTGCCTGCACTTACAGCCACTGCCAATCGCCTGTATTCTCCTTCTCATGCTGCCTGCACTTACTGCCACTGCCAATCTTCTGTATTCTCCTTCTCATGCTGCCTGCACTTACTGCCACTGCCAATCCTCTGTATTCTCCTTCTCATGCTGCCTGCACTTACAGCCACTGCCAATCTTCTGTATTCTCCTTCTCATGCTGCCTGCCCTTACTGCCACTGCCAATCTTCTGTATTCTCCTTCTCATGCTGCCTGCACTTACAGCCACTGCCAATCGACTGTATTCTCCTTCTCATGGTGCCTGCACTTACTGCCACTGCCAATCTTCTGTATTCTCCTTCTCATGCTGCCTGCACTTACAGCCACTGCCAATCGCCTGTATTCTCCTTCTCATGCTGCCTGCACTTACAGCCACTGCCAATCGCCTGTATTCTCCTTCTCATGCTACCTGCACTTACTGCCACTGCCACTGCCAATCTTCTGTATTCTCCTTCTCATGCTGCCTGTACTTACAGCCACTGCCAATCGCCTGTATTCTCCTTCTCATGCTGCCTGCACTTACAGCCACTGCCAATCTTCTGTATTCTCCTTCTCATGCTGCCTGCACTTACAGCCACTGCCAATCGCCTGTATTCTCCTGCTCATGCTGCCTGCACTTACTGCCACTGCCAATCTTCTGTATTCTCCTTCTCATGCTGCCTTCACTTACAGCCACTGCCACTGCCAATCTTCTGTATTCTCCTTCTCATGCTGCCTTCACTTACTGCCACTGCCAATCTTCTGTATTCTCCTTCTCATGCTGCCTGCACTTACAGCCACTGCCACTGCCAATCTTCTGTATTCTCCTTCTCATGCTGCCTGCACTTACTGCCACTGCCAATCTTCTGTATTCTCCTTCTCATGCTGCCTGCACTTACAGCCACTGCCAATCGACTGTATTCTCCTTCTCATGCTGCCTGCACTTACAGCCACTGCCAATCGACTGTATTCTCCTTCTCATGCTGCCTGCACTTACAGCCACTGCCAATCTTCTGTATTCTCCTTCTCATGCTGCCTGCACTTACAGCCACTGCCACTGCCAATCTTCTGTATTCTCCTTCTCATGCTACCTGCACTTACAGCCACTGCCAATCTTCTGTATTCTCCTTCTCATGCTGCCTGCACTTACAGCCACTGCCAATCGACTGTATTCTCCTTCTCATGCTGCCTGCACTTACAGCCACTGCCAATCTTCTGTATTCTCCTTCTCATGCTGCCTGCACTTACAGCCACTGCCACTGCCAATCTTCTGTATTCTCCTTCTCATGCTGCCTGCACTTACAGCCACTGCCAATCGACAGTATTCTCCTTCTCATGCTGCCTGCACTTACAGCCACTGCCACTGCCAATCTTCTGTATTCTCCATCTCATGCTGCCTGCACTCACTGCCACTGCCACTCTTCTGTATTCTCCTTCTCATGCTGCCTGCACTTACAGCCACTGCCACTGCCAATCTTCTGTATTCTCCTTCTCATGCTGCCTGCACTTACTGCCACTGCCACTGCCAATCTTCTGTATTCTCCTTCTCATGCTGCCTGCACTTACAGCCACTGCCAATCGCCTGTATTCTCCTTCTCATGCTGCCTGCACTTACAGCCACTGCCAATCGCCTGTATTCTCCTTCTCATGCTGCCTGCACTTACTACCACTGCCAATCTTCTGTATTATCCTTCTCATGCTGCCTGCACTTACTGCCACTGCCAATCCTCTGTATTCTCCTTCTCATGCTGCCTGCACTTACAGCCACTGCCACTGCCAATCTTCTGTATTCTCCTTCTCATGCTGCCTGCACTTACAGCCACTGCCAATCTTCTGTATTCTCCTTCTCATGCTGCCTGCACTTACAGCCACTGCCACTGCCAATCTTCTGTATTCTCCTTCTCATGCTGCCTGCACTTACTGCCACTGCCACTGCCAATCTTCTGTATTCTCCTTCTCATGCTGCCTGCACTTACAGCCACTGCCAATCGCCTGTATTCTCCTTCTCATGCTGCCTGCACTTACAGCCACTGCCAATCGCCTGTATTCTCCTTCTCATGCTGCCTGCACTTACTACCACTGCCAATCTTCTGTATTATCCTTCTCATGCTGCCTGCACTTACTGCCACTGCCAATCCTCTGTATTCTCCTTCTCATGCTGCCTGCACTTACAGCCACTGCCACTGCCAATCTTCTGTATTCTCCTTCTCATGCTGCCTGCACTTACAGCCACTGCCAATCTTCTGTATTCTCCTTCTCATGCTGCCTGCACTTACTGCCACTGCCAATCTTCTGTATTCTCCTTCTCATGCTGCCTGCACTTACAGCCACTGCCAATCGACTGTATTCTCCTTCTCATGGTGCCTGCACTTACTGCCACTGCCAATCTTCTGTATTCTCCTTCTCATGCTGCCTGCACTTACAGCCACTGCCAATCGCCTGTATTCTCCTTCTCATGCTGCCTGCACTTACAGCCACTGCCAATCGCCTGTATTCTCCTTCTCATGCTGCCTGCACTTACAGCCACTGCCAATCGCCTGTATTCTCCTTCTCATGCTACCTGCACTTACTGCCACTGCCACTGCCAATCTTCTGTATTCTCCTTCTCATGCTGCCTGTACTTACAGCCACTGCCAATCGCCTGTATTCTCCTTCTCATGCTGCCTGCACTTACAGCCACTGCCAATCTTCTGTATTCTCCTTCTCATGCTGCCTGCACTTACAGCCACTGCCAATCGCCTGTATTCTCCTTCTCATGCTGCCTGCACTTACAGCCACTGCCAATCTTCTGTATTCTCCTTCTCATGCTGCCTGCACTTACTGCCACTGCCAATCTTCTGTATTCTCCTTCTCATGCTGCCTGCACTTACTACCACTGCCAATCTTCTGTATTCTCCTTCTCATGCTGTCTGCACTTACAGCCACTGCCAATCTTCTGTATTCTCCTTCTCATGCTGCCTGCACTTACTGCCACTGCCACTGCCAATCTTCTGTATTCTCCTTCTCATGCTGCCTGCACTTACAGCCACTGCCACTGCCAATCTTCTGTATTCTCCTTCTCATGCTGCCTGCACTTACAGCCACTGCCAATCTTCTGTATCCTCCTTCTCATGCTGCCTGCACTTACAGCCACTGCCAATCTTCTGTATTCTCCTTCTCATGCTGCCTGCACTTACTGCCACTGCCAATCTTCTGTATTCTCCTTCTCATGCTGCCTGCACTTACAGCCACTGCCAATCTTCTGCATTCTCCATCTCATGCTGCCTGCACTTACTGCCACTGCCAATCTACTGTATTCTCCTTCTCATGCTGCCTGCACTTACTGCCACTGCCAATCTTCTGTATTCTCCTTCTCATGCTGTCTGCACTTACAGCCACTGCCACTGCCAATCTTCTGTATTCTCCTTCTCATGCTGCCTGCACTTACTGCCACTGCCACTGCCAATCTTCTGTATTCTCCTTCTCATGCTGCCTGCACTTACAGCCACTGCCAATCGCCTGTATTCTCCTTCTCATGCTGCCTGCACTTACTGCCACTGCCACTGCCAATCTTCTGTATTCTCCTTCTCATGCTGCCTGCACTTACAGCCACTGCCAATCGCCTGTATTCTCCTTCTCATGCTGCCTGCACTTACAGCCACTGCCAATCGCCTGTATTCTCCTTCTCATGCTGCCTGCACTTACTGCCACTGCCAATCTTCTGTATTATCCTTCTCATGCTGCCTGCACTTACTGCCACTGCCAATCCTCTGTATTCTCCTTCTCATGCTGCCTGCACTTACAGCCACTGCCACTGCCAATCTTCTGTATTCTCCTTCTCATGCTGCCTGCACTTACAGCCACTGCCAATCTTCTGTATTCTCCTTCTCATGCTGCCTGCACTTACAGCCACTGCCAATCGACTGTATTCTCCTTCTCATGGTGCCTGCACTTACTGCCACTGCCAATCTTCTGTATTCTCCTTCTCATGCTGCCTGCACTTACAGCCACTGCCAATCACCTGTATTCTCCTTCTCATGCTGCCTGCACTTACAGCCACTGCCAATCGCCTGTATTCTCCTTCTCATGCTGCCTGCACTTACAGCCACTGCCAATCGCCTGTATTCTCCTTCTCATGCTACCTGCACTTACTGCCACTGCCACTGCCAATCTTCTGTATTCTCCTTCTCATGCTGCCTGTACTTACAGCCACTGCCAATCGCCTGTATTCTCCTTCTCATGCTGCCTGCACTTACAGCCACTGCCAATCTTCTGTATTCTCCTTCTCATGCTGCCTGCACTTACAGCCACTGCCAATCGCCTGTATTCTCCTTCTCATGCTGCCTGCACTTACAGCCACTGCCAATCTTCTGTATTCTCCTTCTCATGCTGCCTGCACTTACTGCCACTGCCAATCTTCTGTATTCTCCTTCTCATGCTGCCTGCACTTACAGCCACTGCCAATCTTCTGTATTCTCCTTCTCATGCTGCCTGCACTTACTGCCACTGCCAAACTTCTGTATTCTCCTTCTCATGCTGCCTGCACTTACAGCCACTGCCAATCGACTGTATTCTCCTTCTCATGGTGCCTGCACTTACTGCCACTGCCAATCTTCTGTATTCTCCTTCTCATGCTGCCTGCACTTACAGCCACTGCCAATCGCCTGTATTCTCCTTCTCATGCTGCCTGCACTTACTGCCACTGCCACTGCCAATCTTCTGTATTCTCCTTCTCATGCTGCCTGCACTTACAGCCACTGCCAATCGCCTGTATTCTCCTTCTCATGCTGCCTGCACTTACTGCCACTGCCAATCTTCTGTATTCTCCTTCTCATGCTGCCTGCACTTACTGCCACTGCCAATCCTCTGTATTCTCCTTCTCATGCTGCCTGCACTTACAGCCACTGCCAATCTTCTGTATTCTCCTTCTCATGCTGCCTGCACTTACTGCCACTGCCAATCTTCTGTATTCTCCTTCTCATGCTGCCTGCACTTACAGCCACTGCCAATCGACTGTATTCTCCTTCTCATGGTGCCTGCACTTACTGCCACTGCCAATCTTCTGTATTCTCCTTCTCATGCTGCCTGCACTTACAGCCACTGCCAATCGCCTGTGTTCTCCTTCTCATGCTGCCTGCACTTACAGCCACTGCCAATCGCCTGTATTCTCCTTCTCATGCTACCTGCACTTACTGCCACTGCCACTGCCAATCTTCTGTATTCTCCTTCTCATGCTGCCTGTACTTACAGCCACTGCCAATCGCCTGTATTCTCCTTCTCATGCTGCCTGCACTTACAGCCACTGCCAATCTTCTGTATTCTCCTTCTCATGCTGCCTGCACTTACAGCCACTGCCAATCGCCTGTATTCTCCTTCTCATGCTGCCTGCACTTACTGCCACTGCCAATCTTCTGTATTCTCCTTCTCATGCTGCCTGCACTTACTGCCACTGCCAATCCTCTGTGTTCTCCTTCTCATGCTGCCTTCACTTACAGCCACTGCCACTGCCAATCTTCTGTATTATCCTTCTCATGCTGCCTGCACTTACTGCCACTGCCAATCTTCTGTATTCTCCTTCTCATGCTGCCTTCACTTACTGCCACTGCCAATCTTCTGTATTCTCCTTCTCATGCTGCCTGCACTTACAGCCACTGCCACTGCCAATCTTCTGTATTCTCCTTCTCATGCTGCCTGCACTTACTGCCACTGCCAATCTTCTGTATTCTCCTTCTCATGCTACCTGCACTTACAGCCACTGCCAATCTTCTGTATTCTCCTTCTCATGCTGCCTGCACTTACAGCCACTGCCAATCGACTGTATTCTCCTTCTCATGCTGCCTGCACTTACAGCCACTGCCAATCTTCTGTATTCTCCTTCTCATGCTGCCTGCACTTACAGCCACTGCCACTGCCAATCTTCTGTATTCTCCTTCTCATGCTGCCAGCACTTACTGCCACTGCCAATCGACTGTATTCTCCTTCTCATGCTGCCTGCACTTACAGCCACTGCCACTGCCAATCTTCTGTATTCTCCTTCTCATGCTGCCAGCACTTACTGCCACTGCCAATCGACTGTATTCTCCTTCTCATGCTGCCTGCACTTACAGCCACTGCCAATCTTCTGTATTCTCCTTCTCATGCTGCCTGCACTTACTGCCACTGCCACTGCCAATCTTCTGTATTCTCCTTCTCATGCTGCCTGCACTTACAGCCACTGCCAATCAACAGTATTCTCCTTCTCATGCTGCCTGCACTTACAGCCACTGCCACTGCCAATCTTCTGTATTCTCCATCTCATGCTGCCTGCACTTACAGCCACTGCCAATCAACAGTATTCTCCTTCTCATGCTGCCTGCACTTACAGCCACTGCCACTGCCAATCTTCTGTATTCTCCATCTCATGCTGCCTGCACTTACTGCCACTGCCAATCTACTGTATTCTCCTTCTCATGCTGCCTGCACTTACTGCCACTGCCAATCTTCTGTATTCTCCTTCTCATGCTGCCTGCACTTACAGCCACTGCCACTGCCAATCTTCTGTATTCTCCTTCTCATGCTGCCTGCACTTACAGCCACTGCCAATCTTCTGTATTCTCCTTCTCATGCTGCCTGCACTTACTGCCACTGCCAATCTTCTGTATTCTCCTCCTCATGCTGCCTGCACTTACAGCCACTGCCACTGCCAATCTTCTGTATTCTCCTTCTCATGCTGCCTGCACTTACAGCCACTGCCAATCGACAGTATTCTCCTTCTCATGCTGCCTGCACTTACAGCCACTGCCACTGCCAATCTTCTGTATTCTCCTTCTCATGCTGCCTGCACTTACAGCCACTGCCAATCTTCTGTATTCTCCTTCTCATGCTGCCTGCACTTACTGCCACTGCCAATCGCCTGTATTCTCCTTCTCATGCTGCCTGCACTTACAGCCACTGCCAATCGCCTGTATTCTCCTTCTCATGCTGCCTGCACTTACAGCCACTGCCAATCTTCTGTATTCTCCTTCTCATGCTGCCTGCACTTACAGCCACTGCCAATCTTCTGTATTCTCCTTCTCATGCTGCCTGCACTTACTGCCACTGCCAATCTTCTGTATTCTCCTTCTCATGCTGCCTGCACTTACAGCCACTGCCAATCTTCTGTATTCTCCTTCTCATGCTGCCTGCACTTACTGCCACTGCCACTGCCAATCTTCTGTATTCTCCTTCTCATGCTGCCTGCACTTACTGCCACTGCCAATCTTCTGTATTCTCCTTCTCATGCTGCCTGCACTTACTGCCACTGCCACTGCCAATCTTCTGTTTTCTCCTTCTCATGCTGTCTGCACTTACTGCCACTGCCAATCTTCTGTATTCTCCTTCTCATGCTGCCTGCACTTACAGCCACTGCCACTGCCAATCTTCTGTATTCTCCTTCTCATGCTGCCTGCACTTACTGCCACTGCCAATCTTCTGTATTCTCCTTCTCATGCTGCCTGCACTTACTGCCACTGCCACTGCCAATCTTCTGTTTTCTCCTTCTCATGCTGTCTGCACTTACTGCCACTGCCACTGCCAATCTTCTGTATTCTCCTTCTCATGCTGCCTGCACTTACTGCCACTGCCACTGCCAATCTTCTGTTTTCTCCTTCTCATGCTGTCTGCACTTACAGCCACTGCCAATCTTCTGCATTCTCCTTCTCATGCTGCCTGCACTTACAGCCACTGCCAATCGACTGTATTCTCCTTCTCATGCTGCCTGCACTTACAGCCACTGCCAATCGACTGTATTCTCCTTCTCATGCTGCCTGCACTTACTGCCACTGCCACTGCCAATCTTCTGTATTCTCCTTCTCATGCTGCCTGCACTTACAGCCACTGCCAATCGACTGTATTCTCCTTCTCATGCTGCCTGCACTTACAGCCACTGCCAATCGACTGTATTCTCCTTCTCATGCTGCCTGCACTTACTGCCACTGCCACTGCCAATCTTCTGTATTCTCCTTCTCATGCTGCCTGCACTTACTGCCACTGCCACTGCCAATCTTCTGTTTTCTCCTTCTCATGCTGTCTGCACTTACAGCCACTGCCAATCTTCTGCATTCTCCTTCTCATGCTGCCTGCACTTACAGCCACTGCCAATCGACTGTATTCTCCTTCTCATGCTGCCTGCACTTACAGCCACTGCCAATCGACTGTATTCTCCTTCTCATGCTGCCTGCACTTACAGCCACTGCCAATCTTCTGTATTCTCCTTCTCATACTGCCTGCACGTACTGCCACTGCCAATCTTCTGTATTCTCCTTCTCATGCTGCCTGCACTTACTGCCACTGCCAATCTTCTGTATTCTCCTTCTCATGCTGCCTGCACTTACAGCCACTGCCAATCTTCTGTATTCTCCTTCTCATGTTGCCTGCACTTACTGCCACTGCCAATCTTCTGTATTCTCCTTCTCATGCTGCCTGCACTTACAGCCACTGCCAATCTTCTGTATTCTCCTTCTCATGCTGCCTGCACTTACTGCCACTGCCAATCTTCTGTATTCTCCTTCTCATGCTGCCTGCACTTACAGCCACTGCCAATCTTCTGTATTCTCCTTCTCATGTTGCCTGCACTTACTGCCACTGCCAACCTTCTGTATTCTCCTTCTCATACTGCCTGCACTTACAGCCACTGCCAATCTTCTGTATTCTCCTTCTCATGTTGCCTGCACTTACTGCCACTGCCAACCTTCTGTATTCTCCTTCTCATGCTGCCTGCACTTACTGCCACTGCCAATCTTCTGTATTCTCCTTCTCATACTGCCTGCACTTACTGCCACTGCCAATCTTCTGTATTCTCCTTCTCATACTGCCTGCACTTACTGCCACTGCCAATCTTCTGTATTCTCCTTCTCATGCTGCCTGCACTTACTGCCACTGCCAATCTTCTGTATTCTCCTTCTCATGCTGCCTGCACTTACTGCCACTGCCAATCTTCTGTATTCTCCTTCTCATGCTGCCTGCACTTACAGCCACTGCCAATCTTCTGTATTCTCCTTCTCATGCTGCCTGCACTTACTGCCACTGCCAATCTTCTGTATTCTCCTTCTCATGCTGCCTGCACTTACAGCCACTGCCAATCGACTGTATTCTCCTTCTCATGCTGCCTGTACTTACAGCCACTGCCAATCTTCTGTATTCTCCTTCTCATGGTGCCTGCACTTACAGCCACTGCCAATCGACTGTATTCTCCTTCTCATGCTGCCTGCACTTACAGCCACTGCCAATTGACTGTATTCTCCTTCTCATGCTGCCTGCACTTACTGCCACTGCCAATCTTCTGTATTCTCCTTCTCATGCTGCCTGCACTTACAGCCACTGCCACTGCCAATCTATGAGTCAAACTAATCAGACAGCGAAATAGCCAGTAATAGCAAGAAGGTCGTGGAAGGTCATCGAATATGGGCCTTGATATCACGACTGCGATCGTTGAGAATCATGCTGCCAAATTCACCCAAAATGACACTTAGAAATGTTCCCATTGAATCGCGCCTTTGGACAAGTTTCCAAAGTGTCACAGAAATCTCCAAAAATGATGGGTGGGATTCTTCGTTTCAGAGACTAAGTGCTGATGCTGGGACAGAATCTATGGAGTTCTACGACAGCAAAATTGGCGCCACTCCCAGAGCAATTCAGGTTACACTAAGGGGCTGGCACCGGTAGTGTCATGATATGCAGACATGCAGATAATGATATACAGACAGGCAGCTAATGAACACAGAGAACAGGACATGACCAATGAGCAGGCAGGACGCTCAGGGGTGGTATCTCACTATAAAAGGCATGAGGCACTTACACTCCGCCTCTTTCCACTGATGAACATCTACAGAGTGAGTCAGGGTGTATGTACAGTATCTCACCTCCAGGCACGTGGCTAAGAGCTAGTGGTTCAGTCAGACAGAGTAACCACACTTAGGTTAGCAGAGAGTCGAACTCATAGAGAACTGTGCCAACTGTGCTACTGGTTCAATAAATCAGATTGAACTAACTTCAAGGTCTGGAGTATCTTTTGGTTAAAGCTGCATCCAGTTGCAGCCGGTATTATCCCAGAGTACATAAACGACATGCTACCAGGAGACTGCTTAATCTAGGTGTTTTACCTCAGTCCATTCCGTGACGACCAGCGAATGTATCCCGGCACCATGGTGAAGATTCATGCTCCTCACCAGCTCAGGACCTCCGGCAATCTCAGTGCCAACTGGCGGACATTCACGCAAAAGTTTCTGCTGTACATCGAAGCCTCAGACCTCGTGGGTGCGTCTGGCGCAAGGAAGATCGCGCTTCTCCTCGCGACAGCGGGTGATCAAGCCATCGAACTCTTCAACTCTTTTCACTTCACCGAAGGCCAGGACAAGACAACGTTTCAGACCATCCTGGACAAGTTTAACAGTCACTGTGAAGTGGACACCAATGAAATCTTCGAGCGCTACATGTTCAAACAGCATCTACAAGGTAAAGATGAATCTTTCAACTCCTTCCTAACTAACCTCCGCCTGCTAGTGCTGTCCTGCAACTTTGGTGATATTGCTGACTCCATGAACAGAGACCAAATTGTGTTTGGAGTTCATTCTGATCCTCTGAGAGAGCAGCTACTGAAAATCAAGCATTTGACCCTGCCAGTCGCGATTGAAACATGCACAGTGCATGAGCACGCCAAAAATCGCTATGCCCAGTGCAAATCGGTGTGGTGCTGCTTCAACGCGATGATACTTCATGCTGGGCACCGGTAGCCTACGCATCGAGAGCCATGTCGCCCACCGAAACAAGGTATGCGCAAATAGAGAAGGAATGCCTGGGCCTTCTCACTGGCATTCTCAAGTTTCACGACTATGTCTACGGCCTACCGACATTCACTGTCGAGACGGATTTCAGGCCTCTGGTCCACATTATCCACAAGGACCTGAACGACATGACGCCTCGGTTGCAGCGCATCCTCCTCAAATTCAGAAGGTACGACGTTGACTTAGTGTACACGCCTGGCAAGGAGTTCATCATCGCTGATCCATTGTCCCGCTCCATCACATTGCCGAGTAAACCGCTGGAAATCATCCGGCAGATTGAATCACAGGTGCAGCTGTGTGCTAGCACCCTCCCGGCATCTGATGAGAAGGTGGTTCGTATCCACAAGGAGACAGACAAAGACCCCCTCTTGCAGCGTGTCATGCGCCACCTCGCGAATGGCTGGCAGAAAGGGCAGTGCCCTCAATTTTACAATGTAAAGGGCGACCTGACGGTGATTGATGTAATCCTCCTCAAGCTGGACCGGATTATCATTCCACTCAGTCTCCCGAGCTTGATGCTCCGCCAAATCCATGAGGGACACCTGGGCGTCGAGAAGTGCAGATGCAGAGCCAGGCAGGGTGTCTACTGGCCCGGTATTAGCCAGGACATCTCGAACATGGTCCTCAACTGTGCGACCTGTCAATGCCTCCAGCCAGCGCAGAGCAAGGAGACGCTCCAGCAGCATGAAATTGAGACCTCCCCATGGTCCAAGGTTGGCATCGACCTCTTTCGTGCGAATGGTCGTGACTATGTGTTGATTAGTGACTATTCCTCCAATTACCCTGAAGTCGTGAAGCTCTCAGACCTCACATCTCGGACCGTCATCAAGACCTTTAAGGAGATGTTATCCAGGCATGGTATCCCACTCACTGTCATGAGTGACAATGGCCCATGCTTCTACAGCCACGAGTGGTCTATGTTTGCCAAGTCATACCATTTCAAACATGTCACTTCCTGCCCACACTATCCGTAGTCCAATGGGAAGGTTGAAAAAGGGATGCACATTGTGAAACAGCTCATCTGCAAGGCCGCGTATTCTGCTTCTGACATCTATCTCACACTGCTTGCGTACAGGGCGACCCCACTGTCCACTGGCATGTCGCCGGCTCAACTCCTGATGAACAGGGACCTACGGACGACACTTCCAGCCATATACGTGCCCAACCTGGATCACCTCCCGGTGCTGCAGAAGGTGCAACAGCTCCGAAACCAGCAAAAGCAGGGCTATGATGCTCATGCCACCAATTTGCCCGTGTTATCCCCGGCAGACACTGTCAGGATCAAGATACCGGATGGTGGCTGGTCTGCTCCAGCTGTCGTTGTTCGACAGGCTGCACCCCGCTCGTATGTTGTACGTATGGCTGATGGTTCTGTTGTACGACGAAACAGACAGGCACTGCACAAAGTTGCCTGCCCGCAACTGCTTTCTTCTCCATTTCCGTCCGTTGTTTTGCCACCTCCTGATACCTCGAACTACGAAGCCACCAGTCAGGCTTCAATCCCACCTGTCAAGGCGCTGTCGTCCCCACCACCACCTCTCCCATGGTCGACAAGGATCAGACGCAAGCCCCAGAGACTGGACTTATTGTTTGCTATGTTCTATTTTCTCACATTAGACAGCTGTCTTCACATGTAAATACGTTCACGTATGCCACCGCTTGTAAATATGTTAATATATGCCACCACATGTAAGTACGTTCCCATGTGCCAACAAAACATTAAAAAAAGGGAGATGTCATGATATGCAGACATGCAGATAATGACACACAGACAGGCAGCTAATGAACACAGAGAACAGGACATGACCAATGAGCAGGCAGGACACTCAGGGGTGGTATCTCACTATAAAAGACACGAGGCACTCACACTCCGCCTCTTTCCACTGATGAACATCTACAGAGTGAGTCAGGGTGTATGTACAGTATCACACCTCCAGCACGTGGCTAAGAGCTAGTCTGGTTCAGTCAGACAGAGTAACCACACTTAGGTTAGCAGAGAGTCAAACTCTTGGAGAACTGTGCTAACTGTGCTACTGGTTCAATAAATCAGATTGAACTAACTTCAAGGTCTGGAGTGTCTTTTGGTTAAAGCTGCATCCAGTTGCAGCCTGTGTTATCCCAGAGTACATAACCCATCAGGTACCACGTGGAACACAACAGATTCCAGTGAAAAACGGTGTCGGATTCACCGGGGTTGGGATTGGCTCTCGGGAGGCTGACAAGCTGCAGCTACATATGAGCACTCCACTCCCCACACACACTCATCCCAGCCAGCAAGATGGAACTCGTTGTGCTGGAGTGCACCCATCCCACTGATGGGTTGGCTGGGGCCAGAGTGTACTTGGAGGGACACCCATACGGTGGAGGCGGAGCATTGCGGCAGCCCTGGATATTACTAGGTCAGGCCTGCTAATGATATGCCAACAGTGTTAACTGTACGTGCAGAGTAGAACTCATTGACACCACGGTCAAGGCACCAGAACATGGCACTCTGGTGGCACCCGGCGCCGACCACAATTTTGGCCTCATGACCGATTCTCTACCCAATTGCCTTCCCGATTTCAGCGTCGGCCAAAACTTTAGTTTTAAAGCTTTCTTTGGATTAAAAAAAGCTTTTTCGATAAGTACTCAGTTGAAAGATTACAGTAGATTGGCTGATTGCAACGCAACAGTGAAAAGAGATGATCAATTATTTATGTTATATTTTCCCTCATGTTAATTATTTTGCCCATTGCATGACTCTATTTTTAGACATGTTGCACAGATACAGTGAAACCTGCTTGGGCAATCCCTCCCACTTAGCTACACTGGTCTTTTATAGCCATTCTCCAAAATACATTAATGAAGCAGATTTAATTTGAAATAGGAGAGCGACGGTTTAAAAAAATAAGTGAAGTCAGTTGAATAGACTATTAGAGAAACTGCTTTCTTTGTGTTATGTGGAACACTTTGTGAAGATTTGGTGAAAACACCCTTTTACTTTTGGTATAAGGAGATGTGAAAATGGAATGCAGAGAACACGCCATTTACAAATCAATCATTCTCTTTCTGGAATTAATATCTTATGCATTGGGCGAGACTCCCGACCCCCCCCGCCGGGTCGGAGAATCGCCGGGGGCTGGCGTGAATCCCGCCCCCGCCGGTTGCCGAATTCTCCGGCACCGGATATTCGGCGGGGGCGGGAATCGCACTGCGCCGGTTGGCGCGGCCCCACCCCCCCCCCGTGATTCTCCGGCCCGGATGGGCCAAAGCCCCGCTGCTAAAATGCCTGTCCCGCCGGCGTAGATTAAACCACCTACCTTACCAGCGGGACAAGGCGGCGCAGGCGGGCTCTGGGGTCCTGGGGGGGGGGGGGCGCGGGGCGATCTGGCCCCGGGGGGTGCCCCCATGGTGGCCTGGCCTGCGATCGGGGCCCACCGATTCGCGGACGGGCCTGTGCCGTGGGGGCACTCTTTCCCTTCCGCCTTCGCCACGGTCTCCACCATGGCAGAGGCAGAAGAGACTCCCTCCACTGCGCATGCGCGGGAATGCCGTCAGCGGCTGCTAATGCTCCCGCGCATGCGCCGCCCGGAGAAGTCATTTCCGCGCGAGCTGGCGGGGCACCAAAGGCCTTTTCCGCCAGCTGGCGGGGCGGAAATTAGTCCGGCGCGGGCCTAGCCCCTTAAGGTTAGGGCTCGGCCCCCCAAGATGCGGAGCATTCCGCACCTTTGGGGCGGCGCGATGCCCGACTGATTTGCGCCGTTTTGGGCGCCAGTCGGCAGACATCGCGCCGATACCGGAGAATTTCGCCCCTGGTGTTCACTTGAAACATGGGGCGTGATTCTCCGCTCCCGCGCCGGTTGGGAGAATCGCCTGGCGTGCCATTTTTCCACACGATGCCAGTTCGACGCCCTCCCGCGATTCACCCAAGTGGCGAGAACGGCCCCATCGAGTTCTGCGCGGCGCAGGCCGGAGAAGTGTGCTCGTGGGAGGGGGGTGAGGGAGAGAGTGGAGGTGGGAGGGGGGTGAGGGAGGGAGTGGAGGTGGGAGGGGGGTGAGGGAGGAAGTGCAGGTGGGAAGGGGGAGGGAGAGTGTGGAGGTGGGAGGGGGGTGAGGGAGGGAGTGAAGGTGGGAGGGGGTGAGGGAGGGAGTGGAGGTGGGAGGGGGGTGAGGGAGGGAGTGGAGGTGGGGGGGGAGGGTGTGGAGGTGGGAGGGGGAGGGAGGGAGTGGACGTGGGAGGGGGGTGAGGGAGGGAGTGGAGGTGGGCGGGGGAGGGAGATTGTGGAGGTGGGAGGGGGTGAGGGAGGGAGTGGAGGTGGGGTGGGAGGGAGATTGTGGAGGTGGGAGGGGGTGAGGGAGGGAGTGGAGGTGGGAGGGGGTGAGGGAGGGAGTGGAGGTGGGAGGGGGGTGAGGGAGGGAGTGGAGGTGGGCGGGGGGTAAGGGAGGGAGTGGAGATGGGAGGGAGGGAGTGGAGGGGAGAGGGAGAGTGTGGATGGTATCGTCCATCCGCGGATGCAACATGTCAGTTGCCCTGATATGGCAGGATGGTGACGAGGACACGGCCGCAGGTTGTCGTGTGGCTGATGGGCACAGGCGACTGGCACACTGGTGAGGAGGACGGTGTGAAGTGACCGTTGGGCACAGACAGTGACCAGGTGTTAGGCTGGCTGCATATCTGCAGCGCGACCATCCCACCGGGGCACACAGGTATCCCATGCAACCCGGCTGGCGAGGTGTGGAAGAACCTCCATGTAACCTGGCGTTTCTCTGCCCCCCACCACCCTCCTGCAGGTCACCATGTATGCCAACCAGACAGCGATGTTCACTGCCCTGGTTGGAGCCGCAGTTCTGGAGTTTGCCATCCGGCAGCGTAGATTCAGACGGCCCACAGTGGCTGCAGATGCAGCGGCTGCTGCTGCAGCAGAGGGGATGGCCGCGGAGTGGCCCGTCGTCGCCGCGCAGGCCGTAGGCGTCAGGCCTGGAATGTCCAGGGGGATGCCGAGGGGAACATTGACTTCCCAGAGGGGAGATGCCCTGGTGGAGGAGTCGGAGGGAGGACCCAACGGCACCGGAGCTAACGCAAACGAAGGGGAGGAAGAGGAGGAGGAGGAGGAGGAGGAGGATGGCGAGCATCAGGGTGGGGGGAGGGACGCATGACACAAACACTGCCGGGTGCTGGTTACGTCCAGGTGGCTGCACGACGGCACCGCCGCGGACAGCGGGCACGCAACGCGTTGGTGGCCGCACGGTTCACGCACCGTGGGGGAGGGATTCGCTGAACACTGCCACTTGCACCGCCAGTCCTACACACGGGCACCACGCTGCACCCCCCCCCCCCTCCCCCCCCCCGCACCGCGTACACAGCACCAATTCCACATCACCTTACCACTGCGGCACTACGGGATGCACTACATTGACGATTGTGTAAGCGGTTGTGATCAGTGCCATGTTGAATGATGACAGCCCGCTCTGCGATGAGCTGTGAGCTGATTCGCCAGCCAAGGTCTGACTCATGGCTATAGCTGAACCATCCACTCCGGTGGTCACAGCCTTCGTAACGGACATTTCATCACGTGCCCGTGTGGGGTAGCTGGCGTCCGAGGACTACGGTGTCCGATTTTGGGAGGCGGGGGGGAAAGGGACAGTACATCCAGCACCGACGTTGAACCGCTCATTAACCCCAGCGCCACTCGGTCACCCTCACGGGCCCCCTGGCACCGGACATAGCACACAGTCTTACACGTTACGTGCAACAGTGAGTTTATTTGTGACATTCACAGACAGATGCCCTACCTCCTACAACTAAACTGTGCCCTGCACCCGTGCCAACTTATTATGTGCCTAACTTCTTTGCCTTACAGGCCCTACCACTACGTCTAGGTGTCTCCCCAGATGGTACAGCAGGAGTGGAGGTGGACTGCTGAGAATCATGCCCTGCGACATGGCTCCCCGTCGACACGTGTTTCCTGTGGCTGCTCAGCCTCGATGGGCCAGGCTGCTCGGCGGGCGTGCTGGATGGCGTGGTGCCACCCTGTCCTGCCCGCTGCCAACCAGATGCACCAGGGACGGAGCGGGGTGAGGCCGAGTGTCCCGGGACATCCCTTGCTGGAGGTACCGGGACGGGCCCCAGAACCTCCTCCTCCCTCGGGGAGCCCGGTGGCCCCCGGGCCTCACTGTGGGATGGAGGTGCGATCGGAGACATGCCCCGTCGCAACACCGACACCTGGTGCTGCCAGTCCTGGAGGCCTGCAGCGGGATTGACCACGGTCCGAATGTTTGCAGAGACGGAGCCCAGGGAGTGCAACATTCCTGCTAGGGACTGTGCTATCTCAACCTGTGAGTGCGCTATGCCATCCATCACGTGCGGCAGGCGGTCTATGCTCTCCGCAACTGACTGCTGGGACTGTGCCATCGCCTGCTGGGACCGCGCCATGGCATGGTGACACTCGGCCAGGGCCCGGAGAGCTGCGGCAATGTCGTGTTGGCTCTGGCGCATGGCTACCTGTGAGAGGGCAGCCCTCGCCTGGGCCATGGATGACGCGTGCACGTGAAGCCCAACGCCTTGCAGAATTTGACCAATGGCCGATACCGTTTTATCCATTGCCTCTACCGCGGACACCACCCGTGCGGTGTCGGCCTGGGTGGCTGCGATGTGCCCCTCAGTATTGTCTCTGTCCGTCGTATCTGCATCCCAGTCCAGCGTCCCAGGCTGAGAGCATGGCCCTCCTGTCCGACCGACTGCCACCCTCTGGCGTGCGTCCCTGGGTGTGCTTGAGGTTGGAGATGGTCGGCTGCGTCTTGGCCGAGACAACCCTGGACGTTCGGCGGCTGGTCCTGGGGAACACAACGATACGGGGTTCGTTAGACACGCTGGGCCGGTGTATGGTGGTGGTGGTGGGGGGGGGGGGGGATCGGGGGTGCAGTGGCCAGAGTGTGAGGGAGAGGGGATCGAGGGTGCAGTGGCATGAGCGTGAGGGGGGAGGGGATCGAGGGTCCAGTGGCCAGAGTGTGAGGGGGGATGGGATCGAGGGTGCAGTGGCCAGAGTGTGAGGGGGGAGGGGACCGAGGGTGCAGTGGCCAGAGTGTGAGGGGGGAGGGGATTGAGGGTGCAGTGGCCAGAGTGTGAGGGGGGTGAGGACATGCAGGGTTGTCTCATTTGCTTCTGCGCCTCCAACCTGGCATGTCGCGACCTCCCGGGTGGCGGATCCCCCAGCGAGGTCCAGGGCCCCCTGCTTGTGAACATTTAGGGGGTGCAGCACAGGATCCAGGGGGGGTCCCGGTGCTCATGTGGGTCGAGTACAACGTTGTGCACCCTGAGCCCCCACCCTCCCCACATCCCCCCCCCCCCACTTCCCCACCCCACTTCCCCCCCTCGTGCCCGGGGGGTGTGCCCCACGGCACTCACAGCGGTGCCAACTTCACGCGAACCACGCCTCACCGTGCTGGATGGCTGGCGATGCCCACGTCTTGGGCAGAGGGTGGCCCTTCGGTTTTCTACCTCATCCAGCAGGGTGTCCAGGTCCGTGTCCCGGAACCTCGCTGCGGCTCGTCGGGGCTCAGTCATCTCTCCTCCTTCTCCTCCTGGGTCCTTCCGTGCGCGGATCGCGTCATTTATGGCGCAGCACCGTGTCATTCGGGCGTCGCGCGCTTACGACGCTGCTTTTGCGCCACTCCCACGCACCTAGCCCATTTTCGGGCCTTGAATCGATCGCGATCGGGGCCGCTTCGCGCCGTCGTGAAACTCAACGGCGTTCTCAACGGCGTGGGCACTTAGTCGCGGCAGCAGAGAATCGCGCCCATGGTGTATGTGTCAAAAAACACTTGTGCAAGAAAAATTGAGTATAATGTGGACTCATTAGTTTAAGAGGTTCTGCAGGCAGCTAGATAATTAGAGTGGCCACAATAGTCAGCTACACATTCTGTTGTAAAAGCCTTTTTGAAATGTACAGTTGAGTTAAGGCTGATAGAATGTCACTTGGAACTAACATTCGCTTCCCCACCAAAAGTTCTTGTTTTTTGAAGTTTTACATTTACAGTGATCAGTAACTGGTTCAGTTAATGTGTTAAACATGGGAGATGTTGGATTGGTTGCCCTCTGTCAACAGGTGCGGTTGTGTGTGAGGAACCTGTGCAGATTCAGTGCAATACAAGCCAGCATTAGCCATGTTGTTCATTGGCAACTTGCATCAGCTGTTGAAGAATATGGATAATTCCTGTCACTACTAACAGTCAGCTCGCACTCTTTAGTGTAAACCTGTTTTTCTTAAAGGTGCTAAGATCATTGAAAATAATGTGCTGCTCACCAAATGCTGACCATGGGGGAGAGCACGGACCAAGGTGTTCAGGCACTACACTGCAGGTTGTGGTGAGAGAGCTGGAGGAGGCAGCTGGGGGTCCTACAGACACAAGCTCAGGAGGCAAGAGAAACAGAGGAGGCGAATGCCAGGAGTGCAGCTCAAAGAACTTGGGGTGCGATTCTCCGATATTGAAGTGTTCGCGCCGTCTTGATCGCCGTCGCGTTTCACGACGGCGCGAACAGGGCCCGGGCACGACCTATCCTGGCGGCGCTGGAGCGGTTCACGCCGTTCCAGCCTCCTTATGCGGTGCCAAATGGGCGCCGCGCCAACCCGCGCATACGCAGTTGGGGCAGCTCAATCCTGCACATGCGCAGTTTGGCCGCGCCATCCTGCGCATGCGCGGGGAACTTGGGCCCCGATCGTGGGCCAGACTCCATCGGAGGCCCCCCCGGTGAAGGAGCCCCCCCCTCCCCCCCTACAGGCCGTCCCCCTGAGCGTTCCCGCAGAGTTCCCGCCGGCAGCGGCCAGGGGTGAACGGCGCCGGCGGGACTCTGTCATGTCGCAGCGGCCGCTCGGCCCATCCAGGCCGGAGAATTGACGGCCCCGCCGATTGCAGCCGCCCGCAGCCAGGCCAGCGGCAAACGCGCCGGTGCAAATGGCGCCAATTCCCCACACCTCAGAGAATCGCGCGCCAGCGTCGGGGCTTCGTGGCGCGGTTGCACCGATTCTCCGGCCCGGCGCGGGCCTCAGAGAATCACGCCCAAGGATGCAGTGTAGGGCGATGTTGAAAAACCTCACCCAAGTAGCTAAGGTCAGTGAATGCATCTTAAAATGCCAGATCCTACCAACTGCATCACAAGTCCCACACACTGCTCACATCACCACATTCACCCACCAATAATCAGGAGCCATACCTAATATTCATAGCTTCACTTCTCCTCGCACACTTGGCACTGTTGCAAGAATCACACTCACATTTCACAGATTATCCGCTGCTACTTTTGTGGGCAAGCGAAACACCCCCGACTGCGCTGCCCGGCCCGCTCAGCCCTCTGTAAAGGGTGCGGCAAAAAGGGGCACTTTGTAGCAGTGTGCCAGGCCCGGGGGGTCGCCGCAATCTCCGGGGGAGAATCAGGACCCCAACCTCAACCCCCCCAACGATCCATGTATGGCCACCGGGCCCGCCATCTTGGGTCCCGGACTCCATGCGGGAGGGATGGGCGCCGCCATTTTGTCCTCCGGCCACGTGCGATCAACGGGCGGCGCCATCTTGTCCACCCCTGATCATGTGCGACCCGTGGACGCCGCCACCTTGGCTGACGGCTAAGGACCCCGGGATGGACGGCCCCACGGGACCCCGATGCAGCAACTGCGACTGGCTTCAGTGACCCTGGATCTGTCGCGGCCCTGAACGCTCCAAACGGCAACAACGACGGTATTCATAAACGGGTACGAGACGCCCTGCCTGATCGACTCTGGGAGCAGTTTTTTCCATCCCGATACGGTAAGACGCTGTTCCCTTCCGATCCACCCGAGTAATCAAAAGATTTTCCTGGCAGCAGGATCCCATTCTGTAGAGATCAAAGGGTTCTGCATCGCGAACCTCACGGTGCAGGGGAGGGAGTTCAAGAACTACCGGCTTTACGTCCTCCTACACCTCTGCGCTGCCACACTCCTGGGGTTGGATTTTCAGTGCAACCTCCAGAGTTTAACATTTAAATTCGCGGCCCTATACCCCCACTCACTATCTGCAGCCTCGCGACCCTCAAGGTCGACCCGCCTTCCCTGTTTGCGAATCTCACTCCGGATTGCAAACCAGTCGCCACTAGGAGCAGACGGTACAGCGCCCAGCACCGATCTATTATCCGGTCAGAAGTCCAGCGGCTGCTGAGGGAAGGCATAATTCAGGCCAGCAATAGTCCCTGGAGAGCCCAGGTGGTAGTTGTAAAGATCGGGGAGAAGCAGAGAATGGTCATAGACTATAGTCAAACCATCAATAGGTACACGCAGCTGGATGCGTACCCTCTCCCCCGCATATCCAACATGGTCAATCGGATTGCACAGTACAAGGTCTTTTCCACGGTGGACCTTAAATCTGCCTATCACCAGCTCCCCATCCGCCCGAGCAACCGCAAATACACAGCTTTTGAAGCAGATGGGCGGCTCTATCACTTTTTAAGGGTTCCATTCGGCGTCACTAACGGGGTCTCGTTCTTCCAACGGGAGATAGACCGAATGGTTGACCCGTACGGTTTGCGAGTCACGTTTCCGTACCTCGATAACGTCACCATCTGCGGCCACGACCAGCAGGACCACGACGCCAACCTCCGCAAATTCCCCCAGACCGCAAACGCTCTGAATCTCACATACAACAGGGAGAAATGCATGTTTAGCACCAACCGTCTAGCCATCCTTGGCTACGTAGTGCGAAATGGAGTTATAGGCCCAGACCCTGAACGCATGCGCCCCCTCATGGAGTTCCCCCTCCCTCACTGCTCCAAGTCCTGAAATGTTGACTGGGCTTTTTCTCTTATTACACCCAGTGGGTCCCCAACTACGGGGACAAGACCCGTCCGCTAATTCAGTCCACGGTCTTTCCCCTGTCGACAGAGGCCCGCCAGGCCTTCAACCGCATCAAAACGGATATCGCAAAAGCTATGATGCACGCGATCGACGAGTCCCTTCCCTTCCAAGTCGAGAGCAAAATGTCCGACGTAGCTCTGGGGACCACCCTCAACCAAGCGGGCAGACCCGTGGCCTTTTTTTCACGCACCCTCCACGCCTCAGAAATCCGCCACTCCTCAGTGGAAAAGGAAGCCCAGGCCATAGTAGAAGCTGTGCGACATTGGAGGCATTACTTGCCGGCAGGAGATTCACTCTCCTCACTGACCAATTGTCGGTTGCCTTCATGTTCGATAATGCACTGCGGGGCAAGATCAAGAACGACAAGATCTTGCGGTGGAGGATAGAACTCTCCACCTATAACTATGAGATCTTGTATCGTCCCGGAAAGCTGAACGAGCCTTCCGATCCCCTATCCCACGGCACATGTGCCAACGCACAAGTGGACCATCTCCGTACCCTCCACGAGGACCTCTGCCACCCGGGGGTCACTCGGTTCTATCACTTCATAAAGACCCGCAACCTGCCCTACTCCATCGAGGAGGTCAGGACAGCCACCAGGAACTGCCAAATCTGCGCAGAGTGCAAGCCGCACTTCTACAGGCCAGATAAAGTGCACCTGATAAAGGCTTCCCGTCCCTTTGAGCGCCTCAGTCTGGACTTCAAAGGCCTCCTCCCCTCCACCGACCGCAACACGTACTTCCTGAACGTGATTGACAAATACTCCCGGTTCCCCTTCGCCATCCCCTGCCCCGACATGACCGCGGCCACGGTCATTAGAGCCCTCGGTACTATCTTTACACTGTTCGGTTTCCCCGCTTACAAACATAGCGATAGGGGGTCCTCCTTCATGAGCGACGAACTGCGTCAATTCCTGCTCAGCAAAGGCATTGCCTCGAGCAGGATGACCAGTTACAACCCCCGGGGGAACGGTCAGGTAGAGAGGGAGAACGGAATGGTCTGGAAGACCGTCCTGCTGGCCCTACGGTCCAGAGGTCTCCCAGTTTCCCGCTGGCAGGAAGTCCTCCACTCCATCCGGTCGCTGCTCTGTGCAACAACGAATCAAACACCTCACGAACGCCTCCTTGTCTTCCCTAGGACGTCCTCCTCCAGAACTTCACTTCCGACCTGGCTGGTAGCCCCGGGACCCATCCTGCTCCAAAAGCATGTGCGGACGCACAAATCAGACCCGTTGGTCGAGAGGGTTCATCTCCTCCACGCGACCCCTCAATATGCCTACGTGGCGTACCCCGACGGCCGACAGGACATGGTCTCCCTGTGGGACCTGGCGCTTGCCAGAGCTCCACACACACCCACAACACCAATCACCCCCTCCCTCCCACCGGCGCACCCCACAGCCGCCCCCTTCCCGAGTCGATCGGTCCTTCCCCCGGCCTCACCTAGGGGTAGTGGAGCAGGAAGAGACATCGCTCCGCTCCCAGAGATGACGGTGCCTGAATCAGCACCTGCTTCACCACCGGGGCTGAGACGATCGGCGAGGATGACCAGGGCACCCATTCGACTCATCAAATCCGTATAACAAAGCAAGAAATGCCTCTGTAAATAATTCAGTTGCCCAGTAAAAGTGGCATTGTAAATAGTACTGGTAGCTGATATCGGAGCATAGCCGCCATGTTAGCGGCATCCTAGGTACCGACTCTGTAAACTCCTACCACCATAAGGCCCACTACTCCCGCCGGGTTCCTTTTTAACAAGGGGTGAATGTGGTGGTATGTATTAGGGGTATTACGGTACCCTGTGATGCCAAAAGGCTATTGGTGGATAGACGCTGGGTCCTGATTGGATCAGCCGCCTACTGGCTCCACCCAGTAAGGCGGAGTATAAGAACCCGGGTCATCCCAGCTACCGCATTCTGTAACTGTGCTGCTGGGGAACAAGTCTGCGTAATAAAGCCATCGTTTGGCTCCTTCTCATCTCGTCTCGTGAGTGATTGATTGTGCTACACTAAGCAAAGGACACTGGCTACAGCAGATACTATGTTGCATTTACAGAGGACACAAGCAGCTTTCATAGAGACACCAAAGGCTGGATTCTCCATTTCAGAGACTAAGTGCTGATTTCAGGACTAAATCAGTGGACTTCTACAACCACAGAATCAGTGCCGGTTACGAGCAATTCAGGATCCATAATGGGTTAGCACCGGCGCCACGTGGAACTAGAGCAATTCCAATGAAAAACAATGTCTGATTCACCGGGGTCAGGATTGGCACTCGAGCGGCTGACGTACCAACATCCCACTCCCCACACACACTCATCCCAGCCAACAAGATGGCAGCACAGAGAGTGGCAGTGCGATTCGCAGATGCGGAGCTCAAGACCCTGATGGATGCCATGGAGGCACCATGGAGCACCATGTTCCCCGGGGTGGGAAGGAGGCTGACACCTGCCGCAGTACACTGGGCCTGGGTGCAGGCGGCAGAGGCCATGAGCGGCATGGACGCAACTGTCAAGACCGGCCAGCAGTGCTGGAAAAAGCTGCACGACTTCCTCAGGTCGGCTAAGGTGAGTAGCCAGCAACGTGCCCCTGGCACCAACTCCTCTCCTACACACCCGTAATCCCCCCCCCCCCAACCCCCTACCCGGAGGCCGACTGAACCCCACCCACTGGCAGTCTGCTCACACCCCATCCTGAACCACGTGCCAGCACCCATACCGCCTGCCATGGCCAAGTGCCCTGTTTACAAAGAGCACAAGCTGCTTTGTCAGCATGTCTAATATTTCAGCAATACTTTATTTTAATTATTCAATTCTTGAGAATTCAGGGACATCCCACTTCACCACCCACCCCTCTACCCTTCCACTCCACCCACCCCCTTACAATTTCCATTCCAATATGTGGCTCTCTGGCCATAGGTTTCCCCACCTCTGCTATAAAAGCCACAACAGATTCCAAAATGGGACCTCACAGAGGAAAAGCTGACAAGAATTTGTGGCAAAGCCAAGCAAGTGGAAACCGTGAGTAAATATCCAGAATGCATTTGGAAGTATTTATACACTGGAGAAGGTAGCATTATATTAAAAACATTTATAGGAACGAGGAAGGTGAACAAATCCAAAGCAGTTATGCCAATGGGTTATGGTGTGAGATGTTCCATGCTAACAAGAAAACTGACGGTTGTGTGTTCATGCAGCTTCTGCATCAGTACAAAATGAATTTATGAGGTAACAGAAAAAGGAAATATCCAATAATTAACACAGACAGCGGGATTCTCGCCCTCCCGCCGGGTCGGAGAATCCCCGGGGGGGGTGGCGCGAATCCCGCCGCTGGCTGCCGTATTCTCAATCCCGCCGCTGGCTGCTGTATTCTCCCGCGCCAGTTTTCGGGCGTGGGTGGCGTTCACACCACGCCGGTCAGGGCCGTTGGCAGTGGCCCCCCCAGCAATTCTCCGGGCCGATGGGCCGAGCGGCAGTCCGTTTTTGGCCAGTCCCGCCGGCGTGGATTAGACATGGTCCCACACAGCGGGACCTGGCAGATAAGTCGGCTGGTGCAGTCCTCGGGGGGGATGCGGGGGGGGCACGGGGGGGGGGGGGGGGGCGTGCGGAGGGCTCCGACCCCGGGGGGGGGGGGGGGGGCACGGTGGCCTGGCCCGCGATCGGGGCCCACCGATCTGCGGGCGGGCCTGTGCCGCGGGGGCACTCCTTCCTTCCACGCCGGCCCCTGTAGGGCTCCGCCATGGCCGCACAGAGAAGACAACCTCCTGCGCATGAGCAAGAATACGCTGGCGGTTCCACGCATGCGCGGGATCATGCCGGCCCTTCGGCGCATGCGCGGACCTAGTCCCCGGAATTGCCGAGAATTCAGCACTTTCGGTGGCTGTTGACGCCAGAGTGGTTCGCGCCGATTTTCCTGCCGGCGTGGAGGCTTAGTACCCGGAAAGGAGAATCCCGCCCAGAGTATTTTAAACCCTTATGACTCAAGGAGTGAACAATAATTCAGTTTGTGACTTAGCCATCAAAGGATGCTGCACAATATAAATGTCAGAGGATTTCAAATGTAAACCTGGAAATGAATAAGAACCTGACCAAAGGAATATTAGCAACAGATAATTGTTGGGAATTGATGTTGGTCTTGGGGAGTTGGTGGAAAGGATTGGGGGGATAGTGGGAGCAATACTGAGGGAAGTACCTCAGCATTACTACTTTACATCAGGGGCAAAATTCTCCGGTATCGGCACGATGTCCGCCGACTGGCGCCCAAAACGGCGCAAATCAGTCGGGCATCCCGCCGCCCCAAAGGTGCGGAATGCTCCGCATCTTGAGGGGCCGAGCCCCAACCTTAAGGGGCTAGGCCCGCGCCGGACCAATTTCCGCCCTGCCAGCTGGCGGAAAAGGCCTTTGGTGCCCCGCCAGCTGGCGCGGAAATGACATCTCCGTGCGACGCATGCGCGGGAGTGTTAGCGGCCGCTGACGGCATTCCTGCGCATGCGCAGTGGAGGGAGTCTCTTCTGCCTTCGCCATGGTGGAGACCGGAAGGAAAAGAGTGCCCCCCACGGCACAGGCCCGCCCGCGGATCGGTGGGCCCCGATCGCGGGCCACTGTGGGGGCACCCCCCGGGGCCAGATTGCCCCGCGCCCCCCCAGGACCCCGGAGCCCGCCTGCGCCACCTTGTCCCGCCGGTAAGGTAGGTGGTTTAATCTACGCCGGCGGGACAGGCATTTTAGCAGCGGGAGAATTCGGCAACCGGCGGGGGCGGGATTCACGCCAGCCCCCGGCAATTCTTCGACCCGGCGGGGGGTCGGAGAGTCTCGCCCCTGATCTCTGGACCAAGACATTCTGAGCGCAATTTAATGGTGTTGGAACGAGACAGTTCAATCTCGTGAGAGGCCTGTTGCGAGATTTACGACGCTCGAAACACCTCGCGAGATTTAACGGAGTCTCGCAAGACATCGCGATCTGGATCTTGCCCTCACTGGCGTTATCCAGATCAGCATACGATGAGCCATTGGGCTCATTTAAATATGCATTCTCCCAAGAGCGGCATGGACGCGCAGTTGTTAGTACTGCTGCCTCACGGCGCCGAGGACCCGGGCTTGATCCCAGCCCCAGTGGGGTTTGCACATTCTCCCCGTGTGTGCATGGGTCTCACCCCCACAACCCAAAGATGTGTAAGGTAGGTGAATTAGCCACACTAAATTGCCCCTTAATTGGAAATTATTTTTAAAATCCATTCCCTCAGAGCCCGGAACCCAACGTTTGCATCTGGGAGACCTCGCCAGGGTGCAATTTAGTATTAGTTTCCACAAACGTGGACCAGTCATAATGGTACCTGAGGGGAGTCTCCCAGGCCATTGGAGACCCCTGTGTTTTTGGGAAAAGGGCAGAGTGGTACCCTGGCATGTCCTCTGGCGCCTCAGGATGCACAGGTGGCACTGCTGGGCCATCAGGAGCATTTCAAGGGTAGCAGTGACAGGATGCAGTGGTGCCAGCTTGGCAGTGCCAGGGATCAGACCCCAGGGCGTTATCAGGTGGGGACCTTGCTCGGCCGCCATTTAATACTGATTTCCACAAACGTAGACTAGTTGTAATAACACCTGTGGGGGCTCCCAGGCTATTGGAGACCCCCAAGTGGTCAGGAGCAGGGCAGGGTGGTACCCTGCCACTCCCTCTGGCACCTGGCCACATTGGCACTGCCAACCTGGCCAGGGGGCACTGCCAAACTGCCAGGGTGGCAATGCCAGGTGCTCAGATGCCAGGTTGGCACTGCCAGGGAACGGGCTGGAGGCCTTACTGTCGGATGGGGTCGAGGGGGTGTTCCCGGGGGTTTTCCTGAGGTTTTTGCGGGAGAGATGGGGGATTGAATATGGAGAGGGGGGCTAAAAGGGGGTAGAGGGAGATCAGGGCAGCCAGACAAAATGGCGGCCGATCTACGAGGAACCTTTCCTGCTATACTTGCCAGCAGGAAATAACTCTAAATGCGGTCTTGGCAGAGAGAAACTCTCCGAGGCCAAAAGAAACCGATGAAATCAGATTGCCGTTGAATTGCAGGGGGTTTCTCGGTGCTGCAACCATCCAAAACCGCTAAACGTGCCCAAAACAGGACATAGATTTTTTTCTGGTTAAATTGCGCCCTTTAATTTGCAGATGGATTTACTTTGGCCAGGCTGTCAGAAGCATCAGGGAGTAAAATCAAATTGTACAAGTTTGTAGAATCATGGTAGGTGAAAACTGATAGAAACTTGTATGCTTTGCACCCACTTTATGTCCAAGAAATGATTGCAACACCTATCAGTTTCTGGATGCAAGGTCTGTGATTGATCTGTACCACTGACACGGCTGCCGCCATATTGAACCCTCCTAATTTAAGCGATCCCTGCTGCCTGCATGAAAGCAGTGATAGCTCAATGTAAATATGAAAAACAGGACCCTGCTCGCACCTCCTTCAGCATCCTCCTGCTTTTATTCACCAAATTGACTAACTGATTTTTACTGGAAGTCACAGAAAAACCAGTAGTTTGATTTAACTTACATTAATGAAGCAGTCTGTGTCCAAATGCAGCAAGACCTGGATAATGTCCAGGCTTGGACTGACAAGTGGCAAGTTACATTCGCGCCACACAATTTCAGGCAATGACCATCTCCTACAAGAGAGGATCTAACCATCGCCCCTTGACATTCAATGGCATTACCATCACGTATCCCCCACAATCAACATCCTGGGGGTTACCATTGATCAGAAACTGAACTAGACTAGCCATATTAATACTATGGCTTCCAGGGAAGGTCAAAGGCGAGGAATCCTACGGAAAGTAACTCACCTCCTGACACCCCCCCAAAGCCTGTCCACCATCTACAAGGCACAAGTCAGGAGTGTAATGGAATACTCTCCACTTGCCTGGATGAGTGCAGCTCCAACAACACTCAAGAAGCTCGACACAATCCAGGACAAAGCAGCCCACTTGATTGCTCCTCCTTCCACAAACATTCAAACCCTTCACCACTGACGAACAGTGGCAGCCGTGTGTGCCATCTCCAAGATGCCCTGCAGTAACTCACCAAGGATCCTTCGACAGCACCTTACAAACCCACGATCACTACCATCTCGAAGGACAAGAGCAGCAGATACCTGGTAACCCCACCACCTGGACGTTCCCCTCAAAGTCACTCACCACCCTGACTTGGAAATAAATCACCGTTCCTTCACTGTCGCTGGAGCAACATCCTGGAACTCCCTCCCTAACAGCACAGTGGGTGTACCTACACCCGAAGGACTGCAGCGGTTCAAGAAGGCAACTAACCACCACCTTCTGAAGGGCAAACTAAGGATGGGCAATAAATGCTGGTCTAACCAGTGACACCCACATCCCGTAAATGAATTTTTAAAAATTGTATATGAAACCAACAGCATTAGTTGTGTTTCTATTGCCTCCACAGCCTTACTGTGAGCTGAAAGCAGATCACTCCCTCCCATTCTCCTTATCTCATTGCAACTGTCGATAAAGTTGTCCCCAGAATCATTCAAAAACTGACCTTGACCTTCATCCGAATAATTGTGAGGTGAGCTGCTGGGGCTTTTACTAACTGTTAACCATTTGTCGCCTGCCTCATTGGCAGTGGCTATCAGGTTCGTTCCTGGGCAAGGAGCGGGAGAGGAGGACCAGAGGCCAAAATTGTTTTAAAGGGAAACTGGATGGTTTCATATCTAGTCCAATATAAGATCCATTATGATTACTTGCAATGGTAATTGCTACAGAAAAGATAATCCCAGTATTTAAGTGGCGGAATGTTAGAGGGATTGCTGCAATGGAGCAAAGGAGGAAACGAAAAAAGGATAAACAGACAATGGAAATTATAAAACAAAGTTATGTTCTGACAGGTGAAGGTCTAGCGTTTAAAGGGTTGAAATGCAAAGCTTCAGGAAACACGATTGAAGCTGAACGGATCTGCTGCATTGTGTTCCACTCCTGAGGTTTCCTGATTCAATTGTTGAGCACAATCTTTAGCCCTTACGCCAGTTATTTTTTTCTGACATTGTATTCAAGTAATGATCAATTTCTTCTCTCGGATTCCTCCCCATAGTCTAAATTAGGGAATTCAAATCAGACCAAACTATGTTACCTCCAGGCAGTGTCTGGTCACCCTCCTGAATCTCTTTGATAAGGTTGTTAGCTCCGCTGTTATTATCCATGTAGTTATGCAAAAGGGTTTTGAACCTCGGTTTCATTTTGGTTCGGTAATTAACTGTAAGCTTTGTTGATATCAGATATTGAATTAACTGTAAATTTAAAGAATGAATCAGAAAATGCGCTCTTTACAGCTTCATGCCCATTTCTATCGCTAATATTGCAAAAAGTGCATCCTACAATCCAAAAGTATTGCCCTTGTTGTTAGTATTAGTCATTACAGCTTGCTGCTGACATTCACATTTTAGGATTTAAGTCACTGTGAAACCGCACAACAGCTGCAGCAACCAATTGACTCCAACCGTACGGTGACCAAGGTGAGAATGTGTCTGGTTCCAGTGTCAGACTAATCAGTCACCATCAGATGTACCAAGTTGTATGAACAGCTATTATTCAGACAAAGTAGGGGCTGCTTTAGCACACTGGGCTAAATCGCTGGCTTTTAACGCAGACCAAGGCAGGCCAGCAGCATGGTTCAATTCCCGTACCAGCCTCTCCGAACAGGCGCCGGAATGTGGCGACTAGGGACTTTTCACAGTAACTTCATTTGAAGCCTACTCGTGACAATAAGCGATTTTCATTTCATTTCAAGTACAACCATATGGAAGAGTCAAGTGATTGAATTCAAACAAGAGAAGTGTATTCAATTCAAAAAAATCTATGACGTTTAGCAGAGGTGGAGACAATTAAAAATAGACACATCTCTGTAATTGATGAAAACAAATGCATTATTTAGAAGGGATAAGACAAAATTATCAAAAGGATGGAACAGCAAAAGAGAAAACAAAGTAATGATGATAGAGGAAATTAAGGTTGACTGGTTACAAATCGATTGTGAACAATATGGGAAATAAGAGCCTATAAGGAACCGTAATGTGAATTTCATCAAGATTTTCATATCCTTGAGGTGAACTGGATCCTCATAGATACACCTGGAAAGAGTGTTAAATGCAAACTTATTTAGAATCAGTGACTGCTTCACAACACAAGTAAAGCTGGACAAAATATCAGAATGAACATTTAGCAGTTCACCAGAAAGGAAAAAAGTCCCAGTGATCATTGCACAGATAGATTTAATATTGTCGTAAAGTTTAAATCAAGAAAATAACAATGCGGTCAACCGTAACTTAACAAGGCCCATCTCCGGAGCTGTGAGGGGACCTCGAAGGGGAATTAAGTGGGAAGCAACAGTAGAAGATAAAACAATAAAAGGAACATTTTATTCTTAAAGACAATTTGAGGGATATGGAAAATAAATGGATTTGCCTTTGGGCAGCAACAGCTAAAAAGGAGCTTAAAATAAAACAGAAAAAATATAAAGGAACAAAATGTGGTGAGAGTTATATAGAAGTCATTTGAAGATATCTAAAACAGGCATTTGAAAGTGGAACATAACAATACCGAAGCTTCGTCAGTTGACTAGCACATTCTGAGAGTAATTTGATTGAATTTATTTAATAGATGTAGAGCTGTTGTTCAGCACAATCCACACAGTGCTGCACAACCGTGTCTGCTCAGGCCCTTACTGCTTAATTTAGGAATTGCAAAACTAATCACTTCTTCGTCAGAAGCAGTTTTTCTGCACTAGCATCTGCATTAGTTATAAGTTGTTAAATCAATGTGACTGGATCTGAAGAATTTATATAAGGCCATCGGCCATTTCAGATCCTTCATAGCAATTCAACTCAAGTTAAACCTTGACTAATCTTTAAAATTCCACGTGCCAAGATGTTTCTTTGGCTGAAAGAAATACGCGACGTCTATTTTTATATTTTGGACAATTTCAGAACCATCCATATTCACTGGACAATTTCTAAGCAATGAAGATGTGATTAGTTTTGTAGTTGGTTCATTAAGAATTAAGGAGCTGCTGAACAGAAACGGGTGGGCAGAATTGAATGTGTCACGCTGAGTAATAATTGTAAACCTGTTGAGAAAAATCACAAAAATGAACCTCAGCACGAAGTTATGTGTTGGGCACATCATGTTTCAGTGTTTCGGAGAGTTGGCCCATGATTGAGCAAGTTATTATCACAGCTTGCACAAAAAGTGAAAATATTGATTGGTTATAAGTTAAGTGCAAACATAGCAATGAAGCATCCTCATTAAATTAAGTAAGCTGATCAATGCCGACTGTCCCATATCAACAACTAAAAGGACTGATACCTGTGTTCCAAGAGGCATGATGGCATCTTCAGTATGTTAGAAACCATTCGAATAAAGAGAATTGTGCGTGATGCAGTGGACAACAGAAAAATGTTACTGGGGTGAAATGCAGAATTGAATTATGCTTTCTGCAATGTTTTGGTAAGTTTTCTGATGCACATTTTTTTTTAAAAAATGAAAACATTGGCTGCAAATATTGACTCCATAGTGCCATAGTTTTGGCATCACAGGTGTTGTTTTGGTTCCAAAATGGCATCTGTGCTGCACAGGGTCACTGGACACCATTTTGTTGAGGTTGTTTGTTTGAGAGTTAAGAACATGTATCGAAGTAGGCAGGTTATGATGCCAATCATCTTGTAGTGCTGCCATTGTCGACCTCTCTGCTGCAACTAATACCCTCTCTTTAACAAGCGCAGCCTAACATGTGTTCGAGAGCAGCAGGATCCCAGCACTAGCTCACTTCTTTGGGAACCATTCAGCGCTATTTAAAGGGATCATCAGGTTTATCCAATTTTTTTGCCATTCAGTTAATCTAAAACAATCTATTAATACAGCAGTCCATATATGTTCTCTCATATTGGATAGGATATGGTGTGTCTGGGCATGGGTATGATCATGAACTTATAAATAGAAGCAGATGGGTGAACTTTGTTTTAACTGGTAAAGTCAACATTTGTAATAAAAGCATATACTATTAATTTTAAATTACATCTTTTAAACATGTTATTGAAACATTGTAACTGTAAAATTAATTCAGTTAAAATAATTGAACATTTGTAATTAATAGTGATATTTAATTGATAACTACAATATTTAAATTAAACTGGTATATGTAAAAGGAACCAATTATATCTACAATTCCTAGAGGGGCCCTTAAATTACGAATGCCCATTTGGGGGAAAATTGTAGTTGTCAGAGTAAATGTTCTTCCAGTGACACTATGCTCCACTTGTAAAGCTCTAAATACAGGACAGTCTAAATTTATATGGGCTGGTATGTCAGACGGTATTACATTGCAGTCACGTGTGTGCCCAAAATGGCATGAGGGACAAGGCTGTCTCTTTACATCTTGTCCTTTCAATTTTGCTATTTAGTCATTTTGCAATGGCTAGCGGCTGGATTCTCTGTTCCTGTTGACGGCGGGGCAGAATTTGTGGACTTTCATGACAACAAAACTGGTGCCAAACCTGGACCGATTCAGCAACTTTATAGCGGCTAGCACCGGCGCCACGTGGAACACAATCGATTCCAATGAGAAATGTGCGGGATTCGGTGGGTCCGTGATAGACACTGGGGAGGCTGACAAGCTGCAGCCGCATATACACATTACAATCACCCACACACAATCATCCCAGCCAACAAGATGGCACTGGTTGTGCTGGAGCTCGCCCTTGCAGCTGATGGGGGCGGGGGAACACTTTGATGACCCGTGGCCCCAGGTTTGCAGTGGGCTGTCAGTGGTGCGCACATCTGCATGGCTGCCTTTCTGGCAGCGGAAATAGTGCTCCGTGCCTGTCCACCCCGACCCCACAGCCCACTTCCTGGCCACTCCCCGCTACTGCCCCCGGGCCTGGCAAAAGCCCCCCGGCCATCGGCATAACTGTCAGCAAACTGTGGTGATCTTGGACGCTTTCCGTACCCCCTCTTTCTCCCTCAGCAGCCATGACGCCGGTTTCACGATTTTTAAAAGCACAAATGGACCACGCCATCGGGAACTCGGCCCATCGGAGGCGGAGCATCGCGGAGGCCCCGGAGAATACCAGGTCGGACCTGCTAATGCCATGCAAACAGTGTTTACTGTACGTGCGTTCCGGACTGCATTGATGCCGCTGTCGAGGTGACGGAGAATTGTAATTTGGCGTCAAATCGGCATCCGCCGCACGTTTGGTGTCGGAATCTATTCTCCGCCCAATCGCGTTTCGTGATTTCGGCGTCAGCCAATGGAGAATCCCGCCCTAGATTTTTGTTGCCATTGAATGATGATAAATTAATTTGGTTTACTGAGTACCATTCCCAAAAACTAAAAAAAGCATGTAGTTCTGAATAAATTCTAAACAAATAATGTTGCAGATGCCGTGCAAATCCATCCAGTGCAAAACCTCCATAACCTTCTGAAAAGTATCTGGCGAATGTCTTCACACAACTGAATGAACCTTCCCTCAGATGATGTGACGGTTCAAGATTTTACATCTGTCTACGTAACAGCAAGATTCGCCAAATATACATGGAATGTACAAACTATTTAATACAGAATATAAAAAGAACGAAGGAATGTGGAATGATTTTGGGTCTTTAGTCCAGAGTTGTCCACACAGATTGGCTAACCTACAGCAACTTCAGGGGAAGTGGTGGAAACTGCCAACATTTGTTAGTGAGGAGTGGCAGAGATAGACTGAGGGTGACATGTTGTTCAGGAATCTAGTGGCAACAGTTCAAAGATTTCTTGCTGTAATGAACGGCCCCTAAGGGAGGATCTACTAAATACTTTGCTGAAGTAATTTCAACAATATGGAGTTGCTTACTAAAGTGTTTCCATCATGGGGTATTTTCAGTATGGTGGGGCGGGATTCTCCGCAAAACGGCGGGTGGGGGGGAGGCTACTCCAGCGCCGGGGAGTGGCGTGAACCACTCCGGCATTGGACCGCCCCGAAGGTTCAGAATCCTCCACACCTTCAGGGGCTAGGCTGGTACCGGAGTGTTTGGCGCCGCGCCACCTGGCGCGGGAGGGCTTGGTGCCATGCCAACCGGCGGCGAAGGGCCTCCGCCGGCCGGCGTGAGTTGGCGCATGCACGGGAGCGCCAGCGTCTGTTGGTGTCATCCCAGCATATGTGCAGGGGAGGGGTTCATCTCGGCCATCGCGGAGGACCACAGCGGCCATTACGGAGGGAAAGAGTGCCCCAGCGGCACAGGCCCGCCTGCGGATTAGTGGGCCTGGATCGCGGGCCAGGCCACCGTGGGGGTACCCCCCGGGGCCAGATTCCCCCGCGCCCCCCCAAGGACACTGCAGGCCGCCCATGGAGCCAGGTCCCGTCGGTAAGGACTTGTTGTGATTTACGCTGGCGGGACCGGCCGAAGACTCGGCCCATCGCATGCCAGAGAATCGATGGGAGGGCCATTGCCAATGGCCCCCGACCGGCGGGTTCCCGCCCCCGCCAAAACCCCGGTGCCGGAGAATTCGGCAGCCAACAGGAGAGGGATTCACGCCGTCCCCCGTCGATTCTCTGACCCGAGGGGGGATCAGAGAATCATGGGCGGGATTCTCTGTGAATCGGCGCGATGGTCCGAAACCGGCGCCAAAAACGTCACGAATCACAGCGGCGTCAGGCCCCCCGAAACGTCGCAAATTTTCCGGCCCCGAATGGGCCAGTAGCGGCATGACGCCATTCGTGACGGCATCATACGTCACGGACGCACGCGGCGTCACTGCACAAAAGAAGCCCCCCGCAGGAGACCCGGCAAATGGTCACCACTGCACAGCGCCAAGTGAGACCCCTCATTGCCTGCCCCATTTCCCCCTTCCCCATCCCCCCTTCCCCCACATCCCCTTCCCCATATCCCCCTTCCCCCATATACCCCCTTCCCCCATACTCCATATCCCCTTCCCCCATATCCCCCCTTCCCCCATATCCCCCTTCCCCCATATCCCCTTCCCCATATCACCTTCCCCCATATCCCCCTTCCCCCATATCCCCCCTTCGCCATATCACCCTTCCCCCATATCCCCCCATATCACCCTTCCCCCATATCCGCTTCCCCCACATCCCCCATATCCCCCTTCCCCCATATACCCCCTTCCCCCAAAGACCCCCTTCCCCCATATCCCCCCTTCCCCATATCCCCCATACTCCATATCCCCCTTCCCCATATCCCCCTTCCTCCATATCCCCCTTTCCCCATATCCCCTTCCCCATACCCCCTTCCCCCGTTCCCCCCCTTTGCCCATATCCCCCCTTCGCCATATCACCCTTCCCCCATATCCCCCCATATCACCCTTCCCCCATATCCGCTTCCCCCACATCCCCCATATCCCCCTTCCCCCATATACCCCCTTCCCCCATATGCCCCCTTCCCCCATATCCCCCTTCCCCATATCCCCCATACTCCATATCCCCCTTCCCCATATCCCCCTTCCTCCATATCCCCCTTTCCCCATATCCCCTTCCCCCATACCCCCCTTCCCCCGTTCCCCCCTTTGCCCATACCCCCCTTCCCCCATATCCACCTTCAACATAATCCCCCCTTTTCCCATATCCCTCTTCCCCATATCCCCTTTCCCCATATCCTCCCATATCCCTCCTTCCCCCATAACCTCCCTTCCCTCATACCCCCCTTCCCCATATCCCCCTTCCCCCATATCCCCTTCCCCATATACCCCTTCCCTCATATCCCCCCATATCCCCCTTCCCCCATATCCCCCTTCCCCATATCCCCCTTCCCCATATCCCCCCATAGAGCCCCTTCCCCCATATCCCACCTTCCCCCATACCCCCTTTCCCCATACCCCCTTTCCCCATATCCCCCTTCCCCATATCCCCCCATATCCCCTTCCCCATATCCCCTTCCCCATATCCCTCCTTCCCCCATATCCCCCTTCCCCCATATCCCCCTTCCCCCATATCCCCCTTCCCCATATACCTCCTTCCCCCATATCCCCTTCCCCATATCCCCCCATACCCCCCTTCTCCATATCCCCTTCCGCCATATCCCCTTCCCCCATATCCCCCCTTCCCCCATAACCCCCTTCCCCCATATCCCCCCATACCCCCATACCCCATATCCCCCTTCCCCCATATCCCCCTCCCCATATCCCCCCTTCCCCATATAGCCCCCTCCCCCATATCCCCCTTCCCCCATACCCCCTTCCCCATATCCCCCTTCCCCCAATATTCCCCCCCTCCATATCCCCCTTCCCCCATATCCCCCTTCCCCCATAGCCCCCATATGGGGAAAGGGGTGATATGGGGGGATATGGGGGAATGGGGATATGGGTGGAGGGGAGATATGGGGGAAGGGGGGACTGACCCGGCCCATCAGACAGACGCCGCTCCCAGGACATTCCAGGCGGCCCCCACGAGCCAGGGACAGACCCGGAGCACCAGGCGGACGCCGCCCCCATCTAGTGCGAGTGCGGCGACCCCAGCGGGCCACACCCAGCGACGAGTTGGGCTGCCACAGCAACAGGCCCCCGTCGCAGCCGACCCAGGACACTGACGCACAGGACACTGATGCACAGCTCCCAAACACACAGGACCCTAACACACAGGACACTTACGCACAGGACACTGACACACAGGACACTGACACACAGGACACCGACACACAGGACACCGACACACAAGACCCTAACACACAGGACACTGACGCACAGGACACTGGCACACAGGACACCGACACACAGGACCCTAACACACAGGACACTGACGCACAGGACACTGGCACACAGGACACCGACACACAGGACCCTAACACACAGGACACTGACGCACAGGAGACCGACACACAGGACTCAAACACACAGGACCCTAACACACAGGACACTGAAGCACAGGACATGACACACAGGGCCCTAACACACAGGACACCGACGCCCAGGACACTGACGCACACGATACTCACACACAGGGGATGGATGGATAGGAATCACCACTCCAGGGGACCCCGGACTTCGGGTCAGATGAGGAGCACGCCATTATGCCACTGCTATCTCCTACACCCTCCACCATCGCAGAGACACTCACCTTGGTTGTGTCATAATATGCACCCATGCACATCATGAGGTAAAAGCAGGCAGTGACAGACACCTAGGTGAGCCAATCAACATACATAACAGAACACGACCAATCACCAGACAGAACACTAGAGGGGGGTTTCCCACTATAAAACACATGAGGCATCAGCACTCTGCCTCTTTCCACTGGTGACAACTGTAGTGACAGTCAGGGTGTATATATCAGTCAGCACCTTCTACACGTGGCTCAGAGCTAGCCTGGTCTAATAAGTTAGAGTTAGTACACTTAGAGTAGTAGAGTGTCAACCCACAGGCAGCTGTGTGCTTCGTTACTGAAGTTCAATGAATCTTATATTGAACCAATGCCCACGTTTGGTGTATGCTTGATCAATTAACTGCATCGTGTGCAGTCCGTGTTACCCCAGGGTGAACAACACGACAGGTTGGGCACTTTAGCGATGAGGCATCTGGGACACTAACTGGTGCGCACAACACAGCCGTCCTGGTACAGCAGGTGGAGGTAGGAGCAGCCGAGGGGCCGGGCGGTCAGAGGGTAGCCCGGCGCAGGCAACCATCTGCCGCCCAGACGGGTCCCGGGTTCCTGGAGTTACCACACCCACCCATAGACCCGATGCAGGCACGGACCAAGGGACGACTAAAGGGGTTGACGGGCGGCTTGCGGCAGCTGCAGACGAAGGTGGAGGAGGCCACCCGCGTCCTGGAGCAGGGAGTGATGTCGGCCATGCGTGCCATCCAGGCTGACACCGCACGGGTGGCGTCCACGGTGGAGGCATTGGGTGCGACGGTGTCAGACATGGGTCGCAGTATGCAAGGCCTGGGGCTTTCGTGTCCTAGGACATGGCTGCCCTCTCACAGGAAGCCATGAGCCAGTGCCAGCAGCAGATCGCAGAGGCACTCAACGCCGTGGCCCAGTCTCAGCAGGCAATGGCCCAGTCTCTGCAGGCTGTGGCCCAGTCCCAGCTGGGCATCGGCACCATTGTCCAGGTGCTGGCCGGCGTCGCCCAGACACCGACTTGGATGGCCAACTCCCTGAGCTGCATGGCTGCAAACTTGCAGACCCTTGTTGATACCAGGGCGGGTCTCCAGGACTGGCAGCGCCAGGTGTCGGGGGGGCATCGGATGCTCAGTCCGTTCGCATCCCTGACCCATGGAGAGCACCGGGGGACATCGGGCACCCCGAGGGAGGAGGAGGTGCTGAGGCCCGTTCCGGGTCCCTTTGCAGGTGAGGTCCCGGAACACCACAACACCTCGGACTCCCCCCACCTTCCGTCCCAGGTGCATCTGGTGGGCAACAGGCAGGAAACGGCCGCCAAAGGGATCCCGAGTCGCAGGGCAGGAATCACAGGAGTCCACCTCTAGTTCTGCTGCACCATCTGGGGAACCACCTAGACATAGTCATAGGGCTCGTAAGGCCAAAAAATTAAACACTGAGTAAGCTGGCTTGGGTGCAGGGCACAGGTTAGATCTGGGGCTAGGGCACGTGTATGAACTGTTTGTTATTAAAATCACTTTCACACCGACAGAAGCTGCCTTTGTGCTCTGTCCGATGCGTGCAGGGGTGTGGTGTGAGGTGAGCGCCAGTGGGTGTGTGAGGGGCGATAGAACGTCGGCCTCAGATAAGTGTGCCCCCCCTCCACCCGAGTCGCCCTCGCCATCCCCCCGGGCAGAAGACGGGATTGTGTGCTGCAGTGTCACGTCCGCATGAAGGGACGGTCCGGGTGGAGGGTGGTACTGTAGCCATGGGTCAGACATTGTCCAACGATGTTGAGCCCAGAGCTCATCGCAGAGCGGGTTGTCATCATCCTCCATGGCCTCCAATAGACACGCTTCCACCGGCGACCGTGTGAGCCCGGCCCGTTGTGCGGGTGGTTGGTGTTGGGTGGGAGGGGTGAGGGTGGTTGGTGTTGGGTGGGAGGGGTGAGGGTGGTTGGTGTTGAGTGGGTGGGGTGAGGGTGGTAGGCTGGTGCCGTAGTGTGCAGTCTGTGCCCATACTCGGCGATTCCCACGCCCCCCTCTAGTCCGTGACCCGGGTGGCTATCAGCCTGTCCCTTGCCCTCTGGCCCAGCCGGTAACGGTGGGCAGCCTCCCGTCCATGTCCAGCCCGTCTGCCCTGACCATTGCCCCCATCCTCCTCACCTGGGGAGGTCTGTGCCTCGTCTTGCTGCTCCTCCCCTTCCCCCTCCTCCTCCTCCAGCCCATTGCTCCTCTGCTGGGCCGTGTTGTGCAGGACGCAGCAGACCACAACGATGCGGCCGACCCTATCTGACGGGTACTGGAGGGCCCCTCCAGAGCGGTTCAGGCACCGGAAGCACATCTTTAGCACCCCAAAGCACCTCTCTATCACACCCCTGGTCGCTGCATGGGCCTCGTTGTAGCGGTTCTCCGCGTCGGTCTGTCGCCTCCGTATAGGCGTCATCAACCACGACCGCAACGGGTAACCCCTGTCGCCCAGCAACCAGACCCTCAGATGCGGGGGGGGGGTCCCCTCGAACATGGTGGGGATGAAAGATTACGCCAATACGAATGAGTCATGTACACTGCCCGGGTACCGGGTGCAGACGTGCAGGATCATCATGCGGTGGTCACAGACTACCTGAATGTTCAAGGAATAGGTCCCGTTCCTATTTGTGAACACGGCCCCGTTATCCGCAGGTGGCCGCACGGCGATGTGCATCCCATTGATCGCCCCATGGACCATGGGCATCCTGGACGCCACAGCGAAGCCCGCTGCCCGGGCATCCTGGCTGGCCCGGTGCACAGGGAACTGGATGTAGCGGTCTGCAATGGCATACAGGGCGTCTGTCACTGCACGGATGCACCGGTGCACCGATGCCTGCGAGATGCCGGACAGGTCTCCACTTGGCGCCTGGAATGACCCAGTTGTTGTGTTGGGCGCTCTGGATCCGTGGAACACATACAGGTCACCAACATTTGAAATAGTGCAACACTATTTTACTGAGTCATTAGCAGTTTAACATACTCTCACTGTGGGTTAACACGATATTAGCTTTAACTAAAGACCTTTTCCTTGTCCTAACCAGTCGATGCACTCAGCACATGGTGAATGTCTGTGCTGCAGGCTGTCAGCTCTGTCCTACTAGGAAGCTGCAGCTCGAATGAGCGGGAACTCTGATGCCCCCTGTCTTTATAGTGCGTGTGCTCTAACTGGTGATTGACTGCGGTGTTGTGTGTGTTGATTGGTCCCACTGTGTGTCCATCAGTGTGTGTGTCTGCACCATGATATACTGGTGTATATTATGATGTGGAGATGCCGGCGTTGGACTGGGGTGAGCACAGTACGAAGTCTTACCACACCAGGTTAAAGTCCAACAGGTTTGTTTCGATGTCACTAGCTTTCGGAGCGCTGCTCCTTCCTTCACCTGAGGAAGGAGCAGCGCTCCGAAAGCTAGTGACATCGAAACAAACCTGTTGGACTTTAACCTGGTGTGGTAAGACTTCGTACGGTGTATATTATGACATCCTCCCCTTTTATAAAAGAATGTACATGTGTGGCAATAAATAGTGTATGGTGAGAATGTCCCTAACTACGTGTGTGCGAAAGACATATTTACAGGACTATGTACATGAGAACTAAGCTCTTTACATGAGAAGGTGCCTGGTGCAGAACAGTGTGCAACAAGAATAACGAGATGAACACTATATACAAACCATGTAAACGATCAAACGGAAGATCAGAACAATTCAGAAAGTCTACAAGTCCACAAAATTCACAAATTAGGTCTCTAAGGTGGGCGACGATTTCTGGTTGACCGCCTCAAGGGTGGGTCGGGAGCTGCCGGCTGAGGAGCGGGCTGAACTGCGTCAGCGTGAGGAGGATGCAGAGTGACCGGGTTCTCTGCATAGCCCATGGCAGGGTCAGCAGGAGGGCGAGGCGACAGTGGAGGATCACGTAGCGAGCGTGGAACGAGACGAAGGGCGCGTCGATTGCGGCGCAGAATGGAGCCATCCGGTAGACGAATCAGGAACGCACGGGAGGCCACCTGCCGAAGGACAACAGCGGTTGTAGACCAGCCACCATCCGGAAGATGGATGCGGACGTTGTCATCTGGAGCCAGAGCAGGGAGATCAGCTGCACGGGTGTCATGAGCCGCCTTGTGCTGTGCACGAGACAGCTGCATCCGGCGAAGGACCTGAACGTGGTCGAGGTCTGGGTCATGAATGGACGACACCATCGTCCTCAGGGTATGACCCATGAGCAATTGGGCGAGCGACAGGCCAGTGGACAGTGGGGCGGAGCGATAGGCCAGCAAGGCGAGGTAGAAATCGGAACCAGCATCGACAGCCTTGCAGAGGAGCCGTTTGACTATGTGGACGCCCTTCTCCGCTTTGCCGTTGGATTGGGGGTACAGGGGACTGGACGTCACATGGGCAAAATTGTACCGCCTGGCACAGTTGGACCATTCCAGGCTTGCGAAGCAGGGGCCATTGTCCAACATAATCATGAGTGGGATGCCGTGTCGAGCAAAGGTGTCCTTACAGGCACGGATGATTGCGGACGATGTGATATCGTGCAACCGTATCACCTCCGGGTAATTTGAAAAGTAGCCCACGATCAGGACATAGTCTCTACCCAGCGTGTGGAATAGGTCGATGCCCACCTTGGTCCAAGGTGATGTGACCAACTCATGGGGCTGCAGGGTCTCACGTGGTTGGGCCGGCTGGAAGCGCTGACAAGTGGGGCAGTTGAGCACTGTGTTGGCTATGTCCTCATTAATGCCGGGCCAGTACACTGCCTCTCGGGCCCGTCGGCGGCACTTTTCCACTCCAAGATGGCCCTCGTGTAGCTGTTCCAAGATGAGCTGCCGCATACTATGTGGGTTGACAATGTGGTCCAGTTTCAGAAGAACCCCGGCTACTACCGCCAGATCATCTCTGACATTATAGAACCAAGGGCATTGGCCCTTGAGTCACCCATCTGTTAGGTGGCGCATGACACGCTATAGCAAAGGGTCAGCCCCCGTCCCGCGGCGAATTTGGATGAGGCGTTCATCCGTGGCAGGTAGATTGGAGGCCACTGTCATGATATTCAGGTAAACATCATGGTGCAAACATACATACATACTGATGGACAGATCAACGGACTAATCAATACACACACAACACCACAGCCAATCACAGGCAAGAGTATACACACTATAAAACGGGGAACACGACGCTTCCTGCTGATTCCAGGAGGACACAGCTCAGGGCACAGAGCTCACAGCAAGCCACTCAGACATCCATTATGTGCTGAGTGCCATTCCAAGACCCGGTAACTGTGAGACCTACCTACGAATCCTCAGGAATCCGCCATCCTGCGCCATGGACACCGTCAGCACGCTGCAGCCGTTACAAATCGCTGGAAACCTCGGCGTCAATTGGAAGCTGTTCAAACAGCGCTTCCAGTTCTTCCTGGAAGCCACCGAAAGGGAGAGCGCTTCGGACACCAGAAAAATCGCCCTCCTCCTCTCCACGGCAGGGCAACACGCCATCCATGTCTACAACTCCCTGGTGTTCGCAGAAGGTGAGGACAAGACCAAGTATGAGACGGTCCTTCTCAAGCTCGAGCAACACTTCAGCGTCGAGGTAAATGAGAGTTTCGAGAGGTATCTCTTCCAGCAGCGCCTGCAGGGTAAGGATGAGCCATTTCAATCTTTCCTTACACATCTCCGCATCCTCGCGCAGTCCTGCGGTTACGACACCACCTCCGATTCAATGATTCGGGACCAGATTGTTTTTGGGGTCACCCCGGGTGCCCTACGCCAGCAGCTCCTCAAAATTAAAGGCCTCACCTTAGCCTCCGCAATCGAAGCCTGTGTCCTTCATGAAAACGCGACCAGCCGCTACTCCCAATTTCAAGCGGCCGAATCGGCGCGGCAGGGATCCTACGCACCCGAATCGGCAAGGCAGGCGTCCTCCGAGGCCGAACAGGTCCAGGCAATCGAGTTCCTCCCGGCTCGCAGCCCGGACGAGGACGGCCATTTCGCCCGCTTTCCGCGGCCTCCCGCGTTTGTGCGCGCCAAAAAATAAGTTGACGCAGAGGGACGTGATGCGCAGGCGCGCTCGACGCAAGACCGAACTGCGCATGCGCGGTGGCGCAACGAACGCCATGACGTCACGGCGTGCGGCAACTGCGGAGCTGCACATTTAAAGCGGCAATGTCCGGCAAAAAAAACGACAATGACTCCGCTGTGGCAAGATGGGCCACTACGCTGCCTGCTGTCGAGCAGCTCAACCTGCCAATGCTCCCCAATTCCGACAACCTCGCAGGGACGTGCAGACCATTCAGCCTCTGTTCTACGAGTCGTGCCCAGACGACATCCAAACCAGTGACACAGACGACCGGGACGCATTCCGTGTTGCGGTCATTGATAGGAACCGGATGTCTCCAGGCAGGACCCACCAGCCGATGCCACTGAACAGCTTCAATCCGGGTGATGAATGGTGTGCCACCTTAACGATCAACCGATCACCGATAACATTCCACCTTGACACTGGTGCCTCCGCCAACCTAATAGCATGGTCAGCCTTCTACGCCTTGAAGGTCAGACCACCAATTCGGCCATCCCGTTGCAAGATGGTCGACTACAATAGAAACATTATCCCGGCCATGGGATCCTGCCAGCTCCAGGTGACACACAACACATACACGGCCACACTGTCCTTCGAAATAGTCAGATCATCAAAGGACTCTCTGCTCGGCGCACAGGCATGCAAGGTTCTCCACCTCGTGCAGCGGTTCCATGCTCTGTCTCCAGAAGGCACATCAGACTTCCCGGATGCAGAATTTAGGGCACAGCTTCAATCGCTCCTCGCCCACAACCAGGAGGCATTCGAGGGCATGGGCACACTGTCCTATACCTGCAGAATACGACTCAAACCGGACGCCACCCCGGTCATTCATGCACCTCGCAGGGTCCCAGCGCCACTCAAAGACCGCCTCAAGCAGCAGCTGCAGGATCTCCAGGACCAAGGGGTGCTATCCCGGGTCACGGAGCCCACGCCATTGGTCAGCTCCATGGTGTGTGTTAAGAAGCCCTCCGGCGAGCTCCGGATCTGCATTGACCCGAAAGACCTGAACAACAACATAATGAGGGAACACTACCCCATACCCAAACGGGAAGAGATCACGAGCGAAATGGCCCGGGCTAAAATCTTTACAAAGCTGGATGCCTCGAAGGGTTTTTGGCAGATCCAACTGGACCAGTCCAGCAGGAAGCTGTGCACCTTCAACACTCCTTTCGGCAGGTTCTGCTATAACAGAATGTCGTTTGGCATCATCTCGGCATCTGAGGTCTTTCACAGGATCATGGAGCAGATCATCTACATTGACGACGTCATCATCTGATCCACCACAGTACAGGAGCACATCAATCGTCTCCAGCGCATCTTTGCGCAGATACGGGAAAACGGCCTGCGCCTCAACCGAGCCAAGTTTTCTTTCGGCCAAACCGACCTGAAGTTTATGGGGGACCACATATCCCGGTCAGGGGTCTGTCCGGATGCAGACAAAGTGAGCGCCATTACAGCCATGCCGCAGCCGGCAGACAAGAAAGCAGTGCTACGCTTTCTAGGCATGGTCAACTTCCTGGGGAAGTTCATTCCCAACCTTGCCTCCCACACGACAGCTCGGCGCCACCTCGTCAAGAAGTCCATGGAGTTCCAGTGGCTGCCCGCACACCAGAAGGAATGGGAGGAGCTCAAAATTAAGCTCACCACAGCCCCGGTATTGGCGTTTTTCGACACATCTCGTGACACTAAAATTTCGACTGATGCCAGCCAGTCCGGCATTGGGGCAGTACTCCTACAGCGGGATGACACTGCGTCATGGGCCCCGGTCGTCTATGCCTCGCGGGCCATGACCCCCACAGAACAGCGCTACACGCAGATCAAAAAGGAGTGCCTGGGTTTGCTAACCGGAATAGACAAGTTCCATGAACACGTGTATGGTCTCCCCCAGTTTACCGTTGAGACTGACCATCGCCCCCTGGTCAGCATCATACATAAGGACCTGAACGAGATGACCCCTTGCCTCCAGCGCATCCTACTTAAACTCAGGAGGTACGACTTCCAACTGGTCTACACCCCGGGAAAGGACCTTATCATTGCGGATGCCCTATCTAGAGCAGTGAGCACACCGCCAGATTCGGAGGGGTTCGTCTGTCAGGTCAAGGCGCAGGTGGCCTTCACATCGGCAAATCTGCCAGCTGACGACTCCAGTCTGGCCCGTATTCGCACGGAGACTGCGGCTGACCCCCTTCTACAACGTGTGATGCGCCACATGACGGGAGGGTGGCTCAAAGGACAGTGCCCGCAGTTCTATAATGTCCGGGACGACTTGGCCGCCATTGATGGTGCCCTCCTGAAGCTGGACCGGATTGTGATTCCGCACCGCATGCACAAGCTGGTCCTCGACCAACTACACGAAGGCCATCTGGGGGTCGAGAAGTGTAGACAGAGGGCCCAAGAGGCAGTATACTGGCCGGGCATCAGTGATGACATTGCCAATCTGGAGGTCAACTGCCCCACCTGCCAAATGTTTCAGCCGGCGCAACCTCCTGAGACGCTTCAGCCCCATGAGCTGGTGACGCCCCCTGGGCGAAGGTGGGTGTGGACCTTTTTCACACGCTCGGCAGGGACTATGTAATCGTCATAGACTACTTTTCCAACTATCCAGAGGTCATACGCCTGCACGATTTGACATCGTCCGCAGTCATAAGGGCCTGCAAAGACACCTTCGCTCGCCACGGCATTCCAATTACTGTCATGTCGGACAATGGGCCCTGTTTTGCCAGCCAGGAATGGTCTTCCTTTGCTGCTTCATGTGGCTTCCCACACGTGACGTCCAGCCCTCTGCATCCCCAGTCCAATGGAAAGGCGGAGAAGGGCGTTCACATCGTCAAGCGGCTCCTCTGCAAGGCTGCTGCTGCCGGATCGGACTTCTGCTTAGCCCTGCTAGTCTATCGCTCGGCCCCACTAGCCACTGGCCTCTCACCAGCCCAGCTGTTGATGGGTCGCGCCCTCAGGACCACTGTGCCATCCATTCTGGTCCCCACAACCAACCATGCTCCAGTACTGCACAGGATGCGACAGCAGCGCATTCGCCAGAAGGTGGCACATGACACACGGGCAACTGATCTTCCCGCCCTGGCACCTGGGGACGACGTCCGCATCCACCTACCAGAAGGTGGCTGGGCAGCACCTGCCGAAGTTCTCCGACGCGTGGCTCCCCGCTCGTTCCTGGTTCGCATGCCTGATGGCTCCATTTGCAGGCGTAATCGCTGGGCTCTTCGCCTGCTTCCACGCTCGCTACGGGAACTTACACCGACACCGCGCCCTCCTGTTGTTCCTGACATCGACTTCGTGGAGCTGCCTGCCATCATGCCCCTTCCGTCGTCGCCCGTGGCCAGGCCCATTCCTCAGCCGGTGAATCCTGACCCACCCTTGAGGCGGTCAACCCAAATTCGTCGCCCACCTCCTAGGCTGGACTTATGAGCCTGTTTGAACATTGAACTCACTGACGTATCATACCACTGTGTTAATATGTTTCTCTTTTTTCCTTGTCGTTACAGGAGTTCGTTTTGACGTTTAACATTTCCACGTGTTTTGTTTATGGTACAACCTCGTTGCTATGTCGCACCTGACATCGCCCCATGTATATAGTTTATCCTCATGTACATGCTGTAGATATTGCACACACACACATTCAGCTGCACTCAGTACACATGTTTATTTAATTATTTTATTTTTAAAAATATATATTTTAGTAAAGTTTTTCGATCAACCAGGAATTTTCCATTTTTACAACTTTGTAGCAGTATGTACATTGATCGTTTTTAAAATAATATATTAACTAACGGCAAATGCCAACACAAATAAGAAACAAAAAGAAATAGTAACATTGAGAAGATAAATATGAACAGCAAATATGTAACAACACACAAAAAACCCCCGAAGACCCGAATGCACCCCCCCCCTCCCCCCTGGGTTGCTGCTGTTGTCTTTCCTATTTTCCCTTATCGCTCTGCGAGATAGTCGAAGAACGGTTGCCACCGCCTGGTGAACCCTTGAGCCGAACCTCTTAGTGCGTACTTTATCCGCTCCAATTTTATAAACCCTACCATGTCGTTTATCCAGGCCTCCACGCCCGGGGGTTTAGCTTCTTTCCACATAAGTAGAATCCTTCGCCGGGCTACTAGGGACGCAAAGGCCAAAACATCGGCCTCTCTCGCCTCCTGCACTCCCGGCTCATCTGCAACCCCAAATATAGCCAACCCCCAGCCTGGTTCGACCCGGACCCCCACCACCTTTGAAATCACTTTTGCCACACCCACCCAGAACCCGTGCAATACCGGACATGACCAAAACATGTGGGTATGGTTCGCCGGGCTTCCTGCGCACCTCCCGCATCTATCCTCCACCCCAAAAAACCTGCTCAATCTTGCTCCCGTCATATGCGCCCTGTGTAGTACCTTGAATTGGATCAGGCTGAGCCTGGCACATGAGGACGAGGAATTTACCCTACTTAGGGCATCTGCCCACAGCCCCTCCTCAATCTCTTCCCCCAGCTCCTCCTCCCATTTTCCTTTCAGTTCCTCGATCATCGTCTGCCCCTCGTCTCTCATTTCCCTGTATATATCGGACACCTTACTGTCACCCACCCATGCCCCCGAAATCACTCTGTCCTGGATCCCTTGCGCCGGGAGCTGCGGAAATTCCCTCACCTGTTGCCTCACAAATGCCCTCACTTGCATATAACGAAATGCATTCCCAGGTGGCAACCCGTATTTTTCTGTCAGTGCTCCCTGACTCGCGAACGTCCCGTCCAAGAACAAGTCCTTCAGTTTCGCAATTCCTGCTCGCTGCCAAGATTGAAATCCCCCGTCTATCCTTCCCAGGACGAACCTGTGGTTGTTCCTTATCGGGGACCACACTGAGGCCCCCGTCACTCCCCTATGTCGTCTCCACTGCCCCCAAATCTTCAGAGTCGCCACCACCACTGGGTTTGTGGTGTACCTTTTCGGGGAGAACGGCAGCGGCGCCGTCGCCAGTGCTTTTAAGCTAGTTCCCCTACAGGACGCCATCTCCAGCCTTTTCCACGCCGCTCCTTCTTCTTCCCTCATCCACTTACATATCATAGACACGTTAACGGCCCAATAATAATCACTCAGACTCGGCAGTGCCAATCCCCCTCTATCTCTACTGCGCTGCAGGAACCCCCTCTTTACTCTTGGGGTCTTTCCTGCCCACACAAAGCTCATGCTGCTCCTATCCACCTTCTTAAAAAAGGTCTTTGTAATCAGTATGGGGAGGCACTGAAACACAAAAAGAAACCTCGGGAGGACCACCATTTTAACCGCCTGCACCCTGCCCGCCAATGACAGGGGCACCATATCCCACCTCTTAAAGTCCTCCTCCATCTGCACTACCAGTCGTGTCAAGTTAAGCTTATGCAAGGTTCCCCAGTCCCTGGCCACCTGGATCCCTAAATACCGGAAATCTCTTGTTACCCTCCTCAGCGGCAGCTCGTCTATTCCCCTGCCCTGTTCCCCGGGGTGAATCACAAACAGTTCACTCTTCCCCATATTCAGTTTGTATCCCGAAAACTCTCCAAACTCCCTGAGTGTCTGCATTATCTCAGGCATCCCCTCCACTGGGTCCGCGACATATAACAGCAGATCATCCGCATATAATGACACCCGATGTTCTTCTCCTCCTCTAAGTACCCCTCTCCACTTCCTAGAGCCCCTCAGCGCTATGGCCAATGGCTCAATTGCCAACGCAAACAGTAACGGGGACAGGGGGCACCCCTGTCTTGTGCCCCTATATAGTCGGAAGTAGTCGGATCGTTGCCTGTTCGTAATCACACTTGCCACCGGGGCCCCGTACAGGAGCCAAACCCATCTAATGAACCCCTCTCCAAATCCAAATCTCTTCAGTACCTCCCACAGGTAGTCCCATTCCACTCTATCAAATGCCTTCTCTGCATCCATAGCCACCACTGTCTCCGCCTCCCCCTCCGGTGGGGGCATCATCATCACCCCCAACAACCTCCGTATATTGGCATTCAATTGCCTCCCTTTAACAAATCCTGTTTGATCATCATGCTTCACCCCAGGGACACAGTCCTCTATCCTCGTCGCCATCACTTTGGCCAATAACTTGGCACCTACGTTCAGGAGGGAGATGGGCCTGTATGACCCGCACTGCAGCGGGTCTTTGTCTCTTTTCAGGATCAGCGATATCGTCGCCTCCGACATCGTCGGGGGTAGTGTCCCCCTTTCCTTAGCCTCATTGAAGGTTCTCGTCAGGAGTGGGGCCAGCAGGTCCACATATTTCCTATAAAATTCCACCGGGAACCCATCTGGCCCTGGGGCCTTCCCTGCCTGCATGCTCCCGATTCCTTTTACCACCTCCTCTACCTCAATCTGCGCTCCCAGTCCTGTCCTCTCCTGCTCCTCAACCTTCGGGAACTCTAACTGGTCTAGGAAATGCATCATTCCCTCTTTCCCTTCCGGGGGTTGGGCCTTACACAGCCTCTCGTAGAATACCTTAAATACCCCGTTCACCCTCTCCACTCTCTGTTCCATCCTTCCCTCCTCGCCTCTAACTCCTCCGATCTCTCTCGCCGCCCCCCTCTTCCTAAGTTGTTGGGCCAGCAGTCGGCTCGCCTTCTCTCCGTATTCATACTGTACTTCCTGTGCCTTCCTCCACTGCGTCTCCGCCTTACCCGTGGTCAACAAGTCAAAGTCCGTGTGTAGTCTCCGTCTTTCCCTGTATCGCCCTTCGTCTGGAGCCTCCGCATATTGCCTATCCACCCTCAAAATCTCCCCAATCAGTCTCTCCCTTTCTTTACCCTCTTGTTTCCCCTTATGGGCCCTTATGGAGATCAGCTCCCCTCTCGCCACCGCCTTCAGAGCCTCCCAGACTACTCCCACCTGGACCTCTCCGTCATCATTGACCTCTAGTTATCTTTCAATACATCCCCTCACCCTTCCACATACCCCCTCGTCCGCCAACAGTCCCATGTCCAATCTCCAAAGTGGGCGTTGCTCCTTTTCCTCACCTAGTTCCAGATCTACCCAATGTGGGGCATGATCTGAAATGGCTATAGCCGAGTACTCCGCTCCTGCCACCTTCGGGATCAGCGCCCTTCCCAGGACAAAGAAATCTATCCGGGAGTACACTTTATGGACGTGGGAGAAGAAGGAAAACTCTTTACTCCTCGGTCTAGTAAATCTCCAGGGATCCACTCCTCCCATCTGCTCCATAAAGCCCTTAAGCACCTTGGCCGCTGCCGGCCTCCTCCCGGTCCTAGATCTGGACCGGTCCAGCCCTGGGTCCAGCACCGTGTTGAAGTCCCCCCCATTACCAACTTTCCCATCTCCAGGTCCGGGATGCGCCCCAACATACGCTTCATAAAGTTTGCATCATCCCAGTTCGGGGCATATGCGTTCACCAGAACCACCGCTTCACCTTGCAATCTGCCACTCACCATCACGTACCTACCCCCACTGTCCGCCACTATGGTCTTCGCCTCAAATGATACCCGTTTCCCCACCAGTATTGCCACCCCTCTATTTTTCGCATCCAAGCCCGAGTGGAATACCTGTCCCACCCATCCTTTTCTTAATCTGACCTGATCCGCCAGTTTCAGGTGCGTCTCCTGAAGCATAATCACGTCTGCGTTTAGCTTCTTTCGGTGCGCAAATACCCTTGCCCTCTTAATCGGCCCATTCAACCCTCTCACGTTCCACGTAATCAACCGGGTTGGGGGACTCTTTACCCCACCCCCCATCGTCGACTAGCCATCACCTTTTTTAAACCAGCTCCTCACCCGGTTCCCACGCAACCGCTTGTCCCCCAGACGGCGCCCTCCCGTCCCAACCATCCCATCCCGTAACAGCTCCCCCTTCCCCTTAGCAGCAGCAACCCAATTAATCCCCCCCGCTAGATCCTGCACGAGCTTAATTGCACCCCCCATATTGCTTCCCGGAGTCAGCAAACTCTGGCTGACCTCGGCTTCCCCCGTTTATCCTTAGCCTCCCTGCGTGTGAGGCCCCCTCGTTCCTACGCCCCCTTTTCCCGCCACAGTTTCCATAGCGCGGGAACAGAGCCCGCGCTTCCCTCTCGGCCCCGCCCCTAATGGCGCAGCTCCCTCTCTCCTTCCCCATCCCCTTCCCCACCGGCGCCCACATTTCTTCGTGTCCCCCCCCTTCGAGGGGAAAAAATTCCCCCATCTGATTTATAATTCCTTGCCACCACCTCGCTACTTCATTCCAAACATCCTTTCCTAAATCTGGTCCAAATTCTCCTCTTGAATGAATGTCCACGCCTCCTCTGCCGTCCCGAAGTAGTGGTGTTTGCCCTGGTGTGTAACCCACAGTCTTGCCGGCTGCAACATTCCGAATTTCACTTTCTTCCTGTGGAGCACCGCCTTGGCCCGATTGAAACTCGCCCTCCTTCTCGCCACCTCCGCACTCCAATCTTGGTAGACGCGGATCACCGCGTTCTCCCATCTGCTGCTCCGTGTCTTCTTAGCCCATCTCAGGACCATCTCCCTGTCCTTGTAGCGGTGGAATCTCACCACTATTGCTCGCGGTATTTCCCCTTCCTTTGGTCTTCTCACGAGGACCCGGTACGCTCCCTCCACTTCCAGGGGGCCCGTCGGGGCCTCAGCTCCCATTAAGGTATGGAGCATCGTGCTCACATACGCCCCAACGTCCGTTCCCTCTGCCCCTTCGGGAAGACCCAAGATTCTTAAGTTCTTCCTCCTCGAGCTATTTTCCAGGGCTTCCAGTCTCTCCATACACCTCTTGTGCAGTGCCTCGTGCGTCTCCGTCATCACCACCAAGCCCTGTATCTCGTCCTCATTTTCGGCAGCCTTTGCCTTCACTCCACGGAGCTCCATCTCTTGGGTCTTTTGCGTCTCCTTCAGCCCCTCAATCGCCTGCAGCATCGGTGCCAGCACCTCCTTCTTGAGCTCCTCCACACATCGCCGGAGGAACTCCTGCTGTTCCAGGCCCCATACCAACTGGGCTCCTTCAGCCGCCATCTTGCTTCTCCCTTCCCTTCTCTGCCACTGCTCCAGAGGATCCTCCACAATCTGGCCACTACTATCACTTCTTTCCATCCACACCCAGGGGGGACTCCTTCCTATGTCGCCTCACACTGGGTTTAGCCTTTGAAAATTTCCGTTGGGGCTCCCGATAAGAGCCCAAAGGTCCGTTGAAACGGGAGGTGCCGAAACGTGCGACTTGGATGGTCATCGCCGCACCCGGAAGTCCACATATTTATTTATAACCACATAGGAACATGTTCTTGTAAAAAAGGGGGGATGTCATGATAGTCAGGTAAACATCATGGTGCAAATATACATACATACTGATGGACAGATCAACGGACCAATCAATACACACACAACACCACAGCCAATCACAGGCAAGAGCATACACACTATAAAATGGGGAACACGACACTTCCCGCGCATTCCAGCAGGAGACAGCTCAGGGCACAGAGCTCACAGCAAGCCACTCAGACATCCACCATGTGCTGAGTGCCACTCCAAGATAGTGTTAGGGATAGGTCCACAGATTCAAGGGTAATGAACGAACCACAGTAACCAGTTTACCATTGTAAATATTGTTAGTAATAAAACTGAGTTGTACCATCCGCAACCGTGTTGGTTCGTCTGTGTAGCAGAGCACCCAACACGACAGCCACGAGGGCCACATGGGCGTCAACCTGGCGGACGAATCCCACTGGGTCACATGGAGTGTTGACTGCCCTGGAGAGAGCGTCAGCAATGATGAGGTCTTTGCCTGGGGTGTGTACCAGCTGGAAGTCGTATCGCCGGAGCTTGAGAAGAATACGCTGGAGGCGAGGCGCCATGTCGTTCAAGTCTTTCTGTATTATATTGACCAGCGGGCGATGATCGGTCTCGACGGTGAATTGAGGAAGTCCGTACACATAATCGTGAAAGTTAACCACACCGGTCAGAAGGCCCAGGCACTCCTTTTCTATCTGCGCGTAGCGCTGCTCCGTGGGGGTCATGGCGTGTTACACATATGCAATGGGGGCCCATGATGAGGCCTCATCGCGTTGTAGGAGCACTGCCCCAATGCCGGATTGGCTGGTATCGGTCGAAATTTTGGTCTCTTTTGCTGGATCAAAGAAAGCTAAGACCGGGGCCGTGGTGAGTTTGGTTTTGAGTTCTCTCCATTCGCGCTCGTGGGCAGGGAGCCATTGGAAGTCTGTTGTCTTCCTGACCAGGTTCCTGAGAGCCATGGTATGAGAGACGAGATTAGGGATGAACTTCCCTAAAAAGTTGACCATGCCCAGAAATCAGAGGACCGCCTTCTTGTCCTCTGGCGTTTTCATGGCTGTGATGGCAGCCACCTTGTCTGCATCCGGCCGCACACCCAACTGGGAGATGTGGTCCCCTGGGAACTTGAGTTCCGTCTGACGAAAAGAGCATTTGGCCCTGTTGAGGCGTAGGCACTGCTCCCGTATGCATTTGAATACGCGCTGGAGGCGACTGACATGCTCCTGCGGGGTGGTGGACCAAATGATTATGTCGTCGACATAGACGCGAACACCTTCAATGCCTTCCATAATTTGTTCCATAATCCTATGGAACACTTCTGAAGCAGATATGATCCCGAACGGCATCCTGTTGTAACAATTTCTGCCAAAGTGGGTATTAAATGTACACAGTTTCCTGCTGGATTTGTCGAGCTGGATTTGCCACAATCCTTTTGAGGCGTCGAGTTTGGTAAAGAGCTTGGCGCGAGCCATCTCACATGTGATCTCATCGCGCTTGGGAATTGGATAATGCTCCCTCATGATATTGCGATTTAGATCCTTGGGATCAATGCAAATTCTCAATTCGCCGGAGGGCTTTTTTACACCATGGAACTGACCCAGTCAGTCGGTTCCGTGACTTTGGATATCACTCCTTGGTTCTAGAGATCCTGCAGCTGCTGCTTGAGGCGGTCCTTGAGGGGTGCTGGGACCCTGCGAGGTGCGTGCACCACAGGCGTGGCATTCTGTTTCAATGAGATCTTGTAGGTGTGTGGGAGTGTGCCCATGCCCTCGAAGATGTTGTGGTGCTGGTTGATGATGGCGTCGAGTTGCACCCTGAAGTCGGTGTCCTGAAAGGCAGACGTGTCATCAGGAGGGAGAGAGTGAACTCTCTGAACTAGGTTCAACAGCTTGCATGCCTGCGCGCCAAGCAGGGAGGCTTTCGAGGAGCCCACAATTTCAAAAGGAAGGAAGGCTTTGCGTGACCTGTGCGTCACTTCAAGTTGGCACGAGCCGCTGGCATCAATGGCATTGCCATTGTAACCCAATAGCTTGCAAGCTGATGGAAGAATGGCTGGTTTGACACAAAGGCTTTGGAAGTCAGACCGCGCAATGAGATTGGCGGAGGCACCAGTGTTCAGGCGGAATCGTATTTGGGACCGGTTGACCGTCAGGGAGGCACATCACTCATCGTCTGGATGCTGTTTCCCGACAGCGGCTGGTGTCTTTGATTCGGGGACACCCTGATTTCTGTCACGATGCCGACTCAAAAAGGCGCCTTCGGGTCCTCGGTGTCACTGCTGTGTGGGAGGTCCGCATCGGACTCGGTGACCGTGGGTTGAATTGCCCGGATATTCCTGCGAGGCTGGCTGAAGCAATATGAATTGGCAGGCTGAGCTGCTCGGCAGAAGGCAGCATAGTGGCCAAGTCTGCCATATCTTAGGCATTGTCGAGATTTGGCAGGGCATTGCCGTTTTAAATGGGCGGAGCCACTGTTGCCTCACGTCGTAGCGTCAGCACGTTCGCTGTGCCGCTGTGCCACTGCGCATGCGCGGTGCGGTCATGCGTGGTGCGCGCCTGCGCATTACGTTCTTCGATGTCGCCGTCACCTCGTTTGGTGCGCACAAGCGCGGGAGTCCGCGAAAAGCACACAAAATGGCTGCCCTCATCCAGGCTGAGGCCCTGGGGTTGCTCAATTGCTTGGACCCATTCCGCTTCATGGGGACCTTGCCGCGCCATTTCAGGCGCTTGGATGTGGGAATACCGACTCATGGCATTTTTGTGTAGGACACAGGTCTCAATAGCGGTCGCTAGGGTGAGCTGCTTTACTTTGCGGAGCTGCTGTCGTAGGGGGTCCGACTGAACACCGAAAACGATCTGGTCGCGTATCATGGAGTCGGAGGTGGGCCCGTAGATGCAAGACTGCGCAAGGATGCGGAGGTGAGTGAGAAAGGATTGGAAAGATTCATCCTTACCCTGCAAACGCTGTTGGAACATGTAGCGCTCGAAACTTTAATTCACCTGTACGCTGCAGTGAGCGTCAAACTTGAGGAGGACCGTCTTGAACTTCGTCTTGTCTTCATCAACGGCGAAGGTGAGAGCGTTGAAAATGTGGATGGCATAGTCCTCGGCCGTGGATAGGAGGAGAGAAATCTTCCTGGTATCCGAGGCGTCCTCCCTGTCTGTGGCCTCAAGGAAGAGCTGGAAGCATTGTTTGAATATCTTCCAGTTGGTCCCGAGGTTGCCGGCGATGCGGAGCGGTGGCGGCGGGCAGATGTTGTCCATGTTGCAGGATGGCGGAATGCTGGCGGAAGGCAGATCACTTGCAGGTAGGTCTAAGAAGTGCTAAAAACCCTCAACTCCTGGTATCACGCAGTGTTGGGCGCTCTGGATCACATACAGGTCACCAACAGTTGAAATAGTGCAACACTATTTTATTGAGTCATTAACAGTTTAACATACTCTCACTGTGGGTTAACACGATACTAGCTTTAACTAAAGACCTTTCGCCTGTCCTAACCAGTCGATGCACTCAGCACATGGTGAATGTCTGTGCTGCAGGCTGTGAGCTCTGTCTCCTAGCTAGCTGCAGCTCGAATGAGCGGGAACTCTGATGCCCCCTGTCTTTATAGTGCGTGTGCTCTAACTGGTGATTGGCTGCGGTGTTGTGTGTGTTGATTGGTCCCACTGTGTGTCCATTAATGTGTGTCTGCACCATGATGTCCTGGTGTATATTATGACACCCGTGGCATAGAGGTTCAGGGCTACCGCAACCTTGATGGTCACGGGGAGAGGGTGTCCTCCCCCAATGCCATGCGGTGCCAGGTTTGCCATCAGGTGGCAGATGTGTACTATGGTTTCCTGGCTCATCCGGAGTCTCCTCCTGCATGCCCGGTCCGTGAGGTCCTGGTACGACGAGCGGGGCCAGTACACACGTGGCCTCATCGGGCGTCTCCGTCGCCGTGGCACCACCACCACCTCCTCCTCCTCGTCCTGTCGTGCGGGCGGCCCTCCAGCCTGGGCAGCTGCCACCTGCCTCCCTGTGGCATGCCCCTCTGCGGCAGTCTCCGCCACCTCCCTGGCACGCTCCTGCTCCAGCTCCCCCAGGGCAACATGTCTAAGCGTGGCTCCCGTCACGGCGGCCAACATTGCTGGGTGATGACCAAACATAACGACCTGCAGGGGGTGAGGGGTGGGGGTGGGGGTATACATGACATGTCACCATTGCCCATACCACCCCCCCCCCCGCTGCCAGCTGCCATGGGCTGCATGGTCGCGACTGTTGCCAGCTGGCACATGGCCAGGCGAACACCACCCCCCCTCCCCGGCATGCACCGCCCCCAAACCCCCCCCTTTCCTCCCCAGCACGCACCCTCTCCAAACCCCCCCCCCCCTCCTCACCGGCATGTAGCCTCCCCAACAGGGCATTACCACGCCACCCGGGGCACTCAAGCAGCAGCCGAGCCCAACCAGACCGGGTCGCCCCAGGAGACGTGCACTAACGGGGAAGCTTGTCGCAGGGCAGGAGTCACAGCAGGCCGCCTCCACCCCTGCTGTACCGTCTGGGGAACCACCTGGGCATAGTGCTAGGGCCCGTAAGGCCAGAAATTTAGACACCAGTTAGGTTGGCACTGGCGCAGGGTACAGTTAAGTCATTGGGGCAAGGTTACATATTTCCACACAATAAACAGCTGTTAACACCAATAAAACCTGCCTCGGTGTTCTGTCTGTTGGGTGTGGCTGGGTGTGGGGGTGGGGGGTGGGGGACCAGGGCAGGCCCTGTGGGAGGCCCGTGATCCCCTCACCCCCACCCCCGTGCCCCTACCGTCCCCAGCACCCCCACCCCCAGAGATTCGACGGGACCGTGTGATGGACTGGCCAGCTCGCATGCAGGAATCACCCGGGTGGAAGGTGCTACTGTGGGCATGAGTAAGATATTGTCATACAATGTGGAGCACTAGAGCTCATCGCAGAGCGGGTTGTCATCATCCTCCGTCCCATGGACCAGACCTGCTGTCACTGCCAACCCAAGGCCCCAGCTCGTAGTGTCGCAGGGCATCTCACAGAGCTGCGACCATCAGAATTGCTGGCAGAACGCCAAACGCCATTGTTAGCAGGGAAGAGGAAGGCCTATATGTTAGCATGGCACATATGCCTCCGTCAAGCAGGTTCCATGGACTATACGGAGGCCCCGGTTGGCATTGCAGACTCTGCCCATGGATGTCCCTCCCCCACATCCCTGTCCCGTCGGTATCTGGCACTATTGGCGCCCCCCAGTCCTGGCGCCGTCCCTGCTGCCCGGGGTACCATTGGCTGCCACTGCCCTGACTGTAAGTTACCATAGGTGTGGCCCTGGGTGGTCTGTCGTTGGGTGGCGGCCGGTTGGGTGGGGTGTTTGGGGCCATGGGGGAGCGCACTGTGGCAGGGGGTGGGGTGCGGGGGTGGGCGCACCTAACGGTTGGTGTCACTGTGTAGAAACAGAGGCCGAGGTGGGTGGTCAGAGGGTGCACAGCACCGCCACAGTCCTGTGGGGGGGCACTCCGGCTTCTCGGCCTGTTTCCGCCCCTCCCAACCCCCGGCCCTGGCAGGGAGTCCCCACCCCAGCCAGCGTGGCCGGTATCCAGGCCGGCAGTCCACAGTCACTGCACGCCATTTCATACCTCCGCTCTCCTTCGCTCAGCAGCCACAAAACCAGGTTCACGACTTTTGAAACCACAATTGAACCACACTATCGGGAACTCAGCCCATCGGAGGTGGTGAATCTCGGCGGCCCCGGAGAATAGGGAGCGGGATTCTCCAATAATGGGGCTATGTCCCCACTCCAGCCTCAAAAACCGGGCAAATGTCCTACCTGAAGGGGGCTAGCAGGGCCCCGGAGTAGTGCTCGCTGCTCCAGCTGCTGGTACAGGGCCCTGAACCTTCGGTCAGGAGTCCGCGCATGCGCAGGGCGGCGGCCTGCGGCGGCCGCCCCGCACGACATGGCGGACCCAAAACGCGACCGGCATCAAAAGGCTAGGCCCTCCCCAAGATCGCGCGCGCCCGCGGATCGGTGGCCCCCGATCGATAGCCTGGCCGTCTGTGAGGCCTCCCCCGGTGAAGGATTTCCCGGCCACCCACCGGGGCAGCCGCAATGCCGAGTTCCCGATGGGTGGGTCCATGAGGGACCCACACTGTCGGAAACTCGGCCAGTTACACTTGGAGAATCGTTGCCGGGGCCTCTGTCAATGGCCCCCAACCCGCGGTGCGTAGACCGCGCACGCCCATTCTCCGCCCCTGCGCCGATGACAATTTCGGCACGGAGGCTCGGAAAATCCCACCCAGGGTGATATGCCTACTGTACTTTTATCCCGCATGGCGAGCGACACATTTACGCCATTTTCAGGGTGCCGGAGCATCCCGATCTGGCGTCAAACCGGCGCCTACGCCGATTTTTGATGTCGGAAGCTATTTTCCGTCCAATCGTGTTCCGCGATTTAGGTGACGGCAGGCGGAGAATCCCGTCCTTAATTCCTGCCATTGCAGGAATCAGTCTGCTAAACATTTGCTGCACTCCCTCTAGAGCAAGAACATCCTACCTCAGATAAGTAGCCCAAAACTGCTCACACTATTCCTGGTGTGGCTTCACCAAGGCCATGTATATTTGCAGCGAGGCATCCCTGCTCCTGTACTCAAATCCTCTCGCTATGAAAGCAAAGATAGCACTTACCTTCTTTACCGCCAGCTGTACCTGCATGCTTACTTTCAACGATTGATCATTGCAGACACCCAGGTCTTGTTGCACATTCCCCTCTCGCAACCTATAGACATTCAGATATTAATCTCCAAATATACCACATCCACTGGCTACCCCTCGTCAACTCTACTAGTTACATCCTTGAAGAATTCAGTTTTTGCTACTAAAGTGGATAACATCACATTCATCCAAATTATCCTGCATCTACCATGCATTTTCCCACTCACTGAACTTGTCTAAATCACATTGAAGCATCTCTACATCCTCCTCGCAGATCACCCTCCCACCTAGCTTTGTGGCATCAGCAAATTTGGAGATATTGGGTGAGATTCTCTGGCCTCCCTGCAGCAGGTTTCTCGTCGGTGGGTTGTGGCCCCTTGTTGGCCGGTGGTAGGATCTTCTGGTCCTGCCGCTGCCAATGGGATTTGCCACTGAATCCACCCCACGCTGCTGGAAAACCCGCCAGCATGAACAGCCGGAAGATTTCACCCATTACATTTAGTTCCTTCATCTAAATCATTGATGCATATTATGAGTAATTGCGGTTCCAGCACTGATCCCTGCGATACCCCACAAGTCACTGCCTGCTATTTGGAAAAAGACCCATTTATTCCTCCTCTTTGTTTGTGGTCTGCAAACCAGTTTTCTTAATACACTACTCCCAATCACATGCGCTTTAATTTTACACATTAATCCCTTATGTGGGACTTTGTCAAAAACCTTCTAAATGTCCAAATATACCACATCCACTGGCTATCCCTCGTCAACTCTTCTAGTTACATCCTTGAAGAATTCCAGTAGATTTTTCAAGCATACTCTGCTATTAAATCTTTTACAATGGACACTAGCATTTACCCACTATTGACATCAGACTGAGTGGTCTATAATTCCCTGTTTTCTCTCCATCTCCCTTTTTAAATAGTAGGGTTACATTAGCTACCCTCTAATCTGTAGGAACTGTTCCAGAGTCTTTCATATCTTGGAAGATGACAACCAATGAACCCACTTTTTCTAGGTCCACTTCATTAAGTAGTCTGGGATGTAGATTATCAGGCCCTGGGGATTTATTGGCCTTCAATTCCATCAATTTCCCCAACAGCATTTCCCTAATTTCCTTCAGTTCCTCCCTCTCACTAAACCCTGTGTTCCCCAACATTTCTGGTCTTTTATTTGTGTCCTCCTTTGTGAAGACAGAACCAAAGTATGTATTTAGTTGTTCAGCCATTTCTTTGTTTCCCCATTATAAATTCCCCTGTTTTTGACGGAGACTTGGTTAAAAAAGGGACAGGACTGGCAGCTAAATATTCCAGGATATAGGTGTTTTAGGTGAGACAGGGAGGAAGGTAAAAGAGGTGAGGGAGTTGTGATACTGGTTAGAGAACATATTACAGCTGTACAAAGGGAAGACACCATGGAAGGATCAAGTAACGAGGCACTGTGGGTAGAACTCAGAAACAGGAAGGGGTCACTATGATGGGGGTGTACTACAGGCCTCCCAATAGCCCACAGGAAGTTGAAGAACAGATATGTAAGCAGATTCTGGATAGATGTAGAAATAATAGGGTTGTTGTAGTGGGAGAGTTTAATTTTCCTCATATTGACTGGAAATCCCTTAGAGCTAGGGGCCGGATGGTGAGGAATTTGTTAAGTGTGTCCAAGAAGGTTTTTTGGGACAATATGTGGATAGTCCAGCTAGAGAGGGGGCTATATTAGACCTGTACTAGGGAACGAACCCAGCCATTCATCAAAGTTGCAGTGGTAGAACATGTGGTGAACAGTGGGGGATTCAATAATAATATAGAGGGGAGATGGTTAGATTCTCTTTTGTTGGAAATGGTCATTGCCTGGCACTTGTGTAGCGTGAATGCTCCTTGCCATTTATGAACCCAAACCTGACTTGTCCACATCTTATTGCATTTGGACATGGACTGCTTCAGTGCCTGAGGACTTGCAAAAGGTACTGAACTTTGTCAATCATCAGTGAGCATCTCCACTTCTGACCTTACTTTGGAAGGAAGGTCATTGATGAAGCAGCTGAAGATGGATGGACCAAGTATACTACCTTGAGGAACTCTTGCGATGCTAGATCTCCAACCAGTGGTGAGTTGCCCCCACTCCGATTTCCATTGACTTTTGTTTTACTTGTGCTCCTTGATTCTACACTCAGTGAAATGCTGCCTTGATGTTAAAGGTAATCACTCACCTCATCTCCTGATTTCAGCTCTTCTGTCCATGTTTGGACTAAGGCTGTAATAAAATCAGGAGCTAAGTGGCCCTGGTGGAACTGAAACTGCACATCAGTGAGCAGGTTGATTCTGAATAAGTGCCACTTAATAGTACCGTGGACAACTCCTTCCACCACTTTGGTAAAAACTGCAGCCATAGTGAACCAATGGTGTTGGGTGTGAATGTTTGAATGGTGGATATGGATTCATTAAATGGACCACTTTATCCTAGGTGGTATTGAATTTCTTGAGTGCTGTTGGAGCTATACACATCCAGGCAAGTGGAGAGTATTTTGTCATACTCTTGACTTGTACCTTGTAGATGTTGAAAAAGGTTGGATGAAAGAGGAGGTGAGTCACTTACCACAGAATACCCAGCTTCTGACCTTTCCTCAAAGCCACATCTGGCCAGTCAGTTACATTTTTGGTTCTCCTCTGAGAAAGTGGATGGTCAGAGATGCAATGACAGTAATATCACTGAATGTTAAACAAAGGTGGCTCCGCACTCTTGTCAGAAATCATCACCTGCCACTTGGATGAATGATACTTGTCACTAATTAACTCTAGTTGGAATGTTGTTCAAGTTTTGGCACAGATGCTTCAGTATCTAAGGAGTTGCAAATGCAGCTGCCTACTGAGCAAGCATCAGCAAACCTTTCCACTCGGACATTATAATGGAGGGAAGGTCATTGATGAAGATGGCTGTGCCAAGGAAACTACCCTGGGGAACTCTTGCAGTGATGTGATGAAGCTGAGAGGACTTACCTCCAACAACCATAAACATCTTCCTTTGTACCAGGAACGACTTCAGCCAATGGAGCATCTTCCCTCTGATTCCCATTGAGTTTAATTTCACTCGGGCTTCGCCAAGTGACACCTGCCAAGTGTTGCCTTTATGTCAAAGGGCAGTCACTCTCACCTCACCTCTGGAATTCAATGCTAATGAGGTCTGGCGGCAAGTAGTCCTAGCAAACTCAAACTGAGCAACATTAACATGTATTGATGAAGCACCTTTAATGATATAAAACATCCTGAGGCATTTCACAGAAACACTACAAAATAAAATTTGACACCAAATTATATAGTAAGATATTAGGACAGATGACCAAATGCTCGTTCAAAGTTGAAGCTTTTGAAGACTGTATTAAAGGAAGAAAGATAAGCAGAGATCAAAGGGTATGGGGAGGTGACGACAGGACCTACGGTTTTGGCAGTTGAAGGCATGGCCTCCAAATATGGAGCAATTAAAACTGGGGCTGTTCAAGAGGCCAGAGTTAGAGGAGAATTAGAGGATCGTGGGATTGGAAGAGATTACAGAGATGGGGAGGAGCGAGGCCTTGGGGGGATTTGCAAAACAATGTTTTTTTTAAATCAAAAGTGGCAAGTGTCAGTTCCAGTGAGAAAAGGGATGCGAACATGGAATTTTGAACCTCTCAATAAAATGTTTTTTCTCCAGGTTTAATCACGCTGCGCTGTTGGTGGCCTCCCGCTGATTTGCGCACCCCGGGAAAAACGTAATCGCTGCAATCACAAGAAAACTCCATGTAAACGCCTCCCCAAGCACTTGTTCCCGATCCATTGAAGGGGATGGCAGCCAGAAAGCCTGCACCAAGTTTTGCAGAGGGAGCCCTCACCAAAAGTCTGGATGGAGTCTAGCAGAGATGAGATGTCCTGTATCTGCACTCCAGGAAGAGGCCAAGCAGCAAGGTGACCATCCCTGCCTGGGAAGGCATTTCAGCTTTAGTCAGTGCCAGCTCCCGGCAGAAAAGGACAGGGCAGCAGTGCCATAAAAAAATGAATGACCTTCTTCACATGGCCAGCGTCAGTCTGTCCCCTCCAGATTCTCAATACACCACCTCACCCACCGCTCATACCTCCAAGGTGATCTCTCACCCAGCCACCTTGTGGAATGCCCACTTGTCACAAGGCCCTTTTCCCCCCCCCAACCACCTTGATGTCCCCCAGTCTCAACTCTGCTCCTCACGTCCCTGCTCCTATTCTTGTCCCACACATGCCACTTGTCACAACACCCTGGGCGAGTGCACGGTCAATTCTAGTCCCACTTGAGCCTGAGTCACAACACAAGTGAAATTAGATTTTATTTTAAAATACCCGAGGTCATTGGTTGAGCCCAATAAACTACAGTAACCATGTTTGTAATTTTAAAACCCAAGTAACCTTTTATAATGGACAGTATTATAAATAAACGGACAGGAAATGTAACTATCTAACATCCCTTTACGAAACCCCCCTATCTAATTCGCAACACTCTACACACACACACAGCCAAACAACACAGAGGGTGAAGGGTGGTGGAAAAGGAAAGAAAAGAAAATAATAAAAATTAAAGGATAAGCATCTCTGATGCACAGGGATGACTTCCAGTCGGTATCTTTTTGAAGTTCATGCTTTCATTTTGGTACTTCTTCCTTCTAGGTTTGAGCTGGTTTATGAGCTGTTGTGCAGCTCATAGCTGAAGATCCACAGGCAGTGACATCCCAGGAAGGGATCCCATTGGAGGGATTCTGGGCCCTGGACATTGGTGAGCTCCTGGCCGATGACATGTCCCTGAGTCTGGTCATCCCCTTGTTGGTGGAACTGCGAAGGCAGAGTCGCGAGCATCAAAAAGGGATGGCAGCATCTATCCTTGGACTGCAAGTCTGACTGGAGGAGGACCATCGCTTTTCAACTGAGGAGATAGTGCCATCTCTCCAATGTAATGAGGACAACACTGTGAGGGTGGCATCCGCAGTGGAAGCCTTGATGCAGGACATGCATTGCATGGTGGGGTTTTGCTCATGACCTCCATGGTGCAGGCACTGGTGGGAATCCACAGGTGCCCCTCTATCCCATGGAGGTTCCCAGGGGTTCCTGTGCACCTGAAGGGAAGAGGATCGTCTCGAGCACAGCCCAAGGCCCTCTACCCAGTAGGCCCCAAGAGTGTCCAACCCATCTGACTCCCCCCTCCCAGGAGCGACACACCTCCAGCCCTGCACACTGAAGAGGGCAGCACTGCACTGCAACACCCATGCTGCCCAAAGGTTGGCAGGTACCCTCAAGGTTCAGGACCCCAGGGGACTCCCATTAAAGCCATTTCAGGCAACAGAGTGAGGACGGCAGCAGGACGCCTCTCCCTCTACTGTGGATCCTGGGGAAACACCTAGATAAGGCAGGAAGGTTAGACAGAGTAAGAAACTGTAGGCAACTAGTGGGCACAGATGAGCAGAGGCACTGGTTAAGATATATAAGAAACACAAATAAATGAACATCACATTGTTCACCAGCAGATCCTCCTTCTTGTCCTTTCCTGGCACCATGGTCCGTAAACCTGTACACAAACGCAGTGCTTCATAAATAAATAAATAAATAATCACGTATTGTCACAAGTAGGCTTCAATGAAGTTACTGTGAAAAGCCCCCAGTTGCCACATTCCGGTGCCTGTTCGGGGAGGCCGATACGGGAATTGAACCCGCGCTGCTGGCATTGTTCTGCATTAAAAGCCAGCTGTTTAGCCCACTGTGCTAAACCAGCCCCTCCATCCCTTCGTCCAGCTTCATCCCTGAGCAGTGTGCGAATGGCAGTACTATGTCTTTCCCATCTCCCACACTATGACTCAGTAAAGATGCACTGCTGCTGGCAGCTCCCCCCAGCAGCAACCCCCGGCTGCTTACCCTCCCACCCACAATGAGCAGGCCTTTCATTGCAGCCACCTTGCTCCAGTAATGAGGGTGACATGAGCTGATAATAGTATAGAGAAGTGTATCTTGGTACACGTGACAATAAACCCAAATCCCAAATGTGTATATTTTTAACCGAAACTCGCTGAAACAAGAACTAATGGGTGGCACAGTGGTTAGCATTGCTGCCTCACAGCGCCAGGGACCTGGGTTCGATTCTGACCTTGTGTGACTGTCTGTATGGATTTTGTACATTCTCCCTCTGTCTCCGTAGGTTTCCTCTGGATGCTCCGGTTTCCTCCCACAGTCCAAAGATGTATAGATTAGGTGAATTGGCCATGATAAATTGTCCCTAGATTGGGTTACTGGGATAGGGTTGGGGACTGGGCCTAGGCGGGGTGCTCTTTCAGAGGGTCAGTGCAGACTCAATGGACAGAATGGCCTCCTTCTGCACTGTGGGGATCCTATGATTTTTAAATTGCCCTTACCTGTTGTTGCTGTTGCATTTCCACTTAGGGGATAGTTTCACGGAGGGAACAGGGATCTTCTTCCTTCAGGATGGCCCAGAGATATTTCATTCCAATCAGGCAGTTGAGAGGTCAGCACCGGTCCATCCCTGAGATTGGGACCCAGAGCAGAAGTCCACCATAAGATGTAGGAGCATAAATAGGCCATTCTGCCCATTCAATAAGGTGATCTGATAATTCTCAACTCCATTTTCCCACCTTATCCCCATAACTCTTGATTCCCTTACTGATTAAATATTAGTCTTGAACATACTCAATGACCCAACCTCTACAGCCCTCTCCGATAAGGAATTCCACAGGTTCACTACCCTCTGAGAGAAGAAAACCTTCCTCATCTCAGTCTTAACTGGGTGACCCCTGACTCTGAGATTATGCCCTCTGGTTTATACTCTCCCACAAAGGGAAATAACCTCTCAGCATTGACCCTGTCAGACCCCCTGAGAGTCCTCTCTGTTTCAATAAGGTCCCGTCTCATTCTTCTGAATTCAAGTGAGTACAGACCCAACCTACTCAACCTCTCCTCGTAAGAAAATCCCTCCATTCCCGGGATCGACATAGTGAACCTTTTCTGGACTGCCTCTAATGTCAGTATATCTTTCCTTAGATAAGGGGACCAAAACTGTTCACAGTATTCCAGGTGTGGTCTAACAAGTGCCTTGTATTGTGTTAGCAAGAGTTCCATATTTTTATACTGTATTCCCTTTGAAATACTGGCCAACATTCCATTTGCCTTCCCTATTGCCGACTGAACCTGCGGCTGGAGGAACCGGAGAATCCAGCCCCTAATAAATTTGTCAGGCATGTTTCCCTGTTCATGAGCCATTGTTATGGGCAAGGCGTTTTCAGAACCCCAAAATGTATCATGGAGTTCAAGCAACCTCCCCCTTTAATGTATTTGTTGCTTTTCCTAGCACACGGCTTTTCCCCTAGGTGTGGGATTACAATTATGGACACGTGGGTTTTTAAACACAAAACACTGTTTATTCCATGAACTCAACTTAACATCTTAAATAAACATTGGATCTCTTAACACCCCTTACTTCAAAGATAACTCAGAAAATATTGCAACAGTAAATAATTCCTTAAAATGTTCCTTCAAACTTCCAAGAGACTTAACACCTTTAAACAAAATCACATCAGGTTAAAGGCTTCACTATTATAAGTTTAAATCACCCAAATGATCCAGTGATAGTCTTTCATGGCAGAGATCCAGCTCACTGCAAAACACAGACACACCCCCAGCTCTTTTCCTCCAAACTGCAAAACTAAACTGCAAAATGGCCCACCCACCCACTCTCTGACATCACTGTTTTCTTAAAGGTACATTGCTTAAACATCCATGTCTTAAAGGTACTCTCACATGGCACCTTCCCCCAAGAAAAAAAACCCCATCAACTTCAAGATGGTTTCATTTTTCACTTTTGCACCATCCACTAAGAAATGTACACAGTAAATATACCTTTTCGTTTTAAAAAAACCCACATACAAACAGGTATAATAATATAGTCCATTTTTATTTGTTCTTCTTCCTCCAACCGAAATCCTTCTCGATTGATAGTCTCTTTGAACAAAGTCTCTGCACGATCCATCCATTCCTCTACTCCTCGGTATTTCTCTTTCGAATCAGATACTTTAGTTCAATCTGACCACAGAGTCCCTTGCAATTCTCCAATACAGGAACATTGGTTACCACAGTTTTCAGGCAGTCAAATGCATGTTGAAAGTCCGCTGTCCCTTGAAATTTTTGACGTTTCTTTTGCAAGTCCATCAGTGGAGTAATCATGCCACAAAACGTTTGCACAAATGTTCGATCAAATCCACTCATGCTAAGAAATCGCATTATTTCCCTTCGTCTTGAGGGTATCGGAAACTCCTCAAGGAAAGTGATTTGGGCTTCTCCAAATTCACTTTCGACTAGGTTCATCACCAAACCCGCCACCTGAAGTCGATCAAAGAACTCCATACGGTGTTTTAAATGTTCGTTCCATGTCTGGAAGTTGGAAATAAAAGCAGATTGTCCCACTTTCTCCATGCAATCCTTCAATGGTGGGACAGGATAAGAGTCCGTTCTTGTAACTGCATTCACCTTTCTATAGTCTACACACAACCGTTGGGTACCATCTGGTTTAGGTACCATCACTATGGGTAAGCTCCATTGGCTGCAACCCACTTCAATTATGCCATTCTTCAGCATACTCTCAATCTCTCTGTTAACCTGTGCCAATAGGAACAGCATTTCCCACATCTACATCAGATATAGCCATTTTAGTACTTCCCAATTTATCTCTACAAACTTGCCCATATGATATCAATAACTCTTACAGGTCAGTTTGTTTTTCCTCTGGTAGGTAACTTAACAATTCATCCCAATTTTTAAGAACATCCTCATTTTCCAATTTAATTTGAGATATGTCAAATTCACAGTCATCTGGATTTGGTTTGTCACTTTGAGTTTGAATCATTAAAACCTCCTTTTTCTCTCCTTCCCTTTCAAAGTACCTTTTAAGCATATTCACATGACACACTCGGTGAGTCTTCCTTCTGTCTGATGTTTTTACCACATAATTCACCTCACTTAATTTCCTTTCTATCTGGTCCACAAAACCTAGCTTTTAAAGGCTCCCCTACCACTGGTAACAACACTAAAACTTTATCCCCTCTGGCAAAACTACGAACTTTGGATTTCTTGACCGCTACCCGTTTCATCACATTTTGTGCAACTTTCAAATGTTGTCTAGCCAATTCACCTGCTCTATTTAATCGTTCCCTAAAGAAAGTAGCTAGAGAAATAGTGGATGCATTGGTAGTGACCTTCCAAGAATCCTTAAATTCTGGAAAAGTACCAGTGGATTGAAAAACTGCCAATGCATCCACTATCTCTGTAGCTACTTTCTTTAATATCCTAAGATGCAACCCTTATTCAAAGAGGCAGGGAGACAAAAAAGAGGTAATAATAATAATCTTTATTAATGTCCCAAGTAGGCTTACATTAACAAGGCAATGAAGTTACTGTGAAAATCCCCACATCCCCTTAATATCTTAAGATGCAACCCGCCAGGTCCAGAGGACTTATTGGCCTCTAACTCCATTAGTTTTCGCTAGTGATAGCTATTTTATTTATTTCCTCCTCCCCTTATGCTTCTTGATTATTTAGTATTTTTGGAATGCTATTAGTGTTTTTACTGTGACGACTGTGCAAAGAATTTATTTAACACTTCTGCCATTTCCTGGTTTATTATTATTATTTCCTCAGTCTCATTCTCCAAGGGGCATCTGCTCATTTTGGCCTCTCTCTTCCTTTTTATGTATTTAAATAAGCTCTTATTGTTCATTTTTATGTTACTTGTTTGTTTACAGTCATAGTTTATTTTCTCCCGCTTTATTAGCTTTTTGATCATCTTTTGTTGGTTTTTAAAACTTTCCCAATCCTCTGGTTTGCCGCTAATCTTTGCCACATATTATGTTTTTTTCTTTCAGTTTAATACTACATTTATCTTGCTTGATTAACAATGGTTGATTTATCCCCTTCCTAGAATCCTTCTTCCTCACTGGGATATATATTTGTTGTGAACCTGCCAAGAGCTGCTGGCCAATCAGAGGCTGGTAGCTCTACTGAACAGCGGTGCCACCAAGGATGTAGTTGTTGTTGCCAGAACAACACACACTGGACGCCCAGGATCATGGAGCACACCTGACCAGAGTTTAGTGATAGCAGGAAGGGTTTGTGTGGGAGGCGTGTGTTGGAGTACAGCAGCAATGGCAGTGCGGGTGGCTCTCAGTGGCTCCCCTTTTTTGACGCTGATTGGCTCGATCAGGCACTGAGTGCTTTTGAACAAAGGCAGCAACCCACCACTTCCTCCATTCCTGGGTGACCACAAGCAAGCCGCACAGGTTTTCATATTATGGTCCCTGTGTGCCTACAGCCCACTATCCACTGGGTTAATATCAGCTGCGGTGGCAAAAGGCCCTCAAATGGAAATTAATTTCCTCTGGCAGCAGACAGGAAGGCGTGCAATGGGCCTTCCCATCACAGACTTACTTAGGGTAGAGGAGGGAGGGGTTGGGGACCCCGGCCCGACTCTACCTTCTTAAATGCCCCCCACCAGCACACACATGGAGGTATGCAGAAAATACCGCACAATTACTATGAGTTTTATTAGCTTTGCTGTAATTTTCACAGCAAATCATGGGTCAATATTATGACTCAGTTGCAATATTACTAGGTGTACAAATATTATGCCATCTGATCTTTAAATTTTGAGACTTAATAGATAACAAACCCCATAATGTAATTTATAATTTATTTTGGGCACTTGGTTAATCAATGAAACACGAGAAATGGTATTTTATGCCCTTCCCCACTACGAGTTTATTTACACAGGCAGATGGTGGGGGCGAGGCGGGCCCCTTATTCAAATGCTGTCAGTACCTGATTAAGGCACCTGGCATTGGGAAGGTGGGGCGCAGAGATCCAACTCTGTGCTCTTGCTCATAACCGCCCCCCCCCCCCCCCCCCCCCAACGATTCCACCGCATCACTGGCCTAGCCAGCGATGCCTATATCCCATAAATTAATTTTCTAAAACTTACCTCTGGCCTGCATGGGTTGCTGCACAATTTCGGGCCTTGGGTGTGTGTCATTCTAGCAGCAGCCACTGCCTCCCCAGTCACACTGCTGTTCAATAGAACTGTTGCCTATGATTGGCTGGCAGCTCTCGGCAGGCAGGACATCCTGCCCTTCGGGTCCTGATCCCATGTAAGTCACACCATGACCTTTCAACTGCCAGACTGAAATGTAATACTGGCGGGCTTTCCCAGAGGAGAGTGTGAATCTCTCATTGGCTGTGGCTAAGAGTTTAGTAGTCTCCATAAAATTCGCCCCTCCCAAAGAGTCAATTAAAGATTATGGGTGGGATTCTCCGGTGCCTCAGCCGCGTGTTTTTCGATGGTGCACTGTTCGCTGGCAGTGGGATTCTCTACTTCCGCCGCTTGCAAATAGGATTTCCCATTGAAGTCTCCACACGCGGGGCGGAGGTGTGCTGCAAACGGGAAAAGAGAACCCCAACGGCAGGAGAATTCTGGCCTACACAGAGATGTTAGTGGGGTTTCCACTAATTATATCGTCAAGTTATAGCAGCAGATCAGGAGAATGCCCCCCCCCCCACTCCAATCACTGAGGAAATTCCAATCGATTAACTTGAGACTGCTTATGTTCAGCGTGTAAAATAGCCATGCAGAAATTAGACTGTTCAAATTTGCAGTGGTCAGCTATTTCTGTTAGTGAGCTAAATAAGACAATAGTAAATAAAAGCAAAAATCTTGACTAATCAAGACTTGCAAATTGTATATTCTTTTCTTTATTGAGTGAATGTACATAAATTGCATCCAAAACCAAAATAATAAGTATAAACACTAAAGAGCAATAATTAGAAGGGACTAAGGCAATCAGATTTATTCTTCAGATAACAAATTAACTTCCAGCCTCCAATCTCATCAACATGGTAACAATAAATATAACAAAAAGCCTTAAAATATTTTACATATACAATGTTACTTCACATAGTATTGATGGATAAAATGGTAGAAATGCATAGAGGAGTTGTATTAAGCTCTAGTAATACCTGAACCTTGCTTCTGTCACATTCTATTAGGCATCTCCAGTTCATATCAGATTTTTTTTCAGCTTCAGTCTGGTTATTCTTCCCCAATCAGCAATCCTGCTGATTACCATAAAATGACAAGTCAACTGTAAGATTTTGTTCCATGTTCCACTTCCGAGTTACATTTCATGCTGTAGCATCGCTGGCTTTCAAAGCCCTTCGCTAACATGTGTAAATTAATCACAGTCCTTGGTAAGAATGTCTGCACAACTATGAAAGTCTTTGCCTCTTTGATTCCCTGGATTTTGATATCTTGGTGTTTATGAAAGTAACAACGCATTAAATAATATGCAAAGATGCAAATTATATATGAGGGTGTTTTGTAACATTCATTCAGTGGGAACAAATTATCTAAATGTAACATTACCACAAGAGAATCTATGAGTATCACATCAACCCTGATCTATATTTTCTATCTGTAGATACAGGAAAGGAATGGGTTTAAAACAATGAAATGTATACAAAGAAATACAAACTAGTCTAGCCTCAACCTGCAGAAAAGTCGCAGCATCTGCACATTATATTAATAGTCAAATGGAAATCTATTTCTTCAATATAAAATGAAGTCCTGCTTTCCTTTCTTTTTCCATAAGAAATGTCAACATTTACATTATCAATCACAGTTATCTTTATTGGTGTTGATTTATGTCAAGATCTCACTTCTTTCTTTCGCCATTTTTCTTTCACATACACTATCCACCTGGTTATTTCCCCCATTGTGTTTTTAGCTTCTTGTCCAGTTTTATTCCTCAATTGCTGTTGCAGCAATATTCCATATCTTGTCCTACATTCGAACCACCATGCAAATGCAGGAGTCTGCATGTTGTCATCACTGACATAACAAGTTGTGTTTTGACAGTACAATTTACAGATTGTAAACATTCCTTCTACAATCCATTAGTAATGGCTGAGGACCAGCTTAACATGAACTAAATTATGATTTTGAGCAACCTACGCAAAGGTAAGTTCTTTTCACACATATACAGCCAGTCCAGACAATTTAAAAAGAAAAATCCTACACACTTGATGATTATTTTTCTACTAATGCTTTGGGGCCTGTCCACCATTTATTATATCATGATGGACAATTGTGAATTGGGGGAAAAGTTTATTATTACTACTTAATATCAAAACAGAATTTCAGAATATCCCACAGCACATGGCTGATGCAAGAAATCCATTGTATGTGATATAAAAGCTACATTGTATCAAACATGGTTCGTAGATTTTGGCAAGTTAGTGGTATAGTACATTAAGGTACCAACGTCATCGAATATGGAGGGCACTGGATTATACTTGAAGATCACACTTTAGTGAATAGTCTCTCTCAGGCACTCTTCAGTAGACATTTTTCCACAGGGAAAGAAGACAACCAATGTGTGCATGTTACTACAGAACAAATATGGAGCGGATAGCTGTTTGTCATTTAACTGGGGCATTAAGTGTAACATGGGGTAGCTAAAGACTGGAATAAAATGTAAGACTTATAAGATAGGGCAAAGAGAGTTAAAAGCAAGTATGTGTGACAAATTTGAACTAATACTTCCTGCTATTCTTGGGAGGCAAGTGTTGAAAAGCACCATAATTTTTCATTACGTTGCTTGAGCATCCCTAAGCTAGGCGGGGGGAAATGGCCAGGATTCCTGCTCCTGTTTACTGTCCTGCTGGAATTTCTGCTTAAATGGACACTGGGTGAGGATAGAGTTGGGCTTGTTGTGATCCCCTTCTCCCCAGCCCACAGCTTGACCGAAATACCAGAGGGATTCCAGCGCCCATGGGCCAATAGTTAGTAGGAGTCACCACCAGGAGAGGGGTGCGGGGGGGGGGGGGGGGGGGGGGGGGGGGGGGGGGTTGCGGAAAGAGAAAGAAGCTGAAGAATAAATTCAGGCGCTTATCAGCTGTGCTAATTTCTAAGCAAATGTATAAACTAAACTGACTCTCAAGGTTTTATGGACTATGAATGAATATGTAAGGATAATGAATGAGTCTGCTCAAACTAATGGTTTATTCACTTGAACGTCCATATGCATGATATTATGTTTTCTACAAATAACACTGGAAACACCCCAAAGCTAAACACATTGCTCTGGTGAGTATTTGCACATGCACACCACAATTAAAGCTAGGTAAAAGACAACATGAAAAGTACACCAAAGGATATGAAGCTAAATCACACCACTTAGTGACAGTAACACCTCTAATTCAGTTTGATACTAACTAAAGATAGAAATATGAATACGCAGGATACACACTTCAACAGCATGCTCATTTTAGCTAAATATTTGTATTAGAGAGTATTTTTAAAATGCTCCAAATAAAACGTGTACTTGAATTGTTTTGATTTTGTTTGTGCAGCTATGTGTTTAGAAATATATTTCTTAACAACAAAGCGACATGATTACAGAGGATATAACAACGTCCCCGTGGGATGGAATATGGCGAATGTCCATTGGTTTTTATGGAACAATGTTATTGTCTATTGCCACAGATAAATGCTATACTGCGCCCAATACTTAGCATCTTTTCATTTCACTTATTCTGAGTCCTGAGCGGTGATTACTCAGTGTTTCAATTACCATACTGACAACAGGCAAGTAAGATTTTTTAAACATCCCCTTGCAACTCTGCATGGCATGTGACAGCAAAGTGATCCTGATAACACTGTGTAACGGTAGCTGAGAGGCTTGACAAGAATTAAAGCTGTACCACTTAACAGCCCAATTCAAAAAAGAAACCTGAAGATTCAAACATAAAATGAAATGATGCTGTTCTTCTTTAAAGGTCTACTCTTAAAAATAAAAACCTTCCCACATTTTAGTTATTGTTTTTAGATAGTAAACTTTCTGCTAATCCTTCACAATTCCACTGGACCCATTTCTACAGCTATCAGGGGAAAAGAAGTATGCAGAAGACTGATCCACGGTCATCTGAGGTCCAGTCCAGCCTGCAAGCAGGGTGTGTGTGAGAGGACTAGTACATCGTACATGAGTGTGACAATTCATCAAAAAAAATGGCCAAATTAAAAACTAAGTAATTAAACCAGGCAAGTTTGATTTGATGTACAGGAACATTTTTAGATGTATTACAATCACAATTTTGATTCCAGGATGTTCTATGGAGATTAAGTATCGCAGCTTTAAGTTTTTCTTTAGCTGAACTCAGGATTCTGCTTCACCTCTGCCACTGCAGGTATTGCCTCGTCACTTTTTGTTTCCATTGTTACTGCAACCGTTTCAGCATTGCCAACATTTGTAACCGTTCCTGGGAGGCTACCTTCACCAGCTTCAGCAGCTCCAAGTGCATCCACTTCCTTTGCTACTTCTGTGCCTGTCACCTCGCCCTTGGAACTTTCACCTACACCTTTGACAGCACCTTCTTGTCCTTCCGCCCCGCTTCTTTCGTTTTTCTTTTTCATATTCATGTGAAATGGCTTAGAATCGACTATGGACTTTTTGAACCTCTCTCCTGAAATCCGTATCTTCTCCCTCCGGTCTGGTGGGACTATAGTATTACTGAGCCGATTCATTTGCTTCCCAAAGTTCTGTCTGGTTTTCTCTATGTTTTCTCTCGAAAAAGTCTTCTTGAGATTATCCACCCCCTTCATGCCTGACTTCTTGAGCCGTGCAGCCGCAGTTTCTTCATCGTAAACAAATTCTTCATCGGAGGAGAGGTCCGGTGGTGGCGTGGCTGCTGTTGCAGTGTGTTCTTCAGCTGCTGCCACAGTCCCTTCATGAGGAAGATTTTTATAGATTACTGAGGAGGGCATTTCATTTTCTTCCTGCGAAAGTACAAAATGTCATTTTTATTTCTGAATTTATATCCTGTAGTACGTGGATTTTTCAATATAAAGATGGCAAGTAATTTTATTTTTTGGCAGTTAGCATTCCCCTTCAACTGCATCTGTACACAGAAATTAATTCTGGCACATCCACAAGAATTAATTTTCCAGCAGCTTCTTAGTGGAAACATTGAATCCTGTTCAAGTGACTCCATTATAACATATGACTACACTGTCAATCTCCTTTGAGCTGCCTGCTGTAACAATGTTCAATTTCTCCATAACATTTATGTTTTGATTAACATTTTGTTTTTGGAAGATAGAACAATTCTCAAAGATCTTAAAATTACGTTGTGGGATGCTGGCATGCCAATGCTGAAATTCCCCCCTCTGACTTATAGGTATTAAGGTCACTGCAAATTAACAGGAAGAGATACCTCTCATTAAGTATCTGTACATTTCTATCCCAAAGTTTAATTTCAGGACCCGAATGATTACAGAATAAGTGACTGATCATTCCCTCGGTTACCATAGCAATCTTAAATGATGTTTAATAATGGAACACATGGTAGTAAATTATTGTATCTTTGTGGTTGACATAGACAGATATTGCAGCAAGCAAATTGGGCAAATTGCTTTCATTCCCACATCTGTATTTTTAAAAATGTACTTAAATTATTCCAAACCCCCACCCCTCATGGTGGCTCAGCAACAGTAACGAGTAATTGATAAAGAATATCAAGTTTGGTCATTGCACTGAGATAGTTGAACTGAGGTAGTGGCGGGTTCTTTAACTTTGGTCTCTGTGCCCAAGAAGCAAAACATTTGGGAGGCCTAGTACTGACAAAAGGTCATTGGCCTGAAATATTATCTCTGTTTCTCTCTCCAGAGATGATGCCAGACCTGTTGAGTATTTCCAGCATTTTCTGTTTTTATTTCAGGGCTGCCTGCTGCTTCTGAGTTCTCCTGTTGGAGTTACATATGCATGGCTATCAGATGAGGTCAAGATCAGACTTGTGTCTAATGTCCTCCCCCATCACCTTTGTCGTCAAATAGCCTAACAAAGCTGAATTGCAAAGCTTACTCATGACTGATGGTCATTTGGGGGAAGTACCTGAGGCAAATTGCCACAAATAATAATAATAATCGCTTATTGTCACAAGTAGGCTTCAATGAAGTTACTGTGAAAAGCCCCTAGTTGCCACATTCCGGCGCCTGTTCGGGGAGGCTGGTACGGGAATTGAACGCGCGCTGCTGGCATTGTTCTGCATTACAAGCCAGCTGTTCAGCCCACTGTGCTAAACCAGCCCCAATGGACTGTTCCCAAATGGAACGTTCTTTAATAAAGAATGAATGCCTTTAAGTGAAGGGGAAAATTACATCGGAATATCAATAATTTAAAAAAATGTACTGAACTAAATGGAGCTGGACGATTCCCTCATCCTCTTTAATTGTCGGCCATCAAAGCAGACTGGAGGTAAATTATAGTAAAGTAGAGGTGGACACTGTACTCATCTGTTATTGCAACATTCTACATCTATTTTCCATGTGGTAGCACAGTATGCAGTATATGAGAACATTGCTCTCAACAGACTCATCTATAAAGATGCTAAAATAGCTCCCAAAGAAATATTGACTGCAGCATGTTCCATTGTCACTAATTACGTTGCAACAGTATATTAAATATATTGGTATGCAACATTGTCAAGTTTCTAAATATATTTCCAGGTATTCGTCTATTCATAAACTCCAGTCTTTTCAAAACTAAACCTGTGACGTGAGTCAGAAGGCCAAATACTCCCTGCATATTATTTTTCATGTGGACAGCAAATAGTTGCTGTTCCACAGCCATTAGTGTTCAAGCAGATGGCACAAGGCCTGCTGATGTATTAATACTACCCTGCACTGTTGTCTGAATTTACATCTGTTATTCCAAAATGATTTGTTGCTTCAGTAATTTTATTCAAAGAGCAGCTATTGTACTTCAGAACATTAGCACACAAAAAAGTGGAAGAAGGATTTGCTTGTGGATTGTATGATTTTATAGCATTTAACAGGTGTCCTGTCATAAACGGTATACATTAACCTTGCTGGATAATGTTGATCTCAGAACAGTTAGCTCAGTAGCTGCTGTGACTAGCTGCATACTTCATACTTTTAACACCAAGTAAAAATCTTAAAGGAAATTTGTTCAAATTCACAACAGCTGAAGTTACCATTTCAAGTACAACTGACCTGGAATATGACCACACGGAATTTATTCCTTTTGAGCAGCTCCCGGTGGTTTCCTTCAACCTTTTTGACCTGAGCGTTTGTTTTATCCAGTCGTTGTCTCACATCTTTAACATTAGCGTTGATCTTTTGGGTTTTCACTAGTAACTTTGCGACTGTGGCATCTGTAGTCAAGTGAGCCTTATTAAGCTTTGCAACATCGATTTGTATCTCTTTAACGGTGTTTTCTATTTCCAGTTGCTGTTGCTCCATTTTTCGCTGAGTTTCATTAACATTGTCAACAATCCCGGCCACTTTCTCCAGGAGAGTTAATATTGTTAATGGGTCAAGTGGAGCAGCCTCCCCTTCACCTGTAGCACTGGTGGCTATATCAAAAGCAAGGTTGCTAGAATCTGAATACACTTGTTCCTCAGCCATGCTGTTGGCGGTTCAGAAAGCTCTCCTCGTGTGTCTAATTTAAAACATGAACTTTGTGTGAGTGTGGGCTAGAGGGGCCACAACCAATGCTGAGTTCCACACTGGCAGTGATTCATCAATCAGCCATTCTCACAGATGATCCAAGATTAAAAGGGCACTATGTGACTCCACCTACCTCTGGAAGCTGCCCATGTTTTATGGCTGTCATGCATCCATCTTGAATTATTTGAATACTTGGGTGCACGAAGATGGATGCTAACCCTGAGTGTGGAAAATACCTTTTGACTCTCACGCTGGTGATTGAACAGCTGTTCTCCTTCAGTAAAATCTGAAATCTCATCTTACAGCTCTTTTAACTGCAGTACATAGCTGCCTTTTTATTTTGGTCACCACTATAAGTTTATAGAACAAGGTGTCGTTAGACAGAGTTTAACAAACACAGTTATACACATATCAGAAATCAAAACTGCTATTTTAATAATGCACAAACATGCCTCTTTCTGTATTGTATTCTTTAACAATTTTCATGATTTTTTAAAGCTGAATTTATCAGCTTGCGTACGTAGTTAAATTAAGGAAATAACTTTGCCATGTCTTTTCATATTTAGAGGCAGATTAAGGAGGCAGGATCAATGGAGAAAATATCCCCACATAACCAGAGTGTTACATACTATTTATTGAATCACTCTAAAGTAGCTCTCTGCCCACTGCTGAATGTCCTTCTCAAAAGCACTGCTTCAACTTTTTCTTTAAACATCTACTAATGGTTTATTTGAACAAGTGAATAAATTGGGATCTATGTCTGCTTCACTTCATATAATATCCATTGTATCCTCTTCCATCCAGTTGCAATTCAAATCTATTGACAATAACTATGAATTTACCCCAAATCCTCTTTAGAATATGTTAGTTTTGGCACAGAGTTCTTTAGAAATGATCGGAATTGAAAATTACTTAAGGGAAAAGAATTGTAGAGTAAATAGAATTTATAATTAAGTAAGGGAAATATGGCACCAAGGGAAAGTGAGTTATAGAAATTTTCTTCACCAAGAATGAAACATGTAAACAGTAGATTAAAGTTATACTTCAAGGTAGTAGAGGGGAAAGTAAGGGGTCTTTTCCAATGTGGTTTCTGCTGGGATCGGAAGAACGCTGAAATTGAGTCCACATCTGTTTTAATTAAGATTAGTGGTGAAATTAAACACAGGGAAACATTGTTGAAATCTTATGTATATTCACATATATTCAATTAACCGTATTCTCCCTCCTCTCCTGAAGGTAGTGACTGATGCCAGAATAGAGTACCATGGTACCAACAATCGCCCAATTTCTCATGTGTGAGGCAAGTTATATGGTCATGAACAGCACCACACTTCAGTCATGACCAGATCCCACTAGATGTCCACATATTTCAGCTTGTCACTTTGAGGCATTTTAGGCTGAATTTATATCACACTCCACATGAACTCAAACCCTCCCCTGGGGGTGACTGACACCTGACCGCATCAGGGCACTCAGTAATCTTCTGAGTTACGCAGTTGCTTTTGGATTAATGCTCACACAGGAACATTTCACACTGATGTAAAAATGACAGGATGGTTACATGCTAAAGCATACTGGGCCTGATACAGTACTGTGAATAAAGCAGGCAGATTTAAGAAGTTAAGCAATTGTGCAATTGTGCTCCCGAGGAATAATTTCAAAGCAGTGTTTTGTTTATTTAAGTTAAAATTACATCGAAAATAGAATTTGTGTTTTATCCTGGGAAGGTGTGGTGGGAGAGGCCTGCCACTTAGTTGTATTTTTAAATATAATCAACCTTTATTCTGAAAAATCTTTAGTTAAGGTGACAGGAAAACCAGTGGGAACCGTGTCACCCTGCCACAGGAGGCCTAATGCTATGTCAGCGCAATTAGGCACCGGACAGCATGTTGCCTCCTGTCGCCTTCCTGTCCCAGCAAGCTGCCAGCCTCCGGCAGTGCAACTGGGAGGACTGGCTTCTACCAACATTAAACTCAGCCCTGCAGGAGGGATCGGCCATTGCTCCCCAGACAGAGGTGAGTATCATGGGATATGGGTCACTGGCTGGTAGGGATAGGGAGATTAACAGTAAGTATAGGGGAGTGGCCCCTTGATGATGGGGCCCTCAATGTAGAATAGAGTGCCCGTGAGCAAGAAAGAAAATGTTCAAGGGATGGACCCACCAACCGTGGGCAATTAGAAAAGTTAAAAATAGTAGCAAATTCAAAGAAAAGCCTTAGAATTGTGAAAATCCAGGTGGTAGGACAGAGGATTGGACAGAATATAAGTAACAGCAAAGATGACTAAAAGATTAACAAGGAGGGAAAAATGAGAGTATGAGAGAAAGCTAGTTAGAAATATAAAAACAGACATGAAGAGTTTCATAAATATTTTAAAAATGAGTTAATAACATGAGCATTGGTCCTACAGAACAGGGTTTTTCAAAGTGTGGGTCGCAATCCACGGCTGGGTTGCGGGCGGGTGTCAGAAGGGTCAGGAGCTAAGGGTTGCAATGTTTGTGTGTCCGGTCTCAGTGCCGGATTTCCAGATCCTTCTTGTTTTCTAATTAGGAACACCTTGCTCTCCTGCTCTGGCCTCAAGGGAAAATTTAAGGTAAAGTTTTAGTTGAATGATTTTATTTTGCAAATACCTCCCTAGCTTTCCTCATGGTCAAGCAGGAATTTTAACTGCTGTGTTTCCATGCTGCTGACAACTTTATTTGAAAAGTAATTGTGACAGGGTTTAGGGGTTGATTCCAGTCACGAGTCCACCTCTCCTTCTGTCGAAAGTGATCCCATGGCGCTGTGCTGAAGACACATACACAGTGGGATTATCACCCTGAGCACTGGCTGATATTTATCCAGGAATTGCAGCTTGGATTAGGGTATTTTATTTATTCTCAGCTTACTGGGGGCTGAGTTGTGTCTAGACTTCTAGTTCAGGACCAGAGATTGTCATTAGTGAGAGAATAATGGTGTCAACAAAAGGATGACACTTCATTTCCGTTCCCTCCAGATTTAGTTTCTCTTTATGAAGAGGGGGTGGAGAAATTAACTTTAACAGGCAACATATACAGACTGAGTGAGAATTTGAAAACCTGTTGAGTCCAGGATAAAGAAGAGTGGAATGTAGAAACAGAAATAAAGGGCAGGATTTTTCAGCTGCGTCCGCCTGGCGACTGGAAATTCCCACCCGAGGTCAATGGACCTTTACATGGTACGCATCCTGTCTGTGGCGATCTTGCGGCGGGCGTGGCCGAAGAATCCAGCCCAAACTATTCTTCCTCATGTCTGTTCTGCCATTTAATGAGATCATGACTGGTCTGTATTTTAACTGCATCTACTTAGTTTCAGTTTGGAAATTTGCTGTTAACTCCCAGCTTTAACACTTGTTTGTGGGAGTGAGTTCAATATTTCCACCATCCCACTAGAATGACAGAGGGTTGGGAACCTAAGCAGAGTGACAAAGGAAAGAGAAACAAGGACAGTAGTAAAAATAAGAGCAGTAAATGCAAAAACGGTAGACGGGGTAATCACGGGCAAGAGGCAAATAGGGCCACAGTACAAAGAAACGTTAGGATGATTAATAATGGCAAAAAGGCAAGCCTCAAGGCATCTTAATGCACAAAGCATTTGAAATAAGGTGAATCCTGAAGTTTGGCCAGTGTGGGTCCTGAAGGTCCGCCAATTGGGAAAAGTGGCTCCCGGGAAAAAGTTTGAAAAACATTGCTATAGAAAGTGAGCCTGGAGAATTGATATTGGAAAATAAGATGGCAGATAAAGTGAACAGTTATTTTGCATCAGTCTTCACCATAGACGATACAAATAACATCCCTAAAGCAGCTATTAACCAGAAAATGGAAGGGAGGGAGGAACTCAGGCAAGTTAGTTACCAGACTTGTGGTATTGAGTATGTTTTTGGAGCTGCGGCTGACAAGAACTCGGGTCCAGATGGACCTCATCCGTGGGTCTTAAAAGAAGTATCCAGTGAGATAGTTAATGCATTTGTTTTAATTTTCCCAAACTCCCTAGATTTTGGGAAGGTCCCATTAAGTTTGATGGTAGCAAATATAACTCCAATATTCAAAAAGAGAGGAGGCAGCAAATGGGAAAATACAGGTCAGTTAGCTTAACATTAATTGTAGAGAAAAGGTTAGAATCTATTATTAAAGAGGTTATAGCAGGGCACTTAGATAAGGTCAAGGTAATCAGGCAGAGTCAACAGGGTTTTGTGAAAGGGAAATCATGTTTAACCAATTTATTGGAGCTCTTTGAGGAAGTAAGATGTACTGTGAATAAAAGCGAATAGGAGGATGTACTATACTTCAATTTCCAGGAGGCATTTGATCAAGTGCCACATCATAGGTTATTACACAAAATAAAAGTTCATGGCGTAGGGGGTAATATATTGGTAGAAGGCTGGCTGGCTAACAGGAAGCAGGGTATAAATGGATCTTTTTCAGGTTGGAAAGATGTAATGAGTGATCTGCCACAGGGATCAGTGCTGGGACCTTAACTGTATACAACTTTTAAAATGACTTGGATGAAGGTATGGTCGTCAAAGTTGCTGGCTGCATGAATCAGGTAAGAAAGTATTTGAGAAGAGGAAATAAGGAGGCTACAATAGATAAGTTAAGGGGGTGGGAAAAGATCTGTAATATGGAGTAAATCTGGGAAAATGTGAAGTTTTCCATTTCGGCAAGAAGAATAGAAAATAAACATATTATCTAAAAGATGAGAGTTTTCAGAGCTCCGAGGTACAGAGGGATCTGGGTGTCGTAGTGCATGAATCACAAAAAGCTAGTATGCATGTGCAGCAAGTAATTAGGAAATCTGATAGAATGTTATAGTTTATTGTGAGGGGATTGGAATACAAATGTTGGGAGGTTACGCTTCATGTGTACAGGGCACTAGTGAGAGCACATTTGGGGTATTATATACCATTTTGGTCACCTTATTTAAGGAAGGACGCAAATGCAGAGAAGGCTTACCAGACTGATACCTGTGATGGGTTGTCTTATGAGGCAAGGTTGGACAGTCAAAGTTTGTATCCGATGGAGTTTAGAAGAGTAAGAGGTGACTTGATTGAAACATATAAGATCCTGAGGGGTCTTGAGAGGGTGGATGTGGAAAGAATGTTTCCTCGTGTGCAAAAATCTGGAACTATGAGTCACTGTTTAAAGTGAGGGGTCGCCCACTTAAAACGGAGATGAAGAGAAATATTTTCTCTCAGAGGGTTGTGTGTCTTTGGAACTCTCTTCCTGAAATGGTGGTGAAAGCAGAGTCTTTGGGTTGAATTTTTCTGGCCCTTCCCGCTGGCAGGACCATCTGGCCCTGCCGAAGGTGACCCCCCCCCCCCCCCAGGACCGTCTGGCCCTGCCGAAGGTGACCCCCCCCCTCCCCCGCTTCACAACAGGTTCTCTGGCGGTACAATGGGCAAGCTATGCAAAACCTCAGAGACATAGGAAGATCCTGCCAGCGGTACATACTGGTGGCCCAGAAAATCCAGAGAATCCCTCGAGTGCAGAAGGAGGCCATTCGGCCCATCATGTCTGCACCGACCCTCCGGAAGAGTACCCTACTTAGGCCCATTCCCCTGCCCTATCCCCGTAACCCCCTGTATTAACCATGGCCAATCCACCTAATCTGCATAGCTTTGGAAATGCCCTTTTGAATATTTTTAAGACAGAGGTGGATAGATTCTTGGTAGCAAGGGGGTGATAGGTTTTCAATGGGTAGGGAGTCGCCATCAGAGGTTACTATCATATCAGCAATGATTTTATTAAATGGCATAGCAGGCTCGAGCGGATGAATGACCTACTCCTGCTCCCTGTTCGTTGGTTTGTATCTCGGCTGGTAGTCCATTGGCAAACCCAATAAGATTTGCTGTGCAGCCTTCAATAGGTGCTGGAGGCCCATGCGAGTCTTGTTAAATCCCAAAGCCACCATTCTGGTGGGATCAGGGGTAATTGCTTTCAAATAGCTCATTAATGAGCCTAATTGACATCCCACTGTCAGCAGGCGGGATTCCTTTGTCAGGCCATTTCTACCTCCCGTAAAATTGTGAACAGTTTTCCTGACACTAGAATCTGAAACAGGTACTCCCATCCGATTCTCCTGGACCCCACAACCACCCCACCCATCATCATGCTTGCTCTGGTGGACTGCATTAAATTGTGGCCCATGTCTCAGAATATACTGAAAAACAAATCCTAATGGGATTCACTGATTGCTGCTAGTGGTGGCTTTATCAACAAAATTATTTTATGCTATGTGAGTAACCGTTTAAATAATCCAATGAAGTCCAGGGAATTTCTTTCAAAACTCTTTTGGATGCAAATCTGGGAAAGAAGGAATAACTTCTCAAGCCAATAGTTTCAGCCTGACACTGTCCCACCTCTGGGGTCAGGGACAATTTCAAGTATTAGGATGGCACACACACCATTGGGAAACTTTCCATGTTTCTAATGGCATCGTCACGTGGAAATTCAGAGCAATTAATTGCCCTTTTTTTTGAGATACCACTTTTTGTGCAGGGAATGATCATTCAGCAATGGGTTACTCCTCTTTGAGATTGGCTTCCAGCTTGCCCTGCCACGTCTGATTTCCTGGGCCAAGGCTTGTTGAGTATTTGTGGTGAAGTCTCAGCAAGAGTCATGCCATCAAGAAGAACCCAACAGTGTACGTGAGGAAACTCCAGTGGTGCTGCAACAACATTCCTGCTACAGCAGTGCATGGACTGTAAAAGGGACAGGTGCTTTGGAGATCAGAGGGACCTGGAAGGAAGGCTTCAGCTGAGAAAAAGGCCAGATCAAATTGTTGAGGAGAATCCTTCACATTTTGCATTCCTGAAAGTCGAGACCTGTTGTAATCAATATTTTTACCCATGGTGGTTGAGGCTGTCAAAACTGGCTGAAAACTTTAAAGAGGGATATTCCCTGAAGAGAGGATTAATTGAAAAATATAAAATCTAAGTAGGTCAAAGAACTGACACATTTGCAGATCAGCTATTGTACACTACTGAGAAGAAAATTGAGATGCATATGAACAATCCAGAAGTAGAAAGCATTGAAACTGCCAATGATTTTCAGCATTATGCTGCAATTTCAAATTGATTCCTTCCCTGTTTCACATGAAGCCTTGGGACACTTATGTCAAAGGTGTTATATAAATGTAAGTTATTGCTTTATGTAACACAGGATTAAGTGTGGCTAACTTATCATGAAGCATTTTTACTAGTCAGTATTATGTTTAATAAAAATTGTTTAGAGATGATTGGCAATATGGGTCCGAATTTTATGAGGAGGCATCAGGCTCCCGATGTCAGGATAAAAAGCTGGTCCCATGCGTGCATCTGCCGGCAATGGGACCCACTCAGTAATTTTAGCACAGTGTCCTAATTATTTGCCTGTGAGAACCACCATCCAAATAAGAACAGCACCTGGGCTGTCCATGCTACCAGCCGAATCACAGGGGTGGTAGCTCTGAAGCCTCAGCAACACCACAGGGTGAGATGGTGGCTGCTGGGGAATGTAGGTGACCTGGATGCTCCAAGAAGAAAATTAAAAACAAAATTCATGAGGCTCAGGGTCAGAGGGCAAAAACCTCCGGGTAGGTGCTGCCTTCCCTGCCCATGGAACCTTGCACTCCAGACTGTGGCAAGGTGGTCCTCCATTTGGCTGATGGCCTTACCACAGGCTGGTGGGTCACCCTGTCATCAGCAAAATGCCTGCCTCGGTGGGATTATGCCAGAGACCAATCTGACCCAGCTCCCTGCAATTTTACTAGCTCTGTGCCCCCCACCCTGACTCCTGGGAACTGGTACATTCCTGGCCATTGTTTGTGACATGTATCTACTGTAGAAGTGGACTGTTTTTGGTTAGATAGGAAGAACTTAAATTCAACATAGAAACCCTGTATTCATAGGGCAAAAAAGGTGTCTAAATATAGCACATTATTTCATATACCTATTTGATATAGTATTGTCTTCTATGAATAAAATAACAAAGCAATAGAAGGATGATGTTATGAAAATTGCACAAAAAAACAACCAATGAAGGTGTCTCTGATCATTTTACACTTTAAAACAAAAAATTACAGCCGCAATTTTAATTATAATTTAAAACTTTAGAAAAGAATAAACAGAAAGAAATAGAAAAGAAAGGCAAACTTGCAATTTTGGCAAACTTGCATTTTTATCACACCTTTCATGCCTTCAGGACATCCCAAAGCATTTTCCAGCCACTGAAGTACTTTTGAAGTTTGATCATTGTTGTAATGTAGGAACTGCAGCAAACAATTTACGCACAGCAAAGTTCCACAGTTAGCAATGAAATAAATGACCAGATAATCTGTTTAAACTACATTGGCTGAGGTATAAACAATGGCCAGACCTTGACACTGGGAGGATTCCCTCGCTCTTCTTCAAATAGTACCATGGCATCTTATTCAGCCACCTGATGAGTTGGGGCTTGGGGTGACAGGGCCATCAATTTAAGGACTCATCCAAAAATTGGCACCTTGGCCAGTTTAGCACTCCTTCAGTGCTCCACTTAAAGGGACGTCCAAATTATATGCTCAGACCTGTAGAGTGGAACCTGATCCTACAATTTGCTGGCTGGAGGTGAGAGTGTTTCCCCTGAGTGGCGACTGACAGTAATTCACAGGACTTTTAAGGTACTTGTCACATTCAGTGTTATGCAGCATGGAAACACAGTCATTTAAAATGCAAGGCTTAGCTTAGCTGCCAAGTTAAAATAAAATATAGCACCTAGAGCACAGTACTGAGGAGCAGTAGACTACTCAGCCCTTCCACTATGTGATAAGATCATGGCTGACCTGCTTGTGGTCTCAACACCACGTTCCTGTCCCATCCTTTGTAACACTTGGCTTCTTTGCCTAAGAAACATCTATTTATTCCAGTCTTGAATAAATTCAATGACCCAGCCTCCAGTGCTCCATGGGTGAGAGAATTCCATGAACTGATGAGCAAATAGGATAGGGATTAATTTTTTAAAAATGTTTTAGAATAAGCCAGCACATTCTCATTGAACTGAATTTCAGTATCTGTATTAAATGTTTGATAATTGTTAGCATCTCACTGCTAAATTCTGGTGACATATCTCCAATGTTGGTCCGCGGGTTTTATTTTATTGATAAATACCTGAAGAAACCATGAAGTGACTCATGATTCTGAGTTTTAAAGAGAGAAGGTTTTCCAGCGGAGTGTAACTTAATGTATTTTCTCTCCATGAACAAGTGCTTGCTTTCTTTTAAAAAAGGAGGAAGAATATTTTATTGCAATACTGCAGGCCAAGGATTAAGTTACTTTGTATGCTTAAAAATGAACTAGCACAATCTCATTGAACTGAATTTCAGCATTCATTTCAAGTATTTGAAAATTGGTGCCTGCCAAGAAGTCAAAACAAAGAGGTCCTGTGAAATAGTCCTTGTGGAATTTTGGCAGAATGGCTGAGGACTGAATTATGAGAGGAGACAGCACCATTTAATTTTGCTGAAGTCAAAATTATATTGAAGTTCTTGGATAATGCAGTATCGGTTCCAAAAGCAGCTTGATTGATGGGTCTTTAGATTGGTTTCACAGGTCGGTGCAACATTGAGGGCCGAGGGGCCTGTACTGTGCTGTAATGTTCTATTGTTGTTCACACCCTTGTCACCGCAGTGACATAACCATGAAACTTTGTTAAACCACAATCCATAACACACAGGCCCAACAGGTGATACTGTTCTGATTTTAGTACCATTTCTTTTCAAAGTGATCTCAAGCACAACACATGTTTTAGTAATGACAGTGTATTTTATCACATCATGATGGTGACTAACAACAGCTTATCGATTCAACTTTTAAAACCATTTGAATCTCAGTAAATACGCCAAATGATCAACCTAAAGTCTTGTTCTACAAAGACAAATCCATTTTTTGTGTGGCACACACCACAAGCACCACCGGTTACATTTATGTGTTACTAAATTTACACCAAGGGGAGTCAAATATAGCTGTAGAGTCAGAGTTATTAGAACGGCAGTGCTCAGCAGTCCACCACATACTCAATCCAAACAGCTTGGAATTTTAAACTAATCACAGTACACAGTTCCACAAATCATGCAAATAGTGTTTGAAAAGGCATCATTTCCTAATAATTAAAAAAAAACCTTCATGTCTTGTCAGGAAAGTTAGTTGTAAACATTTTTTCCCTTTTCTTTTATCATCTTGTCTTTAGCATGTTCTGTTGATCTCTTGTTTAAACCTCTTCACGTTTTCTCTGCCTTTCGAGTGTCATTTGTAATTTATGAACATTGTGGCAAGGTTATTACACAACATATGTTAGTGGCATAAATAAAGAGCAAATTCTGCTCGTGAAGTACAAAAATCTTCCTTACATTAGTATATTATTCTGATACCAGCTGCGTCATCTTAACTTGTTTTTTTTTTCTGTTTGAATTTTTTCTTACGAAATCAAGAAACCCGCCTGTTGGCAGATGGTGAAACTAGCTGTCAGTTACAATTAGACTGTCTCACTTATTTACCACAAATGGGAGCATCCTGGTCATACCACCAGATACAGTAATTCATATGCTGGCAAAGGTCCAGAAAACCAAGGCCTCTGAAACAAAAATCTCTTCTTCTCAGGAAAAAAAAATCATTTGTAATTCAGCAATTGGTGAGATGGTAAATGAAGAAAAAAAGTATAAAAGGAATTAAACTAAACCATCCTTGATGAAGTGGTGCAGTCTGCATTAAAATGTCCCAGGTTCTGTTTCTGTCGGCGACCTCGGTTATTTTTTGGACATTTCCTGTGAACCAAATGATAAGAATAATCAGAGCTTCATTAATGTAAGATCTCTGTAGTTTGCTTTTACTGGATTTTGTTTGTCGTTGCCCTTGTGATCAAAGACTCCACATTCAGGTGCCGCACAGTAGGTTATGGAATAAGGGTCCCTTTCCATTCTCTGCCAACAGTGGGCAACTTGTCTGCACCAATGTGACATTTCTAATTCCCACACCATTCACACTGGTGGTCCCCTCTGAGAAAATCAATTTACTGCCAAATTAGGGCTAGTTTAGTGGCCCATAGCCATAAGAATCTGGATTGATACTTTTCAAACCAATTTCATGTAGGTCTTTACAGCTGGAAAATATTGGAGATTTTTGAAAAACCCAGTAACGGCTGCGTTCAAATCCAGATCTTATATGTGCAAGGGCAACACACTATCTCGCTGAACCCACTCATGATGCTCAAGTAGATAGTCCAATTAAATATGATGCAAAACAAAGAAGCTTTGAGTGACTTTCCTTCTCAATCCTTGGAGGTCCAGATGTTCTTTAATTCTCACGTCTTAAATTTGTACATTGAGGTGTTGTATTGTAGCAAAGGTGTAAGGTAATAAATGCAATTCTGCATGAGATGAGTTCACAATCTCAGCTATATAATCCTGCGAAGAACAATTGTTTCTTCACAGAGGCCAAGGTTTTAATGGGGCCATGGGATGTTGTAGACCCTTAAAAATGGCAGGTGGGACTGGAATCTGGAAATCTCATCCCCATTTCCTACAGATTGCACTTACGCTGTGAAGGAAAAGGAGGTGGGGCATGATTTACACAGTTGGAAAAGCCAAATTTAGCAGGGCTATTTGAACTCAGTGCTGAGTTTAACAGACTCAATTTATGATGTAGCAAAGAGCTTAACCCACAGTGTGTCACGATGCGTGAGTTGGAATAGGTATAGCATGGGGAGCTGACGGGTGAAGGCTAGAGGACCTAATATTTGACAAAACACCAGGACGAGGTCCAAAAGAACAAAGATGGGCTTTTTAAACAGCCTGCCTAGGCACATAGTAACCTCTGTGGCTGCCTCCAATTAGTGTCCAGGATTAGTGGGCCCGACTCCATCCCATACCCTAGCCCCTGGAGTGAAGATCCCCCCTAAAGAGGGGTTTCTCCCGTGGTGGGCATGGTGAGCTGGATGATTTCCTGACTCTCACGCGTAGAGTAGAACTCTGGGCCAAAGAGGGTGGATTGAATTGTTTGCTTTCATGTACAGCATAGATTTGAGCTGGTTTAGTGCAGAAGTGACAGAAATATCTACATACCTGTCCACCTGTGGAACACACAGTGAAACCGAGATTAATCACAATAATTGAGAGGTGGGTGGGTCGCCAATGCATAATGGAAACTTATTGGTCTTACAAGAATGCTAAGGCAATATCCTAGGCAGAGGAATAAAAATAAATTTGATAGAAGTGACAAAATAAATATTGGATGTGATTCTCAACTTATGCCCTCCCATACTTCACCTGAACATAGACAGTTGGCAACTGTAAATTGAGGTGGAGGCATGGCCAACACAGCTGCCTCTTGAATGCCCAAGGCTTGCCCTATGCAATTTTCCAGTGGACCAGTAAATGGATGAAGATCAATGCTACCTGTTTGAGGCAGGTGGCTGTTTAAACTTGAAAATTGGGGCCTTTGTTGATGTAAGAAACTGGCTGAATGTTTAAAGTGCATATAGGCAAAGGAGTGTCATGTGCAAGATGGCTCGGGTCTTCTGAGCCCCCATTCAGTCAGGCGGCTTGCCTGCTCCCGTGACACCACACCTGTTTAGGCAGGAGGGAAGAATATTCCTCTCTTCATCTCGTTTTAAGTACTGGAATACAAATAATGGAATAAGGGATGCATGGAAAAGCAAATAATTTTTCATTTAAACCTTTATGTCCTGCACCAGAAATAGCTCCTGCTCATTCATTTTGCTGAATTATTAATGCAATCTACTTACCTTGTTATACACATCACCACAGCAACTATTATGGCAATCTGCACAGCTCCAATTATTGCTGCAATTAAGACATAGTGAAGTTTTTGCCCACTTGGAACAACATATAGAATACTGAAGTCTCTGTTTTCACAGCGCTGTCCAATGTATCCAGAATCACAGCTGCAACAGAAAAATAGGCAGGTATTACATTGGCATCTGAACATTTGTAACAAGTTTTACTTTTTTTGTTTCAGCTCTCCTCCCTTTTCCCTGCTTTAACTGGCAGGTTGTAATATATTCTACAGGTGTTAGCAGTCTTCCAGCATCACACACACCAAAGTGACCATGCTTTAGGTGCGTGCCTGCAAAATGAGGCTAATCTCGCACAGAGGGTATCATAGCTGAGCCTGATCCTGTTCTCACCTGACCGTCACATGTTCCACCAAGAACTATGGAGTACAAACTAGGGCCAGGCACTTTTTTCCCCTCCCTTCAGTGGAACTATTACACGTCATAGCCAGCTGTGCCTTGGCTCAGGTTAGCTAATTGAGCAAGGGTGAATTGAACCTAGAGCCTTAGTGTTAAACTCAATACCTGATCATCAAGACAAAGCAGCAATTAGTCATTTTGTTTAAAAAAAGTGGTAAATATCAAATGGATGCAGTTTTTAATGCTAAAATCATTACGGTACTTCTCAGTCTCATATTCTACTTTTTGTTTGTTATTTTGTATGCTGTGTGAATGGCAATGAAGGATTGTAGGTAATAACGCTGTGACATTCTTGAAACAGTTACTGGTTCCCTTCAGTGCACAAGGTGATTTAAAAGAAATTTCGGTTGGATCTTTAACTGCAGATGTTCAAAATGCACGTAATTTTTAGGATTTCAATTGACTGTTTATACATTGCCGGCATTTCTTGCAAAAGAAAGATTTTCTTGCCAGTGGCTGAACCTTCACATTCTGGCTGTGATTCAATTAAATTGGAACAAAGCCCCATAGCAAGCGCATTTAGCTGTGTGTTTCCCAGCGCTCATGGCTATCCAATGCCGCTCGCATTAAATAAGGGCCATCATCAGGAACTGAGTGGTCGAGGCCGCACATAGCCCTGTTTTCTACACCGAGGAGCTCCGCTCGCCAGAACTTCTCAGTGTAGCGAGAGATTGGGACGTCATTTTAAAATAGCGCCTGATCTCCGAGGCCCCCGACGCGACCTCCGACCCTTCCAACACACTATGGGAAGGTCCATGCTCTCCCTTCAAACACCCACATAGGGCATACCTGGCCCTATTGCCGGCACACAAAAATGCCACTTTGACACCTTCGCAGTGCCAGGATGGCATGAAGGTGGCACTGCCAGGGTGCTGAGCTGGCATTGCCAGGGTTCCAACCTGCCCAGAGGACATGCACCTAGGGACCTCCAAACCCCTGGGAGACCCCCATGAGTGCCGTTCTGTCTAGTCCCCGTTTGTGGGGACCAGTGCTGAACGATGCTCGCCCGAGGTCTCCGAGACGAAGGGGATCGATCCCACTTGGTTACCTCGGGAATCTACACATTAAAGTGTGTCTAAATGTCTCGCTTTAATTTGAAGATTTGCTAAAGGTGATCCCACCCACAATGGGCGGGATTTACATCGCAACGTCACGCTAGATCGCATTACATCTCGGGAGGTGTGTCAAGCCAGGTAGATCCCGGGAGTGTGGTCTCCCGGCTTTTACCAGCCAAGTGCGCTGCGGCCAGCTGCTATTTGGGCGCAGCGTGGCCGTTGGATCGCGCCCTCTATTTCAGTGTTCATCTTGCGCATTGTTCAGGGCACTGTTCTGTCTCAGGAACAACCTATTCTGATCCTCCAGTTGGGACCACATGAAATTATTTTCTGTTTCTTCTAGTTATGCCTTCAAAACAAAACGACTTATGAACATCAACAAAATGTGTGGGATGCAACTGGTGAACATACACTGAATCTACTCCACTGCGTACATGCTCCGTAAGTTTCATTCCTCCTGTCTGTGCTACTGCTGAAGTGAGCTGACACTGTTTTCTTTAGAGCAGAGCAGGTTAAGGGGAGATTTAATAGAGGTGCTAAAAATTACAAAGGGACCTGGTGGGGTATATAGAATTAAACAGCTGCCACTGACAGCAGGGTTGCTAATCAGAAGAACCAGAGAATAGATGAGGAGAAATATTTTTAGGCAGCCACTTGTGACCACTTCCTTACCTTGCAGGTCAGCTGTTCGGGAGAGAGAGGGAGCCGGGACCTTGGAAACAGCGCGGGAGTTTGAAAAAGCGCGGGAGCTGCGAGGCAGAGGGGACAGAATAAAAGGTCGCTGCCTGGGTGAGGTAAGTACTGATTAACCACTTCCTTACCTTGCAGGTCAGCTGTTCGGGAGAGAGAGGGAGCCGAGACCTTGGAAACAGCGCGGGAGTTTGAAAAAGCGCGGGAGCTGCGAGGCAGAGGGGACAGAATAAAAGGTCGCTGCCTGGGTGAGGTAAGTACTGATTAACCACTTCCTTACCTTGCAGGTCAGCTGTTCGGGAGAGAGAGGGAGCCGGGACCTTGGAAACAGCGCGGGAGTTTGAAAAAGCGCGGGAGCTGCGAGGCAGAGGGGACAGAATAAAAGGTCGCTGCCTGGGTGAGGTAAGTACTGATTAACCACTTCCTTACCTTACAGGTCAGCTGTTCGGGAGAGAGAGGGAGCCGGGACCTTGGAAACAGTGGGGGAGTTTGAAAAGGCGCGGGAGCTGCGAGGCAGAGGGGACAGAATAAAAGGTCGCTGCCTGGGTGAGGTAAGTACTGATTAACCACTTCCATACCTTGCAGGTCAGCTGTTCGGGAGAGAGAGGGAGCCGGGACCTTGGAAACAGCGCGGGAGTTTGAAAAAGCGCAGGAGCTGCGAGGCAGAGGGGACAGAATAAAAGGTCGCTGCCTGGGTGAGGTAAGTACTGATTAACCACTTCCTTACCTTGCAGGTCAGCTGTTCGGGAGAGAGAGGGAGCCGGGACCTTGGAAACAGCGCGGGAGTTTGAAAAAGCGCGGGAGCTGCGAGGCAGAGGGGACAGAATAAAAGGTCGCTGCCTGGGTGAGGTAAGTACTGATTAACCACTTCCTTACCTTGCAGGTCAGCTGTTCGGGAGAGAGAGGGAGCCGGGACCTTGGAAACAGTGGGGGAGTTTGAAAAAGCGCGGGAGCTGCGAGGCAGAGGGGACAGTTTAAAAGGTCGCTGCCTGGGTGAGGTAAGTACTGATTAACAACTTCCTTACCTTGCAGGTCAGCTGTTAGTTTCGGGAGATCAGTTTTAGGAGCAGGCCTATTGGCTGACTATAAATCAGGAAGAATACAAAAGGTGTGGCTGAAGTGCCAATAGAAACAGAGTGCTGGAGGCAAACAGAGTGTATCTGAGTTTGGGTAAGGCTGAGTTCGGGTAAGAGGTGAGTGAGGGCTGTGTTTGTTTTTTTGGAGTTTGGTGTTTGGGGTTGAGTCCCCCCCCCCCCCCCCCCCCAAAAAAAAATCCAATTAATTAAGTAAATTAATTAACTAGTTAAGTGAATTTGGTGCTCATCTTAAGGAGGTGCAGAGAAGCAGACCTGTGAGGGAGCCTCGGGAGCAATTACATCACAGCCAGCAGGTGAGTGATTGGCTTGTAACTGGTAAGTGATTTCTCTCTCTTTGACTTTCTCTTAGCTGTGTAGTGTAGTTCAAATTTAACTTCAGGTTTAAGTCATGGCAGGAGAGCTCAGACCCGTGTCATGCTCCTCTTGTGAGATGTGGCAAGTCAGGGACCCTTCTGGTGTCCCTGACTCCTTCATCTGCAAGAAGTGTGTCCAACTGCAGCTCCTGTTAGACCGCTTGACGGCTCTGGAGCTGCGGATGGACTCACTTTGGAGCATCCGCGATGCTGAGGAAGTTGTGGATAGCACATTCAGTGAGTTGGTCACACCGCAGATTAAAATTACTGAGGCAGATAGGGAATGGGTGACCAACAGACAGAGGAAGAGTAGGAAGGCAGTGCAGGGATCCCCTGCGGTCATCTCCCTCCAAAACAGATTTACCGTTTTGGAAACTGTTGGGGGAGATGGCTCACTAGGGGAAGGTGGCAGCAGCCAGGTTCATGGCACCGTGGCTGGCTCTGCTGCACAGAAGGGCGAGAAAAAGAATGGCAGAGCTATAGTGATAGGGGATTCAATTGTAAGGGGAATAGACAGGCGTTTCTGTGGACACAAACGGGAATCCAGGTTGGTATGTTGCCTCCCTGGTGCAAGAGTCAAGGATGTCTCGGAGCAGCTGCAGGGCATTCTGGAGGGGGAGGGTGAACAGCCAGCTGTCGTGGTGCATATAGGCACCAACGATATAGGTAAAAAACGGGATGAGGTCCTACAAGCTGAATTTAGGGAGTTAGGAGTTAAACTAAAAAGTAGGACCTCAAAGGTAGTAATCTCAGGATTGCTACCAGTGCCACGTGATAGTCAGAGTAGGAATGACAGGATAGCTAGGATGAATACGTGGCTTGAGAGATGGTGCAAGAGGGAGGGTTTCAAATTCCTGGGACATTGGGACCGGTTCTGGGGGAGGTGGGACCTGTACAAATCGGACGGTCTGCATCTGGGTGGGACCGGAACCAATGTTCTCGGGGGTGTGTTTGCTAGTGCAGTTAGGGAGGGTTTAAACTAATGTGGCAGGGGGATGGGAACCGATGTAGGAAGTCAGTGGGGACAGAAACAAAAGGCAGGAAGGGAGAGTGTGTAAAGCATGACCTGAGAAAGCAGGGCAGAGAGCAAGGAAGGTCTACATTAAACTGCATTTATTTCAATGCAAGGGGCCTGACGGGCAAAGCGGATGAACTCAGGGCATGGACGGGCACATGGGACTGGGATATTATAGCTATGACTGAAACATGGCTAAGGGAGGGGCAGGACTGGCAGCTCAATGTTCCGGGGTACAGATGCTATAGAAAGGATAGAACAGGAGGTAAGAGAGGAGGGGGAGTGGCGTTTTTGATTAGGGAGAACATCACGGCAGTACTTAGAGGGGATATATCCGAGGGTTCGCCCACTGAGTCTATATGGGTGGAACTGAAAAATAAGAAGGGAGAGATCACCTTGGTAGGACTGTACTACAGGCCTCCAAATAGTCAGCGGGAAATTGAGGAGCAAATATGTAAGGAGATTACAGATAGCTGCAAGAATAATAGGGTGGTAGTAGTAGGGGACTTTAACTTTCCCAACATTGACTGGGACAGCCAGAGCATTAGGGGCTTGGATGGAGGGAAATTTGTTGAGTGTATTCAGGAGGAATTTCTCATTCAGTATGTGGATGGACCGACTAGAGAGGGGGCAAAACTTGACCTCGTCTTGGGAAATAAGGAAGGGCAAGTGACAGAAGTGCTAGTGAGAGATCACTTTGGGACAAGTGACCATAACTCCATTAGTTTTAAGATAGCTATGGAGAATGATAGGTCTGGCCCAAGAGTTAAAATTCTTAATTGGGGCAAGGCTAATTTTGATGGTATCAGACAGGAACTTGCAGAGGTAGATTGGGGGAGACTGTTGGCAGGCAAAGGGACGGCTGGTAAATGGGAGGCTTTTAAAAATGTGTTAACCAGGGTGCAGGGTAAGCACATTCCCTTTCGAGTGAAGGGTAAGGCGGGTAGAAGTAGGGAACCCTGGATGACTCGAGATATTGAGACTCTGGTCAAAAAGAAGAAGGAGGCATATGACGTACATAAGCAACTGGGATCAAGTGGATCCCTTGAAGAGTATAGAGATTGTCGAAATAGAGTTAAGAGGGAAATCAGGAGGGCAAAAAGGGGACATGAAATTGCTTTGGCAAATAATGCAAGGGAGAATCCAAAGAGATTCTACAAATACATAAAGGGGAAAAGAGTAACTAGGGACAGAGTAGGGCCTCTTAAGGATCAACAAGGGCATCTATGTGCAGAGCCACAAGAGTTGGGTGAGATCCTGAATGAATATTTCTCATCGGTATTCACGGTGGAGAAAGGCATGGATGTTAGGAAACTAGGGGAAATAAATAGTGATGTCTTGAGAAGTGTGCATATTACAGAGGAGGAGGTGCTGGAAGTCTTAAAGCGCATCAAGGTAGATAAATCCCCGGGACCTGATGAAATGTATCCCAGGGTGTTGTGGGAGGCTAGGGAGGAAATTGCGGGTCCCCTAACAGAGATATTTGAATCATCGGCAGCCACAGGTGAGGTGCCTGAAGATTGGAGAGTGGCGAATGTTGTGCCCTTGTTTAAGAAGGGCAGCAGGGAAAAGCCTGGGAACTACAGACCGGTGAGCCTAACGTCTGTAGTAGGTAAGTTGCCCTGAAGGTATTCTGAGAGACAGGATCTACAAGCATTTAGAGAGGCAAGGACTGATTCGGGGCAGTCAGCATGGCTTTGTGCGTGGAAAATCATGTCTCACAAATTTGATTGAGTTTTTTGAGGGGGTGACCAAGAAGGTAGATGAGGGCAGTGCAGTAGACGTTGTCTACATGGACTTTAGCAAAGCCTTTGACAAGGTACCGCATGGTAGGTTGTTGCAGAAGGTTAAAGCTCACGGGATCCAGGGTGAGGTTGCCAATTGGATTCAAAATTGGCTGGACGACAGACGGCAGAGGGTGGTTGTAGGGGGTTGTTTTTCAAACTGGTGCCTGTGACCAGTGGTGTGCCTCAGGGATCGGTGCTGGGTCCACTGTTATTTGTGATTTATATTAATGATTTGGATGAGAATTTAGGAGGCATGGTTAGTAAGTTTGCAGATGACACCAAGTTTGGTGGCACAGTGGATAGTGAAGAAGGTTATCTAGGATTGCAACGGGATCTTGATCAATTAGGCCAGTGGGCCGACGAATGGCAGATGGAGTTTAATTTAGATAAATGTGAGGTGATGCATTTTGGCAGATCGAATCAGGCCAGGACCTACTCAGTTAATGGTATGGCGTTGGGGAGAGTTATAGAACAAAGAGATCTAGGAGTACAGGTTCATAGCTCCTTGAAGGTGGAGTCGCAGGTGGACAGGGTGGTGAAGAAGGCATTCGGCATGCTTGGTTTCATTGGTCAGAACATTGAATACACGAGTTGGGACGTCTTGTTGAAGTTGTACAAGACACTGGTACGGCCACACTTGGAATACTGTGTGCAGTTCTGGTCACCCTATTATAGGAAGGATATTATTAAACTGGAAAGAGTGCAGAAAAGATTTACTAGGATGTTGCCGGGACTTGATGGTTTGAGTTATAAGGAGAGGCTGGATAGACTGGGACTTTTTTCCTTGGAGCGTAGGAGGCTTAGGGGTGATCTTATAGAGGTCTATAAAATAATGAGGGGCATAGATAAGGTAGATAGTCAACATCTTTTCCCAAAGGTAGGGGAGTCTAAAACTAGAGGGCATAGGTTTAAGGTGAGAGGGGAGAGATTCAGAAGGGCCCAGAGGGGCAATTTCTTCACTCAGAGGGTAGTGAGTGTCTGGAATGGGCTGCCAGAGGTAGTAGTAGAGGCGGGTACAATTGTGTCTTTTAAAAAACATTTAGATAGTTACATGGGTAAGATGGGTATAGAGGGTTATGGGCCAAGTGCGGGCAACTGGGACTAGCTTAATGGTAAAAACTGGGCGGCATGGACTGGTTGGGCCGAAGGGCCTGTTTCCATGCTGTAAACTTCTATGATTCTATGACAATAACTTTCAAAAGGAAATTCGATAAATACCTGCAAAAGAAACATTTGAATGTTTGTGGGAAAAGGGCAGGGAGTTGGGCGAATTGGATGGTTCTTTGAAAGAATGCAGCGGGCCAACAACTCCTGGGAATGGATTACAAGTCAATAGAAACACAACCCCTTAGTCTCCTCCAGTCCAACTCAAACTCAAGAGACCAAAATCAAACAAATTGCCTCGAGCTTTATGTATGCATTTCCCCCAAATGTATTTACAGCCAAGGCAACAAAGACAATGGCCGGGATTCTCCGTTGCAAATCTGCCCCGTTACCGCTGCAAGCGAGGATGGAAAATTTGGCACTCAGCCAAATCTCCCATTCGCTGCAGCGGGAATGGAGAATCCCGCCCAATATAGCAATGGACTGCCACAAGGACCCCACAAACAAAGTGGTTTCACAAATATATACACATTTGTGTGAATGTGTGAAAAAATATTTGAAACAAGCAATGTTGAAGAATCTTAGCTAGGTTTAGTTTAGTTGAAACATTGTTCAGCTGATAGCATGAGTTACTCTAAACAAATGTAAGAAATGAGGTGCCAGGCTATACTATTTTTGACGCTTTACCTGCCCATTCAATAGTAGCACAGACACTCCATGTCATTGCCTATTGAACGAGATTAAAATTATTTTGATTTGGAACCATCAATAACTTTAGTGACAGCTATCAAGCTTCTATTGCTATTTAGTGGTGATGTTGAAGGCTAAAAAATTGTTAACAAGATTAAGGTACCCTTGTGTTTAAAAAAACAGATAGGCATCTGAGCCATACAAAATAAGTGTCACATATCATAATGATAGTATCCTTTGAATGAAAAGCTTGCTGTACAGCTCATTTTTTAACATTGTTCATTTGTAAAGAAACCTATGAAGCAAGATTAGCCATTTCTGCCGACTTTATTGAGGGAATTGAAGGAGTGGTTGTGAGTCACGATGAAAGATATATGAACAATGCTATAATATATGGCTTTTTTTATACGGGAAAGAACTGTAAATAATATAATAATAAATTAAGTAAGGTTTCATGAAAATGTTTGCCAAAAATGCTTTTTTACATACCACATGATGGCTTAAACTATATCAACACACATTACTGCATCTTTTATTCATGATAAAAAGGCACATAGCTTTTATTCCTTCATCGACAATAAAAGATTTTGAGTCAGAGTTATTTTAATCATCAATTTCCTCCTATGACTTGCATGAATACAAGTCATTTGATGCACGTTTATTTAACGAGGTGGGGCGGGATTATCCCCTACCCGGCGGGGCGGGCGGTCCCGGCGTCGAGGAGTGGCGTGAACCACTTCGGCGTTGGGCCGCCTGGAAGGTGCGGAATTCTCCGCAACTTCAGGGGCTAGGCCAGCGGCGGCGGGGTTGGCGCCACGCCAACCGGCGTGGAAGGGGCTTGACCGGCGCCGAAGGGCCTCTGCTGGCCGGCGCGATTTGGCGCAAGAGCGGGAGCGCCAGCGTGTGCTGGCGTCATCTCAGCACATGCGCAGGGGGGTTCGTCTCTGCACCGGCCATGGCGGAGGTGCACACAGCAGCTGGTGCGGAGGGAAAGATTGCCCCCACGGCACAGGCCCGCCCGCGGATTGGTGGGCCCCGATCGCGGGCCAGGCCACCGTGGGGGCACAGCCTGGGGCCAGATCCCCCCGCGTCCCCCCGAGGCCGCCCGCAGAGCCAGGTCACGCCGGTAAGTACCAGGTCTAATTTACGTTGGCGGGACTGGCCTAAAACGGGCGGCCGCTCGACCCACCGCGGGCCGTAGAATCAGCGGGAGGGGTGCGCTGCTAGCGGCCGCTGACCGGTGCAGCGCGATTCCTGCCCCTACCAAACCCCCGGTGCCGGTGAATTCGGCGGGGGCGGGATTCACGCCGCCCTCCGTCGATTCTCCGGCCGGGCGGGGAGTCGGAGAATCCCGCCCGTGATAACATTTCTCAAATCAAAAGTTTGAGCTCACAAAGATTACTGAACATCCTACAACATTAGGCAGGGTTAAGGATACAAAGTCAGATTCAAATGGTCACTCTTCACAATTCTTCACAACATAAATTAGCTGATGCTACCACGTCAGAGAGTAGGGATGTGATTTACCGGCCTCGTCACGCCCGACCTGGTGGTGCAACAAGCCCGATGAATCCCGCAATAGGCCGCTCCAGAGACTCTCAAAGCTCGAGATATCTCGTGAGATTCATCCGAACCTCACGGAGCATTGCAATCTGGATCTCGCGCATTTAAATAAGCCGTACAGCTCAGTTAAATATGCTTGTTTCGTATTCTCTCGGTACCCAGAACTAACGGCCTTGCCAGAGATGCCTGGACCAGGCGCCATTTAGTATTGGTCCACACAAATGTGGACCAGGCCTAATGGGGGGTCTTGCAGGACTTTGGAGACCCCTGGGTAGTCAGGGCCAGGGTGGGTTGGCACCTGACTCGCCCTCTGGCACGTGGACACTTTGGTACTGCCACCCTGGCACTGCCAGGGTGCCTGGTGTGATGATATGCATGAAGCAATTTTGTATACAATATCGTACATGACCTCCGACCAGCAGGAGGCAGTGTAAGTCTACCATGCGGCACTGTGCCTCGGGGGACTGGGGAGTTGGGAGAACCGTGGATAGGCATATTTTCCAGTAGCTCGAAAATAGTTAATTAGTGTTAGTAATTTGTTATTGATTTATTCCAGTTTTCTTTACCACGCAGTTGTTTCATAATAAATTATTTACACCAGATGTTCTGCAGTGCATCATTCATTTCTGCCTGTCTACACAACATGACATGGGTAACTGTAAGAGGGACTGGGAAGAAGCAGTCAGTGCAGGGATCCCCTGCGGTCGTTCCCCTGAGAAATAAGTATACCGCTTTGGATACTTGTGGGGGGAGGGGACTTACCAGGGGTAAGCCATGGGGTACGGGCCTCTGGCACGGAGTCTGTCCCTGTTGCTCAGAAGGGAAGGGGGAGAGGAGCAGAGCATTAGTAATTGGGGACTCGATAGTCAAGGGCACAGATAGGAGATTTTGTGGGAGCGTGAGAGACTCACGTTTGGTATGTTGCCTCCCAGGTGCAAGGGTACGTGATGTCTCGGATCGTGTTTTCCGGGTCCTTAAGGGGGACGGGGAGCAGCCCCAAGTTGTGGTCCACATTGGCACTAACGACATAGGTAGGAAAGGGGACAAGGATGTCAGGCAGGCGTTCAGGGAGCTAGGATGGAAGCTCAGAACTAGAACAAACAGAGTTGTTATCTCTGGGTTGTTGCCCGTGCCACGTGATAGTGAGATGAGGAATAGGGAGAGAGAGCAATTAAACACGTGGCTACAGGGATGGTGCAGGCGGGAGGGATTCAGATTTCTGGATAACTGGGGCTCTTTCTGGGGAAGATGGGACCTCTACAGACAGGATGGTCTACATCTGAACCTGAGGGGCAGATTTGTTATTGCTCTTTGGGGGGGTTTAAACTAATGCAGCAGGTGCATGGGAACCTGGATTGTAGTTTTAGGGTACGGGAGAATGAGAGTATAGAGGTCAGGAGCACAGATTTGACGTCGCAGGAGGGGGCCAGTGTTCAGGTAGGTGGTTTGAAGTGTGTCTACTTCAATGCCAGGAGTATACAAAATAAGGTAGGGGAACTGGCAGCATGGGTTGGTACCTGGGACTTCGATGCTGTTTCCATTTCGAAGACATGGATAGAGCAGGGACAGGAATGGATGTTGCAGGTTCCGGGGTTTAGGTGTTTTAGTAAGCTCAGAGAAGGAGGCAAAAGAGGGGGAGGTGTGGCGCTGCTAGTCAAGAGCAGTATTACGGTGGCGGAGAGGATGCTAGATGGGGACTCATCTTCCGAGGTAGTATGGGCTGAGGTTAGAAACAGGAAAGTAGAGGTCACCTTGTTGGGAGTTTTCTATAGACCTCCAAATAGTTGTAGGGATGTGGAGGAAAGGATGGCGAGGATAAGAGCGAAAGTAACAGGGTAGTTATTATGGGACATTTTAACTTTCCAAATATTGACTGGAAAAGATATAGTTCGAGTACATTAGATGGGTCGTTTTTTGTACAGTGTGTGCAGGAGGGTTTCCTGACACAATATGTTGACAGGCCAACAAGAGGCGAGGCCACGTTGGATTTGATTTTGGGTAATGAACCAGGCCAGGTGTTGGATTTGGAGGTAGGAGAGCACTTTGGGGACAGTGACCACAATTCGGTGACGTTTACGTTAAGGATGGAAAGGGATAAGTATACACCGCAGGGCAAGAGTTATAGCTGGGGGAAGGGCAATTCTGATGCCATTAAACGTGACTTGGGGGGGGGGATAGGTTGGAGAAGTAGGTTGCAAGTGTTGGGCACACTGGATAAGTGGAGCTTGTTCAAGGATCAGCTACTGCGTGTTCTTGATAAGTATGTACCGGTCAGGCAGGGAGGAAGGCGTAGAGCGAGGGAACCGTGGTTTACCAAAGAAGTGGAATCTCTTGTTAAGAGGAAGAAGGAGGCCTATGTGAAGATGAGGTGTGAAGTTTCAGTTGGGGCGATGGATTGTTACAAGGTAGCGAGGCAGGATCTAAAGAGAGAGCTAAGACGAGCAAAGAGGGGACATGAGAAGTATTTGGCAGGTAGGATCAAGGAAAACCCAAAAGCTTTCTATAGGTATGTCAGGAATAAGCGAATGACTAGGGTAAGAGTAGGACCAGTCAAGGACAGGGATGGGAAGTTGTGTGTGGAGTCTGAAGAGATAGGCGAGATACTAAATGAATATTTTTCGTCAGTATTCACTCAGGAAAAAGATAATGTTGTGGAGGAGAATGCTGAGACCCAGGCTATTGGAATAGATGGCATTGAGGTACGTAGGGAAGAGGTGTTGGCAATTCTGGACAGGCTGAAAATAGATAAGTCCCCGGGGCCTGATGGGATTTATCCTAGGATTCTCTGGGAGGCCAGGGAAGAGATTGCTGGACCTTTGGCTTTGATTTTTATGTCATCATTGGCTACAGGAATAGTGCCAGAGGACTGGAGGATAGCAAATGTGGTCCATTTGTTCAAAAAGGGGAGCAGAGACAACCCCAGCAACTATAGACCGGTGAGCCTCACGTCTGTAGTGGGTAAAGGCTTGGAGGGGATTATAAGAGACAAGATTTATAATCATCTAGATAGGAATAATATGATCAGGGATAGTCCGCATGGCTTTGTGAAGGGTAGGTCATGCCTCACAAACCTTATTGAGTTCTTTGAGAGGGTGATGGAACAGGTAGAGGAGGGTAGAGCAGTTGATGTGGTGTATATGGATTTCAGTAAAGCGTTTGATAAGGTTCCCCACGGTAGGCTATTGCAGAAAATGCGGAGGCTGGGGATTGAGGGTGATTTAGAGATGTGGATCAGAAATTGGCTAGCTGAAAGAAGACAGAGGGTGGTGGTTGATGGGAAAGGGTTCAGCGATGATATAGGGCATAGGTTTAAGGTGAGAGGGGCAAGGTTTAGAGTAGATGTACGAGGCAAGTTTTTTACACAGAGGGTAGTGGGTGCCTGGAACTCGCTACCGGAGGATGTGGTGGAAGCAGGGACGATAGTGACATTTAAGGGGCATCTTGACAAATACATGAATAGGATGGGAATAGAGGGATACGGACCCAGGAAGTGTAGAAGATTGTAGTTTAGTTGGGCAGCATTGTCGGCACGGGCTTGGAGTGCCGAAGGGCCTGTTCCTGTGCTGTACATTTCTTTGTTCTTTGTTCTTTGACTAGAGGAATGCAAATGTGGGTCCGTTGTTTAAGAAGGGTATGAAGGAAATGGCAAACAATTATAGGTCGGTTAACCTTACTTTCGGTGGTGGAAAATTGTTAGAATCAGCCCTGAGAGATCGGCTAAACTATCAGCTAGAAAGGCATGGACTAGTCAGGGACATAATAAAGATTATTATTATTATTATTAGTCAGCATGGCTTTGTTAAGGAAAGGCCATGCCTCACTAATCTGATTGAACTATTTGAGGAAATGACAAGGAGTATCAAAGAGGGTAATGCAGTGGATTTTGTCCACATGGATTTTAGTAAGGCATTTGACAAGGTCCCACATGGCAGATTGGTCAAAAAAGTAAAAGCCCAAGGGATACAGGGCAATGTGGCGAGTTGGATCCAAAGTTGGCTTAGTAACAGGAAACAAAGGGTAATGGTCGATAGTTGCCCTTGCGAATGGAAAGCTGTTTCAAGTGGTGTTCCGCAGGGCTCAGTGTTGGGGCCCCCTTCTGTTTGTTGGTATATTAACGATTTTGGACTCGAACATGGGGGGCACAATTGGGAAATTTGCAGGCAACACAAAAATTGGTCGTATAGTGGATAGCTGTAAGCCCCAAAATTATATAAATAGGTTGGTGGAGTGGGGAGGAAAGTGGCAGATGGAGTTAAACTCTGATAAGGGCGAGGTAATGCATTTAAGGAGGTCAAACAGTAAAAGGGAATACACAATAAATGGGAATATACTGAAAAATGCAGATGAAGTGAGAGACCTTGGCGTGTGAGTGCACAGGTCCCTAAAGGCAGCAGCACAGGTAGATATGGTTGCAAAGAAGGCATGAGGAAAGCTCTCCTTCAGTGGCAGAGGTATAGAATACAAAATAGGGATATAGGACGCGATTCAATGGGACAAAAACAGAGTCCCGTTTCGGGTACATTTAGCAGGATGTTTCTTGGTACCTGCAGTGCCAAGAAAGATCCAGCTATTCAACGGCATTTTGCCGTTTTTTAGCCTTGGCGGGCAATGCCCTGTCAAAGAACAAAGAACAAAGAACAAAGAAATGTACAGCACAGGAACAGGCCCTTCGGCCCTCCAAGCCCGTGCCGACCATACTGCCCGACTAAACTACAATCTTCTACACTTCCTGGGTCCGTATCCTTCTATTCCCATCCTATTCATATATTTGTCAAGATGCCCCTTAAATGTCCCTATCGTCCCTGCCTCCACTACCTCCTCCGGTAGTGAGTTCCAGGCACCCACTACCCTCTGCGTAAAAAACTTGCCTCGTACATCTACTCTAAACTTTGCCCCTCTCACCTTAAACCTATGCCCCCTAGTAATTGACCCCTCTACCCTGGGGAAAAGCCTCTGACTATCCACTCTGTCTATGCCCCTCATAATTTTGTATACCTCTATCAGGTCGCCCCTCAACCTCCTTCGTTCCAGTGAGAACAAACCGAGTTTATTCAATCGCTCCTCACAGCTTATGCCCTCCATACCAGGCAACATTCTGGTAAATCTCTTCTGCACCCTCTCTAAAGCCTCCACATCCTTCTGGTAGTGTGGCGACCAGAATTGAACACTATACTCCAAGTGTGGCCTAACTAAGGTTCTATACAGCTGCAACATGACTTGCCAATTCTTATACTCAATGCCCCGGCCAATGAAGGCAAGCATGCCGTATGCCTTCTTGACTACCTTCTCCACCTGTGTAGCCCCTTTCAGTGATCTGTGGACCTGTACTCCTAGATCTCTTTGACTTTCAATACTCTTGAGGGTTCTACCATTCACTGTATATTCCCTACCTGCATTAGCCCTTCCAAAATGCATTACCTCACATTTGTCCAGGTTAAACTCCATCTGCCATCTCTCCGCCCAAGTCTCCAGACAATCTAAATCCTGCTGTATCCTCAGACAGTCCTCATCGCTATCCGCAATTCCACCAACCTTTGTGTCGCCTGCAAACTTACTAATCAGACCAGTTACATTTTCCTCCAAATCATTTATATATACTACAAAGAGCAAAGGTCCCAGCACTGATCCCTGTGGAACACCACTGGTCACAGCCCTCCAATTAGAAAAGCATCCCTCCATTGCTACCCTCTGCCTTCTATGGCCTAGCCAGTTCTGTATCCACCTTGCCAGTTCACCCCTGATCCCGTGTGACTTCACCTTTTGTACTAGTCTACCATGAGGGACCTTGTCAAAGGCCTTACTGAAGTCCATATAGACAACATCTACTGCCCTACCTGCATCAATCATCTTAGTGACCTCCTCGAAAAACTCTATCAAGTTAGTGAGACACGACCTCCCCTTCACAAAACCGTGCTGCCTCTCACTAATACGTCCATTTGCTTCCAAATGGGAGTAGATCCTGTCTCGAAGAATTCTCTCCAGTAATTTCCCTACCACTGAAGTAAGGCTCACCGGCCTGTAGTTCCCGGGATTATCCCTGCCACCCTTCTTAAACAGAGGAACAACATTGGCTATTCTCCAGTCCTCCGGGACATCCCCTGAAGACAGCGAGGATCCAAAGATTTCTGTCAAGGCCTCAGCAATTTCCTCTCCAGCCTCCTTCAGTATTCTGGGGTAGATCCCATCCGGCCCTGGGGACTTATCTACCTTAATATTTTTAAGACACCCAACACCTCGTCTTTTTGGATCACAATGTGACCCAGGCTATCTACACCCCCTTCTCCAGACTCAACATCTACCAATTCCTTCTCTTTGGTGAATACTGATGCAAAGTATTCATTTAGTACCTCGCCCATTTCCTCTGGCTCCACACATAGATTCCCTTGCCTATCCTTCAGTGGGCCAACCCTTTCCCTGGCTACCCTCTTGCTTTTTATGTAAGTGTAAAAAGCCTTGGGATTTTCCTTAACCCTATTTGCCAATGACTTTTCATGACCCCTTCTAGCCCTCCTGACTCCTTGCTTAAGTTCCTTCCTACTTTCCTTATATGCCACACAGGCTTCGTCTGTTCCCAGCCTTTTAGCCCTGACAAATGCCTCCTTTTTCTTTTTGACGAGGCCTACAATATCACTCGTCATCCAAGGTTCCCGAAAATTGCCGTATTTATCTTTCTTCCTCACAGGAACATGCCTGTCCTGTATTCCTTTCAACTGACACTTGAAAGCCTCCCACATGTCAGATGTTGATTTGCCCTCAAACATCCGCCCCCAATCTATGTTCTTCAGTTCCCGCCTAATATTGTTATAATTAGCCTTCCCCCAATTTAGCACATTCATCCTCGGACCACTCTTTTCCTTGTCCACCAGTACTTTAAAACTTACTGAATTGTGGTCACTGTTACCGAAATGCTCCCCTACTGAAACATCTACCACCTGGCCGGGCTCATTCCCCAATACCAGGTCCAGTACCGCCCCTTCCCTAGTTGGACTGTTTACATATTGTTTTAAGAAGCCCTCCTGGATGCTCCTTACAAACTCTGCCCCGTCTAAGCCCCTGGCACTAAGTGAGTCCCAGTCAATATTGGGGAAGTTGAAGTCTCCCATCACCACAACCCTGTTGTTTTTACTCTTTTCCAAAATCTGTCTACCTATCTGCTCCTCTATCTCCCGCTGGCTGTTGGGAGGCCTGTAGTATACCCCCAACATTGTGACTGCACCCTTCTTATTCCTGATCTCTACCCATATAGCCTCACTGCCCTCTGAGGTGTCCTCTCGCTGTATAGCTGTGATACTCTCCTGAACAAGTAGCGCAACTCCGCCTCCCCTTTTACATCCCCCTCTATCCCGCCTGAAACATCAAGGCTACACTTGCATCATTTCCTGCACTCACGGATCGGGCGCTGTTTTTAAAGGTTTGTTCTGACCTTTCAACCCCCATCAGTGTCCCCACCACAGCCTCCAGACACCCTCACTGAACCCAACTCATCTCTTCCCAGCCTTCGAGCAACCGCCCACCTGCAATCCCAACTCTTATGGGCAAGACAACCCGGGTCTGACACTGGCATGGGAAACCTGGAACCCAGGCACTTTGGCACTGCCAACCTGGCAGTGTCCCTGCTGGCCTGGCACTGCCACCAAGGCACCCTTGAAGTATCCTGCAGGATGTTTGAGGTGAGGGATGCCATTAGTGTCCCTGCTGATTTTACCTGCAGGAAGTGCTGCCATCTCCAGCTCCTCCAAGACCGAGTTAGGGAACTGGAGCTGGAGTTGGAAGAACGTCGGATCATTCGGGAGGCAGAGGGGGTCATAGATAGCAGCTTCAGGGAATTAGTTACACCAAAGATTGGAGATAGATGGGTAACTGTAAGAGGGACTGGGAAGAAGCAGTTAGTGCAGGGATCCCCTGCGGTCGTTCCCCTGAGAAACAAGTATACCGCTTTGGATACTTGTGGGGGGGACGACTTACCAGAGGTAAGCCATGGGGTACGGGCCTCTGGCACGGAGTCTGTCCCTGTTGCTCAGAAGGGAAGGGGGGAGAGGAGCAGAGCATTAGTAATTGGGGACTCGATAGTCAAGGGCACAGATAGGAGATTTTGTGGGAGCGTGAGAGACTCACGTTTGGTATGTTGCCTCCCGGGTGCAAGGGTACGTGATGTCTCGGATCGTGTTTTCCGGGTCCTTAGGGGGACGGGGAGCAGCCCCAAGTCGTGGTCCACATTGGCACTAACGACATAGGTAGGAAAGGGGACAAGGATGTCAGGCAGGCTTTCAGGGAGCTAGGATGGAAGCTCAGAACTAGAACAAACAGAGTTGTTATCTCTGGGTTGTTGCCTGTGCCACGTGATAGGGAGAGAGAGCAATTAAACGCGTGGCTACAGGGATGGTGCAGGCGGGAGGGATTCAGATTTCTGGATAACTGGGGCTCTTTCTGACCTCTACAGACAGGATGGTCTACATCTGAACCTGAGGGGCACAAATATCCTCGGGGGGAGATTTGTTAGTGCTCTTTGGGGGGGTTTAAACTAATGCAGCAGGGGCATGGGAACCTGGATTGTAGTTTTAGGGTACGGGAGAATGAGTATAGAGGTCAGGAGCACAGATTTGACGTTGCAGGAGGGGGCCAGTGTTCAGGTAGGTGGTTTAAAGTGTGTCTACTTCAATGCCAGGAGTATACAAAATAAGGTAGGGGAACTGGCAGCATGGGTTGGTACCTGGGACTTCGATGTTGTGGCCATTTCGGAGACATGGATAGAGCAGGGACAGGAATGGATGTTGCAGGTTCCGGGGTTTAGGTGTTTTAGTAAGCTCAGAGAAGGAGGCAAAAGAGGGGGAGGTGTGGTGCTGCTAGTCAAGAGCAGTATTACGGTGGCGGAGAGGATGCTAGATGGGGACTCATCTTCCGAGGTAGTATGGGCTGAGGTTAGAAACAGGAAAGGAGAGGTCACCTTGTTGGGAGTTTTCTATAGACCTCCAAATAGTTGTAGGGATGTAGAGGAAAGGATGGCGAGGATGATCCTGGATAAGAGCGAAAGTAACAGGGTAGTTATTATGGGACATTTTAACTTTCCAAATATTGACTGGAAAAGATATAGTTTGAGTACATTAGATGGGTCGATTTTTGTACAGTGTGTGCAGGAGGGTTTCCTGACACAATATGTTGACAGGCCAACAAGAGGCGAGGCCACGTTGGATTTGGTTTTGGGTAATGAACCAGGCCAGGTGTTGGATTTGGAGGTAGGAGAGCACTTTGGGGACAGTGACCACAATTCGGTGACGTTTACGTTAATGATGGAAAGGGATAAGTATACACCGCAGGGCAAGAGTTATCGCTGGGGAAGGGCAATTATGATGCCATTAGACGTGACTTGGGGGGGATAAGGTGGAGAAATAGGCTGCAAGTGTTGGGCACACTGGATAAGTGGAGCTTGTTCAAGGATCAGCTACTGCGTGTTCTTGATAAGTATGTACCGGTCAGGCAGGGAGGAAGTGGTCGAGCGAGGGAACCGTGGTTTACCAAAGAAGTGGAATCTCTTGTTAAGAGGAAGAAGGAGGCCTATGTGAAGATGAGGTGTGAAGTTTCTGTTGGGGCGATGGATAGTTACAAGGTAGCGAGGAAGGATCTAAAGAGAGAGCTAATACGAGCAAGGAGGGGACATGAGAAGTATTTGGCAGGTAGGATCAAGGAAAACCCAAAAGCTTTCTATAGGTATGTCAGGAATAAGCGAATGACTAGGGAAAGAGTAGGACCAGTCAAGGACAGGGATGGGAAGTTGTGTGTGGAGTCTGAAGAGATAGGCGAGATACTTCATGAATATTTTTCGTCAGTATTCACTCAGGAAAAAGATAATGTTGTGGAGGAGAATGCTGAGACCCAGGCTAATAGAAAAGATGGCATTGAGGTACGTAGGGAAGAGGTGTTGGTAATTCTGGACAGGCTGAAAATAGATAAGTCCCCGGGTCCTGATGGGATTTATCCTAGGATTCTCTGGGAGGCCAGGGAAGAGATTGCTGGACCTTTGGCTTTGATTTTTATGTCATCATTGGCTACAGGAATAGTGCCAGAGGACTGGAGGATAGCAAATGTGGTCCCTTTGTTCAAAAAGGGGAGCAGAGACAACCCCGGCAACTATAGACCGGTGAGCCTCACGTCTGTAGTGGGTAAAGTCTTGGAGGGGATTATAAGAGACAAGATTTATAACCATCTAGATAGGAATAATATGATCAGGGATAGTCAGCATGGCTTTGTGAAGGGTAGGTCATGCCTCACAAACCTTATTGAGTTCTTTGAGAAGGTGACTGAACAGGTAGACAAGGGTAGAGCAGTTGATGTGGTGTATATGGATTTCAGTAAAGCGTTTGATAAGGTTCCCCACGGTAGGCTATTGCAGAAAATACGGAGGCTGGGGATTGAGGGTGATTTAGAGATGTGGATCAGAAATTGGCTAGCTGAAAGAAGACAGAGGGTGGTGGTTGATGGGAAATGTTCAGAATGGAGTTCAGTTACAAGTGGATCACAAGGATCTGCTCTGGGGCCGTTGCTGTTTGTCATTTTTATCAATGACCTAGAGGAAGGCGCAGAACGGTGGGTGAGTAAATTTGCAGACGATACTAAAGTCGGTGGTGTTGTCGATAGTGTGGAAGGATGTAGCAGGTTACAGAGGGATATAGATAAGCTGCAGAGCTGGGCTGAGAGGTGGCAAATGGAGTTTAATGTAGAGAAGTGTGAGGTGATTCACTTTGGAAGGAATAACAGGAATGCGGAATATTTGGCTAATGGTCAAGTTCTTGGAAGTGTGGATGAGCAGAGGGATCTAGGTGTCCATGTACATAGATCCCTGAAAGTTGCCACCCAGGTTGATAGGGTTGTGAAGAAGGCCTATGGAGTGTTGGCCTTTATTGGTAGAGGGATTGAGTTCCGGAGTCAGGAGGTCATGTTGCAGCTGTACAGAACTCTGGTACGGCCGCATTTGGAGTATTGCGTACAGTTCTGGTCACCGCATTATAGGAAGGACGTGGAGGCTTTGGAGCGGGTGCAGAGGAGATTTACCAGGATGTTGCCTGGTATGGAGGGAAAATCTTATGAGGAAAGGCTGATGGACTTGAGGTTGTTTTCGTTGGAGAGAAGCAGGTTAAGAGGAGACTTAATAGAGGCATACAAAATGATCAGGGGGTTAGATAGGGTGGACAGTGAGAGCCTTCTCCCGCGGATGGAAATGGCTGGCACGAGGGGACATAGCTTTAAACTGAGGGGTAATAGATATAGGACAGAGGTCAGAGGTAGGTTCTTTACGCAAAGAGTAGTGAGGCCGTAGAATGCCCTACCTGCTACAGTAGTGAACTCGCCAACATTGAGGGCATTTAAAAGTTTATTGGATAAACATATGGATGATAATGGCATAGTGTAGGTTAGATGGCTTTTGTTTCGGTGCAACATCGTGGGCCGAAGGGCCTGTACGGCGCTGTATCGTTCTATGTTCTAAGTTCCAGGATGACACTGCCAGGGTACTTGGGTGGCAGTGCCAAGGTGTAGGCTGGTAGTGCCAAAGTGCCTGTGTAAGTGCCAGGGTGCCACCCTGCCCATAGCCCAACCACCCGAGGGTCTCCAACGGCTGTGAGAGCCCGCACTCCACCAGGCGCCGTTACCCCTTCTGCATCTTCCCAGATGGGGCCATTAGGTTCTGGGCGCTGTGAGAATCCAGCGAAGATATATTTAAATGAGCCTTTCTAATCTGGATCACACCTAGTGACGGCAAGATCCAGATCACGACATCTCGCCAGATTTCGTTGAATCTCACGAGACATTTTGAGCATCCCACATTCCACGAGAGGCTTCTCACGTGCTTCAATGGCCTTGTTGCATCACCCTGTAAGAACACTATTCACGAAGCCCTATGGTGCTATTGCTCATGTATTTGCTTTGTTTGGCCCCTTGTTCCGCACTGTAACCAATCACTGTTTGTCGATGTACCATTTGTCAATGTTCTCTGTTGATTATTCTTTTTTTTGTCTACTATGTACGTACTGCGTAGGTTCCCTTGGCCGCAGAAAAATACTTTTCACTGTACTTCGGTACATGTGACAATAAATCAAAACAAGTCAGGCGCAACGAGGCAGGGAAATTGCGCCCATAATGAATGAAATGAAAATCGCTTATTGTCACAAGTAGGCTTCAAATGAATTTACTGTGAAAAGCCCCTAGTTGCCACATTCCAGGGCCTGTTTGGGAAGGCTGTTACGGGAATTGAATCGTGCTGCTGGCCTGCCTTGGTCTGCTTTCAAAGCCAGCGATTTCGCCCTGTGCTAAACAGCCCCTGCTGCTTTATTGATCGATAAACTAAGTAATAAGTAATGATCGAACTGTCTAAGTATTGTGTGTAGTTCTGGTCACCACGTTACAGGAAGGATGTAATTACTCTGGAGGGAGTGCAGAAAAGATTTACTCAAATTTTGCGAGGGCTGGAGAATTGTAGCTACGAAGAGAGATTGGAGAGGTTGGGGTTGTTCTCCTTGGAACAGAGAAAGCTAAGCAGTGACATGGTTTAAGTAATAAAAATTGTTCGGGGTAGAGATAGAATAGACAGGAGGAACCTATTTCCCTTGGCAAGAGATTTCAAAAGCCTGGGGTCATAGATTCAAACTAAGAGGCAGAAGGTTTAAAGGGGACATGAGGAAATACGTTTTTACGCAGAGGGTGGTGGGTGTCTGGAATCCACGGCCTAAGTTGGTTGTGGAGGCAGAGACCCTAAACTCTTAAGTACCTGGATCTGCACCTTAAGTGCTGTAAGCTGCAGGGCCATGGACCATGTGGAACATAGGAACAGGAACAGGAATCGGCCATTCAGCCCCTCGAGCCTGACTCATCATTCAATGAGATCATGGTTAATCTGTGACGTAACTCCATACACCTGCCTTTGTCCCATGTCCCATAATATCTATGCTTCACAAAAATCTATATCTCAGAGTCTCAAACCTGCACCAGCCTTTGAGTGAAGAAGTTCTTCCTAACATCTCTCCTGAATGGTCTAGCCCTAATTTCTAGACTATGCCCTCTAGTTTTACGATCTCCAACCAGTGGAAATAGTTTATCGACCCTGTCTTTCCCTGTTAATATCTTGAATACTTCAATCAGATCACCCCTTAACCGTCTAAATTTTAGCGAACACAGGTCTAATTTAAATAATCTCTCCTCGCAACTCAACTCCTGTAATCCAGGTATCATTTTCGTAAACCTACGTTGCACTCTCTCCAAGTCCAACATATCCTTCCTGAGGTGTGGTGCCCAGAACTGCTCACTGTACTCCAAGTGGGGTCTAACCACGTTTGGATAGCTGCACCATTCCTGTAGTGCAGGAAGATGGGATTAGAAACAGTACCTGGATGCCTTTGTGTCAGCATGGAAAGGATGGGCCCCTTCTATGCTGTACCATTTCTATGGCTATTAGCTGTGGGGCCATGTTGAGTAATTTCCTTCATTAATTGAGTGTTCTCTGATTAATGTAGCATTTAATGGAGTTCTCAGATTTCATTGATTTTTCCATATGCCACTGATTCTAGCTGTGCTTACTATTTTATTCCAGCACAACCATTTTGTACTGACATATTATACTACCCTATTAATTTGTCCCAATGTTATGGCTGGATTATGCATCAAGTAAATAGAAGAGCAATGAAGTACAGTAAATTGAAATAAAATTATCTTGACTACGTGAGTACGTGCGTGCAGAATCCAGTCTCAACCTGTCTGCAGCCTTTAACACAGTTGACCACTTCATTGTCCTCCAACCCTCTCCACTGTTTTCCCATTGGGTGAGACTGCTCCCAATTAGTTCCATTCTTATCAATGTAATCATAGATGAAGTAGCATTTACTCAGCCACTTCTGTGACCCCCAAATATCTATCCTTGGCGCCTCTTATTTCTCATCCATATGCTGTCCCTCTGCAACATCATCCAGAAGCATAGCATTTAGTTTTCACATGGATGTTGACCACGCCTCCCTTGGCTTTTCTACTGTTCCTTAATTATCAGACTGCTTATCCAACATCCAGTTGAATACTGGGAAGTGTGAAGCCATTGTTTTCTGTCCTCATTCCAAACTCTGTTTCCTAGCTGGTGAACCAGCCCTCTCCTTGGTGCGGATCTGCATCGGATGCCAGCTGTACCACAGCTCGCTACCTCCATGACGTCCTCCACTGATATCACAGCATGTGGCACTGTCTTTCCCTGGTGAATTGCTACAAGTCTGTGCAGTGCTGGCAGAAATGGAGTTACGTATTTCTCTCCTCGTGTCAAAATGTTTAACCTTACTGGAGTGTATGAATGAGTTGGAAAAAATCTAAGCTTTACACAAGATTGGTGAATTTAATTGAAAATTATTTTGTGAAGCACAGTGATATTATGGCAACATCATCTTTAAACAAGCATCAAAGAGCTTCATGTTTTCTTTCAACTGATGAGCGGAATGGTGGCACAGTGGTTAGCATTGCTGCCTCACAACGCCAGGGACCCAGGTTTTATTCCAGCCCTGGGTGTAGTTTGCAAGTTCGCCCCGTGTCTGTGTGGGTTTCCTCCGGGTGCTCCAGTTTCCTTTCACAGTCCAAAGATGTGCAGGTTAGGTGAATTGGTCATTGTCCCTTGGTGTCCCAAGATGTGCAGATTAACTGGGTTCCGGAATTAATGCAGGGGCATGGGCCGAGGTAGGGTGCTCTTTCAGAGGGTCGGCGCAGACTCGATAGGCCGAATGAATGGCCCCCTTCTGCACTGTAGTGATTCGATGGATTTATTTATTCATTCAATTTTAGTTTTCAGGTAGAGGTGGATAAGGATAAGAGTAGTCCTCCGGTGAAGGAGCTAAATTGGGGAAAGGCTAATTACAACAACATTAGGCAGGAACTGAAGAACGTAGAACGTATAGAACATAGAACACTACAGCACAGTACAGGCCCTTCGGCCCACGATGTTGTGCCAACCATTTCTCCTAATCTCAGATCAACCTAACCTACACACCTTCAATTTACTGCTCTCCATGTGCCTGTCCAAGAGTCGTTTAAATGTCCCTAATGACTCTGACTCCACCACCTCTGCTGGCAGTGCATTCCACGCACCCACCACTCTCTGTGTAAAGAACCTACCTCTGATATCGCCCCTATACCTTCCTCCAATCACCTTAAAATTATGCCCCCTCGTGACAGCCATTTCTGCCCTGCGGAAAAGTCTCTGGCTGTCCACTCTATCCATGCCTCTCATCACCTTGAACACTTCTATCAAATCACCTCTCTTCCTTCTTCACTCCAGCGAGAAAAGCACTAGCTTCCTCAACGTTTCTTCTTAAGTCCAGTCCAGTCCAGGCAGCATCCTGGTAAATCTCCTCTGCACCCTCTCCAAAGCATCCACATCCTTCCTATAATGAGGCAACCAGAACTGGACACAATATTCCAAGTGTGGTCGAACCAGGGTTTTATAAAGCTGCAGCAAAACCACGCGGCTCTTAAACTCAATCCCCCTGTTAATGAAGGCCAACACACCACATGCCTTCTTAACAACCCTATTAACCTGGGTGGCAACTTTGAGGGATCTATGTACGTGGACCCCAAGATCCCTCTGTTCCTCCACACTTCCAAGAATTCTGCCTTTAACCCCGTATTCAGCATTCAAATTCGAATTGAATTCCAAAATGAATCATTTCACATTTATCTAGGTTGAACTCCATCTGCCACTTCTCAGCCCAGCTCTGCATCCTGCCAATGTCCTGTTGTAACCTGCAACAGCCTTCGACACTATCTACAACTCCACCAACCTTTGTGTCATCGGCAACTTACTAACTCACCCTTCCACTTCCTTAACCAAGTCATTTATAAAAAACACAAAGAGCAGAGGTCCCAGAACAGATCCCTGCAGGATACCACTGGTCACCGACCTCCAGGCGGAATACTTTCCATCCACTACCACTCGCTATCTCCTTTCGGCCAGCCAATTCTGTATCCAGACAGCCAAGAATTTAGATTGGGGTGGCTGTTTGACAGGAATCAACATCTGACATGTGAGCATCTTTCAAACGTCAGTTGATTAGAATTCAAGACCGGCATGTTACTGTGAAGATGAAGGATAAGTAGGCAAGTGGATGTTGTCTACATGGACTTCAGTAAAGCCTTTGACAAGGTCCCTCACGGCCGACTGGTACAAAAGGTGAAGTCACACGGGATCAGAGGTGAGCTGGCAAGGTGGATACAGAACTGGCTCGATCATAGAAGAAAGAGGGTTACGGTTGAAAGGTGCATTTCTGAATGGAACATAGAATATAGAACATTACAGCGCAGTACAGGCCCTTCAGCCCTCGATGATGCGCCGACCTGTGAAACCACTCTAAAGCCCATCTACACTATTCTCTTATTGTCCATATGCCTATCCAATGACCATTTGAATGCCCTTCGTGTTGGCGAGTCCACTACTGTTGAAGGCAGGGCTTTCCACGCCCTTACTACTCTCTGACTAAAGAACCTACCTCTGACATCTGTCTTATATCTATCTCCCCTCAATTTAAAGGTATGTCCCCTCGTGCTAGACATCACCATCCGAGGAAAAAGGCTCTCACTGTCCACCCTATCCAATCCTCTGATCATCTTGTATGCCTCAATTAAGTCACCTCTTAACCTTCTTCTCTCTAACGAAAACAGCCTCAAGTCCCTCAGCCTTTCCTCATAAGATCTTCCCTCCATACCAGGCAACATTCTGGTAAATCTCCTCTGCACCCTTTCCAATGCTTCCACATCCTTCCTATAATGCGGCGACCAGAATTGCATGCAATACTCCAAATGCGGCCGCACCAGAGTGTTGTATAGCTGCAACAAGACCTCATGGCTCCTAAACTCAATCCCTCTACAAATAAAAGCTAACACACCGTACGCCTTCTTAACAACCCTCTCAACCTGGGTGGCAACTTTCAGGGATCTATGTACATGGACACCGAGATCTCTCTGCTCATCCACACTGCCAAGAATCTTACCATTAGCCCAGTACTCAGTCTTCCTGTTATTCCTTCCAAAATGAATCACCTCACACTTTTCTGCATTAAACTCCATTTGCCACCTCTCAGCCCAGCGCTGCAGCTTATCTATGTCCCTCTGTAACTTGTAACATCCTTCCGCACTGTCCACAACTCCACCGACTTTAGTGTCATCTGCAAATTTACTCACTCATCCTTCTACGCCCTCCTCCAGGTCATTTATAAAAATGACAATCAGCAGTGGCCCCAAAACAGATCCTTGTGGTACACCCCTAGTAACTGGACTCCAGTCTGAACATTTCCTATCAACCACCACCCTTTGTCTTCTTCCAGCTAGCCAATTTCTGATCCAAACTGCGAAATCACCCTGAATCCCATGTCTCCGTATTTTCTGCAGTAGCCTACCATGGGGAACCTTATCAAACGCTTTACTAAAATCCATATACACCACATCAACTGCTTTACCCTCGTCCACCTGTTTGGTCACCTTCTCAAAGAACTCAATAAGGTTTGTGAGGCACGACCTACCCTTCACAAAACCGTGTTGACTATCTCTAATCAAATTATTTATTTCCAGATGATTATACATCCTATCTCTTATAAACCTTTCCACAACAGAAGTAAGGCTCACTGGTCTATAGTTACCGGGGTTATCTCTACTCCCCTTCTTGAACAAGGGGACAACATTTGCTATCCTCCAGTCTTCTGGCACTATTCCTGTAGACAAAGATGACTTAAAGATCAAGGCCAAAGGCTCAGCAATCTCCTCCCTAGCTTCCTAGGATAAATCCCATCCGGCCCAGGTGACTTATCTATTTTCACACTTTCCAGAATTGCTAACACCTCCTCCTTATGAATCTCAAGCCCTTCTAGTCTAGTATCCTGAATCTCAGTATTCTCCTCGACAACATTGTCTTTTTCCTGTGTGAAGGCTGTGACTAGCGGTGTTCCGCAGAGATAGTGTTAGGAACTTTGTTGTTTGTAGTATATATAAATGATTTGGAGGAAAAAGTAACTGGTCCGATTAGTAAGTTTGCGGACAACACAAAGGTTGGTAGAGTTGAGGATTGTCAGACGATACAGCAGGATATAGATTGGTTGGAGACTTGGGCAGAGAAATGGCAGAGGGACTTTAAACTGGGCAAATGTGAGGTAATGCATTTTGGAAGGTCTAATACAGGTTGGAATTATACAGTAAATGGCAGAACCCTTAAGAGTATTGACAGGTAGGGCGATCTGGGCATACAGGTCCACAGATCACTGAAAGTGGTAATGCAGGTGGATAAGGTAGTCAAGAAGACAAATGCATGCTTACCTTCATCTGTCGGGACATTGAGTATAAAACTTGGCAAGTCATGCTGCAGTTGTACAGAAACCTAGTTGGCCACATTTGAAATATTGTGTGCAATTCTGGTCGCCACACTACAGGAGGATGTGAATGCTTTGAAGAGGGTAAGAAGAGATTTACCAGGATGTTGCCTGGTCTGGAGGGTATTAGTTATGAGGAGAGGTTGGATAAACTCAAATTGTTTTCACTGGAATGACTGAGGTTGAGGGGCGACCTGATAGAGGTTTACAAAATTATGAGTGGCAAGGACAGAGTAGATAGTCAGATGCTTTTTCCCAGTGTGGAATAATCAAATACTACGGGACATAGGTTTAAGGTGCGAGGGGGAAAGTTTAGAGGTGATGTGCGAGGCAAACCCTTTACACAGATGGTGGTGAGTGCCTGGTACGCGCTGCCGGGGGAGATGGTAGAAGCAGATACAATAGCGATGTTTAAGAGGCATCTTGACGAATACATGAATAGGATGGGACTAGGAGGATAGGAACCCCGGAAGTGTAGAAGGTGTTAGTTTAGACAGGAATCAGGCTCGGAGGGCCAATGGGCGTGTTTCTGTGCTGTACTGTTCCTTGTTATTTGATGGCTGGTTGTGATGGCAAATGCACAATTGGAATGAATAATGTCTGGATGATCCTGTCTTATTATTACTAGAGGCAGTGAAATCTTCCTGGAATTTGAGCTTTCCTGCAGATCTGGAAAGAGCTGCTCAAAGAAAAGCTACAGAACTCATCACAGCATCCTTTGGGACTGAGTCTGTCATTTTGGGTCTGACCACAGGTCAGTTATGCACTTACAGTACTGTGGTACCGTCAATAGCCAGATCGACAATCATGAGTATAATTCTGCACACTTGAGAACTGCATAGTGAAGGGTTATAAAATGATAAACTTTGTCTTGACATGAGGGGACGACGACATTTCATTTGTTTGTCATCTGTAGCACAATATGCACTATGTCTTTAGGATTCCATACAATTGGTAAACAAAGCAAATCTTCCCCTATGGAAACACTTAAAATGCAGTTAAAGATTGCATTTGTCAGAGCAAAAGATCTTTACCAATTTGAACAAACAGGATGATTTAGCATTCAATCTGTGCAGCTCAAATCCATTTATCGCTAATTGTGTAAAAGATAACACTTGGGCATTCTATTATAGCAACAGACTAATATTCAGCTTACTATGAACTCTGCTATCGATTACGTTTGTGAGTAAATTATTGTTTCATACATTATTACATGATAGTGGCAAATTTAATCAGGTTAAAGTAGAAGGGATAATTACCAAATAAATGGATCGTGGTTGAATCTGAATATTACAAATTAGTCTGAAAACATGCTTTCATGACACAGAAGAAATGCTTAACCTCTAAGATTATATTACATTTATAGAATGGTTACAGGCTCTGCCATCTCTCTGCAAGCTTAATTTAATTAGCTGCAATCCCCTTCCTGTTCCCCATAGCCCTACAAACATTTCCCATTCAGGTATCTTTTGAAAGCCATGATTGAATCTTCCTCCAGCACCCTTTCAGGTAGCCCATTTCATTAGCCTGTGGTTGTTTTGCCAATCTTATTAAATTGTGTCCTCTGGTTCTTGAGCCATCTGTCAAAGTGAAACATTCTCTCTACCCATCTAGACCACTCATGATTTGAACACCTCTAACTAATCTCTCAGACATCTTTAGGAGAACTCAGCTTTTCCAATCTATCCAAATAACTGAAGTCCCTCATTTTTGGAAAACTCTTTTTGACACCCTCTCTCAAATGTTTACCTCCTTCCTAAAGTGCAGCACCCACAATTGGACAGAGTGGGCCAGTTTACAAGGAGTTGGAGGGACTGTGGAGCCATTTAAAAGTTGCATTTGGGACCTGATTCCAGGATTGTTGCCCATTCCTGGCACCTTACCTTTTGCTAGCACAGGATAAGGGTGCAAGTTGTGACCCTGCACTCCCAACCGGACCTGTTTCATTGCAGGGGATAGGCATCTCCAAGCACCAAAGAACAACAAAAGAACAAAGAAATGTACAGCACAGGAACAGGCCCTTCGGCCCTCCAAGCCCGTGCCGACCATACTGCCCGACTAAACTACAATCTTCTACACTTCCTGGGTCCGTATCCTTCTATTCCCATCCTATTCATATATTTGTCAAGATGCCCCTTAAATGTCCCTATCGTCCCTGCTTCCACTACCTCCTCCGGTAGCGAGTTCCAGGCACCCACTACCCTCTGCGTAAAAAACTTGCCTCGTACATCTACTCTAAACCTTGCCCCTCTCACCTTAAACCTATGCCCCCTAGTAATTGACCCCTCTACCCTGGGGAAAAGCCTCTGACTATCCACTCTGTCTATGCCCCTCATAATTTTGTATACCTCTATCAGGTCGCCCCTCAACCTCCTTCGTTCCAGTGAGAACAAACCGAGTTTATTCAATCGCTCCTCATAGCTTATGCCCTCCATACCAGGCAACATTCTGGTAAATCTCTTCTGCACCCTCTCTAAAGCCTCCACATCCTTCTGGTAGTGTGGCGACCAGAATTGAACACTATACTCCAAGTGTGGCCTAACTAAGGTTCTATACAGCTGCAACATGACTTGCCAATTCGTATACTCAATGCCCCGGCCAATGAAGGCAAGCATGCCGTATGCCTTCTTGACTACCTTCTCCACCTGTGTTGCCCCTTTCAATGACCTGTGGACCTGTACTCCTAGATCTCTTTGACTTTCAATACTCTTGAGGGTTCTACCATTCACTGTATATTCCCTAACTGCATTAGACCTTCCAAAATGCATTACCTCACATTTGTCCAGATTAAACTCCATCTGCCATCTCTCCGCCCAAGTCTCCAGACAATCTAAATCCTGCTGTATCCTCAGACAGTCCTCATCGCTATCCGCAATTCCACCAACCTTTGTGTCGTCTGCAAACTTACTAATCAGACCAGTTACATTTTCCTCCAAATCATTTATATATACTACAAACAGCAAAGGTCCCAACACTGATCCCTGTGGAACACCACTGGTCACAGCCCTCCAATTAGAAAAGCATCCCTCCATTGCTACCCTCTGCCTTCTATGGCCTAGCCAGTTCTGTATCCACCTTGCCAGTTCACCCCTGATCCCGTGTGACTTCACCTTTTGTACCCTGCAATATTTGTGGAGTTGGGCCAGCTTCTTGATAACTCTTTGTTCACAGCTCCTCTGAGGATTTGTGAACTGTAGACTGAATTCAAGAACCTTTCAAAAGTAACTTCCAATGGCCTTACTCATGCCCTCTCCATGCCCTCTTGCAGGGGCTGGTTTAGCACAGTGGGCTAAACAGGTGGCTTGTAATGAAGAACAATGCCAGCAGCTCAATTCCCGTACCGGCCTCCCCGAACAGGCGCCGGAATGTGGCGACTAGGGGCTTTTCACAGTAACTTCATTACTGCTGAAGCGTACTTGTGACAATAAGCGATTATTATTATTATTATGCCATCTCAATGCTAAATAAATGGCTACTCATGCCTCCCACCCACCTCACTGTCCCTAGAAGCCCCATGCCAACTTATGGTCCTTCCATGCCCATTCACCTTTGAGGGGGAGAGCTGGTGGGTTTTAACCTGAGGATCAGCACACCTCAGACGAGGGGCAAGGTTGAGAAGGCAAGATCTTCATGAATAACCTCAGCCTGTACAGGAATTTAACCCACGCTGTTGACGTTGCTCTGCATCACAAACCTGCTGTCCAGCCAACTGAGCTAAACCGGCTCCCTGTGCACACTGTACCTATAGTAATGATGCTCTCTGTGAAAGTGCTTTAAAAATAGCCATTCAACAACAAACAAATTGAAAAAAAAGGTATTCCAAAAACTTTATAGAAGTATAAATCATCAGACCTTTAAATTTACAATTACAGAATTTGTATGTAATATGGGCATCGCTGGTTAGACCAGCATTTATTGCCCATCCCTAGTTGCACTTCAAAAGGTGATGGGCTGCCTTCTTGATCCTCTGCAGTGCCTGAGTTGGAAGTACACCCACGGTGCTGTAAGGGAGGGAGTTCCAGGATTTTGACCCAAGACAGTAAAGGAACAGCGATATATTTCCAAGTCAGGGTGGTGAGTGACCTGGAGGGGAATCTGCAGATGGTGGGGTTCTACTATCTTCTACTATCGTCCCTCTACATGGTAGTGGTCGCTGGTTTGGAAGGTGCTACTTAAGGGACCTTGTGAGTTCCTACAGTGCATCTTGGTACAGTAGATGGTACACATGGCTGCCACTGTTCGCAGGTGGTGGAGGGATCAATATTTGTGGAAGGGGTAGCAATCAAGTGGGTTGCTTTGTCCTGGATGGTGTTGAGGTTCTTGAGTGTTGTTTTTTTTTAATAAATATTTTATTGAAAATGTTTGGTCAACCAACACAGTACATTGTGCATCCTTTACACAATATTATAACAACACAAATAACAATGACCTATTTTATAAACAAAAAAATGAATAAATAATAAATAACAAAAATGAAAACTAACCCTAATTGGCAACTGCCTTATCACAAGTAACACTCTCCAAAAATATCATTTAACAGTCCAATATATAATTATCTGTCGCAACGACCTATACATATTATACAGTATATATTAACAACCCTGAGAGAGTCCTTCTGGTTCCTCCTCCCCCCCCCCCCCCACCCGCCCCCCCACCCCCCCCCCCCCCACCCCCCCTCTCCCCCCCCGATCCTGGGCTGCTGCTGCTGCCGCCTTTTTTCCATTCCATCTATCTATCTGCGAGGTATTCGACGAACGGTTGCCACCGCCTGGTGAACCCTTGAGCCGACCCCCTTAGAACGAACTTAATCCGCTCTAGCTTTATAAACCCTGCCATGTCATTTATCCAGGTCTCCAACCCCGGGGGCTTGGCTTCTTTCCACATTAACAATATCCTGCGCCGGGCTACTAGGGACGCAAAGGCCAAAACATCGGCCTCCCTCGCCTCCTGCACTCCCGGCTCTTGTGCAACCCCAAATATAGCCAACCCCCAGCTTGGTTCGACCCGGACCCCCACTACTTTCGAAAGCACCTTTGTCATCCCCATCCAAAACCCCTGTAGTGCCTGGCATGACCAAAACATATGGGTATGATTCGCTGGGCTTCTCGAGCACCTCGCACACCTATCCTCCACCCCAAAAAATTTACTGAGCCGTGCTCCAGTCATATGCGCCCTGTGTAATACCTTAAACTGAATCAGGCTTAGCCTGGCACACGAGGACGACGAGTTTATCCTGCTTAGGGCATCTGCCCACAGCCCCTCCTCGATCTCCTCCCCCAGCTCTTCTTCCCATTTCCCTTTTAGTTCATCTACCAGAGTCTCCCTCCACACCTTCAGGAAGACCAAGAATCCTCAGGTTGTTCTTCCTTGCATTGTTCTCCAGTGCCTCCAACCTTTCCACACATCGTTTCTGATGTGCCCCATGCGTCTCCGTCTTCACCACCAGGCCCTGTATGTCGTCCTCATTCTCGGCTGCCTTTGCCTTCACGACCCGAAGCTCCCGCTCCTGGGTCTTTTGTTCCTCCTTTAGCCCTTCGATCGCCTGTAGTATTGGGGCCAACAGCTCTTTCTTCATTTCCTTTTTGAGCTCTTCCACACAGCATTTCAAGAACTCTTGTTGTTCAGGGCCCCATGTTAAACTGCCACCTTACGACGCCATCTTGGTTTTTGCTTGCCTTCCTTGCCGCTGTTCTAAAGGATCCACTGCAATCCGGGCACTTTTTCCTCCTTTTTTCACCCGTATCCAGGGGGGATTCCCTTCTGGTTTACCGCACAGTGTTTTTAGCCGTCAAAATTGTCGTTGGGGCTCCTATCAAGAGCCCAAAAGTCCGTTTCACCGGGAGCTGCCAAAACGTGCGACTCAGCTGGTCATCGCCGCACCCGGAAGTCTCTTCTTGAGTGTTGTTGGAGACACACTCATCCAGACAAATGGAGAGTGTTCCATTACACTCCTGACTTATGTCTTGTAGATGGTGAACAGGCATTGGAGAGTTAGGAGGTGAGTTACTCGCCACAGCTTTCCTAGCCTTTTTCCATCTCTGGTTGCCACAGTATTTAAATGGCTAGTCCAGTTCAGTTTCTGAACCCTCAGGATGTTAATTGTGGGGGATTCAGCGATGGTAGTAGCATTGAATGTCAAGGGGCGATGGTTAGATCCTCGCTTGTTGGAGATGGTCATTGCTTGGCATTTGTGTTGCATGAATGTTATTTGCCATGTGTCAACCCAAGCCTGGACATTGTCCAGGACTTGCTGTGTTTGGACATGGACTGCTTTAGTATCTGAGGAGTCATCACTCGCAGAAATTCCCACTCTGACCTTATAATGGAAGGAAGGAGATTGATGGTTGGGCCTAGGACTCTACTCTAAGGAACTCTTGTAGTGATGTCATGGAGCTGAGATGATTGACCTCCAATCACCACAATCATATTCCTTTGTGCCAGTACAATTCCAACCAGCGGAGGGAGGATTTCCCCCTGATTCCAATTGACTCCAGTTTTGCCAGGGCTCCTTGATGCCATACTCGGTCAAATGTTGCCTTGGTGTACCTCACCTCTGACATTCAGCACTTTTGTCCATATTTGAACCAAGGCTGTAATGAGGTCAGGAGCAGAGTGACCTTGGCGGAACCCAAACTCAGTATCCTTGAGCAGATTATGCTGAGTAAGTGCTGCTTGATAGCGTTGTTGATGACAATAAGCTAATTAACCGAGTAAACATTGGGACATTGACAAAAGGGATCACAGCAAAAAATAATTAATAATCCCATAGAGGTGTTAACCAAGCAAAGTCAACACTTCTCTGCACATAGCTAAACAAACTCACTTATATTATCCTTTTAGAAAAGTTGTGTGGGGAGGGGGGGGGAGGGCCCTCAACAAAGCATGCATAATAATGAGTTTCCCATATGTCATTGTTGCTATAAGGTTTGTTGATTCTGTATATGGTGTGTACTGGGTGAATGGGCGTGGAAGAGGCACGATAGGTATGGAGCACCATTTGGGGTGAGGGACATGAGTTGGCATTGAATTGACTTGCAGCATGGAGGTGGCATGAGTAGGTGGGCAGTTTCGGGGTGCGACGAGTGAGGGCTAACAAACTAAAATTAAACCAAACAATTGGAACGAAGTCCCAAAGAACAGAGGGGGTCCTTTAACCAGCGTGCTTTGGCACTAGGCCGACTCTCCCGTGCCTGCCTCCCGAGTGAGAATAGAGCGTGAAGGGTCATTTTTCTACCAAGACGATTTGGGAAATTCCCTGACTTGAGCTATCTGCCTCAGTAGCAATAATTCAGCCCAATATTCCAGTGGTGGATAAATCTGTGTTTCATAAAGGTTCATCCAATCTTCCTTACTTTTGTCATTTATGCCTTGATTTATACATTTTTATTTAAAATCTTTCTAAGAATCAAGAATGATCTGAACTTGTAAAGGAGATTAGTGAACATATAATAACAAGGAGTGAAAAGAGAAACAGATACTTACAGACAGGATGTCTCTCGGCGAGCATAAATATATTCACATTTGCCATGCATGCAGATATTTTCTGAACATGGCTGGTAGTTCCCAGTGTAAATATCTTCCCTGTGATCACTGGCATCTTAAAAGTAAATGATTAACTGTCAGTTTTATTTGCACTCATTTCACTTGTTTTACATATTTAACACAGGTTGGTTGCTTTTAAGTTATCATCATGACATTTGGAAGATTGGGTTGAATATCCTGGAGGGTTCCCCTGCTTGTTGCCTGTAACTCTTTGCCCTTAATCAAATATATTCTATTATATTCAATAAATTGTTGGCGCAAGTGCATGCTATCTCATTTAATTTCTTTAGCTGATAGATCTGAAGCGTTCATTTACTCAAGTGTTTATCCTCACAAAGAGACCCCAGACTTCTGGCAGCATTGTTACATATGAAACACGCATATGAAACATTACAATTGTTATTGGTCGGCAACTTTCCTCCATTTCTTGTCAATTTATAAAAAACACTTTATTATGGCACAAAGTTTATCCCCTAGTGCAGAAACCAGATTGGTGATTGTTAAGGTTTTCACAAAAGTATTTGCAGTGATTTGATTCAATTCTTTATTCTATTGATGCATTGGGGGCTTGGTGGTGGTGGTGGTGGTTGGGGGGGCGTCAGAAGAGAAGTTCCGTTTCTGGTGGAGAAAAGGAAGCTAGCTAAACCAAACAGGCAACGCCTGAAGGTTGCAAAAGTAGTGACAATAGGATTGTGTTCCCTTGTAGCGGGACACAATGATACAGTGCCACAAGAAGTTTAATAACCTAATAACCTCACAGGAAAGGTGAGCTGTCTGACATTTTTGGGTGCCAACTGTAACAGAACATTTCTCAAACCAACACACTTCACAGCTCCTCACAACCCCGGCTGAACAGCCAACTCTCTCCCTCATCTGATTGACATCCCATACCCACCCCTCATAGTTACATATAGGGGTGATGGCAGCATAGTGGTAATGTCCCTGGGCTAGTAATCCAGGAGATAATACCCTGAGGACATGATTTCAGCTGGATAAAAACAAAATCTGGAATTGAAATTTGGAGTGTATGGAACTATTGTCGATTGTCGTTAAAACCCATCTGGCTCACTCAATGTCCCTTTAAGGAAGAAAATCTGCCATTCTTACCTGGTCTGGCCTACATATGATTCCAGATCTACAGGATCTCCAAATCTAAACTGCACTCTGAAATAGCCTAATAACCACTCAGACCCAATGAAATTAGGAATGGGCCACAAATGCTGGCGTTGCCAACCACACCCACATCCCATGAGTGATTAAACACAAAAAAAACTCCAGAAATGTTGTCAGTCCATTCACTTCTCACATCCCTAAGTCTCTATCTACCTTCTCACATTGCAGGAGGCGTAGCACAATGTGAGGGAGGCAGAGAAGTGGGGGTGGCCCTGCAGTGATAGCCACATTGACCGCTGCAGAGGAACAAATGTTAGAGATTGGCAGAGTGCCACAGTTCATGGCAAAGTCAATGGACAATTGGAGATCTCCCCCATACCTGGTGACAGCATTAGATATCATACTGCCTTTTGACACACAACACTCACTCATGTTGAATTGATGTCACCTCTATGTGAAATGTCATGATAGGCACTCTGTACAGTTTGAACACTTTCTCCATGTTAGCAGTAATTCCTGTCTCCCACAAGTCCTTCAAGAACTTTAATGGGAGGAGGTTGAGGCTTCCACAGGAAGGTGGGCACTCTGAGGATGCACTGCCTCATGATTCATGGGTACCTCCACCAGCACAGATATACACACCTCGGTGGGTGCTGCAGTAATGATAGCTAGGGTGTCTCATGGTGAAGAACACAACATATTTGAGCAGGAGTGGGTGCTAAAGACAGGGACAGAAGTGGAGAGCCCAAGTTCTGCGGTTGGATGTAAATGCTGGGCTGCGGGGGTCATCAATGAAAAGGACACTTCTGGAGCAGCAACAGGAATTGTGTGTGCTTCTGTCATTATTTCCAGAGGCAGTGTGCACCCATGGAGAGACGTTAGAGGAGTCCATCTTGAGCATGAATGTCATGATGTGTCAGATATTTTCACATATCACCGAAAGAGTAGCCACCTGCATGGAGCATCAGACATGGCAGGCCACCAAATGCATGCTGGCTCTGATAATAGTTTGCATATTCTGACTGCCACCGGATGGAAGAAAACCTCGCAGAAATAGAGCCAACTATTCTCTTGCTCTTGGCTAGCAGATGGGCCATACATCCATCCCTTGCACCCCACACCCCCAAAGCACCATCTGATTTTTGTTTGTATATTTGTGAGTGTGTGGCTGCGTTTAAGGGAATGGGGGGTGGGATGGTGGAAGCTGCCTCAGTTCTTCCCTGACCTCTAATCGTCATTCATACGTGGATTTTCCCGAGGTGTGTGGGGATTAAGTGACTTAAAGTAGGGCCTCCAGTTACTTACAGTGGGAGCCTTGGTCTAAAGCCAAGGTTGGTAACGGCAACATTCTCCTAGATGGGAAAGTTATGCTCTCTGGGATTCTGAGTCAATTCAGCTGATTTTAATCTTGCCTATGTACCATTTCAACCAGCTGGGGAAAATGAGAGATAAAATAGACCCCATATATTCTGGTACTATTTTTATGCTACTTATGTCCACATCTATAACTGGAAATTCCTTTGTAAGCTTGTCACTCTCTAATTACATCTTCATCCCAGCGATTACACTGCAGCAGCTCCACTGGTGGGATAATAGAGCCAGGAACCTGGGATGTAATAGTTTAACAGGAATTGAATCCAGCTATTTTTCTGTCTGAATGGTATTTATATGTCACCACATTTACTATTAGCCCATAACAGTTCTTCAGAATATCTTGTAACTCCTTCACTGTTTATCATGTATGGCCATTCAACAGCAGAGCAAACCTTCAAACGACTTATAGCTGACACTCATAGTTTCAAAGGTCTTCACACATTGGAGCTTACATTCTTATCAAGTGATAAATGAAATGACTACTCTAGTTGGGTAAGGGCCACACCCATTGCAATCCCATCCTAATTAGAGGAAAAGTTCTGATGGGCTTACTTTAAATACATTGTCGTATATCCAGTAAGACCTTTTTGTCCTGGTTTAAAGGCAGTTCTGATCTGGAAATGGACCTGAGCCTGACTTCCCAGATCCCCAGCCTACTCTTGGTTGCCAGCCTTAGCGAACAGAAAATGGCACAGCCTGCAGTGAATGTTTTAAATCATAAATAGGCTTTTTGCCCCTTACCTTTAGCTTCTGTGCCCAGCTGGAATCCATTGTCCTTCCCCAAAGGACCAGTGTCATCTTAAAAAAATGTTGATACATGAAGAATTGTTAACAGATTGATTTATGACTCATTTGAAAGGGACTAAGAGTAAAATACTAAAATAAATATTTGGACATACTTTTATCTCTTCCTTCACTTCTGAATTAACGTTCAGTGATGTTGTCCAGCTATTGGTCTAGGTTGACCATCTGAGACATCTGGGGCGGGATTCTCCGACCCCACGCTGGGTCGGAGAACCGCCGGGGGGTGGCGTGAATCCCGCCCCCGCCGTGTTCCGAAGTCTCCGCCACCAGAGATTCGGTGGGGCGGGAATTGCGTCGCGCCGGTCGCGGAGGCGGGAATCGCGTTGCGCCGGTCGCGGAGGCGGGAATCGCGTCACGCCGGTTGGCGGGCCCACCCCGCCAATTCTCCGGCCCGTGATGGGCCGAAGTCCCGCTGCTGGAATGCCTGTCCCGCCAGCGTGGATTAAACCACCTTTTGAACAGCAGGGCACGGCGGTGCGGGCAGGCTCCGGGGTCCTGGGGAAGGGTGCGGGGCGATCTGGCCACGGGGGGGGGGGGGGGGGGGGGGGGGGGGGGGGGGGGGTGCCCCCACGGTGGCCTGGCCCGCGATCCTGTGCCGTGGGGGCACTCTTTTTCTTCTGCTTTCACCATGGTCTTCACTATGGCAGAGGTGGAAGAGACCCCCTCCCCTGCGCATGCGCGGGGATGACGTCAACAGCCGCTGACGCTCCCGCGCATGCGTCGCCCGGCGAAGACCTTTCGGCCCCGGCTGGCGTGGTGCCAAAGGCCTTTCCCGCCAGCCGGCAGAGCGCAAACCACTCCAGCGCGGGCCTAGCCCCTCAACTCCGCACCTTTGGGGCGGCCCGAGGCCGGAGTGGTTCCCGCCACTCCATTACGCCGGAACCCCTCGCCCCGCCGGGTAGGGGAGAATCCCGCCCTTCAGTCGTAAGTGTGATTAGCGTGTTTTTTAAAATTGGCAGTCACCTTCCCTCCAACACTCCAGCACAAATAATGGTCACAAATCTTTACACAATTCCTCATTGTACCCAGACAGTTTAGCAGTCTTGATAATTGTTGTATATTTTTGTAACTAGTTACACAGCAATTTTAATAATTTGTCTCGAGTTACTGGCTCCATCATTTCAACACATAAAACTCTGGGGTTTGGTTTGTATTTACACAGATGATCATAAAACGGAAACATTGCTGTAATGCCCGTGAGATACTTCTCCACGTGGTGCTCCAGTTCCTTCTTTTATACTTTACTTCAGCCAAATGAATTACATGAATTACATGATAAAGAACATTACAAATTTCATGGACATGTGTATGAGTGTAAAAGGGAATTCAAAATTGTTTTATAAACATATAATTAGCAAAATGGTCATCAGGGAAAGGGATGAGGGACGAAAGGTGGAGAGGTTCTTGTGAGACGGTAGGCCTGGTTGACGTACAGTACTAATTGAGTGCCTTGCATCTGTTTCAACTAAAGAAGTGGGCACTATAATATGACAGTAATGGAGGAAGCTATTGATAAATTAGATTGAATAAAAATAGAAGCTACTTAAAGCTGAACTCAAAGTAGAAAATCACCAGGTTGGGCTGGCGTGCATTCTAGGGGGTCAATGTTCCGGTCCTGCCTGCTGCAGGAATCATCACAGGTGGGACAAAACATTTGACGGACCACTTAAAGGTCCATTGACTTCGGGTGGGAATTGCCGGTCTCAACCGGGCATGACCAGAAAACTCCACCCGAGGTTGTTAAATCAAGGTGGAAATTGCTGAGAGTTTGGTCACAATCTTTCAGCCCTCCTTAGATGTGTGAGTGGTGCCAAAGAACTGGAGGATTGCAAATGTTACACGCCTGTCCAAAAATGGGAATGGGGATATATCAGCAATTCCAGGCTCGTGAGCTGAACATCAGTGGAGACAATAACCTGGAATAAAATGAATTGATATTTGAAAAATATTGACTGATAGCTGAAAGGCAGCATAGATATGTTAGAGGTAAAGTTTATTTGATTAATTTGATTGAGCTCCTTGATGAAGTAATTGACAGCTTTAATGAGGGAAATTAAGTTCATGTTTTGTATCTTCTTCTTCAGACTCTAAGGCAGGTCTGACCCCTAGCACCACAACCTCCACCACAGGTAGGGCAGGGAGGCATCCTGGCTCCACCCCAGCCTGAATGGGAATTGAACTCTACATCAATTTGATTCACATCAGCTTTCCAGCCAACCATCCCCCTGCGCCTTTAAATGCATGTTGTAGCCACGGATAGTGAGGTTCCAATTTCTTTCTAACACATAGCTAACCAGGAATCTCTCTTGCTCTTATTGCCAGTCATGGGTGTATGTTAGAATGATTTACAAGTTGATGCTCAACTTGGTTTGCAACATTACAAACACACTTTCCTTGACCATCAAGTCCTGGAGTGGAACATGAACGCAGACTTCTGGCTCAGAGGCAGAGATGCTGATACCCCTGTACCACATGATCTCTGATGTTGTGCACATGGTCTTTCAAATGGCTTTTGATAAAGCACGACATAATAGAAACGTGTTTAAATTTATTCTATGGGATATAAGCCTATGGGATTAAAGAAGCAGTGGTGACATGAATGAATGACTGGTTAAGGGACAGAATGTAGAGTGAGGTGGTGAGTGATTGTTGTTCAGATGGGAAGGAAGTGTCCCCTAGGTGGTCAGTGTTGGGACCTAGAAGGAGGCCATTCAGCCCATCGAGTCCGCACCGGCTCTTGGAAAGAGCACCCTACCTAAGGTCAACACCTCCACCCTATCCCCATAACCCAGCAACCCCACCCAATACTAAGGGCAATTTTGGACACTAAGGGCAATTTATCATAGCCAATCCACCTAACCTGCACATCTTTGGACTGTGGGAGGAAACCGGAGCACCCGGAGGAAACCCACGCAGACACGGGGAGGATGTGCAGACGCCGCACAAACAGTGACCCAAGCCGGAATCGAACCTGGGACCCTGGAGCTGTGAAGCAATTGTGCTATCTACAATGCTACCGTTCTGCCCCTTTGACAGTTTGCACATGATAGAAAACTCAGAGGGACGATGGTAACCGAGTCAAGTAGAATACAGGCAGGCTGGTGAAATGGGAAGACATGCATCACAGAGAAGTGTGAAGTGATTAATTTTGGTGGGAAGAGTGATGAAATGCCTCATATAAATTCAGTGGTTCAATTTTGAAGAAATGTAGGAGCAGAGAAACGTAGGGGTGTCTGCACACGTCTTTGAAGGTGGCAGGATAATTTAAGAAGGGTGCTAAAAAAAGCAAAGGGAATCTTTAACTTTATAAATAGAGGATCAGAGTACAAAAGCAAGGTTATAATAAACCCATAGAAAACACTGCTGGAGTACTTATTTCAATTCTGGGCATGACACTTTAGGAACAGCCTCAGAATGGTGGAAGAGAGATTTACTATTATAACAGTCATTAAACTTCAAAAGTACTTCATTGGCTGAAAAGTACTTTGAGATGTCTGGTAGTTATGAAAAGCATTATATGAATTAAATTTGTTCTTTCTTCTTTATGTAGGACTTCAGCTACACAGAGAGACGAGAGTAACTGAGCTTAATGTTTGAGAAGAGAAGATTAAGAGAAATCTGATAAAGGTATTCAAAATCATGGAAATTTCAATCGAGTAAATGAAAAACTATTCCCAATGACAGAAGGGCAGGTAACCAGAAGACACAGATCTATCTACAGTAATTGACAAAAGAAGAGTCTACATTAGGGAAAAATATGCGTTTCAGAAAAGGATAGTGGAAGCAGATAAATAACTACTTGCAAAAGGAAACTGCCTTTGGACTCTGGAATGGTTCCTACAGATTGGAGGGTTGCTAATGTAACCTTGCCATTCAAAAAAGGAGGTAGAAAGAAAACAGAACTATAGACCAGTGAGCCTAATGTCGGCAGGAGGGAAGTTGCTGGAGTCCATTATCAAGGATTTCATAGCACAGCATTTGGAAAGTAGCGGTGTAATCAGAAAAAGTCAGTATGGATCAGACCCCATTAGGAGTATTGTGAGCAGTTTTGGGCCCTGTATCAAAGGAAGGATGTGCTGGCCTTGGAAAGGGTCCAGAGGAGGTTCACAAGAATGATCCCTGGAATGAAGAGCTTGTCGTATGAGGAACGGTTGAGTACTCTGGGTCTGTACTCGTTGGAGTTTAGAAGGATGAGGGGGGGATCTTATTGAAACTTACAGGATACTGCAAGGCCTAGATAGAGTGGGCGTGGAGAGGATGTTTTCACTTGTGGGAAAAACTAGAAGCAGAGGACACAATCTCAGACTAAAGTGATGATCCTTTAAAACAGAGATGAGGAGGAATTTCTTCAGCCAGAGGGTGGTGAATCTGTGGAACTCTTTGCGCAGAAGGCTGTGGAGGCCAAATCACTGAGTGTCTTTAAGAAAGAGATAGATAGGTTTGTGATGAATAAGGGGATCAGGGGTTATGGGGAGATGGTTAATGGGGATAAGAAAAATATCAGCCATAATTGAATGGCGGAGCAGACTCGATGGGCCAAGTGGCCTAATTCTGCTCCTATGTCTTATGGTCTTATGATTTATGAAAGGAATCCACTGGAATTCTTTGAAGATGTAACTAGTAGAGTTGACCAGGGAGAACCGGTGGATGTGGTTTATTTAGACTTTCAGAAGGCTTTCGACAAGGTCTCACAGATTAATATGTAAAGTTAAAGTGCATGGTATTATGGGTAATGTCTCAAACAAAGAACAGAGAAAAGTACAGCACAGGAACAGGCCCTTTGGCCCTCCAAACCCGTGCCGATAATGCTGCCCGACTAAACTACAATCTTTACACTTCCTGGGTCCGTATCCCTCGATTCCCATCCTATTCATGTATTTGTCAAGATGCCCCTTAAATGTCACTATCGTCCCTGCTTCCACCATCTCCTCCAGTAGCGAGTTCCAGGCACCCACTACCCTTTGTGTAAAAAAACTAGCCTCGTACATCTACTCTAAACCTTGCCCCTTGCACCTTAAACCTGTGCCCCCTAGTAATTGACCCCTCTACCCTGGGGAAAAGCCCCTGACTATCCACTCTGTCTATGCCCCTCATAATTTTGTAAACCTCAATCAGGTCGCTCCTCAACCTCGTTCCAGTGAGAACAAACCGAGTTTATTCAACCGCTCCTCATAGCTAATGCCCTCCATACCAGGCAACATTCTGGTAAATCCCTTCTGCACCCTCTCTAAAGCCTCCACATCCTTCTGGTAGTGTGGCGACCAGAATTGAACACTATACTCCAAGTGTGGCCTAACTAAGGTTCTGTACAACTGCAACATGACTTGCCAATTCTTATACTCAATGCCCCGGCCAATGAAGGCAAGCATGCCGTATGCCTTCTTGACTATCTTCTCCAACTGTGTTGCCCCTTTCAGTGACCTGTGCACCTAGATCTCTCTTGACTTTCAATATTCTTGAGGGCTCTACCATTCACTGTATATTCCCTACTTGCATTAGACCTTCCAAAATGCATTACCTCACATTTGTCCGGATTAAACTCCATCTGCCATCTCTCTGCCCAAGTCTCCAAACAATCTAAATCCTGCTGTATCCTCTGACAGTCCTCATCACTATCCGCAATTCCACCAACCTTTGTGCCGTCTGCAAACTTACTAATCAGACCAGTTACATTTTCCTCCAAATCATTTATCTCTACTACAAACAGCAAAGGTCCCAGCACTGATCCCTGTGGAACACCACTAGTCACAACCCTCCAATTAGAAAAGCATCCTTCCATTGCTACTCTTTGCCTTCTATGACCTAGCCAGTTCTGTATCCACCTTGCCAGCTCACCCCTGATCCCATGTGACTTCACCTTTTGTACTAGTCTACCATGAGGGACCTTGTCAAAGGCCTTACTGAAGTCCATATAGACAACATCCACCGCCCTACCTGCATCAATCATCTTTGTGACCTCCTCGAAAAACTCTATCAAGTTTTTGAGACACAACCTCCCCTTCACAAAACCATGCTGCCTCTCACTAATATGTCCATTTGCTTCCAAATGGGTGTAGAACCTATCTCGAAGAATTCTCTCCAGTAATTTCCCTACCACTGATGTAAGGCTCACCGGCCTATAGTTCCCTGGATTATCCTTGCTACCCTTCTTAAACAGAGGAACAACATTTGCTATTCCCCAGACCTCCGGGACATCACCTGAAGACAGTGAGGATCCAAAGATTTCTGTCAAGGCCTCAGCAATTTCCTCTCCAGCCTCCTTCAGTATTCTGGGGTAGATCCCATCAGGCCCTGGGGACTTATCTACCTTAATATTTTTCAAGACGCCCAACATCTCGTCTTTTTGGATCTCAATGTGACTCAGGCTATCTACACACCCTTCTCCAGACTCAACATCTACCAATTCCTTCTCTTTGGTGAATACTGATGCAAAGTATTCATTTAGTACCTCGCCCATTTCCTCTGGCTCCTCACATAGATTCCCTTGCCTATCCTTCAGTGGGCCAACCCATTTCCTGGCTACCCTCTTGCTTTTTATGTACGTGTAAAAAGCCTTGGGATTTTCCTTAACCCTATTTGCCAATGACTTTCGTGACCCCTTCTAGCCCTCCTGACTCCTTGCTTAAGTTCCTTCCTACTTTCCTTATATTCCACACAGGCTTCGTCTGTTCCCAGCCTTTTAGCCCTGACAAATGCCACCTTTTTCTTTTTGACGAGGCCTACAATATCTCTTGTTATCCAAGGTTCCCGAAAATTGCCGTATTTATCCTTCTTCCTCACAGGAACATGCCGGTCCTGAATTCCTTTCAACTGACACTTGAAAGCCTCCCACATGTCAGATGTTGATTTACCCTCAAACATCCTAGGTAAGAACTAATCTAGGTTCTTCAGTTCCCACCTAATATTGTTATAATTAGCCTTCCCCCAATTTAGCACATTCACCCTAGGACCACTCTTATCCTTGTCCACCAGCACTTTAAAACTTACTGAATTGTGGTCACTGTTCTCGAAATGCTCCCCTACTGAAACTTCTACCACCTGGCCGGGCTCATTCCCCAATACCAGGACCAGTACCGCCCCTTCCCTAGTTGGACTGTCTACATATTGTTTTAAGAAGCCCTCCTGGATGCTCCTTACAAACTCTGCCCCGTCTAAGCCCCTGGCACTGAGTCCCAGTCAATATTGGGAAAGTTGAAGTCTCCCATCACCACAACCCTGTTGTTTTTAATCTTTTCCAAAATCTGTCTACCTACCTGCTCCTCTATCTCCTGCTGGCTGTTGGGAGGCCTGTAGTAAACCCCCAACATTGTGACTGCACCCTTCTTATTCCTGATCTCTACCCATATAGCCTCACTGCCCTCTGAGGTGTCCTCTCATAGTACAGCTGTGATATCCTCCCTGACCAGTAGCGCAAATCCGCCACCCCTTTTACATCCCCCTCTATCCCGCCTGAAACATCTAAATCCTGGAACGTTTAGCTGCTAATCCAGCCCTTCCCTCAACCAGGTCTCTGTAATGGCAACAACATCATAGTTCCAAGTACTAATCCAAGCTCTAAGTTCATCTGCCTTACCCGTAATACTACTTGCATTAAAACATATGCACTTCAGGTCACCAGACCCGCTGTGTTCAGCAGCTTCACCCAGTCTGCTCTGCCTCAGAGCTATACTGTCCCTATTCCCTAGTCCTCCCTCAATGCTCTCACCTTCTGACCTATTGCTCCCATGCCCACCCCCCTGCCATACTAGTTTAAACCCTCCCGTGTGACACTAGCAAACCTCGCGGCCAGGATATTTATGCCTCTCCAGTTTAGATGCAACCCGTCCTTCTTATATTGGTCACACCTGCCCCGGAAGAGCTCCCAGTGGTCCAGATAACGGAAACCCTCCCTCCTACACCAGCTGTTTAGCCACGTGTTTAGCTGCTCTATCTTCCTATTTCTAGCCTCACTGGCACGTGGCACAGGGAGTAATCCCGAGATTACAACCCTAGAGGTCCTGTCTTTTAACTTTCTGCCTAGCTCCCTGAACTCCTGCTGCAGGACCTCATGCCCCTTCCTGCCTATGTCGTTAGTATCAATATGTACAACGACCTCTGCCTGTTTGCCCTCCCCCTTCAGGATGCCCTCTACACCCAGATAGAGAGCTGTTTAGCAGACAGGAAGCCAAAGTTGGAATAAATGAATCATTTTCTGATTGGCAGGCAGTGACTAGTGGGGTACCGCATGTATCTGTGCTAGGACCCCAACTGTTCACATTATATATTAATGATTTGGACGAGGGATAAATGTATTATCTCCAAATTTGAGATGATATAAAGTTGGGTGGGAGGATGAGTTGTGAGGAGGATGCAGAGTTGCTTCAGCAGGATTTGGACAGTATGATTGAGTGGGCACATGCATGGCAGATGCAGTATAATGTGGATAAATGTGAAGTTATCCACTTTGGTAGTAAAAATAGGAAGGCAGATTATTATTTTAATGGGTGTAAATTGAGCGAGACCTTGGTGTCCTGAAAGTATCGTGCAGGTACAGCAGGCAGTAAAGATGGCAAATGGTATGTTGGCCTTCATAACAAGAGGGTTTGAGTATAGGAATAGAGATGTTTTACTGCAATTGTATAGGGCATTACAAACTTTTAACAGGATTAGAAAGGGTAGATTCAGCAAGAACGTTCCTGATGATGGGAGAGTCCAGAACTAGGGGTCATAGTTTGAGGATAACGGGTAAATCTTTTAGGACTGAGGTGAGGAGAATTTCTTCACCCAGAGAGTGGTGAATCTGTGGAATTCACATCTGAAGTGTTGGGTACTCTGCTACACAGACGAACCAAAATGGTTGTGAATGGTACAACTCAGTTTTATTTCAAACATCTATTTACACTGGTAAACTGTTTACTGAGGTTTGATCATTCACAGGTTGAATCTGTGGACCTATTCCTAATTCTATCTTGTAGTGGCACTCAGCACATGGTGGATGTCTGAGTGGCTTGCTATGAGCTCTGTGCCCTGAGCTATCTCCTTGCTCGAGTGCTCAGGAAGTGTTGTGTTCCCTGTTTTGTACTGTGTATGCTCTTGCCTGTGATTGACTGTTGTGTTGTGTGTGTGTTGATTGGTCTGTTGATCTGTCCATCAGTATGTATGTATGTATGTGCTATGATGTTTACCTGAATATCATGACATCCCCCCCTTTTTTTACAAAGAACATGTGCCTATGTGGTCATAGTGATGTGTACTGAGTGTAGCTAAATGTGTGTGTGTGCAATATCTACAGCATGTATATGGGGCTAAACTATATACAAGGGGCTATGTCGGGTGCGACATAACAACGAGGTTGTACCATAAACAAAGAACGGGGAAATGTTGAACGACAAAACAAATTCCTGTGACGATAAGAACAGAAACATATTAATACAGTGGTAGTATGAGTTCAATGTACAAACAGTTTCATAAGTCCAGTCTAGTAGGTGGGCGACAAATTCAGGTTGACCGCCTTAGCGGTGGGAACCACTGGCTGAGGAATGGGCCTGGCCACGGGCGACGACGGAAGGGGCATGATGGCAGGCAGCTCCACGAAGTCGATATCAGGAACAACAGGAGGGCGCGGTGTCGGTGTATGTTCCCATAGCGAGCGTGGAAGTAGGCGAAGAGCCCGTCGATTGCGCCTACGAATGGATCCATCAGGCATGTGAACCAGGAACGAGCGGGGAGCCACGCATTGGAGAACTCCGGCAGGTGCTGACCAGCCACCTCCTGGTAGGTGGATGCGGACGTCGTCTCCAGGGGCCAGGGCGGGAAGATCAGTTTCCCGTGTGTCATATGCCCTCTTCTGGCGAACGCGCTGCTGTTGCATTCTGTGTAGTACCGGAGCATGGTTGGTTCTGGGTGCCAGAATGGAAGGCACAGTGGTCCTGAGGGCGCGACCCATCAACAGCTGGGCTGGTGAGTGGCCAGTGGCTAGTGGGGCCGAGCGATAGGCCAGCAGGGCTAGGCAGAAATCCGATCCGGCAGCAGCAGCCTTGTAGAGGAGCCACGTGACGATGTGAACGCCCTTCTCCGCCTTTTCATTGGACTGGGGATGCAGAGGGCTGGACGTCACGTGTGTGAAGCCATACGAAGCAGCAAAGGAAGACCATTCCTGGCTGGCGAAACAGGGCCCATTGTCCGACATGACAGTCATCGGAATGCCGTGGCGAGCGAAGGTGTCCTTGCAGGCCCTTATGACAGCGGACGATGTCAAATTGTGCAGGCGTATGACCTCTGGATAGTTGGAAAAGTAATCAATGACGATTACATAGTCCCTGCCGAGCGCGTGAAAGAGGTCCACACCCACCTTCGCCCAGGGGGACCTCACCAGCTCATGGGGCAGAAGCGTCTCAGGAGGTTGCGCCGGTTGAAACCTTTGGCAGGTGGGGCAGTTGAGCACCATATTGGCAATGTCATCACTGATGCCCGGCCAGTATACCGCCTCTCGGGCCCTCCGTCTGCACTTCTCGACCCCCAGATGGCCTTCGCGTAGTTGGTCGAGGACCAGCTTGTGCATGCTTCACTAGATTCACTAGGTTAATCCCAGAGCTGAAGGGGTTGGATTATGAGGAGAGGTTGAGCAGACTGGGACTGTACTCGTTGGAATTTAGAAGGATGAGGGGGGATCTTATAGACACATATAAGATTATGAAGGGAATAGATAGGATAGATGCGGGCAGGTTGTTTCCACTGGCGGGCGAAAGCAGAACTAGGGGGCATAGCCTCAAAATAAGGGGAAGTAGATTTAGGACTGAGTTTAGGAGGAACTTCTTCACCCAAAGGGTTGTGAATCTATGGAATTCCTTGCCCAGTGAAGCAGTAGAGGCTCCTTCATTAAATGATTTTAAGATAAAGATAGACAGTTTTTTGAAGAATAAAGGGATTAAGGGTTATGGTGTTCAGGCCGGAAAGTGGAGCTGAATCCACAAAAGATCAGCCATGATCTCATTGAATGGCGGAGCAGGCTCGAGGGGCCAGATGGCCTACTCCTGCTCCTACTTCTTATGTTCTTATGTATGCTGTGCGGAATCACAATCCGGTCCAGCTTTAGAAGGACACCATCAATGATGGCCAAGTCGTCTCGGACATTGTAGAACTGCGGGCACTGCCCTTTGAGCCACCCTCCCGTCATGTGGCGCATCATCCGTTGTAGAAGGGGGTCAGCCGCAGTCTCTCGGCGAATACGGGCCAGACTGGAGTCGTCAGCTGGCAGATTTGCCGATGTGAAAGCCACCTGCGCCTCGACCTGACAGACGAACCCCTCCGAATCTGGCGGTGAGCTCACTGCTCTAGATAGGGCATCTGCAATGATAAGGTCCTTACCCAGGGTGTAGACCAGTTGGAAGTCATACCTCCTAAGTTTAAGTAGGATGCGCTGGAGGCGAGGGGTCATCTCGTTCAGGTCCTTATTTATGATGCTGACCAGGGGGCGGTGGTCAGTCTCAACGGTAAACCGGGGGAGACCATACACGTAGTCATGGAACTTGTCTATCCCGGGTAGCAAGCCCAGGCACTCCTTTTCGATCTGCACATGCGAGTAGCGCTGTTCTGTGGGGGTCATGGCCCGCGAGGCATGGGCGACCGGGGCCCATTAAGCAGTGTCATCCCGCTGCAGGAGCACCGCCCCAATGCCGGACTGGCTGGCATCAGTCAAAATTTTAGTGTCACGAGATGTGTCGAAAAACGCCAATACCGGGGCTGTGGTGAGCTTAATTTTGAGCTCCTCCCATTCCTGCTGGTGTGTGTGCAGCCACTGAAACTCCGTGGACTTCTTGACGAGGTGGCGCAGAGCTGTCGTGTGGGAGGCAAGGTTGGGAATGAACTTCCCCAGGAAGTTGACCATGCCTAGGAAGCGTAGCACTGCTTTCTTGTCTGCCGGCTGCGGCATGGCTGTAATGGCGCTCACCTTGTCTGCATCTGGATGGACCGGGAAATGTGGTCCCCCAGGAACTTCAGCTCGGTTTGGCCGAAAGAACACTTGGCTCGGTTGAGGCGCAGGCCGTTTTCCCGTATGCGCGCAAAGACGCACTGGAGACGATAGATGTGCTCCTGTGGTGTGGTGGACAAGTTGATGACGTTGTCCACGTAGACGCGCACCCCTTCGATGCCTTCCATCATCTGCTCCATGATCCTGTGAAAGACCTCGGATGCCGAGTTGATGCCAAATGGCATTCTGGTGTAGCAGAACCTGCCGAAAGGGGTGTTGAAGGTGCCCAGCTTTCGGCTGGACGGATCCAGTTGGATCTGCCAAAAACCCTTCGAGGCATCCAGTTTTGTGAAATTTTAGCCTGGGCCATTTCGCTCGTGATCTCTTCCCATTTGGGTATGGGGTAGTGTTCCCTCATTATGTTGTTGTTGAGGTCTTTTGTATCAATGTAGATCCGGAGCTCGCCGGAGGGCTTCTTAGCACACATCATAGAGCTGACCCATGGCGTGGGCTCCGTAACCCGGGATAGGACCTCTTGGTCCTGGAGATCCTGCAGCTGCTGCTTGAGGCGGTCTTTGAGTGGCGCTGGGACCCTGCGAGGTGCGTGAACGACCGGGGTGGTGTCCGGTTTGAGCCGAATTCTGTAGGTGTAGGGCAGTGTTCCCATGCCCTCGAATGCCTCCTGGTTGTGGGCAAGGAGCGATTGGAGATGTGCCCTGAACTCTGCATCCGGGAAGTCAGATGTGCCTTCTGGATGTCTGAGTGGCTTGCTATGAGCTCTGTGCCCTGAGCTGTCTCCTTGCTCGAGTGCTCAGGAAGTGTCGTGTTCCCTGTTTTGTACTGTGTATGCTCTTGCCTGTGATTGGCTGTCGTTTTGTGTGTGTGTTGATTGGTCCGTTGATCTGTCCATCGGTATGTATGTATGTATGTGCTATGATGTTTACCTGAATATCATGACAACTACCACAGAACGTAGTTGAGGCCAAAAGGAATTAGGTATAGTTCTTGGGGCTAAAGGGATATGGGGGAAGGTGGGATCAGGGTATGGAAATTGATAATCAGCCATGATCATAATAAATGGCGGAGCAGACGCGAAGGTTCGAATATCCTCCTCCTGCTTCTATTTTGTATGTTTCTATGTATATGTGTCACTCTAGCAAGTCAGAGGCTGGGAATTCTGCAGAGGTAACTCACCTTCTGACTTTCCAAAGCCTGTCCACCATCTACAAGGCACAGATGAAATGCTCTCCAGTTGCCTGGATGAGTGCAACTCCAACAACTCTCAAGAAGCTCAATATCAAAGGACAAACCAGCCTGCTTGATTGACACCTCTTTCATAAACATTCACTCCCTCCACCACTGACAGTGGCAGCAGTGTGTACCATCTATAAGATGCACTGCAGCAACTCACTTTCTAGAGGACAAGGGCAATAGATACCTGGGAACACCACCACTGCACGTTCGCCTCTAAGCCACTCACGATCCTGAATTGGAAATATATCACCATTCCTTCACTGTCACTGTAACAGCACTGTTGGTGTACCCACATCACATGGACTGCAGCAGTTCAAGAAGGCTGCCCACCACCATCTTCTCAAGGGCAATTAAGGATGGGCAATGAATTTTGGCCCAGCCCACATCCCATGAACAAATAAAAAATACATACATTAATAGTATATTTTTATTGTTCATGGGAGGTGGGCTGTATGGAAAGATATAATGAAAGGCAAAATTTGCATGGCTATGTAGAAAGAGTTGGGAAATGAGACTAATTGTAAGTAAAAAGATGACAGTGACAAGATGGGCCAAATGATCTCCTTCTGTGCTACATCATCTATGATTCTAGGTCTGTCTACATTGGTATCAGTGTTGCATACATGAACATTTCTCTTTATAGAACCCAGCAAGTCCTTCATAAATCTATGTGGGCTGAGCTTTGGGCAGTGTGATGAAATGTTGTATAGGTGCACGCAGCTGGGACATCTTCCACTCCACTGACTTCTTGGTCTCAGATGCACTGGTCTGGCCAAGCATCTGCTTATTATTCAGGGTGAATGATAATTGGAATCATCACTAGTGTCTTGTCTAACAGCCGAAAGGATTAAAGAATATTATAGGAAAATGTAGATCAACAAAATGCAATAAAGCCTATCAAGCCTGTTACCTCCTTAAGCCATGTACAATTTGTGCTATCATGAACTTTGCTCACTGTATCATACTTCATCTGCAGTGTTAGCAGAGACTGGAGAGCAGATTGGCGATAATGGGAATCTGTGTGGCCTGAGTAGATCAGAGGGGATCAGAGAGAAAATAAAAATAACTAATATCTGTACTGAAAAATACATACACAAAAAAGCAGAAATAGTCTTTTTACCCCTTGCTGGGCCAGATAGATTTAGCAAAGCTCTTAGGCTCTAAGAAGAATGAATAAATGTTACATTCAAATCCACACTCTGACTTCCCTTGTGATCCAGCTGCTGAGAAGCAACCGCTGAAGATGTTCAACATCAAAATAATCATTCCTTTCCATCAAGATTGTTTGTGTGAAAAAGTCTTCTGTCTTTTTTTGATCCAATTATTTATCTTTCCCCTGATATCTTATTGCACAGTCAAGGTCTCCATGATTGGAATGACGATCAGTTTTAGCCGAATCTGCAGGCCTATAATAGCAGCTTTCCTGACAGAAATTTCCAACTATTCTATGTTGAACGTAAAGATAAATATGACAAATTAGATTCTTCCTCCAGAAACACATATTGAGAATTCAGCATCGAATATGGTGGAAGAAACTAATCGGAAACAAAGGGCTGAATTCTTCCACCCCACCCGCCGCACGATTGCCACAGGCGAGACAAGGATACAGGAAAAGTCCATTGACCTCGTGCTGGTTTCTTCGGTCGGCGGGCTGACGCGGCAGCAGAATCCTACCCAAAGTATTCACAACACAGAAACAGACCATTCACCCAACTGATCTATGCCGGTGTGTAAGCTCCAATCAAACCTCCTCCCATCCTTCCTTAACTCAGGCCAATACCATTGGTGGGATTCTCCGTTCCTGAGACTAATTGTCAACGCCGACGCAGGATTTGTGGAGTTTAACAACAGCAAAACTAGCTCCGCACCTGGAACGATTCAACTACTGTTAAGGGGCTAGCACCATTGCCATGTGGAACGCAATCAATTCCAAAGAGAAACGGCGCAGGATTCATCGGGTCTGAGATTGACACTGAGGAGGCTGACAAGCTGCAGCCGCATATACACACTGCACTCCCCACACACACCATCCCAGCCAACAAGATGGCAGCGAGGAGAGCGGCACCCCGTTTCACGGATGCCGAGCCGGAGACCCTCCTGGACACAGTGGAGGAGAGGCGGTTGACCCTGAACCCGGGCTGGGAAGGAGGCTGACCACACAGCTGATCCAGTACATCAGGTGGAGGTAGGAATACCCGAGGGGGCGGACGGTCGGAGGGAGGGCCAACCCAAGGGACTAGTTGCCGTCCAGACGGGTTTCAGCCTTCTGGAATTGTGGAGATGCAGTCCGCAGAGCCAGGGACTACATGAGGGGTTGTCGGCGAGCATGCAGTACCTGCAGCCGCAGGTGGAGGAGTCCAGCTGCGTGCAGGAGCAGGAGGTGTGCCGACCATGCGAGCCACCCAGGCCAACACCGCACAGGTAACGTCCGTGCTGGAGGCATTGGGGGCGAGGCTTTTGGCTATTGATCAGCATGTCCAAGTCGCGCGGCATTCTGTGCATTTGCTGGCCGAGGTCCAGGGCAGGGTTGCCACCTCACAGGCAGCCATGTGCCAGCGCCACTTGGACATTGTAGGTGTGTTTCTGAGCGTGGCCCAGTCACAGTGGGCCATGGCTGAGAACATTGGCTGCATTGTCCAGGCGCCGGTCGATGTGGCGCAGATCAGAGGAAGGTGACCCAGTCCCAGAGGGAGATGGTGCAGTCACTGGCTGATGTGACACAGGCCCAGAAGATGGTGGCACAGTCGATTGGTGATGTGGCGCAGTCCCAGAGGGAGGTGGTCCACTCCCTGATCGCCATGGCCGCCAGCATGCAGACCCTGGTCGAGACCTGAGCGGCCTCCAGGACTGACAGCACCAGGTGGTGGGGGAGCCTCAGTGGATAGCTCCGCTCGCACCCCCATCCCAAGGAATAGCACGGGGCCACCAGAGCAATTCAGCATAGCCAATCCACCGAGGGAGGAGGAAGTGATGGGTTCTGATGCCGCTGAATCCCGCAGGGGAGGTGCCGGAACACCGGAACGGTGTGAAGGCATTAAATAGAGTGCAGAAAAGATTTACAAAAATGCTTTAATGGTGAGGAACTTCAGTTACATGAATAGATTCGAGAAGTTGGGGTTGTTCTACTTAGTGATGAGAATAGGAGATTTGAGAGAGGCGTTCAAAATGATGATGGGTTAGGACACAGTAGGTAGGGAGAAACTTCACAGGGTGGCATGGTGACACAGTGATTAGCACTGCTGCCTCACTGCGCCAGGGACACGGGTTCAATATCGGCCTTTGGTGACTGTGTGGAATTTGTATGTTCTCCACGTATCTGCGTGGGTTTCCTCCGGGTGCTCCGGTGTCCTCCCACAGTCCAAAGATGTGCAGGTTATGTGGATTGGCTATGCTAAATTGCCCGTTAGTGTCCAAAAATATGTGTAGGTTATATGATTAAGGGGTTAATGGGATAGGGCGGGGAAGTGAACTTGGGTGAAGTACTCTTTCAGAGGGTTGGTGCAGATTTGATGGGCTGAATGGCCTCGTTCTGCACTGAAGGGATTCTATGATTGGCAGAAGGGCCAACAACCAGATGACATGATTTAAGATCATAACAATTTTACACAGTGAGTGATTAAGATCTGGAATGCAATGCCTGAGTGTATGGTGGAGGCATGGTCAATCATGGCTTTCAAAAGGGAATTGGATAGTTAACTGAAGAGAAAAATATTGCAGGGCCATGAAGAAAGGGCTGGGGATCAACTGAGGCTGGTGGATGGGGCATTGAGGGCGGTGGGGAGAGTGGGTGATTGAGGATTAGTGCAAGCATGGGTGATCAATGGATCTGGAGAAGAGATTGGGGGTCAGCAATTGGGGAGGTGTGACAGGAGGCCTGGGCAATAGGGACGAAGGTGGTGGATCTGAGGTTGGGGTGGCAGTGATTAGGGTAGTGGTTAAAAGGGGAGGCAGGAGGAAACCATTCTGCTCCACCTGCATCTACGTTCAGGTTGTGCGTAATCATTAGGACTAGTTTCCCAAGAGTGCAGCCCACAATGTTGCAAGCTGCCTCAGTGTCAACCAATCTAGGGGCCCGCAAGCATATTTGCATTTGCAAAGGGCATTAAGCTGGCTTCAGCATGGGTATAGGGTGGTTCTTACTTGTCTTCACCCTACATGCGCAGAAGGGTGGGTGAGTAAATTTGCAGACGATACTAAAGTCGGTGGTGTTGTCGATAGTGTGGAAGGATGTAGCAGGTTACAGAGGGATATAGATAAGCTGCAGAGCTGGGCTGAGAGGTGGCAAATGGAGTTTAATGTAGAGAAGTGTGAGGTGATTCACTTTGGAAGGAATAACAGGAATGCGGAATATTTGGCTAATGGTAAAGTTCTTGAAAGTGTGGATGAGCAGAGGGATCTAGGTGTCCATGTACATAGATCCCTGAAAGTTGCCACCCAGGTTGATAGGGTTGTGAAGAAGGCCTATGGAGTGTTGGCCTTTATTGGTAGAGGGATTGAGTTCCAGAGTCGGGAGGTCATGTTGCAGCTGTACAGAACTCTGGTACGGCCGCATTTGGAGTATTGCGTACAGTTCTGGTCACCGCATTATAGGAAGGACGTGGAGGCTTTGGAGCGGGTACAGAGGAGATTTACCAGGATGTTGCCTGATATGGAGGGAAAATCTTATGAGGAAAGGCTGATGGACTTGAGGTTGTTTTCGTTGGAGAGAAGAAGGTTAAGAGGAGACTTAATAGAGGCATACAAAATGATCAGGGGGTTGGATAGGGTGGACAGTGAGAGCCTTCTCCCGCGGATGGAAATGGCTGGCACGAGGGGACATAGCTTTAAACTGAGGGGTAATAGATATAGGACAGAGGTCAGAGGTAGGTTCTTTACGCAAAGAGTAGTGAGGCCGTGTAATGCCCTACCTGCTACAGTAGTGAACTCGCCAACATTGAGGGCATTTAAAAGTTTATTGGATAAACATATGGATGATAATGGCATAGTGTAGGTTAGATGGCTTTTGTTTCGGTGCAACATCGTGGGCCGAAGGGCCTGTACTGCACTGTATTGTTCTATGTTCTATGACAGCTAATATACTTCTGATTTGAACATGCATTTCCTCCCCGCCATTTTGGGTGTTTATGCAGCACCTATTTTCACAAGTCTACTTTAAAGATTTAACTGCTTTTGGTGCATTAAGATAGAAAGTATTTCTACATTGAAACAAGGTTAGCATAAGTAGTATTTGTCATTTACAATAACATAACAAATTGCTGTTGCTTTTTTATTAACATGTCAAAACTGACAGCTAAAATGATATGTTTTTGTCAGGATTTTCTTCATCTAGAGTACTGACAATCTCAAAACAGCTTTTCAATTTATTTTTCAGAGAGGAGAGATTGATGTGCAAGGAATAGGTCTTGCATCTTAATTGAATCTTTGGAAAATAAGGCCTCATTCATTTGCCCTTTTTAAGGTCATCACTAGGCTGAACCTTACTACAGACCTATTCCTCAGCCTCCCACTATGCACCTGTTAGTTTGCCTTTGCTGCCTTTTTTTTATTGTTTGGAGACAAGCTTAATGCACTAACAAATGATTTACTAGATAGCAGTTGAGAACAAACATGCTGACAAGTTCTGTTAAAGGGGAGGCATATTTTCATTTAAAACTGCATAATTATTAATGGAAAACATAATAATTTGAAAATGTACAATGGCTTTGAAAAGGCAGAAATGCACACTCATATGGAGTTAAACACTCATTGGAATGCTGCATGATGTGAATGGAAATGAAAAAGACTGGGTGAAATGCCAATAATTACATTGTGCGGAAGCTAAATGATGCATCAACTATGGCTTTTAATTTATTTTTTCTAAAACTCTGTATGTGGATAAATTGATTAAATGCTTTACAGAATTTTTGCCACCCAAAGCAGATGCCAGTCTCTGAGCACATCACTGAATATAGTCTCAATGCATCATTTTTGAACATGTATTCATTTACCTTGGCATTTACCAAGACGTTTTACTTCAATCCACTCCTGTCTCTGGCAGGATGCTTCTTTGACAAGGCAAGGGCTATCATATGATTTTCCATTAGATGCACACACCGGATTGTAGTTGAATCTGCTGCAGTCTATATTACACACACACCTGATAAAACCAAAAAATGCACATTGTGCCAGTTACCATATAAACCAGTCACTGCTACACAAATCACATCACAGTGAAACCTTTAAACATGACATTGCCTCAAACTGCACCTGCTCAAACAATAGCCCCCAGAACATGAGATGCCTGTGTTCTAAATTCAGTTACATGTCGTGTAACAGTGATTATCTTCCAGGCATAGCTGATAACTTTATTGCGAATGGAATTAATATTTCATGTGTGAAAGAGGGAAAACCAATAGCAACAGCTCATAGTTTCCAATGATCCTTTTAAATCACACTCAAAATCCTATTGGAAGCTGTGTACCCTCACCAGTGACTGAGTTGCAGGTATTCTTTTGCTGGCTTGCCCTTTTGAAAGTGGTTTTGAATGCAGGTTTATCTGATTTGAGAGGAATTATTTCTCAATTCCCCTTAATTTCAAATCCTGGTTACACTGTATAAACTTTGTGCTATCTGTTCAGCTTTGCTGATTTTACTGCCTACTACCCAGCCCCATATTAGATTCTAATGATTCGATTTAATATAACTGATGCAGTTAACCTCTGGGAGCATACAGTATTTTGCATAATGTTGAAGTGTCCACAGTTTGGTTTCATCGAATTTCCCACTTTCAAGATGATTATTCTGGCAAATAGCAATATCAGAAAAGGAAAGATGAACAACAATTAGCTCCATTAAAATGTCCTTTATTCTTTGCAGCATTCAAATCAAGTTATGCTGCTTATGAAACATCACATTAAGGAATCTGAGATTATTTTTATTTCACAGTTCACTGGCATTTCCTACAACCATTAGCAAAAGGATAAGTTTAACATTCAAATGCGTTAAGGATGAGCACTGTATAAAATATATTCATTCCTGATGATGTTCAAAAGTGTTTCCATTTACTAAAAACGAAATAAGTAGCTGAGCCTAAACAATTAATAATGTTTTTTCTGCATGACTAGTAGTGACCCTTTGATGATCAATTTGCTTTCTCTGTGTTTGGTTCCTGCACTTTCAAATTTATTTCATACTTTCTCAAATGTCATTGTAAATATTGGCTTTATTGGCTTGAAGAGCATCAGTAAATACATCTGTACATTTTTGACTGATTGCACTCGCCACATTAATCCTTGAAATTCTACAATTTCAGTGAGGGGGGTGCATTGCTGCAAAATGGCCATGATTCTTGGCCAACTTTCATCCCTTTTTCATTATCACCTGTATTCATTTTCCAGGATTGGATTTGAATGTCTCCATTCCAGAAGTAGGAATATTCATGGAGAATGCCATGATCTGTGTATATCAGATTACCAGTTATACATGCTATTGGTTTCCACCATATATTGAATGGCAGGTCACACTATGGAGAACTGTCAGTCTAGCTTATCAATATCAGCCCTCGTTCTGTGTGTTTATGGAAGAGGGGGAAGCAACTTTTCATTCCATAACGTATGTCCTAATATTCTCAATTAATAATCATAGAACATAGAACAATACAGCGCAGTACAGGCCCTTCGGCCCACGATGTTGCACCGAAACAAAAGCCATCTAACCTACACTATGCCATTATCATTCATATGTTTATCCAATAAACTTTTAAATGCCCTCATCAGGTCCACTAATCCTTATATTCTCATCCCAGTATGGAGGGTAACACTGGCTCTTTGCCTCAGATTTGCTGGGCCCTCATCAACTTGCACCACTGCTACCCCTTACATAGACGACAAGCCATTTGTGCCTTGTTCTTTTTTTTCCACAATTTCTACACTCCTCCTTTCTATTTCTCATGGGTTACCTCCCTTGCTTTATTTATAGGAGCGATTTTCCCGCAGCAATGCCGCAACGTTCGGCATGAGGCAAAAAAATGGGAGTCGCACCAGGTGCAAAACAGTTTGCGATCTTCCCGGGCACTTCCCATTGGCACAGACTGAATCCAAGGGCAAGAAGCTAATTGAAATGAATTTCAATCTCATTAAGAGATTGAAGTCCAGTTTTCCGGCCTCGTGGAATCTTCCCGCCCACCAGCGGGATGTCAGCCGGGGGCCAATTATTACTAGTCTTTACAAGCGTCGACCAGGTGGACTCCGAGAGGGGTAGGAGATCAGTGCCCCTCTCCACTTAACTCCAGGGAGCGCAAAGGCACAGCAGCCACTGGCCAGATGACGCGGGGAGCTGGGAATTTGGGGGCTCAGGCTGGGCTGAAGGGGGCCAGGTCGGGGGTCTTCCCCGCGATAGGGGTGGCTTTGAGTCTGTGAAGCCATGAAGCCTGTTTACTTTCATGTTTAACACCCCATAAGAGGGCAAAGCACAGCTGCAGCCTGCCTGTCGTAAAGTTTTCTCATAGGACAGCCTGTCTCTTGGAGAAGCATTTCACTACCCATGAAGTTACAGTGGGCTCTATGGTTTCACTGTTGCAGTATGCCTGCTCTTTCCCCTTTGTACTTATTTATATTTCATTTCACACCCCATCGACTTTTATGAGCTTCCGCAGTTTAGCCAGCAGCTACCTGCTTCATAGGTCCGATAGCGATTGTTTGTTTACAGTGGGCGCAATTTATGGAATGTTTCTAACCATTTCAGGCGTATTTGGCTGGGAGTTTCTCCCTGGCTCTGTCGGCGAATTTAACTCAATATCTAATCACACTTTGTCACTTTTTTGTACCCTGGGGTGTTTCTCTCCGGGCTAACCCAGACTTGCGACAGGGGGCAAGATTCTCTCAGCCCGGAGAATCCCCGCGACCGGCACGAATTGCACCATGCCGCCCCGACGGCAGCACGCGATTCTCCGCAGAGCAGAGAATCAGCGCCATTGGCACCGGCGTGGTTGGTGCGGCGCCGGTCGGGGGCCGCTCTACGCGCCAGGCCCACCGATTCTTGGCCCAGGATGGGCCGAGCGGCCGTCGTAACAAAGCCACGTCCCGCCAGTGCCGGCCACACCTTCTCTCAGCTGGCGGGAACTCGGCGTGGAAGGGTCAGGGGACGGCCTGTGGGGGCCGGGGGGGGGGGTCTGACCCCGGGGGCCTCTGATGTGGCCTGGCTACGCGATCGGGGCCCATCGATCGGCGGGCCGGCCTCTCTGGCTGGGGGCCTAATTTCTTCCGCGCTGGCCCCTGTAGCCCTGCGCCATGTTGCATCGGGGCGGGCGTGTTGAAGGAAGCCACCACGCATGCGCGGGTTGGCGCCGGTGTCACTGCGTATGTGCAGATCCGTGGCGCCCAGTTGACACTGGGATCAGCAGCTGGAGCAGCGTGAACCGCTCCAGTGCCGTGCTGGCCCCCTGTAGGAGCCAGAATTGCTGATCCTGAGGCCGTCTTGACGCGACGGCATTTCCGACGACGTCAACACTTAGCCTCAGGATCACAGAATCCCGCCGAGGATTCTCCCGTTTGTTTTCCAGCCGGAGCTGAATTGCACCAATTTTTAAATCCCCTTACGGTCGTAAAGCTGGATTCAATACGACGGATTCCCAGGGAATCCTGCTATCGGGCTGCCATTTGGGCGAGGTTCGTGGCTGGCCACCATGCCCCACACACTGTAAACCGGCCCCGATGCCCCCTCCACTGCAAATCGGTCCGGACCACACACCCCCACCATACATCGGCCACAAAGCCCCCCCACCAACTACACAGCAGGCCTGCACCCCCCGGATTGCCTGGGTGTCCCCCATACCCCATGTATGGGGGTGACCTGACCTGCCCAAACCAACTATGCCTCTATAATAGGAGGACCACCTTCAAGGACCCCTGTAATATAGTGATCCTCCCAGGGACCCCTATAATAGGTGGTCCCCCCCCAGAGGCCCCAGTAATAAGGGGATCCTATAATAGGAGGACCCCCTAGGGGCCCCTGTAACATTGGGAACCCCCCTTCAGGGACCCCGGTAATAAGAGGACCACCCACAGCGTCCCCTGTAATAGGAGGACCCCCCCCCCCCCCCCTGCACAGCGACTCCTGTAATAGGGCCCTCCCTACAGGGACCCCTGCCTAAAGGAACCCCTTCAGAGACCACGTCCACAAACAAATGCCCCCACAACACAGACTCCCCCCACCCCTCAGAAAAGGGTCCCCTGTTTTGAAGCGGTTCAGCAGACCAGACAGGGACAGTGGGAAGCATTATAGCTGCCATACTTGCCTTACAGCTCCACATGTCCATTCCTCAAAGGAGAGACTGACCGCAGATGTCCTGTGTCTGGTCCCCACGGTCCATTACCTGCAAGCCATTCATAGCTTTCAGTAGTGGTCTGTGGTTGACAGTTTGTAAAATCCATCATAGCTTTGGTCCATTCATAAACTTTCACTCTTCAGTGGCCTAAGTGGTGAAACCCCAATGTTTGTAAACATTGAACACATCAAAGAAAGGTAAGTGCAGTGAAATCACATGCTTGAGTGATTGGAATGCACTTGGTCTTCATATGCACTTACATCTCTTACAGAGGTCCTTGGGGTGGAAGCCCTGTTATAGGGGTCCCTGTAGGGTTCCCCTTATTTCAGGACTCCCTGCAGGATGTAGCCCTATTACAGGGGTCCCTGGGGGGTCCTCTTTTTACGGGGCTCTCTGGGGGTCCCCCTATTACAGAGGTCCCTGTGGGGTGCAGTACTACTGCAGGGGTCCCGGGGCTCTCCCTATTACAGGGGTCCACCCATGGACGAGGCTTCCCCTGGGCTTTCCCACTCCCCTTTCCACCCCCCCTCCAGGACACTCACTCTTCACCCACCCACCCCCTCCACAACTTTCCTAAGGCCCCTTCCTACTCACTCTTCACTCCCACACCCTTCATAACCCCCATCCCTCCTTTCATGGGCATTTCCCCATCAGACCTTGTGTCATGTGAGTGTCCCTTTAAGAGAGGTTTGGTCTTAGCATATGACTTGTAGCATGGGTTCAGTGATGTCATTTGTTGGTGGAGAAGGGCTGTGGCTGTCAGGTGAGAGGAGGTTTAGGTTTCAGTTTGTTGCTTTGGACTGCAGCAGAGAAGCAGTGTTTCCCTGTATTCATTTTAAAGCTGTTCCAGGGAACTGAAAGCACATTGGGGGTGGCAAACTGACTTGGTAACTTTAAAGATAGAGTTGCTTTCCAGAAGGAGTTTTGAATCTGTTAGTTGGAACTGGATCAGAATCTTAGGGAAAGGACCAGTCCCATTCAAGTGAGATTACAGTGTTACAGGCCACACCCTTGAAAGGGGTTTTGGTTTATTGGTTTATTGGATTTTGTACTGATTTGGAACAGCTACTAAGGGGAATTCATTAAGGGTTATATACATAGATTACTGTAGCTGTTGTGTTTTCTTAATGTTTGTAATTGATAATAAATTCTTGGTTTATATATGTTAACTACATTCTTATAATAAACTTTGTTTTGATAAATGCACCTAGGAAGTCTGATGAATCACACCTGAAGTGAAGACTCTTGTGCTCATCCTAGTCAAATTCAACATAAAAGTTATAGGCCAGGTGAGCTTCATAATATACTTTGCAGTTTATAAGGCATGGTCCATAACACTTGGCAGTCCCACCCTGGCACCGCCATTCTGGGAGTGCCACCCATGCACCCTGGCAGTGCCATGGTGCCCAGATGCCAGGGGAGAGCCAGGATGCCATCCTGCCTTGACCCTGAACCCCAAGGGCCTTCAGTGGCCTGGGTGACCCCCAAGTGCCATTCCACCTGGTCCACATTTGGGTAGACAGTACTAATAGGCGCCTGACTAGGGTATCCCTGGGGAGGCCGATAGATTCCGGGAACTGGTTAGTTTTTAAACCCGCTTAACTGTGTGAGACTGGGTCCCATCCATTGTGGGCGGGACCCAGATTACGACGTCTTGCAAGGTCTGCTTAGATCTCACAAGACGTATGTGCCATCGTGAAGCCCAGGAAAGGCCCTCCTGGCATTTATCAGCTGCGGCTCACTCCGATTGCGGCAGGATGTGTCCTGCAGATGCTGCCCATTGAATTTCACGTCCCATTAACTCTGAAGAGCTTCCCTTGTAGCACACTGGGGGCCTGATTGAACTCAATCTTTTGCCAATGTTTTTTTCATTATCCATTATGACAGAACTTTGTGGCTTGCACACCTGGGGCCACTGGTGGTGGGGATGGGGGCGGGGAACTGGGCCTGGAGGCCATTGTAGCCCCTGGGTGGTCAGGTAAATTGCAGGTTGGCAATGCCTGTGGGTGGGGCCTGAAGGGGAGACCCACTGGAGGGGGGAGAGGATTGATGCCCATGGTCCTGGAAGGGGGGAGGGGGGGAATGAGGGAGTTGATGCCAGAGACGCTTGGGGGGACGGATCTCCTAATATCCATGGTGGGTCGGGGGGGGGGGGGGGATCATTGACTTTATTTTGAGATTGGGATCTCTATGAAACTGGGCTTGCTAGCGTGTTTAGGCCCCACTCCTCACAATGCCGGTGCAAACATCACCCTCTTCAAAAAATGGCAAAGTGTGGGAAGATTTCATCAGGAAACTTGCCTATTTCACTGGGAAGAAACATGCCAGTTTTCTGACTGAAACAGACATTTTGCCATTTTTGTTTAGGAATTATACCCTATATTATGCTCATTTCATTTCCTCACGTTATTTTCTTTCTTCTATCCCTTATCTATCAGAGAGAATGATTAAAAATGGAATGTAAAGATAAATTGGGTAGAAATGCAGAACAAGTGGTAGAGATTATAATTGTGTTTCAATTTGATGAATCTTAACAAAGTATTAAATATGAGGTAATTCAAATGTATTTCCCAGTTAAGCACCTATCATCTACTTTGATGATATTTCAGTACACTAACTACACTTTTCTAGCTTGGTCACTTGGTGTAGCTGTCACTTTTTAACTTTGCAACTATCTCTTTATTCCTTTCATATTAATGAATGTAGACCAGTAGCTTGGTGGCGCTGTGCAGAGTTTGTCCCATGGTCATAACATGGAAGATGAATACCCACAAGTGCCAACACCATGGAGGTCATGGGCTGAGCCATGGAGAAGACATCATCCACAATGGAATAGACCTCCTACACCAAGGCCTCTACTGCGGACCCCACCCTCACAGTGCCGACCTTGTTGCGTCGGCACCATCTCCTCAGTCAGAAGGTGACAGGATCCCTCCAGTCAGACTTACAGTCCAAGAGGGGTGCTGTTACCCCTTCTTGATGTTGGCAACTCTGCCTTTGCATTTCCAGCTCCTCTGGGGCGACCGCACCCAGGGGCATGTCATCGGCCAGGGGCTCCGCAGAGTCCTGGGCTCCGGCATCCCTGAGTGACGGATCGCTGGGATGTTCCTTCCTCCACCTGCTATGAATCATCAGCTGTGAGGGGCTCACCAGTGAGTGACCCTGAAGCCTATCTACTATTAATCCCACGGAGGTGTGAGTATTTCCACTGGTGGAGGGTGCGGGTGACGTGTGTGATGCGTCTTTAATGGTGATATCTGAGAATTGCCCCTCTGTGCTTCTCAGGTCTCTGGTATTGAGGGCTGTGAGCATGGTTGGAGCTGCTCTTCTGATTGTCCTATAAGGGAAGAGAGATAACATTCGTATTTCATGGGAGACTTGAGACATGCCTGTCTGTCCTGAGAGTTCTCACTCTTGCTCGCAGCCCTCACCTTGCCCTCCATACAGATGTGGAATTGCTCCTCCCTGACCAGCTAAATAACTCTTTCCTCAAATGGGATAAGGGATCTGAGCTCATGCATGACTCCGGGTTGCTGTGCCCATTCATGCGGTTGGTGGGGGGGGGGGGAATGGGGATTGACGGGGGGTGAGGGGAGGAAGAAGGCCTCGTGAGGTGCCTGAATGAGAGATCACCTCTGGTGTGTGGGGTGGTGAGGGGGTGCAGTGGAGACTGGAGGCGGCAGACTTATCTGGTCATGTGAAGAAGGCCATTCATCTTTTTGCGGCACTGCTGCCCCATCCTCGTCTGCCGTGAGCTGGCGCTGACTAAGGTTGCCACTGCTTCCCAGGCAGGGATGGTCACCTTGCTGGATGGATGCTGTATGGAACATAGATATAGGAGGTCCTGCCTCTGCTGCACTCCATCCAGGCGTCTGGTGAGGGCTCCCTCTGAGAATCTTGGAGCAGGCTTCCTGGCTGCCAGCCCCTCAAATGAATGGAATAAGTGCTGGGGAGGCATTTAAATGGAGCTCCCCACTGATTGCAATGATTAAGTCACCTGGAGACGAGAGAATCAGTGGGCGGCCATAACAAGCTCGGAGTGATTCATGTAAAGACAAAAAGTAATGTTTAAAAGGCTCAATATTCAGTGAGATGTTTCATCTCTGGCGCTGGATTCACAGTGTTTTTCTCACCAGAACTGACACCTTGTCATTTTTTGGTAAGATTCCACCCACTGATGTAGAAGCCAATTAAATGGGCTGAAAACATATGCATGACCATGGCAAAAGATCAGATCCAAAAGAGGTACAAAAAAGAGCACACAAAGGCATCATTGCTCTAGTGGATAGAGTGCTTTGGTCAGCCATGAAAACAGGCACAAGTGATTGACCACCGAGGCGAACTGTGGCTCACCGGACTACTAAGTAACCAGTATTGTATGTAGTATTGCCTCGTGGTATTAATAAAGGTGTACCACATTTGGTGGAACAATAATCTGAGTTGTTGTATGCCATTGATACTGAGTAGAGGCAAGAACCTTCAGATCAGGTAGAGGGTGTTACAGTCATAAGATTGTAACTTTTCCTTAAACACAGCAATCCCCTTATTTGAGACTAACAATCCTAACTTTGAAATTGTGATCCAGAGGTGTGGAGTGGTGTGACTTCCATTCCAACTTTTTAGAATGAGAACATTTGACTATTAGGGGTGTGCTTGTGCTGGATGTCGGCACAGTAGACCTGGTGTTGAGGATCAGCAGAGACTTAGACTGGGCTGACATTGGTTGCCGTTTGAACATGGCCCACATTAGGCCTTTTGATTTGGAGGACCATTGGGTTTTGTTTGGTCTCCTCCCAAAGCCTAAAATTATTGATGGTATTTGGCCAGTGTATCCTAAGGATCCTTCGGAGGCATCTGTTGATGAAGGATTGAATTTTAGAACATAGAACATAGAAAAATACAGCACAGAACAGGCCCTTCGGCCCACGATGTTGTGCTGAACGTTTGTCCTAGATTAAGAACAAATGAATTTACAACCCATCATTCTCCCGTAATCCATGTACCTATCCAATAGCCGCTTGAAAGTCCCTAATGTTTCCGACTCAACTACTTCCACAGGCAGTGCATTCCATGCCCCCACTACACTCTGGGTAAAGAACCTACCTCTGACATCCCTCCTATATCTTCCACCGTTCACTTTAAATTTATGAACCCTTGTAATGGTTTGTTCCACCCGGGGAAAACGTCTCTGACTGTCTACTCTATCTATTCCCCTGATCATCTTATAAACCGCTATCAAGTCGCCCCTCATCCTTCTTCATTCTAATGATAAAAGGCCTAGCACCCTCAGCCTTTCCTCGTAAGACCTACTCTCCATTCCAGGCAACATCCTGGGAAGTCTCCTTTGCACCTTTTCCAAAGCTTCCATATCCTTCCTAAAATGAGGAGACCAGAACTGCATGCAGTACTCCAAATGTGGCCTTACCAAGGTTTTGTACTGCTGCATCATCACCTCACGGCTCTTAAATTCAATCCCTCTGTTAATGAACGCTAGCACACCATAGGCCTTCTTCACAGCTCTATCCACTTGAGTGGCAACTTTCAAAAAATCTATGAACATAGACCCCTTGGTCTCTCTGCTCCTCCACATTGCCAAGAACCCTACCGTTAACCCTGTTCATATTTGTCCTTCCAAAATGGACAACCTCACACGTTTCAGGGTTAAACTCCATCTGCCACTTCTCAGACCAGCTCTGCATCCTATCTATGTCTCTTTGCAGCCGATAACAGCCCTCCTCACTATCCACAACTCCACCAATCTTCGTATCGTCTGCAAATTTACTGACCCACCCTTCAACTCCCTCATCCAAGTCATTAATGAAAATCACAAACAGCAGAGGACCCAGAACTGATCCCTGAGGTACACCACTGGTAACTGGGCTCCAGGCTGAATATTTGCCATCCACCACCACTCTGACTTCTATCGGTTAGCCAGTTCGTTATCCAATTGGCCAAATTTCCCACTATCCCATGCCTCCTTACTTTCTGCATAAGCCTACCATGGGGAAGCTTATCAAATGCCTTACTAAAATCCATGTACACTACATCCACTGCTATACCTTCATCCACGTGCTTGGTCACCGCCTCAAAGAATTCAATAAGACTTGTGAGGTAAGACCTACCCCTCACAAATCCGTGCTGACTATCCCTAATCAAGCAGTGTCTTTCCAGATGCTCAGAAATCCTATCCTTCAGTACCCTTTCCATTACTTTGCCTACCACCGAAGTAAGACTAACTGGCCTGTAATTCCCAGGGTTATCCCTATTCCCTTTTTTGAACAAAGACATGATATTCACCACTCTCCAATCCCCTGGTACCACCCCTGTTGACAGTGAGGAAGAAAAGATCATTGCCAACGGCTCTGCAATTTCATCTCTTGCATCAATTTTCATCAACATTGGATTTGTTTCAAAGCAATAAAGGAGAACAGACTTTATGTTGGAGTTGGAAATCTTTAGCTTTGTGGCCTTGATGATCTATCTTGATTTCTAGATGTTGGAGAGAATGATGAATGTTGTTCTAGCCTTCCGAATTCTGATCTTTACATCCTCGTCTTGCATCAAGAACATAATATTATACTTCCTCCATACAGAATCAATGGGATCAAACTGTTGTGCATGAAATGCTTTACAAGTTTTGACCAGCCTTGTAATATATCCGAAGACCAATAAGTTTAAATAATTTATGCAACTATCAGCCTAGTTTGCTCTACCACTTAAAAGTAAAAATTACGGTTGCAAAAATTAGCTGAGCCTTTATAAGAATTGAAAACTGTAAGAACTAGGCATGAAACAGAATCTTGATGTGGGATGATGGAAAATGGATTTGCTGCACAAAGTGGCTGTTTGATATTCCAGGCAACCTCCCTAGAGGGCAGCACTGCTGCATGCCAGGCTGGAGATGGAAGCCATGGTCAATACTGTATACCAGTATCTTTCAAACTTTTTTTCCTGGGACCCACTTTTATCAACCAGCCGACCATCATGACTGTGGCAGTCACCACTCAGTAGTATTACATGTATACGGTAAGGCCGTATAGTAGAGGGACATGGGTAAATCCCTGCCTGCTGGCTCCGCCCAGTGGGCGGCCTATAAATATATGTGCTCGCCGGTGCTGCAGCCATTCTGGTAGCAGCTACAGGAGGCACAACATCTTTGCTGAATAAAGCCTTGATTATTCCACTACTCTCGTCTTTGTGGTAATTGATAGTGCATCAGTGGCCCATGCCGGCCGGCTTTCACGACACACGCCTGTCGATCTTCACAACCCGCGCTGGCCGACCTTTGCGACTGACCTCCACGACAGATCATTATTGCTTACCTTTAGTGCTTACAACACCAGGTTAAAGTCCAACAGGTTTGTTTCAAATCACTAGCTTTCGGAGCACTGCTCCTTCCTCAGGTGAATGAAGAGGTGGGTTCCAGAAACATGTATATAGACAAAGGCAAAGATGCAAGACGATGCTTTGAATGCGAGCATTTGCAGGTATTGTCTTGCATCTTTCACTTTGTCGATATATATGTTTCTGGAACATACTTTTTCATTCACCTGAGGAAGGAGCAGTGCTCTGAAAGCTAGTGATTTGAAACAAATGTGTTGGACTTTAACCTGATGTTATAAAACATTTACTGTGCTCACGCCAGTCCAACGCCAGCATCTCCACATCATACCTTTAATGTGACAGGTGAGTCTGCTTGGTCCTCATGATCTCACTTACTTTGTCAGTCAATGCTACATTTCTGCTAAGGACTCCAGCTAATGTAAGTTCTCACTGCATCCTTTAAAAAAAATCAAGAGGTTTGTCCTCAAACTCACCATGCTTAGTCTTCAACTGCCTTTGAAGTCTTGAAAGTTTTAAACGTTCATTTGAAAGTACTTCCCTGTATATGACACACATGGGGCGGGATTCTCCGACCCCCCGCCGGGTCGACGCCGGGACCGGCAGCTGGAGTGGCATGGGCTGCTCCATGCCATGCGGGCCCCCCCAGGACCCGAGAATCGGGTCTCGGAACCGGCGCCGGAGTAAAGTACTCCCGTTTTGGCACCGGCACTCTGGCGCCGGACCAGAATATTGCAGCCATGGGCTTTGCATCCTGATTTGCATTGGCAAAATTAACAATGCTATATCTCAAGAAATCATCTTCATAATGCTTTGTTCCGGATTTCAGTTTCTTCTTAATTGTTTGTTCACCCTCCAGCTCTGGATACAGGTCACATCAGCACTGCTTTGTCCTGCCATGGACTCTCCTGCGAAGCTCGCTCTTGAGCAGAATCAATTGTGATATCCTGGCCTGTTTGTCTCTGGCCCTCTCTTCCTTTAATACAAAACAATCCACGTGGGCAGCACGGTAGCATATGTGGCTAGCACTGTGGCTTCACAGCGCCATTGTCCCAGGTTCGATTCCCTGCTGGGTCACTGTCTGTGCGGAATCTGCACGTTCGCCCCGTGTGTGCGTGGGTTTCCTCCGGGTGCTCCGGTTTCCTCCCACAGTCCAAAGAGGTGCAAGTTAGGTGGATTGGCCATGATAAATTGCCCTTAGTGTCCAAAAAAAGGTTAGGAGGGGTTATTGGGTTATGGGGATAGGGTGGAAGTGGGGGCTTAAGTGGGTCATAAGAACATAAGAACTAGGAGCAGGAGTTGGCCATCTGGCCCCTCGAGCCTGCTCCGCCATTCAATGAGATCATGGCTGATCTTTTGTGGACTCAGCTCCACTTTCCGGCCCGAACACCATAACCCTTAATCCCTTTATTCTTCAAAAAACGATCTATCTTTATCTTAAAAACATTTAATGAAGGAGCCTCTACTGCTTCACTGGGCAAGGAATTCCATAGATTCACAACCCTTTGGGTGAAGAAGTTCCTCCTAAACTCAGTCCTAAATCTACTTCCCCTTATTTTGAGGCTATGCCCCCTAGTTCTGCTTTCACCCGCCAGTGGAAACAACCTGCCCGCATCTATCCTATCTATTCCCTTCATAATCTTATATGTTTCTATAAGATCCCCCCTCATCCTTCTAAATTCCAACGAGTACAGTCCCAGTCTACTCAACCTCTCCTTGTAATCCAACCCCTTCAGCTCTGGGATTAACCTAGTGAATCTCCTCTGCACACCCTCCAGTGTCAAGAGTATTGAAAGTCAAAGAGATCTAGGAGTACAGGTCCACAGGTCATTGAAAGGGGCAACACAGGTGGAGAAGGTAGTCAAGAAGGCATACGGCATGCTTGCCTTCATTGGCCGGGGCATTGAGTATAAGAATTGGCAAGTCATGTTGCAGCTGTATAGAACCTTAGTTAGGCCACACTTGGAGTATAGTGTTCAATTCTGGTCGCCACACTACCAGAAGGATGTGGAGGCTTTAGAGAGGGTGCAGAAGAGATTTACCAGAATGTTGCCTGGTATGGAGGGCATAAGCTATGAGGAGCGATTGAACAAACTCGGTTTGTTCTCACTGGAACGAAGGAGGTTGAGGGGTGACCTGATAGAGGTATACAAAATTATGAGGGGCATAGACAGAGCGGATAGTCAGAGGCTTTTCCCCAGGGTAGAGGGGTCAATTACTAGGGGGCATAGGTTTAAGGTGAGAGGGGCAAGGTTTAGAGTAGATGTATGAGGCAAGTTTTTTACGCAGAGGGTAGTGGGTGCCTGGAACTCACTACCGGAGGAGGTAGTGGAAGCAGGGACGATAGGGACATTTAAGGGGCATCTTGACAAATATATGAATAGGATGGGAATAGAAGGATACGGACCCAGGAAATGTAGAAGATTGTAGTTTAGTCGGGCAGTATGGTCGGCACGGGCTTGGAGGGCCGAAGGGCCTGTTCCTGTGCTGTACATTTCTTTGTTCTTTGTTTGTTGTACGTCCTTTCTCAAGTAAGGAGACCAAAACTGAACACAATACTCCAGGTGTGGCATCACTAACACCTTATACAATTGCAGCATAACCTCCCTAGTCTTAAACTCCATCCCTCTAGCAATGAAGGACAAAATTCCATTTGCCTTCTTAATCACCTGTTGCACCTGAAAACCAACTTTCTGCAACTCATGCACTAGCACACCCAGATCTCTCTGCACAGCAGCATGTTTTAATTTTTTATCATTTAAATAATAATCCCTTTTGCTGTTATTCTTACCAAAATGGATAACCTCACATTTGTCAACATTGTATTCCATCTGCCAGACCCTAGCCCATTCACTTAGCCTGTCCAAATCCCTCTGCAGACTTCCAGTATCCTCTGCACTTTTTGCTTTACCACTTATCTTAGTGTCATCTGCAAACTTGGACACATTGCCCTTGGTCCCCAACTCCAAATCATCTATGTAAATTGTGAACAGTTGTGGGCCCAACACTGATCCCTGAGGGACACCACTAGCTACTGATTGCCAACCAGAGAAACACCCATTAATCCCCACTCTTTGCTTTCTATTAATTAACCAATCCTCTATCCATGCTCCTACTTTCCCCTTAATGCCATGCATCTTTATCTTATGCAACAACCTTTTGTGTGGCACCTTGTCAAAGGCTTTCTGGAAATCCAGATATACCACATCCATTGGCTCCCCGTTATCTACCGCACTGTTAATGTCCTCAAAAAATTCCACTAAATTAGTTAGGCACGACCTGCCCTTTATGAACCCATGCTGCGTCTGTCCAATGGGACAATTTCCATCCAGATGCCTCGCTATTTCTTCCTTGATGATAGATCCCAGCATCTTCCCCACTACCGAAGTTAAGCTCACTGGCCTATAATTACCCACTTTCTGCCTACCTCCTTTTTTAAACAGTGGTGTCACGTTTGCTAATTTCCAATCCGCCGGGACCACCCCAGAGTCTAGTGAATTTTGGTAAATTATCACTAGTGCATTTGCAATTTCCCTAGCCATCTCTTTTAGCACTCTGGGATGCATTCCATCAGGGCCAGGAGACTTGTCTACCTTTAGCCCCATTAGCTTGCCCATCACTACCTCCTTGGTGATATCAATCCTCTCAAGGTCCTCACCTGTCATAGCTTAATTTCCATCAGTCACTGGCATGTTATTTGTGTCTTCCACTGTGAAGACCGACCCAAAAAACCTGTTCAGTTCCTCAGCCATTTCCTCATCTCCCATTATTAAATCTCCCTTCTCATCCTCTAAAGGACCAATATTTACCTTAGCCACTCTTTTTTGTTTTATGTATTTGTAGAAACTTTTACTATCTGTTTTTATATTCTGAGCAAGTTTACTCTCATAATCTATCTTACTCTTCTTTATAGCTTTTTTAGTAGCTTTCTGTTGCCCCCTAAAGATTTCCCAGTCCTCTAGTCTCCCACTGATCTTTGCTACTTTGTCAGTGCAGACACGATGGGCTGAATGGCCTCCTTCTGCACTGTATGTTCTATGTTCTAATTCTTCACACAGGCTGTTGCTTGCTTGCTGGCAGCTACAAAATGGAAGAATCTCTCCTCTGTGATTTTGCACCCAGCGCATGTAACGTCAGTGTACAGGGCACATGCCCTGCGCTCTGCTGCTGCTTCTGGCGGGAAGGCTCCCATCGATTTTTTGAAAATCTGCCGGGGGGGTGGGACCTCCAGGGAACACCATTGCTGGGGTGGGGTCGGGATAATGAGGCCCCAATGCCGGTAATGGTGGTGGGGCGGAGCCTTCACTTTCTCTTTGAGATTGGGGAGCCCTTTAAAAATGGTGCCTCAATCTCTGGAGAGCTAACCTTGCCGGCATCTTCAGGTCCCACCTGTAAGAATGCCTATCCAGCTTTTTTTTGACAGAATGTCAGAAGACCTGGAGAGGAAGCCTGGCTGTTTTGCTGGGGAGAAACATGCCAGTGTTCAGGCAGAACATGACACTGCAATTTTTAGGGAGAATTCTGCCCAATGCTTTTATTGTTGTTCACGGGGTTTCATAGAATTTCATAAAGGAAATAAATGAATACTCAGTCAAAGCATTGGGAAGGTTTAGTAAAAATTTGGTCACAGATCTTGGGTGGGATTCTGCGCAAATCGTCGGGGCGGGAAAAAACGGCGCAAACCCTGGCGGGAACCATTCCGGCGTCTGGCCACCCCAAAGGTGCGGAGTCCTCCACACCTTCGGGGGCTAGGACGGTGCCGGAGTGGTTTGCGCCGCGCCGGCCGGCGGGAGGGAGCTTGGCGACATGCCAACCGGCGCCGAAGGGCCTCCACCAGCCGGCGCGAGTTGGCGCATGCCCGGGAACGCCGGCATCTGCTGGCGTCATCCCTGCGCATGCGCGGGGGGGTTCATCTCTGCGTCAGCCAACATGGATCAGTACAAGACTGACGCGGAGGAATAGAGTGCCCCCACGGCACAGGCCCGCCCGCAGATCGGTGGGCCCCATCGCGGGCCAGGCCACCGTGGGGGTACCCCCCTGGGCCAGACTGCCCTGTGCCCCCCCGAGGACCCCGGAGGCCGTACACGGAGCTGGGTCCCGCCGGTAGGGACCAACCTTTATTTACGCCGGCGGAACCCTCGTTAAACGGGTGGGACTTCGGCCCATCTCGGTCCGGAGAATTCGGGCGGCCCCGGGGCCCATTGCGTCGCGCCGGTCCCCGGCATTCTCCGAGGCGGGCGGCGCGATTCACGCCAGGGCGATTTTTGGGGGGCCGGAGAATTCGGAGGACGGTTGGGGACCCGGTGGGGGGTCGGAGAATCCCGCCCCTGGGTTTTAAGAAGTATTAAAAGAGAGGAAAGTTGAGACACAGGGGGCGAAATTCTCCCGAAACGGCGCGATGTCCGCCGACTGGCGCCCAAAATGGCGCCAATCAGACGGGCATTGCGCCGCCCCAAAGGTGCGGAATGCTCCGCATCTTTGGGGGCCGAGCCCCAACATTGAGGGGCTAGGCCGACGCCGGAGGAATTTCCGCCCCGCCAGCTGGCGGAAACGGCCTTTGTTGCCCCGCCAGCTGGCGCGGAAATGACATCCCCGGGCGGCACATGCGCGGGAGCGTCAGCGTCCGCTGACAGTTTCCCACGCATGCGCAGTGGAGGGAGTCTCTTCCGCCTCCGCCATGGTGGAGACCGTAGCGAAGGCGGAAGGGAAAGAGTGCCCCCATGGCACAGGCCCGCCCGCGGATCGGTGGGCCCCGATCGCAGGCCAGGCCACCGTGGAGGCACCCCCCGGGGCCAGATCACCTCGCCAGGACCCCGGAGCCCGCCCACGCCGCCTTGTCCTGCCGTTGAAAAGGTGGTTTAATCCACGCCGGCGGGACAGGCAATTTATCGGCGGGACTTCGGCCCATCCGGGCCGGAGAATCCAGCGGGGGGGCCCGCGCGGCGCAATTCCCGCCCCCGCCGAATATCCGGTGCCAGAGACTTCGGCAACCGGCGGGGGCGGGATTCACGGCAGCCCCCGGCGATTCTCCAACCCGGCGGGGGATCGGAGAATGACGCCCAGGGGATCCAGTGAAGGAATTCCAACCAGGCTGGAAGCCTAAAGCATTGACTGATGTTATTTCAGATAAGGACACTGATTGTACAAAGGTTTATGTCATGTGTTGGAGAGTTGAACACTATCATCGACATGGAAGCTGACCCCAATACGTTGTCAATGGACAACATGTTAATGAGGAGGACAGGGAAAACAATGGGACTTTACTGGGTTAGAATGGAAACAGAATAATAGAATCATCTCAATCACAAGCAGACCTTCAATCTTAAACACCGCCCTCCCCCTTTTGTAGTTTGTTGTTGTAAGTTTTTCAGCTCCCTGGCCTGCCCCAGCAGAACCCCACCCCTCCCCACATGGCCCCTGTCTCTGCCTGTTCAGATGCTCCCATGAACACATTTTGTTATCTTACATATTTCAATGATTGGCACTCTTCATCCCTTAATGGCAGCAATAACATTCCCCCTTGTCTTATGTCCATGACAAATTTGTCAGTCTCTCCTTTGCCTGTTCTTCTATTCTCAGCCCACCTCCTCCACTCTCTTTTCCATTATATACATTTAGATACATTATATACATTCTTAACATTTCAACCTTTTTTCAGTTCTGTAGCAGGGTCACATTAATGACCAGGAAGCAGGCGGTAGGAGGAACATATGGCCGTGATTCTTCAAATATGGGGCTATGTCCCCACGCTCGCCGCAAAATGGGCGCGAATCACTCCAGACATCGCACCGTTTCCGGAGAATTTCGCCCCCCATTCTCCACCCTGGCACCGAGTGCGATTTCGACGTGGAGAATCCCGGCCATAGATTTCAAAGTAACATAGGGCGAAATTCTCCGGTATCGGCGCGATGTCCGCCGACCCGTGCCAAAAATGCCGCAAATCAGTTGGGCATCGCGCCGCCCCAAAGGTGCGGAATCCTCCCCATCTTGGGGGGCCAAGCCCTAACGTTGAGGGGCTAGGCCCGCGCCGGACTGATTTCCGCCCCGCCAGCTGGCGGAAGTGCCCCGCCAGCTGGCGCGGAAATGACATTGGGGCCGGCGCATGCGCGGGAGCGTTAGCGCCCGCTCACGGCACCCCGCGCATGCGCAGTGGAGGGAGTCTCTTCCGCCTCCGCCATGGTGGAGACCATGGCGAAGGCGGAAGGAAAAGAGTTCCCCCACGGCACAGGCCCGCCCGCGGATCGGTGGGCCCCGATCGCGGGCCAGGCCACCGTGGGGGCACCTCCCGGGGACAGATCGCCCCGCGCCCCCCCCCCAGGACCTCGGAGCCCGCCCACGCCGCCTTGTCCCGCCGGGTTTAATCCACGCCGACGGGACAGGCATCCTAGCAGCGGGACTTCGGCCCATCCGGGCCGGAGAATCGCGGGGGGGATGGGGGGCCGCCAACCGGCAGCGGCACGATTCCCGCCCCCGCCGAATATCCGGTGCCGGAAATTTCGGCAACCGGCGGGGGCGGGATCCACGCCAGCCCCCGGCGATTCTCCGACCCGGCGGGGGGTCGGAGAATCTCGCCCATATACTCTGCCCACGGCAGCAAACTATTTACTCCACACAATCCCGTTGGGACAACCAACATTACGGTCCCTGTTCGGGCCGGCTTTTATGCTTGAGCCAGCCCCAGTTGGGTGGTCCTCTGACCACTAACGGGGAAGCATGTATTTCATGAACTACAGGGGGAGATTAATTAAGGTTGCCCCATGGGCTTTATGGGGGTTATTACACCCTTCCCCCTCCAAGTCCGAAAGTTTCCCCTCTGTAACCAACTGGGCAGGCATGCTGTGCCGCTTTGCACTTGGCTGTGTTTCCATCAGCAGTGGGTGTTGTGTAACGGTTGATAGACTGCCTGTTTCTAGACAGTCTCTGGCGGGTTACTGCTGAGATTTTGGCCTGAGACATGGCATCGTCCGTCTGTGCGGGCACTACGTCAGAGTCATAAGAACAAAGAAGAACAAAGAAAAGTACAGCAAAGGAACAGGCCCTTCGGCCCTCCAAGCCCGTGCCGACCATGCTGCCCGACTAAACTACAATCTTCTACACTTCCTGGGTCCGTATCCCTCGATTCCCATCCTATTCATGTATTTGTCAAGATGCCCCTTAAATGTCACTATCGTCCCTGCTTCCACCACCTCCTCCGGTAGCGAGTTCCAGGTACCCATTACCCTCTGTGTAAAAAACCTGCCTTGTACATCTCCTCTAAACCTTACCCCTCGCACCTTAAACCTATGCCCCCTAGTAATTGACCCCTCTACCCTGGGGAAAAGCCTCTGACTATCCACTCTGTATATGTCCCTCATAATTTTGTAGACCTCTATCAGGTCGCCCCTCAATCTCCGTCGTTCCAGTGAGAACAAACCGAGTTTATTCAACCGCTCCTCAAAGCTAATGCCCTCCATACCAGGCAACATTCTGGTAAATCTCTTCTGCACCCTCTCGAAAGCCTCCACATCCTTCTGGTAGTGTGGCAACCAGAATTGAACACTATACTCCAAGTGTGGCCTAACTAAGGTTCATCTCGATGGTCCAAGTGTTGGTCCACGGTGGGTTGCACGCCTCGTCTAGGGAATGGTTCCAGGAAGAGGTACCAACAACCTCAAGTGCGGGCTCCCATTTCTTCAGGTGGTCAATGTGTTAGCGCAGGGTCATCCCTTGGACATGAACCCTGTAGGATATGGGCCCCGTTTGCTCCAATACGACCCCTGAGAGCCAGAGTGCACCATCTCCGAAGTTGCAGGCGTAAACAGCCCCCGGTTGAGCGTTCCACCTGGTGCCCTGTGGTCATGATACTTTTGTTGCAAGTCTTGCTGCAGCTCTACTTTTCTGCCCAGGTTTTGTAAAGTCAGGCTTAATGGGGTTCTGAGGCGTCAGCCCATCAGCAGCTTTGCTGTTGCCACCCCTGTTATAACATGTGGCGTGATCCTTTAGTTAAAAAGGAATCTCGCCAGTCGTGAGTCCAGGGAGCCCGCAGTGTGCTTCCTCATACCTCTGTCTGGCCTGCCCGTTCGGCCCAGTGATGTGGGGGATTTTGGATATGATTGATTACGTTCATATGTGCTAATTTGGAGAACTCTTTGCTTGTGAACTGTGTCCTGTTATTGAGGAATCCTGTGAGTGCTGAATCAGCATCTTAATTTATTGATGGTGGCCCTTGATGTGGTGGAGGCCATCTTATATACGTCAAGCCACTTAGAACGGGCATTCATAAGGATTAGAAACAAGGACCCCATAAAATACCCAGCGAAGTCCGCATGCAGTCTCATCCTGGGATGCCATGGTCATTCCCAGGGGTGAAGGGAGGCTGAAGGTGGGAGCTTCTGATGTCCCACACATACCAGGCAACTTAGCACGAAAAGCCCACTGTCTCCTCGATTCCTGGCCACCAGACGTAACTTTGTGCCAGCATCTTCATTTTTCAACTCCCCGGGTGACCACTGTGTAAGTTCTGCAGGATCAATTCCTGACCTGGTGATGGGATGATCACGCAGATTCCCCACGAGAGGATGCCATCTTCGACACGCAATTGCTGCTACTTTTTAAAAATAAATTTAGAGTCCCCAATTCATTTTTTCTAATTAAGGGGCAATTTAGCGTGGCCAATCCACCTACCTTGCACATCTTTGGGTTGAGGGGGCGAAACCGACGCAAACACGGGGCGAATGTGCAAACTCCACACGGACAGTGACCCAGAGCCATGATCGAACCTGGGACCTCGGCGCCTTGAGGCAGGAGTGCTCACCACTGTACCACCATGCCGCCCAAATTCCTGTACTTTTTGACAGAAGGCTGCAGGACCGCTGGGGGGTTCCCCTGTAATCCGCCATGCAGTAACATGTGATGGAGCTTTGCCAATTTGGGATCTTTCTGCGTCCATGAGCGAATCCGAACGCCGTCACCGGCAGAGTGTCCGTAAAATTTAAAGTCGCCACGACTTTTTCCACCATTGGTGGAGATAGGGAATTCACGGGCAGTGGAAGATGACTGAAGGTTCAGGGTGGGCTGTCTGAACCCCTGGGCGATGTTGAAAAGTATATTATACGCTGCCAGTAAAGGTGTCCAGCACTGAATTCGGGCCAAGGCTGTGCAGGGAATCTCCTTGTCCTCCTGAAAATAGAGGCCCAGCATTGGCTTGTGGTTGGTGATGATGAAGAAGTGTCACCCGTAAACATACTGATGAAATATTTTTACGACGCATATCATCGCCAAGTCTTGGTTTTCTATCTGGGTGTAGCGGTGCTCCGTGTCTGCTAGAGCTCTGGATGCGAATGCTATGGAGCAATCAGTGCCATCATCCATCAATTGGACAGCACCGCCCGATACTACAGGGGGAGGTGTCACAAGTGAGGATGAGCAGCTGGGATGGATCATGGTGGATGATCATCGTTCGGAGGATAACAGCCGCTTCTTCACTCCTGCCAATGTCCTGAAGTAACAGGGCTGAGCCCCTGGGTCCACGTAGATGTGTGCCTTGCCTCCCTTTATTTTGCCTAAGCCCTCCTGGAATACCTCTGGATATTTTACAAGGACCTCATACAGGTTTCCAGTGGCCATTCGGAAAATCTACTGCCAATCGAAGCGGATGACTCGTAGCCAGTCATGCCCCAGCAGGTTAGGCTTCTATGCTCGATCTTACAAACCTCAGCTGGGTGAGCCGCTGTCCACTAGTGCGGGAGCCTGAGCTGGCCGGGTCCTAAAGGACACAGCTGGTAGGCGGACACTGCAGCAGGTGGTGAGGGATCCAACAAGAAGGAAAAGCATACTTGACCTCATCCTCACCAACCTGCCTGCTGCAGATGAAATGAAATGAAAATTGCTTATTGTACAAGCAGGCTTCAAATGAAGTTACTGTAAAAAGCCCCTAGTCGCCACATTCCGGATCTGTCCATGACAGTGACGGTAGAAGTGACCACCGCACAGTCCTTCTGGAGACAACGTCCCGTCTTCACATTGAGGATATCCTCCATCGTGTTGTGTAGCACTACCACCGTGATAAGCCACCAAGCCAGGGGATCAATCCTGATTCAATGACGAGCAGGAGAGCATGCCTGGAGCAACACCAGGCATCGTGAAAATGAGGTGTCAGCCTGGTGAAGCTACAACACAGGACTACATGTGTACCAAACTGCATAAGCAGAAAGTAATAGACAGAGCTAAGCGATTTCACAACAAATGCATCAGATCTAAGCTCTGAGGTCCTGCCACATCCAGCCGTGAATGGTGGTGGACAATTAAAACTGACTGGAGGAGGAGGCTCCACAAATATCCCCATTGTCAATGGTGGAGGAGCCCAGCACATTTGGAAAAGACAAGGCGGAGGCATTCGCAACAATCTTTAGCCAGAAGTGTCGAGTGGATGATCCATCTCGGTCTCCTCCGGTGGTCCCCAAAATCACAGATGTCAGTCTTTAGCCAATACGTTTCACTCCATGTGATAGCAAGAAACGGCTGAAGGTACAGGATACTGCAAAGGCTATGGGTCCTGACAATATTCCGGCAACAGACCTGAAGACTTCTGGTCCAGAACTTGCCACACCCCTAGGAAAGCTGTTCCAGTACAGCTACAATACTGGCATCTAACTGGCAATGTGGGAACTTGCCAGGTATGTCCTGTGCACGAGAAGCAGGATAAAAACAATCCAAACAATTACCGCCCTATCAGCCTACTCTCCATCATGGAGCTGGTTTAGCACACTGGGCTAAATCGCTGGCTTTTAAAACAGACCAAGGCAGGCCAGCAGCACGGTTCAATTCCTGTACCAGCCTCCCTGAACAGGCGCTGGAATGTGGTGACTAGGGGCTTTTCACAGTAACTTCATTGAAGCCTACTCGTGACAATAAGCGGTTTTCATTTTCATCATCAGCAAAATGATGGAAGGAGTCACCACAAGTGCCAGGCAGTGACCATCTCCCACAAGAGAGGATCTAACCACCTCCCCATGATATTCAATTGCATTACCATCGTTGAATCCCCCACAATCAACATCCTGGGGGTTACCACTGATCAGAAAATTAACTGGACTAGTCATATTGATACTGTGGCTACCAGAGCTGGTCAAAGGCTGGGAATCCTATGGTGGGTAACTCATGTTCTGACTCCCAAAGTCTGTCCACCATCTACAAGGCACAAGTCAGGAGTGCAATGGAACACTCCCCATTTGCCTGGATGAGTGCAGCTCCAACAACACTCAAGAAGCTCGACACCATCCGGCACAAAGCAGCCCACATGGTTGCTAACCATTCCACAAACATTCAATTTCTCCACCACCGCTGAACAGTGGCAGCCATATGTACCATCTACAAGATATGCTACAGTAACTTGTCAATGTTCCTTAGGCAGCACCTTCCAAACCCATGACCACTACCATCTAGAAGGACAAAAGCAGCAGATACCTGTGAACCTCTCCACCTGGAGATTCCCCTCCAAGTCACTCTGCACCCCGACTTGGAAATATATTGCTGTTCCTTCACTGCCGCTGGGTCAAAATCCTGGAACTCCCTCCCGAACAGCACTGTGGGTGTACCTACAGCTCATGGACTGCAGGGGTTCAGGAAGGCAACTCACCACCTCCTTCTGAGAGCAACTAGAGATGGACAATAAATGCTGGCCTAACAAGTTACGCTCACATCCCGTAAATGAATTTAAACATTTTTTCACAAGCCCCACTGTGAGACCAATTACCCTTTCCCCGTGGGATTTGAGGGGGTTATTCTAGTCACTTCGACCCAATGCAGCATGGTAGCATTGTGGATAGCACAATTGCTTCACAGCTCCAGGGTCCCAGGTTCGATTCCGGCTTGGGTCACTGTCTGTGCGGAGTCTGCACATCCTCCCCGTGTGTGCGCGGGTTTCCTCCGGGTGCTCCGGTTTCCTCCCACAGTCCAAAGGTGTGCAGGTTAGGTGGATTGGCCATGATAAATTGCCCTTAGTGTCCAAAATTGCCCTAAGTGTTGGGTGGGGTTACTGGGTTATGGGGTTAGTGTGGAGGTGTTGACCTTGGGTAGGGTGCTCTTTCCAAGAGCTGGTGCAGACTCGATGGGCTGAATGGCCTCCTTCTGCACTGTAAATTCTATGATTTAAAAAAATTTAAAAAACGTTAACTCTGTTTCCACAGATGCTGCCATACCTGTTGAGTTTATCCAACACATTTGGTTTTTATTTCAGATTTCCAGCATCCGCAGTATTTTATTTTTTATGACTTGGGGCAAGTTAGGATACAGGCAGCAGACTTTTGGATTAACTGAAATTTACTTGGTGCCACCTCGTCAAATTAACTGTAGCATCTGGGATATATGTGACTGTGATGCCTACAACATTTGGTGAGAGGGATGTAGGCACGATGTAGTTTTGGACTGGTACTTCTACCCAGGCTGCTCTTTCAGGCCTCCAATCTCAGAAAAGGGAAAAATATTAGGATGTTAGCTACATTGTATTTTAACGGCTTTATGTCAATTTGCAAAGGCTTTTATCCATATACTGCAATTAAATGAGTGCCCTACAGCAGTAGAAATATGTATTAAATGCAATCTTTAGGTTTTGAAATGCAATCATTACTAAATGTCTTACCTGACTTGCCATAGTCATGTGACCTGTGGCATGAAGGATTCCCTGTGGGCAGCCATTTTACATTGTTAAATAAAACTGTAGTAAAGACGAGAAAGACTGTAGTCTTTGAGCACATAACATGGGATCGAGACGTCATGGCGTTCGTTGCGCCACCACGCATGCACGGGCGGTCCTACATAGAGCGTGCCTGCGCATCACGTCCCTCTGCGTCAACGTCCCCTCTTTTGGCGTGGACAAGCACGGGAGGCCTCGTAAAGCGCGAGAAATGGCTGCCCTCGTCCGGGCCGCGGTCCGGGAGGAACTCGATCAACTGGACCCACTCTGCCTCCTAGGACCTGTGCCGTGCCGTTTCGGCCGCCTGGATTTGGGAGTACCGGCTGGTTGCGTTCTCATGGAGGACGCAGGTCTCGCTGGCAGTCGCTAGGGTGAGGCGCTTTATTTTATGGAGCTGCTGGCGTAGGGTGTCCGAGATGACCCCAAAAACTATCTGATCCCGTATCATGGAATCGGAGGTGGCCTCATAGCCGCAGGACTGCGCGAGGATACAGAGGTGCGTCAAGTAAGATTGGAAAGGCTCATCCTTACCCTGCAGGCGCTGCTGAAAGAGGTACCTCTCGAAGCTCTCATTGACTTCCACGCTGAAGTGTTCCTCGAACTTCAGAAGCACCGTCTTATATTTTGTTTTGTCCTCGCCTTCCGCGAATGCCAGGGAGTTATAGATGTGGATGGCGTGTTGCCCCGCCGTGGAGAGGAGGAGGGCGATCTTCCTGGTGTCCGATGCATTCTCCTTGTCTGTGGCTTCGAGGAAGAGTTGGAAGTGCTGCTTAAACAGCTTCCAGTTGACGCCAAGATTTCCAGCGATTCGGAACGGCTGCGGCGGGCTGATGGTTTCCATGGAGCAGGTTGGCGGATTTCTGAAAGGGTGCAGGTCGGTCTCACAGTCGCTGGTTAGCTTCCACTACTGGTATCATGTCGTGTTGGGCGTTCTGCTGCACAAATGATCCAACACGGCTGTAGATGGTACAACTCTGTTTTATTGTATAAACAATGGCTACAACTAACTGCTGGCTTGGGTGCGTGCTTCACCAGCTAACCTGTGAACCCAGACCTATCACTATCTTAGTGAGGCACTCAGCACATGGACTATGTCTGAGTGGCACGCTGTGAGCTCTGTGCTCTGAGCTATCTCTTGGTAGAATGAGCGGGAACTGTGGTGTTCCCTGTTTAATAGTGCGCGTGCTCTCACTGGTGATTGGCTGCGATGTTATGTGTGTGCTGGTTGGTCCAACTGCCTGTCCATCAGTGTGTGTGATTGCACCATGATATGCTGATGTGGATATCATGACAACCACTATTGATGAATGAAGGTGGGCATACTGAAAATAAAAATAAATCTCTGGGAGCACCCTGAGTGTGGAAGATGATCCTTTTAAGAAAGAAGATGGATCTCCAGGAACATTCTTAGGCTGGAGGATGGACCCCATCCAAGGCACAGAATCTGGAAAGTCCATCTATAGATGCTCCTCCCACCCACTACTGTGGGGTTGCCATCAGCCTGCATCCTGAACTACAGAGGCAGCCTCAGGCTTGTTCAGGTGAGTCCTGGCATCTGTGTGCCACGTTCCAAAGGTGTTTCATACCGGCGTGTTTTCCTGCTGGCTCCACGGAGAATCAGGCATGGGTGGTTGGGCCTTCCTCTGCATCACATTAGCAGGGTGCAAATGAGTCGCACGCTGGACTCCAGTGAGTTTTGAGTTTTACAATCCAACATGGCACGCACGAGCGGAAGATCCTGGTATAAATTCATGCTGGCGTAAATCCTATTTTTGGACCCCCTGCCAAATTCACCCCCCCCCCCCCCCCCCCCCCAACTCTGCGATTGAATCTGTAGGCAGGGGCTTGGGAGAATTCTGCCCATGGCAGAAGTGGAGCTGAGATTGAATTGTGAAAAGCTGGAAGAGAAGTCACAGCTACTGAAAGATGAACACGGAAATGTTTCCAAACTGCTAAAAGCCGAAGGAAGCACAACATGGACAAAGAAAAGCTAATACAAACTGAAGGCTGCAACAAAATACTGGGTGAGACAAAAAAGGGTGTAAATTCCCCACTCCAAAGTTCCTGTTGAAATGAAAGGAGATATACGGCAGAATTGTCAATTTTCCACTTACAATGGCGTAACTACAAGCTTGCAACAGATTTATTTAATAAGCCGGAGCCGATATGAAAAGCAACACTTTTAACACTGCAGGGCAGAGGCTGCTACTAATTGTATTCCACCCTAAATGTATGCTAAGCACAGATAAAACAAACTACAGAACTTTTGAAAGCATGCATTGAACCCCAGTGAATGTAACTTATGAACACTGTAGGTTCAACATTGGGCATCAAGGTGCAAAAGAGTCCAATGATCAGTATGTGACTATAATAACACAGCTTACAGAATCATGTGAATTAGGGCAACTAAAAGATGATCTCATTAAAAAGAGAATTATTTTAGGTATAAGACATCTAACAGTGAGAGCAAGTCCACTGAGGGAGGAGAAATTTGCTCTCAAGAAAGCGATAAGCGTGTGCAGAAACACAGAGGTTGTAAAAAGTCAGCTCAAGCACATGTATGGCAGAACAGACCAGGCAGGAGTTACATTATGTGACAGACATTCCAGACTGAAAGAGCAGGATAGTTGCGGACAAAGGGCAGGATGCAAATACTGCGGAAGACATCATACAAGGGAAGAAAAGAATTGCTCAGCGTGGGGAAATCACATAAATGTTTAGCCCCAAAAAGGAAAATCAAGCCTATGCAGATGGCCACTGGAAAGGTATCAGCTGAAACGTCTGATGAAGCACTGTATTCCAGTGGTAGGCAACTTGTGGCCCGGAGGCCACATGCAGCCCAATTGGGCTTGAGTGCGGCCAATGAGACATTTTGTTGACTGTTGCCTATGTGCAGATTTTCATCCATATAGTTTTTCTAACCGGTATGACTGAACTAATACGCACACAAAGCAAGGACATATGAAATGAGGTGCATGCTGATTGCATAAAACACTGACTGTGAGAGCTCTGCTTCCAAAGTATGAATATTGATTTTGTTTTTACCATTTGAAGTTGATGATAGTTCTATTAATATATAAATGACATGGCATTTCCTATAACTCGTTATTAAATATTCAACTTATATTAAACGTATTTAACCTTATTCATGGAGTCATGATGAGTGAACAAGCCCGGTTTCAATCTGGTATCCTACTGAGATAAAGGAGGGCCACTCATGCGACCGACTCACTAGCCTAGGTTGCCCATCACTTTTATATACCAAACAACAGGTTGGTTTCATCAAGTCTACATAGGTAATAAATGGTTTGTGACTATTACCATGATGACCACAGAAGAGGAGCATCAAGTGAACAAGAAAAGTCAGATAGACATTGGTGCATCATGCAACATCATGGGCGGAATTCTCTGTTAGCCGACGCCGAAATTGGGAAATGCGATTGGGCGGAGAATAGCTTCCGACGCCAAGTCGTGATTCTCCGTCACCTCGAAAATGGCATCAATGCATTTGCATTTCATTCCGAACGTACAGTAGGCATCATTTGCTCATCATTAGCGGGCCTGACCCGATACTCTCCAGGGCCTCCGCGATTCTCCGCCTCCGATGGGCCGAGTTCCCGGCAGCGTGGTTCACTTGTGCTTTTAAAAATCGTGAAACCTGCGTCGGAGCAGCTGAGGGAGAGAGAGGGGGTATGGAAGGAGTCCACATCGCCATAGTTTGCTGACAATTGTGCCGCTGGCCAGGGGGCTTCTGCCAGGGCTGGGGGGAGTAGTGGGTGGTGGCCAAGAGGTGGGCTGTGGGGTTGGGGTAGACGGGCAGAGAGCACCATTGCCACAGCTATAAAGGCAGCCATGCAGCTGCGCACACCGCTAACAGCCCACTTTGAACCTGGTGCCACGGGTCATATAGGTCCCCCCCCGGGCATCCCCTTGGATGCCCTCAGGCCCCAGATGACCCATCAGCTGTATGGGCTCTCTCCAGCACACCCAGTGCCATCTTGTTGGCTGGGATGAGTGTGTGTGGGGGGATTGTAATGTGTATGTGCGGCTGCAGCTTGTCAGCCTCCCAAGTGTCGATCACGGACCTGGCGTATCCCGCACCATTTTTCAGTGGAATCAAGTGTGCTAGCCTCTCAATGGTAGCAGAATCGGTCCGGGTGCGGCGCTGGCTTTGCTGTCGTAAAAGTCCACGGATTCTGCGATGGCGTCAACACTTAATCTCAGAAACGGAGAATCCCGCCCCATGACTTTCACACACTTGTGTAAACTAGCCTAACATGGTGATCCAAAAATGAAGCCCTCAGAGGATTGAGGCAACATGATGGCATGGTACACATACCAAGAGGGCAAATTAGTCAGAGAGCCCAATGCAATGGCAAGAATGAAGATCTGGAGTTTCAGACCAAAGATGATACCAACAGCCTCTCATCTCAGCTGGCGCAAGTCTAAAGCAGGGACTGGCAACCCTACCTGTGCCAACAGAGATTTACAATGCGTTGAAGCATGGAAAACCTGCTGAACAGATCCTAGAGGAGTACAAAGACGTGTTTACAGCATTTGGATGTCTAACCTTTTAAAAATACATTTTTACAGGATGTGGGCTTTTTTGTTGCCCATCCCCAATTACCCTTGGGAAGGTGGTGGTGAGCTGCCTTCTTGAACTGCTGCAGTCCAGGTGGTGTAGGACACCCACTTTGCTATCAGGGAAGGCGTTCCAGGATTTAAACCATGCAACAGTGAAGGTACGACGATATATTGTCAAGTCAGGATGGTGAATGACTTGGAGGGGAACATCCAGGTGGTGGTACTCCCATGTATCTGCTGTCCTTCTCGATGGTAGTCATGGGTTTGGCAGGTGCTGCATAAAAAGCCTTGGTGAGTTCCTGCAGTGCATCTTGGATTGTGCGGTGGTCACTCCTATCAATACTGCCATGGAGAGATGAATCTGTGGAAGGCAGGTTAATGAGGATGACGTCTGGTATGTTTTTCCCTCTTCTTGATTCCCTCACCACCTGTCGCAGACTCAGATTAGCAGCTATGTCCCTTAGGACCCGACCAGCTCGGTCAGTAATGGTGCTACTGAGCCACACTTGGTGATGGACATTCCCTACCCAGAGTGCATTCTGTGCCCTTGCCACCCTCAGTGTTTCCTCCAAGTGGTATCAACATGGAGGAGTACTGATTCATCAGCTGACGGTTGATGGTACGTGGTAATCAGTAGGAAGTTTCCTCGCCCATATTTAACATGACGCCACAAGACTTCATGGGGTCTAGAGATGATGTTGAAGGCTCCTAGGGCAATTCCCTTCCGACTGCATACCACTGTGCCGATGGGACAGGACATACCCAGGGATGATGGTAATGCTGTCTGGGTAACAATGAGTCCTGTGAGTCTGACTATGTCAGGCTGTTGCTTGACTAATCTGTGAGGCAGCTCTCCCAATTTTGGCACAAGCCCCCAGATGTTAGTAAGGAAGAATTTACAGGGTCGACAGGGCTGGGTTTGCCATTGTCGTTTCCAATGCCTTGGCCGATATCAGATGATCCTTCCGGCTTCTTTCCTTTTAGGATTTGTAGTGATTTTTGAAAAAAACTGAGTGGCTTGCTGGGCCATTTCAGAGAGCATTTAAGGGTCAACCACATTTCTGTGGATCTGAGGATGGCAATTTCCTTCCTGAAAGGATATAGTGAACCAGCTGGGCTTTTTATGACAATCAACAATGGTTTTATTTCCAGATATTTATTAGATTCAATTTCTACCATCTGCTGTGGCGGGATTCGAACCCGGGTCCCCGGGGTATTGTATTGGCTTTCTGAATCACCAGCCCAGTGACAATACCACTATGTCACCGCCACCCCTGGAGAAAATCACCTTGAAGTAGATGAGTGTGTAAGACCTATTCAGCATCTGCCGAAAGAGTTCCAGTTGCCATCAAGTCTAAACAACAAGGTTGAAGGGCTGGAAAAGAAGGGGGTAATCAAGAAAGTGACAACTCCTGCAGACTAGATTAGCAACATGTTCGCAGTTGAAAGCTGGAAAGCTGTATGCTTAGATTCAAAGGATCTAAATAAAGTGCTGAAGAAATCTCACTACCCCATGCCAACCATTGAATGAATGTTGTCGCAACTTACTAAGGCAAAGATATTCACTATCCGAGATGTGAAGGATGGTTACTGGCAAGTGAAACTGGATGAAAGCAGTAGCATTCGAACTACATTCTGTCTGCTGTTCGGGAGATACAGATGATTGCACATGCTGTTTGACATTTCCATGGCTCCAGAAGAATATCAATGTCGGCAACATGAGGTAGTCAGTGATCTTCCCTGAGTGGAAGCCATAGTTGACCATGATCAGAAATTAATACAATTGCTGGAGAGAGATTGCCAGATGAACCTGAACAAAACAAAATTGCAACTGAAGATGCCTGAAGTCAAGAGCATAGGTCACGTATTGTCAGCGAAAGATCTTCGCCTGGATCCTGACAAGGTGAGAGCTGTAGCAGCAATGCTCAACCAACAGATGTGAAAGTTGTAGAAAGATTTGTTGAATTGGTGAACTATTTCGGGAAATGTTTTGTCTAATTTATCATAGGAGAATGGTAAGCTGGCAAAAAGGTAGGTACAAAATATTCACCCCTTAACTACGGATATTTGCATGCAAGACTGTCCCAATTTTCACCCCCACCTGCTCCAGCAGTACCCCAGATGCCCCCAAAACATGGCAAGCTTTTCAGCTCACATTTCTTGACATCACAAGGGATGGTGCAGGAGAAAAGGGAATTGGACCCGAGAAGCACGTTCCTTTTCAATAATAGCTACGATCTGTTCCACATATCCACTGTCACTAAGTTTCTGTCTGTGCGCATCCTCCCTGCTCCCACCCCAAAAAATAAATGAAGGATTAATTCAGGATGCTGACCTAATCTTAATCACACTGCATTCAATCAACATGATTTGTCCTTATCCTGATAACCCTCAAACGTTTTGCTAATTGGATGTTCATGCAGTAGTTTTTTTAAGGTGTTCACTCAGGCAGCATTAACTGCCTTATCTGGGAATCTATTCTGTAAACTGATAACTATTCATAGCTCTGCTGGAAATAAAAATTGCTTCCAGTTTCAAGTATTGCTTAAGGTTTGTTAATTTTATACCTATGTCCTTTGGTCCTGTGTTCACAGTCTAAGTATCTGCTAGCATCTGCATTATCCATTCCACAGTGCATTTCAAGAAATGGTTCTCCTGCATTCAATTTATTTTTTGTAATCAAAACAACTTTAGCTGTATAAATCTCTCCTTATAATGCAGAGCTAATTCTCTGAATCTTACTTGTTATTCTTTGAGTCCTCTCTAATACATCCAGGTATTTTGATCAACAATCACTGCCCCTCTCCACATCTCCCTCCAGAATTACTGTTCATTTACAATCAGTGTCCTTGCATCCATGACCTTATTGTTGGATGAGGGTATTGATGTTTTGATTTTGTCTGAAATGTGGCTCATGGGCGGGAACATGGCGTGCCTTATTAGAGCCTCCCCACCTGACTGTACCACCAGCTCTGCCCAACAGCTACAGTAAAGACCTTACTCATCAAGTCACACCTTGGTCTCACTCCACATACCTCTGGCTCTTTCAGTATATTTTGTTCAATCCCTCTTCTCTCTCTCTCCCCAAAATCTGCTCTCAACCCGACCTTGAGAATGGTTTCAAATATTGTCTCTTGTCCCACCAGCAGCCTCTGATTTGCGACTTTCTGGACCCAATCTTCATGGTCTGAATCGGGCCCAGGCGGAAACATACAGGCTGAAGAAATGGCAGCGACATCATGGGCGAAATTCTCCATTATCGGCGCAAAGTCCGCCGATCGGCGCAAGAAACGGCACAAATCTGACTTGCGTCACGTCGGAAAAATGGACCAAAAGTCTCCGGCCCGAAATGGGCTAGCAGCGACGTGACGGGATCCGCGCTTGCGCACGGCGTGACAGCTCATAAGGCCGCGCTGCTCCCCCCCACCCGACCGGAACACCCGACCGGAACACCCGACTGGATGGCTAGCCGCCGCTCAGCCCCGAGGTTCGAGTCACGGGATGTGGAGGCGCCCCTGGACGCAGTGGAGCAGAGGAGGGACGCCCTGTATCCCGGGCACGGCCGCAGAGTTGCCCCACGCCACAGCCGGCGTCTATGGAGGGAGGTGGCAGAGGCCGTCACCGCTGCGGCCCTGACACCACGGACAGGCACCCAGTGCCACAAGAAGGTGAACGACCTCGTCAGAGCAGGCAGGGTGAGCCACCCCCGCACCCCGCCCGATATCCATATCCCCCCTCCCCCATATCCCCCCTCCCCCATGTCCCCCCTCCCCCATATCCCCAAGTGAATCCAGCCCTAACCTTAACCTCTGCAATGCACGCGCAACCGATGGCATGCATTCATATACCTGCCTTACACTGTTGCCTTTTACCCCTGCCACCACCCCCCCCCCCCCACCCCCACAGGAGAAGCGCGCACACAACAATAGGGAGCATGTGAGGACTGGAGGAGGCCCCGCTGATGAGAGGCCACTGACCGAACACGAGGAAAGGGCCCTGGAACTGGCTGGCGGACCTGAGGACCGGGAGGTTGGTGATGCAGAGGTCGGGGGTGTACTAGCAAGTGAGCCACTGACAGCCCGTCCCCATATCCCCCCTCCCCCATATCCCTCCTCCCCCATATCACCTGATCACTGCCTGATGTCTAACCATGCATGCTTCATTGTGTATCGCAGGAGCAAACGTCGAGGCACCCATCCCCGCAGATGCAGACCGCCTGCAGGATGCCCCTCGGAGGCCACAGGAGTCGGAGAGACCCGGACCCTCCGGCATGCGACGCCCGCAGGATGCCCCTCGCACACCACGGGAGATGGAGAGACCCGGACCCTCCGGCATGCGACGCCCGCAGGATGCCCCTCGCACACCACGGGAGACGGAGAGACCCGGAGCAACTGGAGACGACACCCCCGTCACATGCGGGAGCGACGACGCAGGCGTGTGCCACCCAGTGACGAGGGGGGCAGCCACAGGCCCCCGTCACATCCGAGCCAGGACACCTGGGGCAGCACGGTAGCGCAAGTGGATAGCACTGTGGCTTCACAGCGCCAGGGTCCCAGGTTCGATTCCCGGCTTGGGTCACTGTCTGTGCGGAGTCTGCACGTCCTCCCCGTGTCTGCGTGGGTTTCCTCCGGGTGCTCCGGTTTCCTCCCACAGTCCAAAGATGTGCAGGTTAGGTAGATTGGCAATGCTAAATTGCCCTTAGTGACCAAAAAGGTTAGGAGGGGTTGTTGGGTTACGGGGATAGGGTGGCAGTGAGGGCTTAAGTGGGTCGGTGCAGACTCGATGGGCCGAATGGCCTCCTTCTGCACTGTATGTTCTATGAAACTATGAAACCACTACCCAGGACACCACTACCCAGGACACCACTACCCAGGACACCACTACCCGGGACAGCACTACCCAGGACACCCCTACCCGGAACAGCACTACCCAGGAAGACGAAATACCGGACAGTGACTCAGAGTTGATGGGTGGAGACGAACCCCCACCCCAAAGTGCCATGGACTCAGAGTGGGATGAAGAGCACGACACAACGCCACTGCTGTCACCAACACCCTCCACCATCGCAGAAACACTCACCACGGTTGGGCACTTTAGTGATGAGGCGTCTGGTACACTCACTGGTGCGCACAACACAGCCGTCCCGGTACAGCAGGTGGAGGTAGGAGCAGCAGAGGGGCCGGGCGGTCGGAGGGCAGCCCAGCCCAAGCGAACATCTGCCGCCCAGATGGATCCCGGGTTCCTGGAGTTACCACATCCACACATAGATCCGATGCAACCACCGACCCGGAGACGAGCGAAGAGGGTGACGGCCGGCTTGCGGCGGCTGCAGTCGCAGGTGGAGGAGTCCACCCGCGTCCAGGAGCTGGGAGTGGTGCCGGTCATGCGTGCCACCCAGGCCGACACCGCACGGGTGGCGTCCGCGGTGGAGGCAATGGGTGCGACATGGAGAACGGTTTGCGAGGCCTTGGGCTTTACGTGCAGGCGGCGTCTGTGGCCCAGGACATGGCTGCCCTCTCACAGGAGGCCATGAGCCAGTGCCAGCGCCAGATGGCAGAGGCGCTCAGCGCCATGGCCCAGTCTCAGCAGGCCATCGCCCAGTCTCAGCAGGCCATAGCCCAGTCTCAGCAGGCCATGGCCCAGTCTCAGCAGGCCATGGCCCAGTCTCTGCAGGCCATCGCTGAGGGCATCGGAGCCAGTGGCCATGTGCGAGCCGGCGTCGCACTGTCACAGACAGGGTTTGCCAACCCCCTGGGCTCCATGGCTGCAAACCTGCAGATCCCTGTCGATACCAGCACGGGCCTCCAGGACTGGCAGCGCCAGATGCCGGGGGGGCATCGGATGGCCAATCCGTTCGCATCCCCCACCCATGTAGAGGCCTGGAGGCCATCGGGCACCCCGGGGGAGGAGGAGGTGGTGTGGTCCGTTCCGGGTCCCCCTGTAGGGGAGGTCCGGGAACACCGCAACACCTCGGACTTCCCCCCCCCCCCCCCCCTTCCGTCCCAGGTGCATCGGGTGGGCAACGGGCAGGACAGGCTGGCAGCTCGCCATCCCAGTCGCCCGGGCCGCAGCCTGGCCCATCTAGGCCAGGACGCCCCAGGAAACGGCCGCCAAAGGGATCCAGTGTCAGAGGGCAGGAATCACAGGAGTCCACCTCCAGTTCTGCTGTACCGTCTGGGGAACCACGTAGACGTAGTCAAAGGGCCCGTAAGGCCAAACAATTAGACACTGAGTAAGTTGGCACGGGTGCAGGGCACAGATGAGTTTTAGGGGCTAGGGCACGTGCATGAACTCCTTTGGTTATTAAAGTCAATGTTACACCTACAGAAGCTGCCTTTGTGCTCTGTCCAAAGCGTGCGGGGGTGTCATGTACGTTGAGCGCAAGTGTGTGTGTGAGGGGTGGTCTTACCTCAGCCCCAGGTGAGTCTGCCCCCTTCCCCCTGGGCCGCCATCAACATCCCCCGGGCAGAGGACGGGACCATGCGCTGCAGTGTCACAGCCGCATGCAGGGATGGTCCGGGTGGATGGTGGTACTGTGGCCATGGGTCAGACATAGTCCAACGATGTAGAGCCAGGAGCTCATCGGAGGGCGGGTTGTCATCATCCTCCATGGCCTGCAATAGACACGCGTCCACCCGCAACTGGGTGAGCCCGGCCTTTGTGCCGCAGGTGGATCGGCAATGGGGGGGGTGGTGTGCATGCGGGTGGGGTGGGTGAGGTTGGGGAGGGGGGTGAGGGTGCTGGGTGGGTGGATGGGAGGGGGGTGTGGGTGGTCGGCTGTTGCCATGGTGTGCGGTCTGTGGCCATACTACCCGATTCCCACGCCCATCTAGTCAGTGAAGCAGACGGCGATCAGTCTGTCCCGTGCCCGCTGGGCCAGCCGGTAACGGTGGACAGCCACCCGCCTGTGTCTAGCCCGTCTGCCCTGACCATTGCCCCCATCTCCCTCATCTGGGGAGGACTGCGCCTCTTCCTGCTGCTCCTCCACTCCGCCCTCCTCTGCCTGCAGCACATCGCCCCTCTGTTGGGCTATGTTGTGCAGGACGCAGCACACCACAATGATGCGGCCGACCCTATCTGACCGATACTGGAGGGCGCCCCCAGAGAGGTCCAGGCACCTGAAACGCATCTTCAGCACACCAAAGCACCTCTCGATCACTCCCCTTGTCGCTACATGGGCATCATTGTAGCGGTTCTCCGCCTCATTGCGTGGCCTCCGTACAGGCATCATCAGCCACGATCGCAATGGGTAGCCCCTGTCGCCCAGCAACCAGCCCCTCAGCCGGGGATGGCGTCCCTCGTACATGCCGGTGATGGATGACCGCGACAACACGTATGAGTCGTGTACACTGCCTGGGTAACGGGCGCAGACTTGCAGGATCATCATGTGGTGGTCGCAGACCACCTGTATGTTCATCGAATAGGTCCCCTTCCTATTGGTGAACACGGCCCTGTTACCTGCAGGTGGCCGCACGGCGACGTGCATCCCATCAATCGCGCCCTGGACCATGGGGAACCCGGCCACGGCAGAGAAGCCCACGGCCCGGGCATCTTGGCTGGCCCGGTCCACGGGGAAGCGGATGTAGCGGTGCGCCATGGCATATAGGGCATCTGTCACTGCCCGGATGCACCGATGCACCGATGTCTGCGATATGCCGGACAGGTCCCCACTCGGTGCCTGGAATGACTCCGTTGCATAAAGGTTCAGGGCAACCGTAACCTTGATGGACACGGGGAGAGGGTGTCCCCCGCCAGTGCCACGCGGTGACAGGTGTGCCAGCAGGTGGCAGATGTGTGCCACGGTTTCCCGCCTCATCCGGAGTCTCCTCCTGCATTCACGGTCCGTGAGGTCCTGGTATAACTGCCGGGGCCGGTACACACGGGGCGCCCTCGGGTGCCTCCGTTGCCGTGGGGCCGCGACGTCCTCGTCCCCCTCCTCGTCCTGTCAGTCAGGTGTCCCTCCAGCCTGGGCGGCTGCCGCCTGCCCCTCTGCGGCAGCCTGCGCCGCCTCTCTGGCACGCTCTTCCTCCTCCTCCTCATTCAGGGCAACATGAACATTAGCAGCTGCCGGCACGGCGGCCAACATCGCTGGATGATCAGAAAACATGACGGCCTGGTTGCGGGGGGGGTGGGGGGGGGGGGGGAACGACGGCATGTCATCATTGCCCATATCCCCTCCTTCCCCCCAGCCAGGTGGCATGGACCGCATGGGTCCAACTGATGGAGGCAGGCACCTGGCCAGGTGGACCAACTCACCTGCCCCCCCATCCCCCTCCCCATCACGGACCCCCCATCACCCTCCCCGGCACCTCCTCCCCGGCACGGGACCCCCCCCCCCATCCTCCTCCCCGGCACGGACCCCCATCCCCCTCCCCGGCACGGGCCCCCCCCCATCCTCCTCCCTGGCACGGACCCCCTCATCCTCCTCCCCGGCACGGACCCCCCATCCCCCTCCCCGGCATGGACTCCCCATCCCCCTCCCCGGCACGGACCCCCCCCATCCCCCTCCCCGGCACGGACCCCCCATCCCCCTCCCCGGCACGGACCCCCCCCCCCCCCATCCCCCTCCCCGGCACGGACCCCCCATCCCCCTACCCGGCAAGGACCCCCCATCCCCCTCCCCGGCATGGACCCCCCATCCCCCTCCCCGGCAAGGACCCCCCCATCCTCCTCCCCGGCACAGACCCCCATCCCCCTCCCCGGCACGGACCCCCATCCCCCTCCCCGGCACGGGGCCCCCCCCCCATCCTCCTCCCCGGCACGGACCCCCCCATCCTCCTCCCCGGCACGGACCCCCCATCCCCCTCCCCAGCATGGAACCCCCATCCCCCTCCCCGGCACGGACCCCCCCCCATCCCCCTCCCCGGCACGGACCCCCATCCTCCTACCCGGCACGGACCCCCCCCCATCCCCCTCGCCGGGACGGACCCCCCCCCCCATCCCCCTCCCCGGCACGGACCCCCCATCCCCCTCCCCGGCACGGACCCCCCATCCTCCTGCCCGGCACGGACCCCTATCCGCCTCCCCGGCACGGACCCCCATCCTCCTCCCTGGCACGGGCCCCCCCATCCATCCTCCTCCCCGGCACGGACCCCCCCATCCTCCTCCCCGGCACGGACCCCCCATCCCCCTCTCCCGGCACGGACCCCAACCTCCTCCCCGTCACGGGCCCCCCCCCCCCATCCTCCTCCCCGGCACGGACCCCCCCATCCTCCTCCCCGGCATGGACCCCCATCCCCCTCCCTGGCACGGACCCCCATCCCCCTCCCCGGCACGGGCCCCCCCCATCCTCCTACCCGGCACGGACACCCCCATCCTCCTCCCCGGCACGGACCCCCCATCCCCCTCCCCGGCATGGACCCCCCATCCCCCTCCCCGGCACGGACCCCCCCATCCCGCTCCCCGGCACGGACCCCCCATCCCCCTCCCCGGCACTGACTCCCCCCCCCATCCCCCTCCCTGGCACGGACTCCCCCCCCATCCCCCTCCCCGGCACGGACCCCCCATCCCCCTCCCCAGCACGGACCCCCCATCCCCCTCCCCGGCACGGACCCCCATCCCCCTCCCCAGTACGGGCCCCCCCCCCTATCCTCCTCCTCGGCACGGACCCCCCCATCCCCCTCCCCGGCATGGACCCCCATCCCCCTCCCCGGCACGGACCCCCATCCCCCTCCCCGGCACGGACCCCCCATCCCCCTCCCCGGCATGGACCCCCCATCCCCCTCCCCGGCACGGACCCCCCATCCCCCTCCCCGGCACGGACCCCCCATCCCCCTCTCCGGCACGGACCCCCCCCCATTCCCCTCCCCGGCACGGACCCCCCCCCCATCCCCCTCCCCGGCACGGACCCCCCCCCCCCAGCACGGACCCCCCATCCCCCTCCCCGGCACGGACCCCCCCCATCCCCCTCCCCGGCACGGACCCCCCCATCCCCCTCCCCGGCACGGACCCCCCCCATCCCCCTCCCCGGCATGGACCCCCCCCCCATCCCCCTCCCTGGCACGGACCCCCCATCCCCCTCCCCGGCACGGACCCCCCCCCCCCCACCCCGTGTGCGCGTGTGTTTCCTCCGGGTGCCCCGGTTTCCTCCCGCAGTCCAAAGATGTGCAGGTTAGGTGGATTGGCAAAGCGAAATTGCCCTTAGTGTCCAAAATGTGCCCTTAGTGTTGGGTGGGGTTACTGGGTAATGGGGATCGGGTGGAGGTGTTGACCTTGGGTAGGGTGCTCTTTCCAAGAGCCCGTGCAGACTCGGTGGGCCGAATGGCCTCCTTCTGCACTGTAAATTCTATGTCTATGTCTATTAAGTGGCAAATTGACTACATTTCGGGTAGTAATTGATGGGATCATTCATATGGATGTAGGTTTCCATTCCAATTAGATCCAGTTGGAGACAGGAATGGAGGTGGATCAGATGAAGTGCAGGATTTATTTGCACACTCAATGTAGCCAATTACTGAGACTGCTGGTTGTCCTAATGGAGAAATCTGCAGGTTGTGCCAAAGCCTTCTGCATCATCTGACAGATGCAAGATGCCATAGGGGAGTCAAAGGCCTGGCACCCATGAGGACGAGGAGGAAGTGAATCTTCTGGGAAGGTGGCAGGCCGAGGCCATCTCTTCACACAGAAAAGGCATCTGTTTATTCAGCCTCCCCTCCCTCTGCCTCAATTTCCTCTACCTCTCTCTCTTCCTACTCCTTCCCTGATGAGTTGGCCTTTTCAGGGGTTTCACTTTCCTCGAGGTCCACCCTTCCCTTGATCAGTAGTGCTAGGTGTGAGGTCCACTCTGCACTGACATGGGTACAGATGCATGTGATCATCTACCTAGAGAGTAACAGTCTCCGTTGGTACTGATTCACATTCATATCCAAATACCTTCACTTCTGTCTATAAATCCTGTGCTCGGAGTAGTGTTCATTTCCTGCTTCATGCCCCGCATCCTGCTCCTCTGGCCTTGTGATGCCCAGAGCTCCACCCTCCCTGTGCAGGCTGTTATTCCTAATCTTCAATGGCCTTGATTTCTGAGGATGCAGTACCATTTCCGTTGCACTCTTCCTGGTGCTCACCTGGAATCCAAACTGCCCACTTCTCCAATGCCCACATGACTCCAGGAGGTTGACAACTGGCAAAGTTCTTAATGCTGTCTCATAGGAAACCCACGCACACACGGGGAGAACGTGCAGACTCCGCACAGACAGTGACCCAAGCCGGGAATCGAACCTGGGACCCTAGAGCTGTGAAGCAATTATGCTAACCACAATGCTACCGTGCTGCCCGGTAAACCCGTAATGCGGGTTTTTAAAACTTTGTTCATTGGACGTGGGCATCGTGGGCATTTAATTCCCATCCCTAATTGACCTTCAGGGGCAGTTAAGAGTCAACCATGTTGCTGTGGATCTGGGGTCACATTTAGACCAGTCCAGGTAAGGAAGATTTCCTTCCCTGGAGAACATTAGTGAGCCAGGTGGATTTTTAAGACAATCGGCATTGGTCATCATTAGACTTTTGATTCCAGATTTATTTTTTGTATTTCAAATTTCACCATCTGCAGTGATGGGATTTGAACCTGAGTCCCCTGAGAATGTCTCTGGGTTTACTAGTTCCATGAGAATACCGCTATGCCACCGCCTCCCCTGTTTCTGCTCCTGTTTCCCAATCCAGCCCTTCATCTTTGGTGATTTTAATCTTCACCTCAGCTTTCCTTCATAATATCTGATACATCAAACAACCTTCTGTCGGTATGAAACCTCTCTCTCCATATAAAGTAACCATAATCATGGTTACATTTTTGACCCCAATGGGCGGGATTTACCGACCACCCCGCTGCGTGTTTTTCGGCGGGGGAGGCGGCCTGCCAGCGGGATCTACCGGTCCTACCGTTGTTAATGCGATTTTCCATTGACAGCACCCCTCACAGCTGGGAAACCTGTGCGCCGGCGTGGGACCGGAATTTCCCACCGCTGTAAATAGCCAAGAAATCCAGCCCAACCCTCTAAGTCTCATTACCCTCAAATTCCAAAAGCAAACATGTCCATCTCTGTTATACATTGTAACCAATGTCCTTCTGCTTGGTATGTCACGTGATACATGGGGCCATCACCAGAGGCACTTGGCAGATTTTCTGTCTCACCTCGGACAAGCACGTCAATAAACACCAACAACTGGTTAAGTAAGCTACGGTGTGGCAACCTGGTTATCATTTGTCTCTTACGTCAAGTAAAAGCCAAACCCCTTAAATATAACAGTAAAAGATAAAAGCTGGTGACAAGGATGTTCTCCCAGTAAAAATAGTCAGAAGAGACAACTCAGACTTGGATCTCGAGTCAATAATCGATTTTCAGAAGACCACTCCACCATCAATTGAAATGCGGTAAATCTGGCCGTTGGAAATGGGATTTTGGTCTTTGCTACGGCTTTACATTAAATTTAAAATTAATAGAAAGCACTCTGAAAAGTTCCTTAATTTTTTTTGTACATGGCCACAACCCGGGAGCGCTGAGAAAGTTGGGTGGGGGGGGGGGGAAATTAAACAAAAACAATTTTTATTCAGTGCATCAACAGTAATATTAGTCGATTAAAACAATCGATGGACACAAAACCTCCTAGAAAATGAGCAAAGTAAAGAAATAAAGGTGTAGGCTGTAAAAAGAACGAGTTACTTATCAAAACTGGGGAGTCTTTTCTAGCTGTGCATCTTCGCACATGGTGGGTTATAGCGTCAGGTCCTCAAACTCAATGAGAGAGAGGGACCTGCTTTTGGGAAAAGCAACTGCTCTAAAAGGAACAATAACACCATAGTAACCAAGGTTAAGCAGAATTACAGCCGAAATATTTTGATTTTAAAACAGATTGGTGTTTGCAAAAAATAATTGTCTTAAAGCCGCAATCCAAAGAAAATAAATTTGAAAGAAACAAAAAAAAAGAAATAATACAAATTAAACTGGAAGAAAAGACATTACAGGGGAAGAAAAGTTTCAAAAAGTACTACAGTTTAAGAACCGGTGACTGTGATGGTGGGAAAAGTGGCGCTATGGAACCATTTGATGAGAATGCGGAATCATGGAGTTCCTATGAAGAGAGATTCCAGTGATTCCTTGCTGCAAACTGGATACCAGATGAAATCAAAATTGCAACTTTTTTGAGTGTAATAGGATGGAAAACCTTCACCCTATTACAAAGTCTTGTCCATCCTGCAAAACCTGGTACAATAACTTATGACGAATTAACGAAGACGCTTGAAGAACACTTCTCGCCCAAACCATTAATTAGAGCAGAGAGATTCAGATGTCATCGCTGTCGTCAAGAAGGGGGTGATAACATTTCACAATTTGTAGCTGTACTGCGGAAACTAGCCAAGAAGTGAGTTTGGATCAACTCTTGAGGACGTTCTGCGAGACAGACTTATGTGCTGATTGAGAAATGAGACAATCCATAGACGATTACTGACCAAAAGCTCTCTAGTACTCAAACGTGCTGGTGAAATAGCTGTGTCTATGGAATTGGCAGCTAAAGAAGCTTCCCAAATCAGAGCTGGCGCCAACATAAACAAGATGAATTCTGAGAAAAGAAGATCTCTCAATACCCAAGCATGCCATAGGTGTTCCCAGGTAGGGCATTCTCGATAGGAATGTTGGTGTCAAGAAAACAAATGTCATAATTGTGGCTAGAAAGGTCACATAACAAATGTATGTTGGTCCAGACAGAATCCTCAAACCTCAAAGTTGGGTAAAAACAAGAACACACCCAAATCCACAAAAAGAGTCTACAGTATCACCAGAGACAAGGAAAATTCCCAGTAAGACAAATGCTTAAGGAGATCAAAGAATTAAAACTTAGTGTCATAGCGATGCAAGGTGATACATAAAGATTTTGAGTCTATCCGAAACTAAATGGGAATGAAATTAAAATGGAAGTAGATACCGGAGCCGCTATATCGCCTATCTCTGAAAAATTATATCAACAAAAGCTCAATAACGTACCATTACAACCATCTGATATAATCTTGAGAATTTACACGGAAGAGCTGGTTCCAGTGAAGGGTTATATCTTGGTGCAAGTTGAAGTAAATGGTCAATCTGAAAAATTGCCATTACATGTGGTAAAAGGAAATTTTCCTGCACTTTCCGGACAGCATGGTGGAACAAAATCAAACTAAATTGGCGAGTTGTGAACCAATTGGTTGATGGAAAGAACGCAGAAATGATTGAAAAGTACAAGAAGATATTTGAAAACACTTTCGGGGAAATGACCGGAGTCGGGGCATGACTTAAGATAAAACCTGATAGCACCCCTAAATGCTTAAAGGCAAGAAATGTGCCATAAGCTAGCAAACCAAAGTTGAAGTGGATCTTGGCAAATTGATTAAAGATGGAGTGTGACGATAAGAGATTGGGCAGCCCCAATTGTCCCAGTTATCTAGCTAATAATCAGTAAGAATCTGTGATTATTTTAAAACGATGATAACCCAGTGTTGTGTGCCGCCCAGTATCCCTTATCATTAATAGAGGACCTATTTGCTGGATTGTCTGGTGGACAATGTGGTGACATGCATCACTGTAAATACACAAGGGCTTAATGTAAATACACTAATACCAAGTAAACATGAGGGGGAGCACCAGAGACATCATGACATGCAGACATACAGCTAATGAACACATAGAATAGGACACGACCAATGGGCAGTCAAGACACCCAGAGGTGACACTACCACAAGGGGGCAACCCATATAAAAGGACAGCGCACACATGCTCTTTCTCTTTCCACAGGCGACACTCGAGAGAAGGACAGGGGCAGATCAGAAGCATCACACCCGCTGCATGGCTTAGAGCAGACTGGTTAGTTTGACTGAGTTACTATAGCAAGATTAACAGGAGAATCAAACTCAAGAAGGAGAATTGTTAACTGTTCAATAAATGTGTTAAACCTATCTCCAAGTCTGAACCTTCCTTTGTCAGAGTATACATCAAGGAAGCAGCTTATGCTACATGAAGAAGCATAACACAACAGACAACAGTTCAGTAAGATATATTTGCTCCAAGCATACCTCTAGATGAAGCTGAGTCACAACCTCTTCTAACTATCGTAAGACACAAAGGACTGTTCAAGTACAAGAACCTACCGTTCGGAATAACATCTGCACCGGCCTTTTTTAAATGTCCATGGGCCAGATCCTTGCTGGCCTCAATGGTGCTCAATGTCATTTAGACAACATTTTAATTACTGGCAGGACTGAGCAGGAGCACCTAAACAATTTAGAAGTCGAAGGTGCAGCATGGTGGCACAGTGGTTAGCACAGCCGCCTCATGGCGCCGAGGTCCCAGGTTCGATCCCGGCTCTGGGTCACAGTCCGCGTGGAGTTTGCACATTCTCCTCGTGTTTGCGTGGGTTTTGCCTTCACAACCCAAAGATGTGCAGGGTAGGTAGATTGGCCTTGCTAAATTGCCCCTTAATTGGAAAAAATGAATTGGGTACTCTAAATTTATATTTAAAAAAAAGAATTTAGAAGTCACCTTGGAGCGACTTGAAAGACACAATCTTCGCATGAAGAGAGAGAAATGCGAATTTTTTCAATCATCAATATGGTATCGTGGTTATGTAATTGGTGAGGACGGGCTCCACAAGGATCCTAAGAAAATGACTGTAATTTTAGATGTGCCAAGACCGCAGAATATATGACAACTGAGATCTCTTTTAGGACACATCAATTATTATGGAAAATTTATTCCATCCATAGAATCCCTACAGTGCAGAAGAAGGCCAGTCAGCTCATCGCGCCTGCACCGACCTTCTGAAAGAGCACCCCACCGAGACCCATTCCCCTGCCCTATTCCCGTAACTCCATCTAACCTGCATATCTTTGGGCACTAAGGGGCAATTTAGCATGGCCAATCCCCCTAACTTGCACATCTATGGATTGTGAGAGGAAACCAGAGCACTTGGAGGAAACCCTTGCAGACACATGGAGAATGAGCAAACTCCACAAAGACAATCACATAAGGCTGGAATTGAACCCAGGTCCTTGGCACTGTGAGGCAGCAGTGCTAACCACTGTATTGCAAAATCCAAATCTCGCTACCATTTTAAAATCACCATACATCGCTATGGACAAACCAACAATGGACCTGGACAAAAGACCACAAAGAGGCATATACTGAAGTCACAAATGTGCTCAAGAAATAGGAAGTGAACATTGAAGAAGTTCTCAACATTGATAATGAGACTCCAGTTGTTTATTCAATGACTAATGGTGAAATAGCTGAAATGGTTCTGAATTAAGGTGATCATGATAATAACAGTGAAGTTGAAGATAGCATTGCGAACACAGCAGAAAAAGTGCCCATAGACATCATGGTGAAAATGGGTGATGGACTTATTGAAGGACAAGAACAGCATGCATAACGGAATCAAAGAGAGACTGCTACAACAAAAAACATTGTTAATGATGCAGACAATGCTTGAAGAAACATTTAAGAAAGCCATCCAGCACAGTGCATCCTCATCCTTAGAGCCTGATGTAGTCTTTGATTGAATTTATCTTCCTTTGGTTTTTTGATCATGATGATAACAGTGAAGATGAAGATAACATTGTTAACATAGCGGAAAAAGTGCCCATAGACGCCATGATGTAAACGTGTGACGGACTTATTGAAGGTCTAGAACAGCATGCATTCATATCGGAACAAGAAATCATGTCAGTTTATAAAATCAAAGATTGGTAAGTACAAAACATGTTGGGTGGGATTCTCTATCAGTCGACACCGGAATCAGGAAGCACGACTGGGCAGAACATCAGTCGTAAATCGTGGCCGCGCTGGGTGGCAAACGGAATGCTATGCTCCGGTCCCTCAACAGCGGTTCTCGCCGCACGTCAGCATGGCCATGCATATTGTACAGTAAACGCCGATGCCATATCATTAATGCACCCACCCCAGTATTCTCCGGGCCTCCGGTGATGCTCCCCTTCCACCAAGAGGAATTACCGACGGCCAGATTCACTAATCCCACCCGAATGCTACTCCGATGGCGGGCATCACGTGGTCTAACAAGGAGGATGCCCACAGTAGATCCCCAGACGACATGGGCCGCAGAGGGTACAGCTGGCATGTGTAGGGTCAGCCAACAGTACCCCTGCTGGCAGGAACAGGTACTAGGGTCAAAAGCTCCCCCGGTGCCGGGCATCGACGGGGCCAGAGGTGCGGTGCGGAGGGCAGAGGGAAAACGGCGGCAATGGGACAGGAGGGGAGCATACGGCGGCAGGGGTTGCAGCGCAGGCCAGAGCCACTGTGTAGCCAATTGGGCCTTATCGGACACAAGGGTATCCACCATGTTAACATTTCTGCACTTTACCACCTGTAGACAACGGATTTCGGTATCTAACCAGGCATGGTTGCGATCAACCAAACCGCCGCAGCCCTGGTGGACGCACTGAGGTGTACGAGCAAGAGCCGATCAGGGAGTGCTCTGCAGAACTCCAGCCTGCCCCAGAGGAACAGGCACCAGTCAGTGAGGGTGTGAGCTAGCTGCCCAACAGGGCGACGAGAAGGTGGCAAGGAGACGCTCCATCAAGTCTCGTGTATACCAGAAGAGCCTGTCATTCGAAGACCTGCCAGACCGAGCGCGTCGCCAAATACTCTGGCTGAGCAGGGGCATCATGCAACATTCTGCCTCATCATGGCGCATCTGGCACCGCGGGGGTATGGGGGAGGACACCCGCTCCCGCTGGCTGTCAAGGTAATGGTCGCCCTAAACATTTATGCCACGGGGTTCTTCCAGGTGCCGAGTGGGAGCCTGGCTGGGATCTTGCAGACTGTTATACCGTCAATTCACTGTGAGACCGTGAGAATGAGTGAACATTAGGCTTTAATATCCATGAACTCGCCTGCCAGAGTCGGCTGTACAAATGAGTGCCACTCACAGGTGGCCGGACTATATATGGCGGAGCCCACCGGGGTTCCAGTACAGTACCTGAAAGTAGCCCGTATCATCACTTCCAGGTCATGGGTCACATCATTATACAGACAATATAGACAGCTCATGCATTAGGTGAAATACAATCACCACATTCACCCCCTGTTAAAAAAATCAAGTCCAGCGGGGGTGACGTGGGGTCATTAGAGATTCAGTCTGTCTGGAGGCCGGATTGTTCATTTAAACCTCCTCAGCTCTGGCAATGCGGCGGGCACGGTTGTTGCTGATGGTGACTCTGGGGGCGTCATGTCTGGAGCTTGAGCCTAAGTCTGGCGTGTTGGAGACAGTTGGGGGGTGGGGGTAGGCAAGGGGGTGGTGGGTGGCGGCAGTGCCGGCGCAGGCCAAGACAGGAGACCCCAGGTGGGCATAAGGGGCGCAGGGGGTGGCTGTAGGCAGCGGGAAGGGGGGGGCGTTGGCAGGGGAACCAGCTGGTGCCAGATCGCGTAGGGAGACTGTTTCGTGCCGTCCGTCCTGGTGCACGATGTAGCCGCATTGGGGGTTGGCGTGCAGCAGCTGGACCCTCTCGACTAGGGGGTCGGTCTTATGGCTCCTCATGTGCCTCCGGAGAAGGACAGGTCCCGGAGTTGTCAGCCAAGATGGAAGCGAGACCCCGGAGATGGACTTCCTAGGGAAGAGAAACAAGCAATCGTGAGGGGTCTCGTTCGTGGCTGTGCAGAGAAGTGATCTAATGGAGTGGAGGGCGTTGGGGAGGACCTCCTGCCAGCAGGGGGGTCGGGGGACTTCTAGACCGGAGGGCCAGAAGGACGGCCTTCCATACCGTCACGTTCTCCCTCGCCACCTGCCCGTTTCCCTGCGGGTTATAGCTCGTAGTCCTGCTCGAGGCGATGCCTTTGCTGAGCAGGTGACGTAGCTCATCGCTCATGAACGATGTGCCTCGGTCGCTGTGGACGTATGCAGGGAAACCGAACAGTGTGAAGATGCTGTGCAGTGCCTTTATCACAGTGGCCGAGGTCATGTCGGGGCAAGGGAAGGGGAAGCGGGAGTACTCGTCGACGACGGTTAGAAAGTATATATTACGGTTGGTGGAGGGAAGGGGCCCTTTGAAGTCCATACTTAGGCGCTCAAAGGGCCAGGAGGCCTTTACCAGGCGGCCTTGTCTGGCCGGTAGAAGTGCGGTTTGCACTCCGCGCAGACCTGGCAGTCCCTGCTCATAAGACCATAAGTCATAGGAGTGGAAGTAAGGCCATTCGGCCCATCGGGTCCACTCCACCATTCAAGCATGGCTGATTTCAACTCCATTTACCCGCTCTCTCTCCATAGCCCTTAATTCCTTGAGAAATCAAGAATTTATCAACTTCTGTCTTAAAGACACTCAACGTCCCGGCCTCCACCGCCCTCTGTGGCAATGAATTCCACAGACCCACCACTCTCTGGCCCGCAAACCGTACTGGTCCACCATTCGGTCCATCGTCCTCTGAAAGACCGAGACTCCGTTAGTGATGCCGAAGGGGACCCTGAAGAAGTGGAAGAGTCGGCCGGCTGCTTCAAAAGCAGTGTAGTGGCGTTCTGCCAGGCGGATTGGGAGCTGGTGGTAGGCCGACTTCAGATCGGCCGTGGAGAACACACGGTACTGTGCGATCTGATTGACCATCTCCGCTATGCGGGGGAGGGGGTACGCATCCAGTTGGCTGTAGTCTACAACCATCCGGTTCTTTTCCCCGGTCCGGACGACCACCACTTGCGCTCTCCAGGGGCTGTTGCTGACCTTGATGATCCCTTCACTCAACAGTCGCATGTGTCAGTCGGTGTTGAAGCCGGCGGGCAAGGTGGCAGCCCCCATGAGTCGCACGAGGCTGATGGCGCGTCTGAAGGGGGCATTCCGGGCAGGCACGCAGCCACGTTGCGGGGTCTGCGGGCCTGTGAGTCCACGGGTCGGGCCTGGTGAGTGTTTGATTTCTGGGCTTTTGGTCAGCCCAGACAGACTCTGGCGAAGTGTCCCTTTTTCCCACAGTTGCCTCATGTCGCTGTGCGGGCTAGGCAACACTGCCGGGGGTGTTGACCCTGACCGCAGAAGTAGCACTGCGGTTCCCCAGGCTGAACTGGCAGCTGCGCGGCACAGGCCCGCGACATAGTCGGGTCCGATGGGGGTCGCGACAATGGCGTCCACGAGGGGTTCACCGGGTCCGCGGGGAACGCACTGAGGTTCTGGTAGGCCACCTCTAATGAGGTAGCTAGCTTTACCGTGTTCCGCAGGTCAGTGATCCTGTTTTCCAGCAAGCGCAGCCTGATGTAATTCGATCGGACCCCCGCCACATAGGTGTCCCGGATCTGTAGGTTCATGTGTTCCTCCGCCGTCACATCCCGGTAGCTGCAGTTCCTCGCGAGTAGGGTCAGTTTTTCCAGATACACAACTAACGATTCCCCAGCACATTGACGGCGAGTCGTGAGGAGATGTCAGGCGTACACCTCGTTTACAGGCTTCACGAAATGCGCCTTGAGGGTTGCGACCGCCGCTTCTTACGTGGCCGCTTTCTTGATCATCAAGGAGATTCGATTGCTCACCCGAGCATGGAGGAGTCGCAGCTTGAGGGTTTCAGTGGGAGGCATTGTGGAGGAGTCGAGGTAGACCTCGAAGCAGCGAAGCCAATGGTCGAAGATCTCCTTGGCTTCCGACGCGCGTGCGTCGAGTTCGAGCTTGTCTGGCTTTAGAGCGGCTTCCATGATGCTGTCTGTGGATATTAAATTGTTATGCCATCAATTCACTGTGAGAATGAGTGAACATTAGGCTTTAATATCCATGAACCCGCCTGCCAGAGTCGGCTGTACAAATGAGTGCCACCCACATGTGGCCGGACTATATATGGCCCCGGTGAGGGCAGAGCCAGAGGTGGAGCCCACCGGGGTTCCAGTACAGTACCTGGAAGTAGCCCGTATCATCACTTCCAGGTCATGGGTCACATCATTATACAGACAGTACAGACAGCTCATGCATTAGGTGAAATACATTCACCACACAGACTTTGGTGCAAAGGTGCATCCGCGCCTTAACGGAAGCCCTGTCTGCCCAGTCAGTACAATACATTACCTTCTGTGTGGACCAAGCCCACCAGATTGCCCAGGCAGCGGGATTCATTGCCATTGCCAGGATGCCCCAGGTGAAAGGGCACATGAGCGGGTGGTACAAGCACCGGTACATGAGCGGGTGGTCTTCACAAACCGAAAGGGGATCCCCTCAAATGAATGTGCAGCTGGTGTGTGACCATGCATGTCTGCATGGGCGGACAATATGCAGGTCGGCGCCCGATACCCGGCGCATGACGCCTTCATCCTGGCGCACTTGGCGATTCCTTACACTTTTGAGGTGCAGCCCCAGATGAGGGGTTGGCTCGTGGGTGACAGGAGTTATCCGCTGCTGTTGTGGCTGATGACACCTATCCAAATGCCACAGACCAACACGAAGAACCGCTACAACAACACCCTTGCAAAAACCAGGAGTGTGATGGAGCGGTGCATCAGCGTGCTCAAGATGCTGTTCATGTGCCTGGACCACTCTGGGGGGCTCCCCAGTATAGCGCTAAGAGAGTCTTCCACATCGTGGTGGCCTGCTGCATCTTCCACAACATGCTGGAGGAGGATCATGAATGGTAGGCCTCGTCTGACGAGGATGATGCAGATGAGGGCGAAGATGGGCAGGGCCTGAGGCCTTGGCAGCCACAAGAGGCCGCACAGCATGTGGGCCTGGGCAGCTGCACAGGGGGCAATCTAATTGCCTCCAGGTTCACCGACTAGGGGGCACTCCCATCATCATCGCACCTGCCCACCCTCCCTGCAGCCCATCCCCATCACACCGCACCTGCCCACCCTCCCTGCAGCCCATCCCCACCCCTATGCTCCCGCTATGTACTCCATACCTGCCTCACTACATGGTGCTGGGCCTGGCTTGGCAGTAACAGCGGGTCTGGTCCATGGGATGGAGGAGGATGATGATGACCCACTCCGCGATTAAATGAAAATGAAATGAAATGAAAAATGAAAATTGCTTATTGTCACAAGTAGACTTCAATGAAGTTACTGTGAAAAGCCTCTAGTCGCCACATTCCGGCGCCTGTTCGGGGAGGCTGGTACGGGGAGCTCTGGTGTTCCTCGTTGTTGGACGGGCGTGACTCCTGTCCTTGGTCGCACATTCCACTGTCCACCCAGGTGATCCCTGCATGTGAGCTGGCCATTCCACCGCACGGTCCCATTGAACCCTTGGGGTGGTGGAGGTGGGGACGGGCTCCATTAAGCAGTGGTGGGGAGGGGGGGGTCGCAAGGCTAGGGACCCGTGTGGTGTGCGGTGGCTGCTCCACCCGGCACACCCTTTCCTCCCAGCCCATCCCTCACATCCTGCAGACAGAGCACCGAGGCAGGCCGGGATGTTAGTATACAGAGGTGTTTATTGTAATATATACATGTGCCCTAGCCAATAACACTATCTTTATCTACTGCACCCGTGCCAACTTAAATGGTGTCTAGCTCACTTCCCTTACGAGCACTAATGCTTAGCAGTTCCACAGGCGGTACATCAGGAGTGGAGGTGGTCCGCTATGAATCATGCCCTTTGAATTACTCCGAAACCGACACTGCTTTTGTCAACATAGAACACTCGCGATTCAGTCCTGGCGCCAGCACTTAGTCTCTCAATCCGGAGAATTCCGCTGACTATGTTTCACCCTGCCACCTTTTATATTAATGGCTAATGAGAAAGAAAGACTTGCCTTTTCATGCACACTGCACTATCTCAGGATATTCCAAAGTGCTTCACAACTGACCAAATACCTTTTACAGTGTTTTCACCACTGTCATGTTGGAAAGCATCAGCAAGATGTTTTATGCGGTAGCGCAGCCCCTTTAAGGGCGGGTGGGTCATGCAGCCCATGTGCCCGGCTCGGGGCCATTTTATAAATTCTTGTGTTTCATTTTAAGAGGCATTTTATGAATGTGTTGGAATCTGTCAGAATGGCAACGTAAAAGTGACATGGATAAATGTCTGGAACAAGAAATTAGCTTTTGTAAGAACAAGAACAGGGGGCGTGTGGTGATACACCACTGTACCTCCCTACCATTGTACATAGTATACAATAGTTGTGTGTAACGTGGCCCTGTAATACTGTGTATTGTACTGTAACTCTGCAGAGGTTTGGTCACTGGTAAGTAACCCGACCTGGCCACGGAGAGCTCCGCCTTAGCCACTCCCCCGGGAGTCAGTATAAGAACCCTCTTCTGGGACAGGCCCCATTCTGTCTGGGGTCGTCTGTGTCGGGTAAGCCTCCCATGTAGTATATTAAAGCCTGAGTTAAAGTCTCACATGTCTTTGTGGTTCTTGACGCTTAGCGCATCAGGGCGCGATTCTCCACTCCCGCGCCAGTTGGGAGAATCGCCTGGGCCGCCAAAATTTCCGGGGACGCCGGTCCGACGCCCTCCCGCGATTCTCCCAAGTGGCGGGTACGGCCCGGTCGAGTTTCGCGGGCCGCAGGCCGGAGAATCGCCGGAGACACCAAAAATGGCGATTCTCCGGCACCTCCGCTATTCTGAGGCCCAGATGGGCCGAGCGGCCAGGCCAGAACGGTGGGTTCCCCCCGGCGCTGTCAACACCTGGTCGCTGCAGTCGTGAGCGGTGCGTGAACGCTGGGGGGGCGGCCTGCGGGGGGCGAGGGGGGATCCTGCACCGGGCTTTACCTGAAATGTGGCGTGGCCCGCGATCGGTGCCTACCGATCGTCGGGCCGTCCTCTCTGAAGGAGGACCTCCTTCCTTCCGCGGCCCCACAAGATCCGTCTGCCATCTTTGTGCGGGGCGGACTTAGAGAGGACGGCAACCACGCATGCGCGGGTTGGCAGCATGCGCGGATGACGCCCATTATGCGGCTCCGGCTGCGTCATCTATGCGGCGCCGCTTTTACGCGGGCGACAAGGCCTGGCGCGTGTAGATGAAGCGGCCCCGATCCTGGCCCATTGTCAGGGCCTGAATCGGTCGGGACCGGGGCCGTTTCGCGCCGTCGTGAACCTCGACGGCGTTCACAACGGCGCGGCCACTTCGGCGCGGGATTGGAGAATCCCGCCCAGGCTGTTTCACCCCTCGAACATTATATTCAGAAATCTGAAAAATTCCGCAATCCGATATATACTCGGCCCCAAGCATTTCGGATCAGGAATGCGCAACCTGTATATATATTTGTATAATGATCATACTTGGTTCAATAATCACCGTTCACCAGAAGTAAAAGTTTAGGTTAATATTTATTGTCGCAATGTAGGAATAAAGGGGGAGGGATGTTCGGTGTTGTAAACAATGTCCTTTTGTATAGTATGTCACATGATATATGGTGACATCACCAGGTACTTGGGAGATTTTCCGTCTCTTTCACCTGGGACTGTTAGCAAGCAACAGCTCTGCAATAAACACTGACAACTGGTTAGGTAACCTACAGTGCGGCAACCTAGTTATCCTTTGTCTCTACTGTGAAGTAAAAACAAAACCCCTTAAAACATAACCATCTTCAATCTTGTATCACCCACAGGCCCCTACGTCCTCCCAGCCCCACCTACTTCTTACATCTGCTCTTGGAAAAAACTTGTGTCAAAATAATTTACAGCTGTAATTTAAAATTTAAAACTGCCGAGACTTTGGTCCTGCATTCACCATAATATGTCAATTTGACCAACAACTTTGTTAACTCACATGGCCCATGAAAACCTTTAATTGTCTTCCAACAAAGTATTTACTTCTGGTATGGCGCCTATCACTTCACCCTCAAGGTAAAGGAATGGAGAGTTCAGTACGACTGACTTGGCCGTCCATTCCCAGCTCAGGTTGCACCTAAACTTCCAATCATTATTCCAGAATCATCTTGAAAAGCAAAAATAGCTCTTGGGTTTTCTTTTCTCCAACCAGTTTCCCATTTAAATCCCTGAATTCCGACTCCTCCACCCTCGGCTCTAACACATGTGAATAATTGACAGGATTTTTTTATCATTAATATGCTGTTTATCAAGCCAAACCAAACCTCCCTGCTATAGCTCTAAACATTTATCTCGACCGCCCCTTCACCGTGTCTTTTTCTGATTTTATTTAATCTATGAGACCAGATCCTGCTCCCACTAGATTTCTGACCACACAACCGTGCGGCGGCATGGTGGCACAATGGCTAGCACTACTGCCTCACAGTAGCAGGAACCCGGTTTCAATTCCAGCCTTGGGTGACCGTCTGTGTAGAGTTTGCACTTTCTCCCTGTGTCTGCATGGATGCTCTGGTTTCCTCCCACAGTCCAAAGATATGCAGGTTAGGTGGAATGACCATGCTAAATTGTCCCTTAGTGTCCAAAAGGTTAGGTGGGTTACTGGGCGATGGGGTTAGGGTGGGGCATGGGCCTAGGTAGGATGTTCTTTCAGAGGAATGGTGGACTCGATGGGCAAAATGGCCTCCTTCTGCACTGCAGGGAATCTATGAAATTCCCCTCCGTATCCCCGTGCCAGTTGACATTGTAAATGCAAACTACCAAGCTCCCTGTTCATTCAAAAATCCTTGAATATTTTGTTACCTGCCAAATCTGCCCCATTTTTCCTACCTGTTTCAATCTTTCCAATTAAAGTTCTGTACCGCCCTTGGCATCAAAGTGACCCCAACTAAAGTAACATAGAACTGTCTTACTTCAACCTCTCTTCAGCTTTTGACACATTCAACTGCACCATCCTCCTCCAATATCTCTCTTCTTTGTCCAGCTCAGTGGAGCTACCCTCATTTGGTTCCACTCATACCTGACTGACCATAGCCAGAGCAGGCCTCTTTCATACTCAACACTGTCACTTTGGAAGTCGCTCAACTGTAGGCTCTTCACCCTTGTCAGTCTTCTTGTTCAGTCTTCCATGCTTTGTTCCACTCCCGGCTATCTGATTTAAGCCATAACATTTTCAGAAATATTTTTTCTGGCCATTCTTGAACTATACGTTCAAACGTTCCTCAAAGATCTATCTTTGTTCTGCTTCTCTTTCAGCATCCACATCGAGTCCTTTGGCGTGTTGGGTGTTCTGGATCACATACAGGTCACCAACACCTGAAATAGTGCCACACTATTTTATTGAATCATTAACTGTTTAAACTTACTTAGACTGTGGGTTAATACGATACTAGCTTTAACTAAAGACCTTTGCCTTGTCCTAACCAGTCGATGCACTCAACACATGGTGAATGTCTGTGTTGCAGGCTGTGAGCTCTATCCTGCTAGCTAGCTGCAACTCGAATGAGCGGGAACTCTGATGCCCCCTGTCTTTATAGTGCGTGTGCTCTCACTGGTGATTGGCTGCTGTGTTGTGTGTGTTGATTGGTCCCACTGTGTGTCCATCAGTGTGTGTCTGCACCATGATATACTGGTGCATATTATGACATCCCCCCTTTTATAAAAAATGTACTTGCGTGGCAATAAATAGTGTATGGTGAGAATGTCCCTAACTACGTGTGTGCGAAAGACATATTTACAAGACTATGTACATGAGACCTAAGGTATTTACATGGGAAGGTGCCTGATGCAGAAAAACAGTGTGTCACAAGAATAACAAGATGAACACTATACACAAACCACTTGAACGATTAAACGGAAGAATAGAACAAATCAGAAAGTCCATAAGTCCATAAAGTTCACAAATTAAGTCTCTGAGGTGGGCGATGAATTCTGGTTGACCGCCTCAAGGGTCGTCAGGAGCCGCCGGCTGAGGAGCGGGCTGGACTGCATCAGAGTGAGGAGGATGCAGAGTGACCGGAATCTCTGCATAGTCAGGAGGGCGTGGCAATGGTGGAGGATCACGTAGCGAGGGCGAACGAGACGAAGGGCGCAGAATGGAGCCATCCGGTAGACGAACCAGGAACGAGCGGGGAGCCACCTGCCAAAGAACCACAGCGGTTGCAGACCAGCCATCATCCGGAAGATGGATGCGGACATTGTCATCTGGAGCCAGGGCAGGGAGATCAGCTGAACGGGAGTCATGAGCCGCCTTGTGCTGTGCACGAGACAGTTTCATTCGTTGAAGGACCGGAACGTGGTCGAGGTCTGGGACATAGATGGACGGCACCGTCGTCCTCAGGGTGCGACCCATGAGCAGCTGGGCTGGCGACAGGCCGGTGGACAGTGGAGCCGAGCGATAGGCCAGCAGGGCGAGGTAGAAATCGGACCCAGCATCGGCAGCCTTGCAGAGGAGCCATTTGACTATGTGGACGCCCTTCTCCGCTTTGCCATTGGATGGGGGTACAGGGGACTGGATATCACAAGCACAAAGTTGTACCTCCTGGCAAAGTTGGACCATTCCTGGCTTGCGAAGCAGGGGCCATTGTCCGACATCACAGTGAGTGGGATGCCGTGTCGAGCAAAGGTGTCCTTAAAGGCATGGAGAACTGCAAACGATGTGATGTTGTATAAACGTACCACCTCCGGGTAGTTTGAAAAATAGTCTACAATCAGGACATAGTCCCTGCCCAGCGCGTGGAACAGGTCGATGCCGACCTTGGACCAAGGGGACGTGACCAACTCATGGGGCTGTAGGGTCTCACGTGGTTGGGCCGGCTGGAAGCGCTGACAAGTGGGGCAGTTGAGCACTTTGTTGGCGATGTCGTCATTGATGCCGGGCCAGTACACTGCCTCTCGGGCCCGTCGGCGGCACTTCTCCACGCCAAGATGGCCCTCGTGTAGCTATTCCAAGACGAGCTGGGATGACAATGCGGTGCAGTTTCAGGAGAACACCATCGACTACCGCCAGATCATCTCTGATGTTGTAGAACTGAGGGCATTGGCCCTTGAGCCACCCGTCTGTTAGGTGGCGCATGACACGCTGTAGCAAAGGGTCAGCCGCTGTCTCGCGCAAATTTGGACGAGGCGTTCATCCGTGGCAGGTAGATTGGAGGCCACGAAGGCCACATGGGCGTCAACCTGGCAGACGAATCCCGCTGGGTCACACAGAGTGTTGACTGCCCTGGAGAGAGCGTCGGCGATGATTAGGTCTTTGCCTGGGGTGTATACCAGCTGGAAGTCATATCGCCGGAGCTGGAGCAGAATACTGGAGGCGAGGCGTCATGTCATTCAAGTCTTTCTGAATTATATTGACCAGCGGGCGATGGTCGGTCTCGACGGTGAATTGGGGAAGGCCGTACACATAATCATGAAATTTGACGACATCGGTCAAAACGCCCAGGCACTCCTTTTCTATTTGCGCGTAGCGCTGTTCCGTGGGGGTCATGGCACGTGATACATATGCAACGGGGGCCCATGATGAGGGCCAACTCATCGCGTTGCAGGAGCACTGCCCCAATGCCAGATTGGCTGGCATCGGTCGAAATTTTTGTCTCTTTCGCTGGATCAAAGAAAGCTAAGACCGGGGCCGTGGTGAGTTTGGTTTTGAGTTCTCTCCATTCGCGCTCGTGGGCAGGAAGCCATTGGAAGTCTGTCGTCTTCCTGACCAGGTTCCTGAGAGCCGTGGTATGAGAAGCGAGGTTAGGGATGAACTTCCCTGGGAAGTTGACCATGCCCAGAAATCAGACGACCGCCTTCTTGTCCTCTGGCGTTTTCATGGCTGTGATAGCACAATTGCTTCACAGCTCCAGGGTCCCAGGTTCGATTCCGGCTTGGGTCACTGTCTGTGCTGAGTCTGCACATCCTCCCCGTGTGTGCGTGGGTTTCCTCCAGGTGCTCCGGTTTCCTCCCACAGTCCAAAGATGTGCAGGTTAGGTGGATTGGCCATGATAAATTGCCCTTAGTGTCCAAAATTGCCCTTAGTGTTGGGTGGGGTTACTGGGTTATGGGGATAGGGTGGAGGTGTTGACCTTGGGTAGGGTGCTCTTTCCAAGAGCCGGTGCAGACTCGATGGGCCGAATGGCCTTCTGCACTGTAAATTCTATGATAGCAGCCACCTTGTCCGCATTCGGCCGCACACCCAACTGGGAGATGTGGGCCCCTAGGAACTTGAGTTCCGTCTGACTAAAGGAGCATTTGGCTCTGTTGAGGCATAGGCCCTGCTCCCGTATGCGTTTGAACACGCGCTGGAGGCGACTGACATGCTCCTGCGGGGTGGTGGACCAAATGATTATGTCGTCGCCATAAACGCGAACACCTTCAATGCCTTCCATAATTTGTTCCATGATCCTGTGGAACACTCCTGAAGCCGATATGATCCCAAACGGCATCCTGTTGTAACAATATCTGCCAAAGGGGGTGTTAAAGGTACACAGTTTCCTGCTGGATTTGTTGAGCTATATTTGCCAGAATCCTTTCGAGGCATCAAGTTTGGTGAAGAGCTTGGCGCGAGCCAAGAGCATGTGATCTCTTCGCGCTTGGGAATTGGATAATGCTCTCTCATGATATTGCGATTCAGATCCTTGGGATCAATGCAAATTCTCAGCTCGCCGGAAGGCTTTTTTACGCACACCATGGAACTGACCCAGTCGGTTGGTTCCCTAACTCTGGAGATCATTCCTTGGTCTTGGAGGTCCTGCAGCTGCTGCTTGAGGCGGTCCTTGAGGGGTATTGGGACTCTGTGAGGTGCATGCACCACAGGCGTGGCGTTCTGTTTGAGTAGGATCTTGTAAGTTTATGGGAGCGTGCCCATGCCTTTGAAGACGTCGCGGTGCTGGTCGATGATGGCGTCGAGTTGCGCCCTGAAGTCAGCGTCCTGGAAGGCGGGCGTGTCATCAGGAGAGAGAGAGTGAACTCTTTGAACGAGATTCAACAGCTTTCACGCCTGTGCGCCAAGCAGGGAGACCTTCGAGGAGCCCACAATCTCAAAAGGAAGGATGGCTTTCCGTGACTTGTGTGTCACTTCAATTTGGCATGAGCCGGTAGCAGGAATGATGTTGCCATTGTCGTCCAATAGCTGGCAGGCCGATGGAAGGATGGCTGGTTTGTCACGAAGGCTTTGGAAAGCAGACCACGCCATGAGATTGGCGGAGGCACCAGTGGCCAGGCGGAATCGTATTTGGGACCGGTTGACCGTCAGGGTGGCACACCACTCATCGTCTGGATCGATGCTGTATACCGACAGCGGCTGGTGTCTTTGCTTCGGGGACAGCCTGTTTGTCGTTACGACACCGACTCGAAAAGGCGCCTTCGGGTTCTCGGTGTCACTGCTGTGTGGGAGATCCGCATCGGACTTGGTGACCATGGGTTGAATTGCCCGAACATTCCTGCGAGGCTGGCTGAAGCGATATGAGTTGGCAGGCTGATCTGCTCGACAGCAGGCAGCATAGTGGCCAAGTCTTCCACATCGTAGATATTGTCAAGATTTTGCGGGGCATTGCTGCTTTAAATGGGCGGAGCCACAGTTGCCGCATGTCGTGACGTCAGCACGTTCACTGCGCCCCCGCGCATGCGCGGTGCGGTCGTGTGTGCCTGCGCATTACGTTCCTCGACGTTGCCGTCCCCTCGTTTGGTGCGTATAAGCGCGGGAGTCCGCGGAAAGCGCGCATAAGGGCCGCCCTCATCCAGGCTGAGGCCCTGGAAGTGCTCAATCATTTGGACCCATTCCGCCTCGTGGGGACCTTGCCGCGCCGTTTCAGCCGCTTGTATATGGGAATACCGACTTGTGGCGTTTTCATGTAAGACACAGGTCTCGATGGCAGTCGCTAGGGTGAGTTGCTTTACTTTGAGGAGCTGCTGACGTAGGGGGTCCGACTGAACACCGAAAACGATCCGGTCGCGTATCATGGAGTCGGGGGTGGGCAAGATTGCGCAAGGATGCGGAGGTGCGTAAGAAAGAATTGGAAAGGTTTATCCTTGCCCTGCAAACGCTGCTGGAACACGTAGCGTTCGAAACTTTCATTCACCTCTACACTGCAGTGAGTGTCAAACTTGAGGAGGACCGTCTTGAATTTCGTCTTGTCTTCATCAACTGCAAAGGTGAGAGAGTTGAAAATGTGGATGGCATGGTCTCCGGTCGTGGAGACGAGAAGAGCAATCTTTCTGGTGTCCGAGGTGCCCTCCCTGTCCGTGACTTCGAGGAAGAGCTGGAAGCGCGGTTTGAAAATCTTCCAGTTGGCCCCGAGGTTGCCGGCGATGCGGAGCGGCGGCGGCGGCGGGCTGATGTTGTCCATGTCGCAGGATGACAGAATGCTGGCGGAAGGCAGATCACTTGCAGGTATGTCTAAGAAGTGCTAGTATCCCACCATCCCTGGTATCATGACGTGTTGGGTAGTCTGGATCACATACAGGTCACCAACACTTGAAATAGTGCAACACTATTTTATTGAATCATTAACTGTTTAAACTTGCTTAGACTGTAGGTTAATGCGATGCTAGCTTTAACTAAAGACCTTTTGCTTGTCCTAACCAGTCGATGCACTCAGCACATGGTGAATGTCTGTTTTGCAGGCTGTGAGCTCTGTCCTCCTAGCTAGCTGCAACTCGAATGAGCGGGAACTCTGATGTCCCCTGTCTTTATAGTGCGTGTGCTCTCACTGATATTTGGCTGTGGTGTTGTGTGTGTTGAGTGGTCCCACTGTGTGTCCATCAGTGTGTGTCTGCACCATGATATACTGGTGTACATTATGACATCCTTGAAAAAACATAATTCAAAGGTATGGGCCAAGACTTTGCCAGCCCCTGCCTCATGGGCTAGGAACTGGGAAGAGGTTGGTAAAATGCTGGGAGCCACGTCAGATGAACTCCTCAAAGCAATCCCATTACTAGACCATTTTACCAATAGTAGGAGCGACAGTGGCCAGGCCACCCAACAACTGGCAGGAGGCCAATGTAGCCAATTATAGGCCCAATTGTGACCAATCTTTGTGGAAATAGTCTCTCAACTGCTTCCTTGGGGTGGCAGGAGGGCTGCTATCACATTGGGAAGCTCCATGACCCAATGAGGAGGCCCCAAGCATAGTCCCCACATCACCACCAGAGGGGTTTCCCCTCTGATCACCGGGGCCTGCCTGCCAGCTTCAGCAGAGGAAAAAAAATGTGTAACTCACCAGTGAAGGCACTTCAAAATGGAGGCTGTTGTGTTAATCACCCAGTGTTAACATGGACTGCAACTGGATGCAGTTGTACTTGAAAGTAGACTCCAAACTTTGATGTTGGTTCAATACGCTTTATTGAACTTGTTAAGCAGTGCACACAGTTCGCTGTGGGTTTGACACTCTACTAATCTAAGCTTGCTTACTATAACTAACTAGACCAAACTAGCTCTGAGCCACGTGTAGAAGGTGCTAACTGATATATACACCCTGACTGTCACTCCAGTTGTCACCAGTGGAAAGAAGCAGAGTGCTGATGCCTCATGTTTTATAGTGGGAGACCACCTTCTAGTGTTCTGCCTGGTGTTTGGTTGTGTTCTGTCCTGTGTGTTGATTGGCTATACTAGGTGTCTGTCACTGCCTGTCTGTATCTCATTATGTGCATGAGTGCATCTCATGACATCTCCCTTTTAAAAAAAAAAAAATGTTGGTTGCTTGGAGCATATGCGACTATATTTACATGTAGAACTATTTACATTAAATGGCGAGCAGATGAAAGTGAGTGGATGAAAGCATACAAATGAGGTGTCTAGTGTGCAGATACAGAACAAAATTTACAAGATAAATGTCTATAAGTCCAATCTTTAGGGCTTGCATCTGATCCTTTTCGACCACCTGAGAGGTGGAGGTGGGGACGATGGCGCCTTGACAGGCGGGATTGCTGCCAGATTGGTGGCCTCGTGGTGCGAGGTATCCGGAGGAGGCACGACAACATATGAAAAAGTAGGATCTGGTGGTGGGCAGGCAACTTTGCGCAGCGCCCTTCTGTTGCGCCTGACAATGGAGCCATCAGCCATACGAACTACAAACGATCTGGGAGCAGCCTGTCGAACAATAACAGCTGGAACTGACCAGCCTCCATCAGGTAGCTTGATCCGAATAGCATCTTCCGGAGATAGCACAGGCAAATCGGTAGCATGAGCATCGTACGTCAGCTTTTGCTGGTTCCTGAGTTGCTGCACCTTTTGCAGCACTGGGAGGTGATTTAGGTCTGGTAAGTGTATGGCTGGAACAGTCGTCCGCAGGTCTCTATTCATGAGGAGTTGAGCCGGAGACATACTGGTGGACAGAAGGGTTGCCCTGTACGCCAACAGCGCAAGGTTGAAGTCAGAAGCAGAGTCCGCAGCCTTGCAGAGCAGTTGCTTCACTATATGGACCACTTTCTCAACCTTCCCGTTGGACTGCGGGTAGTGTGGGCTTGAGGTGATGTGGTTGAATTGGTACGAGATGGCGAAATTGGACCACTCTTGGCTGTGGAAGCAGGGACCATTGACACTCATGACAGTGAGTGGAATGCCATGCCTGGCAAATGTATCCTTGCAGGCCTTGATGAGGTCTGACAGCTTCACAACTTCCGGGTAATTTGAGAAGTAATCTGTCACGCCCATTGGCATGAAAGAGATCGATTCTCACCTTGGACCATGGAGAGGTCATGACCTCATGTTGCTGGAGTGTTTCTTTTGTTTGAGCAGGCTGGAAACGCTGGCAGGTCGCACAATTGAGGACCATGTTGGATATGTCCTGGCTGATTCCAGGCCAATAGACAGCCTGCCGGGCCCTGCGCCTACATTTTTCTACACCTAGGTGTCCCTTGTTGAATTGTTTGAGCACTAAGCTCTGCAGGCTGCGAGGAATAACGATACAATCTAGCTTGAGGAGGATCCCCTCGACGACTGTCAGGTCGTCCTTCACATTAAAGAACAGAGGTCATTGCCCTTTTTGCCAGCCATTTGCAAGGTGGTGCATGACACGCTGCAGAAGAGGAAAGAGGCAGAGTGTTGATGCCTCGTGTTTTATATAGTGGGAGACCACCTTCTAGTGTTCTGCCTGGTGATTAGTTGTGTTCTGTCCTGTGTGTTGATTGGCTGTACTGGGTGTCTGTCACCTTGCAGTCTCAGAAGTGATGTGGCTGCTGAGCTGCTGGCCTTGTGATTGGGTTATCCGTGTGGAGAGCCTTTCTGCTGACCTCAATTGGATGGTTAGGTTGGTGATGGCCACTTATTTGGCTACTGCTGGGAAGATTGCCACTATGGTCCCACTGACCGCCCATCCGGAATTTACCATTATCCAGAAAATGCTGACAATTAAGTTAGCTTCCACATTGTGCATGAATTAATTTGAGATCTATCTCTCTGACACCTCAACTTGCATTATTGAGCACTTGCCTGGAATTTCAAGTAATTAGTGGCAATATCACTGCCAGTGTCTTCTTGCCCCTTCACAATCCCCCTTGTCGCTAAATACAACCCCTCCCTGGTTAGTCTTTCAGGCTTAACCAAATCACCTCATGCCCATGACCGCAGCATCCTATTTGACTCTGAGTTAAACCTCTGACTCCCCACTGCCCCCAGCTCTGTAACATTGCCTGGTTCCAGGGCAGCACGGTGGCACAGTGGCTAGCACTGCAGTCTCACACGCTGAGATCCCAGGTTCGATCTGGCTCTGGGTCACTGTCCATGTGGAGTTTGCACAGTCTCCCCGTGTTTGCGTGGGTTTCACCCCCACAACAGAAAGATGTACAGGGTAGGTTGATTGGCCACGCTAAATTGCCCCTTAATTGGAAAAAATGAATAGGGTACTCTAAATTTAGAAAAAAAACATTGCCCGGTTCCATGCTACCTCAGCCTATCTGGTGCTGAATTCCTTATCATCGCTTTGTCACCTCAAAATTCAACTATTCCAATGCTCCCTCACCAGTCTCCCCATTTTCCATCTCTGTAAAACATAGAACATAGAACGGTGCAGCACAGAACGTCAGCTCAAAACAACGTTCGACTACCTATGTAGCTCCCACAAAAGGTTTTGTTGATCCATAATCCCAGTCTTTGCTGACCTGCATGGCACTTGTTTTCTAAACACGCTAAATTTAAAATTCACATCCTCAGGTTTAAATTCCATTCATAGCCTCAACTACCCTCCATTTCTGGAACCTTCTTTAGATCTGCAACCTTGAACTCTCTGCTCCTCTTACTTTTATTTCCTGTTCAATCTCTTCCTCCTAACCCAAGCCACACACCACCCTCCCTCCACAGCCCCCCCCCCCCCCCTGCCGCTCCCCCCCCCCCCCCCAACGACAACCAGCCACCAGCCCAATTCACCCCACCATTGGTAGTCATGCCTTCACCCATGGAGGATTTAAGTCCTTGAATCTCTTTCGTAAATCTTTCCAGATCCCTCTTCCCCTTTGCACCACCCTTGATAAAACTCGCTGCTTTGAGCAACTTGTTTATTTCATTCCCTCCATTACCTTTCACATTAGTATAATGTCAATATTTTTGATTTATCTCTTTGTGGTGTACATTTTTTGACATTAGAATTGCCAATTAAATTTATTTGTATTGTTTTGAATGGTGTAATCCAAAACGTTGTGTTATGGGCGAGGCGTTTTCAGAACCCCAAAATGTATCATGGAGTTCAACCAACCTCTCCCTTTAATGGATTTGTTGCTTTTCCTAGCACACGGCTTGTTCCCGAGGTGTGGGATTACAATTATGGACACGTGTTTTTTTAAACACAAAACACTGTTTATTCCATGAACTCAACTTAACATCTTAAATAAACATTGGATCTCTTAACACCCCTTACTTCAAAGATAACTCAGAAAATATTGCAACAGTAAATAACTCCTTAACATGTTCCTTCAAACTTCCAAGAGACTTAACACCTTTAAACAGTATCACATCAGGTTAAAGGATATATATATATTTTCTGTAGAATATCACCAATGATTTGCACAATGCTAAGGTAAAATACTTCACCTTAAAGTCAAACACTTTTCGTCTGTATCTCCACCTTTATTTAGTTTTGATTACAGCTTTGCTGGAAACCACCAATGAATAATCATTACCAATTTATGTTTCTTTTGCACCTTTTTCTTAAATTAATATTTTTCTCAATATTCTCACACAATTTTCTAACAAGTAAAATAGCTGAGACAGCGTAGGTATGACACGAGGCATTTTCTTTTACGCCAGCAGAATAAAAGACGTGGTATGAGTGATGTTGTTTGATTGTAATTCTTCTTGGAATGAGTTGTTCTATACCTTGTGGGTGGACTTTATTGCTGTCCTTGAAAGTGGGCTGGAAGGTGTGGATGCATAGAATCAGGAAGGAAAGCTGGGGGTTGGAGTTTCAACTCCCTCCGCTAAGTCAGGGGCAGGGAATGGCGAGGATAACTGTCCCAACTGGAAGTCAATTGTGGCGCTTTAGTGGCCAATTAAGGGCCACTGAAGGATTGTCTACCTCTGTAGGTATTCCACCAAATGCAAATGGGTCCTATGACTCACTGGAAGACTGCCCAGTAAAAGGTGGAGGCCTACCTCAGGCTTGGATGGGGTCCCCTCCTGATCGGGCATCCTGTGGTCCATGAAGCACCCCACCACCACCGGTAGAAAGGCCTGATCTTGTTGAAATATTTCCCCTTTCCCTCCACAATGACACACACCTCTCTCACCTGACAGGCCCAGGTGAGTCTCACATAGATATCTTAATGCCAGTGCCTCTTCCAGCATTGTTGTTCCTGACCCACTGCAATGCCAGCAGTGGCCACTGCTTCTGGTGGTGCTGCAGGGACTGTGGAGGCACTGATCCTCTGACTGCCACCAACGTTTGGAGGAAGGGCCTCTGCCCTTAAAGAAGAAGGCGCCTGACAGCTGGTAGTTAATTGCCTGATGGTCACTGAACTCCAACAGGAATTCCAATAATGGCTTTGAATGAATTGCCCTGGCCTTCTGGCTGTGTGTCCATTTAATTTAGCCCCGTGTATTCACTCAATGTTGATTGATGGGTAACACAGAGCCTTTGAGAGATGGCTGTACTACCCTTGCAGAAACTTATTGCAGGTGTAATGAACTGTATCATCATATGCAGATTAAAATCATACATTTGATATATTACAGAAACATGTTTTCACTCTATCATGACTACATCAATGATGCACTTTTCCCATTTGATAAACGTTCCAAGAAGTTTTCATATTATTGATGAATGTGAAATGACAACATAGGATTAGATTGTACTTGTGAAACTATCTACTGAGAAAGGTGCAGTGATTTATAGTTTCACAAAGATGAATATATATGCTCTCATTCCGTATGATTTAAAACCGGCATGCTAAAAAAGAAAGCCAATCTGGTTTCAGCTACCATTAGTTTTACAAGGTTCAATGCTGTCTGGTAGATGTGCTCCATGAGGATACCTGTGTCCTATATCATGAGCACAGTAAGAAGTCTTACAACACCAGGTTAAAGTCCAACAGGTTTGTTTCGAATCACTAGCTTTCGGAGCGCAGCTCCTTCCTCAGGTGAATGAAGAGGTATGTTCCAGAAACATATATAGAGACAAATTCAAAGATGCCAGACAATGCTAGGAATGCGAGCATTAGCAGGTGATTAAATATTTTACAGATCCAGAGATGGGGTAACAACAGGTTAAAGAGGTGTGAATTGTGTCAAGCCAGGACAGTTGGTAGGATTTTGCAGGCCAGATGGTGGGGGATGAATGTAATGTGATATGAATCCCAGGTCCACCTACACGATGACATCAATAAGTTCCATTCCACCATTGCCGATTTTGCGTTGTCGCGCGTCCTGAAGGCCGCCTTGGAGAACGTTTACCCGGAGATCAGAGGCTGAATGCCCTTGACTGCTGAAGTGTTCCCCGACAGGAAGGGAAGATTCCTGCCCGGTGATGGTCGCGTGATGTCCATTCATTCGTTGTCGCAGCGTCTGCATGGTCTCGCCAATGTGCCATGCTTCAGCAGTCAATGGCATTCAGCCTCTGATCTTTGGGTAAGCGTTCTCCAAGGTGGCCTTCAGGACGCGCGACAACGCAGAATCGCCGAGCAGAAACTTATAGCCAAGTTCCACACACATGAGTGCGGCCTCACCCGGGATCTGGGATTTATGTCGCATTACATTCATCACCCACCATCTGGCCTGCAAAATCCTACCAACTGTCCTGGCTTGATACAATTCACACCTCTTTAACCTGGGGTTACCCCATCTCTGGATCTGTAAAGATTTAATCACCTGCTAATGGTCGCATTCCAAGCATTGACTGGCATCTTTGAATTTGTCTATATATATGTTTCTGGAACATACCTCTTATCATAGAATTTACAGTGCAGAAGGAGGCCATTCGGCCCATCGAGTCTGCACCGGCTCTTGAAAGGAGCACCCTACCCAAGGTCAACACCTCCACCCTATCCCCATAACCCCGTAACCCCACCCATCACTAAGGGCAATTTTGGACACTAAGGGCAATTTATCATGGCCAATCCACCTAACCTGCACATCTTTGGCCAGTGGGAGGAAACCGGAGCACCTGGAGGAAACCCACGCACACACGGGGAGGATGTGCAGACTCCGCACAGACAGTGACCCAAGCCGGAATCGAACCTGGGACTCTGGAGCTGTGAAGCAATTGTGCTATCCACAATGCTACCGTGCTGAAAGCTAATGATTCGAAACAAACCTGTTGGACTTTAACCTGGTGTTGTAAGACTTCTTACTGTGCTCACCCCAGTCCAATGCCGGCATCTCCACATCATCATCTATATCATGAGAGCATTGCTTCATTACAAAATGACTGTCTCCTGCCTCCTTTGGGATATAGCTCCAATATGATATATATATTGAACAGAGGTCAGATTTTGATCTCTGCTATTGTGGGACAGTAAGAAGTTTTACAACACCAGGTTAAAGTCCAACAGGTTTGTTTCAAATCACTAGCTTTCGGAGCACTGCTCCTTCCTCAGGTGAATGAAGAGGTGCGTACCAGAAACATATATATAGACAAAGTGAAAGATGCAACACAATACTTTGAATGCGAGTCTTTGCAGGTAATTAAGTCTATAGGTCCAGACAGAGCAACTGGAGAGAGGGATAATCACAGGTTAAAGAGGTGTGAATTGTCTCAAGCCAGGACAGTTAGACCATAAGACCAGTTGGTAGGATTTTGCAAGCCCAGGCCAGGTGGTGGGGTGGTGAATGTAATGCGACATGAATCCAAGGTCCCGGTTGAGGCTGTACTCATGTGTGCGGAACTTGGCTATAGGTTTCTGCTCGCCGATTCTGCATTGTCATAAGTCCTGAAGGCCGCCTTGGAGAACGCTTACCTGAATATCAGAGGCTGAATGCCCTTGACTGATAAAGTGTTCCCCGACTGGAAGGGAACATTCCTGCCTGGCGATTGTCGTGCGATGTCCGTTCAACCGTTGTCGCAGCATCTGCATGGTCTCGCAATGTACCACGCTTCGGGACATCCTTTCCTGCAGCGTATGAGGTAGACAACGTTGGCCGAGTCGCACGAGTATGTACCACATACCTGGTGGGTGGTGCTCTCACGTGTAATGGTAGTACCCATGTCGATGATCTGGCATGTCTTGCAGAGATTGCCATGGCAGGGTTGTGTGGTGTCATGGTCGCTGTTCACCTTCGGCAACAAGTTCTTCATCCAGACACACGGAACAGCCATGGAGACCAAATTCGCACCTCAATATGCCAACATCGTCATGCACAAGTTTGAACACGACCTCCTCACCGCACAGGACCTTCAACCGACGTTATACATCAGATACATCGATGACATTTTTTTCATTTGGACCCACGGTGAAGAATCATTGAAACGACTACACCTACACGATGACATCAATAAGTTCCATTCCACCATCAGACTCACCACGGACTACTCTCCAGAATCGGTTGCAATCTTGGACACACTCATCTCCATCAAGGACGGTCACCTCAGCACTTCGCTTTACTGCAAGCCCACAGATAACCTCATGATGCTCCACTTCTCCAGCTTCCAGCCTAAGCACATGAAAGAAGCCATGCCCTATGGACAAGCCCTCAGTATACACAGGATCTGCTCAGACGTGGAGGAGCGTAACAGACATCTATAGACGCTGAAAGATGCCCTCGTAGGTAAGGGTTATGGCGCTCGACTCATCGATCGACAGTTCCAACGCGCCACAGCAAAAAACCGCACCGACCTCCTCAGAAGACAAACACAGGACACAACCGACAAAGTACCCTACGTCGTCCAGTACTTGCCCGGAGCGGAGAAACTACGACATCTTCTTCGCAGCTTTCAACATGCCATCGATGAAAATGAACATCTTGCCAAGATCATCCCCACACCCCCACTACCTGCCTTCAAACAACTGTGCAACCTCAAACAAACTATTGTTTACAGCAAACTACCCAGCCTTCAGAACAGCGACCACGACACCATACAACCCTGCCATGGCAATCTCTGCAAGATGTGCCAGATCATCGACATGGGTACCACCATTACACGTGAGAACATCACCCACCAGGTACGTGGTACATACTCGTGTGATTCGGCCAACGTTGTCTACCTCATATGCTGCAGGAAATGATGTCCCGAAGCGTGGTACATTGGCAAGACCATGCAGACGCTGGGACAAGGGATGAATGGACATCGCACGACAATCGGCAGGCAGGAAGGTTCCCTTCCAGTCAGGAAACATTTCAGCAGTCAAGGGCATTCAGCCTCTGATCTTCGGGTAAGCGTTCTCCAAGGCGGCCTTCAGGACGCGCGACAACGGAGAATTGTCAAGCAGAAACATATGGCCAAGTTCCGCACACATGAGTCCAGCCTCAACCGGGACCTTGGATTCATGTCGCATTACATTCACCCCTCACCATCTGGCCTGGGCTTGTGAAATCCTACCAGCTGTCCTGGCTTGAGACAATTCACATCTCTTTAACCTGTGATTATCCCTCTCTCCAGTTGCTCTGTCTGGACCTGTAGACTTAATTACCTGCAAAGACTCGCATTCAAAGTATCGTATTGCATCTTTGACTTTATCTATATATATGTTTCTGGAACCCACCTCTTCATTCACCCGAGGAATGAGCAGTGCAAAGCTAATGATTCGAAGCAAACCTGTTGGACTTTAACTTGGTGTTGCTCACCCCAGTCCAACGCCGGCATCTCCACATCATGACTGTGGGACAGATCCACAGAGGCAAGCTCCCCAGATCTACTTACTGCATACTAATTCCATCTTAAACAGCATAAAAAAAACTGTTTTCATTTGAGTGACTTAGCACAATGGGAAAAAAATTAGGCTGGTCTGTATGAGAGAGAGAATCTAACAAAATAGACCACAGCCCAAGAAAAGCTTACTGTTTTCAGCTATGTAAATGCAGCATGGTTCAATCTATATTTTTCTTTTCCCATTATCCTTTCCTATATTTTTCTATTTACCCTTCCTTCATTCTTCTGACTTTTTTTCCTTTTTGCATATTACTTTAACTTTTTGTATTGCCATTTTGAATCAAAAGATAAAAGCAAATTACTGCAGATGCTGGAATCTGAAACCAAAAGAGAAAATGCTGGAGATAAAAGTCCAGATGACCCTTTGTCAAAGCTAAAAGACAGAAAATGGGAGATATTTATACTGTGGGGTAAGGGAATGAAAGATGAGTCATAGCCACAGAAACCAAGGGAAAAGAGTGCTAATGGCAGCCCCCAGAGAGAATAAAAGGTGTGAAAGGCCAAATAACAGAGAAACTAAAATCAGAGGGTAAACTGTGACATATGTAGGGGTGAAAGAGAGAAGCAAAGGGGAGAAAAGGTAAGAAGAGGGGGTATGTTCCGGTCTCAACATTGATTTCAACAACTTCGGATGATTAGCTCCACCCCACCTCTACCCCTTTGTTTTCATTCCATTTCATTTTAATTGTCTTTTTCCTTTTATTTATTTCTTGTCTTTATTTGTATATATATTCCCCCCTCTACCTTATCCCCCCTCTCCTTACCTTTTCACCCCTTTGCTTCTCCCCTTCACCCCTACATCTGTCACAGCTTACCCTCTGATTTTAGTTTCTCTGCTGTTTGGCCTTTCACACCTTTTGTTCTCTCTGGGTACTGCCATTAGTACTCTTTTCCCTTGGTTTCTGTGGCTATGACTCATCTTTCACTGCCACACCCCACAGTATAAATATCTCCCATTTTCTATGTCTTTTAGCTCTGACAGAGGGTCATCTGGACTCGAAATGTTCGCTCTTTTCTCTCCTTACAGATGCTGCCAGACCTGCTGAGATTTTCCAGTTTTTTTTCTTTTGAATCAATAGAGCTTTACATAATCCAGTATAAATCCAGTGTTTGGCATGTGAGGTAAAACACTCATCCATCTATAGCCCTCCTGTGCAAAAGGCTCATCAGTCAATGTTCTCCCATTCTTTGCTTTGTTGTAGATAGCAAGCATAGCAAAAATCCACCTAAAACTATTTCCTAGAGAAAGAAAATTGGTTTGCAAATGAGGTCACAGATGAAATGTGTTAATTTCCTTGTCCAGATTTTCAACTGATTCACAAATAATTGCGATTTGTTTTGATTGAAATGTAGAGTTATTATTGTTTTTTGTTCTACCCTACAGTCATGTTGCCTCTGTTGTACATTTTGAAAGATAAATTACCAGACGTCCTCTGCATCTTCATCACATTCAGCTCCATACTTGCATTTTCCACATTTTACATGCTTTTGCCGTCTTTCTGTTCCTGAGCCTTCGTATTCTGCACAGAAATAACATTGAGACAATTAGACATTTCTGACAATATATTTGTAAAAATCAAAATAGCAACAAATGGTACTTCTGCTGACTTTGTATAATTTTGTAAATGATTAAGGAAAATGACTTCATTAATCAAATACATCTGATAACATGATACACTGTGTGGGTGAAATTCAATAATCCCAAAAATGGGTGTGGGGGTCGTGATGTGGGATTGACCGATGCCCATTCCTTCCAATATAGGTAGAATGAAAATTTGTACTGTCTGTCAGTTTAAATGATAGAAACATGCAGCCTAATGCTAAATGTGTCGTCGAATGACTACAAGCCTCCTGGAGGCTTCATGTGAGGCCAGCAGCACTTAGAATCACCTTCCTGCAGGCTGGTTTTGTCTGCAGCTGGTGCTGGAAATGGATTGGTAAGAGAGTCTTGCAACTTGCAAGAAGAGAGTGTGCACCAAGGTGATCAGATGCAGTGCTGCAGGTGGTGGGCAGGAGGAGGGGGAGATCCTCTATCCACATAGGGTCAGAGGAGCCTGCAAACACAATTTGTGAAAACAATGGGAGAAGATAGTCATCGCTGTCAATACAAGCAGAGCAGTCCCAAGGACCTGGATACCGCGCGGGAAGATGTTTAATGACCTTACATGCAATTGTTCCTCAAATACCACATCCTTACTTGTGTTATCATAGACTTTACAGTGCAGAAGGAGGCCATTTGGCCCAACGAGTCTGCACTGGCTCTTAGAAAGAGCACCCTACCCAAGCCCACACCTCCACCCTATCCCCATTACCCAGTAACCCCACCCCCAACACTAAGGGCAATTTTGGACACTAAGGACAATTTAGCATGACCAATCCACCTAACCCACACATCTTTGGACTGTGGGAGGAAACCGGAGCACCCAGAGGAAACCCACGCACACACGGGGAGAACGTACAGACTCCACACAGACAGTGACCCAAGCCGGGAATCGAACCTGGGACCCTGGAGCTGTGAAGCAATTGCGCTAACCACAATGCTACCGTGCTGCCCCTTCATGTTATGCTTCTTCATGTAGCATAAGCTGCTTCCTTGATGTATACTCTGACAAAGGACGGTTCAGACTTGGAGATAGGTTTAACACATTTACTGAACAGTTAACAATTCTCCTACTTGAGTTCGACTCTCCTGCTAATCTTGCTATAATAACTCAGTCTAACTAACCAGTCTGCTCTAATCCATGCAGTGGGTGTGATGCTTCCTGATCTGCCCCTGTCTCTCTGAGTGTCGCCTATGTAAAGAGAAAGAGCATGTGTGCCCTGTCCTTTTATATGGGTAGCCCCATTGTGGTAGTGTCACCTCTGGGTGTGTCTTGACTGCCCATTGGTCGTGTCCTATCTTACTGATCTATTGGTTGAATGTCTGTGTGTCACGATGTCTCTGGTGCTCCCTCTAGTGTTTATTTAGTCTTAGTGTATTTGCATTAACCTCTTGTGTATTTACAGTGATGCATATCACCACACTTCCAACTTAGGGTCACTAGTCTGACAAACTTCTTATTTCACCACTCACCAATCAATAATTTCTATCAACGGTTACTCATCTTCACCTCACCCTCAAATGCTGAGAACTGCTGAAAGTCTGACACCCACATCTCACAGCTTGCCCGCACAGCCAGCTAATCAACCATGACAAGCCCCATTGGCGACTTGGTGGCACAGTGGTTAGCAATGCTGCCTCACAGCTCCAGGGACCCCGTTTCAATCCCGGCCTTGGGGACTGTCTGTGTGGAGTTTGCATGTTCTCCCCGTGTCAGCGTGGGTTTCCTTTGGGTACTCCAGTTTCCTCCCACTGTCCAAAGATGTGCAGGTTAGGTGGATTGGCCATGCTAAATTGTCCCTTAGCATCCAGGGATGTGCAGGTTAGGTTATGAGGTTACGACAATAGTGTGGAGTGGGTGAGCGGGTGAGTAGACCTGGATAGAGTCCTCTTTCAGAGGGTCGGTGCAGACTCGATGCGCCAAGTGGCCTCCTTTTTAAATAAATAATCGTTATTGTCATAAGTAGGCTTACATCAACACTGCAATGAAGTTACTGTGAAAAGTCCCTAGTCCCCATATTCCTGCGTCTGTTTGGGCACACAGAGGGAGAATTCAGAATATCCAAATTACCTGTAGGGTAATTGTGTGATTGTACTGTGGGGATTGTATGATTCTACGACATCACCCAAACACATTATACCATATACAATCTATATCAATAACTTGGATGAACGGACGGTCTGTATTGTAGCCAAATTTGCTGATGTTACAAAGACAGATGGGAAAGCAAGCTGTGAGAAGGATCCTAAGAATCTACAGATTGATAAAGATAGGTTAAGTGAGTGGGCAAAAATTTGGCAGATGGAGTGTAATTTGGGAAAATGTGAAGTTTTCCACATTGGCAGAGAAGCAGAATCTTATTTAAATGGAGAGAGATTGAGAATTCTGCAGTACAGAAGGGTATCCTTGTACATGAATCACAAAACGTCAGCATGCAGGTACAGCAAGTAATTAAGAAGGCAAATGGAGTGATGGCCTTATAGTACATATCACAAAATGGCTGCGGCAAGGATGGCCCCACATTGGGGTCTCCAGTACCCTGATTCTGCTGCCTGCTGGTCGGTGGGCTGCCCAAATGGGAGGGAAACAGAGCACGGCAGGCTGCTCTAGGACCGCTTTCCCCGGTGTCTCGAGCGATGACAGTGCCATCCACATGGTTCACCTTGGCCATTACCAAACTGGCGGTGGCAGCGGACCCGCTATGGCGCTGCAGACTTGCTCAGTCAGCAGAGTGGCTGGCATGGAGCTGCCTCATCCTTTTGGGCTGAAAGGAGAAGGCCGGGGGGTAGAGGAGGTGGCGGCAGTGGCTGGGCGATGGTGGCGGCATGGCAGTGGGAGAATTGCAGGAGATCCCGGCAGCGGCAGTGAGCCTGACTTGGTCGGTAACAGTTACCAAGAGGAGGGAAGGGAAGGGAAGGGTCGGGGGGAGAAGGGAAGGGTAGGGAAGGGAAAGGAAGGATAGATATTGGTGAGATCACACCTAGAGTTATGTCTACACATTTTGTCATGTTACTTAAAAGGGACATATTTGCATTGGGAGGAGTTCAGAGAAGGTTCATTCAGCTGATTCCTGAGGTGAAGGTTCTCTTGAGGTGAAAGTTTGAGCAGATTGGTCCTGTACTCATTGGAGTTTATAAGAATAAGAGGCATTCTTATTGAAACACGTAAGATTCTGCTTGGGCTTGACGGAGTGGATGCTGAGAGGAAGTTTTCCCTTGGTGGAAAACCTAGAACTAGGAGGCACTGTTTCAAAATATATGGGGTGCAATTTAACATCCTCATTACGCCCGACTTGAGGCCGTTGACTTTTCACGAGATTTGCAACGCTTGAAACACCTCACCAGATTTGACTGAGCCATGCAAGACTTCATGATCTGGATCTCGCCCTCAAAGGGCGTGATCCAGATCTGCATATTTACAATAATCTTTATTATTGTCACAAGCAGGCTTACATTAACACTGCAATGAAGTTACTGTGAAAAGCCCCTAGTCGCCTTATTCCGGCGCCTGTTCGGGTACACAGATGGAGAATTTGGAATATCCAATTCACCTAACAGCATGTGGGGCGTCATTCTCCGACCCCCTGCCGGGTTGGAGAATCGCCGGGGGCTGCCGTGAATCCCGCCCCCGCCGGTTGCCGAAGTCTCCGGTACCGGATATTCGGCGGGGGCGGGAAATGGGCCGCGCCGGTTGGCGGGCCCCCCCGCTCGATTCTCCGGCCCAGATGGGCCGAAGTCCCACCGATAAATTGCCTGTCCCGCCGGCGTAAATTAAAGTATCTATTTACCGGCGGGACAAGGCGGCGCGGGAGGGCTCCGGGGTCCTGAGGGGGGCGTGGGGCGATCTGGCCCCGGGGGGGGTGCCCCCACGGTGGCCTGGCCCGCGATCGGGGCCCACCGATCCGCGGGCGGGCCTGTGCCGTGGGGGCACTCTTTCCCTTCCGCCACGGTCTCCACCATGGCGGAGGCGGAAGAGACTCCCTCCACTGCGCATGCCCGGGAAACTGTCAGCGGCCGCTGACGCTCCCGCGCATGCGCCGCCCCGACATGTCATTTCCGCGCCAGCTGGCGGGGCAACAAAGGCCGTTTCCGCCAGCTGGCGGGGCGGAAATCCCTCCGGCGTCGGCCTAGCCCCTCAATGTTGGGGCTCGGCCCCCAAAGATACGGAGCATTCCGCACCTTTGGGGCGGCGCAATACCTGTCTGATTGGTGCCGTTTTGGGCGCCAGTCGGCGGACATCGCGCCGTTTAGGGAGAATTTCACCCCTCTTTCGGGACTTGTGGGAGGAAATCGGAGCACCCAGAGGAAACCCACACAGACATGGGGAGAACGTGCAGACTCCGCACAGACAGTGACCCAAGCCGGGATTCGAACCTGGGACCCTGGCGCTGTGCAGCAACCGTGCTAACCACCGTGCTGCCCATAAAATGATCCATTAGGCTCATTTAAATATGTGTTTGCGGGATTCTCCCGAGGCCCAAGGCGCCGTTTAGTATGGTTTCCACAAACATGGACTAGTCATAATGGCACCTGGGGAGGAGGGGGTCTTCCAGTCCATTAAAGGCCCCCAGGTGGTTAGGAAGAGGGCAGTATGGCACCTTGGCACTCCCTCTGGCACCTGGGCACTTTGGTACTGCCAGCCTAGCACCCTACCAGGGTGCAGGGATAGCACTGTCAGGGTGAGCGATTGGGCCCAAGGGACCTTACCAGGTGGAGGGGGGGCGAGGGGATGTTCCCCGGGCCTCCACAGGGTTTGGGGAGGGGTTGAAAGGAGGTGGGTGGAGGGAGAAGCTCGGAACAGCCAAATAAAATGGTGCCCTGATCTTCAAGGAACCTTAATGAATCGAAGTGCAGCCTCGGCGGAGAGGAACTCCCTGAGGTAAAAATAAATGGCGAAGTACAGTTAATGTTTCATGGGATGTTTCACGCCGCTGCATCCCCCAACACTCCCAAAACTGGACATAGATTTTTTTTTCCTGTTAAATCACGCTGTGGTCTCCCATTTAAGACAGCAATGAGGTAGAATGGCTTCTCTCAAAGGATCATTAATCTTTGCAATACTCCCCTCCAGAGAGCAATGGAGGCTGGGTCATTCAATATATTCAAGGCTATGTCAGAAAGATTTTTGATTGACAAGGAACTCAGGGTTATGGGTTAACAGGAGGAAACTAGACTTAAGGCGATAACCAAATCAGCCGTGAACTTATTGAATGGCAGAGCAGGCTCGAGGGGCCGAATGGCCCCTCTTGTCCCATTATTATGATCTTATCTATATGTGGTGAGACACAGGGTGCGAGTGGCCTGCTGCTCAAGCAGAGGCAAAGGGCAGCACCTGTGACACCTGACGGGAGGGTGACGTTTCTTATGGGTTCTGCTCCAAAGGGCTCAGGTGAGCACTCTGATGGGGTGGCACACAGACAAAAGCTGACAGATGTGTACACAGAAATGGTTGGTGCTTGGCAGGCCTGCCAGAAAGTTTGTGGTCACTGTCACGGAGGATGGAAGAGCCAGCTTCAACCTTGCACACTCTTTTGCATAGAGCTAGGAGCACATCTTTAAAATGTGGAAGCGATGGCTTGTGTATGTAATGATGATGCAGCACCTGGTGGCTGGAAGTTCAGTTTCCATTGTTGCAAAAGCCCAATGTCTGACTATTGCAATGGAAGCCCAGCTCGCTGTGGTGCACGCTTATGCTGCTCCCATCATGAAAATGTTGGTTTGGAATGTTTGCGTATTTCAGCATTAGGACCAAGAAAATACTGTACTGGTCGGTAAAATCATCTGTTATTGATAGGGAAACGAGGTTGGGTTCACTGGCATCATAGTCAGGTGAATCACTCACAGACAGCCTGCCTGAATTGGGCTGTGTTGGTTGCCTCCTCCTCCTCCTCAGATGCCAGCTGTATACCTAGTGGTAAGTAAGACCTGTGGCCCCATGTTGGAGAGATAACATAGGATACAGCAGATCCGCAAGAACAGTGACTCACACGCTGGAGTATACTGCACAGCTCCTCTAGAGAGGTCAAGATAGCACAAATATTACTTAAACACACCAAAGGTCTGCTCAATGACATGTTGTGCAGTATAATTGTTCCTTGTTCTAATCATATTGCCCATGTTTGTAGAGTTTGGCACCTCAGTCGTGAGCCTAGTGCTAAGCGGATCGCCCTCATTCGCTGGTAGTCACCCTCTTGTCTCTCATCTTTATGGCCACCCTGCTCTGAGGCTGCAGAAATGCCTCTAAGAGGTGGCAGAATTCAACAAGCATCTCCTTCGTGAAATGGGAGCATTACATCCAGTGTTCCTGGTTTTGGTTGAGGTAGGACAACTGTTCCCTGAACACCCTAGGTAGATATGAGCTCCTGCTAGGAATCCACCCCCATTTTCCTCATCTTTCCTCTTCGAGCAGTTCGTCCTGCTTGGTGTTGTTTTTGTTCATTCTCGCAAAGTTGCTGTAGGCTAAGGTAGAAATAAAATAGCACCCATGGCTGGGAGCAAATGGTTTGAGCAGTAACCTAGAAGTGGCAACCAAGCACTTCACTGCATTTCCTGTCGGCTTCACCAACTTTAATTAACAATCCAAACACTTCTACTCACTCCGCAACAGCCAGGAGAAATCAATCAGCAACTAACTTGAATTCTGCAGAGGGAAGGGAGTGAGACAAAAGTTGTGGTATACATTGGTACCAATGACATAGAGTGGCTAGGTATCGAGGTCCTATCTGATTAGATTTAAGTAAAATGTAGAACGTTGAAGGTAGTAATCTCTGGATTATGCCCAGTGCTGCAAGATGGTAAGGGTAAAGATAGGCAGATAGGAAGATCTAAGTCTAGTTTGAGACATGATGCAGGAGGGAGGGTTTCAGATTCTTTGGACATTGAGATAAGTTCTGAGGCAGGAGACAGCCTTTCAGAAGGAATAGGTTGCAGCTCAATAGGACTGGGACCAATGTCCCCACGGCAAGGTTCACTATAGTGGTTGGAGAGGATTGGCAGGAGGATGGGCACCAGCATATAGAAGTAGGAAAGTGGAATAAGTGAGAGTGTTGGATAGTACTAGAGAAATGAGCAGTACCATATTAGATGGAGCAGATTAAGAAGAACCATGATGGACACAAAGATAGGTTTACAACGTATGTATGTAAATGCACAAAGTGTGGTGAATAAGGTTGGTGAGCTACAAATACAAATAGATGTGTGGGAATATGATGTTGCAGCAACAACAGAAACATGACTTGAAAATGTTAAGCTTAATATTCAAGGATATAAAGTGTTCAGAAAAGATGGGGAAGCATTGCTGATTAGGGTAGACATTGTAATGGTTGAAAGAAATTATGTCCTTGAGGGTGCAAGTACATAATCCACTTGGTTACAGTTGAGTAGGTGCTTAGAGTAGATATGCCCCTTGGTTCAGTTGGCTTACCTACTGGGCTGCTAAAAGAGTTGGGAATGGAACACTTACCATAATCTTCCAATCTTTCCTAGCTATGGTGCCAGAAGATTGGAAAGTAGCATTCATGGCATCTCATTCAAAAAAGAATTGTAAAGAAAGTCCAAGTAACTACAGGTGATGAATTCAGTATCAGTGGTGGATAAGGTTTGAGAAACAATAGTCAGTGAAAAAATCAACCGACACTCAAGAGTGCTTTGAGTTAATTTAGACTAGCCAGCAGGGATTTGAAAAAGGAAGATGGTGCGTGACAACCCGGCTGAACTTTTGATTAAGTAACAGAGAAAATTGATAAAGGGAATGATGTGGATCTTGTTGGTATGGATTTCAAGGAAGTGTTTGACTACAAAGAACAGGAACAGGCCCTTTGGCCCTCCAAGACTGTGCCAATCACGATGCCTGTCTAAACTAAAACCTTTTGTACTTCTGGGGTCCATATCCCTCTATTTCCATTCTGTTCATGTATATCTCAAGATGCCTCTTAAATGTCACTATCGTACCTGCTTCCACCACCTCCACTGGCAGTGAGTTACAGGCACCCACCACCCTTTGTGTAAAAACCTTCCCTCCACATCTTCGCTAAACTTTTCCCCGCGCACCTTAAACCTATGTCCTCTAGTAATTAACTCTTCCACCCTGGAAAAAAGCTTCTGACTATCCACCCTGTCCATGCCCCTCATAATTTTGTAGACCTCTATCAGGTTGCCCCTCAACCTCCGTTGCTCCAGTGCGAACAAATCAAGTTTATCCAACCTCTCCTCATAGCTAATGCCCTCCATACCAGGCACCATCCTAGAAAGTATTTTCTGTACCCTCTTCAAAGCCTCCACATCCTCCTGGTCGTTTGGCGACCAGAATTGAACACTATATTCCAAGTGTGACCTAACTAAGGTTCTCGACAGCTGCAGCATGACTTGCCAATTTTTATACTCAGTACCCCCCAATGAAGACAAGCATGCCTTCTTGACTACCTTCTTCACCTGCAATGCCACTTTCAGTGACCTGTGGACCTGTACACCCAGATCCCTCTGCCTGTCAGTACTCTTTTTAAAAAATAAATAAACTCAGGTCCTTAGTGCCATGAGTCAGCAGTGGTAACCAGTGTGTCGCCATGCCGTCCAGATCTACAATGTTTTTAAAAATAAATTTAGAGTACCCAATTACTTTTTTCCAATTAAGGGGCAATTTAGCGTGGCCAATCCACCTACCCTGCACATCTTTGGGTTGTGGGAGCGAAACCCACGCAAACACGGGGAGAATGTGCAAACTCTACATGGACAGTGACCTAGAGCGAACCTGGGACCTTGGTGCCATGAGGCAGCAGTGCTAACCACTTCTCCACCGTGCTGCCCTCTCCTGTCAATACTCTTAACGGTTCTGCCATGTATTGTATATTTCCCACCTGTGTTAGACTTTCCAAAATGCATTATCTCACATATGTTCGAAATAAACTCCATCTGCCATCTCCCAGGCCGACCCCTCAACCTCAGTTGTTCCAGTGAAAACAATCTGAGCTTATCAAACCTCTCCTTATATCTAATATCCTCCAGACCAGGCAACATCCTGGTATACCCCTTCTGTACCCTCTAGAAAGCCTCCACGGTAGTGTGGCTACCAGAATTGTATCACTAAGTGCCACATAAAGGGTGGTTAACACAATTGTGGGTCATGGCATAGGAAGGTCAGTGCCAATTTGGATTAAAAAATTGGTGTTAGAATAGAAATGAGCATGTCATGGTGTGTGGTTATTTTCAGACTGGAGGATGGTAAACAGTAATGTTCTCCAAGGGTCAGAGCTGCTTTTTCTTTTGATAAAATGACTTGGATATTGGAATATGGGGTAACATTTCAAAATTTTCCATGATTTCAAACTTGGAAGAGTGGCAAATAATGAGAATAATGCAGATCGACTGCCACAGGACATGGATGAGCTAGCAGAATGGGCAGTCAAGGGGCTAATGGAATTTAATACAGTGGAATGTAAAGTCATGCATTTTGGTTAAAGGGATTAGAACATAGAACATACAGTGCAGAAGGAGGCCATTCGGCCCATCGAGTCTGCACCGACCCACTTAAGGCCTCACTTCCACCCTATCCCCGTAACTCAATAACCCCTCCTAACCTTTTTAGTCATGGCCAATCCACCTAACCTGCACATCTTTGGACTGTGGGAGGAAACCGGAGCACCCGGAGGAAACCCACGCAGACACAGGGAGAACGTGCAGACTCCGCACAGAGAGTGACCCAGCGAGGAATCTAACCTGGACCCTGGCGCTGTGAAGCCACAGTGCTATCCACTTGCTACCGTGCTGCCGTTTGGGAGGAACAATATGGAAATAATGGCACAGTTCTATTTAAAGTAAAAGCGGGACAAAAAGAATAAATAATTAGATTTCTCGATGCTAATTGACCTCTGGGGTTAAGCACACTGCAGTGTACACCTGGATTTACAATATATTTGTATGTCTGTATTCAGGTATATTCATTGGGTGGAAGTTTCTCATCTTTTTTGCAGAGTGAGGCAGCAGATGGGAAAAACGGCATGGGAGCTGCCGGCCCCAATCACAGCTTATTCTGCTATATTGTGAGAAACATAGAAAGAAAAAATCTGAGAAGGGGCTGAGGGGGGGTGGGTTATATTCTAATGTTCATGCCATCGCTATTCCAAAGAGAACACAAGAAACACCAAACCCTGGTGTATTCTTCGCCCTACCTACTCTTAGGCCTGCAGCTGTATTCCTGTTTTCTGGCTTGGCAAGGGGCCAGCAATATGCCCAGGCCTGTGTGTTTGATTTGATTTGATTTATACATTGTCACGTGCATTGAGGTACAGTGAAGAATATTGTTCTGCATACAGTTCAGACAGATCGTTCCATGCATGAAAACAAAGAACACACAAAGTAAATACATAAACATGAGACATTGGGTGCATCATACGGAATATAGAGCTGCAACTGTAAAGATGAAGCGGAGAAAGATCAGTTCAGTCCATAAGAGAGTCATTCAGGAGTCTGGTAACTGCGGTGAAGAAGCTGTTTTTGAATCTGTTGGTGCGTGTTCTGAGACCTTTTTATCTCTTGTCTGATGGAAGAAGTTGGAAGAGTGAATAAGCTGGGTGGGAGGGGTCTTTGATTACGCTGCCCGCTTTCTCAAGGCAGCGGGAGGTGTGGACAGAGTCAATGGATGAGAGGCAGGTTTGTGTAATGGACTGGGCTGTGTTCATGACTCTTTGTAGTTTCTTGCTGTCTTGGGCTGAGCAGTTGCCATACTTGGCTGTGATGCAGCCAGATAGGATGCTTTCGATGGGACATATAAAAATTGGTATAAGTCAATGTGGACGTGCCGAATTTCCTTAGTTTCCTGAGGAAGTGAAGGCGCTGTGATGCTTTCTTGGTCGTAGCGTCGACGTGACTGGACCAGGATAGATTGTTGGTGGTGTTTACACCTAGGAATTTGAAGGTGTCAACCTTGGTGTGTGTGTGTGTGGTTAGAAGTGTGTAGAAATATATGTAGCTGATAATAAACATATGCAACATCAAAGATCTACCCAAATGAAAAGAAGAATGAAGGAAATCTCTAATGCTGTAGAAGCTGCACACATCTTTCCTCACTTTCCAAACATGAAGAGTGAAAATGTAATTAGACTGACATTCAGGCCTGTCAGGTTTACCTGCTCCCAATTTTATATCCATCAAGCACAGATCACCAGACCAAAGAAAATTAACTATTTCCCACTGAGAGCATAAGGTCAGTGAGACAGAACGTTGGATGATTAGATAACCAAACCTACACCTTATCACCAAGATATCATGATGATTGATAAAATGCAGCAGGATATGTATAACTAATCTGGCATATCTGTGCAGTTCGATACAAACCATATATGTCGAATCAGATTCAACATAATGACAAAGTATTAAGTGGCTGAGAACATAACCAAGCAGAAGAGCTAAGAAACAGGTGTAATTCAATGCAATTGAGATAAAATGCAACTGATAAAATGCAAGAGCATAAAAGGTGATGAAATATGACAACCAATATAATAAAAGCACGCCAATAAACTATGTTAATTGCAGACTGTTTAAAAGTGAGGGGTGAAGGTTGAGATTGTAAATGGGAATAAAAGGAAGTGAAAAACAATGTACATCTCAGAATACGTGAAGAGAAATCAGAATAGCTTCAACTGTTTTTTTATTACTGTCAAGCGCTTAAAATATCAGAAAATATTTCAAACCACCTGGCTGGAAAATATTTAAAACAGTCTGGAAACACTGAAAATTTTGTAAACCCTTTAGCTGGGATTTTGTGTTCCTGGAGACTAAGTGCTCCCGCAATGACAGATTCGGGACTGGTCCCTGCTGGCGTTTGAAGCACCACGGATGTGCCATTCAATGGCACATGGAAACATTTTTTTGGAAATCGAATTCGCTGGGATCCATGCTCCGTTCCAAGGAAGACCCCCAACCTGAGCACCTCCAGCCCAGCACAAGCCCATCCCCCTGATCCCTACCTCGGGAAGGACCCCCCTCAGCACCAATTATTGGAAGGGTACCCACCATCTTGTCACCCCCTCGCAAGCCGTCAGATCAACGCTCCTTGTAAATGGTGCATTCTGCTGACCAATGACTACAAAATAGCTTAAATGGCCCATGTGCATTGGTCCCTTCAGGAAACCCACTATGATTGGCGGAGCTGATTTGCTATCTGGCGAGAGGTTGGCCATGAGACACATCAACTTCATACTCCCAGAATGCCTTGATCCACTGCAATTCTCCTACCGCCACAACCAGTCGACAGCAGACATCACCTCCCTGGCCCTACATTCATCCCTGGAGCATTTCGACAACAAGGACCCCTACGTCAGACTCCTATTCATTGACTACAGCTCCGCCTTCAACACAATATTCCCAGCCAAGCACATATCCGAACTTCAAAACCTAGGACTTGGCTCCTCCCTCTGCAACTGGATCCTCGACTTCCTGACCCAACTGCCCCTCTTCCACGACAGTCCTCAAAACCAGGGTCCTGCAAGGCTGCATACTTTTCCCCCTTATACACACATGACTGTGTGGCAAAATTCGGCTCCAACTCCATCCACAAATTTGCTGATAATATGACTGTAGTGGGTTGGATCACAAACAACGATGAGTCAGAATACAGGAGGAAGATAGAGAACCTAGTGGCATGGGTGCAACGACAACAATCTCTCCCTCAATGTCAGCAAAACTAAGGAGCTGGGCATCGACTTCAGGAAGTGAAGTGTCGTACACACCCCTACCTGGGTGATGCTGAGGAGGAGATGGTTGACAGCTACAAATTCCTAGGTGTACACATCACCAACAATCTGTCCTGGTCCACTCACGTTGATGCTGCGACCAATGAAGCATAACAGCGCCTTTACTGCCTCAGGAAACTAAGGCAATTCAGCACGTCCACATTGACTCTTACCAACCTTGACAGATGCACTATAGAAAGCATTCTATCTGGCTGCATCACAGCCTGGTATGGCAACTACTCGGCCCAAGACCGCAAGAAACTACAGAGAGTCGTGAACACAGCCAAGTTCAACACGTGAACCCGTCTCTCATCCATTGACTCTGTCTACACCTCCCGCTGCCTTGGGAAAGCAGGCAGCATAATCAAAGACCCCTCCCACCCGGGTTTCTCTCTTCAAAACTCTTCCATCTGGCAGAATATGCAAAAGTCTGCAAACACTCACTAACATATTCAAAAATAACTTCTTCTCCGCTGTTAACCAGATTCCTGAATGGCCCTCTTATGGACTGAATTAATCTCTCTACATATCCTTTCTACTACTGTAGCACAATACTCCGTTTGCTTCACCAAATGTCTATGTCTATGTATTTACATTGATGTCAAGTGTACGTTTATATGCATTTCATGTATGGAACAATCTGCCTGGACTGTATGCAGAACAATACTTTTCACTGTACCTCAGTACATGTGACAATAAATCTAAATCCAAATCCAATCCCAATTTTGCCCCGCCACGGGATTCTCCCCCGTTTGCGATTCCCGATCTTAGTGACGGGGAACAGAGAATCCCGCCTGACTTTTGGAAATATTTATATTTATTTGATCATTGGCAAAATCAATGTATATATGTGTTTTTGTTGGGCTCTACATTCTTAATCCTTTGGATATAGACGTAACAGAGTACTGGAGCTCTGCCAATGCAGTATTGCTGTTCAAGTACAGAGCAAATAGGGCACATGGGATAAAATTCAGGAGAAGGAAGGTAAATGGGCATATCTTGTATGACTATAACACAGTGGGATAAATCTTGATTCTATGCAGCAGTGTAAAGTGGGTGATAATGATTAGAATAAAATTGGAAGAACTGTAAAGTGGGCTTCCGACTCACTATCAGTCATTTTAAATAATACACAATGTCATAATCTACCTTAATGAGTAGTGCATGTTTGCAGTAGACTTCCCAGGGAGGTGATTGAGAATGATAACATCTGTAATTTCGAAAATATGTTCGACAGACTTTTGGTAAGAGAAACAAATGAGGGGAACAAAAACAGAAAATGCTGGAAAAACAGGTCCTGCAGCATCCTCATTTCGGATTCTAAACATTAACTTTATTTCCTCTCTCTCTGCAGATGCTGCCAGGACTGCTGTGTTTTTCCAGTATTTTTTGTTTTTGTTTCAGATTCCAGAATCCACAGTATTTTGTTTTTAATCAATTGAGGGATATCGATAAAGAACTATACTTTTGTTTTTGAAATGTAAGCCAGCCAGATGGATTAAATAGTATCTTCAGGAATATGTCCTTACGCTCCTGGATGAATAATCTGAATTTTTACAGCCTAGTCATGTGAACAGTGGTAGTGCTTCCAGAGGTTATAATAAGAAATAAAATTAATACTCATCTAGAAAGACATGGGTTGACTAAAGAAGGCTAACATGTAATTCTAAAGAAAATTTTGAGCCTGACAAGTTTAAAGGAGTTCTTTAAGGGAATAACAGATTATATTGAAATAAGGAAATCTTATGTAGATGTGTTTCAAAAAGCAGGTGTAGATGTGTTTCAAAAAAGATGTTGCAGAGGAGACCTGTTGACAAAATTAAAATGTACAATGCTGATAGGAATGTGGCAGCATTGATAGCAAGTTAGATAAAATCATTATGCAGTGGTTAATGGGTAGTTTTTAAACTGGGCAGAGGAGCATTGAAATGACTGTTGTTATCAGTATATAGTCTAAAGCAGTGTTTTTCAAAGTGCCGGTCCCAACGCAAGGGTGGGTCACGGGCGGGTGTCGGGAAGGCTGTAGAGCGACTGGTCGCGCTGTTCCCGCGGTGGCCCCAATTGCAGGAGAAGCGTCCAACGTCTACTACTGGCTTCTAAGTTGAGAATGGGGGCCCCTGCTGCCTTTTAAATGAAAAGAAATGAGGTTGTATGCAGTCTTCCAGCTAGAAGAGAGCAGGTCATGCGCCTTGCACGTACACTTGACATCACGTGCTTTCCGTGTATGTGTTTTTGGCGCCAAATCACAGAGCAGAGCTGCTTCCATTTTACAGCTGTTGGCAAGAGGACTGTGATGATGGATCATTGTCTTAAAAGTAAGAGACAGCCAGAGACTCAAATAGGCAATGTATCTATTGGACAGGATTTCACAACTGAATCTGTTGGAGAGAGCTGCGCAGGAGAGTTTAGGGCAGGATAGAACAGTGCCAGTGTTATCTCTGTACAGAGCTCCAGGGCCTCTGGTAAACAGTCCATAAAGAAAAAAATTAACTCAGGATCAAAGCAATATAAAGATTACTTCTTGAGGTATGGTTTTGTCAATTGTGCCAATGCAAATAAGGATACAATGCCCAATGTGTGCTAAATGCAGGGAAGTACTGGCAAAAGAGAGAATTTTCAGATTTTGAAAGAGAAGTGGCGGGTGAAAATTATTTTTGTGGTTGAGACCCCAGAGTCAGTTATTAACTTTCAGCTGACACCAAATTCAAAGACTATCCTGCTGTAGTTGATCGATGATACCACATTAAAAACATGCTCAAAGCCCATGAGGCTGTCTGCATTCTGGAGTAGCACCTCCCAGGAGTATCCAGTGTTGAGTAAAACAAGTATCATGTTGCTATTGCCCTTCAACGACAACCTACATGTGCGAGGTTGGATTTTCCGTTTTCATAAAGGTGAAGACGGCACAAAGGAAGTGGCTGAAGTCTGCAGCTGATATGCGCATTGCCCTGTACTGCTGTGAACCTGATTCAAGTGAGATCTTGAGGACCAAGAAGATTCCCTTTAGTATTTAAGGTAAGCGAACGTGGCATGTGTCGCAAAGGTCGACTGCCATGGGTCGACCGGGTGGCAAAAGTGGGTCCCGGGAAAAAATGTTTGAAAAACAGTGGTCTAGGGTATAGAAGTATCATGGCCGCGATTCTCTGCTCCGGCGCCAGAGTGCCTGCGCCGGCGGCAAAACGGGAGTACTTTACTCCGGCGCCAGTTCCAAGACCCGATTCTCCATTCCTGGGGGGGCCAGCATGGTGCTGGAGCAGCCCACGTTGCTCCAGCTGCCGGTCCCGGCATCGACCCGGTGCCGCGGGGTCCGCACATGCACAGTTGGGCCAGCACCAACTAGCGCATGCGCACTGGCCATCATCCCCGTGCCTGCCCTGACGTCAAATGCCGCAGGGATCCTGGAGCCGGTGCGTAAGAAAAGAGGTCCGCAGCCAGAGAGGCCGGCCCGCCGATCGGTGGGCAGCGATCGCGGGCCAGGCCACTATGGAGGGCCTCCCTGGGGTTGGACCCCCCACCCCACAGGCCGCCCCTGGACCTTTCAACCCTGAGGTCCCGCCGGCCCAGAGCATGTTAGAACGGCGCCGGCGGGACTCGGATATTTTCAGATGGCCGCTCGGCCCATCTGGCCGGAGAATCGTGGCGCTGCCGGAGGATCGCCGCTACGGCTGTTTGCGACGATTCTCCATGCGTCCCAACGTCATGTGTGCCCGCCCGTTTTTTCACAGGCGGGAGAATGGCGCCCGGCGGCCCCCACTGATTCTCCGGCCCGGCGGGGGGTCGGAGGATCGCGTCCCATATATATATATGGACTAGGGTATTGGACTGCAACATATGTATACACTATGAAAAAGGAGTACTGAATACTGTGTATTCCATTCCAATTCTCTTCCTTCACCTAGTTGCATTAAGACACGCGTTCGTCTGTTTCCATAGCTAGTAATTCCTGGATCAGGTAGCTAGTCTGTCGCCAATAAATTACGTATAGGAGTACCGTACATCTAGACTAGGATATGGGAGTACCATATATACTGACTAGGGTATAGGAGATTGGCTCTGGAGCACAAGTCTTCAATAGGTGATGACCGTTGATCTGTGAGCAGTACAGTAAGGAAAATTTGAATTTCTTTTAAAATGGCTGTGGTATACTTCGGGTTGGGGGCAGGGTCAAGGGAAATGCCGATTCGGGGGAATCATAGATTTGAGACAGGGAAGTGGGATGGAAATTTTCGGAGATGGGAGGAGAAAGGAATTAGGACACTAAAAGATTTGTTTCTTGGGGGTCGTTTTGCGGGATTGAAGGAGCTCGGAGCGAAGTATGGGCTGGAGCAGGGGGAAATATTTAGATACAGGCAGGTTTGAGACTTTGCCTGAAAGGAGATACAGAGCTTCCCAGTAGAGCCGGCTTCCACATTGCTGCAGGAGGTGCTGACAAAAGGGGGACTGGAGAAGGGGGTAGTATCGGCGGTTTATGGGGCTATTCTGGAGGAGGAGAAGGCACTGCTAGAAGGGATCAAGGCAAAATGGGAGTAAGAGTTGTAAGAGGGTATGGAGCAGGGGTTCTGATGTGAGGTGCTCCGGAGGGTGAATGCCTCCACCTCATGTGCGGGGTTGGGGCTGATACAGCTGAAGGTGGTGTATAGAATACATCTCAGAAGGGTGAGGATGAGCTGGCTCTTGGAAGGAGTAGAAGATGTGTGTGAAAGTTGCGGGGGGGGCCACAAACCAGGTTCATATGTTTTGGTTCTGTCCAAAGCTGGAGGATTACTGGAAGGAGGTTTTTAGGGTAATCTCTACAGTGGTGCACGTGAAACTGGACCCGGGCCCTCAGGAGGCCATATTCGGGGTGTCGGACCAGCCGGGGTTGGAAACGGGCGCGGAGGCAGATGTTGTAGCCTTCACCTCGTTGATCACCCGAAGGCGGTTCCTGTTAGGGTGGAGATCAACCTCACCACCCTGTGCCCTGGCGTGGCAGGAGGACCTGCTGGAATTCTTGATGCTTGAAAAGGTCAAATTTGAACCGAGGGGAAGGATTGAGGGTTCTACAATTCATGGCCGTTATTCGTTATGCACTTTTGAGAATTGGATCACATCGAACATTAATTGGGGGGTGGGTGGGAGGGTTGGGAGGAGGGTGACTGTGCGTGTTAATGGTGACTATGGGTGATTCCTGATTCCTTTTTGTCATTTGTTTATGTTAGCATGCGGTCTAATATTTGGGGGTTTGGTGGGAGGATGGGATTGTTGTTATTGATATGGGGATTGACATTACATTCGTTACTGATTATTGTTTATGGTTAGGTGTAAATTTGAGAGAAAATGAGGAAAGGAGGAGAATAAAAAATATATTTTTTTAAAATGGCTGTGGTATGTAATTATTTTTAAGAATGTTTGAAAAGGATAATAAATACTGGTCCATCTTTGACCTAATAGGAAGGAAGTTAAGAAAGAAGCCATGTGGCTAGCAAATACAAATGAAAGTCACAAGCAAAGGAGCTGGTGGGTAAAGATGATTCACGCAAAGATGCAAAAACAAAGAGAAAGCTGACAGAAACAGAAAGAGAAACACGCTGAATTCATCTGAGAGGAGGCAAATATCTCTCTGGCAGAGGTCAGTTTTTGCAGAAATGGAGACAGAAATTCTTGGGAGTCATCTTGTGAACTGGCTAAGATGATCTAAAACCTGGAAATCTGTGAATAGTTCAGAGACACCAACGAGCTGGATGTTTTCCCAGAAGTGGCCATGGTCTGAACCGAGGTGTTATTGGATGCTCAGTTGATGAGGAACTCTGGAAAGTTATACCATCAGGAGACTTGTGACTCAAGGGATAAAGGGTTTTCAGAAATGTATCTTGCTGATGATAATCGTGACTGTGAAAGTCTGAGGTGAAAGCTGTTGTTGCATAGGTGTCCTGACTTACCGTTCATGAATAAGATCCTGCATGGAACAGCCATACATGCTGAATTGGAATGTGTAAGACATATCTTTGTTGCATCAACTATTTCAAGTAATTGTTTTATTTCAAGTAAGATTTGACTGGGAGTTCATTTTTAATCGGAGCATAGTTTTCCTGTTAATTCATATTTTATTGGCATTTGTTCTAACTCGTGCTAAAGACAAAGTTACAGAAAGTAAAATTTTGTTTGGTAATTTCTTCATTTACGGATTGGTTGGTAAATATAGTTATTTTGGTTTACCCTCATAAGAAATACAAGTGCCAGGATATTCTCAGAGCCTATACAATTTCCTGTATCTTGTGCATTTAGCCAGTTGTTGCTATCATGTGAAGTGGACTGAATTGGCTGAGATCGGCATCTGTGATATTGGCAACCAGAGGAGAAGACCAAGGTAGATCAAGGAAGATGGTTGCAAATGTTTCAACCTCATCTTTTGCACTATGGTGCCAGCCTTCCCCATCATTGAGGATGGGGAATTTTTTAAAAATTCATTCATGAGATGTGGTCATCGTGAGCTAGGCCAGCATTTATTGTCCATTCCTAATTGCCTATGAGAAGGTGGTGGTGAGTTGCCTTTTTGGACTGCTGTAGTCCGTGTGGTGCAGGTACATGGTTAGTTCCTGCAGTGCATCTTGTAGATGGTACACAAGCTGTCACTGTGCATTGCTGGTAGGGGCAGTGAATGATTGTGGATGGGGTGCCATCAAGGGGGCTGCTTTGTCCTGGATGGTGTCAAGCCTGCTGAGTGTTGTTGGAGCTGCACTCATTCAGGCAATTGGAGAATATTCAATCACACCCCTGACTTATGCCTTGTAGAAGGTGGACAAGCTTGAGGAGGCTGAAGGTAAGTTACCACCAAGGATTTTGAGCCTCAGACATGCCCTTGTATCCACAGAATGTATATGGCTAGTCCAGTTCTGCTTCTGTTCAACGGTAACCCCCGTGATATTAATAGTTGGGGATCCAGTGCTGGAACCATTGAATGTCAAGCAGCAATGGTTAGATTCTCTCTCATTGCCTGGTACTTGTTTCGCAAAAATGTTACTTCTACTTGTCAGCCTAAACCTGGATATTGTCCTGCTGCATTTGGACCTGGATTGCTTCAGTATCTGAGGAGACGGGAATTGTGCTGAACATTGTGCAATCGTCAGTGAACATTCCCACTTCTGACCTCATTGATGAAGCAGCTGAAGATGTTTGGGCCTAGGACATAAGCCTGAGGAACTCCTGCAGTGATATCCTGGAACTGAGATGATTGACATCCAACAACCACAACCAACTTCTTTTGTGTTAGGTATCACTCTAATCAGTGGAGCGTCTTTCTGTTTATTCCCATTTACTCCAGTTTTGCTCGGGCTCCTTGATGCCATACTCGGTCAAATGCTGCAATGCTGTTGAGGGCAGTGACTCTCACTTCACTCAGCTCATACAGCACAGAAAAGGCCCTTCGGCCCATCACGTTTGCACCGTTCAAAAACAACCAACTAACCATTCTAATCCCATTTTCCAGCACTTGGCCCATGAGCCTTGTATGCCCTGGGATTGCAAGTGCACATCTAATACTTCTTAAGTTAATAACGGTCACTGCCTCCACCATCCTTTCAGACAGCAAATTCAAAACACCCACCACCCTCTGGGTAAAAAGGTTTTTCCTCACCTCCCCTCTAAATCTTCTGCCCCTTAGCTTAAATCTGTGCCCCATGGCCATTGACTCATCCACCTGTCATGATATCCACATCAGCATATCATAGTGCAAGCACACACACTGATGGACAGGCAGTTGAACCAACCAGCACACACATAACATCACAGCCAATCACCAGTGAGGGCACACGCACTATAAAACAGTGAACACCACAGTTCCCGCTCATTCTACCAGGAGATGGCTCAGAGCACAGAGCTCACAGCGTGCCACTCAGACATAGACTATGTGTTGAGTGCCTCACTAAGATAGTGATAGGGCTGGGTCCACAGGTTAGCTGGTGAAGCACGTACCCAAGCCAGCAGTTAGTTGTTACCGTTGTTTAGACAATAAAACAGAGCTGTACCATCTACAGCTGTGTTGGATCATTTGTGCATCAGAACATCCAACACGACATGATACCAGTAGTGGAAGCTAACCAGCGACTATGAGACCTACCTGCACCCTTCCAGAAATCCGCCCTCCTGCTCCATGGAAGACATCAGCCCGCCGCAGCCGCTCCGAATCGCTGGAAATCTTGGCGTAAACTGGAAGCCATCCACATCTATAACTCCCTGGCATTCGCGGAAGGCGAGGACAAAACAAAATATAAGACGGTGCTTCTGAAGTTCGAGGAACACTTCAGCGTAGAAGTCATTGAGAGCTTCGAGAGGTACCTCTTCCAGCAGCACCTGCAGGGTAAGGATGAGCCTTTCCAATCTTACTTGACACACCTCCGTATCCTCGCGCAGTCCTGTGGCTATGAGGCCACCTCCGACTCCATGATTCGGGATCAGATAGTTTTTGGGGTCATCTCGGACACCCTACGCCAGCAGCTCCTTAAAATAAAGCGCCTCACCCTAGCGACTACCATTGAGACCTGCGTCCTCCATGAGAATGCGACCAACTGGTACTCCCAAATCCAGGCGGCCGAAACGGCACGGCACGGGTCCTACGAGGCGGAGCGGGTCCAGTCGATCGAGTTCCTCCCGGCCCGTGGCCCGGACGAGGGCGGCCATTATGCGCACTTTCAGAGGCCTCCCGCGCTTGTACGCGCCAAAAGAGGGGACGTTGACGCTGAGGGATGTGATGTGCAGGCGCGCTCTACGCAGGACCGCACCGCGAATGCATGGTGGCGCAACAAACGCCAAGACATCACGACGTGCGGCAACTGTGGCTCCGCACACTTAAAGCGGCAATGTCCGGCCAAAGCGCGACAATGCCTCCGCTGTGGCAGGATTGGCCACTACGCTGCCTGCTGTCAAGCAGCTCAACCTGCCAACTCCCAACAATTCCGCCAGCCTCGCAGGGACGTGCGGGTGATTCAGTCCCCCGTCACTGAGTCACATCCAGACAGTATGCAGACCAGCGATATCGAAGACAGGGAGCCCTTCCGCGTTGCGGCAATCCACAAGAACCGGATATCCCCAAGTCGGAACCACCAGCCGCTGCCAGTGCACAGCATTGATCCGGGCGATGAGTGGTGTGCCACCCTAACGGTGAACCGATCATCGATCACATTTCACCTGGACACTGGTGCCTCCGCCAATCTCCTCGCATGGTCAGCCTTCCAGACCTTGAAGGTTAAACCACCGATTCTGCCATCCCACTGTCAGCTGGTTGACTGCAACGGAAACGTCATCCCGGCCACGGGGTCCTGCCAGCTCGATGTTGCGCACAACTCACACAAAGCCACATTATCATTTGAAATTGTTGGATCCTCGAAGGACTCTCAGTTAGGCGCACAGGCGTGCAAGATCCTCCATCTCGTTCAGCGGGTACACACTCTGTCTCCAGAAGGCACGTATGATTTCCCGGATGCAGACTTTAGGGCGCAGCTCCACTCGCTCCTCGCGCACAACCAGGAGGTTTTAAAGGGTATGGGCACACTGCCCTACACGTACAAAATCCGGCTCAAACCGGATGCCACCCCGGTCATTCACGCACCTCGTAGGGTCCCAGCACCACTCAAGGACCGCCTCAAGCAGCAGCTGCAGGACCTAAGAGTGCTTTCCCGGGTCACGGAGCCAACACCATGGGTCAGCTCCATGGTGTGCGTCAAGAAGCCCTCCGGCGAGCTCCGGATCTGTACCGACCCAAAAGATTTGAATCACAACATTATGAGGGAACACTATCCCTAACCAAGCCAAGTGCTCTTTTGGCCAGGCTGAGCTCAAGTTTTTGGGGGACCACATCTCCCGGTCAGGTGTGCGGCCGGATCCCGACAAAGTGGCAGCCATCGCAGTCATGCAGCAGCCGTCAGACAAGAAGGCAGTGCTGCGCTTTCTCGGGATTGTCAACTTCCTGGGGAAGTTCATTCCTAACCTTGCTTCGCACACGACTGCTCTTCGCCACCTGGTCAAAAAGACAACGGAATTCCAGTGGCTGCCCGCACACCAGAGTGAATGGGAGGAGCTCAAGGTCAAGCTCACCACCGCCCAGGTACTGGCGTTTTTTGATACCACACGGGAAACAAAGATCTCAACTGACGCCAGCCAGTCCGGCATTGGGGCGGTACTCCTGCAACGGGATGACACCGCATCATGGGCCCCGGTCGCCTATGCGTCACCGGCCATGATCCCCACAGAACAGCGCTTTGCGCAGATTGAGAAGGAGTGCCTAGGCCTGTTGACTGGCATCGACAAGTTTCACGACTATGTATATGGTCTTCCGCAGTTCACTGTGGAGACCGACCATCACCCCCTGGTCGGCATCATTCAGAAGGACCTCAACGATATGACCCCTCGCCTCCAGCGCATTCTGCTCAAGCTCCAGAGGTACGACTTCCAACTTGTCTACACCCGAGGAAGGATCTCATCATCGCAGATGTTCTGTCTAGGGCGGTCAACACACCGCCTGACTCGGAGGGGTTCGTTTTTCAGGTTGACGCACAAGTAGCCTTCACATCGGCCAATCGGCCGGCCACTGATGCACTGACCCTCTTCTACAGCGTGTGATATGCCACGTGACGGAAGGGTGGCTCAAGGGCAGTGCCCACAATTTTACAACGTCCGGGACGACTTGGCCGTCATTAATGGTGTCCTCTTGAAGTTGGACCAGATCGTGATCCCACACAGCATACACCGGTTTATCATCGAACAACTGCACGAAGGCCACCTCAGAGTTGAAAAGTGCAGGCGGAAGGCCCGAGAGGCTGTGTACTGGCCGGGCATCAGCGACAACATCGCCAACATGATGCTCAACTGCCCCACCTGCCAAAGGTTTCAGCTGGCGCAACCCACTGAGACCCTTCAGCCCCAAGTGTTGGTCACGTCCCCCTGGGAGAAGGTGGGCGTGGACCTCTTTCATGCGCTCGGCAGGGACTACATTATTCTGATTGACTACTTCTCAAGTTATCTGGAGGTCATACGCCTGCACGACACAACGTCATCAGCTGTCATCCGGGCATGCAAAGAAACCTTTGCTCGCTATGGAATTCCGCTCACCGTCATGTCTGACAACGAGCCTTGCTTTGCGAGCCAAGAATGGTCTTCCTTTGCCACTTCATACAACTTCGCACACGTGACGTCCAGTCCCTTGCATCCTCAGTCGAATGGCAAGGCGGAAAAGGGCGTCCACATTGTGAAGGTGCTCCTCTGCAAGGCTGCTGATGCCGGATCTGACTTCTATTTAGCCCTGCTGGCCTATCACTCGGCCCTACTGTCCACGGGCCTCTCGCCAGCACAAATGTTGATGGGTCGCACCCTCAGGACCACTGTGCCATCCATGCATGTTCCTGACCTCGACCATGCTCCAGTATTGCGAAGGATGCAACAAAAACGTGCTCAGCAGAAAGTGGCACATGACGCTCGGGCGACTGATCTTCCTGCCCTGGCGCCTGGAGACAACGTCCGCATACACCTACCGGAGGGTGGCTGGTTGGCAACCGCCGAGGTTCTCCGCCACATGGCTCCCCACTCATTCCTGGTTCGCATGCCTGATGGCTCCATTCGCCGCCGTAATCGCCAGGCCCTTCGTCTGGTTCCGCGCTCGCTATGAGATCAGGCACCGGTGCCACGCCCTCCTGTTGTCCCTGATGTCGACTTTGTTGAGCTTCCTGCCACTCTGCCTCTTCCTCTCTCGCCCGTGGCCAGGCCCATTCCTCAGCCGGTGCCTGACCCACCCTTGAGGCGGTCAACCCGAATTCATCGCCCACCTGAGAGACTTGACTTATGAGCCTGTTAGCACATTGGACTCACTGAATTGCTTTACAGTACTGTTAACGAATTTCTTTTCTTGTCGTTCATTGTTCCAGACGTTTTCTCTCGTCATTTGCTGATTGCATTTGTACTGTTATTGGTACAACCTCATTGTTCTGTTGCACCTGACACCTTCCTCTGTATATAGTTTAGCTTCATGTACATGTTGTAAATATTGCACACACGTACTCAGATGCACTCAGTACACATTTCTATTTATTAGCATGTAGGCACATATCCATTGTGAAAGGGGGGGATGTCATGATATCCACATCAGCATATCATGGTGCAATCACACACACACTGATCGACAGGCAGTTGGACCAACCAGCACACACATAACATCACAGCCAATCACCAGTGAGAGCACACGCACTATAAAACAGGGAACACCACAGTTCCCGCTCATTCTACCAGGAGATAGCTCAGAGCACAGAGCTCACAGCGCGCCACTCAGACATACACCATGTGCTGAGTGCCTCACTAAGATAGTGGTAGGGCTGGGTCCACAGGTTAGCTGGTGAAGCACGTACCCAAGCCAGCAGTTAGTTGTTACTGTTGTTTAGACAATAAAACTGAGTTGTACCATCTACAGCCGTGTTGGATCATTTGTGCATCAGAACACCCAACACAACACCACCAAGAGGAAACTTTTCTTCCAGTATACTCTATCTGTGCCCCTCATAACAATCTAAGTCTATCCAATCTCTCTTCATAACTAAAACTCTCCAGCCCAGGCAACATCCTGGTAAATCTCTGCACCCTATTCAGTGCTATCACATCCCTCATATAATGTAGATTCCAGAACTGCACACAATACTCTAGCTGTGGCCTAGCCAATGTTTTATACAGTTCCAGTATAACCTCCCTGCTCTTAAACTCTATGTCTTTGCTAATAAAGGCATGTATGCCATATGCCTTCTTAACCATTGTATCCAGCTACTCTGCTACCGTAAGGGACAGGTGTACATGCACACTAAGATCCCTCTGATCCTCAGTGCTTCCTAAGGTCCTGTTGTTTATCATGCATTCCCTTGCCTTTTGTTCTGCCCAAGTGCATCACCTCACACTTATCCTGATTGAATTATTAGCCCATCTGATCAGCCCATCTATATTCTCCTGTAATCGAAGGCTATCCTCCTCACTATTTACCACCCCACCAATTTTTGTATCAACCGTAAACTTACTACTCAACCCTCCTACATTCATTTCTAAATCATTTGTATAAACCACAAACAGCAAGCACCCCAACACTGGCCCCTGCGGGACCCCACTGGATACAGGCTTCCAGTCAGAAAAACAACCCTCGACCATATCCTCTGCTTCCTGCCACTCAGCCAATTGAATCCAATTTGCCAAATTTCCTTGGATCATAGAATCACTACAGTGCAGAAGGAGGCCATTAGGCCCATCGGGTCTGCACCGACCTTTGGAAAGGGAACCCTACCGGCCGACTCCCGCGATCCTATCCCCGTAACTCAGTAACCCCACCTATCCTTTTTGGACACTAAGGGCAATTTAGCATGGCCAATCCACCTAACCTGCACATCTTTGGACTGTGGGAGGAAACCGGAGCACCCGGAGGAAACCCACGCACACACAGGGAGAATGTGCAAACTCCACACAGACAATCACCCAAGGGTGGACTTGAACCCAGATCCCTGGCGCTGTGTGGCAGCAGTGCTCACCACTGTGCCACTGTGATCCCATGGGCTCTTTCCTTTGCTATCAGTCTCCCATGTGGGACCTTATCAAAAGCCTTGCAAAGTCCATGTAGGGTAGAGCTAATGCATTTCCCTCATCTACACACCTGTTCGCCTCTTCGAAAAATTTAATCAAGTTGGTCAGACTTGATCTTCCCTTAACAAAACCATGCTGACTGTTTTGGATTAATCCCTGCCTTTCCAAATGCAGATTAATTCGGTCTTTCAGAATTGCTTTCAATAGTTCCCCCACCACTGGCTTTAGTTTCCTGGTTTATCCCTTTCTCCATTCTTGAATAATGGTACCACATTGGCTATCCTCCAGTTCTCCAGCACCTCTCCTTTAGTCAGAGAGGAATTGAGAATTATTATTGCCAGCGCCCCTGCTATTTTCTCCCTGCCATACTCAGCAGCCTGTGGTACATTTTATCTGGCCCTGGAGATTTGTCTACTTTTAAGCCTGCCAGAACATTCAGAACATCCTGTCTATCTATGATAATCTAGGTAAATCTCCCTGATTGCTACACCCACACCATCCCTCTCACTAGTGAACACTGACACAAAATATTAATTGAGAACCCAACCATATTCTCTGGCTCCACACACAAATTACCGCCGTGGTCCTTAATGGACCCTACCTAGTTAGCATTTTACCCTTAATGTACTTGTAAACAATTTAGGATTTTCCTTTATTTTACTTACCAGTATCCTTCAATGTTCCCGTTTTGCTCTCGTAATTTCCTTTTTAAGTTCTCTCATGCACATTCTATATGCCTCTCGGGCTTCTGCTGTTTGGAGCCCTTATCTGCCATAATCCTCCCTTTTTCTCCTTATCCAATGCTGTATATCCATTGATGTCCAGTGTTCATTTTTTCTTGATTGGAACATGTTGGTTCTGTACTCTCCTTATTTCCTTCTTCAATGCATCCCACTGTTCTGTCACAGATTTACCTAGAAGAGTCTGCTCCCCCTCCACCCTGGCCAAGTCATATCTAATCTTATTAAAATCGGCTTTCCCCTAGTTTAGAACTTTGATCTTCAGGTCCATCGTTGTCCTTTTCCATAACTATCTTGAATCTAATGGAGTTTTGATCGTTGACTGCAAAATGCTCCGGATTTCAGCTCTGTTATCCATTTTTGAAGCCAGGCTGTAATAAGGTCAGGAGCTGAGTACCTTGGCAGAACCCAAACTGAGCATCTGTGAAGAGGTTATTATAAAGCAATTGCTGCTTGTTCGCACTGTTGATGACCCTTCCATCCCTTTACTGATCATCTGGAGCAGACTGATGAAGTGGCAATTGGCCGGGTTGGATTTGTCCTACTTTTTGAGGTCAGGACATAGCTGGGTTATCTCCCAAATTGCTGGGTGGATGCCAGTGTTGTAGCTGTACAGCTTGGCTAGGGATGCAGCAAGTTCTGGAGCACATCTCTTCAGTACTATTGTTAGAATATTGCCCATAGCCTTTACAATATTCAATGCCTTCAGCACTTTCTTGATATCACCTGGAATGAATCCAATTGGTTGATGGCTGGCATTTGTGATGTTTGGGACCGGCGGAGGAGGCCAAGATGGATCATCCTTCGGTCTTTCTTGTTGAAGATTGTTTGAAAATGTTTCAGCCTTATCTTTTACACTGATGATCTGGGTACCCCCATCATTGAGTATGGGGTTATCTGTCAATCTCTTCCCCGGAGTTGTTTAATTGTCCACCACCATTAATAACTAGATGCAGAAGGACTGCAGAACTTAGATCTGATCCATTGGTTGTGGAATCATTTGGCTCTATCGATCAATTGCTGCTGATGCTGTTTGACACACAAGTAGTCTTGAGTTGCTAGATCTGTTTGAAAGCTATCCCATTTGGCATGGTGGTAGTGCCACACAACATTTGTGGAGCCTCCAACTCCAGGTAGTAGTTTAATTGTCCGGTACCATTCACTGGATCAGACCAAAGCTCTGTAAATGTGTCACATCCAATTGTGAATGGCACTGGACAATTAAACTACTTCCATTGTTTCACATGCATGCAGCCCGGTGCTGTCACTTCATAAAGTTGTCACTTTGTTTTTAGTGATGCCTGCTGCTGCTCTTGCCATTTCTCTTGTACACTACTCATTAAACCAGGATGATCGTCTGGTTTTATTGGAATGCTAGAGTGAGGGATATGCTGACCATGAGGTTACAAATTGTGGTTGCATACGATTCCATTATTGATGTCCCACAGTGACTCATGGAGATTCAGTTTAGAACTGTTAGCTCAGTTGCGCGAAATCATAAAACCTTTAAGAGAAGTAGAGCTATAATATTGGTTCATATAGACAAATTTTTCAAAGTGGGAGGGCAAAATAAAAAAGGGTGGAATTTTCCCGAATATTGGCAAACGTCAATAGCGATCGGGGAAATCAGTCACTGTCTGTGTGGAGTCTGCACGTTCTCCCAGGATCTGCGTGGGTTTCCTCCGGGTGCTCCGGTTTTTTCCCACAAGTCCCAAAAGATGGGCTATTAGGTAATTTGGACATTCTGAATTCTCCCTCTGTGTACCCGAACAGGAGCAGAATGTGGCGACTAGGGGACTTTCACAGTAACTTCATTGCTGAGTTAATGTAAACCTACTTGTGATAATAAAGATTATTATTATTATTATTAAAAGCCACTGGCACCATCGGAAAAATAAAACTTCCACAATGTAACGCTGGCAGGGTGGGCTGTGATTAAGTCTGCGTGGCCATCCATTTTGTTTTTAGAAGATCGCACCGCCATTTTTAAATGGCACCCCAGTGCGCTAAAGGTTTGGGCAGTGTCTGGACATGATCCTCTCCCCCCTGAGCAATGCACTCACTTGAGCTCCTCTGGGAGGGCGGTCTGTTTGGTTATATGCCTTGGGAGATCAGGAACATTTCACATTGTTCTGCCCTCAAGCCGACATAAATGGATTTTCTTGGAGAGGATGGGGATAATTCAGGTGTAGATGCCAGATAATGATATGCTAAAGTTTGGAAATGATGTTCCCGACATTGAAGATTGGGAAACCCATTGTGCTGCGGGCGGGGGAGGGCAGGGACAATCTCGTCACACTTTACACAGAAGATTGTTGGAGAATATAATGTTTTATTAAAAATGATGGTGGGAGAAGAATCAATAATAGCTCAAAAGGGAAGCCTGTAAACATTCAAAAACTAAAAAAAATGGATATGGGTAAAGGGAAAGGAAATAAGATTAAAGGGATAGTTCCAGAGAACCAGAATAAACAGAACATAGAACATAGAACATTACAGGGCAGTACAGGCCCATCGGCACTCGATGTTGCGTCGACCTGTGAAACTACTCTAAAGCCCATCTACACTATTCCCTTATCGTCCATATGTCTATCCAAAGACCATTTGAATCCCCTTAGTGTTGGCGAGTCCACTACTGTTGCAGGCAGGGCATTCCACACCCTTACTACTCTCTGAGTAAAGAACCTACCTCTGACATCTGTCCTATATCTATCTCCCCTCAATTTAAAGGTATGTCCCCTCGCGCTAGACATCACCATCCGAGGAAAAAGGCTCTCACTGTCCACCCTATCCAATCCTCTGATCATCTTGTATGCCTCAATTAAGTCACCTCTTAACCTTCTTCTCTCTAACGAAAACAGCCTCAAGTCCCTCAGACTTTCCTCATAAGATCTTCCCTCCATACCAGGCAACATTCTGGTAAATCTCCTCTGCACCCTTTCCAATGCTTCCACATCCTTCCTATAATGCGGCGACCAGAATTGCACGCAATACTCCAAATGCGGCCGCACCAGAGTTTTGTACAGCTGCAACATGACCTCATGGCTCCGAAACTCAATCCCTCTACCAATAAAAGCTAACACACCGTACGCCTTCTTAACAATCCTCTCAACCTGAGTGGCAACTTTCAGGGATCTATGTACATGGACACCGAGATCTCTCTGCTCATCCACACTGCCAAGAATCTTACCATTAGCCCAGTACTCTGTCTTCTTGGTATTCCTTCCAAAATGAATCACCTCACTTTTCTGCATTAAACTCCATTTGCCACCTCTCAGCCCAGCGCTGCAGCTTATCTATGTCCCTCTGTAACTTGTAACATCCTTCCACACTGTCCACAACTCCACCGACTTTAGCGTCATCTGCAAATTTACTCACCCATCCTTCTACGCCCTTCTCCAGGTCATTTATAAAAATGACAAACAGCAGTGGCCCCAAAACAGATCCTTATGGTACACCACTGGACTCCAGTCTGAACATTTCCCATCAACCACCACCCTTTGTCTTCTTCCAGCTAGCCAATTTCTGATCCAAACTGCTAAGTCACCCTGAATCCCATGCCTCCGTATTTTCTGCCGTAGCCTACCGTGGGGAACCTTATCAAATGCTTTGCTGAAATCCATATACACCACACCAACTGCTTTACCCTCATCTACCTGTTTGGTCACCTTCTCAAAGAATTCAATAAGGTATGTGAAGCACAACCTACCCTCCACAAAACCGTGTTGACTATCTCTAATCAAATTATTCCTTTCCAGATGATTATACACCCTATCTCTTATAAACCTTTCCAAGATTTTGCCCACAACAGAAGTAAGGCTCACTGGTCTATAGTTACCGGGGTTGTCTCTACTCCCCTTCTTGAACAAGGGAACAACATTTGCTATCCTCCAGTCTTCTGGCACTATTCCTGTAGACAAAGATGACTTAAAGATCAAAGCCAAAGGCTCAGCAAACTCCTCCCTAGCTTCCCAGAGAATCCGAGGATAAATCCCATCCGGCCCAGGGGACTTATCTATTTTCACACTTTCCAGAATTGCTAACACCTCCTCCTTATGAACCTCAAGCCCTTCTAGTCTAGTAGCCTGATGGTTGAATGGCTCTTTCTCAGCAACAAAATTCCACAATTCTAAAACACTGGCATTATTCCATTTTCTGATGACAAAGCATTCTGTATTTAAAAGTTTAATAGAAACCTACTGTGGAAACACTCAAGTGAAATGATATTCTCTAATAGGTCCTCTCTCTTCCTTCTCCTATCTTCACTTTTCTTTGTGTCCTGCAGTATTACCATGGTGAGTGACTAGCCTGGAACCCTTTTTTAATTCATTGTGGCAAGGCTAACATTTGTTGGCCATCCTGAAATGTCCTTCAGAAAGAGGTGTGCCGTGTTCTTGAACTATTCTATTCTGTGTGGTGCAAGTGCTCCCAGAGTGCTGTTTAGGAAGAGAGTTCCAGGATTTCAATCAGCGATGAAGGAATGATGAATGATGGTATATTTCCAAGTCAGGATGGTGTGTGGCTCGGAAGGGACCTTGCAGGTGATGGTGTTCTCATGCACCTGCTGCCCTCGTTATTCTAAATGCTAGTGGTCACAGGTTTTGAAGATGCTGTCGAAGAAGCGTTAGCAAAATGTTGTGCATCTTGTACACACAGATGCTACCTTGTGTCAATCATGGAGGGAGTGAATGTTTAAGGTTCTGGATAGGTTGATCAGCTGGGCTGCTTTGTCTGAGATTATTTAGGACAGAGATGAGGAGAAATCTCTTCATCCAGAGAGTGGTGAGCCTGGGTGAGTGGTGAGCCTGCCTTTCATCTCAGTGAAAGGGAGTTAATGACCTCCTGACTCCCCAAAGCCTGACCATAATCCACAAACCACATGTCAGGAGTGTGATTGAATAACTTCCACCCTCCACTGGATAAGTGCAGCTCCAACGACACTCAAGTAGCTCAACATAGAATCACAAAAACAATAGGAGCAGGAGGAGGCTATTCAGCACTTCAAGCCCACTCCGCCACTCATTACGATCATGGCTGATCATCCATACCATACCCTTTGGTCCCTTTCACCTTAAGTGCTATATTTAACTACTTCTTGAAGCCATACAATGTTTTGGACTCAACTACTTCTTGTGGTAACCTATGTGGAATTCGTTACCACAAGAAGTAATTGAGTCCAAAACATTGTATGGCTTCAAGAAGTAGTTAAATATAGTACTTAAGGTGAAAGGGGCCAAAGGGTATGGTATGGATGATCAGCCATGATCGTAATGAGTGGCGGAGTGGGCTTGAAGTGCTCACAATCCTGACATGTGGTTTGTGGATTATGGTCAGGCTTTGGGGAGTCAGGAGGTCATTCACTCCCTTTCATTGAGATGAAAGGCAAGCCTTGGCAGCCTAGGTGATGGTTGAATCAAGGCTTCCTTGATGTCCCGGCTTCCCTGAAGATGCTTCACATCTGTCTCCTTGTCCTCATCCTGTGCCTGCTCAGGCTCCTTATCAGATCCATCTGTAGAATCTTCCTCTGAGGTGTGTGGAGCTGCCTCAGTACTTTCATCCTCAAGTTGGTCCCTCTTGCCCGTGCCAGGCTGTGCAGAGTACAGCCGACCACAACAGCATGTGCTCTGGAGGATATTACAGGAAACCCCAGAATGGTACAGGCAGCAGAACCTCATCTTCAGTAGCCATACTGTCCTCTCAACAACCACCTTTGTGGAGGAATGGCACTGGTTGTACCTCTCTTCCACCCGTGTCCTAAGGTGCCAGAGTGACGTCATGAGCCACCTTTTCAATGGATACCCTTTGTCATCCAGCAACCAACCAACCAGCTGACCTGAAGTCACAAACAGCCTTGGCAATTAAGAGTGTTGCAGAATGTATGTATTATGGGAGCTGCCTGGGTATCCTGCACGGACTTGAAGAATCTTTGTCACACACTATCTGCACGTTTAAGACGTCATAACCCTTCCTATTCACAAAGGCACTCAGCTGACCCACTGGAGCCTAGGTAGCCACGTAAGTGCAGTATGTGGCACCCTGGATGCATATGAACTTGATGCAGCTGTGGGCAGCTGTTTGGACCACTCCACTCATATTACCCACTGAACCCTGGAAAGATCCAGATACATAAAAATTGAGGGTAACTGTGACCTTCAGAGTCACTGGCATTGGGTGCCCACCCACACAGTTGGAGGTGATCTCCGACCCAATCATATGGAGTAATGATGTCACAATGTTCCTGGAGAGGTGGAACTTCCTGTGGAACTGGGCTTCGGACATATTGAGGTAGCTGAATCACTGCCTGTACACTCTGGCAGCACGATAGTGACACATTCTGCAGTGCCACCTGCCTTTCTCTCCCTGCTGGCTCTGCAACCTCTGTGCCTGCGTCTCACCTCCCATAGGTCTCTCCCTGTGGCACTGCCTGCAGACACCTGACCTCCCCCTCTTCGGTCCCTCTTTTCTACCTCAGAGGAGGTGCCCCCGGAGGAATGCACAATCCCCATCTGCTGAAATGCAGATGGCACTGTCTGGCACACTGAAGGCTGCAATGAGCAGAAATGCTCCAACAGAGTTGGCAAAACAAAAGAGTCTTCTGATCAAGGCTGCAAAGCAAATACTTGAGTAGAAAATAGAGGAAAAAGTCTGAAATCTCAAGATTAAAGCAACATTAAGCTTTCACCTGAACTCCTAACAACTCACACAGCCAGTGTTCCTGTCCGGTCGCCATTAAATGAGAAAAATTGGGAAGGCCGTCAGTCAAAAAATTCCAGTCAATTGTCCGATTAATTGCCTTAACTGGCTGATGGATTGTCAAATGGAAGTGCTGCAAACTCCCGCATGTACCCACCGACCAAAATATGGCGTGAATGCATGATGATGTTGAGAAGCGTGCGGTTTCACATCCTCCCAGGTCAGCCATGTGTCCAAACATACTGAGTACAATTCCGATCTTGGAAACATATCGACGTTCCTTCACTGTCACTGGGTTAAAATCCTGGAAGTCCCCCCTAACAGCAATTTGGTGTTCCTGCAACATATGGACTGCAGCAGTTCAAGAAGATCATTCACCACTTTCCTCAGGGCAATTAGGAATGGGTAATAAATGCTGGCCCAGTCGGCGACAGCCACATCCCTGTGAAGATTATTTTAAAAATACCTTTGATGTGTGTCCTGGGCTATATTATTCAATTGTCTGATTAGGGTTGAAGTCGGAGCCTAACACGCCAACTAGCTGCTGAATTAGCTTTAGTGCCTCAGGAACTAAAGAATTGGTTCTTGCGAGTTAGCCATGATAGTAACGAGGGAATTTCAAACAAATGCGAGAACAAATATAATGCAGGCCGTCTTGCGGGTTGACATTAAGGAACAAAAATGATGTTAACACTGTACAGGTTTCAGTTGTAACAACAGCTCGGTAGTCAAAAGGGAGACAGTTGAGAAAACGTGGATTTTTAGAGAATGTCAGCATTCAGTGCATGGAAAAAGTTTGTTCTTTCCCTGAAAGACATGAGACAACATCCAGTTGTTCTATCCAAACAAAGCTAGTTCCTTCCTTCGAACTGCGGAACTGCGCACACTCGACACAGTCACTGAAATAATAGCATAAGCCATTATGAAATCTTACACCAGCAGCAAACTAAAGGTTAGGCTCTTCAACCAAAATGGGTACAAATTGATGGAACAAGAATGCTAATATTGATGTAGTCAAATTAACTGAAAGGTGAAAACACAATTAATGACCTACAGGCTGCTTAGCTTAATCACGCCCAATTAAATCAACAAAACAAACAATAATTGTGGAATACTAAACAGACTAGAACAAACTCCTTCGTTAACTGTTTCGTGTCTGTGGGCAGGATTTTTCAGATGGTGAGGTTTTCCGCTTCGCCACAAGAATAGTCAGAGCTTGCAAACATTTAACACTTCAACATTTAACATTCTGCCTTCAGATCACACAGTGGGGACGGGAGGTGAGTCTTAGTGGTGGGGGAAGAGAGGGGTTATCAGCCTTGATGGAAAGGCTGGGGGGGGGAGGGGGGTGGAGAGGAAGAAACTGTGAGGGGGCAGACCTGGGCAGAGAGGGGCGGCTGGATGCTGGATATGGAAAAGGGGCTATAGAGGGACAAAAGCCCCTCTTCACACCTGAGCAGGGCACCCTTAGGGCTTCCTCCCCTCCCTTCCAGCCTGAAGATACCTTGCCACTTAAGTGCCTCATTGAGGCGAAGGGGTGATCCTATTGATGGTGAGGATATACAACAGAATCACAGCTCTAGGTGAAACCAGGCACCAAAGTTGCAATGAATATAGTTCGACCTGAGGTAGTGGCCAGAGCCGAGGGGAAGGATTATGTGATTAGGGAATGGAGGTTGTGGTCAGGTCTTGGTCTTTCCAAAATTTGAGTCCTGTCTACTTATTTGCTGAAATTAATGAATGGAGAAAGTAAAGCCTTAACTGTATTAATATGTACTCATATCCAATTGCAATTCATTGCCATAGCAAAGTGTTTCAATTCTCAGTGAATTTCAGCAACTAAGAGTGTGGTTTGAACAGTGTGAGAAGTTGGGAGTTTGGTAAATGTGAGAATTCAGTGAGGAGGGGGACAAGGTATTCCTTTTTCTTTTTCCACCTTTTTCAGGTGCTTACTTTGATACAGAGGAAGCAGGGGCGAGATTCTCCGACCCCCCACCGGGTCGGAGAATCGTCGGGGGCTGGCGTGAATCCCGCCCCCGCCGGTTGCCGAATTCTCCGGCACCGGATATTCGGCGGGGGCGGGAATCGCGCCGCGCCGGTTGGCGCCCCCCCCCCCCCCACCCCCCACCCCCCGCAATTCTCCGGCCCGGTTGGGCCGAAGTCCCGCAGCTAAAATGCCTGTCCCGCCGGCGTAGATTAAACCACCTACCTTACCGGCGGGACAAGGTGGCGCGGGCGGGCTCCGGGGTCCTGGGGGGGGGCACGGGCCGATCTGGCCCCGGGGAGTGCCCCCACGGTGGCCTGGCCCGCGATCGGGGCCCACCGATCCGCGGGCGGGCCTGTGCCGTGGGAGCACTCTTTTCCTTCCGCCTTCGCCACGGTCTCCACCATGGCGGAGGTGGAAGAGACTCCCTCCAATGCGCATGCGCGGGAATGCCGTCAGCGGCCGCTAACGCTCCAGTGCATGCGCCGCCCGGAGATGTCATTTCCGTGCCAGCTGGCGGGGCACCAAAGGCCTTTTCCGCCAGCTGGCGGGGTGGAAATTTGTCGGGCGCGGGCCTAGCCCCTCAAGGTTGGGGCTCGCCCCCCAAAGATGCGGAGCATTCTGCACCTTTGGGGCAGCGCGATGCCCGACTGATTTGCGCCGTTTTTGGGCGCCAGTCGGCAGAAAATCGCGCCGATATCGGAGAATTTCGCCCAAGGTGTTTGATGAATAACAGAAGTTATTCTGTGTATTTTTATATTCATTCATGGGATGTGGGGATTGCTGGATGGCCAGCATTTATTGCCCATCCCTAATGTCCCTTGAGAAGATGATAATCAGCTGCCTCTTGAACCACTGCTGTGCACATGGTGTAAATACACCAACAGTGCTGTTAGGGACGGAGTTCCAGGATTTTGATCCAGTGACAATGAAGGAACGGTGATATATTTCCAAGTTAGCAAGGTGAGTAAGTTAGAGAGGAAATTCCAGGTGGTGGTGTTCCCATGTGACTGCTATCCTTCTCCCTCTGAAGCCTGTTTAGCTCAATTGGCTGGGCAACTGATGCAGAGAAAGGTCAACAGCGCAGATTCAATTCCCGTACCGGCTGAGATTATTCATGAAGGCACCGCCTTCTCAACCGCACCCCTCACCTGAGGTGTGGTGTACCTCAGGTCAAATCACCATCAGTCAGCTCTCCCCCTCAAAGGAGAAAGCAGCCTGTGGTAATCTGGGACAATGGCAACTTTACTTTACCTTCTAGATAAGAGCAGCTGTGGGTTTGGAAGGTCCTGTCTCAGGATCCTTGGTGAGTTACTGCAGTGCATCTTGTAGATAGAACATAGAACATAGAAAAATACAGCACAGAACAGGCCCTTCGGCCCATGATGTTGTGCAATGGTACACACTGCTGCCACTGTTCGTTGGTGGTAGAGAGATTGAATGTTTGTGGAAGGGGGAGCAATCAAGCCAGCTGATTTGTCTTGGATGATGTTAAACTTTTTGAGTGTTGTTGGAGCTGTACTCATCCAGGCAAGTGGAGAGTATTCCATCACATTCCTGACTTGTATGTGGTGGACAGGCTTTGGGAAGTCAGGAGATGAGTTACTTGCCACAAGATTCCTAGCCTCTGACGTGCTCTTGGCCCCACAACATTTATAAGGCGAGTACAGTCATTTTGTGGTCAATGACAACCCCCAGGACGTTGATGGTGCCGGATTCAATTACTTCAATGCGGTTGAACGCAAATGGGTTATAGTTTGATTCTTTCTTATTGGAGATGGCCATTGCCTGCACTTTGTAAAGTAAAAATGGGAAAATATGTAATTTGAAACATGGAAGTCTGGCAAAACCAGGCCTGAGGATACATGAGAAAATGTGGGAAAAATCCCACGAAGGGTTAACAGCAGCTGCAAAAGAAGGTTTTGAAATGCAGATAGCCTTTATCAAACAGGCATTAAGAAAACAGCTTGTGACTATTTAAGCTGTAAAACTGATGCCTGTTTTTCAAGTCAAGGCAGTTTGAACTTTTACTTATATGGAAATAAACAATATTTTGCACCTTCATTGAAGTTAATTATTTTAGTAAGCAGCTAAAAAAGAATTACCAGGATCTTCAGTTGAATTGGGTGACAAATGTTTAGGTGTGAAATCCTGCTGACACCAGTTGAAAATGGGAAGCTGGAGACAATGTGTCCACGAGAACACACGTTAACCCCAAATCGGAGTCAGAGTTCTGACAAGCTAAGGGCACTATTTGGTAATAAAGCAACTTTAGAAATGACAGGAACCAGATGTAACACCCCTCTAGGATCAAAGCACTTTTGAACATCACAAGGGAAAAAATGTAATCAGAGTTCGATGAGCTAAAGTCATGCTCAACATGAATACATAGTCATGTTAGAAATATTTCAGATTAAAGGTACCGTGAACAATCAAGAGTAAAATAAAGTTACTTTACGATAATGTCATATACACTTAATAACTGCTAGAAGGAGAATGTAAACCCTAAAATCGGGGACAGCCAGCAGAGTCAGCTCTCATAGCTGCCCTCGGTCATGGGAAAGATAGAGCACAGAAACCGAGCGGAACAGCGAATCCATCTGAGGAAGACCAAAAGCTAAAGAAGAGAGATTGTCAAGGTACACCTGAAGGTCTTTTCAACCAACCAGGGGAATCCAGAAGCATGATCTTTTTACTTTTCTGTAAAGACAGTGATTGCATTTTTTTAAAGAAAAAAATAAAATAAAATAACTTACAAGTTTTAACCTGAATCAGTGGTTATTACAAAGTCTACTTTACTTACTTAGCAACGCGGGACCCAGGATCGATGCTACTAAGTGGTAAGTAGATGAAATCTCCTATGAAGATACGGGTTATACCGGGGGATAATTGAAAATATAGATTGACCCGAATAGCACCCACCTAAGTCTGCATAGGAGTCAGGGAGTGAGAATCCCTGTTCACCATTTAGAATGTCTTATTGACCCTTTTTGGTATAGGGGGACTTCTAAGAATAGTGGTAAGTTTTTTACTTCAACTTGGGTGGTGCAAATGTTACTTAGAGTCATCAAAGTTTACAGCATGAAAACAGGCCCTTCAGTCCAACTTGCCCATGCCGCCTTGTTTTTAGCACTAAGCTAGTTCCAATTGCCTGCATTTGGCCCATAAACCGCTGTACCCATTTTTCCCACATAACTGTCTAAATGCTTTTTAAAAGACAAAATTGGAACCCATCTCTACTACTGCCTCTGGCAGCACGTTCCGGACACTCACCACCCTCTATGTTAAAAAAATTGCCCCTCTGAACCCCTTTGTATCTCTCCCCTTAATGCTATGCCCTCTAGTTTTAGACTCCCCTACCTTTAGGAAAAGATGTTGACCATCTACCTCATCTATGCCATTCATTATTTTATAGACCTCTATAAGATCATGTCTAAGCTTCCTATGCTCCAGGGAAAAAAGTCCCAGTCTATCCAGCCTCTCCTTATAACCCAAACCATCAAGTCCCGGTAGCATCCTAGTAAATCTTTTCTTCACTCTTTCTAGTTTAATAATATCCTTTCTATAATAGGGTGAGCAGAACTGTACACAGCATTCCAATCACGGACGGCGACTGAAACTCCTGCCTCCCGCACCGAAAACGGTCGGAGAATGGCTGGGTTCCGGGCCGCGCATGCGCACAGTTGACGACCTGCAGTGGTCACACCGTACAACATGGGCCCGGCACTGCGCGGACCCAACCCGCCATCCGCGACCCCACGCTCCACCTTCTGGCCATCCCCCACTAGTTCCCCCAGCCCCCGAAAAGCCCCCCCGGCCAGTGGCACGGAGTTCGGCCGAGTGTGGCGGCGTTGGACACAGTCCACAGCCGCCACGCCAGGTTCACGATTTGTGTGACCGCATGTGTCCCGCGCCGTCGGGAACTCGGCCCATCGGGGGCGAAGCATCGCGGGTGGGCCGGCCGATGAGGCGGCTACGACATTGTGACTGAGTGCGTCACGATGATGCCATTTTGGAGGGGGCGGAGCACGGTTGACGGGCGTCAAACCGGCGCCGGCCCTGATTAAGGCATCGGAGCCAATTCTACGCTCGATCGCTGAACACGATTTCGCCATCGGGCAACGGAGAATCCCGGCCATGGTTACAGTGTCTGAGACTGACAACTGAATATTCAAGGATATTCATCATTTCGGAAGGATAGGCAAAAATGAAAAGGTGATTGGGTCAGTGCATTCGGGAGAGAAGATCTTAGATCTAAGGATCAACATGTAGAATCAGTTTTGGTGAAGCAAAGAAACCACAGCAGATGTAAGCAAACATTGGTCGGAGCTATGTGTAGGCTACCAAACTATCGTGGTAATGTTTGGCACAGTGTCAATTAGAAAATAAGAACGGCATGTACCATGGGTAATACAGTGATCATCGGTGACTTCAATTTGCATATAGACTAGGTAAATATAAGTGGCACTTTATGAATTCAAGCTAGGAGAAACATAAAGGTGGACAGTAAAAGCTTCTCTCGGTGCGTGAAAAGGAAATGATTAGCAAGGACAAATGTGGGTCAATTAGAGGTGGAGAATTTAATAAGGAGAATTGGAAAATGGTGGAGAACCCAAATATACTTTATATCTGTCTTTACAGAGAAAGATACTAAGGGTGTGATCTCTGGAAAAATTTCGAAGTGTTGTAGTGAGCAAAAAAAAAACTGCCTCGAGATTCCTGGCGCTCGGCCCAGCGAGGCCGGCAAAGCTATTCATATAATTGATCCACTGACTGAGGCCTTATGCTTCTCGCTGCACACGAAGGCTCGCCAGCTGATTCGCCGGCACTGTGCTCACCAGCCCCCCGCTAAAAGGTCGAGCAGCACTTAAGCAGCAGTTGCTCTGCCAACCCCAGCCAACTCACAACAAATGCGCCCAGGAGACAAGCCCCACGGTTCGGGGATGCTCGACGCAGTGGAGGCCGGGAGGGATGTCCTGTTCCCCTGAGGGTCCTGGAGAGTCATCCACAAGGCAGCCAGTGCTGCCTAGGACGAGGTGGCAGCGGCTGTGAGCACCGGGAGTGTTGACCAGGAGGATTGGCCTCCAGTGCCGAAAAAAGGTCAACAACTTACACCGGGCAGCACGAGTGAATAGACACCAATGAGTAGCGTGTCGTTGAGGTGACTGATGTGGCCGAGGACAGGGTGGTCACCAATGCAGAGGCTGGCGGATGCCACAGAGGTGAGGAACCACCGGGCTCCACCCGAGAGGACCAATCAAACGTGAATTGTTATTGCCTTACTGACTGACCACATGCCCATTCTCCTGCACGTCCTCCAGCAGATGGTGCGGCGCATCCCAGACGGCCCTCTCTCCAGTCTCCCATGAGACCACCTCAGAGGAGAGCTCCGAGGATGCCACCGTAATAGCCACGACACAGCTGTCATCCCCACCCTCAACCAACGCAGATACTCGCACCTCGGTGGAAAATGTTAGTGGGCAGGCTTCTGAGGCACAATATGGTGAGCACCACACAGCTGATGATACACATCAGATGGAGGCAGGAACCCCCAGGCGAGACAGCAGTTTGAGGTCTGCTGGATCCCAGGACACAGCTGGGTTCCAGCCTGATGCTGAACTTGTGGAAGAAATCACCCTGGAGCTGATGGAGATGTTAGGGTGCGTACGGGTCATTCAGAGCAAGATGCCAGCGTCACTCCAGCAGATCCATAGCTGATTGGAGGAGTCCCAGAGGCTACGGGTGCTGGAGCTGTTGCCAGCAATGCATGACAATGCGTGACACCGAGGCCAACACTGCCAGGGTGGTGACCGCAGCGGAGAGCCTGGTGCACGACATTGGCAGTATTAGTGAAGGTGTCCAAGGCGCCGCGCAGTCGGTGAGGACCATGGATGAGGGTCTTGGCAGAATATCCGACTCACTGGCGGTGTGGCCCAGTACCAGGCTAACCTAGATGAGGTTCTGCGGAACATGTCCTGCTCTCAGACGGGAATGGCCAAGGCGCTGCGGAGCTTGTCAAAGTCGCAGGCGGGCATTGCTGACACGCTGCAGAGCTTGGCCCAACCACTGAGGAGCATCACCGAGGTCACCGACACTGTGGTGCAGACCATGGGGAAACGCCTGGGCTGGAAAAACCAGATGATCCAGGGGCAGCCGGGGGTCGAACCAGCTGCCCCTCTGTCCCAAGGTGAACCCCAGGGTCCTATGGGCACCGAACGGGATGAGGGGCTCTGGTTATCTACCTGGATCCGTCCCATGGAGTGGCAACGGTGGCCACCAGCTTCCCGAGTTCCATTCCTCTGATGAGGCCGTGTCTCACAGTCAGCACACGGAACAGGGCGGCACGGCTGTGCATGTGCTGTTGAGAAGTGCGCCGGGACCCTCTGACCCCAGAGCACCCAGAGTGCACCCACCAGGGGCATCGAAGGCCACAGGTAAGCAGCTGGCTGCCTCCATCTCAGTTGTGCATCCTGGGGAAACACAAAGATGTAGTGATGGAGCTAGGATAACAAAGGACATTGAGGATTGTAGCCATGTAAAATGGCTGCGTTCCGATTAATCTGGCCAAAACCCAGTTTAAAATGGCTAACCCGAAAGACTGCTGGGAAAAGCAGGCAGCTGCAGACAGGTTTGCATATTCAGCTCTGAGAACGTAGCCCAGATCGATACTCAGGGCTATCAACAGCCCATCAACCCAGGTGTCCCCAGTTGCATTCAGGACTGTTTACACCTAATCTACTCAGACATCTACAGTTAAATCGGCTATCCCCGGGAACAATTGCAACATATTAGCAATTGAATACCGGGCCAGACCTGTCGGCGCCTGCAGTGGCCGAAACAAAGACAGGTGAGCGACCACCCCCCGATCGAGGAATCGCCTCACCATTGGACACATCGACCCCAGAGACTGGGGACAGAATCCAATCACTTGGGACTCAGGGTCAAGGGCTGCCCCGGGAGGCGGGAAGCCCCTGGGCCCTATAAAAGTAAAGGTCCAAGTTCAGATCTCTCTCTCTCTCATCTTCGCCTGCTCGAGACCTTCGCAAGACCAGCCACTGGCAGCAGTAAGTTTGAATCCAACGATCGCTATCCGGTAGAGACACCTAGCCACCGACCTGTAGCAGCCTTTTGAATCCCGTTGGCCAGATTTGATTGGACAAGCCATTCGTTTCCCTGACCTGGTGGGCTCTTCCTAAGTTAAGTATTGGCCAGTAGTGATAGGCTTATTATATAAATAGTAATATTAGAGTATTAATATTGCTTGTTGTATATAATAAATGACCGTTGTTTTAATCCTTACTAAGCGGTGTGCTGTGTTATTAATCATAACCTGAACTTGAACCACGTGGCGGTATCATAAAGGTACCTGGCGACTCATGAGCAAAGGTGACCGAAACAGAGCAAATAGACTAAAGCTAGAAAGAGCAACAGGATCAGAGGGCATCGGGGAAGGAAGAGGGTAGGTAAGTGGTGAGGGGGCAGGAGGAAGTACTATCAGGTCGGTGGGGAATTGTAAACTTCAATAAACACTTTTGTGCACAACTAGTAATAATAATCTTTTTTTAAATAATCTTTATTGTCACAAGTAGGCTTACATAAACACTGCAATGAAATTGCTGCGAAAAGCCCCTCATCGCCACATTCCGGCGCCTGTTTGGGTACACAAAAAGAGAATTTAGAATGTCCGAATTACCTAATAGCACGTCTCTCGGGACTTGTGGGAGGAAACCGGAGCACCTGGAGGAAACCTATGCGGACAAGGTGAGAACGTGCAGGCCCCACACATAGAGTGACCCAAGCTGGGAATCAAACCTGGAACACTGGCGCTGTGAAGCCATAATGCTAACCACCATGCTACCGTGCTGCCCTGTGACACCAGTCACTTTTTTCTGCAATGCGTGCTGACCTCCGAACACTTGCCCATCTCTCCATGCGTCTCCCCCCTCCCACCCCCCACCCCCCCCCCCCCCCCCCACCCTCTGCACCCTCCGTTACACTCACCCACCCTCCATCCGTGGACATGTCCCAAGAGCTGTGTCCCAAGCCCTGGGTGTTCGGATGTTGGCTGCTGTGTATGTGGTGTTGCCTCTTGCAGTGTTCATGCACAGTGTCCATGCATTAAAGTGTGATTGGGATGCAAGGCAATGACTCCCACATGCTACATGGCCCGCCCACCCACGGGAATCCCCTTGGGTTGTGTGAAGTGCTCACTAAACCACGATTGACAATTCCCTATGAGCAATAGTCTCCGGCCGCAAGGCCAGAGCCCTCAGCAATCGGTGGGGCAGATGGGCAGGGACAAGGTTTGCCTCTGGAACGGGTACACTAGAACTGGGGGTTGGCATGGTGGTGCCGCGCATGGTTGCCCCCCCCCAGTGCCTCCCACCCACTGTCCCATGTCACCCCCCCCCCTTGCTGGAGTGTCCTCTACCCCCAATAGAAGGTCCCTCACCCTCCGCCGAACACCGGGCGGCAAGCCTAGCACCCCGGGCTCTTTACCTGTGAGCAGAGATTGCTACTCACCTCCTCAGCTCCCCACAGAATCCCTTCCGCCAGGTTCATGTTTTTCAACAGGAGTACTAATCAGCGCCAGCGTGAGCACGTGCTGGGGAGGCTAACGAATGACGGGAAACTGCTGGATATGGGGTGACTCTCGTTAATTGTATCGGGCTTAAATGGTGATAATTGGTTTCTCGCCATGCTATGGGGAGATCCCGATTTTGCCTGTTAGGCACCTGGCGCGGTTCTTGCTTTATGCCTCTCCCGCTATTCACTGGCCTCGTTTTGCTTAAACGAGAACGTAGCGAGGCCGGTGAATCGCGCCCAATGTGACCAACATAATGTGAATAATGTGAAGTTAACCACTTTTATTCGAAAATAACAGAAAAGCTGACTATTTTTTAAATAGCGAGAGGTTGGGAAGTGTTGATGGTCAAAGGAATCTGGGTGTCCTAAATCATGAATCACTTAAAGCTAACATACAGGTGCAACAAGCAATCAGGAAGGCAAAAGGCATGTTGACCTTCGCTGCAAAAGGAGTATTGTGCACAGCTTTGGTCTCCTGGAGCTGTAACTTCCAAACTCCCCAGTGTCAGATTGGGAGGGTCCCCCAAAGATACCCTGGGACCCCCCTCGGAACTTCACCGGTAAGGGTTTCACAGCAATTACCCAGAATTGCAAACTTCCTCAGGGCAATTACCCTGCATTCCAAAGTATCTCAAAATTTGAATCACAAACTTTGGATGGTTCCACCAATAGTTACCCAGGAAAAGTTAGAAGAATGAAAGCCTCTTTACCTCTAGGTGACTAATGTAAAGAACCAGACCGACCCCTCCAGAGGACATCCTGTACATCCCTGACCTCCCAGCAGGAACCCCCTGCCCGCACATCTGACCCCCCAGGGGACATCCCAACCCTCACCTAATCATCTTTCCCCCCGCAGCATTCCCCGACCTACCGTAGGATTTTACCAACCCATGGAACTCCTTCCCGAGGCCTGCTGGCCAACACTTACCCCCCCACCCCTATGATCCGATCTCACCCCCACCGACCTGCCCCAATCCAAATTCCCTACCCTGATCCAAGCCACCCTCCCGCAGGTCCACTAGTCCTGATCTGATGCTCCCACCATCCCTGGCCCTACCCCCCACACAGGCCTGACCTCTCCCGACTCGCCCATACATGATCCGATCTGGCCCCCATACCCGACTTGCACCCAACACCTGACCTGACCCCCTACTCCGAAGGCCCGACCCAACACCCCCCCCCCCCCCCTTCCAGACGTATGGAAGCTCAACCAATGAGTATGTTCAAGATAGAAATTGATAAGATTTCTGGATACTAATTACATCAAGGGACATGGGGAGAGCATGGGAAAGGACATTAAGGTAGATGGTGGAGCAGACTCCGATGTTCCTGTGTTCTGATGTTCTTTGTACCAATACATATATAGCAAAAAAAATTAAAGTTTTAATGTTGACTGTTTATGAAATTAGTACGACCTGAAATAAAACCAGGCTCCATTAACACAGCATGCATCTGTGATTAATTTATGTAGGAGAGATCTCAGGGTTGCGACCAGGTATCATCACATTGCTTCATAGCCAGAGTGACAAGGACAGCTTAATAGTAAGTACTGTCAGACCTCACTAAAAATAAACACATATTAAAATATTAGCAGAAGCTGTCAAGGCTGCTCGGAAGCTGACAATATTTACCTGCAGCTGGTTCAGGAATGGTAGATTAGTGATGTCTGTGGGCCTTGGAGTTGGTGGAAATTTCCAGTTGACTTACAAAATAACTGAGCAATTGCTGGAGGCAGGTTTGGTACAAGCCAGGCGTGGAGTACCAGCCCAGTTTGAGAAATACTGCAATTCGCAGAGGTGTGTAAAAATAATAATAATAATAATAATAGGGTAATTATATTAGGTGATTTCAACTTTCCCAACATTAATTGGAATAGGCATAGTGTTAAGGGCTTAGATGGAGTGGAGTTCTTAAAATGTTCTTAGCTCAGTATGTGGAGGGTCTAAAAAGGGACAGTGCAGTGCTGGACCTAATTCTGCGGAGTAAAGCCGTACAGGTGGATGATATTTTGGTGGGGAGCATTTTAGTGATAGGGACCACACATGGTACAATTTAAGCTTCTTATGGACAAAGAAATAGACAAGTTGCAAAAATAAGTTTTGGATTGGGGGAGAGCAGATTTTAGTAAAATAAAGCAAGATCTGGCCAAGGTAGACTTGCAAGAGTTACTTGGAAGGAAATCTACAGAAGAGCAGTGCGAGCGTTCAAAAAGGAAATCGGGACTTCCGGTGGTGGCCATGGAGGAGGAGGTCGCACATTTGATAGCTGCCACCTGTGACGGACTTTGGGATTTTTTCCCCCCGGTTTTTTTCCGGATTATATGGGATAAATCAGTGAAGAGTGAGACAGTGAGGAGAAATCCCCCTCCAGTATATGGAGAATTGGACCAGAAGTGGACGTGTGAGAAGACAAAGTCTATAAGGAAGAAGCGAGCAGAGCTGGTAACGTGGGAAAGCATGGCGGAGAACAAGGGCCGCGGGGAGACGGCACAGTGGTCCATGGAGCCTTGGTGAAGTTTTTCGAAGATTGCTTCGCCAAGCTGAAGAAGGACACACTGGACCTGACTAAAGCTTTGATTAATCAAGTTGTGCCGAGTCAAGGGGCCCATGGAAGAGTGATCCAGGAGGTGGAGAAAAAGGTGTCCGATCACGAGGAAAACATACCGTGCTGGAGACCAAGGTGGAGATGATGAACGACTGCCAGAAAAGAGTGCAGGAGAAGCTGGAGGACCTGGAGAACAGGTCCAGGAGGCAGAATCTTAGAATTGTCAGCCTCCCTGAAGGCAGTGAGGGATCGGATGCGAGGGCTTATGTGACGGACATGTTGGAGAAGTTGATGGGGGCTGAGGCGTTCCCTCGGCCCCTGGAAGTGGATAGAGCACACACAGCCCTCGCGAAGAAGCCCCAAGCGAACGAGGGTGATGGTGGTACACTTTCACCGATTCCTGGACAAGGAACACGTTCTGCGGTGGGCCAAGAAGGAACGGAGCAGCAAGTGGGAGAATTGTGAGCTGTGTATTTATCAGGACCTGGGCGCGGATTTGGCCAAGAGGCGAGCTGGGTTTAATCGGGCAAAAACGTCCCTCTTTAAGAAGAGGGTAATGTTCGGGACGTTGTACCGAGCCCGTCTGTGGGTCACACATGAGGAACGGGACTTCTACTTCGAAACACCAGACGAAGTATGGACTTTTATTAAAGAAAATAGGCTGGAGGCGAACTAAAAGACACTGAAGCCTTGGAAAGTACTGTGGTGGCCATTTGTTGTGCTGGGCTGTATAAGTTTAAGTAGTGTTATGTGTAATAATGTAATTATGTGGATAGTATTGTGGCTTCACAGCACCAGGGTCCCAGGTTCGATTCCCCTCGGGGTCACTGACTGTACGAAGTCTGCAGGTTCTCCCCGTGTCAGCGTGGGTTTCCTCCGGGTGCTCCGGTTACTGCTCACAATCCAAAGACGTGCAGGTGAGGTAGATTGACCATGCTAAATTGCCCCTCATGTCCAAAACGGTTAGGAGGGGTTATTGGGTTACGGGGATAGGGTAGAAGTGAGGGCTTGAGTGGGTCAGTGCAGACTCGATGGGCCGAATGGCCTCCTTCTGCACTGTATGTTCTATGTTCTAATAAGGGGCTGCTTTGCTGACAGGGGAGGAACTGTGACTAGGGGAGAAATGGGAGGTCGGGAACGGTGAATGCTCGAGGGGGGCTCGAGGAGGTGGAGGGCGTGAGCTAGAGGCTGGCCTAAAAGGCGGGGGGGGGGGTGCTGGAAGCACCCAGACCAGGCTGATTACATGGAACATCAGAGGGTTGAATGGGCCGGTCATGAGGGCTCGCGTATTTGCGCATTTGAGGGGCTGAAGACGGACGAGGCAATGCTAGAAGAGACATACCTAAAGGTTATAGACCAGACGAGATTGAGAAAGGGGTGGGTTGGCCAAGTATTCCACTCAGGGCTAGACTCAAAGACCAGGGCGGTAGCGATATTGATCAACAAACGAGTGGCATTCCAGGCAGGGAGAATCATGTCAGACACGGGAGGTAGGTACATAATGGTGAGTGGGAAGCTGGAGGGAGTGCGGGGAGGAGATTTTAACACAGCCATTGATCTGGAATTGGACCGGTCACAATTCAGGACAGGTAGGAGGCCGGCCGTGGCAAAGGAATTGAAGGGGTTTCTGGAACAGATGGGGGGCGTAGACCCATGGAGGTTTGCATGGGCAAGGGCGAAGGAGTTTTCTTTTTTCTCACATGTCCACAAGGTATACTCTCACATCGACTTTTTTGTTCTTAGCAGGGCGCTAACACCGGGGATGGTGGATACTGAGTACTCGGCAATCGCAGTGTCGGATCATGCCCCACATTGGGTGGATCTACGGGTTAGTGTGGAGAGAGGGCAACGCCCGCTGTGTAGACTGGATGTGGGGTTGCTCGTGGACGATGTTGTGTTATGTATACTGGGATAACACAGGCTGAAACTCGATGCAGCTTTGACCAAAAGATACTCCAGACTTTGAAGTAAGTTCAATGTGATTTATTGAACCATAAGCACAGTTCTCTATGAGTTTGACTCTCCTGCTAATCTTGCTATAGTAACTCAGTCTAACTAACCAGTCTGCTCTAAGCCACGTGGTGGGTGTGATGCTTCTGATCTGTCCCTGTCCTACTCTCGAAGTGTCGCCATGGAAAGAGACAGAGCATGTGTGCCCTGTCCTTATATATGGGTTGTGTAATGCCACCTTGTGGTAGTGTCACCTCTGGGTATCTTGACTGCTCATTGGTTGTGTCCTATTCTAAGTGTTCATTAGCTGTATGTCTGCATGTCATGACATCTCCGGTGCTCCCTTTCTGTTTACTGAGTTGTAGTGTATTTACATTAACCCCTTGTGTATTTACAGTGATGCATATCACCATATCCCCCTTTTTTCAGGTTACATATTTTCTGTACAGTGTTAAAGAAAAATTGAACAAAAAAAGGTAAATAAGCGATGACATGTACAAGTTATGATGGTGGTACAAGATCAAAGAATAGTTATGATGACATTGAGGATTATACAATACCAAATAATAGTTATGAGTGCAAAGTTCATGAATTTATATGGTCGAGTGGCTTTCTTGTGCTGTTATGGAAGTGTCGTTGTTGATGTTGTCATTCCCTTGTGAACGCCGTCAGTGTCCCTGTGCTTAAGGAACCAAGAGGTCATCAGGAGGTGTTCAAATGGTCAAAATCACTTCGTTGTCTGATTTGGACTCTTTTTTTTGATGCTTGTGGTAGCGATTCTTGATGTCATCTTTCCTGTCTGACCGGGACTGGTGTCTGTGTTTGCAGTATTGATGCCATATGTCAGCTGCCTTGAAAGCTGGTCTGCTTGTTTGTAGTGTAGCAAATGTGAATTTGTAAGATGCGTTATCATGCCATGGTATGTCTGCACACTTGCCATTGTCTTGAGCTGTGCTGTCACAGTGTCCTGCATTTGCAGAGTTCTACCATGTCGTACCAGTAGTTGTTCCAGTGTTGTTGGTTTTGTTGTGCTTGTTGTTGACGTTGGTGTCTTTGGTACGCTTCTTGTTGTTGTCTGTGTTGTTGTTTTTGTACGTTTTGTTGTTGTGTTTGTTGCGCTCAATGACCACACCGAGTGGAGAATTTGAGTCCTTCACAAAGTTACTTGTGTCAGTGTCCTTTGTGGCATCTGCTGTTTCATTGAGCATTTTGTCTTTGATTCCTCGGTGCTCCCCATCTGGAGTCATGTCCAGTTCATTGGAATCATCTTCAGTTTGTCAATGCTCCCCGCCTGGACTCCTTTCTGGTTCACCTGAATCATCTTTGGTTTCTTGATGGTCCTCTTTTGGAGTCATTTCAGGTTCTTTGGAGAGGCTCGAGTAGATGAGGTTTGAATTAACGTGGTGTCACTGGAGTCACTAGTAGCCTCACTTTGATTGTCGAGTGCCTCTGTACATACTAGCTGAGATTGGTCAGTCTCGCTGAGATGGCGGGATTCTCTGCAATCGGCGCGATGTCCGCCGACCGGCGCCAAAAACGGCGCGAATCAGTCCGGCATCGCGCCGCCCCAAAGGTGCGGAATTCTCCGCATCTTGAGGGGTGAAGCCCTCACCTTGAGGGGCTAGGCCCGTGCCGGAGTGATTTCCGCCCCGCCGACTGGCGGGAAAGGCCTTTGGCGCCCCGCCAGCTGGCACGGAAATGACTTTGCCGTGCGACGCATGCGCGGAAGCGTCAGTGGCCGCTCACGGCAACCCCGCGCATGCGCAATGGAGGGGGTCTCTTCCGCCTCCGCCATAGTCAAGACCATGGCGAAGGCGGAAGGAAAAGAGTTCCCCCACGGCACAGGCCCGTCCACGTGGGCCCAGATGGCGGGCCAGGCCACCGTGGGGGCACCCCCCAGGGCCAGATCGCCCCGCGCCCCCCCAGAACCCCGGAGCCCACCCGCGCCGTCTTGTCCCGCCGTTCAAAAGGTTGTTCAATCCATGCCGGCTGACGTGGGTTGACAGAGGCGGGACTTCGGCCCATCGCGGACCGGAGAATCACCGGGGGTGGGCCCGCCGACCGGCGCGATTTCCGATGACCGGCGCGATTCGGGCCCCCCGCCGAATCTCTGGTGGTGGAGAATTCGGGACACAGCGGGGGCGGGATTCACGGCAGTCCCCGGTGGGGCGTCGGAGAATCGCGCCCCTTGTATGGGAATTGTGAAGCCTTTGTCACTTGGCGCACATACAGCGGGTAGACCTGAGTGTCTTCTTGTCGGTTAGATGAGCTGGGTAGACTGTTAGAGTCTTCTTCTGGTGGCTCAAGTAATCTAGGTGGACTGTCATAGTCTTTTTGTTGTGCACTTGAAAGTGGTAGACTGTCATAGTCGTCTTGCTGTGCACTTGAGTGTGGCAGACTTGCATCGTCTGCTGCTGGTTGCTCAGATAAGGCTGATAGACCTTCATGGTCTTGTTCATGCAAAGACTGCGCTCTGGAGTCTTGCGTTGCTTCCACCATGGAGTCTGTCAACGAGCTCGCTGTGGAGGCTGGTATCGCTCTCTCTGTGGAGTCTGGCATCATTCCCTGTGTGGAGTCATGTAGTGGTCTCACTGTGGAGTCGATCTGTGTGCTCTCAACGGAGTTGTGCAGTGGTCTCGCTGTGGAGCCTGTCATCGCTTTCTGTGCGGAGGCGGGGACTCTTTATGGTGCGTGGACCACTCTCTTGGCGTCAGGCCGCTCTCTGTGGGCTTGTACCATTCTCTGTCTCGTGGCATCAGGCCGCTGCAGAATCCTGTACTCATGGGTCGGGATGTCGCCTATGTTGGGCTGAGGATCCTCAAATCCGAAGAACCCGTCCATGCCTGTGTCGGATGCTTCAATGTACAACACATCTCGTTGCGATTCGAATTTGGTACTGAGGTCGCCACGTCCAATGATGAAATCATCGTCTGAGTCGTAGTCTTCAAGGACTAAATCATCTCTTAGGGCGGTGCTAGCTACTTGTTGCAGGGTTCTGCGGAGGTTACTTTCAACTACTGGTCGAAGTTCAGGCATTGTGCTATCGCTCCAGATGAAAGAATTGTGTTTTCTGGCTTTACATTTTTTTTCACAATTTTCGGACATTTCCCCTTTAAGTGGGCGTGGTCAGGGGCCTCTGACGTCATGATGCTTGTGACGTATAGCGTTGGAATGGATTGCGCATGCGCAGATCGCTTTTCCTTCACTGTGCGCTCTTTTCGCAACTGCGCCTGCGCGGCATCCTGCGCATACGCAAAACACTGTTTCGCCGGTTCGCGTCTTCTCGGGAACTGCGCATGTGCGGCTCCTTGCGCAAGATGACTGCCAATCAAAATTGCCGTTTGCTTCTGTTGCAAGCCTACCTTTGCCTCGTGGTGAGTATAGGCGCCAGTTTTACCGATTCCTGTTGTGTTCCCCTCGCAGTAGTTTTCAAACGTGTCCAGGACTGTCTGGAAGTCTCTCTTGTCCTGCCCTTTGGAGTACTTGAAGGAGTTGAAGATTTCTGTTGCACTTTCACCCGCAATGGTGAGCAGAAGATCTGTCTTCTCAGCATCGGCCACGCCATCTAGGTCGGATGCTACCATGTAAATCTCAAATCTCTGCTTGAATGCACGCCAGTTGGCACTGAGATTGCCGTGGTACCTGAGCTGCTGAGGAACCGGAATCTCGATCATCTTGCCTGGGTGCTGTTGCTGGTAGTCACGGATCTTGCTGAGTTGAACTATATAGATTCAACAGGCACTACTGGTACCTTGTTGTGTTATGTACACTGGGATAACACAGGCTGAAACTCGATGCAGCTTTGGCCAAAAGATACTCCAGACTTTGAAGTAAGTTCAATGTGATTTATTGAACCATTAGCACAGTTCTCTATGAGTTTGACTCTCCTGCTAATCTTGCTATAGTAACTCAGTCTAACTAACCAGTCTGCTCTAAGCCACGTGGTGGGTGTGATGCTTCTGATCTGCCCCTGTCCTACTCTCTAAGTGTCGCCATGGAAAGAGACAGAGCATGTGTGCCCTGTCCTTATATATGGGTTGTGCAATGCCACCTTGTGGTAGTGTCACCTCTGGGTATCTTGACTGCTCATTGGTTGTATCCTATTCGAAGTGTTCATTAGCTGTATATCTGCATGTCATGACATCTCCGGTGCTCCCTCTAGTGTTTACTTAGTTGTAGTGTATTTACATTAACCCTTTGTGTATTTACAGTGATGCATATCACCACAGACGAAGCAATCTGTGGGCAGGTTAACAAGTCCATCCAGAACTAGCTGGAAACAAAATATACGGGGGAGGTCTCTGCAGCGACGGTTTGGGAAGCTTTGAAGGCAGTGGTCAGAGGGGAATTAATCTTGATACGGGCCCACAGAGAAAAGGCGGAACGGGATGAGAGGGATAGTTTAGTGAAGGAGATTCTCCAGGTGGACAGAAGATACTCGGAGGCCCTGGACGCGGGGCTACTGAGTGAGTGGCGGAGGTTACAGGCGGAGTTTGGGCTGTTGACCACAGGGAAAGCAGTGGAACAGTTGAGGAAGGCAAGGGAGGCGATTTATGAGTACGGGGAAAAGTCAAGCAGAATGTTAGCGCACCAGCTCAGGAGAAGGGAGGCGGCCAGGGAGATAGGGAAAGTAAAGAGTAGAGGCGGGAATACTGTCCTGGACCCAGTGGGGGTGAATGAGGTATTTAAGGACTTTTAGAGTGAATTATATGAATCGGAATCCCTGGCTGGGGTGGAGGGGATGAGGTAGTTTTTGGATCAGTTGAGGTTTCCGAGGGTAGATGAGGATCTGGTGGAAGGGCTGGGAGCCCCAATTGAGATTGAGGAAATAATCGAGGGGCTGGAGGGCATGCAGTCAGGCAAGGCTCCGGGGCCTGATGGTTATCCAGTGGAATCCTATAAGAGGTTTTCAGAGATACTGAGCCCACTGATGGTGAGGACACTTAATGAAGCAAGAGAGAAGGGAGGCCTCCCCCCAACAATGTCGCAGGCCTCGATTTCATTGATCCTGAAACGGGAGAAGGATCCGCAGCAATGTGGGTCATACAGGCCAATTTCTCTACTGAGTGTGGACGCCAAACTGTTGGCTAAGATACTGGCCACAAGGATAGAGGACTGTGTCCTGGGGTTGATAGGGGAAGACCAGGCGGAATTTGTAAAGGGCAGGCAACTCAATGCCAACGTTCGAAGGCTTTTGAATGTAATTATGATGCCCTCAGAAGGAGAGGAGATGGAGGTGGTGGTAGCGATGGATGCGGAGAAGGCTTTTGATCGGGTGGAGTGGAATTACCTGTGGGAGGCACTGGGAAGGTTTGGGTTTGGTGAGGGCTTTATTGACTGGGTGCGGTTGCTCTATCCGGCACCAGTAGCGAGTGTGCGTACGAACCGGCTGAGGTCGGGGTATTTTAAACTACACCGAGGGTCGAGGCAAGGGTGCCCCATCTCCCCGTTACTGTCTGCTCTGGCCATAGAGTCATTGGCCATGGCGTTAAGAGCCTCTAGGAACTGGAAAGGGCTGGTTCGGGGGTGGGGGTTGGAGCATCTGGTCTCGCTTGAAGCAGATGACCTGCTCTTCTATATTTCAGACCCATTGGAGGGGATGGGGGAAGTAATGCGAATATTGGGGGAATTTGGCAATTTTTTGGGGTGTAAATTGAACATGGGGAAAAGCGAGATGTTTGCGATCCAGGCAAGAGTTCAGGAGAAGAGACTGGGAGGGCTGCCGCTTAGAATGGTAGGAAAGAGCTTTTGGTATCTGGGAATCCAGGTGGCCCGGGAATGGGAGGCACTGCACAAGTTAAACCTATCCCAGCTGGCAGAACAAATGGAAGGGGACTTTAAGAGATGGGACATGCTCCCGCTATCACTGGCGGGGAGGGTAAAGACCGTGAAAATGACGGTCCTCCCCATATTTCTGTTTGTCTTTCAGTGTCTCCCCATCTTCATCCCAAACGCCTTTTTCAAGCAGGTGAATAAGGTTATTTTGGGCTTTGTGTGGGCGGGTAAAACCCCGCGAGCGAAGAAAGTGTTGCTGGAGCGCAGTCAGGGGGAGGGGGAGTTGGCGCTGCCGAACTTCTGCAATTACTACTGGGCGGCTAATATAGCCATGATTAGGAATGGGTAGTGGGGGAGGGGTTGGTGTGGGAGTGGATGGAGGCGGCGTCATGCAAAGACACAAGTTTGGGAGCACTGATAATGACACCTCTTCCGTTCTCGCCGGCCCGATACTCTACAAGTCCGGTGGTGGTGGCGGCTCTGAGAATCTGGGGGCAAGGGAGGAGGTATAAGAGAGTGGAGGGAGCATCGGTTTGGACCCCGATTTATAATAATGGTCGGTTTGTACCAGGTAGGCTGGATGAAGGGTTCCGGAGCTGGCAAAGGGCAGGAATTAGACGGATGGGCGATCTATTTATAGACAGGAGCTTCTCCAGCTTGAAAGCCTTGGAGGATAAATTTGAATTGCCAGCAGGGAATGGGTTTATGTATTTGCAGGTGCGAGACTGCCTGAGAAAGCAGGTCCCGGCCTTCCCGCTGCCGCCGCCATGGGGTACAGAATAGAGTAGTCTCCAGTACCTGGGTGGGAGAGGGGAATGTATCAGATATTTACCAGGTGCTTTCGGAGGCGAAGGAAATTCTGGTGGAGGAGTTTAAGGGCAAGTGGGAGGACGAGCAAGTACAAGGGGAGCAAATCAGTGGAGGCATTAGTGGAGTACAGAAAGTGCAGGATGAAGTTTAGGAAAGCAATTAGGAGAGTAAAGAGGGGATATGAGAAAGTTCTGGCTGGTAAAAGTAGGGATATCCCAAGATATTCTGTAAGTATATCATTTCATCCCTTTCCCTTCTTCTGTGTGTCTGTGCTGTGTACGGTTGGGTAGAGGGTGGGACGGTAAAAGGGAAGAATAGTAGATTATCGGGCCGTTATTCTAATATAATTATTGCATGTCCTATCTCTATTTTTATTGCCTATAAACAGTTATTGTGTTTCACTTACAAATCTGGTGCCTGTAAGTCATTGGAGCAATCAAGGGCCAAAGATCTCAGAAACGTATGTTGGGTCTCCGGTGGTTCTGAGGTTGGAATCAATGCGCACTCGCCCAGGGTGTTGTAACATAGGACATACAATTTGCAGTGCAGAAGAGACCATTCGGCCTATCGAGTCTGCACTGGCCCTTGGAAAGAACACCCTACTTAAGCCTACACTTCCACCCTATCACCCTCACCCCACCTAAACTTTTTGGACACTAAGGGCAATTTAGCATGGCCAATCCACCTCACCTGCTCATCTTTGGACTGTGGGAGGAAATCGGAGCACCCGGGGGAAACCCACGCAGACACGGGGAGAAAGTGCAAACTCCACACAGACAGTCACCCGAGGCAGGAATTGAACCCAGGTCCCTGCAGCTGTGAGGCAGCAATGCTAACCATTGTGCCACCATGCTGCCCACATGCACAGCCATGCCACGCTGTCCTGTGTGCTGACTTTGTGACGCGGCCTCATAAAAGGGGTGGAACTTGGGGGAGCTGTTGGCCACCATCGCCACTCCATAGGAAGGGTCCTGGCACTCCGTCCACTCAATGCCCACATGGCCCTGGGACTCACCTTGGGATGGAGGGGCAGCTGGTTTAAGCCCTGGCTATCCCTGCATTATCTGGCTCTGCCGGCCCTGGCAGTTCCCCATGGTCCGCACCATCGTGTCAACGCCCTTGACGATGCTCCTGAGTGCACTGGGGCATGCTCTGCAGCGCCTTGATAATGCCCACCTGCGACTGGGACAAGCTCCGCAGCACCTCAGCCATTCCCACCTGAGAGCGGGTCATACAAAGAACAAAGAAAAGTACAGCACAGGAACAGGCCCTTCGGCCCTCCAAGCCCGTGCCGACCATACTGCCCGTCTAAACTAAAATCTTCTGCACTTCCGGGGTCCATATCCCTCTATTCCCATCCTATTCATGTATTTGTCAAGATGCCCCTTAAACGTCACTATTGTCCATGCTTCCACCACCTCCTCCGGCAGCGAGTTCCAGGTACCCACTACCCTCTGTGTAAAAAACTTGCCTCGTACATCTACTCTAAACCTTGCTCCTCGCACCTTAAACCTATGCCCCCTAGTAATTGACCCCTCTACCATGGAAAAAAGCTTCTGACTATCCACTCTGTCTATGCCCCTCATAATTTTGTAGACCTCTATCAGGTCGCCCCTCAACCTCCATCGTTCCAGTGAGAACAAACCAAGTTTATTCAACCTCTCCTCATAGCTAATGTCCTCCATACCAGGCAACGTCCTGGTAAATCTCTTCTGCACCCTCTCTAAAGCCTCCACATCCTTCTGGGAGTGTGGCGACCAGAATTGAACACTATACTCCAAGTGTGGCCCAACTAAGGTTCTATACAGCTGCAACATGACTTGCCAATTCTTATACTCAATGCCCCGGCCAATGAAGGCAAGTATGCCGTATGCCTTCTTGACTACCTTCTCCACTTGTGTTGCCCCTTTCAGTGACCTGTGGACCTGTACACCTAGATCTCTCTGACTGTCAATACTCTTGAGGGTTCTACCATTCACTATATATTCCCTACCTGCATTAGACCTTCCAAAATGCATTACCTCACATTTGTCCAGATTAAACTCCACCTGCCATCTCTCCGCCCAAGTCTCCAAACAATCTAAATCCCGCTGTATCCTCTGACAGTACTCATCGCTATCCGCAATTCCACCAACCTTTGTGTCGTCCGCAAACCTACTAATCAGACCAGTTACATTTTCCTCCAAATCATTTATATATACTACGAGCAGCAAAGGTCCCAGCGCTGATCCCTGCAGAACACCACTAGTCACAGCCCTCCAATCAGAAAAGCACCCTTCCATTGCTACTATCTGCCTTCTATGACCTGTTCTGTATCCATCTTGCCAGCTCACCCCTGATCCTGTGTTACTTCACCTTTTGCACCAGTCTGCCATGAGGGACCTTGTTAAAGGCCTTACTGAAGTCCATATAGACAACATCCACTGCCCAACCTGCATCAATCATCTTTGTGACCTCCTCGAAAAACGCTATCAAGTTAGTGAGACACGACCTCCCCTTCACAAACTGTGCTGTCTCTCGCTAATACAATGCCTTCTTGTCCCGCAGAACCTCATCAAGGTCAGCCTGGTACTGGGTGACATCCCCCAGCGAGGCAGGCATTCTGCCGACACCCTCAGCCATGGCCGCCACCGACTGTGCGACACCTTGGACACCTTCACTCATGGTTCCAACGTCATGCACCAAGCTCTCCACTGCGGTTGCCAACCTAGCAGTGTTGG